>NC_053450.1:113982182-115182182 GCF_015227805.2 Hirundo rustica
TAGTTTATCTTCTTTTTATTCCACAGCAAATAAAAATAAAATGGCTACAGGTAGCATTTTGTTGTCTTCAGAGCTAATCTGGGATCAGTTCTCTTATGAGAAAAACACTGCCTGAAATGAGATGTGAGTTCTGCCTTGTTACACTCCAGAGCACAGAGCAGCATAGTAGCACTCCAGAGAGCCATTTTCCAAAACAGTTTCCTTGCAAGTATTACACTGATAACTTGGGCAAAGCAAAATGTAGAAACATCTTTGTGCAGTTATCAGTAAATCTGACCTTGGAACACTGAGCTCTGTCTCTGTTTCACAGGATGCTTTCACCACCTGTGGATAAATCCTACATAAAGTTTGCCAGTCATGTTTGTCCTGGCTGATATTGTGTTAAATCCTTCTCTAAAAGCTTCTTTGCAAGATGCCACTGCAGTTCTGAGCTTCTAACTTCCTTGATAGCATTGCTGAGATATTGGTGGAGAAGCCACAAAGATGCTAGGCCTGTTAGTATTGATCCTTGCCCTTCATTAGGTTTTCAACCTAACTTCCACAATTTAAAAGAGGTCATAAAATCATAGAATGATTTGGGTTGGAAGGGATCTTAAAGCGACCTCTAGTTCCAGCTCTCTTGCCATGGTCAAGGACATCTCCCAATAGGCCAGAGTGCTCATAGCCCCATCCTGCCTGGCCTTAAACACTGCCAGGGATGAGGCATCCACAGTTCCTCTGGGCCACCTATGTCAGTGCCTCACCAAACCTGTAGAGAAGAATTTCTTCCTAATAATCTAATTCTACCCTCTCTTAGTTTGAGGCTATTCCCCCTTGTCCTGTTACTACATGCCCTTGTAAGAAATTCCTCTACATCTCTCCTGTAGCCCCTTTGGGTACTGGAAGATGTTCTAAGGCCTCCCTGGAGCCTCCTCTTCTCCAGGCTGAACAACAGCAGCTCTCAGCCTGTCTTTGCAGAAGAGGTGCTTCAGCTCTGATCAGCAGCCATTAGCAGTCAGAACAGCATTCCATTCTCCAAGCTGTAAACAGCCAGGAGTTTGTGACCACTCCTTTTCTGTTCCATGATCGTACCTCCGTGCCTGTGCATGGATTGCTATGCTTCACTTGCTTGCTCACCTTAAACCAGTCAGCTGGTTAAGATGGTGCACGACCTGGTGGTAGTGCCCTTTGCTTCGAGCAGTGAGTGTACTACAGAAAGGTGCAGTGGCTTCCTAGTGGCTTCTAGGTGGCTTCTGTGGTGAGAAACTTAACTTCAGGATCGCCTCACCACTGATTCAGCTTGGGAAGCACCTGGAAGTTCAGCCAGGGAAGATATTTGGGATCAAGTCTTCATCCCATGCCTCCCTTTGCAAAAGCGAAGCTCAGTTAACTGCCCCAAAGGCACCCAGGAGATCTGCTGTGAGACAGGCTTGGAGTCCACTTTCTTATATATTACAATACATTTGAAGAACAAAGTACAGGTATTCTAAAATGTATTTGGAAATTATTAGTACTCAGAGACTTGATTCAGAAAACGTACAGATAATAGCTCTAGTAAAGTCTATGACAAATAAAGATGCAAGGGATAAAAATCCCTGTGAATTTATAATCCAAGAAACAAAGAGCATCATGCTAATACAGCATAATTGTTTCATTAAATATTTAAAATATACCTTCCATACTAAATTCATATTTTAACAAACATCTATTCCGTTTATAAACTTGTAACGCATTTTATGAATATTGCATACAGGCAGGAGAAACTTCCTCGATATAAAGAACTTAATCCTTACATATTCAGCCTCTTGATCGAACATGTCCCTTTTATGTCAGGATACATTTGTATAATTCATTATAATTTATAAATTTTCTACTTAGAGATAATGCAATTACAAATGTTTCTTGCAAATCTTTCTTACTGGCCTTACATACAGTTTCATTTAAATATCATTCTGTTATTTACAATTGCTTCATTTTAATGAGAAAAGATGCTCACAACCAATTATTTAATTGCATGGTGCTTTGCAACACACTATTCATCTCTTTCAAAACAATTTGCATTTTGTGTATTTGGAGCAGATATCAGAAAACATTATTGTAATTTTCTCAAATAACATTTTTGCAGCATGCCACTACTTGGGGCAAGAGCTGATACAACAATGGAAATCAGCAGTCTCAGCAGCCTTACCAAGCTTGTATCCTCCTTTACTAGATGGAATAAATATATTACTGTAAGAAGAACTTTATCCCCTGAAAACTGAGCTGAAAATGTTAATTTGGATGGGGCCTGTAATGTGCCTTATTTTTTCATGTTCCCAAAAGAGTGGGCAAATCCACCAGAAACTCTCGCTGTGAAAGGAAGCCCCGCCACACCTCAGTAAAGACATCCACACAGTGCTCCTTTTTGTTCCCCTAATTTTTTCCATTTATTTTCCTTTTTGTCATTTACATTTAATGAAAGTCCAGGTTGTTTGAGGAGAAGAAAAGGAGCTGAACACTTAAATCATCTGTAGGCAGGCAGCATCTCTATAGCATAGCAAAACCCTTCCACAGAGTTTTGGTGAGGTTTATTTTATGGTGTGTTTTCAGGTTTTCCCCATTTCCACATCATTAAAATTCATATGAAGTAGTAGATGCAGGAGGCCATCTGACATTGCCAGCAGAGGTGGCATTTGTGCCTTGATGCTCTTGGAAACACAAGTGTCAGTTTTTCATCTGATATACAAATATCAATATGGATGCAATCGTATTTTCTTAGACCAAGGGGATGTGCTCAGACCTCACTTCTGCAAATACCAAAGCAACTGGTGAATGGTATTACACAAGATCTCCTAAATGAGTGTTTAATTTTGCATGGTTGTCTGAGCAATTGTTTACCACTTCCTATGGGCACATGGGTTACAACACATCTTTAATTATTTCGCAATATGACTGAGGGTTTTTTCCACTTGACCCCTCCCTCACTAATTGCTCCTCAAAATCCTGCCTGTCCGCATCATCAATGCATGACTGTCTTATTTATTGCACACTTCTCACACCCTGCTCTGAAAGCAGCATTCCACAAACATTTAACTGACTCTCACGGTGCTGCTGGTGAGATGAATTATCAGTGGAGATGGTTATGCATAGAGAGACAAGACACACTGAGCAAACACTCCAAACTACCCACTAAGTCAGGATGGAGGGCTTGAAATGCCTAAGGCTTATCATTTCATAGTACATCATATTTTCTACAGCACTTTATAGGCTCAGAAAACAGCTTCTATTGATTTCAGATGCAACTGTGCATGCCAAGTACTCCTGCAAGACCAATCCTGAGATTTCAAGCTGGGTACCACAACATGCAAATTGCCATCTCTGAGTAGCTTGGTTCATGTGCCTTTCCACCATCACAAAGGGATTCTGTGGTACAAAACAAGACTCGGCTGAGATTCCAGGTGAGGATTCGGCTGTGCCACAGAACAGGCCTTTGCCCACAGCGGGTTGCCATGTGCAGCCCGTTCTGCAGGTGTGAGAAATGAGGTGCAGAGAACCACTCATCTGGTCTTACAGCTCTGATCAATTCCAGAAGCAAACCCTTGGTGTACACAGTGCCGATCTGTTGCACTCCACAGCCCAGTTGTCCTTTAGAGAACTCCATTTGGCCCTAAGATACTGTAGATGTACCACAATCAAACAACAGTCATCCAGGCTGTCTTAGTTTTGGCAGCTTTCAATGGCATTTCCTTTATTAGCTTTTAGACAGTTACTTTTTCATGCAGTCTTCGGCATCCTTTTTCTGAGAAAGAGATTAAAAAATTAATCCCATCATTTAGCATCAGATAACATCCATGTGGTCAGCAGGACAAGTAGCTAATAAGCAGATGCATCCCACAATGGAAGGGTTTTTTCATTCTTGTACTTTAAAACACGTTTGGGAATGGTAAAAAAGCATGTCCTGACACAAGGTCTTGGCCACAAAAAATTGTCAGCCCTCATCTCGAAGCTTTCAAAATTCAGCTGAGATACATGTTTTGCCTCATCTTCTTTCTGAAAAAAAAAATGAGTAGTAAACATCCCACACAGAAAAAAATATGCAAATATGCAATAATAAAATAATGCAAACACTCTTCTATGTATAGAAAGAAATGTTTTCTCACATAAAATACCAGCAAAAGGTAATGGCCCCAAGGTCTTCTGTAAGTAGAATAGCTTCTACAGCCCTAAATAGTAATTTTAAATAATAATATTTTCCAAGCTGTTTTGATTGATTAAATAACAAGCAACAAGCAGGAATCTAGAAAGATCATTGAAATAGTTGAAAGCTATTTGATATGGAATCCTGAGCCCGTGAGCAGGTGAGCGTGGCCGAGTTTGGGAGGGGGAGGCAAACGCCTTCCAGGAGTGTCGCTTGTCTCTTTCGGAACCACTGGCTCCGTTTTGCCCAGGCTAGCTCGAGACTGCGACAAGACAGGAAAACTCCCCTGGGTCCGAAACACCAGGGGAGCGGTGAGGGGGCTTTTTCCCCTTATCACAAGACAGACCCCGTCTGTGGCGGAGGAAAGGAGTCAGACTTGGTGAGAGAGCAAGTCCAAAGTCTTTATCCCGTCCTGTTCCGATGCCTGCTTCAGTTGCGCAGCTCTCGCCAAGTCCTCACCCGGCCTCGTGTTCCAGGCTTATATGCAGGGGAGGGGCTAAAGGAGGGGACAAACCAACACCCAGTGAGGGATAAGGTGGGAGTGGAACAGGGTTGGAGGGACATTCAAAGAAACCAATGGGAACATAAAGGGAGGAATCTCCTCAGCTCTTGCCCTATCATTTGATGTCCTTTCCCGAACTCTCCAGAAGCTGGGAGGAACAGCCGAATGACAGACAGGGCCTGCAGAAGGGGATTGGGAGGAGTGACAGGGAAGAGGGGCAGGGACAAACCTCAGGACATAACATTTCGTCAGGAGAGCAGGGGAGTACAGAACAGACCATTATAAAATACAATATGAAAACAAATAATGCAACGCAGCACAGGAGCATCATCTCCAAGTGACCACTGAAATACTTTTAATCTAATATTTCATGTTACACCTTTCTTTATGCCAGTGGCTCTCTGACCAACAGCATTAGGATAGATTTCCTGTAGATGCATGCCATGGACAGATATTGGCTTCATTGATATAATCTGTCTTCCCTTCCTGGTCCCTCACTTTCATGCAGGTTTGTGGAACCTACCTGCAAAACCTCTGGCAGATTTTGCTGGGAAAGGTTCAAAAGTTAAGCAGAGAGGGCAAGTTGACATCGTATGGTCACAAACACTTTTATTAAGGAGCTGGAGGTAGGAAGGTGTGTTGCTGTTGGACACGAAAGACTCCAAATATTTCAGAAGGCAAAGAGAATAGAAGGCTTTATTGTCTAATTCTTACCACCTTCTGTAAGGTATTCCAATACAGACTTAACATGATTGGTGAACAGGAATGACACCTCTCTAATTCCATTGGTGAAACTAGAGAAACAGCAATACACCACCTGGAGAAAGATTGTTTTGGGAAAGGATAGTTGTTTTGCCAAGATTATTTTAAGAAGAACCTTTCTCAAGAACTTTTCCCTTGGGAAACAGCACTGCTAGCAGGCTAAAATCTCTTCAGACTTAGAAATGTCAGACCCACAAAGGTGTGTGCATATATGGTCACAGAAGGACACTGTATACAGAGCACAGCTGGAACAGCTGGAGCCACAGTTGACATGAGCAGAAGATTTGGCACATAATTTGCATGGTGTGTAGAGAGCCTGAATGGTTTCCTTTTCTTAAAGCAGTGCAACGCTTGAAGTAGATTTCTAGGGCATAATTGCTGTAGCTACTGCATGTATTTATTATCTTAGCACAATAACTGACTCCAAAGCTTAATAGAATGGGATATCATTTCTTGCACAATAGCGATGTCATGTTAAATTATTCACATTATTTATTTGACAGATACTAATAACCGTTATTTGGTATTCAAGAGGGAGACAAAAATGGCTATTTGTTACATTCCTCCATTATCTAGTATTCATAAAACGTATGGGATGCAAAATGTCTCTGATGGATGGCCGTCTAGGATGTGTTTACATGTTTTGTTTATTAACAGAGAAATAGCCTACTGAAACTTATTTACAACTGTCCCCTGGTGCTCAGGACAGAAAAATTGATTTCTGATCACTGGTTCTCCTTCTTCCACATTCAAAAAATATCCTGATTTGGACCATATCCCACTCTCACAACATTCCTCAGCCTTTCCCTGCATGGCTGCCAGCCTGATCTCACATCTGCTAAAATGTGGGCATTGGATTCGTGCTCTGACCTCTCCACACAGGGCTGAGATCCCTCAGGAGGTCTCACTTATCCCAGAGGTAAATTGATGTTGACATTTGCCTTCAGAGATGAAAACCTATTATATGAACATTGGCTGTGCTTTCCACCCCAGCCAATACCCCACCAAGAAACCGTACCACTCATAGGCTCGATTCATATAACAGAATGGGCTGCAGGCAGGATTTATCTTCCCATTGTCAGTTCCCATTGAGGAAAAGGGTATTTAAGTGTTTTAACAGACATTAGTCATGTAAATCCTCAGTTCATCAGTGGGAAAAAAGGACTCTGAAAATTGTTAAATCTGATTTTCCACGCTTAACCTGCTGCTTCTATCATAATTCTTCTTTTTGTTGTTGTTTTTAAGCATGTTATTTTGTTTATTCAGATATAATGACCTAAATATATTCAGTTATGCAGAACAATGAAGGGAAATCAAGTGTCATTGATTCCCTGACATACTCCTATGGAAATAACTGGTTAAATTGTTCAAAGCAACAGACTTCCTCATCCTCCATTTTAATCATCACATTATATACCATTACTGTTCAAAGGCAAAACCAGAAATTTTTTTTTGAATGCACATCCAGCAGCTTCTTTGTTTGATTTAATCTTTTAAGCCCTGCAAACAAGTGTATCAGCTGATTCTACAACCTCGAGCGATGGTTTTTCACTCCAATTAGCAAAACAGGACCAAACAAATTCCAAAGAAAGAACCATTGAAAGTTTTCTTTCCAGTATACCCCAATCAGGGCACAGGAACGAGGCTGTCAGCTCAAAAATGGGAATTCCTCATACTTCTTTGAATAGCTTAGATATTTATTTTACTTGCATATAAGACCAAACTAAATAGGTTTACAAGTAGGCTGCAGGTTGAGATTAGCATTCAAAACCAACTTGGAAAATCCCAGGATCTTTTCTCCAGCAGCAGAAACAATCCAATAAATAGAAGAACAAGATAGGAATAAAGCACTGTACAAGCAAAAGGGTGGTCAGGCAGCAGTGCTGCCGGGAAGGATGTGGGCTTGAAAGGGTTTTTTGACCCAAACATTAGCCCTGGCGGTGTGCTCTGGAACAGCGGAGACATGAAACCATCCCTCACAGAAGAATCAAATCCAGTCTTGGATACTGTTTCTAAGCACCCACTGTATGTATTGTAGCTACAATATTTACGGGCAAGAACCCATTTTTCTCATTATTATTGCCTCTGTACAAGACGTAGCACTATGGGGTTTGTGTTAAGCTAAGGCACTCTGTCAGTGATGAAGATGATGATGATATTTACTGACTCCACATCCCCAGTAGGAGCTCCAAGACATGGTGAGGTTTGCCCAAGTGGGCTATGGGCCACAGGGCAGGTGACTCTCCTCCTCCTCCTCAGCCCCTGCAGAGCTCGGTCCAGCTCATACACAAGGGTGAGAGCAAAACTCAGTGCATATCATCAGCACTACCACTACAGAGACACATCTGTGTGCTTTCCTAAACAATAAGCAGACACTTGGGTGACAGACCTGTCATCACCTTTAGGGGAAGCCAGATAAACTGTGTCCAGAGAGTCATCCTCATCCACAGACCTACCAGTTCTTCTGAAGGGCTATAACAGATCTTTGGTATCAATTCAACCTGCCTGTCTGGTCTTTTTTTCATCACACTGCCTGACAATTTGCTTGGAAGGGAAGGCAGACAGACAAGAGTGCGGTTTCCCAAAGCTTTTTTTTTTTTTTTTTTTTTTTTTTTTTTTTTTTTTTTTTTTAGGAGAGTATCCTATTTACCACCTCCATTTCCTGGCACATGACTGATGGAAGGCAGGGGTTACACAGTGTAGTCAGTAGTTTGGCAGTCTTGTAATTGAGTCTCCTTGGGAGCCCAGGCTGAGCCCCAGCTGGACCCAGGGATTTGTTGCTATTCATTTCATCAACTTGTTCTAAAACCTCCTCTTCCGACAGTTCAATCTGAGGCTGTTTCTTGCTCATCTCCAGCTGGAAAAAGCTGTGGCATGGGAGGTCTCCTGAGGCTCCTCTCCAGCAAACACCAGGACAGAGATCTTGCCTGCCTTCGCTTTCATGGTCCTGTCAACTTTAAGTGCTCCCATACCACCACAGTCATCTCTAGGCCCTGTGTGCTGGTTGGCAAGTAGCCTCTCCCTAATGTAGTTGAAAATGGTTTTGTTGTTGGGTTTTATGCCTGAAATATTTATTCCACAAAAATCCATTTTGGCTGCTTTTACTATGGGTTTCCACCTGTTTGCTCTCCTGCTTTCCCTGGTGTGGACACAACCTACACTTTTTAAGGACATCTTTGACGGTCTGTCCAGCTGCTTACCTTCTGACTGTTTTAATTTCCTTTTAAAACATTTTCTGATAACTGGAAATACCTTTACTGTAACCAGGTAGTAAGGTGCCTTTTGGCATTATCTGCAAGCATTTTACCCTCTTGGCTGTTGCTTCTAGTTCCCTTCTAACAATCTGTACATCACCAGGTTCTTTGGAGCACCCAGATGCTCTGCAGGCTGCTGCATTGCTGCTCCCGTTGGATGCACACCTCAGCCAGACATGGTAACCCACCTATCTGCTAAAGAGTCTGAGGATGGGCACCCCCACTTCCCACTGGCCTTCCTCCTTCCCCCTGCTGTACCTGTAGTCCTTGGCAGCGGGGCTGGGGAAGAAGGGAGAAGACTCTGTTTCTTGTTAACATACCACCTGGTATGGACGCTGGGGAGTGAAGGACGCTGTTTTGCTGGAGGTGGGGATGAAGACACCTCTCGCCCTCTTCTGCATCACCTTATCTCACTCAGCCAAAGCAAGTGAGGTGATGAAGGCTGCCCTACAGTGCTGTCCTGCTCCTCCACAGCTCCACAGCACCCTGGCCCAACGACGAATGAGACTACAAACTCCACTGTGTGTGGAAACGAGCTCCATTGTAAAGTCTGTGGTCATAGCAAGCAATTTCCTCTTCAGCCTCTAATTTTGACTCCTGTAATGTTTTCTTTTACGATGCCTGCTCACTAAATAGTAATCTCCAGAACGCAATGGCTCATCTCTTAATATGCATGTGACTGGACTCATGCCTGTGTGCTTCCTGTGCATTTCACAATGCAATAAAAAACCTGCTCCCTGCTCTTAATGAGTTTGTGATTTATTGACTTGCCCATCTTTCCTCCCTCCAGCTTGCCAGGCTTTATTTATTCTTTTTGTACATCAGTTGAGGGAAATAAACAGCACACCCCCCACCTTTGCAAGCAAACAAGTGCATGATGGTGATACAACAAAATCATCATTAAGGAAAGTCCTTCCTTGGAGGTATTCACATTCACTACTTTTTTGGCAGCTTGCATAACCAGGCATACTAAACACTGAGTAATTATCCCTGCTTGGGATTTCTCCCTAATGCCATTATCTCTAACAACGCTGGCAAAGATTTTGCTTCATGTACAGTCTTCACTGATCATGTAATCATAAATACATTCATACAAGTTGTCTCCTGGATGTTGGAAGAAATGTCTTGACGCAAATTGATGAAATTCAAAAAACTTTCAGCAAAAAATTTCTCAAAACTTGTTCCCTCATTATCTGTTGTGCTTATCCACAAAGCAAACTATTCTTCTTTTCTTGAAAACAGCTGTGCTTCCCAGCTCTGATCCCAAACCACACTCCCAATTTTTCCCCCTGAGATCCAAAGACCTAAACTGTCACTGATTTCACTGTCTCAAGTCCTGCAAAGTCCCTCTAGATTTTGGGAAACCTTGTTTGTTCAAAGACATCCTTCATTGGATGATGTGGACATGGTGCAACGCTCTCTGTGCTCAGTTTCTCTCGGGCTATTCCTGCGCTTCATGTTTGCTGTTTAGTCTTGTGTGCAAGAGAAAGGGAATCAATAAAAGCTGTTAATCTACGCCCTTAGAATCCCTTTGCTCTCACAATGTAACAGACACTAAAAAATAAAGGGCCGAGATTGAGCAAGTGCCAGGACAACTGACTGAATGGTACTCTCAGCAAAGAACGGGTGAGCCAGCTCCAAAATTGGAGGAGGAGGGATCTAAATCCTGAAAAAGAAGTGGTGGCTGTGAGGACAAGCAGCGCAAAGTGAGGCACAAATTCTCGATGCTTCTAGAAAAAATGTCTGCAGCCTGGGATGGGTCCTTCAGAGAAATCCTGGGACCCCAATGGCCAAGGATGAAACAGCTATCTATAAAACAAACAAACAAACAAACAAAAACAGGAAAACAAACAAACAAACAAAATACCCCACACCAAAAATCCCCCAAACAAAAAAACCCTGCACATCTGTACTCAGCACTGATGAAACTAAACTGGGAATAGTGAGTGTATTTCTGACATCCATGTTATCAGAAGTATTTGGGAAAAGTCAGCAAAGATGTAACCAAGGAATGATTCTCTGGTGAAAGGCTGGGAGTTCAATCTGTCTAGCTCATCAGGAAGATGACTGAGGAGTGATTTGATAGACAGCAGCTTTTTCCACTCTAAGGGAGGAAAAATACTGGGCATATAAGAGCTCTTTTAACCTCATAGAGGAAAAGGACAGGGAATACCAAAGACTGAATGGTGAGATCACGCCTGTTTAATTGGAAATATGGCACACATTTTTAGCACTAGGGTTGATGGGCAGTGGGAGCAAACTGCCACAGAAAGTTATGGATTTCCTCACCCTTAACTACTTCAATGAATTATTAAAGTCTTTCGGAAATATGTGCTGCAGGCAAACATGAACATCCTGTGCTTCATACAGAGATTAAATGCGTTATACCGAGGGGCAGAGGAAGGAAGAAGAAATGAGAGTAGTCTTCTGGCCTTGGACACAACCACCATGACTAACCTCCCTCATGCTCTTAGGGGCCCTGACTGCCCCTTCAGAGGAGAAGGACATATTTTTCTGGGCGGCAGTGGTCAGATCTGGGGCCCTGTTTATTTCTTATAGAGAGGGGCTCTCATGACTCTGCTTCTGGACGTTGGTGCCTGAAGACCTCTGGCAGCACTGCTGAAAGCAGGAGACTCTTGGTTTTGTTTGCATCTTGGGTATTTGCAGAAATGACTCTTCAATTAGCCTTCCCTTTTGACATACGTCCAGTCAGCTGTCACTGATTGAATTACTGCCTTCTGGGTTATATTTCCTTTTTTTTTTTTTTTCTACTACATAATCCATCTTGCATATCTGGTTTTGTAAAACTAGCATTGTTTCATAGGATTTTGCTGGCATTTTCTTGGTTACCCTTTAAAACTCTCCTAACCACCAACATGTGCAAAAACTGGTGTCCACAGGCTGCCAGCTGCCGTTGGATACATTCAACCAACACTAGCCGGGGCACCACATTTCCTCCATGCATTGGCGTATTAGCCTGTAAAGTTATTCATACCAAAGTGCATTTCTGCTGCTTAGTTGAAATCCTATCATCTTTACCCTTGCAGAGCTTTTCTTGGCTGTATTTGCAGTTGTTTTCGTCGTTTCCTTGCCAGGCACAACACAAAGGCCTTATTGACTATTCCTGCCGGAGCCAAGGGAAGATACCAAGCAGAGTTTTGCTTACCTGGTAGTCTTCAGCTCATAAAAGACTTAGGCTGATACCATTTTCAGCACAGTGGGAGCCAGGGCTGCTGAGAACCTGGGTTAGTCACACCAGCTTTTAATTTTTTATTATTGCACCTACTACAATCCATCCATTGATAAAAATAGTTCTTTGTACACACACTTCCTATCCTGTTATTTCCACCTTTGGTCAGTCAGTGTCCACAACCCTGTGAACTGGGAATCATCTCCGGGAACACAATTTTCCTCTTTTGAAAGGCTGAGAAAGCTGAATCTGTTCCTCACCACGCAGAGGAGGAGCCTGGCAAAAGATGTGCCAGAGCATGGGGCACAAGGCAGCAGACAACCCACAGATGCTCTCTGGGCTAAAACCTCTGAGAAGGCATCTCTCTTGCACAGGAAAAGGTGCTTTGCTCATCCTGCAAGCTCACCTGGGGACCCTTGCACTGGCTGGGCAGCTGGCATGTGCTGGGGACAACTTCAGTGGCAGAGCTCTGCTGCGTCTCAGATGTTTTCTTGTGCAACCTCCTGATTTATACATAAAATCCCCTGGCTGAAGCTGGGTGGCATTTCTGAGCCAGGCAAACTGCTCTGGCCAGGATATCCACTTCCAGCTGAGCTGCTGAGGATGCAGGTCATAAGCATTTGCATTGTGCTGGTCCCTCAACACCTGCACAGGGATGGGTACAAGTCCTCTTTCACTGAAGGCAGGAGGGAAGAGGGAAGCTTAATGTATGGCAGTTGGGGCAACATATGCCATGCCCTGAGCATTCCTTGCCATTTGCTTCCTGTAGCTTGGATGTAGCCAAATGAAAACGCTGTAACTTGGAGCTGGGAATTGCTGGTGTTAGCTCTGAACACAAGGACAGACACAACACGTCAGAGGAAGGTCCCCATGGCTAATGGCAGAGGAGCAACGTAGGGAAGTGCCTCTCCTTTAGACACTCAGCCTCCAGACACCGACAGCTCAGAGGGTACCTGAGGCTCAGCTGCTGCCCTCATATTTAACAGCCTTTACGGGCACTTCTTCCCATCAATCTGCTTTGCAATCTATGTCATTTTGGAGGCACCATTAAAAATTTCTCCTGCTGCAAAAGCTACCACGGACATAACTCTTGCTTTAGAGGCAAACCATTCCACCAAGACTTTGAACCATGGTATAAATTACAGCAACCTTTGGTCCCTCCAACGCAGCAGGTGGCAGGGGAAGAGGAAATTGAGACTCGTCTCTGACAACCACCTTTATTCCCTTTGCTGAGCCGCCTCCAGCTTTGGCTGACAGTCAAGCTCTGCAGCACAAAAATTCTGAGACCTTGTACGTGTAGCTCACGTGAGCAGCTCTTCCTCCAGAAAAAGCCCCTTGTAAGCCAGGGAGCTGGCCCACAAACAGGTTTTCTTTTCATCAGAAAAGGTTGCAGGTTCAGGCTCTAATTTGTTTGATAATTTTTTTATTGTGCAGCCCAACATGCTAAAAAGAGATTTATTCATGAAAAGAACAATGTCAGCATTTATTCCCTGTGCAAACAGATGAGGCAAAAAATATCTGTAAACAGCAAAAGTAAGACAGAAAGCAGAAAGAGCAGCATACCAAATTACCCCTGCCATGTGGGTCACTTTGGAGGATGTTTTTATTGTATTAAACAGCTCCTGCACAAAGTGTGTTTTGCTCGACTAGGGCATCATACATTGAATATTAAAATGATACTGAGGCTTGTAAGTGCTGGGGGCAGGGGGAGAGTGGACACGCCCCTTTGAATACTGGAGTTATTGTTTTACAAATAAAAGGTGCTGATGACACTGTGTGTACAACACACACAGGGCATTAAAAAAAAAAAAAAAAAATCACTGCAGTGGCTCGATAGGGATGATCTGTGGCTGAAAACCCAGCAATGCAGACAGTAGGTGAGGCAAATGTGCTGAAATGTCAGGATGTGGAATGCCAGGAGAGCAATCCTTAAAATAGTTGCACCAAAAATAGCTTCTATGGACTATAGGAGGGGGGTTCGCCTTCATTTATTTCTATTACCAGTTTCTTGACACGCTATCCCTCAAGCACTCCTGGTCCCAGACAGAGCAGGAGGCACCCTTTTGTCCCATGCATATGTGCCACTGCTGCAGTTTCCGCAGGGATGGGAGCACCCACCAAAAAGCAGAGTGCTGGGGCTGCCCCAGCCAGGGCAGGAGATAGTTGCCTCGTGTGGCTGCAAACACACCACCTAAAACTACACCTCCCCAGAAGCTTCAGAGCAGCTCTCTGCAAATAGCAGCAAATCCCCTGACAGGGCCCAGAGGAAAAAAAAATTGAATGGTGCCGCCTGAGCTGGCACGGTCTACACAAGAGCAGGGGGACAAGCAATGATGGTGCATCGCTGGTGGGGAAGCAGACTCCTACCCTCCATCATGCTGAGCACATTCCTATCCAGTAACCTGAAAAAATCACCTCTTCCCAATATATCTTCCCTGCAAAGCTGGGCCAGCCATCAGGAACAGCAGGTGCCCACACAGTCATCGTTTCTCTGGGCGAGAACTTAGATGGTTCTGGAAGAAAAGACATCCCTCAAGGCTAAATCAGCACACAGCTTCAGGGTGGCTGCTGAACAGTACCAGTGTGACCTCAGTGAGGCTTAAAGGGAAGGACCTTTGGTTTCTTCAGGTAAAAAAGTTGAAAAACCAGATGTGTAGGCAAGAACCAAGTCACCACGTGTCTGAGCACAATGGTGTGAGGTCTAGTTATGCCAGTCCCAGCTCTCGGTAAGAGGCAGGACCTAAGGCAGGGAGGGGAAACCTCCAAGGAAAACAAAAACATACCAGAAACTCACATTTTGGCATGCAGTGAAGTGCAGCTCCGTCAGCAAAATTTGTTTTCCAATACATGCAGTGAACATAGGTGGGAATTCAGTGTTGGATTTGCAGCCAGCAGCTTACAATTCAGTGTGATGACTCAGGACTTTCAGTTGCTCTGCAGGCAAAGGCTGATCAGAACTTACTCAGACAGAATCTCCATTTTCCATGACAAGAGGCCATGTCTTGCTCTCCTAGTTCTTTTCCTGATAAAGCTAATATTGCTAACTCACGGCATTTCAGAGACTTTGTATGCAGACATCACAGCCCTGAAGAGTTGTAACCATTGTTTGCTGCTTTTATAGTCACTGTTCTGTTCTTAGAAGCGATGCTGTCACACTTTTTTTTTTTTTTTTAAAACATATTATCTGATGCTGTATCTGCCAGACCTCCCTGGGATCAGAGGGTGAAACAGTCATTCATTCCGTCATTCCTCTCCCTCGGGATGAGATGTTAGAGGCGACTCCTACTCCTGATTTTGGTTTTGTAACAGTGTCTTGGTGTATTTCTATGTACTCCCTGTGCAGCATCGCCCTGTGCAAGTCCAAGGGGTCCAACCTCTCCCTGAAGCAGAGGGCTCCCAACACCTGCAGTGCTTTGCCTGCCTCCAGGTGACAGCAAAGATGGGAGTAAGATTTATTCCTAGGTCAGGGGTAATTAGGTAACACGGGGTTTGGAATAAATTAAGCATAAACAATTCAGGTGTTGGTAAGTATGACATGGAAGTAAATCTGAGGGAAGCTTTGACTTTTTCTAGACTCGAGTGAACACAGACATCGAAGCACTTGGGAAGGTACAGGAAGGAGGCAGACTGTAGCCTTCAGAAGCATAAATCATAGACTGTGTCTATCTTCTCCAGTCATTAGGAAAAAAGAATGAGTGACAGAAAAAGAGAAAGGAGAGGAGGTCAACAGAGAAGGGTTAAAGGTTAATTTCCCGACTGCTGGGATATGAAACGTAATGGCCCCAGATGCCTGTGAATTTCCTTTCAAAAGAGGCATCATCATTTAATACACTCTTTTATTGCCCCTTTCAGAGCAGCTTCCTCATATTCCAAAACAGTCTTTCCTTCTGCTATCAAGCATTACATCTCACATACTGTGGACCTTGATGGTTTTGACATGCTAGGTAAGGGCAGTAAATCTCATAGAAACATAACCTACTCCTGCTGAAGGTAACGGGAGCTCTGCCACTGGTGGCTGTGGCAATGCACAAGGTCCATTTCTGATGACTAATGGCATTAGTCACATTTTTACTGGAACCCCTCGTTTATGAACATTCCAAAGCATTTGTTCAGAGAACTCAATTTAAATGCAAACGTTGCAGCTTGTATTCCATTTTATGATCTCATGAGCTCCTGAACTCCGGTTTATGTCACCTGTAGTCTGCAGGCTGCCCACTGCTCTCATTTTAAGCGGAAGATTTGCATTTTGGAGGGCAGGTGGCCTACAAAGGACCCTTTCTTACAAACATTGTATGTGAAACCGTACGGAAAAGCACAAGAAGCAGTCTGTGTGATGGTGGCAGTTGTGGTCCCTCCCTGGTCATTTTCTACTGTGAAATGAATGGGCAGACCCATTGGAAATTATGAGCATCCACCCCTTAGGTTCAGTCAATTCAACCCAGACAACATACAGTAATAACGAATAAATTTTTTGTAGGCTGGCTGCTATGGCCCAGCTCCATCATTCCCTGATGGAAGACTAAGGACACGACAAGCAATGCCCCCTGGGCCACTCTGCAGCTTTGTAGCCATATGTAGAAATCTCTCCCATGGTTTCCTAGGTCCTGTCCCATAGAGGGTTGCTGGACCCACATGCGCTGCAAGAGGGTACAAAAAAGTCCTCTCTGGAGCAGAGGGGGGGAAGCAGAGGGGTGTCTCTTCCCCAAGCCCCATGGGAATGCGGCAAGCCTCTGAAGGTCTGAGCTGCAGTCTGCTGCTTTTAGCACTGCCATTACTCCAAGCATGTGGTCCCATGTGGGTACTAGATGGGCAAATCATTTTTCCTATGCCTTGATGTCTCAGCTAAGTTCAGGGCCCCATTTTGTGCACGATTATTTTGTGGTCACTGGTGTCTAGGTCCTAAATAGACATGGCAAAGTGAGGCAATATTATCTCTCTATTGGATGGAAAAGGGTTGGCAGCTGACAGGAGAGCAAGGCACCCACAGCTCAGGGCAAGAATAAACCCCAATCTACAAAGTGTGCTCCCAACACAACCATAAGCTCACCCTTTGTCTTTTTAAGGCTTGTCAAGTCAAGCTCCCCTGCTCAGGGACAAGAGTCCACAGGACTATAATGGGTAAATGGGGTTTGCCAGCTTCTGACAGGGGTGATACAGCACTTACCCTGTTCTCATGTACTGCAAATAAATCAGGGTTCACCTGCTGCTTTTTGGAGAGGAGCTTGAAGAGTCTGGGTAATCAGAAGGCAGCTCTGAACATGTTGTGAGGGTTGCCTGATGGCTGAACTACCATTTCTGCCTGCCCCCAAACGGGTGTTAAATGCTGACGGTCAGATCCAGTGCATGCAACTTACTTTTGTATCCTCCAACTATGCCAAAAGTGTATTTTCACTTCAGCAGAGAGCTGGGATCTATGTAAAAAGGCCACTAAAAGGAGTTGTGTGGCACTGACATTTCTCAGAACATCAGACACGGATATTGCCATTTTTTGAGACGTGGGAAGTAAGATGAATAGATTTCATACCATGACTTCCAAGCCTCCATACTAGGACTTCTGATCAACTGCCCTATTCACCATAGTTATGGAAGTTATTTATGTTAAATAGATTAAAGGCTGAGCAACTTAGATTTTCTCTGAGTAATTTGTTGTTTCAGCTTCTTTTATGTTAACATCTGTTTGCATTAGTGCGGAAATACTTGCCTTCCTTTGAGATAAAAATTTGCTTGTGGACTCAAGTTTATCTGTTTCTTTTTAGAGTAGCAATGTCTTCTGGGTGGGGCCAAACAGGCTGATTCCTGGTGGCTATTCCTCAACAAAGCACTTAATTCTTCACACACCTGGTGAGGAAAAGTCTATGGCAGAAGCAGTGAGAAAGACTCCATCTTCTCCCACAAAATAATAACTTTAACAGGTTTTAAGCCAAACTCTCTCTTCACTTAAGTCACCAGCCTAATTCCTAGAAATGTACCTTAAAGGCATTTTTATGTACTGTAAGCTGCAAGACTCAAAAGTAATCACCTCCTTCTGCTAGTTGCAGCTTTGCTATTCATTGGCATTAGAGGCAGACTCTTCGGAAACACTTCATAGCACTGTTTAAAGATTTTAATTTTCTGTTTTATGTAATGTAACCTAATGTACTCAAAAGCAACTCTGAAAGTATTCTTCTACCGTAAGTATAATGGAATTATTACATTACTACGGAAATCTGGGAGGTTTATACAAATATGATGACAAATTCTCTGTTTGACTCAGGCTGCTTGTGCGTGTTTTCCCCCTCTCTCTCTGCCCACCCTGCCTTTCGATCTGTGCCAGTGATGGATTAGTAGATTGGTTCTTATTTTTAAACAATTGCCAGAACTTCTGCAGTCCCTCTTGTAAGAGTCTCTTAGGCAAGGAGGGAGAAGCTACAGGTGTATCAGCTGTATCATACTCAAGCAGGGACGCAGCCCTTGTTCTTCAGTGCCCTTGCCAGCCCCTAGAGCCCTGTGTCCCCATGGGCAAATGTTTTATTCTGCTGGCTGTGCAGCCTGGCTGGGAACATCTGAGCATGGGATGGGGCAAAGATGTGGCAGAGGGGCGTTTCAGGTGAAGGTAAGGTAGAGGCTTTACCTGAGTACTGCTAGGAGCAGAAAAGAGTTTTGTATTATACTTCTTTTGTAACCTGTTCCTTCCGAGCTTTTCTGCTTCTTAGTCGTGCTAAGGGTTTAGAGCATCTGTGCACCAGAAAGCTTTCCTAAATCAATAGTCTCCTGCAGCTACATAAATAGCTAACTGGAGCAAAGATGTTTATTTTTGAAGTGGGAAATGTTGCTCCTGCGACAATGTTTTATTATAATGATTTTGATCCTCAACCTGCAATCTTTACACCAAGACAAGACTCCCCTTGATTTCTGTGCAAGCTTTGTCTGACTAAGGATTTCAGAATTAGCTCTTGCTTTTATTTTTATTGAAAAACAAGACTGCACTTGACAAGGATAAAACAGTAAGTGGATCATGTCAGAGAGACAAGTTCCTATGAGAAATTTCTAGCAGGAAAAACACAACTTTACGATTACATGGCAGTAAGCGGCAAGGTTAAAGCTTCAAGAGTTTTCTGAGGGAAAAAGATGCTAATGCACTAATGTGAAAGGTACCTATTCCATCAGAGAAAAAAGGTGCAACACAGCACACACCTCTGCTTCTTCTCTGTCAGAGACTACACAAATGAGTAAAGCTTGCAGCAATGAAATTAGTAATAATAAACCACAAACATTAGGAAATTAGTTCCACAAAAATTTAAAACATCCATGGAAATAGATACATTTTGATCTGAAGAATACACATCAGTCTAGACATATTTTATGTCTAGACCACCAAAAGGGCCCTGATCCCAAGGACAATATAAGCCTACAGAGGAGTGGCAGCTCTGCACCAGTGCACTTCCCTCTATGAGAACTACCTAAAAACGTGCCATTTGCAGGGAGGAGCCACGTGACAATCAAACCCTGCAAAGATGGGGAGCACATGAAGCTCTACAGCTAAGAGTAATTGAGGAGACATGGAAATGGCAGCAGAGGGGCTGGGGTGTGCCTGCCCACCAGTCCTACTGTGTAGTGCAGAAAGGCAAGAGGAACCAGGGGCGCGGGGCGGGTACGGATCTGGGACACGAAACAGGCAACTGCAGAGCTGGGGCCTCACCTGGGGCTTGTCCCCTGCCCCCAGCATCAGTGGACCCAAAAAAACCTAGGACAAAATATCAGCAGGGTAGGGGCATCTACTGCCTGGTCTGGCGAACAGGAGGAAACAGGGTGTTTGGATGGGTTTGGTATTTGGGAGTTTTTTGGAGGGGGGAGTGCAGTTTGGGTATCATGGGGTTTTCTTCTGTTTTAAAGACAAAATCTCCCCTGGAAGCAGAGAGTTGTGAAGGTGTTGCTGAGCCTGCAGCTGCTTGCTGAGCCCTAGTACGCGCTTCAGTGCCCCGCTGATGCAGGTGGGTGCTCCCAGAAGTTCATCTCAGTTCTCGTTTGTCCAAGTCTCGTTTGATACAAAATGAGGATGCGGGCAAAGACACTGCAAGGTGGAATGTGGGGGTGTATTCTCCAGGGGGTTGGGGGTGGTGAGCATTAAAGAGCGGCAGCCCCGTTGCCCAGAAGAGGGGTCAGGAGCCTGGATTAAGTAACTCGGCGTTCTCAGGCACCAGATTTCAGAGGTGGGGAGAAGCGGGCGTCACGTGTCAGCCCAGCCTGCTGCTTTTCCAGCACTCCGCGTGGGCAGCAGACAGGAGACAAGGACCCTGGCAGGGAGGGTGTTCCCCCGCAGGAGGCTGCACCAAACACTCGTCTTCAGAAGCGGAGGTTCGCCCGCATCACGCTGTAAAGGCGAGCTGTCAGCTCACCCTTACTGCAGGCTGACAGTCCCTTTCAACGAGAACGTGCAGCTCTCTTGATCGCGCTTTTTCAGTAGAGAGAACCCCGGGATCAGCGTGTTTAATGAAACTCATCCCACCATAGGCGTGGACCGCAGGCACTGTCCCCACGCCAGCAGAGCGCGCGGTGCGGGGACACGGGCGGCTCCTCCCGCCGTGCTCCCCCCGCACAACCCTCTGCCCACCTCAGAAGGGCCTGGGCACGCCGGGCTCCGCTCCCCCGGCTCGCCCGAGCCGCGGGTACCTTCGCCACCGGGAACTCACTGCGGCGGCGCTACCCAGCGATCGGTACCGACCCGCGGGGGGAGGCAGGGCAGGGCAGGGCAGGGCCCCCGCGGGAGCGGCATCTCCGACGGCGCGGGCGGCCGATGCAGCGCGGGGACCCCGCCGGCCGGGCGCGCCTCGGGATGGACGGGAGTGGGGAAGGGGTGTCAGGGACCCGGCGCTCCAGGACGGAGCCGCTCCCGATCCGCCCCCGGCCCCTTCCCGCGGCATTCCAGAGCCGCGCGCGTCCCGCCCGCCCGGGGTGGGGTGCGGTGTGGCGCGGCGCTCCCCCCGCCGCCCCCCGCGGCCGCCGCCCGGCGGGTCCCGCCCGGCTCCGCAGTGTCGGGGGCTGCCCCGTCACCTGATCGTCGCCGCCGCCGCGCGCGCGCGCTCACCGCACCGCCCCCCCCGCACCGACCGTCCCCCCCCTCCCCGCGAACGGGGGCGGGGGTGCCTGGTATATACGGCCCCGCCGCCCCCGCCCCTGCCTGCCTCCTGCAGTACGGGAGGCTGCGAGCCGCCGCCGCCGCCGCGCCGGGCCCGGCCCCGGCAGGTGGGCGAGCCGTGCCGAGCCGGGGTGCTGCGGGGTGAGTGCGCGGGCGGCGGGCGCGGGGCTCCGGCCCCCCCCCATCCCATCCCATCCCCTCCCCGTGGGGGGCGGGGGAGCGGCGCCGCCGCCGCCGCCGTGGGAAGGTGCCGGGGGCCGGCGGCCGCGGGGTGCTCGCCCGGGTCGTACCTGTTGCGGGGCACGGGGGGGGCCGGGGGCGTGGGCGGCGGCGGGGGTGCGGGCACGGGGGCCGCGGCGGTACAGCCCCGCGGCTCCGCCGCGCCCGTGGGTGCAGCCCCGCGGACCCCCGGCCGGCCGGGATGCGGGGCGGAACGGAGCGTCTCGTCCTGCCCGCCCCGCGGTCGCGGTGCCGGTGCGGGCGGATGCTCGGTCGGGGCCGGGCACCTGCACTACGGCAGCCCGGGGGCGCAGCCCCGGCTCGCCCCGGGCGCTCTCCGGAAAGTTTCTAGAACTCCGTAAGATGGGAAGCGGCATTAACAAAACCTCGCCGCCGCCCGGTGAGGACGCTGGCGCGGGGGGCTCGCCTTGGCGACCTGCCCTTCCCGCAGCGCTGCGCGGGCTGGCGCGGAGGAGCCGCGCCTGGCCCTGCCTCGGCCAGCTGCGGTGCGGGGCGATGCGGAGCTGCTGCGGGCACGGGGCTGTTCCACTAAGGGTTGCGGGACACGCGTCCCTGTGAGCAGCTGCGGGGAAAAGGGCACTGCTGTACCTCGGTTGTCGGGGTGTGTGTTTCTGGTCTCAGATGGGTTTTGTGGTTTTTTTTTTTTTTTTTTTTTTTTAGCTAAAATCCCTCCAAAGTTAGCGGGCACCACATCTTAGCCACTACGTACTCCGCGAGGAGCAAGCAAAAGCACAATTAATTACTTTGTTTTGTTGGGAAATACAGTATATGAAAAAGCCCTCTTCTGATTGCTGGTGTGTAGGGAGGAGCAGCCGCTCTCCCGGAGCGCGCTTTTGGCCGGGCAGATTTTGGGAGGCAGGCGCTGGGCTGGCACGCGCAGGAAGGTTCCAGAACGGCGGTGCCGCCTGTTCCCCGGGCTAGGGAGCGCCCCGGAGCGCCCACCTCTTCCTAGGGACTGCGCAAGGGGAATGAGCAATCGGGCTTCCGCACCGACACGGCACAGCTCGGGTGGGGGATGCCAAGGTGAAGCTGAGCGCTGCGTGTTTGGGATGAGGGGAGCTCGGCTGCCCTCGTGCAGTCGTGGTTGCAGGCTGTAGCTCGGTGCAGTCATTAACAGGGAGCGCCTTTGCTGTGCTGCCTCTGCTGAAGTGGTTCTGAGAAATCCAGGTTGCCACAACCGGAAAGAAGTCTAAAATGGCCATAGTGGGTGATACTCGCTTTTAGCAGTAATGGCTTTTAGCAAGCCCCCTCCCTCTGCAGTAGGGCACTAGCTCTCCTTGTAGCATATACTGCAGGATGGGTTCTTTTCGCTTTTTAACTAGACCAATTAGACAAAATCAGCTGAAAGGGGTGACCTACTTGGAGGGAGAGAGAAAAGTATGTGAGAAGGAGACCTTGATTTGAAACATCACCTTGCATGTCCCACCGCTTGTCCTAACCAAGCAGAGTCATTACCCCTCAAGGTGTGAACTGCATGGCTCAAGGGCTTGCTTCCCCCTGCCCGCCCCACCCTTCCCCCGCCCCCCCCCCCCCCCCCCATTCCTGCTTCAACAGGAAAGAAATAGTTACTCATGAAGGGGCATTTCAGGTGTTTCTTAAACATTCTTGCATTACAGCTGTAGGATCAAGAGGTTAAAATACCTAGAACGTTTCTCCTTACCCTGTCTCTCACACACCACGTTTAAAATTAGAACATCATTAGCAAAATTGTAGGTGGCTCTCGGGAAGCAGGGGATATTTTATGTCTGAAAGTCACAAAGCCATCAAATAACATCTTGACAAATACCTGGGTCTTGCAGGTCTTCAACATGGCTGGCACTGACACAGCTACTACCTTCCTGCATGCGGCTCAGTGCAACGTGTAAGTACAAGAGATCTTTCTATGAATGTTGTGTGTGTGAGTGTATTTTGATGTATTAATGGCTTCTTCTCCCCCGCTTTAAATAGGTGGGTTGATTGCGACAAACGGGGATCATAGCATATTGCAGATGTTTTTGGTTCTGGGGCATCATGGGTGATATCTGAAAGGCTCTGCTTTTCATACAAAAAAAAAAAAAAAAGAATAGTAACTAGGAAAGAATTTACCTGTTTCCAGTGCTTACATTATCAGCACCTATGTCCTGTTAAAGAATGAGGTGCATTTCAAATAATTTGTGACAATGTTATGGCCTTGCTTGAGCCATTAAAATGTTGGAAGGTAGGTACTCCAAGGATCGGTTAATACCGCTCAACAGTCCAGGAACAGATGAAAACTGCAAAGCAAAAGTAAGGTATGGTAATGAATTCAACTTATTTAATGTGGAAATAGTCTTTTTAATGTAATAAGAATTAAAACTGTCTTACCAGCATGAAATGTCGACGTATTAAATGCGCGTTCAGAAGGGAAGAGTTGGCCTCATTTCACCGCGGGTTAAGTAATTGTGGGTTAATAGGACTCTGTCAAATACATGCTGGGAAATATTAGTTCAAGAAGTAAGGTTTCTTCGCAATATGCCTGCATTTTACCTTGAAAAGAAGTCCACATTTCTGAAAACTCTTGCTACTGCATATACGCATGGCGGCTATCTGAAGATGTAAGAAGGGGTTTTAAAAGATTCTGTAGAGGGGAGAAATAATGGATGCTGATAAGATCAGTTTTAAAAATAGAAGGAATGGAAGAATTGGGCCTTTTCATGAACAGTGTGTCCTACCTTACTATTTTCCCTTTAATCCGTCAAGCCCCATTTTGACTTGTATTAGCATAGTATTGTCGCTGGCCAGTGTTAGGCTTGTGTTCTAAAAGATAGATGAGGGGTTTAGTTAAACAGAGTGTACATAGAGAGACCTGGGAGAATGTTCTATCCTTTAAATTGTTCTGAAAACAGAAAATGTTTTCTGTGCTCTAGCAGTGTCTTCAGTATTCTCTCACAGTGTGTACTTGGTATTTCATGATAAAGTATGGCTGCCTCAAATCACATAAATAGGGGTTCTTTCATTATAAACTTGCCATTTATTGTTCTTATGAATGGTTAAGCTCATGTGTTTATTGAAAATCTCATAACCTGGATTTCATAAGTATAAAGTTTTTAACATTCTTTTCGCGTACTGTGCATTTGCATAGTGTCAATATATATGCATGGTGCAAGGAGAGAAAAGAGTGCTATTTACTTCATCTTATTTTACCCATTACATTTGATATGCCATAGGCAGATAGAGTGAGGTTGGTGCAGGATGTGTGCATGGAAAAATCCTCATTCTCGGAATATATTTAGAATGAAAAATTGACCAATATAGGCTTGCCTGGTTTTGGGGAGGAGTGGGTGCTTTGAAGAAGGGTTGGGTTTTTTCCTTCCGGTAATTAATTTTTAAAGAAGTGGTTTCCTAGTTTAAGAAACCAGCAAGGGAGGGAGAGATGCAAGACATTATTACAAGAAAAGGTCAGTACTATCCTGTTCCTTCATTGTTTCATTCATGGGTTTGGTTTTTTTCTCCTCGTGTCTGACCTGCTAAAAGATTATTTAGGAGGGGAGGGAAAGAACAGAGTGTGTTTAGAAGGTAGACACATGTATCGGAGGGAATGCTTAATTAGGAAATTGTGATACAGCCCTACAGCCTAATGGAGTGAGAAGATGACAATTCTCAGCCAGCTGGGTGGGGCACAATGCAGTGCTAACTGTAAGCCTTTTGTCTAATAAAAATGCCTGAAACAAAGTGGTTGACTGGCAATCAGCATCCCACTTGACCTTTTTAAAGCCAGGAAAACAAAGTTAATGAATGTATCTTTCAGTCGCCACGCTGTACATCGGGATTTTTGTGCATTACTGGAGAGCCACGACTCTTGCAGCTTTGGTTCTTATCGCAGCATGGCTATTCAGAGTTTGAAAGATGATTTGGGAAATTGTGCCTGTTGAAATTATTAAAGCCTCGAGCGAAAGAAAAGCCCTGTATACAGCTGCTAAACTACTTTGCCTGACTGGTTTTGAGGTTTCTTTTCTTCTCAGTGCAATGAATTAACTTCCACCAGAGTTTCACAGGGTTGCTGGAAAATACAAATCTTCCTGTTCCTAAGCTGTGCTTTAAGTCTCCTGTAATACTGAATAGTTGGAATTACTAGATAATTACAGCAGACCCATTGCATTATGTAAGTTAAATGTAGACATTGTTTAAAACTTTATTTTAATGAGGTAAGGCATTCCTAAATGCTCTTGCTAGAAAAAATGATTTTGAGCTTTTTTTTTTTAAATGCTGAAAATGCTGCCTGACTATTTAAGAGTTTGTAGCATTTCATAGGCAGGATACGGGCAAGAGGCTGTTGTTTTTTAATGCTCTAGAATGTAAAATCAAGTCTAATAGTCCCAGATATGTGTTAGCAGCTATTTATGTGTTGCTAAATTTGAAACAGTATAAATCGTATAGCTTGTGCAAGATTCTGGAAAGCTTGCATCTATTGAAAATGGTGTACAGGAGTCTGTTCTGATGCAGATCATCAGCGTGAGGGGAATTTTATATGGTTGTGAGATACCTTGGAAACAGAACTAATATTTGTGCTGGTTTGTTAGTACATTAAATGCTTAATTACTTCCTTTGAACACGATTGAGGAGGCTGATTTACAAATTAATACTTGTTTTTAATGCTAGGTGACAGTATCGCCACTGAAATGCAGAATTCTCCATGGTTTACACTTTCTGTAGAGACAAACAATTTAATTTGCATGTATCAAAAAGAAAATGGTGGCTTCTCATCTCTCGGTGAAGACTGAATAGAAAACTGATGCGGTGATGTCTTAACACTGGGGCACTGTTTGGCAAAGAATAATGTATGCTCTGAACTGTCATCGTAAAATTAGACAAACTTTTTAATGAGCAGTGAACATTTTAAGATGCAGTTCCTTCCTGCTGCGCTTCATGTCTGTACGTTATAACGGGTGTCTGCCTTAATAGAACACGCTCAGGCTCATGTATTGTGTTATAGATAAAACAGGGAGTAGGCTAGAGAGGGGAAATGGAAGTGCCATCCAGGAACCGATTTTTCTTAGGCTTGCTGGGGGATATTCAATAAGATGAAAAAGTATAAATGGCAAATGGTACATATTTATCATCTGAGCATTATTGATCTAGGTGAAAAGAAAACAAGTAAAAATCAGCATTTTAAACAGAACTTAAAAATGAATCTCTAAGACTTTGAAACCTGTAATCAATGTAAATTGGAGGGGAGGAGAAGGATGGGAGTGGGGGAACACTTGCAGGCATTGAGCACATGTTCTACTTCTTCAGCTTTGTCTAAGGAAATAGGTATCGTGATGAAAAAGATAAAGCAACCACCTAAATTTACTGGATTTCAAATCAACTAGTAGCGCTTCGGAATTTTGCGGGGTATTGCGGCAAATCAGCGTGTTGTGTCTGTGCTTTGTTGGAGCAGCAGCCCTATTTGCAAAGCTGTTTGTCACACTGTTGTTTTTATTATAATAAGGCTTATATGGAAATACTCCTGCAATGCATCTAAAGAAAAGACAAATGGCAGCATTTATAGGAGGTGGCAGATTACACCACAGCGTGCGCGTGGGGAGGAGGGGGCTGGTGTCGGTCGTCCCTGCCCCCTTACTAAAGAGGGATTGACATTACTTTGTTTAATTATGAGGCACATTGCACTGGACTAATGTAAAGATTAACACAACGGGGCCCTTAACCTGGTTAAGGAGTCGGGGTCCTGCCCCAAGGTAAATAATGAATGCGAGTTTGTTTGCCCAGTGGGTCTTACTGGGCGGAAAAATAGCTGGGAGTCTGATCCTTTTTCTTTTTAGCTGTTTGTCTAGCATATAAATCAATTAAAATTAGGAGTGTTTTGGAAGAAGTTTGGCCTTTCTAAACAAACCAAGAGTCTTGGATTTTGTTGTGTTATTCCCACTGAAGGGTCTGATCCCATTTTAATATTTTTGAACTTTAAAAGCAAACCCATCAATTTCAAGATAAAGAAAAATAAATGGTGACCACTTTAGCTGATATAAAGCCACAGCTGCTCTTGTGGACTCGAGCTGTTCATCCTCTAGCGATTGTCGTCCTCCGTAATGCAGCAATACGCTGTTAATTCTTGCAAATTTGGAATTTCATTTTTCTTGGCACGTAAAAGGGACAAATCTAAGCAGGGAAGGTAGAGATGAGGGGAAAAAAAAAAGTGGTTTTTCTCTTTGTGCAACACTGCTTTCCCTGCTGAATAGATTTAATTTCTCCATCTTACTTACGTGAAGGGTGTAAGTCCTGAAGGCTTTATTTGCAGGAAGTTGCAAAGCTGGACTCAAGTTCCCTGGTGTCCTGATGGATCACACTTCCCCCTGTGGACCTCACCTGGGGATGGATAGCTTTGGCTGCATTTTTGGCTGTTCTTGGTTCTGCTGAAAACCTACGTTTGTTTTGGAGGCTGACAGATACGAAATTTTTCGTTTTAAGGATTTACTAAAGTGTGAGCTTAAATTAGAATGCTTCTAATCTAAAGCAGATCTAGCCTAGATTTAGACTACAACTGGGGGGAAGAAAAAAAGGTTGTAAATTATCATTTTTGTTAACTATCAAGGCAACGATGCCGCAGACAGTTTTGGAGCACACTGCAGGAAAATGGCTGCCTTCGTTTTTCTTGGCTGGGCTTACAGCAGTGAGCTCTGCCCCAAGTCATCGCTGCTGGCTTATGGTCCCATTAGCTCAGCTGAGGTGCACCTTGCACTCCTGGCGTCCCGTTAGCATGGGCTCTGTGTTCTCACTCACATTGCCGGCAGGCTGTGGACTTTCATCCTGAGCAGCTTGACTCATCAAGACCTCTTAAAACAAATACTAGCAAGGCAGAGACCAAAAGCACTGCTGGGGGAATGGTGCTGTTGACTGCAGTTGAGCCGAGGCGTTCCCTGCTCGTGGCCACGTCGTGGCTCTGCGTCCCCTTCCCCTGGCACAGCGTCCTATCGAGAGAGGAGGGTCTGCACAAGGCACCAGAAGAGTCTCTTAGCACCTGCTTTCCAATGCAGAGTTAGCCAGCTTACCAGAACAGGGTTAGTCTAGCCTAAAAAAATGAAAATCTTGCACTCAGTGACCGATGCCACACGTGTCACATGTTTGCTCAAAGGCGATCATCAGCCTCGCTGTGCTAGAGCAGGTAGCAGTGCTTCGGCGCTAGCTCTGCTTGCAAGTCACCATTAAGGGCTTGCAGGTTCTTTGGAAGCCAGTGGAAACACTTTTGGCATGCTGTGGTAGGTATGGTACTGGTGGCTGTACCTTTGCATCTCTGCTCTTGCCTGATGTGCAGGTCCAAGGGAGCCAAGGAAAGACCAGACTGGACAAAACCCCACGATGCTAGTGTGAATTATGTCCTGCTTTCCCCCCACCCCAATCTGGTATGTTACTGGTTCTGAGAGCCATTGGGGATGGGCACAGCCTGAGGAGCTTGGAGCTGATACTGGCAGGGAAAAGCTTGCTCCCAAAGGGGTGGATGGTGTTGCAGCTGAATTCAGAAATACAACCTCTTCAGATCTTCCAGTGGGTCTCCAGCTAGGCTGTAAAATTTTTCTTTTCATTCAATGATTCTTCTTTAAAAGTTAGAGGCACTGCCTGGTGTCTGATTCCAAGATTGAAGGCTGGATGTGCAGGGACTTAAGACGGCTCAATCTGTCACAGATGCCAAGCCTGACCTTGGACTCATAGATAAGCATTGCTTTTTCAGCAAAGACTTGGGTGAGGTGGTAGAAATGATGTTTATCGACTTCTTCCAAGCATGCTGTGAGGTCTAATATTTGTAAAGATGTTTGTGGTTCTTTGGGAAGAAGGGCAGTCTGCTTCTGGCTGTCACTCCTGCTTCCTAACCCACTCTGGTTAGGAGTGGGATGGGAAGCGTGGCTTCAGTCTCCACTCCTCAAAACCTACTCACCAGGGGCTCCTTTAGCAAACAGGGACAGATTTCCTGGATAAAGGGTTTGATCCCCAGAGTGCTTGAATGCATTATCCAGCTGGCTGTCAATATCAGAGCTGCTGAAATGGGGAGTGTACAGAGTTGCATGCTACCTTCTTTTGGCTAACAGAAGATGCTTTTCCCCCTGTTTTGTGTTTTAAGTGAAAACAAAGTCTGCCGACAAGAGGCGGCTTGGAAGCACAGTGTGCTCTGTAGCCTGCAAAAGGGGGCTTTGACACTGCTTGGAGCCGAGCAGCCGGAGCGAGGATGGGATTTACTGCTGTGAGTGATGTGCCCTCTTCCCTCTGTGGTGTTCTCAGTGGGAAGGCTCCACATCTGCCTGTGACTTTCGCCTCTGGACAGCAGCACTTGCTGGATTATGGAGGCTGTCATTTATCATCACTGTCTCTGACTGGAAAAGACAGTCCAGCGCTCCTGACAAAGTGATGGGAGGATTGGGTATGGTCGAGAAACAGCTTGCAGGCTTTTTTAACTAGGAAAAACTAGGAAAGTGATTTCAGAGGAGCTAAAGGAGGAGGTTGGGAGAGAGATAAAGAAACCCAAAGACTACAGCAACAACTTTACAACCTTGCACACAGGGCTGAAATTTGCGTGAGGAATGAAAAGTGGAAAAAATAAGTGTGCCCGGCCACAAGTGGAGATAGGGATTATTTAAGAAAATAAAGAGCGGAAGGACTTGTATTCAGAAAGGTCAGAAGGATTAAGATTCCTTCCAGGGAAAGCCGGTGGGAGGTGAGCTCTCTGGGAGGGAAGATGCAGCATATGTCGGAAGAGGAAGAGGTGGATCACCTCTGCAGGGGACTCATCAGGGCTTGTGGGTTTTCAGTGACATAAAAGTGACTATGCAAAACCCATTTGCCTAAGTCTCGAGCAGGGTTGATGAAGACCAGTCAAGCAGAGTTTAAAAGATAATCCAACAGTGTTAGGAAAACAAGCTGAAGGTTCCACAAAAGTTCAGCAGACGCTTCCATCTGAGTGCACATGGGCACTTAGCAGTGTGCTGCACAGACGAGTGCACCGGGGAAGTTCTGCTGCTGGCTGGTACTGCCCCAGAGAGACAGGTGAGACCTCTGGTCACTGCCACCAGGTGGGGGGAGAGAAGCTGCTGGGGTTTAGGGGAGAGTCCCTTCTCCCACAGTCCTATACTATGATGCTTTCAACAGCAAGGTGCCTTTAAAAGCCCCTAATCAGCTCTCTCATTGAATGTGGGGGGGTTTTCATGGCAATTGCCAGATCTTGCCCAGTCATATCAGTGTCACATTCTCTGCTGCCTGCCTGTTCCTCAGCGGGCATCCCAGTCTTGGTGACTTCCCTTCATGGCTCATCTTGTTCTTCCCTGGCTGCCACTGTGCCTGCAGCAGGCCTGGGTGCTGTCACGGGCTGGCATCCCCATGCAGCGGTGATGCAAATAACAGATGGTGCAAGAAACTCCTGTCTGTGTGTCCCAGCAGAGATTCAGGTTCAAGTTCAGGCTTCTCCTTAGCAGGGATTTCTGGAAACACCTACCCCATTAGCAGCAATGGTGACAGTAGCAGTAGAAAGCTTTAGTAGGTACCTCCACCCACACCCTATTTCAAAATAGTAACGAGAACATTCAGCAGTTGGCAGTCTAATGTGTCCAGGGATATTACAGATTTTTTTTTTTTTTTAAGCTGGCCTTGCTGGTTATTCAAGAATCATGTGATCAGAAGTTAAAGGGGTTTTATTTTCCTGCATCTCGAAGGTTCAAGTGGCAACAGTTTCTTTGATTCTGCGTCAAACGGTTTTCTGTTTGACGCAGAATTTAGCCACAGCCCAAGAGCACCGCGGCTTCCCTTCGGTGGTGCGTGCCTGGTGGATGATAACATATCAGATACCAAGGAACAGCTGAACAAAAGTTCTTTTTAGTAAAAACAAAACAAACAAACAAAAACATACACCAAACCTCACAGAGGCCATAGCCTTGCTTGTTAAGCTGTTTTGGACAACTGGGCTAGGATTGGGAAGCACATTGGATGCATGTGCTGTGTCAGGGAAACAGGGAAAACAAAAAAGTAATCCCTCTACTCCTGCTTGCAAAGATAATCCAGGCTAAATCATGCCATTCCTTAACTGCACCTGCCCTGAAACTTGGTGAAAGCCACCATTCCTACTGCTTTTATTAGGTCAGAAAGTGTAACTTCGATGCCTCAGGAAATGCAGGGGGACAGGGCTGCCTTGTTGACTCTAAAGATGCTTAGGATCTACCTGCTGGTATGGAGCCACCAAAACCACAGCCAAGTTGTTGCTACACCTCACGAAATGGTTGGTGGGGGCAGTGTTAGAAGCTGTGATGTTCGATTGCTTCCAGACTTTTTGAAAGAGATAGTTGAGGTGATGGAGGAGATTTTTTCAGACAGACAGGAGAAGTCATGTGAGTTGCTCTGTGGGTACCAGTTTTTGCATTGTCTGCATCTGGCTTTATATTGCTGTGTTATTTTATAAATAGATCCAGGCAGGAATATGCCTGCTTATACAAATCTGCAAAAAACATGGTAGGTTTCTGTGTGTTGTGTAGCCAGCCTACAAGGGATTTTGTTCTTGTATCTGATTCTGGAGAGACCAGTGTGTGTGATTTGCAGGCCTAATGGGGATGTAGGCAAAAAATGGAAGGTAGAAGGGTCTTTGTGCAGAGCAATGGACCAGCCAGACCAGGAGGAGTTCCATCTTGCAAACTGCCAGCTGTTGGGACAATTTGAGGAAGGTGTGATAGGGAGAACATGGTTTGGCAAATAGCTATTAGGGGTTAATGCCACCCAGAGCATTCAACCCCTGGGCAGGTCCCTGGGGCTGGTGGGTAGGGGGGTCAGGAAAGGGGTTTCTCTCTTGTTGTCGCATTAGGTTTTGGGGGGGGTTTTGGTTGGTTGATTGGTTTTTTGTTTTTTTTTAATTTTTCTGCCCTCAAATGCTCTGGAGGCTGTGCCCTCCGTCTCCTGTGACTGGGTGAGCAGGGTGATGCCCTTCATCTGGCAGCATCATTCCAAGCAGGGCAAGGGGGTCTGGGTCGTGGGGTGCTGAGCCATCCCAGCTCAGGGACTCCCCACACTGTGGAAAACAAAGCAGCACCCACAGTCCTCCTTGGTTCCTTAAAAGTAAACCCACTGGGGGTGCAAATAATGGTGAAACCCAGGGTAGTAATTCTAGAGAATGGCTGTTATTTTATTATTGGGAAGAAATCATCTCTCTGTGTGGGCAGGAAAAAGGAAAATGTGAGAAAGAGCGTGTTCTGTAAGGACGCAGGGTGTGGCTCAAGCATCAGTAACAAATGCTGGAAGAAAAAAATGCTCTTTGTTCTGCAGTCAGGTGGGTTGACAACTATTCTCACCCATCCCTGGCATGCATAACACCCAATGCAATTAAAATATCGGGGAGGGCTTGACATGCTGAAACTGCTGCAAGTGCAGCAAGCAGAGAGATTCAGCCTGGAATCTGCCTCCTTCTTTGCTTTCCAAACAATTAAGTTGTGAAGGTTGTAGCTATCAGAATCAGTATGTTTGTTTCATACTGCTGCATTGTTTTAATGTCCATGTTTTGTGTCTTTAATGCTTCAAATGGTAAGTTAAAGCTCTCTAGCACTAAAATTTATGCTGGCCTACATGTGACCAGAATTGGAGCAAAGCATGCATTAAAGTGTATTAAAAACGTGTACACCCATATACGCGTGCAGTACAGCAGATTGACTTGTAATGACAGTCTCGCTAATTGGAAAATAATTTCAAAGCTGTTCCTTTTAAACTACCCTTGTTTGTCTCGCAGGTTTAACACTTTTTATTTTCCATTTATTTAACTAAAAAAAAAAAAAATTACTTTCACGGTTGCTTTTAGATTGCTGCAGGCTGAAACAATATCTTGTGCTTAAAAAAATCCCTATTATCCTGGTTTTTTATGCTTTGTTCATTCTGCTGTGGGTTGGTTTGATGCAGTGACTGAAATGCCGCTGTCTTTTCTCCCCCTAAGCATCGGAACTAAAACTTGGTCTCACTGCAGTTGCTGGCAAGAAGTGAAAATCTTGCGCAAGTGAAATACTATGAACTTGTTCATAGACAGGCAAGTGGAACTGACTGTGTAAAGCAATGAAAAGAAGATGTGACCAATATATGTCTTCTCTCTTTCTTTTTTAAATAAATTCTTCTAAGTTCAGGGTCAGGAATTTAGACAGTTACTTATTCTGTGTGTCTGTATAAATATATATTTATATCTTCTAAAAATGTCTTATTTCTTTTTCTGGGAGGACGAGAAATCTGCAAATTTACATCTTGTGACATTTCCTTACAACTGCACACTGGCATATGTACTGCTAGAGGCCAGCCCATCATTTCTTGGTAAAAAGAACCTTTCAGCTCGGTTACCTCCTGTAGAGAGCTAATTTTCCAGCAGTCAGGCTTGATCTGGATAAATAATTAGAGAGCGCGAGAGAGAGATGAAGATGATCACATCAGCGCTGTCTGTAATTCAGTTAATACAGCCAGACCCTGTGATTTTGCGTCTGCAGCGTACTTGCGTGGTCTCAAAAGCCACAGAGGCGAGCAGGCAACAAAGCCAATCGGTTACATTTGTCTTGGAAGAATTAGCGGCACTTTTCATTCATTTGTGGAAAGCCAGCAAACAGCTGCAGAATGCATCTGCAGCACAAGAAGGTGATTCTTGACACGTTCGCTCTCCCCAGCCTACCCCCACATATGCAAAAATTTCATCGTGCAATTAATGTATTTCCATCCTTAAGGATGGCTTTTCCTTTTCCTCTGCAGTTCGAGGCGTTGAGGTGGTTTTTTATTTGAATTAAAGTTGGTATCGTGTGTAGCGGAGTAAAAGCCGATTTGGGGAAGCCTACTGTTTTGGCATTTCTGGATTTTTTTTTTTTAAGTTGGTCAAAATTGTCTGATAGCAACACTGAAGTGCAGAGATGTGCCTGGCTCTCTGAGAAGCAGTAGCATCTCACATGACTCCTAACGCCAGTGGAAGAGATCCAGTTAAAGCAAACTGCATTCCCGTACAGTCTTTGTGGGTATGTTTGTTATTGACGTGCATTTGTTCCTCCTGCATACGGTGCTATAAAGGGGTTAAAAATACATCTTTGGTTCACTTTATTCCCAGTGGTAGCTCCATTGCATTTATACATGGATCAGATTAAAATAGGTCAATATCTTTTGTGGAAGGTCTTTCGACACTTTGGTGCATGACTGCAGTACACCTACCTTGAGGATGAATGGACCCGGAGGAAATCCAGGCATTAACAAAACACAGCCTAGGGATACTTTAGGATCACATTCCTTTATTCATTAACTAAATCAAAGGCTTGACAGGAGATACTTTATTGTCGAGTCAGTCGAAATAATACTTTCTAAGGTGACATATAACTTCTGCTGAAGAAATAAACTATGTATTTTGTTAAGAAAAATCTGAATGGTGTGGGATTATGCTGTTCTTTATACTGCGTCATTTGCATGGGAATAAGTATATGTGCTCTAGCTGAAAAATTTCAGAACCTTATTAAAAAGAAAATTGTGTATTCAGGAGTTGCCTTATGGCAGGAAGTCTTTGTCTGCCTGATTGCTTTATTGCAGTTGTTTGCTGCTTTGAATCGATTTTGTCTACCAAATCAGCGTATTGAGGATGACTGGGGAAGGCAGGGTGAAGGGAGAGGGTGCAGCCCTGCAGTTTGCAGGACTGAGAAGCTGTTTGCTGCTTCATGGTGTGTAGGGTTTCTTGCTTCTTTGTTTGTTTGTTTGTTTAAATTTAAAAAATGACAAACAAGCCTAACTTGGAATTTTGGAATTTCCATAACATAAAGAGGAAGAGGCTTCTTTTCGATATAATGGCGCCATTAACATCTATTAATAATGCAGACAGGGTAAGTAGCTGGAGTTGGAGCTCCCTGGGGGCCTCGTAAAACAGATGTGCACTATATCTTCCCGGATTTGATAGCTGCTGGGGTCGAGGGGGTCGCTGTGGTTCCCGTTTATTTCCTCTGGCAGCGGTTTTCTAATTTAAGCACCTCTGTCTCCTGGCTACAGTTGCCTGCTGTGCCGTGGAGGGGGTGTTCGCGCATTGTCATGCCTGCTGCCGGGAAAGGGGGCACGGCCACGGTCGCCCCTGCCTCGCTCGCTGCTGCCTCACGGCTCCACTCGCTCTCGCCAGTCTCCTCAGATGCGTTTGCTGTTCAAGGTGCTGGAGCCGGGCTCTTTTGTTGATGTCTTTTTTTTTTTTTTTTTCCCCCCCCCCCAGAAAAGAAATTAAGGTAAGTGTTTCCTCCTCTGCAGGTTTTTTTTTTTTTTTTTTGGACATGGGAAGGAAGAAATATTCCACCTTGCAAGAGCGTGTGGTGTATCACTTGAGGTGAGGTCTGGCTCCTGGTGGGAAATGTAGTTGCCGTATCCCCCTTTTCAAGACGATGCTTCGCAGTTCTAATTGAATGTATTCACGGTGCTGTCTCTGAATACGTAGCTCTGCACGTTCTTTCTCTAGCTGTCAGCATTTAACTCAGGGGGTGGGTTATGCCTGAAGGACTAAAAATTTCATTCTTAATGTTAACTCTTTAATTGCAGATTACTCTGCAGAAGTAGTGATAAAATATTAGCGGTCACTGTGTATAGCAAGAAGTCTTTATACTTGGTTCTGTATCAGATGCGTTCCTATCGTAAACGTTTAGGTTTGCCTGCAGTCCAGTATGAGACGTGAACATCTGTCCTTGTGTGCACTTCCTTTGCAACGTAGTCTTCCAGTTGGTATTTAAATGTAGAGGTATGCACTTCTGCTAGCTTGTCACAGATATGCGGGGGGAAAAATCCCGGTATCGGGTCCAGATCCTTTTCAGCTGCTTCCACCCTCTGCCTTATTCCAGTTGAAAGTTAAGCAACGTGCAGAAAGGTAGTGTAACTCCTTGGAAAGAAAGAGACAGAGCAGTTACTTCTCTGCCTTTTTTATTCATCCATTACTACATATGCAAATGACCAACAGTATCTGACTGTGAGGAACACCATATTATGTAGGGAAGCAGGATGTCTGCCGTATACACTACAGTAAAGCCCTCAGCTGACAATCGGGTTGCATCTGTTTTTTCAGCAAGATAAGGGTACATCGGGTAGAAGGAAAACAGCAGAGATGTGAGCAGGTTGTTCTTGAAAGTGCTGCGTAAGCCAGTTTATGGGATTCAGCAGGCAGCTTTCTGAGTAGAAAGGATGGACCTTGTTCTTCCCCCACATCCGCTGGAAACTTAAAATACAATTTGCCTCTGACTATCTCATGCTTAAAAACCCCTTGCTGTATTGCTTTCTTCTCTTCCCCTTACTGAGACACTGTCCTTGAGTATGTGTGCTGACAGACTAGGTACCTCACTTAAAATGGTTTCGATCAGACCTGTGTTAAACTGGGTTGTGAATGCTCAGAACTACCTGGCAACATTTAAAAAGCATAAGTATTTATAACACTTGTTCCTCAAATGTTTTCTTACTCTAATAGCGTCCAAAGCTAAGAGGTATAAATTAAATTATTTTTTAAAAATATGTGAAACTTGAAGGGGGGGAAGAAAGATTTACAAGCAAAACTGCACTTCATGTAAAACTTTAGTGGTTTTTTCCCTTTTATTAGTCAAGGCTATACTTGCAGATAGTTGTCTTTTTTTAATATATTGATTGTTCTTTCTGATAGAATTGCATTGTAATGTTAATATCATTTAGACTTCAAATATAAATGTGCAGATTTTACTAGTTAAACGGGTTTAATTTTAAAATATGATCACATTTGCAAATAACTTTTAAAAACAGAGCCATTTTTCTTGGGGAAATTTGCTGTTGGTTACTTCTGGTAATTTTGTTTGCTGAATAATACAGAACATTTGCCCCTCATTACAGAAAAGGTCAATAAGGCTCATAACTGACAGGTTCAAAAGAACAATAAAATGCTCTGTGTTTTTAATCAGATACTTGAGTCAATGGTTTTTATTGATATTTTGCGAACTTATAGTCTGTTCAGTAAATTCTTTTATGAATGTAGACGGTATTTGTACCATTGAGACCTTTCTTTGTGAAATTGGTGTGTGAAGCTATGACTGCTGTTTAGTGCTCAGTGAATCTTTTTCTCCTGACTCTCTGAAACAATCCCTTCAGAATTATTTGAAGACCTAAACATTCACCAGCATAAGGAGAGATGCTAGGACCAAGCTTTGTATTTTATAATTTATACACAAAAGCAACAAACCTAAAACCATTTTCTTTTTTTGTTTGTGGCATGGGTGGCTTATTTGGGCCCCTTTTGGATTATCAGTGGCAAATGTAATATCTGAAGTGCTGTTCAGATGCATATTTGGTGGCTTAATATTTAAGTACTAATTATGATTGAGTTTATATGTAATTCTCCTTTGCCCTGGTAAGACTTTCCCCATGTAATGAAGTCAGACTATACAGATTTTAAAGTGTTGGTGTACATTTTCCCCTTAATCTTCTACAAGGGGAAAATACACACACAGATACAATCTATAATAGGAAATAAAAATTTTAATTACTTTTATAGTACGATCACCATCCAGATAATCAAAGCTTTTTTTTTTTTTTTTTTTTTTTTAAGGCAGAATAATAAACAAAGCTAAAAGCAAAATTGTCCGCTTAGGGAACTTCATTGAATATAAAAATACATTGCCAGAATTCAGGCTTCCGCATTCTTTGGGAAACAAAGGAAAGATCCTCTTTCCTTTGTTAATGGTATTTATCATCTTTAACTCATTAGTTGCTGAAGGCAGAGATGAAATGTTGGAGGGGCTGGAAATGATCCATTGATAAAATTCACACAAGTTCTGTGAGAAATGCCTGTGTGCTGGTATTTTGCGGTTAAAATACACAGAAAAGTACATAAGCTGCCGGCATTGCTCCTCTTTAATGCTCCTTAAAAAACATCGAATTTTTTATCTTGTGCTGATGCTTGTTTCATGCCTTCTAAATAAAGAACAATTGCAGGATTCCTCTTTATCTGAACTTTGGGTGCGCCCTTGTGTAAAATGGAAGTGCTTTGTGAGGCATCCACAAGAAGGGAACAAAGTGGAAGGTAATATGGGGCTGCTTTATATGACAAGCCGTGATTTGGTCTCTGCTGAAAAAATAACATTTTATTTTTGTCTGAGTCCTCTTATTTTCTTGCGAGGTTAACCTTTTGTAAGCGATTGTCTACAAAGCAAGGTCAGTTATGGGTTGATATAGAGCAGTACCTACAAATAAATATAAATATATAGATCTCTTTCTTTTAAAATTATCTTGGTTTTCCTTTTATTTACATGTCAAGGGAAAGGATATATCTGAAATGTGAGGGATATTTTTTCCTTTGCTTTACGTGGGTGTAGCACTTCCGCATAAGACGTATTCTTTGCTTTTTCCAAGTCCACTGAGTTCCCCTCTAAATTAATTTTAAAGAACGGCATTTCAGTGGATGCTTCACTACATTGTCTTGCTTACATAAGGCTTATAAACCCACAAAGAATTTGCACCTTTTTTTTTGTTTATTTATTTCCATTAAATCATATGTACATGTTCCTTAAACTTTCTGTTAAAGAGAAAAATGATTCTTCCATCTAGCAACTCTTACATTTTTGTGTGAGATCTTGCAAATCTCTAATCAGGATCTGTACTGTAGCTGCTTATGATAACTGCCAGCATATTGATGTGAGGGGAGGAGCAGAAATCTTAACAGCACACACTCCAGACACCCACACTGATTGCAACAGAGGAAACTCTGCAGCAGCAAAACAGAATAGTAAATACAGAGTAAGAAATCGTGAAAATGTAGCAAGTTATAATTACAAAGAGGGCACTTACATCACGCTGGATTTTTTTTTTTTTTTTTTTCTGTGTATGATACAAGTGAGGTTTTTTTGCACGGGGAAAGTCCCCAGATTTGTCTGCTGTATTTTTTGTAATTGTATGTTTTGTGTCTCCTGACTTCTAATTGAGTGACCTCAGAAGGAGGGGTGCTTGTTCTCTGGGTTGTGACTGGCTTCCTACTCCTAAGAGTCAGGACCAGCTACAAAAAGGGGCAGCATTGGTGGTGAGAGCTGAAGAGCAGCGGTGATTTCCCGAGGATACAATTTTCCCTTTCTTTCTCTTTTGCTCAAGTCAGATATACACAGTCTTACAGATATTTCTGTACGTACATGTGGCAGAGTGGCACTAGATGCACCTTGGAGTCGGCAGGGATTCACCGTGCGGGTACCGAGAATGCGCAAGGACAGCGCTTCCAATGTCCCTTTTGAGTTTCCACGCGTGGGAATTTGAGTTACTTCACCCGGGTTGTTCCAAAGGGGTAAGATTATTTAGACTGTGGAAGGAAATAAATTAGTTATCGAATGTGCCCGGGAAGATGAGAGGCTGTATTTGTGTGCAGAGTAGGAGACAACTACTGATTAATTATGCTGTAAAGCACACATAGCTTATAAATGTGCGCATGATAAATGTCTGTATCGTACACCCTTGTCCACATCCAACTCATTTGTCTCCCTGAGGACTGCTGCAAATACTCAAAATACCTATCCCTTTTAAAATTAAACCAGCTAATGTAGCGAGTTTTTCTTTCTCCTCAGTGAAATAGTGAATTCACCCCTGTTTGTTGCTCATAAAAAGTTTAGAAATGATTGGCATGTTGTAAGCGGCGTGACCTGAAGGAGTGGGAGCAGGGACCTCCAGCCTTTGCCTCTGCAGGAGAAAGGAGCACTGGGCTGTGTGTGAGGAAGGGTTGGAGACAGGGCTTTGGGTGGAGCCTCTGCTGTTCATTCCTTCCAAGGCCTCTGCTCTTGGCGCTCGAACAGGAAGGGGAGCGTTGCCTTTTGGGGTTGGAATTAAGAAAATGTGACTTCGTACCAACTTGCCTTTCATGTCTGCATTTACTAAATTGCATTTTATTAAAAGGCAAAGTCACTTTCCTGACAGTAGCCGCTTTTGCTCTGACCTTCCCTCAAGGGCACCTGCTATCCCAAAGGTATGGTTTTCTTCCTTGAGGATGTAACATCGCTGTCCCTCCCTCCTGCCTGTTTTATGCCCAAACAATTAATTTTCGTGAGAATCGGTGTATCTTCTTTGTGTGTTTAGACCACGAACACCGCGTAGGGAGATTAAACTGCTGTGCATGACAATTATGTGTACATGAAACTCTTCATTAGCCTCCGTGCTAAAGAAAGGAGAAAATAGATGTCACAGAAAAATTTCTGCCCAGTTCTGCTTCCTCAGCAGATGAGTGGGAGTGTTGAAGTACCTCTTCTGACTCTGGAGCGGCGGCGTGCAGGTTTCCAGGCAAACCTCATCCCCGTGGGAATAGACACAGGGACTGCAGCATGCTACCAGGTGGTTCTGGTTGTGTGGCTGAACAAGTAGCTGGAGAATCTATCGAGTGAGGGAGGTGTCTCTGTGCCTGAGCATTTCCATCTGCATCACTTTGTCCGTGAGCCTTTGCTGCCTCTGAAATGAAGCAGCAGAAGCCAATCCTTCATGAGACCGTGGCCCCCAGCAGAGGCGCTGGAAGGGCTCAGTGCGTGGTGAGAGAGCTGTTTGTGTTGAGTCACTGCTAAAAGTCCACTGTGGCTGTAAAGTGACGCATCACTTTCTGCTTGAACAGTGGAGGGGTTTTTCTCAGCACCTCACACGCTCCTCGCTTTGTTGGAGTTGAGCTTTGAACTGGTTTAAATTCATAAACCATCAAGGAATATGCAGATTTTTTTCTATCAGAAGTCGGATCCAAGAGGCTATTAAATACTGTAAATACTCTATAATTGGCTTGATTAGTCTAATATTAACTCCAAGTGACACTTAAGTGACATCAACTGTGACAACAGAACTGACATTTTTGAATTGCTTTATTTTTAGGGAGAATGTTGATCACGGCTTTTTCAATTGTCACTGTGGCATAATGCTCATAGCCCAACATATTTCTGGCAAGCGTGACGTGTCCCTTCTCTCCGGTGTCAGAGGTGTGGACAGTGAGCCTTGCTGCTGCTCAGTAGGGTTCCTGCACTGACAATATGCTTTTGTGTCAACAGAAAACAGAAAAATGGATTTCTGCTAACCTATTCAGAATGAAAAGATTTCTCGAGAAGTGTTTTTGGATTAGTTACCAGCAATGTTTACTGAGGCGAGGGGGAAGAAAAAGACCACCTATGTTAATGGCAGAGCATATGAGGCGATGGCTTCAGCAATCTGAGTGTGTGATAAAAGATCATCAAGACTGCAGCATCCTTTCTTCTTCCTCTCGGTCAGTAGACTCCACGTTGTTGATTCCGTTGTAGCTTTCTGAGGGTAACAATTCCGAGTACGTGGTGTCTAGGGAGAGGCAGTGTTCACCACTGTCTATATCGTTGGTTCCGGTGCTCTGGCTCCCGGGATGATACCAGATATAGAGAGTGACCTTCTCTGCCTTTGCTAAGCCCTGCTTTAGATCTTGAAGGTTGTGTTAGCCTCAGTCATATAGGCCAATACTATTCTTCAAGCTTAGGTGCCGGCAGGTTTAAATCCCAACAGTCCAAGAAAGCAATCTCTAAAAGTGTCTGTCCCCTAATCAAGACTCGGTGACTGAAGGCAATGTCTTTATTGAGGGAAAATTATGATAGTTCTGGTGAAATTTGATTGTTTCGTAATGATTGTTTCACCTACATTTTTAATCATGTAGAAGATGATAGATGCAGAATAATTGTAGTAATGAAAAGATGGTTTAATTAACTAACCAACTAGCCTTGATTGGCCTTGGATTTCTGTGATTTTGGTGGCTGTTTCCCAAAATATTCAATGCAGAATTTCCGGTCGGTTTGTCCTGTAGGAAGTGCAACTTGGATTGTAGATAAGCAGGTTGAGGACTGTCATTGTCCCTTCTGACTGACTAGAAATAACCACATCCACTGTTTTATTACTCTGTTCTTTTCACCTAGTAACTCTTAACTTAAAAGGTCTTTGAGATACTGGCTTGCACTTTTTCAGCCTGTTTCCTTGGACAATGGAGCCTTGGTCAGTTTGGCTGATAAATTCTGCCATAATATATGTCATAAGCCTGGGTAGGAACCTAATAAAATTTGCCTGTGCTATCCTTTTGCTTCTTCCCTTCTTACAGTCATTGACTGGACTTTTATCCAGTGTCTCCCATACAGCTTGAAGGGTGCAGCTGTCTGTGATCCAGCTTTTCTTAGTGTACCCACTAAGCCATGCGTGCGATAACTTTGCTTCATATCCAGATCTTAAATACACTTTCCTTGCTTGATATATTTTACCTGAAGGACATTTGCAAACTAATAATTTTTTCTATATCTTCCTGTTGCATTAATTTTCCAGTGGGCTCATTGAAATTAAGCCTCTGATAAGTCTGTCACTTCAAAAAATTGGAGATTCTTGTCTGTCGTTCCTATGATTACTTGAGATAAAATCATTTAAAGATATATTTACTACATGTTTGGTTTAATCTAATTACTTGGTTTATGGAAATGAGGCTTTTTATCACTTCTTGCATTTTGTGGTCCTAAATTCTGACAAAATTTTGCCTCCTTCATGGCCATTGCCGATAGCAAAGTGTTTTATTCATAATTTAATATTTTCCATATAAGCATTTTAAAGGCTCCTTATCCTCAGTGCTTTGGATATGACAGGGTGGAATCTCATGTGACTTCCAAGGGCAATGTGTGGTGTTGTATGCCTCTCCAGTGACATTCCCTACACTCATCTCATGTGTTACAGCTCAAAGGCTGATTATCCAAGAGGCACAGTCTGCTTGAGGGTGATGCAAAGTCTGTTCATTTATGCTGCGTGATATTCCAGAAGACCACTTTCTGCAATGACTTTGTCATTTAAAAATTGTTCCATGGCTGTGTACAGGCGGAAAATCACCTGTGCTGTGTGTCCTGCTTTATTCGAAATGTTTTTCTTGCCTAATCAGTGAATTTATTCCATATGCTAATGAAAGACTCTTCTCTCCAGTTTCCACAGAGCTGTGAAACTTAGAACACCATTGCAACTGGAAGAATTGTTTTTAATTGCTAATTCGTGGAAATCTGTCTGTTATCCTGAAGGCAAGGGAATGCAGTTCATGCAAGAAGAACCAAGAATAGGAAGGTTTTCATGGGATTTAACACTGCAGTGGGTCACAAGTCTTTGGTTCAGTTGGGTGTTGTTAGGTAGACGTGGTATGTTTCTTCATTTGAGATCTTAAAGGACTTTGCATGGGGCTCTGTTTGTGTTCCCAGCAAAGATCATTAGGTAATAGAAAAGTTCATCTTTTGGATTGTTGGAAAATTATCGGAGCACCTAGAGGTGACTACCAGCCCAGAAGAAGACTCTTGTGAATTCTGAATAAGATTTGAGTTCCTATTTTCAGGACCGATCTGTGTTAGGATAATGAAAGGCTACTGCTGGCTGAGTGACAGACAGGTGTAAGCTCTCTACTGTGTGTCCCTTTTACCCAATTTCAAAATCTTTTTTTAAGCACTACCACCAAAGATCCTGCTTAATTGTTTCTTTGGGGTTTTTTTAACTATATATAAAGAGGGGAAAATATAAAAATATTTTCTAAATATATATATAATATAAAAAGGAAGTGTAGGTCTGTTTCTCTTTGAAATGATGCAAAGAAAGAGAGGGAGAAGTACATGGAATAATGGTTACCTGGACTGGTACATCTGCTAGGTGTTCAAATGAAGTGCTTGTCTGGTTATTTCTATTGATCAGGTCTGACACAGGGTTTTCTCTTCCAGAAGTATGTCTGTAAGACTTCTGACCATGCACATGATCTTCTTAATGTATCTGGTCAGTTGTCCTGGTTTTGCTTGTATCTGAGGAAAGCCTGCAGGAAATAGTGGTAGAGCTGGGCTCCGTGGTCACACCCTAATACCTCACTTGCAGAACAAAGCAAGCCCTTAATTACAGACTCAACCACATTAAAAAATTTGTTGAGGGCTGACATTGGTTCATGAGTTAAATGTGTGATGCATTCGTTGTGGAGGCATGAGGTTGTAATTAGGGTTTTATATGATATTGTAAAAGGAGATTAATGTATAGTGTGTTTCCTTATCAGCGGGAAGCAGGAACCAGCTCCCTGTGGCAGCACAGAGCCAGTTGCTGTCCCCAGACGTGTGCCATGGAGGCACAGGCGGTAGGAGCCTGTCTAAAGGGTTTCCATTAAATAGAGTTTAAAAACACTGGGGAAGCAGAGGCTTGTAAGATGGGAGTTGAGAGTGCTTTTTGAGGTTGGTTCTAGGATTTCCTAATTAGCTAGAGTAGCAAAATGCCTCCTGTCCGACCATCATACGGTGCCTGGCCGTGGCAAGGAGGTCCAGCTGGCTCTTGGGCCAGGTGGGAGCTCGGTGAGGAAGCTGCACAGGGACATGACTGGGCAACTTCTAGTAAAGTCCGCTTGTCTTTTTTTCTCCTGTGGTTTCCAGATTTTGCTGCACTGCAGAGCTTACAGAAATTCCTTTTTCTGCCCTAACCCATCACCAGCCAATTTTTCAAAGCAATTTGCTTGTACAGCCGTCTCCCCCTTCCCACACCTACACAAAAGTTTTTTAAATTGTTTTCTTCTTGCTGCCTTCTCCCAGCTTCTCCCTGGATGAAATGAGCCGTACAGCAAAGGTGGTTATGAAATTCTTTGCATACGGGCAGGATTGATGTTTTCAACATCTGTCCTCCATTGAGTTGAAATGGTGTTTTTAATTTTATCTACGAGGCTTGCTTTTCATGTCCAGCACAATGGCTAGGATGGGTCCAGCCTTCTGCACTGCACTTTTCTGCTGTTCTTTCTCTCCTTGGATGGGAAGCCCCCCGTTTCCCCATTGTGCTGCCGTAATTTCAGGATTCTTTAAAGCCACCCACGTGCGTACGTAAGCGGTGTGCTGAGCCGTGCATAATGTGGTCACTTGAATGCTTCTGGAATGCCTAGGTATCATGTGAAGATAATGATCCATATAAATGCATTTCATAGCAAGAGACTCATCTATAGATGGTGTGCGTGTAGGTTGCCTTAAGCATTGGAGCTGCTTTTGCGTTTTGTTACTCTCTGCGCTCGCTCAGCCTTAGATCCCTTTTTTCAGCTTTGTATCTTTAAAAAGCTATGCTTTTGTTAGCTGCATTAGAGATATTAATTGTGCTCACAGAAAGCCACAGTTAGGTGCACATGTATCAAAAGCCACTGTGCTCTTCATCTGGAGGAAAATTGCAGATTTTTTTTTTTTAAGTGATTGGAGTGGTTGGTTGCTGCTCAGTGGGAGAAGAAAGTGGGACTGGTTTTCATACAATTTCTGCATTCTTTTCCTTTTTGTGTGTTTGAAGAAAAATGTCAGGTTTTCCACACATGGTTCATCCTGGGTCTGCAGCCCTCCAGAAAAGTTCTATTCCTAAGGACTGAAGAAACAAAAAAAAAATGTAGATTTGCAAAACTATTATTAAAATCAGCTCCAAAATTAGTTTTTCTCTTTCTTTCTCATTGAGGCAGCTAGGACACTCGACAGTTTTAGGGGCTGGCTGGTGAGGGGTGGAACTTCCTGTTCCTGTTCTGTGTGTATAAAAACATGGCTTGTCTTTGATGTGCCAAAGCCTCATGGCCGAGTCATCTTCACGGCCCTCAGTCTTCTCATCACTTTTGCATCATCTTTCCTCCTGCTGCCAGGAGGAGCATGACAGCCCCGTCATTTCCTGCTGACACTGTGAATCATGCCCTTCAGATGCCTGAAGCTGGAGAGAGCAAATTTCTGCAATTAGTGAGCGTAGAAACTAATCCTGCCCTCGCCGTGGCCTTAGGAAGACTGCAGTCTGATGTCATGAGCCAGTTCTCGGACTGGAAAGAAATCAGATCTTTTCTTAACAGGGACTGTGGATCCTACCAGCATGGTCTTGTTAGGGCTTCTTTGGTGCTTAATGTGAGATAGACCCATCTCAAACACATTTTCGGTGTTTTCTTATTTTGGTTTCCGTATTGAACTGCTGTGAAGCCTGTCTTGACTTGTGCTTTTAATCCTGTTTGTTCAGGAAGGCTGAGAGTTGCCATCTTCAAATCCCACATCTTTGGCATTGAGTGAGAACATGCAGGCTACAAGACATGCTGATGGGTTATTAGGTGTCATTAGTCTGGAATTGCTTCATTTGTAACATATTGCAAAAAAAAAACCCCTCCAAAACTGGACTAGGTCTTGGTTGGGAAATCCATGTGTCCTCTGACCTCGTGTCAACAGGAAGAGTTCAGTGACTTCTTACTTGTATGTTCTAAGAAAAACCTCACTACAGACATGTGAACTGGAGAATAGGGTGAGTTTTAAAATAATGTCTAAAATATATCATCTCAGTTAAAGAGGAAATAAAGTAATTTTTTGATCCCCCATAATCTTGCCTTCATTTTGAAAAAACATAGCCTATGAAAGTAAACCTGCTGGTCACAAAATAATGTTTTCAGCAAAGTTTAAATTAAAAAGCAAAAAAGAACACTATTAGCATAAATATAATCAGAAATAACTCATTTTAGAACACCACGTTAACATTATTAATCAAAATACTGAAGACAGACTGCTGACAACACTGATCCATGTGCAGCATATTAGGGAAACAAGGAATAAGGTTTGTATTCTGAGATCATCTGTGTACTGCGAAGCCAGGATGTATCCATCATGTCACTAAATGTCATTACTATCCACTGCAGAATAAACTCCTGAGTTAACACTTTTGCATTGCAGGCTGCCAGGAAAAGCAAGAAAGCTTTTTAATGCTGTTCAGATTTGAAAGCATTCATAATTTGGGATGAAGTTAAAAGTACTCATAGAGCATCCTTATCAGAGTCTGTGATTGAAGAGCATGTACCCCAAGAGAGTCCCTGCTACACAGCAGATGGTTGGGTTTTCAGGACAGTAAATGGATAAGCTTTCCTTATAGCCAAATAACTACCAAGGCATTCTTCCTGGGCCTGAAGTGACAGTGGCACGAAATCAGTTTGTAAATCACACTGTGTATCACAATGCTACTTCAAATGATTATATGTATCCTAACTTCCAAATAATCTCTTCTCCAGAGTCTTCAAATGTTGCCTTACCTCGTCAAGCAAAACCTTTTTTTTTTATGATGCACTCTGTGAAAGGAAAGCTGTGACGATGTTCCGTGGCTCCTGAGCTGGTGGTTTTCCCTCTACCAGCTGACCCAGGAACACCAAGCTGCTGAAATACCCAACTTTTCCTGCCTGGTAAACCCTGACTAGAACAAACTGTTTTTTCTAGTGCTGCAACATCAAATTTATCGCTTCTGCTTGGAAATGAATGTAGCACTGGAAAAAGGTGCCTGCCAGAGAGCAGTAGCAGGATTTTGGTATCTTCCCCTGCTGAGGAGCCAGGGAAGCCATGCCAGCTTCTGCTAGCTTGTCACGCTCTAAAGAGACTGAAGGGACAAGGATTCAAATAAGCAGATTTTGGCTTCTGTGCCAAAGTTGCCACTGGTTTTAAGGGCAGGACCCGTAACCCCTGCAAGTGCAGTAGTCGTCCTGCTGCATATAATGAACCACCAAAGAGCTGGTGTGTACTAGTGACTTTTGGGTTCCTGAATTGTGCATGAATTGTGCCTTGCTAGGTAAAAGATGCTAAGTTGTCATCACGGCTTTTTTCCTTTACCTGTTCTCTATGACCCTTTTTAACATAATCTGTGTGAAAAACAATGGCTTTTGTCCTTCTTCTGTCTTGTGCAGGTATATTTATTATATTATCATTATTTATGTCATCAAACACATTCTTCATTTTCATTTTGGTCTGTGGATTCAGAACAGATTTCTGTGTCTTTCTGATTTGCTGCTAATTCCTTTAAAGTGCAAGCATGACCACAAAATTCACAATAAATGTTGTTATCTATGAACACTTAAAATACTTCCTTTCAGAACACCTTTGGGACTCCTGTAAAAGACATAGTACTTTGTACAGATACACAAAAATGTTATTCAAATTGCTGATAATGTACATTAGTGAAGAATTCCTGCCTGATTCATCACATCCCCTGCAGTTTCCACACGTCACCTGCAAAGGAACAGGGCCTGAATTTCAGCAAAGCGTGCTCAAGTAGGTGTGTTTGCAAGTTCTGTCACCAGCGTCGATGCTGGCACTCGATACTTTTGTTTGACTGTCTGGTTTAGCACTTGCAGTGGCAGTGGACTTCCACAAACTAGAGGTGGGAAACAAATGGTACAAAAAGCCTTGTGCAGTGCTCAGTGTTTGACTGCAGATAGAATATCTTTATGAGTTCAATTTTTATACACCTAATTAAGCAAACGGATCTTTCCCATGAAGCAGATTCCGAGTCTGTATCCGCTCTTGTTGAAGTTGGTTGGGGGCTTGGGGGCAGAAGAGATGAATGTGATGCAAAGGAGAGTGCCTGGGTTTACAGGGGAAAAACCTTGACATTAGCATTATCCCTACAGTTAAACCGTAAGCAGTAATTTCTGTCCATTATTGTCACCGCTGAAGAAATCCCCAGTGATGCAGAGGTTACCTAGAAGCATGATACCCGGTTTCTTTGTCGTACGTGTTGAAGTCCTAAATTCTTTAGATGGTTTTAAATTTGGCTTAAAATGCTACTTTGCACTAGGACAGTTATTTCAGATCTTGTTTTCGCTTTACTTACATGTCGCTGAGTTAGGATTCAATGTTCCTTTTTACAGCCAGCTTCATCAATGTCACTCAGGTCAGAACCCAGACATGTGGCCCCAATATTACCTAGGTGTGACATCATTTTCAGTTGCTAAAGAAATACAGAATCTGAAATGGAGGATGAGGTGGAAGGGACTGCAGGCTGTAGTCTATAATTGGGAATCTTTACTTTTATTAAAAATGTCTTAGTAGAAGCTTTGTTGATCATCTTTCCATATAAGTGGATATATTCTCATTGTCTGCTGTTAAGAGGAATATTTTTAACAGCTATTGAAAGGTCCTTGGGGTACATGTGTGTAATAATAATTTTTTACTTTTAAAGGAAATCATCTGTAAATCCCATTAGTTATAATTTTTCAATTTTCATCTTTCTAAGCGTGATTTAACTTCAAGTGTTGCAGTTCTTAAATCTAATTAAAGAATCGCCCTTAGTTCCCATCGGAAAGTCGACCTACTGTAGATTGCTCGATTGAACGCTGGAGATGAGCAAATTAAAGCCTGTACCCATTCTGGTATGAAAGAGCCATGGGGACATTCCTAGGGTGTGGGACAGGGCTGAATGTGGCTGTTCTCCCACAGGAAGTGTAGATCCGATCTCACGCCAGTGGGGCTACGGGAGGACGCAGTGGGACTGGCCGTGGGTAGATGGAGGAGGCACCATTCTCCTGGTGCCTTCCTGGGAGATGAGCCCTGCCGAGGGGAGAGGGCCACAAATGCAGTCTCTGCTCTGCCCCTTCAGCCAGGGTCCTGGTGGGTAGCAGAGATCCCTTTCCCCAACAGCACAGTGTGTGGCCTCCCCCTGCTGCTGCAGCCCCACTTTGTGCTCTGCAATATCCGATAGCAGCAACCATGGAAACCGCTGCTGACGGTGGCTTACAAAAGAATTTGTTAATTAAAACATGTTTAAAATTATAATAAACTCACTATCTTAAATCCACCAGGGATATTGCAAACGGTATCCCACTCTGCCATCGCTCTCCAAAGCCGAAATGCAGCTGGAGATGAAATGCCCCTTTGCGTCCAGTTCTCATCTTCTGTTATCTTAGCACACAGTCAGAAGGCATATATTAGTATAAAAATTTTTACAGTTTCAGCAGTGAGGGCTTGACCCAACCCTGTGGCCACCCATAAACTCTGTTATCTGTGCCCCAATTCAGCAGGTTTGTCCCAGCCCTTGCTGGAGGAGGCTCTGCAGTGGAGATTTTCTCAAGAGAACAGGGAAGATAAAGGGGCGCAAGCAAGGAGACAGTGAAGCTGAATAGCCTGGAAAACAGGGCAGAACCACTGCAAAGAGAATGTGAGACTGAAGATCGGACTTAACTTCACTCTGACTGAAGGGAAATAAAAAGCTGAAATCTCATTGAGACTTGTGGGTGATTGAGCCGAGGGAAGAACATGATGCTGCGTGTTCTGAGTCCAGTGGGGTCTCACAGGAAATAACCAAGCTGTCTTTGTGGGCTGGATCCACGCTACGTGTGAATCCAAACAGGGTTTGTTGCCTTGGCATGCAGAAATCACATGGTTCAAGAGGGCTATGAACCTCTGAGAAATCAGCAGTCTTTGCTAAAAACAGCTCTAAGCATCACTGAACCGGCACCTAGATGTTGTTCTTTAGGAAGTGATTTTTTTGCCACGTGGAACAGAAGGAGGGAAACATGGAAGCCAGTTAGGAGCACTCTTTGAGGCAGAAGAGTTAATGGAGTTTGAGTGTGACTGACCTCTTTCCTAGGGCAATTAAAGGTGAGCCTGTGGTGTAGATGGGCAGAAGCACCAGCACTTCTGCAGGAGATTTCTTCCAGCAGGCGTGCAAGTCTGTGTAAATTGAGAAAAGGGTATTTGGCATTGTTATGTACACATAAGCAGATGAGTTCAAACCCTGCTCTGTTTTAAGGCATCCAGAATAGAGAATATTAATTTACTAGTGTTTTCTGTTCATCAAGAGAATGAAAATTTCCTTTTTAAAAATTATTATTAGTTTCCCTTATAAAATACTATAAAATAAAGGCTGCATTTAAAATTTTCCAAGGAAAATATTAACTTACTCTAAGGTCAAAATTTCTCAAATTCTTATCCTTGTTATTTCATTATAATTCTTATCACAAACTGATCTTTTCTCCCAGCAGAAATAATTGGTTCCGGCCAATAACAAACCCTCATCTCGATTTCATTGGCTTGTATCTCAGGCAACACAGGAGACATTCTGTAATGCCTCAAAATCCCTACTGGATAATGTAAGTAGACCACCTAATTAGTCCTATTAAACTTTTTAACCCTTCAAATTTAAAACCCAAGAATTTGAACACTGCCCACAAACAGAACTAAACATGCTCAGATCTTTTTTGTTCTGTCATTCTTCCATGTTATCATACACTTAAACAAAAATGCAGTGGTCTCTTACGGGTTATTTCTGTTTACTACCGTCACCAGTAGTTAATTTTATGGTTAAAATAAATGTATTAAAATAGAGAACTGCATTCCAGCAGCATAGCTACAGTTAAACAGTATTACACCTCTGTGTGGAGGATTCAAACCAGTCAATTTGTAATTTGCTTCCTAACCTCCAGGAGGAACAAAAATGAACTGTACCGAGAAAGAAAAAGGACAGGAATTGTATTGGCCTGTCTTGCTGAGTAAAGTGATGGATAAAAAGAAATTTTGTGAACAGCGTAACTTGTTTTATTGCGGAATGAAAACAACATGCTTGGAAAATGGTTGGTCCCTCTCTGACATGGTTCTTCCACATCTGACACCAGCAGTGCCCCTCACAAAAGTGCTCAAAGTTGCATTAAGGAAAGCATTTCAAGCTGACTCATTTCAATAGATGAACAAAATCGTTGGATCATCTGACAATGGCATGTAAAAAGTACGTGTTTGTGTTTCTCCTTTGTTAGCAATGTGAAGTAGAGGTACCAGGGTTTTTCTCAAACCTTTCCCTTCCTCTTTTATGCAGTGGGTTTGGTGAGTGATGGAGAGGAGCGGGGAGCTCTGTAGCAAGGCCCCGGTGTCATTCAGATGGCCAGAAGACAAGAGGCTGCAGTCTGCCTCTTGTCCTTTTCCCTGTGGAAATGAGGCTCTCTATCGCTGATGCAGTAATCCCCAAAAGTGTAAAAACTGTAAAATGTGTGTTTGTATCAGGTACAGGTGTATGCTGCTTTCACCTGATTTCCTGCAGCTCAGCCGAGTTCTTGGTTCCTTTTTCTAGCGTGTCACGTTACTCGAGTGCCGTTCAGCAGTGCTGTTTCAGACAGGAGGTACGGCAGAGAAGGGTGTTGCCACAGGCTCCAGGCAGAGGAGATTCCCTCGGCTCTGTGGCCTGAAGAAGAGTTTGCGTTTCAAATTCACTGTAAAAGTCTAATGTAAGTTAGAAGGGGAGAGGGAAGGAAAAAACCCACAACCCAGAAAAAAGAAAAATCCTTTTTGCCAGCCGTCAAGATAGTGGTTTGGGAAGAGCCATCCCTAAGCCCTCCACAGAGCTTCTGCCTCAAACAGAAACCAAACCGCAGAGGTTTCATTTTCAGGTTCCTGGAGAGATGCTGAGCTCTTTGACGGGAAGCAGTTGCTTTGTTGTGGACATTTGCTGGGCTGTTTCCTATCAGTGATTGGTGTGGTTTGCTTTCCAGCTGTCCTTGGCAGCGGGCACCGAGGATGGTGTGAGAGGCTGATGGTGAAAGGTGGGGTTCAGCCCTCCTTCCGAGCAGTCCCTGTGGGCGAGGTGGCTGCACCGGTCTCCGTGGTCCGCTGGCAGCCCGTGCTTTTGTGGAGGGAGAAGTCCCATGAGGCAAGTGAGCAGGGTAGTGCATAGGCTGCCCAATTCGCTGTCCAAGCAGGGGGTGACACCTGAGGGGTGTCTTCCTGTAGTCTGAAAACTAGGTGGTAGTTGATAGTGACATACTTCAGCAAGATGACAGGTTGCTGGGTGTGGACGGTGTTGCATGTACGATACAGGGATTAATCTTTTAAGGTAGCTGGTCCTGAGAAGGACTCAGCTGGGGCATTTGTGTGTCCACTTTGGGGCACAACCCTTCAAGGAAAATATGAGGAAGGGCAAAGGTTCAACAAAAATGACAAAATATTTAGGAAATAGGATGTGGATATGTGCCAGCATAATTAGGAAATAGCAAGTTGAAATAATGGAAGCTGGCGTTGGGTCTCCTGGCTAGGCTGTGTGACCATGGAAGGTGTAAATGCCTGCTGGAGAGAAGGAACAGCTGTGAGTCAGATAAAGAGCAGTAAGTTGCAGCAAGGAAAATGTAGGTCAGATTTTAGTTAAAAACTTCGCAGCAAAGAAGGGAGAGAAGCACCAGAGAGTCTGCTTGCAGCAGTCCTGCGCCAAGGGAATTTGAGGAGAGCTGGATAAATGCTGGTCAGGAAGGGTTTAGTTCACTGGTACTGCTGACAGGAGATGGGAGGAGGCTCCCTATGGTTTCTTTGAGCCATGTGTTTACCTCATTTTCATTTTATGATTGTTAACATTGGAAAATCATCACTGCAGATGTGCAAAGTGGGAACCTGCCTTACGTCTGGCAGCTGGTGGGCACTATGTGCACACGTGAGCACGGAGGTGGGCGACGTGGGAAGGCAGCTCTCCCAACCTGCTCATCCCATCACAGCCATTGCAGATTGCTGCTTTAGTGAGGAGCTCTGCTCCTCTCAGAGATATCCCCTGCTTTGCATATAAACAATTCTTAAACCTTTGCAACGCTTTTGTTTATGGGATTTTTACTGATGGCTAAGCAGTGGTTTTGTATTTGATGTCTGCTGCATAGAAATAATATCGGCACATCTTCCAGCCTGGATTCTGCATTGCCTCGTTGGGGTTTTTTGTCATGTGTCAGGTCACTAACATCACTTCAGTGGGGTTTTATAATTGCATTTAATATGTCACTTACTATGCACGCCTCATCTGATTTCTATGGCACTAATGAGATAATTTATCTTTGCTGGGTAGCAGTCAGTTGTGTGTTGATAAGGCATTTAATTTTACCAAGTTATAAAATCTTGGCTGATTTTACAGAAGGGTTAGAGCCAAGATGATTTTGTATTTTAAAATACTTATCAACTTCAAGTCCTTAACGTTAGCTTTCTTTTTGTCTTTTCAGCTAGGGCACCTCCAGCCTGAATTTTATTCAGAGAATTCAAAAAACTTCTTTTGTCATACAAGTGATAAAGGAAACCATGAGAAATTCTGTGCTAATATTTATTAGCTGTTTAGGGCCCATTTGGGAAGGGGAAGATGGCAAGGAGACAGAGCCAGTTTCCCAATTACCAAAGCACCAAGACTTCTTATCGTGCAGCAATGAAAGCCCAGCAAGCAAATTAGTGTGTGGGAGGAGTATCTTCCACTAGTTTAATTTTTTTGTTGTTTTTGTTTTAATTTTCAGGAGTATCTGAAGCTGTGTTCTGTCATTTTAGCCTGATTAAGGGATATAATTTGAAGGAAGAATTTTAGGTTTTAGCCACTTTTTCAAGTACTGTATTTCACTCCTGCACAACAGTTTTCTTGCAAAGTTAATTGCTCTTTTATTTTGCAATGCTGACTGTGTTTCATATCTGAAGAAAAATGACATTTGGGTTTTCTAATTTAGAAGCACAAAAGGGGTTGATAGAGGCAGTGTTAGTACCTGATTCGCATGCCCAAAAAAGGTGCTTGTGGTAAATTACAGGCTGCTGAAGCTGGGGCCAAAGATAACGTTATTAGACTTTTGGAATAAATACGATTAATGGGACAACAGGGCTACCCGATGGACCACCTCTTATGTAGATACCACATTAATTTTCATGAGTAGGATTTCATCATTTAAATCAAGTATGTGCATGTGTGTGGTTTTTTAAGCTTTCTTGGTTTTTCCTCATTTGGAGATTTTAAGTGCCTAAAAAGGTTCATGGTTTAAGTCCACCCCGGCAGAATTTTGGAAAAGGAGATACCTTCACTTGTGTCCCTTCCTCTAGGTAAGATCTGTGAGATTCAGAATACAAGTTGTGTTTTGTAATGGAAAAAAACCTTCTCCTGTGATATGAAAAAAGTAGTCAATTAGAGAATGCTACCATGTTTTTTAAGGCTTTGAAAAGGTAGGATAAAATGAGCACTCTGGCTCGTGCTGAGCTCCTTGGGAACAGCTGCCGTGCAGGATTCCTCCTGAAAACCTTGTCCAAACAAATCATCATTTAAATACGGAGTTGTCACTTTACCAAAGCCTCACTCTTGCAAGATCTTTCACGTCTGTGTTTGAGATGGATGTATTGTGGTACGGGAGCCTACAATAGTTACTTCTGTAGTCTCTTTAGCTCTGTTTGGTACGAGGTGAATCAAAGCACAGGGCAGCACTCAGCTCCTGATCGCTCCTGTTTCACAATGGCTCAGGGTTTGCCATTTTTTCCTGGTTTTCCTGCATTTTTGCAGGTTTTCCTGCGAAGGAATCTGGGGTACAGCAATGATGCTTTCTCCTTGCGTTGCCTCTCCAAGAATGGATAACAGATTGTATCATTTTCTCGCTATTTTTAAGACTGAGATAAAGGGAAAAAAAAAAAGTCCTATCACAAAACGGAGAGGGTTTTTTTAACCTTTTAAAAGCACACCATGGTAGACGCTGGGTGGACTGTGGTATCAGTCTGATGGATTGGCACAATTCCTGTGTCTCCCATGGGGCCAGCAAAAACATGTATTATTCTGACACGCTATTTTGAGAGGAAAAAAAAAAAAAAATTATTCAGATCCTTAAACCATCTTTTGTGAGCAAAGATCAGAAAAAAATTACTCCAGTGGCAGACATAGGCATATCAGGTTTTTGAGCCCCTTAAAACATTGCAGTGTGCTTTGCTCCCCACTTCATTGCCTCGACTTCAGTCTGCAGGACAGGGCGCTGTGGATTCCTTGAGTATGTCTGATTTTGCACCAGCCTCCACAGCATTTGTATTTTGAAAATCAGTGTGTCTGTCCTGTGTCCCCTGGAAAACAGCTGATTTTTTTTTGTTTTGGCCAACCAAAATAAAAGCTGAGAACAGTATAAGCCCTTTCTTCAAACAGTGGTAGGACCTGATATGCCGAGGGCTTTTGTTTATTCTGATGTCTCTGACCGAGATGTTAATCACCATCTCAGAAGTGTAAATCAGTTAAAATGGCAATAAAAAAGAGAGACTTGGACTGTCTGAAGGATGAAATACTGTTTTGTGGGTGGGGTTTTGTGGGTGTTGTGGAGGGGTTTTGTTTGGGTTTTTTTGTTGTTTGTTTTGTTTGGGTTTTTTGAGGGTCTGGAGAACCCCTAACTGTTAGCAAGGTGAGATAGTTTGAAAAGCTTCCTAATATTTAACAAATGACCACAAGCATTTAGGGTAGTTTTTCACTTTTGGTGGGAAAAAGTGCCTTTTAAGCCTGTGGGTTTGAAATATTTTCTGCTTGTAACTACCTGCTGGTGGTAATTGAGTGTGGGCTGAGTTCAAGCAACAGTTTGAGATGAAAGGAGGTGGACATCCATCCTGCATGGGGTTCCTCTCCAGACTGCTATCACCGATGAATTTGGGAGTTGGGGTTTCACAGGGAGCAGGGACAAAGGCAGGTATTCCTGGCTAATGTGCAAAGTGTTCTTTGTGATTGCAAAACTCACTGGGGTTTTCCTAAAATTGCTTTATTCTGGTGTTGAGATTGCTGCCCCGTGCCATTTCACCCACCAGTCAGCAGAGCTGCGTCTGTTCAGCAGACATGTTTTTCCTGAGGTAGTAAGTACATCAATTCTAAAACCCTAAATGTAGGTCCCTTTCTCAGCCCTTCTTGTGCAGAGAATAAAATAGGAAGTGCAGTTCCCCAGTGCAGCATCTTATCTCTGTCATCCAAGGATGGATGAAGTGTGTTTGGAGGCATGGGCTCCCTTCTAGTATGCCTGTTTGAAGCTGGTTTCCGTGCTGCAAAGCTGGCTGCCTTCCCCTCAGCTAAAATACAGTGCCTATTCGGGAACTGAGTTTGTAAAAGCAGTTTTAATCTCTGCATGGGGTGTTAAACTGCTGAAAACATCACAAAGGGTCTGTCCCAAGAAGCACAGCAGATTGTTGTCCATTCTCTAGCACGTGCTGTCTTTTAGGTTCTCGCTTTTTAAGGGAACAAAGCTGAACTTAAACACAAAGCAGGGGCAGCTTGGCTTTTTGATCCCTATGCTGAAAGACATCCCCATTTTAGGATCAAGGCGGCTCTGGAAATTCCTACATCTTGAGCTGTTAAATGATGTAAAAACTCCAAAATGAATATACATGTGTGCAAAAGAATTACCAAAGTGCTGAAAAGAGCAGAACTGTGTCAGTCAGTGGCAGAGCCCAAGTGAATCAATCCGGGTCCTGGATTCCTCCTGGCTGACTGATGAGCGGGTCTGGCTGTGGACATGCTGCTCACCCTCTCGGGTCTGGCAGAGCTGGGGCTTGGGACCCTGCACTACAGCCTTGCTCTCATTTACATCTGCTATTTGAAGGGACTGTGTGCAGGGAAGCCCTTCAGGGAAACACCAGGGTTGGGACACATCTATTTCCACTCTCTGCTATCTGGGGTAAAGTGGCTTTCGACTGATGGATGTGGTGCTTAATGGCAGTGGTGAATGCATACGTATTTCCCAGGATCTCACTAGAGGGGGAGCGGGAAGCTAAAATGTAGTACTGTGTCTTCAAAAGAATGTGGCTTCTGTGCTTTTTACTGACACAAACGTGGGCTTAGAAGGGAAACATGCTGGGTATTTCTCATCCCAAATACTAGGGTAGTTCTGTACCAGTAACAGAAAAAAGCTCAGATAGAGAGAACATATAGAGACAGAGAGTCTCTCTGTATTTGGGATTAGACCCTTTTCTTCCATTTCTTTTTTCTTTTCTTTTTTTTTTTTTTCTCTATTTTTAAAGCAAGTGAATATATTTGTTAAACATCTTGATATTCTCTCATATTAGCTGAGTGAGCAGGTATTTGCACATGGCTGGTCTGTGGCCAGCTTAAAAAGTGTCATCACATAAAGAATTTATCTGGGAACCACACTTAGCTCTTGAGTTGATAAATATAGAAGAATGTATGAATTTCCTGAAAACTGGTGCATAAAAAAATTATGGGAGAACGGGAGGAAGTCGAGTTTTAATTTCTGGCAGGTCACAGCACAGGATTACACGTATGTGTCTTGTTTCGTAGTATCAAAGGCACACAAATATTTTTCCTTACCTAGTATGCCAGTCAAATTGTCAAATCGGGAATGAGATGTGCATTGAATTTTGACACCAGGGAGAATCCAAGGGAAGGATTGGTATCATTTTGGTACCAGGTGACATGGCTGTACCATAGTTTACCAGCTGGCTTAGTGATCTCCAGGGTACGAATTTCTTCCACTTCATTGCCAGCATCCTCTTCCGAGGAAATCAGCGTGGACTCTTGCAAATAGCTTTGTCCTTTCTCCGATTGACTGTGCTCTTAATAATCAAAACGAGTTGCAGGCATTCCATTAATTGTCCAGATAATTAGCTTTAGGCAATCTGGCATTTCATCTTTGTCTCTGACTTAATCTCAGCTAGTTTTTGTTCAGTCGCTGGCATGTGTAATTCCTCATCTATTTTGACATTTCTCTGTCACATTACCATTTGTCATATTTCAATTCCTCCGGACTCGAGCAAGCTTTAATCAGACGTACTGGTCTGCAGCTTACTAATGCTACATAAAGCACAAATAGTTGTAACTTTTTGTGCCCACTGATTGGAAAAATGTGCATTTTCTGCTCCTGACGTGTGCTCGCAGCCTTAGCTGGCTTGCCTTGTCCGTCCCGTGGTGCCTCCACGCAGGTTGTTAAAACCTTCTGTAAGAATTCTCATTCCCTGGGTGCGTATGTGGTGTTTTAAACCAATTTTTTATTATTATTATTAATCCCTAGAAGGATGCCAGATGGCGAAACGCGAGGATACGCGATAGGGCTGCGTGAGCGCACACACACACTCTTCATTTCTCTGTGTGTGAACGTACAGGGTGATTCAGTGTGATGGAAGGTTTTATTAGATAATAAAGCTGCTTTTTTAAGTTATGCAGGTCACTTTACATGAGGACTAAAAAAAAACCTCGAATTATTTGGCTCTAAGCAGTGTATGACTTTGTAGAAAAGCTGTTCAGAAATATCCACTACTGCTGTTTGGGAGCAGTTGTATTACTGTTCCCCAGAAGTTGGATGCCTTCTGCTGCCGGGTCCAGATGAGAAAGGAGAAGCTGTTATTCTGTGTTCATTTGGAAAACTGTGAATCTCCCCGTTAGTCATATTGGTCCCAAAGTGCTACCCTGAAACGCTGCATGGGCATCAGGGGCTAGCTCTTAAATCTGTCACTGGTTCCCTGGGCATTGCACACTTTACATCTGGAACCAGTGGTGAGGTGGAAAGATTTGGCAGTAAAAAAAGAGGAAAACGTCTTTCAGCTATGTAGATTTTTTTTTTTTTTTTTTTTAATTAGGTTTGAAACTGCTGAGAAATTCAAAATATTAGATCAGTGTCGGGTGGAGAGGTGTTGCATGTTCAGAAGAAAACCAGAAGTGTTCCCTATTTGAGAACTGAGGAGGACATTTGTCTATGCTTTACTGAATTTTCTATCCTCAGTTTGCCTTTAAAGGGAATACACTGGGCATCTTCGCCTGAGAATAGAAAAAAATTCCCCTGGTCTTTGTTTTGTTGTTTTGTTTTGTTTTGTTTTTTTCTCTTTGTAAGAAGAGCAGCTATCAGGCAGAGAAAACTTTTCCAAGATACAAGTGCTTTGAAGAGCTATATATACTGAAAGTGCTGTGCTTGGGACCTAACCAGGACCAAGCACTGCACATCCCAGTATTGCCCAGCTCCTCAGAGATCAGAAGGTGTTTTTCTCAGTAATATTTCCAAGTCTTGTGTCCTGTCTGTGTGGGAAACCTGCCTTGTGCTGCTTGTCTTTGAGGAAAGTCCAGGATGCTTCAGAGCTGTTGTTTTGGCCGTGAAATGAGAGGCTGTGGCTCAGCACTTCCCCTTCAGAGACACTGGCTTCTCAGGAGAGGTGTCATGTGCAAACACCAGTTTGGGGGAGAGTAACACTGATTCTAAATGTAAAGGACAGATAGCTAAATTTCTGTCTTTGTGCACACAAGTCATCCTGCTTGAGTACATTGTCAAGTGGAAATCATGAAATCCATTACTTCATGTATAACTAGCTGCTGGATAAGTCCTCTACGTGAGTTTAAGTGCAGTTCGGTGATTTTAAATATTCTAGTTCCCTTTGAACTGAGTGGTACAGCATGCAGCATTTTATTTCTTTGGGGTTTTTTTTTGGGGTGGGGGGCTGAACCTGATATGTTCTCTGCAGGGCAGGGTGCTCTGTAATAGCTGGATTTTTTCATGTTTACATGTGCTAAGTTAATTATTTTTAGCTTATAGTAGAGTTAATTGAGTTCATATTCTGTTCCTCATTATATACAATTTCTTCTTCAAATATAATAGTGTTTTATGGCAAGAAGCATTATTTGACATATTCTTTTAGAGCTTAGTACAAACTGATGAAAAGTTGCAAGCTCTGAGATTTTACCAAAACTCATCTTTTTCAAAATGACAAATTTCTCACATGCTGGCTTACGTGGGGCTGCGCTTGATTGGTTTTTAAAAGCCCTGTTTATCGAGGCCAAGCTTACCCTTCTCTTGGTAAAAAGATTTACCACCTGTGATGCAATAGGTAGTTAGATTTTAAAGCCAGAAGGGGCTGTTAAATTATTTAGTCTGTGTGACACAAGCTATAAAATGTGATTTAAACTAGGTAGTTTCTGCAGTGAATCCCCCAAGTGGAAGTGGAAGCTGTTTCAACCCCCTTGGCTGAAAAAGCTTATCCTGCTTGGTCTGCTCTGGAGGAGCTGGAGCTCTCCCTGCAATGACTGGGGGAAGGAAGCAAGGGAGACAGCTGAGTTTGCTTGTGTACTGTTTTGGTAAATACAGTTTGTTTTTAATAAGGACAGCTTTAAGAGGTGTGAATCCTTGTAGTTATGGGTGACTCTTTCTCAGCCTCTTCACACATTTTGCAGCCGTGGGAGGAAGTATTTGAACACAAACATGATTTGGGATTTATGGAGACTGCTTGTGTGAGTAGAGTTATTCATTTGCAATGCTATTTGCCTGACTAAGCTCATGCATTACGCTTCGGCTTTTATTTTCCCTCCATGGATCCGCTACCACCCTCCACCGCGATGAGCTCGCAGGGAAGAGTACAAGCCCACCGTGGGATTTGGGTTCAGGTTCCAGCTTCAGGCAGGCTGTTACGCTCTTGCCTTTCACCACCTGGGCTAAGAGCTTTTCTCTGATTTATTGCAGGTGTTTCTGAAATAAGAGGTGAGCCACCGCATCCCTGCCACATGTGCTGGCTGGAGATAGGCGTTTGTGCGAGATTACCTGGGAAATGGGTTAGGGAAACTTTAAAGCCGACAGCGCTAATCAGCATCCCGCACGCCCGGCTTATCAGGCGCATCAGATCCAAGGGAAGAACGGCAAACCGCGTGCAGGAAATAAGGGTCAGGAGTGACAGGTGAGGAGGAGGGAGAGAGACGGTTAAGAACCAGCCAGCAAGAAAATGGAAAGAGTCAGAAATGCATTTGCTGTGGCTGCCTGTCAAAAATCAGAAGCTGATGCATGCTTGTAAAAGAAGCCATTTTTTGCTTTAAGATTTCAAATTCTAGATTGCTGCTGTTCACTCTGCAGTGGCAGGGCAGAATGTAGCAGGCTGAGGTCCCAGCCTGTGATTCTTTGGTTGTCAGCTTAGTGTACTCTCCTAAATTAAAGTAGCAAATGTAATAGATTAGGGTAATAAGATACGATGCTGCGTTGGTTTTTTTTCTGTGTGTGACAACAACAATTTACCTTTAATCAAGAAGTTACGTCCTCCTGAAATTTAATTTATAGGCTCTTTCCTAAAATTAGGAGCTTAGACTATTTCCTGTCAGTCTTATTCTGCACTATTTCTCCTAAATTATTTAAAGGTATTAAAAATGCATAGCACATATATTGTGCCAAGCCTAATGAAAGAAAGGATTGATCCTGACTTTACATTGAATTACACATTAGCCATTATTTATTGTTGTACTTTATTTCATTTTGGAAATAAAATTAACTCAGATGAATGCTTTCTGATGGACACTGCTCAGTAATCCCCCGGTGTTATTTAATGGGTTTTGTAGATCTACACATAAATGTTTGCAAAGAAAGCTCATTTCCCATTTAAATTGAAATGGGCAAACTCGCCCCTTTACATTACAAGAATTTACCATGTTAGAATCTAGTGTATGTGCATTGAGTTTTTGTTTGGGTTTTTTTTTTTTTGTTTTGTTTTAAATCATGTGTCTATTCCTGTCTCCAGTCAGGGAAGAAAGAGTCAAATAAAAATTTAGGATGAATCCCTTCTTCCTTGCCTCTCTCTGCCAGTCTCCTCTGCCATCTCTACCTTTTAAGGATCTGGGGGTTAGCCTTGAAATTATAGAAGAATGTCATGAGGAAGCTGCAACCTTGTTAAAATACTGTGAAATTAATGAGTATAAACAGTTAGCTATTGTACGAGATTTGTCTAATAGTCGGAAGCTTCCTTTGACAGGAGAGTCTAATAGGTTGGTAAATAGTGAAGCAATTCCACTGCTAATTGCACATGTATTAGCCTGGCTTGAAACTGAAATTCATTCTTGGGAAAGCATATATATCAGTTACACAGAGACATAATACTTCTCTCCTGATGTCATCCATGCAGATTGAGACAAAGGGTGGAAACGCTGGGGACTGTGGCTGAAGGCCTCTGAGTCATGGCTGAGCTCTGGGGTTGTGCATCACAGTGGTGGGAGGAGTATTTCCTGGCTCTGTCCTTCTAAAACCAGCACTTGTTCAAGAGAAAAATAAGCAATTTAAACAGCTGTGCACAACAAGGCGGTAGTTTTGTTCCTTAGGAGAAGGATCTATCTACAGTTGCCCAGATCTCTCTTTCAGGCTTATGGATGCTATTTGTCAAGGGGCATCTTACAACAAGCTTTTTTTCAACCTGTGACCAGGAGTGGGATGGTCCCTTTCCCAGCCTGCAGACCATCCAAAGCCCAGTCAGTTCCCACATCTCTCATTCAGCATCTTCGGATGGTTGCTTGATCTGGGGGCTCATATCCCCATTTGCTCTGGGATTCATCTCCTGCCTGCCTGCCATGATACTGTGTTCTCAGGCAGCAGAAGAAATGGTCTGTCTTGTGGCAAGACATCCCCAGCCAACACTGCTGGTCTCCACCAAGAGAATCTCGGCCGAAGCAAGGAGTGACCTTGTCAGTGACGGGAGCAGTAATTATGCACATTTGCATAAATGCCGCTAACGTGTGCTGCTGCTTCTAGTTGAGCGGGTCCTCACTTAACAGTAGCACAGTACTAAGCCATTAATTATAGGAGTCAGAGGAGAGGTACAGCTGCAGATCTGCCCCGTCAGGATTTATCAGGCTCCATTTTATAATCAATGGTTTATTTATTAAACCGTCACAAATGGTGCATGCGCTCTAGCCACGGCCGGCTGCGGCTCTCCTTGGATATTTCATCTGAATCAATGGAAGCAATCATCTGCTTTACATCAGGTATTGAACCTGTGCGGGTCCTTGAGTGATAAATGACTTTATTGTCTGGGTGGAATTGACTGGAGCTGATGCTTAAAGCTAGGGATGGGGGGAGAGGTGGTGAAAACACTGAATTCCTCCATAACTGGTGCTTTTGCGCTTTTTTTTTTTTCCTTTTTGTGGTTTTTTTTTTGTTCCCCTCTCTCTCCTTAGCTCCTGCAAAAAACAAATCAGAGTCTTTATCTCTGTGTGGCTGAGACTGATGTAATCAGTGGAGAGGCTAGTGATCCTGGGGTGAGAGAGAACCTACTGTAAAGCAAAAGAGAAGGGGGTTTGACCTGCTTTGGATGTGTTAAAATTCAAGGGAACAACCAGAAGCCGTGGCCACTGCACTGGTCTCGGCTCTGGCCTCTTTGGAGCACACATCACACACAAAAGGTCCCAGTGTGCTTTGGGGATGCCATGGGGCCCTTTGGCTTTTAAGGACTGCTGCCAAAAAGAGGCAAATCAAACAAAATTGCATTTGAAGCAAAGCAGCGTCCCAACTGCTGGAAATCCCCCCTCAGCCCTTCTCATTAACATTGACCAGGCAGGGAGTTGACACTAAAGCTGTATGATTTGCATGTTGCATGGGGTCTGTTACTGACATAATGAGGTTTTATTGGATTAACGGCCTTACTGCCAGAACTAATTGTTCAGTGGAATATACAGGTTTTTATAAACCTCCAAAACTAGCCATTGTAAGATCTTCATTAATATATTTCACACCCATGCTAGCAGTAACTCGGGCATACTGCTCCTATGTACAGCAACATTGAGGATTGACAGGGAGATATGTCTCCCTGTAAGAGAGTAGCATCCCACAATGTTATACAAAAGAAGGGCTTGGGCCAGTGTATTATAAAAATTCTGTATTAAATAAGTGCATACAACCTATATTTGCTAAACTATACCCATGATACTTTGTACTCAGTCAGTTTTCCTGAATACACAAAAAGGGGTAGGGGTGTAGTTTTGGTTTCATCTGAGAATAACGTGATCTTTTGCCTTTTCAAAACATTTAAGACTGAGCAGATTTCTGTACGGGCTACTGGTGGTGTTGTTAGAAGAAAACACAAGGCATTGAGTACTCCAGTGTGTTTCTCACCATGCACTCATTTTCAGAAGTGTATGCCAAACTTTAAACAAGCAAACGTAGCTACAGTCTGCACCATGTGGAACCCAGGCTTATATTTCCAGTTCTGCTGCCGGCTGCCATTTGACATGGAGCAAGACATTTAGCATCAGTCTGGCTGTCTTCTCCTTTCTTGGGGCTTGTTTTGTGGTGCATAGCTGTAAACTTAAAATGGAGAGTGGCAACTTCCCTGAGTAGGCAGAAGCAGGGGAGGGAATTAATTTCCCGCTGGAGCTCACAGTTAATGCTGTGTGATGGGGTGGCACCAGGGACTGGGAGATATATGATGGATGGATAGATAGATAGATAGATAGATAGATAGATAGATAGATAGATAGATAGATAGATGATGTAGGCATCTGGCAGCCCCAGCCCGCTTCCTACATTTCTCTACAGCTTCCTCAAAAGTGCTGCCTAGACCATATGAACTTGACCTGCAGGGTGGGAGACAAGGGTAGTTATGTGCTGAACCACACGGAGAGATAAATATTCACCTGTCATCTTGGGCAGCTGCTCCAAAAACTTGCTCCCAAAGGGCAGTGTTTTCAAGGATTTGCACAGATAAAGGAAAAAATAAACGAACACCTGAATGTTTATCCGAGCAGCAAGTGTCAGCATAGGAACAGAAAAGCACAAATACTCCTTTTCCTGAAGACTTACTCCTGCCCATCAGTGAGTGGTCTGTTCTGGGGGGAACACCAGTGTAATGTGTGGACAGACAGGTCTGTTCCTGCTGGCACAAGGCTTTTGGGGTGTCTCCCTGAGAGCTGCAGCCTGGACACACATTTGCTCCTGACTGAACAGTCCGCTGGGAGCTGATGAGGACCACATCAGCATCAATCAATGCCGGTGCCACTGATGCCCAAAAGATAGGCTGGAAAAAAATCCCCAGAGACTGATGTCTAGGGAGCAGGTAGTTCTTTATTGCACTGCTGGTGGGGAGGGGGATATCTCCACCTAACTCACCCCCCTTTGTCAAGTGCTGTGGTATGTTTATACACTAAGTATTGCTGAGTACCACTGTGTCACTACAACATCATCACATACACACCAGAACTAATTTACATGGTATGCTCTCATGGTTATTAGATATGTCCTTTGCACTGTGCTTGTACCTCCCCAGTCCAGGGGTCGTGGGAGTCTTTGATGAAGGCTTCCAGGGTCTTCTTTGCATCTGAATTTTTCAACTTTGTCTTTGGAGCATGCACAGTTATGGTGTTCCTTGGTCTGTCTGGTCTTAACCAGACTAAATCTTTGCTTTGTGGCTAATTGGCTTTGCACTTGCCAATTTTTCATTAGTACTATACTTACCTATCTCTAAAGCTATCCACCTGGCGAGGTTTATTTCTCTGGGTTTTTTTTGTCTATTCAGCATTAAACAACTGGTTAACCACATACTAGCCATTACATTGTATAAAAAAAAGTTATTTATATCAGGTTATGTAGGATTAAAAAGCTATGATCCAGGTCATATAGGAATCAAGTTATATTGACATATAAAAAGCCATGATTTAGGTTATATTGATATCAGGTTATATTGACATCTTCTACATCAAGCTATGTAAGTGCCTTGTAACTTTGATGTAAAGTTATATAGACATCAGCCACTCCAGCAGTTGACATCCAACCAAGGAAGCTTTCCCACAGCAGCCTCAGTCATCACGATGCTTCCTGCTCTTACACTCTCCAAAATGTTCACAGCTGAAGTTCAGCTGAGAGTAAGTCATGCTATCTAGTTTGTAAAAGGCAGAGCTGCTATTTCTCACTGTAAATGTACATCCCAGTCATTTCTGGTGGTGTGTTATAGTGAAAAGTTATGTACACGCTGGAGTTCCTAACTGGTGACTAACACAGTTATACCTTTGCCTGCATGTTTACTCTTGATCTTTTCCCCTCCAGTACTACTAGCGATAAAAACTTAGTGAATGTAGGAAATGTGTAGAGTTGCAGATGTTATATCTTCTTTTCCTTGACCTATTTTCTGTATAAAAGGGGTCAAATCACATTAGGTTTTCACTGTTGAGATTCCAGGGCTTCAAACATGAAAATTAAACAAATGTACGCTTATTTAAAGCACTAAAACCTACACTGATACTTTTTTTTTTTTTTTTTTTTTTTAATTTAGTTAGAGAAGTTAATTACCTGAGCATAAAAGTGCTTGGTAAAAGATCATAAATAGAAAATTACTCCTTTTTTAAACATTTTATTTGACAGTAAGGTATGCAAAAAGGATGGATAGTTGCTTCAGAGTTCATCTTGCTCCTCATGTTGGTATTAAATGCACTCAAATTTATACTAGCCAGTTCTTTGGTGTGCAATTTGTGTGCATGTTGATAGGGTTTCAAAAAGTGGAGGGCTGTTGTTTTTTTAACCCTCCGGGGACTTTTTATGTGCAAGCCAAGTGCTTCTGCACGCATGATAGAGCAATTTCTTCGCTCCGGAAAGTGCTACTAGATAGAAATACGATAGTAGAGCAAACATTGACTTCCTCGGAATTGTTACTTGTTCAAATAGGGATACCATAGCAAAATCTTACACGGGGTCAAAAGTGCTCGTCTCTATACTGATGAAATCTCTCTCAACAATTTTTGGTAGGTTTCCAAACAGAGAGCATAGTTTATTGCAAGTCGGCACACAGTGTAGAAGAAAAGCTTATCTATCCGTCTGATATGGAAAATAACTTTATTTAAACTTTGAATAAATTACTAAGTATTTTTATAATTATAATTATCTAGCTTGCTCCCTAGCTAGAATAGATTAATACGGTTTGATTTTGGTCAGAGGACTCATACTGATTTACCCAGTCGGGAAATCTGAATATTGACGGAGATGTTTTGGCTATTTTTTTTTAATTATTATTTTTTTTTTCTTTTTTCTTTTTTTTTTTTTTTTCTGAAACAGCTTCATCTCAGTGGACTTGTTTAATGCAGTGCCAGAAGAGCCTGGAGAGTAAAGGTGCATATGTACAGATACATGACAACACACAGGCATCCTTATAAGAAGAGGGATTAATAGTCTGTACTGTTGTACAGAAGCCTGTCATGAAAACTTGAACCCAAGCTAAGCATATGTGCATATCTGTAAGGCCCATTTCAAGAACAGATTCACAGCACAGACCTATTTTAAGGGGATTAATAATCTATGAATAATACATATCCAAGACAGACAGCAGCAGAGTGGGTTTGGAAATGGAAAAAACTTCCGTGAGTTTTGGTGGAGGCTGTGTCCATACTGAAAATTGTCTTACTGGGGCACATCTTCTAACAGGCAAAACCAGGTCCAGTTCTGCTGGCTTTGAAAAAGGAATACTGATATAAAATAATAGAGCATCCAGTTCAATCTGTCTAGCATCCAGATCTATTACCATTGCATATAAGTAACAATTTCATACTAGCATTTTAAATTACTACTCCCTTCTTAAACCGTATGCTAATTTTCTTAAAGAGAAGTCTAATTGCTCTCTTTATATGCAACTCCAAGTCAAAAGCTTAATTTATCCCTCCAGTTGGATAATTAAATCATACAATGTTCATCTCTTGTGACTCTTCCTGTCCCAGAAATCTTAAATTCTCCTTCTCTAGCTGTCTTCCACAGAGCACAGCTCCTGACAAAGCTTTCACCTTTAATTTACTTGTGCCAGGAAGACAGCCGTTTGTCTCAATTCAGAAGCGAGGCTTCATTTTCCTTTGCTTGAGTTTCCCTGTGTATTTCATTTCCTAGAAAAGAAATGCCATCTCTCCCACGTGTACCTTCTCCAGGCATTACAAAACAGGATTTTTGTTTTCCCCTCCCTGTGGCCTGGTTTTGTAAACCTGTGAGTATTCGCATTTAAATCGGCAGCCTGGCTTGTGTGGTTGTGGCTTGGGAAATGGAAAGAGTGTGGTTTGAGTTTCTGTGTAGTGTCGTTTAAGTATTGCTGCTGGTGGGCGGTCAGAGCTCAAGCCTCAAGGGTGAAGCAGATGATGACAATCCCCTGCTGCAGGGAAGTCCTAGGAGTCACTGGTGCATTGCACGCCACAAGAGCAAGCTGCAGGAGCATAGGCTTGTATTGGAAAATAAATTGAAGATCTCAGAGTTCATGCTTGGTGAGGCATTTCTATTAGAATTCCTTCCTTTGTAAGGTCCAACCGCTTGCTTCATTTTTTGCTTCAAAATAAGGAGTGTTTTGGAAGCTCAGCTGTAGAGCAAATAGACCTGGAAGTAAGCAGTCCTGCTGAAGTCAGGAGGACCATGCACATGCCAAAAAGGAAGACCTCCTAGCATCTTTGCTCCAAGATTTGGCAAGATTGCATCTGATGAAAAGGATCTCTGAAGAATTTTCTTGTTGTGCACTTGCAGCATTATAAGAAATGGTATGATGGGTAGTTTGCAGAACGGCAACTCCGGTGTTGAAACATTGGTTCTAATATTATTTCCTGGGCATAACAGTGCCTATACCTGAAATCATGTTAGCTTGGCTTGGCCATTATGCTCTGGGTGGAACTGCTGTGTCACTGCACGTTAAGGCAAAGGGTTGTTGAAGCAAGAGAAGCTGACCCTAAAAAAGCCAACTAAAGGACTGGCTTTGTGCTTTGTGCTTTGCTTTGTGTTGGGGTCCTGGTGTGCTTCCACAGCGTAGCGTGCCTACTGGCACTGCTGACTGTCCTTTACTGGAACAGCAGATCAGCATCTCATACCTCCCTACTGATTTTTAAATGTTTTGTGTTTTCCAGTACATTTAATTCACGTCGCTATTCAGCACTGGTATTTAAACATCATTTAAAACAAGGGACACTGGTTTGGTAGGTGCTGAGACACTGCTCACCCTCCTTCTCCGTCTTCTCCAGCATCAGCCCTGTAGGATCCTCTGTATCTGCTGTCCTCCTCATGGCTGACTCAGGATGATACCCCAGGAATTCCTGATGGAAAAGCTGAAACATTAGTAGAATTTAAATTCAATGTGCTTTGCACCCAATGTACGCAAAGTACATTTATTTTGAGTCATGCAGCAGCCTGTACTTGCGGTGCAGTGTCTGGTTGCAAAAACACATCACTGTTCCTGATGGCATTTGTACTCTTGGCTCTCACTGGTAAGGCTCTGCCTGCTTTGGGCTTAAATAGGACCACAGAAGAGATCAAAATTCCACTCCCCCTGCAGCTGGCCAGAGAACAGAGGTGGGAGTCATCACCGCTAATGATTTTTCTTCCCTCTGATTTTGAAATAGCTTATTTGTCAGATTTCAGGCAAGGATCTTTGCTTGTGCAAAGGCTGTGGGTCCTTAAACGAGCAGGTTTGAGGGCAGATGTGCTGCAGGAAGCAGGTTCATTTTTTGTCTTGCAGTCCAGTGGTACCTACACAGGCATCACTAATGGTTCTTTCTAAGTTTTGTTTTAAAACTTGTAGAAGAGTGACGCTTAAAGAACAGACTGCCATTGAAAAAAGACGCTGAATTGCCTGAACTACTTTCCAGAATAGTGCAGTACATGCTGTGGGTCAGCCTTAGTATCTACAAGCAGACTTTTTTGTGTGTGTGTGCAGATTAACCTTGAGACAGCAAGGAGCCACAGAGGAGAAAGCACTGTGATAGGAGGGCAGTGATTTTGTCAGAGGTCTTGTGTGCATCTTGAAGGGTCTGGTCCTGAGATTACCCAGATTGCTGAAGTTGCACAGAGATGTGGACAAGGGATCCCTTTGAACACTGACCTTTTGCTTTTCCCTTTTTAGTGATAAAATATTCAAGGGAACAGAAACTGACCCATTTTGTGCTCGGCCTGTCAAGCCAAGCAGAGGAAGGAGAGTACAGTGAGGGCCCAGGTGGAACCCGGTGAATGCAAATGATTCATGGAGCAGCTGCTTTAAGCATTTTGAATTACTTCTATCATCATCCAGTAGAGTCTATTTATGTGCATGAGCTTAAAGACATTGCCCAGAACAAACGGATGGCATAGGCAGCTGTGTAGGACTGATGCATGCTCCAGCACCTCTCTTTGTCCCTCTGCTCACCAGGTATTTCATAGGGATTTGTAGGGAAGAGATGACCTGCTTGGCAGCCCCGTCACGTGAGCTTGGCTTTTCCTCACTGCACCACAACTAAGCAGACCAAGTTAGGTACTTGGTGCACCCTGAGATCAGAAATGTTTTGCCAGCTTTAACAGGGTTTTTTTTCTTGGAGGCTGCAGAGAAGGGCAGTTCACCTGACCAAGCTGCAGAAGGGCAGGGAAGATCTTTGATGTGGCAGCTGGGCGCATGAGTATGTGTTCTTCACGTCTGACCCAGAAGCATCTGTGGGCTCTGCCTCTCTGAGGAGTGTCTGAGCACCTTTTGGATCCACAGCCACACCACACCATCCATGTGGAAACATGGCAGTCAGCTGGCTCAGAAAGAGAGGAGGCTGACTTGTCTAGCACGGTCTTTAATTTCAGAAAAGATTCCAGGATGTGTCTGGTGGTACACATTTTCCCAAGGACTGTTTTAGACTAACTTTATGTAAAAGCTGCCACATCACTCCTTGGTGCCAGAGATTTCATCTGGGGTTAAACAAACAAGCAAGAACACAGGGCTTGACCATCAAACCACCATCAGCTCCACATTTTATGCTGTTTAAGGGGCACAGGGAAGATAGTTTGTGAAGCTGAACAGCTTGGTGCACCATGGAGCTTTTGCAGGGCTTCAGCATCAGTAAGCAGCACACTTCGCAGACCTGGGAAGGCTGAAGCACTCTTTCCACCCTAGTATGACCATGTGAAGAACATATGTACTCACAAGTGATACCAACAAATCAGCTAAAGGTAGGACCTTTGGATATGCTGTAAAGGATGTTGCCAGTATACTGCCTCTGTGCCAGAATTCTTGTCCATTTTCACTCCAAAGAAGAGCTATTTCAGGGCATCTTCTTTATATTCCCTGCCGGTTTTTTACCTTTTTTTTTCCTTTTTATTAAGCTGTGTCCTATTTCTGTTTAACCAAAGAGCATTACAGCGATGATATACCTCCAGTTCCGTAGTGGCATCTTTAGGAAATGAAAAGTGATCAAATTCCCTCGTCAAGGAGGATGCTAACTTGGGGATTCCTCTTTTCTTAAAAATTTAACCTAGACATAAAACTTCTAAAAAACTTGCAACCCAGATAGTAATTACGTACATTTAAAATGTAAGCTGGGACAGTCCATCACAGAAAACTATTCACAAGCAAACAGTCCTCAAAAACCACGATTCTATCTTTTCTTCACGGGCATTTGGCATTTAGGTCCTATACAGTAACCAATTTTATGAAATACAGTATGTCTGTTAACCAAGAGAACTGAACACTTCAGTTGCTTAGTAACTAATCCAATCCAAGGAGGAAATAAAAATAGCATACATAATTTTAGAACCTTTAGGACCTTTGCCAAGCAAAATATTCTCACCAGCAGCAGTCAGGTTTGTGATTTGAATGGGTTAGCTTAATAGGATAGATTCTATTTGTTTTATGTAGATAAATGGTCCTTGCTTTTCAAATCTGATTAATTACATATCCGGGCCATTAGGTCTTGTAGCTTCTGTACTCTTCCACAACTTTATTTAACTAAAAATACAACATAACTAAATATAATACAAATAAAAAAGGAAAAATGTTTTAGTTGCTGGCTTCTTTTTCAGCCTTAATCTGGTTAAAAAGCCGAAGACTGCAGTATAACTCAATAAATCACATTATGTGGCCAGGAGGAATGTCATAAGCGTCTGCTTAATTCAAGTGTAGTTTTTTCTTATACTCATCTGTAAAGCTTGTTGAAGGGAAAAAGGATATTATTTTTACAAAAAGATATTATTGCCACCATTGGTGGAAATTGCCATATGGTAACATTGCTTATTCGAGCAAGGTAGGAACAGTTTCTGAAAAATTATGTTTTAGCTGACAAAATATGACTCCTGTTTTAAAATAGCCCTTCAAAAATTCGGTATTTGCCTCCATTTTTAGCGGCTTGCTCTGTTCATGCACATTGCCCGTGTGTTCGACAAATTTCATACACCAGACTTTTGCAAATTACGGCAAGGATCTGCATTTTTCCCCCCACATTTTTACCAGCCTCTCCACTGGATGAAGGAATTGCAGGACTAAATTAAAACGTGTGTGAGTAGCATCGCCAAGGTTGGGTCTCTTGTCCTTACCCCTGAACAAGGTAGGCAGTTGGGGATCTGATGTTCGTGTAATGCCTATGTCCTGCAGCAGCCATGGTGCTCTGGGCTGTTAAAATAGATGGAGCCAGCTCCTTTCACAGAACCGTTTGAATACCAACTTCCAATTACATGAATTCGGATTTAATTCCCCGCTCCTCTGCAGCATGCATTCGGGAAGATCTCAGGTTTTCCTTAATCTCTCTCAGTTCAGAAAGTATTTTAATGTAGGGCGAAGAGCACTCGGAATCAGTGTTACATGGCTGGTACATTTTGCTCAAAGAGTACCTTTTTTTTAGATGTAGTGATTCAGCACATTTTTCCTTCCACTTTAAGATTATCATCCTGTAGGATAAAAAGGCTAAATATAGCAAATACGTGCCTTGCATGGTAGTTTTAATATTTTTTGCTTAATGCTTTTTTCTTTTTCCTTTTTTATTTTCTTCTTTTTTTTTTTTTTTTTTTTCTTTTTCTTTCTCTTTCTCTCTTTCTCTTTTTCTCTCTTTCTTTTTCATTTTTTCTTTTCTTTTTTCTCCGGCGGAGTTTCCGACACTGCTATTCTTATTTTTGGCGTTTTAATTTATTAATAACAGCTGATGGGATCATCTGAAGGAAATTAAGATTGTTCATCATTGTGTGCTGAAAGAATTGTGTGCCAAATCCAAGAGGAAGTTTCCTCTGGAACACGATTCTAATTCGTTTATGCGCCTGAAACCAGGAGAGATGCAGTAGGTACGTCCCTGACGCAAGCAGAGCCGCAGGAGTTACCGTGCAAGCCCATTGCTTGGTCCATGGAGCTGCCTGGGAGAAATTTCTGAGCACGGCAGCAGGAGACGTGGTATGCTCCTCTGTTGGAATTTGGGGTGAAATCCACAAGAAGGGAGCTCTTGAGTGGAGCCAGTGTCCATTTTCTGCTGAGAGCTCCTGCTCGTTGCTGCCCTGGCTGATTGTATGACCTTAGAGATCTGCTTTAATGTTTGTATTTTACTGATGATAAAAAAAATACGAGTGCTCTGGTGAAATGCAACTTGATACACAACTGATGTTTTTCCCTAAAGAAGTTCAGAAAACATTGCGTTAATACCAGGATATCTGGCCAAAATTTATCATGGAGTTAATTCAAGTAAACGGCAGTTACGCTGTAGCAAATAATTACCACCTGTTTCACATCTGTCTGAAATACACTCAAAATACAGCAATCTAGTCATCATTCTTGTATTATTTATGTCATTTTATTATTTGCTGTTCGACTTCTATTTACTTACCCAGTTCACAACAATTTTTTCATGCCTTCTGCACACAGAATGATGAATTTAATAACCTCCTTTGGATTTGTTTATAAAACCTTTCAAAATATGTTTGCAATGCATGACAGGGCTTCTGAAAAGCCGCAGACACCCGGTGGTCTGTTTCATCACGAACTGTGGTTGGGAGCGTGCCACTTGCCACCCTTGGACTCAACACCTCTGTTTCACCTTCAAAAATAGTCCACATTAACCTGCCACACGTGTGATCTCACCAGCGTTATCAGTCACATTTTGTTCCGTTAATATGGGAGCTTCTGAGTTGCCTGCTCAAAGCATTGGTGTGCTTTGAGGTTAGAGGGACAGTGAGGCAAATGATTTTAGCAAGAATGATCACCTCCTGCCAGGGTGCCCAGGTACAACAGAAATCCAAAGGAAGAACAGGGAAAAAGCCAAATGTAGGCTGCTTTAAAGTACTCACAACAGTCTGCAAGCAGGGCTTGGGCTTTTTTGTGCTTTGTGCTGATCATTCTCACGCACAGCAAGACATGTTGTGGTAGTGCTTTCTTTCGATATTGCACTTCACGGCAAAAAGGCATGTGCAAGAAGGAGGGCAAGGGGTTAATTCCTTGCAGCACATCTAGGCCATCCCCTGAAATCACAGGAGCAAAACCAGCTGAGCGGGGAATCAGGCCACCCTGCCTCTCCAGGACAGGAATAGCAAGAATCAGAAATCTTGCCCTCAGCTGTGCTGGGATGCAGGCATGCAGAGGGAAGGCACAGAAAAATGCAGCCAGTCTCTTGCCTCTGAGTTTCAGGTCTTTTCCATTACACCCAACTGGCACACAAGGTTTTGCAGCTCCCAATAGTGAGAGCAAAACACGGTCCCCCATATACTTTCAGCCTGAGTCAGTGTGATTGGCCTCCCAAGATGTGTTGTTGTGTTAACACCCCATCTCACCCTAGATTTTTCACCTTAACTCTTCTCCATTTCTGTAGTAGCTTCTTCACATTAACCTCTCTCATAACAGGAGCAGTGTTCTCCTCCACTAGAACCAATCCTGCTCAGTTGTGGTGCAGTGCCCGTGCCCAGCATGTGCAGGTGAGGGAAATCTGGATGCACGTTTCTGTTCTGACACGCTTCCTTGGGAGGGAAGGGCAGCAGTGGGCTGAGTTCTCCAAATAATCATTGAAGGTGGGAAAAAAAAAAAAATTACAGCTAATAAAAGTTAAGCTTGGAGGATTCCAGGGGAATGAGTTACAAACTCGGCAGCACTATTGCACATCTTTATGATACCTCTCAAAACTGCCTGTCAAAATCTCCCATTAAGGAGCATCGCAGATTAGTAATTATGCGCATCTATTAACTAAGCATCCGTTCTTTCTCTCAAATGCTTTGTAGCAATATCTCTCCAAAGAAGCACATATCTCATCTAGGTGTCTGCTAGATGGCCATAACACCTCCCCAAGGGAGATGCCTCTGATAACACTATATTAAAGACAGGGCTTGGTTTTGTCTCTTAAACCGCTATCACACAAGCCAGTGCACAAGGAAAGACACCTATTATGATTTTGTAGACAAACGCTAACAAAAGCTGCCTGCACACACGCACACACAGAAAAATTGAATGTTAACATTGCAGGAGGCTGTGGTGATGACAGGGGTACTTTTATTGTCAGCTCTGCTGGGGAAGGGAAAAAAACCCTTATTTGTGCAAATAATCCCATTTTAGCTTTATTCCCAAGCATCCTATTTGCACATACGAGTATGTTTTGTCAGCCATGTCTTTAGGTACAGGTTTTCATCTTCAGCTGCTTATGCTTGTTTGTATTAAACAAATTAGTGCCATAATAACGCACACCCCCATAGAGACATGAATATTGTACTGTAAGAATGTGAAATACACGGTGGTCTTGCTCTTTTTGTTGCAGGTTTGTTGTTCTGAATTGTTTGGGCCTTCCCCCCCCCAAAAAAAAAAAAAAAAGCTTAATTAAACTCCTTTATGCTTAGTTTTTCTGATTATATTTTGTTCATTAATAGAGAGCAAATATGAAAAGAACCAAGAGCAAAACTTGAGGCAGAGGATAATAAAATCTATTGCTATTAATTAAACAAAATGCTCAAACATGCCTCCTTCCAGCTTGCTATCTTCCAGATCCGAGATTGCTTCATGCTTTCAGTGACTACTGCTAGACAGACGCATCCTGTTCTGACGAAGGGGACCAGCTGGATTTAGGACTGTGACTTTGTCTGTGTGGTACAACTGACCATATGTGATTTCTCTGTCAAGTTTGAAGCTTTAATGGGAAATCTCTCAAGTATTTCCACTTTGATTCATGTTTTCTCACTGGTTTGATTACAAAAGAGGGGATGGCTTTGTGCAGCTGGCTTGCACTAACACAGGTTGTAGTGTGACTGCAAAGAAAGGGAAGGTTTTGCGTGCTTATCCATAGGAGTTTCTTTGGGCTGTGCCGTTTGTTTGTTTGTTTAGGGGATTTTTTGAGGGGGGGGGGTTAGTTGATTGGTTTTGTTTGGTTGTTTGTTTGGTTTTGGGTTTGTTTTTTTTTTTTTTAGGAAAAACTATCTGGGACCAGAAACTTCATCAGGGATATAATTTTGAATTCTTATGCAGATCGTGGTTTTTATCTGGCTTCAACAGAACTGAATAATTCTGTTAATTGTTATTGTCTTCCTGCTGGCTTTGAGAAATGTGTGTCTCCAGCCTCTCTAGGTCTGGCAACGGAAGGGTAGCTAGTTGTGAAAAAAAGCATAACAAACAGCAGATAGAATTTAAAGGAGTTTGGGATCTTTTCCTGAAGAATGATTTGCATTTGCTGGTCTTCCAGACCTAAGAGCAGTAGATGTAGGGGCAACGGACAGTGACGGTCACATGGATACAGAGGAAATGGGAATAGGAAAATTCCCTTCCTTTTTCACTCTATGTAAGTTTTGCTTAGAACATGCAGTGAATTATCATTTGTAGTGAGTTACTTTCACCTGTATTCTATCTGCTCCTCAGCTCTCTGGGCTTCAGGCAGAAAAGTCAAACGCCACAGGAAAATCTCATCTTCTGAGATTTGCAGCCTGAAGGCAACTGGCAAGGCATCAAAACTTCCAAGCCAGCCAAGTGTCTGAAGTCTCCTGTTAAACAGGCACGCAGAGAAGGCAGAGGTTAACACTCAGTACCCAGCCCTGGGCTTACCATTTGTCCTTTAGTATGTACCACTTCGGTGTTTTACATTGCCAGTGAGTCGTGACCAGACTGCATCTTCTTTGCACCTTACCAAACACTGCATGTTTGAACAGTGCCTTAATTACAGTGATCAGTGTTTGCAAACAGCATCTTTGCACTTTTCATCCAGACTTTCTTGGTAAAGGAGGGGCAGAGAAGAGGCACCCTGAGTGACGCTGGTGTGCGAGCCTCTGCGCACCTCACCGCTGTGGAAATCTCCTTGGGGCTGGTGAGGGAAGATGCCCTTGGCTGGGAGGGAGGAGGAGTCGAGGCGCCGGCCACGCAAACGCTCTTCCTGAAGCGTCCATCATTTCGGGTTAGATGCCAGCACCCCTGGTCCAAGGGCTGTCCCTCTGTCGTGCAGGGAGCACACAAATCGAGGTGGAAGGATTCGGAGCAATGATTTGTAACTTGGTTTTGCTGGCTGTTCCTATAAACAGTGAACGGGTAATATGGTAATGGGCTATAGATTTCCCAGGTGAAAGCCCACTTGTTACCACATAGATGTATTTTCCAATAAAGAAATTCTAAAATGTATGTATTGGCATCCAATTCTTTATGAAAATCATATATATCTCCGAGTGAAGACTGCATAATTTGAGTCCACTCAAAGAAAATTGCACGCTTAGGTATTTTGTGGATATTTGAGGTCCTTTTTCCTCTGAGGCAAAACTTCCATTTTTGTGGAGATAAATGATGTTTAAATTAGAAAGGAGCAGTACAAAATAAAAATGATCAGCCTCTGTCCTGAAAGAGACTGTACCGCAGCAGAGCATTTAGCAAGGACTGCATTGTTACCTGATGCAATGGTGGGATGTTGATGGGAAGAAGGATGCTTCCAGGGCTGAAGTGCTGGCAGTCAGGGAGATAACACACACCTGCATTTTACTTTAATATGTGATTATACTGATACTGTTCTCGATTGTTGTAAATCAGTTTCCTAAAATATATGGATGTTTTTTTCTCTTCTCAGACTTGTACAATTCAGTATTTCTGCATATTTGATCATGTAAGCATCAGACCCTGTAAAACAGCTTGTGTGAAGTACCCTGGAGTGAGCTCTGTCATGAATGGTAGTAGTTCTGTCCTGCTGCTGTTTGCCTAATGGGGAAGAGGGAGCTGACTTGTCTCAATATTGCATTCAGCAAGAAAATCCTCGTATTATTCCTTTAAATCAAAATGGGCAGCGGCACCCTAGACTAGTATGGTGCCTATCAGAAGTGTACATTTCATCTGAACATGTCTCAGAGACTATTTATTTTCTCATTATAAAGAATATTCTGGCCCAGTGTAAATGTCAGTGAGCTCAGTGCACGTTGTGCAGTGAAACAGACTGATCTAAAACAGTAGAAAGAGGCAGGCTTGGGTCCTCAGAACTGCTGAAAAACACTTACTTGCCCTTTTTTGTTTTTTTAAACACTGTGCATTTGATTCCCTCTGCCCACTAATTTGAGTCCTGGTCAGCCTGAGAAGGGCAGTAACCTTGCACACACATCTTTCTCTGAGAGGCCAGGAAGTTCTTCTTTATGAAGAATTTTAGCAGGTTGTCTTGTGGGGGTGTTTGTTGGCTTCTTAATAAATATTTCCTTGGTCTGGATTTTAAACATCGCCATGCACAGTAAAGAAAATGTGAACAAGATATCCTTTGTGATCAGATGTGTTGGGAAGGAGTCTCCTATGAGCAAACCAGGCAGTGAACACAGAGCCTGCACGGTGTTCAGTTTGGTTGTCTGCAATCAGTAACACTTAGCAAGAGACAATAAAGCATCTGGAAGATTATTTTGAAGTACATGTGTATTGTTTCAGTGAAAACATGAGGGAAAAAAGCCAGAAAACCCTTTTGAATTTTGTTGTGATCAGAGTCTAACTATCAGGACATCCAAAGGCCATCCTGCAGTCCTCAATGTAAATGATCAACATTGATTACAAGGTGATTTTTCCAATAGAGAATCAGCTCACCTAAAAAAGCATCTTGCTGTGCATATATAGCACATACCAGCCTTTATTAAGAAATCAGCTGATTATTATTCTGCTACTGGCTTTTATTTTCTTCTACTCCCTCCCTTGCAGGAAGGCCGCATACAAATATAGCAATCGATTGAGAGGAGATGTTCTTCCTTTACGAGATTAATTACCAACACAGGGATGCTGTGCCTGGCCTGTGTGTGTATGATTGATCTTGTAGGAGGAAATGCAATAGGAAACTAATGCTTCCTTTTATCCAGTAAGCAAAGTTCAGAGATGTTTACATTCTGCTAGGTAAGCACAGCTGTCCAAAGATGTGAAGACGGATGGACTGTCCTGTCAGCACAAATTCATGCCGAGGTAACAGGCTATGCTGTCTCTGCGGACCTCTCTCTCTGGCCAGGAGGCTGTAGGGCCAGAATCGTTCATTTAGCAAACAGCTTAATTGTTTCACATTTTAATTAGTGGGGAGATCCAGACAGAGTCAATGTTCTACGAGGGGCAGCGAGGGGAAGGTGTTGGTGGACCTTGCCGCTGGGGCCGGCGGTGAGGACAAGGCTCCTAGTGATGCCGAGCATGGGGCAGCCGTCACAGGGCAGCTGCTCACAAATTGCAGGGGTTTGTCCTCTAAAACCTGGCTGCTGTAAGGAGAGATCTGGGTATTCACTCACTGCGTGTAGCTGTGGAAGCATCTGCAGAAAGTGCAGCAGTTTGCTGCCCTTGTTTCTATTTGTATATAAATATAATCTTAAACCTCTGGATTTGGCTGAGGGTCCTTCTGCAAAGGTTCGTTCTGTTCTTGGGCACAGGCTGGCACTTGTATTTATGCTGAGAAGCAGTGTCAGAGGTGACAGATCCAGCTTAGTATGACTCAGCTTTTCAGAGTATTTTAAATAATGGATGTGCTACTGCTGGCATTTAACTCCTGCCAGAGCTGCTGGAATATATGGTGCCTTTAAAATGCTGCTACAGCATCGAATCTCTGCTTGGGCAGGGGAGGAGATGTCCTCCTGGGATCGGTTTTCTCAAAAGGAAAAAGAAATCCGAGGAAGAGGGGAAGGGAGGAGGAAGAAGCCTGAGCCGTAATATCTTGTAACCGTGAGAATGCCCTTCACCTGGGGCAGTGAAGCAGTCAGCTCTAGCAGCGTGTTGACGGAGAATCCTGAAATCGATGCTGCAGCCTGCGTTATATTTATACAAGCATATGCACTGCGCTGATGACGAGGGAGAGAAAGGGCTGTTCCCTGCGTTAAAATAATTAGTGTAATAAATACAGCCTGGCAAGCGCCAGGGGAAGTAGGGATCCCTTTGTTCACATCTCGCCACTTAGAGCTGGGTAAGCAAGTCTTGTGGAGTTAACCTCAGAATTTACTCACCCTTTTATTCTCCGTCTAGCGGTCTTGAGCAGGACGTGCCGCTGATGCCAGACTTAACAAGCGACACTGGATCTCTCCTGCTTTAGAGTGATGTTGAGGATTTTACGGGGTTCTTTTTCTTCTTTCTGTCCATTCAAATCCCGCCTGGTAAACGAGGATCTGTTTGCTGTTTAGCAGTCAGCTTGCTTGGCTTGACAAAGGTTATTGCAATAATTGATGTTCCTCTTCTAATAATTAATGTTAATGAGTCCACTAAACAGTAAACAAGACAACAAAGAACTGTTAATGAGGCAGTCTTTACTCATTTGTTTAATCTTTTAGTAAGATAATGGGCGATAAATATGTCGCTATTCAGCCATCTTCAAGTCCTTAACGCATGGGGAGTGTTTTAAAAGGAGATTTGAGCTGATTTTTTACACTTGCATTTAGTAAATTCAGCTGACTGGGTAGGTGGGGCGCCTGAAAAAATTGGGAGACCTATATAATTAAGTGCCTTGACATTCTGCTTCTGAAGGACATTGGCAGATATCCAAATGCTATGTTCTGCTCTCAAACTATTTAATTGAAACCATACAAAAGGGAGGGGGTGGAGGGGCAAAAGAGAGGGAGATCTTGGCAAAAACCTTATGTGCGGTTTTTCGCTATTGGATTGACCAGACAAGGCAACAAAGCTGATAAAACAGGATTAGCAAAATTGCATTGTTGGATATTATATGCTGTGTGACATGTACTACAGCAAGGGAATTTGGCAGGATTAACCTGCAGAGGATAAAGATGTACCAGACAAGAAGGCTGAATTAATAGACTGCTGTGACCAAAGCAAGAAAATCTATTTGCATGGGATATTAAGGGTGATAATAACCTTTCAGGGTGGGGTTGCAGTTAATGCCCCGAGTCTAGTGCTGACCCCATGCGCAAGTCCTGCTCTCCGCCTGCAACTCAGTGTACAAAAACCAGCTCATTGGCACAGCTTCTTATGACTCTTTCCTGTTTCTAAATATATATATAAAAATGTATACACACACACAAATGCTAATTCCTAGGTAGGATTATCTGTGCTACCAGCTGGGTTTGTGTTGGTGGATTTTCCCCCCCAAACTGAGAAGTTTATTTTCCTATTTGTGGGAGATGACTTTCTTCTCCTAATGCACTGGTGTTATCCTAAAGTAAATATTTGGGTTTGGTGGTTTTCCTCAGGGCTTCTGGACCCAGCCAGCCATGGGGGATTGCCGTTCCCTCACTCTGTGTTACTCAGCTGTTCAGGAGATTCTACACTTCCCTACGTGCAGTCGAGCTGAAATCGTAAAAAAGCTTCCAGACCATATAGTGCCAAAGAACCTGAAGGCTCTTGCCAGTAGATGACTAAATAAAATCAAGTTAAGTGAAAATGGGAGAATATTAAAATGAAAAAATTTTAGATGTACACTAAGACTACATTGGACTGTTTGACCAAGGGGATAAAAAAGCAGAACCCAACCTTCATCTCTGGTGTGTTAAGGGGAGAGAAAGTAGATTAAGCGTTCATTGCTCGTTTGTACAACATATAATTTTGGTTTTTAACTTTAAAAAGTTAAATTTGCTTTTTCCAGACTACAAGCAATGCATATATGTTAGTGTGCTTTTTTAAAGTAATCTGATACGCTTCAGCGCAGATTGTATCAAAGGATTCAGAAGGATTTCAACAACCTTGAAAAATGCTCATATCATTTGCTTTCCCTTTTCCCACCCACAGTACTAGTGGCAGACTTTAGTGTTCCCAGGGAGCAGAGGATGTACTAAAAGTATTTGGCATTGCTCTGTGTGTGACACAATGTGGTTCAGTGAGTGTGCTTAGTGCCACCACAGGCAGTGAAAGATCTGCTCTGGTGAGATGATTCCCCTTTATCCAGCATTAGCCTGTCAGCATTGATCAGCACCGGCCACAACACAAGTTCAGCTTTCTGGTTCTTCCTTTCAGAGTTGAAGGCTGATGGGAATATTAGATACACATAAAATGTAAATACTCTTTTTTTGTTGTTTGTTTCACATGTAAGAATTTTGAAAACCGCTCTTTAAATAAAAGCTCTGCTAGTACAACATGACTGGGACTTTACAAACGTGCACACATGTGCAGGTGTCAAGAAATTTAGTTCTATTTCCTACAGCAACTAGACTGCATAACCTGCCTCTCTGGAATATCTTCTGCTAGTGCATGTGTTACTCACTTCTCTGCCCAGGGACTATACACATCTCCCTTCTCTGCAGACAAGGCATGACTTTTCCCTTGGATTAAACTGGGCAGTGGGCATGGAGTGGAGGGGGGAGGGAGGGGGGGATGCTTCCTACGCCTCTAAATCCAACCTATTTCAGAAGAACTATTAAAAACCAGCAGTTTCCCTTGAGGTATGCTAGGCTGCATATCACTTTCTATCCAATGTGCTTAAGGACTTCCTCAATGAGTCCTCATCCGAGGGATAGTCCTGAACTAACTCACAGAAACCTGCCTTCTTCTGGATGTTGGTTGCTGAGGAAGGTCTCTAAGACACAAGATCAAAGTTTATAATTTGCTTATTTTTCACAAGTGCCTAGATTAGTTAACCCAGAATCACCCAGCCCTGACAAATGAGTCATTGTAACACCGGTGCAGCATTTGGAGGGGAATCAGGAAGAACCACATGTTTGTTTCCATCTGGTTTTGTCTGCAGGACCACCTGGAGCTGTGCCCGCCCCAAGACCAGTTCTGTAGTGGTGCAGCATTGCAACCCTGAGCCCTTGTGCTACTCGAGACATGCTGTGCATGCTGTGATGGTTGGCATGCTCACCAGTGTCAGTCCTGCACAGGCGAGGGAGGTTTCTTTTTCCCTTGAGTCCCAGAATCCATAACTCCCCTTGTGATTTTACAAGAAGCTCATTTTTCCTGGTTAGCAGTGGGTTGTGTTCCTCAGCTTCTGAGAGCGCCTTGGAGGGGAATGAAGGGCCTGCAGGCCGGGACATTTATGGGGTGGGGAGCACCTTCCTGAATGCCAGTGTGCTGGGAAACTTCTGGGAATGGACTACACATGTGCTGGTGTCTCGCCCACCTCAGAGGAGCAGACAGGGTGCAGGAGGTTCATGGCCACGGAGCACTCAGTGGTGCTCTCCTTTCGACAGCATCCTGGGATCTGTGAAAAAGCAGCTTGCTTCTCCCATGTCTCTTGAGGGCTTGGCTGAGTTTCTAGGTTGCGTCCTCCGCCTTCCAGCCTCCAGCTCTCATGAGATGAGCGCAGGGAATGAGTTGCAGGAGTGCAGCTGTACACGCTTGCGGTATTGCGCTGCAGTGGCCACCTCTGCAAAGCCTTAGATCTTGAGTGCCAAGCCAGTTTGCCACTTCCATTTTTGCTTTTTTTTTTTTTCTTGGAGGCATACACCCTTCACACGTTTGTGTTTCAAACAGACAGGGGTATATAACTGGTGGGATCGATGCATCTAACCCTGTCACTTTGCTTTCCAGCACTCGATGGTGTAGAAGATGGACTGCGGAGGAGAAGGACAGAGCGCAGAGGAGCTCAGGAGCAGGGAGCCTGGCCAGGGCCCCCCCAGGTGCTGTGCAGCAGCTGGTGTTGTGAATCAGGCCGTCACCAGTCGGAGAACGGCTACTTCACAACACCAGGGTCGCACCGCACCACGCTTCGACCGCCAGCTGGAGAGGAGCGGTGTTTCCTGTGGGCAGGCAAGGGACGTGGAGCACCTCCTGGCTGCTTCCACACAAGCCCAGACCTGCAAAGGTAATCAGGTGCTCAACTCCTATTTAGGCACCAGCCTCCCACTGAAGTCTGAAATAGAAGTTAGGCCCCTAAATATCTCTGTGGGTCTGGCCCCGAAACCCTGCGTCGCTGTGCAGTGCAGAGCTTCAGCAGGCACAGGGCAGCACTGTCAGCAGTATGGTCACTGCCCATCCACTTTCATAGGAATGTTAAGGAACAGGTGGCTCTTATTAAGCTGTGGAAAACAGTAAAAAAAAACCCTCTGCATGCTCCATGTGTGGTTCTCTGTGACAGCTGCATCTGTGGTCTTTGCCCGTGACTTGTCCCTTCCCAGTCTCCCACATGCAACCTCATAGTCTCTGTAAAAGGTCCTGTACATACCAGGAGAAACTCGGACTCCTTGCTATTGATATTAAACCTGCTCAGCCTCTGCCAATGTGCCTCTATCTGAACCAGCCCTAGGTGTGTTGTGATGAATGAAAAAATAAACTCTAGCGTCATCTAGAAGTGGTACCAACAACTGCAATCCTTAAAATAGAGAAAACATTGCAAAAGCAGTGCCCCATAAATTCCTAGGTGTAGAGGGACAGTGAGGCACACTCAAACCAAGTGACCCTGTAACATGTGCCATGCATTTCAGATCTTAAAACCAGGCTCTTCTCTGCCTCCTCCTTTGTACCACGCCACCAGTGTGATGTTAGTTTGAGAGGAGTGGGTTACGGAAGAGTAACCAAACCTGGGTCATGTGTATGGAGGTCGGCACACACCTGATGGCTGGGTATACAATCCCTTAAGTCAAACTGAAATGTTGCTTGGTTTTGATCTCAGAATGCAGGCAGGGGATCTTGGTCTCAAATGGGGTTTTCTTTAGTGGGCTTTCCCTTCCTCTCACACCTCGGGATGGCTCTGTGCTCTCAAGTCTGTCTGGCTGTTCCCTGGTATGATATAAACCACTAGATATGTCTAAAGCAAAGAATGGAGGAGTGCAGGGAGAAATGATTCAGGTAACAGAGAACCAATGAAGGCTTTTCTGAAAGTTTTCTTCACTATCCTAACTCATCTGATGGCAGCATAAATTATTTAAATTCCATCTTGGATGTATTATTGCTGGCAGAGAGATAGATATAGAGGAGAGTTAGGATATGCACAAAATCTGAAATAGTATGGGACAGCCTGGAAATGCAAATAAAAGGTGACTATGGTGGTTTCATTGGACCCATCCTGATCTTTCTGTTCAGGTGGACTCCCTGCACAAGTAGCCCCGAATTCCTTTTATAGCAAAAAGTTAAATACCTTGAAAAATGTAAGAAGTGTTTGGGAGGCTCATTCGTACATTAGGAGGGCAGCCTGTGGATGCAGGCCAGCACTGACTTTTTGTCATTGATGAGAGGAAAAACTAGATCATGTTAATGCACTGTGAACTTGTGAATCCAACATGCAAGAACACTGTTTTATTAAACTTGTTCTCTGCTAATAGAAACTGTGTGCTCTGTGTGGTAATCTCACTGTTTATTATAACCTCGGTTTGAAGCTTGAAACTTCTCTCTATAGAGTTTGTTTCGTGGGGCAATGCACAAAATTCTTTAGAAACAGGAGCATCAAGGAAATAGTCCCAACAACCCTTGCATGCACACACACCGATTTACATGAGCAGCTATTCATATATGGAACAAAACACCATTTCATCTTTTATCGTGAGCCAGAAACCTGTTTGACCTATTCAGCTTCTGTCAGTAAATAGACATAACATTTGAGATACATTAATGCTTAATATCCACTGCCAGGTGACCTGATAGACTATCTCCATACTTCTCCAAATATGATAGGTAGAGACAAGTCATTTTCAGCTCCTTTTGTTAAAGAATTTCATGGGAACAGCCCACTTCAGAGGTACCTTTGGGGCATGCTACAGCTCTAACTTGAATACATCACCCTTTATGCTCTTGTAAAGCAATTTCCTAGCAAATTAATGCAGGTCATAATGCAGCTCTGCTACTGAAAATCAAGCACTCCTGCTTGTCACCAAGCAGCCTAATCATGTCATCTCATGAGGAGGATTGCTGGTTAAAAAGCTGACTGTCAGCTTCAGGTGATGGAACCAATTTCTGTCTGCTCCCTTCAGCAGCTGGCACGTGCTGCAGTAAAAGGTGAATGTACAAAATAAATAGTTCAGTATAGGTTTTAAGTTTGTGGAGCGTTATTCTTAATTAGCACCTACAGTTCATCTTCACGTCAACCCCAGTCCTGGCTGCTGAGATGGAAACAGGTACTCACCAGGTTTCTGCACAAACCCCCCAAAAAGAGGCCCCTGCAGTTTGAGTACACTCAGAGAGATTTCTGGTGCTTTACAGATCCTTTCTCCTTCTTGTGTATTATCATAAAAAAGTGGAAGTTTACCCTGCAAAAATACCCCATTAGAATTGTTGAAAGGCCTGATTTTATAACCTTAATATTCAACCATGTGTTCAACCATGGAGGGTAGAAAAAAGAGCAAAGTCTACCAAACCTGAAATGCTGGGCTGTAGTCTCTTGAGTGACTTTTTTTGTGGGGTTGTTATTCCAAAAGTGGTTCTTATATCTAAGCAAATAGTATTTAATTTCACCCTTGAACCCTTTGAAATTTGAATGTGATGGGTTTATTTTCTTAGCACATCCACGCTGTTCTTCAATTGTTTCGAATGGGTTTTTTTGTTTCCTTCCCAGGCTCACCAGCAGCTCACATACCACTTCAGAGAGTAGCAGCCTTGTAAATTTTTTTCTCTTGTTCCCTGCATACAACAGCCAAGCTGACAGGCACAGTGGGGCTCAGCATCTCTCACTTACTCTGTTCGAATGCACGCTGCTTTGTTACCCTGGTGTTTCTCATGAAAAGTGCCATTAACAGATTTCCTCTTCATCTCTTTAATTGGGCTTCCTCTTTGGCAAGCAACTGATGTGAAATTAAAATGATATTTCAGGCAGCACTGCAAAGCCAACAGTAGGTGGGGCTGAATTTTGGTACCCACAAACCTGAGTCAGGTTCTATTTCAGTGCTATAAAAGCTTCACAACGGAAGGGAGAAAATACAGAAACAGTCTTCAGGCATCTTAACACGGTGAGCAAGAGGTGACATTAAGGAGGAGGAAGAGAGGCTTGTTCACAGCTACTGTTTTAAACACAGCATATTAGGTATATTAGATAGGTATTTTTAGAAAAACCAAGAGTCCTCACAGTACGTAGTCAGGCCTCAAATGTGCGCATAAAAGGGCCAGAAACGTCCCCACTGTGCAGTGAAGTGGCACCACAAAGTGCATAAAAATCACTAGGCTAAATAACCAAGGCTAAATAACTTCCACTCAAAGGTTGATGTAAACAACAGAAGGGAGCAAGCAGTCTCTGAAGATCACATAAACTACTCAAAGAAGTTTTATAACCTGTCCTCTAAGGAGACTCTCTCTACTTAAAAGCCAAAGCAGCAGAGACTTTGCTGTGTCATACTCTTTGTCTTTATGTATATGGGAAATTCCAAAAATTATGATGCTTCTTTGACAAACAGTTGCCTCCTTCCTTAACAAGACTAACTACTTGTGCCTCTCTAAATGAGCTTTTAACGTTGCATTTGATTGGACCTAGTTCTCCAGCCATGCATTAGCAGGAAAGCGCTGCCCACGCATGCAAGCTTAATGCACGCAGCTCTTGCTGTCAAAGACCATTTTGAAAAAGATGATGTGCAAAGCAATCCAGCCAGCTGCACTCTGATACCCACTTCATGCCAGGAAAACTCCTCTTCTCACAGGACGTGGTGTGGGTGTCGGGAGGGAGGCTGGCACCAGGTGGCCACCCTTGCACCACTGCAGCTTTGTCCCTGCTGCTGCTCTGTCTGCAAAGTCTGAGACAAGGGCTTGGGATGGTCTGGTTCATTCCAGGTCTGGAATAGTACAAAAAAAGCAGAGCTGGGAAGATGTCTGAGGTCTATTTTAGTACTTTGAGTGTATGGCATCTCCACAATTCAGCTAAAGATTTTGGCAGTTTGGGAAGAAAAGTTCCATTTTAGAGAATTCTGTCAAAAACTCAACATCTCAATACATTGCCTACCATATGCCTTTAGTGAAATGGTTATTAAGACAACTAAACCTTAATTCCTTCCTTTGCATAGGGGTGTCATGCCCTGAACTCTTTCTACCCTGGTCTCTCTGTCACTGGGGATGTGTAGCTGTGGTAGCATGTGTCCCTGGGCTCTTCAGGAAAGCCAGCAGCTTCTCCACATGAACAGCAGCCATGGACTGAAACAGCTGTGAACTCTGCAAATGGTGCTTCATTCCACAGCTCTGGCTGAATCTCAGCACTGCAGATGTGAGATCTGGTGGAGGTGTGAGGAGGCAGAGCTTTGTGCTGGCTTTTGTAGGTGCCCACCACCTGCAGCTGATACGGAGCAGGACAGTCTTCTGGAAAAGGTGCTGCTATCCCCATATACCTGACAGTCTTATTTCCCTAAATGGCAAAAGGCTTAAGCCTTTTTTAGGGGGGTTACGTGACTATTTTTTACTATGTTAGAATAATGGTTTCCACAGTAACAGTCATGTGGGTCAGCACATACCCCAACTCTGAAGATACGTTGTGGAAGACTCTTGGAGATTAAAAATCCCCAAATGCTTGGGGAACTGCTGCACATCCACAGGGTGTTACCAGGGAAAAGTACTCCTGCACTCCACAACCTCTCCCTTTGCTGGATTTCAACACTTCTGGTTTACTATTTTATTGTTCCAAATAAACTTCTTCTCGTTTGACTGTGGGGGCCTCCAGAGGGACCCGTCACACAATGACAGCATCTCTCACGTCAGCTGCAGCGTTGTGATAAGTCTCTGGTGAGAAGCAGCAGCTCTTTTCCTCCAGGAATGGGTTTTGATCTCTTCCCACTTTCTGCTAGTCTAAACCCAAAAGTACTGAATCTCACTCTGGAAGCTGCGTTGCTGTAAGAGCCCTTCTAGTTTTATCACTCGAATTAAGATCATACTGGCTTTGAGCCTTGAATTCAAAATGGCAATGTCTCTGCTGCTTAATGACAAGGTAAGGGAAGCGGAGCTGGTGACTGCTCCCAGCAGCACATGCAGAGAGAACAGCATCACTCATCCTGTCATGGGGAAGATGTGTCTGCTGTCAGGAAAAAGAGACGCAGAAATCCTCTCTGCCCACAGCAATGCAGCAGCGAGCATGCAGGCAGCTGCCTGCATGGGAGGTGCTGCGTGCCCCAGGGCCAGGGCGGCCACAGTGGCTCAGTACTGGGCAGCTTTTGGTGGCGTTGGCTTGTTCTAACCCACGTGAAAGACGACCCACATGATTTGGGTTGGGTTTTTTTTCCTTTATAAACAAAGGAGTTTAGATTTCCTCCCTATGGAAAAGGGAGACATTCACCAAATAGCCCCCCTGTCCCTGCCACGATGAGCAAGCAGATTCCCAATGGCCAAATACCATTAACACTTAGGCCTCCATCATGATGAAGCTGAGCTTCCCCCTCAGTCCCTGTCCTTGCCTGCCTGTGTGCCAGGCACATCACAAATTCAGGCGCCTTCAGCAGGGCTGCAGCTTCATTCACAAGAAGCTGAAGATTTATTTTCTCCAAGACAAGACCCCAAAAAATATCAGATTGCAAAACACAGATGTTTATAGTGACTGAAATACTCGGTGACCAAGAAAACCCTCACATGAGCTTTCTTTTTTAATAAAGCAAACTGCTCTGCCTTGTCATGTGAATTAATATCCCCGCAGCATGGCTTTGTCTATTTATTCCTTGCTGATGTTGTTTTTGATCACTACTAGCTGAAAATGAAATCTTGGATGCTTTGGGGCTCCTCTTAGGACAGATTCAGTGAGATGAAAACGCATTTCAGGAAATTCCACTGAAGCCAGTTTTTGTTTTAATTTCCAGGGATACACAGGGCTCCAATTCCCTGGAGTCAAGAGGAATTGCAATTGAAGAAAGGCACACTGAAAATACATGGAAAGTGTGTCCTTCCAATCCTCCAAAGCAAATGTCACCTAGAGGCATTGCTGTTAACGCCTCTCAATCACAAACTCTTCCTTTTGCAGGCAACAGTTTGGCAGTCCAAGTCCCTTTCTTCACAGGCTTTTTGAATATTAAATGGTCCCTGAGGTCAGACAGGATCCAGGGCTGTAGCACCCTGGCACACTTTCTACTCACTGGACCCACAGCCTCTGTCCTTCTGTCTGTCAGTCCGTCAGTTTGTCCCATCAGTTCTGTCGCCAGGTTACTCAAAGCCCCGTTTCAGTGGCTGTTTCTCTGGTTTGCTGGTGGCCTCGCAGGCAGGTGCCCAGCGAAGGGGAGCACGGGGACTTCACCCTGCACGGAGGTCCTCTTCTGACTCTGTTGTTACGGGGTAGCCTCTTTTCTCATCTTGTCCCCACATCTGCAGCTGGGAGGTGGACCTGGCTGGGGAGGTGGTGTGAACATCAGGTAACATTCTGTTACTCAACACTTGTCATTACACAACCAGCCTAAGGCAAATAGTGCCAGACCGGATGATTTGCACTTTGTAAATCACTGGTTTTCACAATCTGTTTGGTTCAAATCCAAGATAAATCTGACTCTGTGTCTGAAGAATCAAGTCTCTGAATTTAAGCACATGACTGGTGTCCACCAAGTCTCATAGCTACATTTGATCAAGGAGGAAAAAAAAAAAAAAAAAAAGGTACTTTCCCCCATATGTTTATAGAAGGAAAAAATCCATATTTGGAAACAGTTTGATAGAAAAAGTCAGACACTCTGTTATTGAATATAACCCAGATTAACAGTGACAGACTCTGGGATTTTCTTAGAGGAAAATAAAAGTTCAAACTGCTTCTAAATGACATTTTTTCTGACAAAAATAAGTATTAAGGTGGAGAGCAAAACTTTTGCCCACACTGACCTCGCTCTGCAGTGCAGCGGCAAGGGTCTGGGTGCCTTGAGTTGCCTCCACAAGGGAGCAGGGTGGGCAGGCATGGGTCTCTTCTTCTGCCATTCCTGCTGTGCCAAAGGAGCTTAAAAGGCCAAGAAATTTGTCTCCTTTCAGATTTCCTTTCAGCCTTTCCCCAGCTTTCTCTGTATATGCGTCGCACACAACACAGCAGGGTTATGACCCACAGCAGGGTTTTTTAAACACTCACACAATAATAAAAAAGCCCAGACCATCCCCATCTGGGTGTCTCACAGAAATGGATTTAAAGACCCGTGGTCTTTAAATAGTGTGCTACAGACAGGACAGAGCCTACAGAGAGGCTGAGCACTGCAAGGTGGGGAGGAGACCTATGATGCTCTGCAGCCCAAACCTGCCTCTCAGCCACCTGCTTCAGCATTTTGGCCCAGTTTAACTTTTGCTGCCTACACCTCTCCAAAGATTTCCAGATTGGAGAAATAAGCAAATTAGGTTTGCTGCCACATCAACTCAAAAAACTCACAGCAAGGAAACAGTGCTTGGACCTGACATTCTTAGCAAGACCCAATGAAGCTGTCCACTATGTGTGAGGCTTGCTGGGTTGTCTTTTTATGTGCAGGTCAGCATCAGTCATCTGCAGTGTAAATACAGTGATGCAAACACCCTGGTGAAGTGATTCGGGCACTATAGAGTGAAAAAACTTACACCTCCTTCCCATCCAAAACTATAGGCTGGGAGAGAAAGAGAGAGCTGAGTACCTTTGGGAAGCAAAAAATATTTGTAGGGTATTCATTTTAATTATCCTGTGAGGGAGCACAACAGCCTGGGTGAGTCTCCTGCTATTCCATGGCAGGGTGTTGTTTCAGCAAAGCAAAACACAGCAGAACAGATGGGAGTTTCTGAAACTCTCCATCAAGACTTTCCTCTTTCCCCAGAAAACCCAAGTTCTCCTACACGGCCACAGCAATTTCACCTTCATTTAGAACAGAAGATACTGAAATGGAAACTTGGGGGGGGGGGGGACCCTTCTAGACTCAAATCAAAACAAATCACTTTTTTGCATATTAATAAGTCTCCTGATTGAAAGTGTTCTGGCTGTTAAAGGAGGAATATCAACAGTAGATGCTACTAATTTAAGCCTGGCTAATTAAAAGCAAAACGAAAAAAATTACTCCCGTAGAAACAGCCGCATGCAAAACGCAGTCACCCAGCACAATTCATCAAGCTCTGCTTATTATATCTGGGTTTAGGGAAACAATCCCATTACTTTTTTACTCTCTTTCTGGGCTGGCTTTTCCCACTGCACGTTGCCTCCAGCACCCTGCGTCTCTGCAGAGCCAGTAGCAGCAACCAGCAGGACCTGCAGGACGTCCCCAGCTGTGACCTGTCTGGGGCTCTGACCAGGCTGTCACCAATGGCGTGGGGCACTGAGTCGGGGCCATTCCTGCCTGTAAGAATTGACACCTGCCAGAGTGCCGTCAGGAACTTGTCACGGCTGTGCTCTGTCCCCTTACCCAGCTCTCCGGTAGGAACATTAAACTGTGGCAGCCCCAGAAACGACCCCCTAACCACATCTGACCAGAGATGTCTGTCTACAAGGACAGTGTGGCTTATTGTGGCAAAAAGACCTGCTACAGCAGGGACAAATGGCATTCATCATTCCCCCTGCCTGGCGACCAAGGTGGTCATCTCAACACAGCAAGCGATCTGGTCAGGCACAATCCTGCTTCCCCCCAAAACTGACTGCTTGTCATAGAATCATAGAGTCATTAAGGCTGGAAAAGAACTCCAAGACTGAGTCCAACCCTTGGTGGAACACCACCATGGCCACTAAACCATCGCACTAAGTGCCACACCCACGTGTTTCTTAAACGCTTCCAGGGATGGTGACTCCGCCACTTCCCTGGACAGCCCATTCCAATGTTTAATCACTTTTTCAGTGAAGAATTTTTGTTTCTGATGTCCAACCTAAACCTCCCTTGTCACAGCTTGAGGACATTTTTCCTTGTCCTGCTGCTTGTTACCTGGGAGTAAGAGGCCAACCTTCACCTCACTACAACCTCCTTTCAAGTAATTTTAGGGAACAATAAGGTCTCTCCTGAGCCTGCTCTTGTCCAGCTAAACAATCCCAGCTCCCTCAGCTGCTCCTCACAGGACTTGTGCTCCAGACCCTTCACCAGCTGCGTTGCCCTTCTCTGGACCCACTCCAGCCCCTCAGTGTCTTTCTTGTCATGAGGGGCTCAAAGCTGAACACAGGATTTGAGGTGTGGTCTCACCAGTGCTGAGTACAGAAGGACAATCACTGCCTGGGTCCTGCTGCCCACACGATTTTTAATACAAGCCAGGATGCCATTGGCCCCCATTGACCTGGGAACACTGCTGGCTCCTGTTCAGCTGGATGTCAACCAACACCCCCAGGTACTTTTCCACTGGGCTACCTTCCAGGCACTCTTCCCCCAGCCTGTAGCAATTTCATTTGACAACAGCAGATACAAATGATGTAAAAACTCTGCAAAAAAAAAAAAAAAAAAAAAAAAAGAATGCAGACACAGTGTAGGAGGAAGGAAGGCTGTATCCCTCACTGCAGAGCTGTGCTAGTGTCCAGCAGGAGTCAGGAGAGTGGGTGGCAGTGAGATGCTGCTTTTCCCAAGCAGCAGTTTTGAAATAGAGCTATTGTAGGAAATGCTGCTGCTGGGCTCTCAAAAACCCACCAAGAGCTTTACTTTAACAGCTCGGAAGTGTAAGGCTTGGGCAGCACTGCTGCTTACATTTACTGGTTTGAAATAGATGGGGGGAAGGGTCTGGTCCATAACCATGGCTTCTACACACACAGGGGGTACCTGCAGTCAGGCAGTGCCCATCCACAGCTGCCCTGGCACGCAGTGGCCAGCCAGATCCATTTTCTTCCTTCTCCCTGAACAGGGTGTGGGCTCTGCAGCCCAAGCATGGAGGAGAAATGTCTCCATGAGTCTGGTATCAATCAGCACATTCCCACTGAAATGAGAAATGGGGCTCTGTTCTCCTTATTTCCTTTTGGTTTTTTGGGTTTTTTTGGTTTTTTTCCCTTTTACAGTTATTTATTGTGTCCCTTTGAATTTGCATCCCAAGGGCTCCTGCACGACAGGATGCAATAGTATTAGTCACCGCTTTACACATTAGAGAACATAATATTTAGCGTTCCTAACAATTTCTAGCTTAAAAGTGCCACGCAAACAGTAAAATATAGTGTATTTTTCCCTGTGTTTTTAAGGGATAACTTGTTCTTGCCTGAAGCTATACAACTTCCCTTTTTATTATACCTCACAAGAACTGGGGTGTTTCTGTCACCACCTCTGTCACACAAGAGAATACCAGTTTTATGGCCCCTCCCTCAGAGCAGCTCTCAACAAAAGGAACTTCCCTGGCTCCTTCCCCTCCTCATCCATTCACAGTTCCCACACACTTGCCATATTCCTGGCTCCTGTAATCCAAGTCCAGCATTAGACAGCACCAGCAGCGGTAAATCATTTTCTTTGGCAGCTTGTCCTGCTGCCTGCATGATAAAAACCACGAGATATTAAATTCCTTTTTGCTTTTCTGCTGAGGCTTTGCTCATGCTGCCAATAAGCTCATTCTCTGTCGGGCACTAGAGAGGTGTGCTGTAAGCCACCTCACAGCCCCGTGGTTTCAGGCACAGCAGGGACCAGGAGCTTGCAGCAGGTACAGTGGAGGTCTGCAGAGCTCCTGGAGGTAATGGTGAGGCTGCCCTGCATCATTCTGGGATGAAAAAGACCTTATCCAATAAATCTGTTCTCTGAGAGGAGTGCTGAATGCATGTAATGAAAAAGCAGTATCTATCATGTTTATGTGGCAATATCCAACTTGTGATGCAGTCTCATAAATTTTACTTGTGTATTTTGGGGACCAGAAGAAATACAATTTATATAATTAGTGACATAATGTTTTACATGCTATGGCATTATATGACTTCATAGTCCCATAGAGCAGCATATGAAAAGTGGTTAAGAATTTAAAATGTTCTCTTTGCATCAGTGATTTTTCTATCTGCAAGAATCTGAAGTTTTTCAGGATATATAAAGCTTCTCCAAGTGTTCTGCAAAAGAGGACTAAGATAAATTAGCTTGTCATTTATCAGTACATGTCTGCATATATTACTTTTCCAAAGCACCTCTGCTTCTGGGATTCCTCAAATCAAAAAATACCTCTTAATGTTATGCCTCAAAAAACATTTTTTGATCCTGTGCATAACAGGTCTTAATCTTGACTTCAATTTTACTGACTTTAGACAACTGAGAAAGGAAGATTAAAAATACTGTCTCAGTTGGAGACATCACACAGGATTTGTGTGCATTCCCCAACTGTGATTTGTAGTATGATGAATTCTCAAGAAATATCATAGCTTGGCAAGTGTATTCCTGAAAAAGAATGATTTGAGCTGGCTAGAATCTCTCCTGGATCATCTAGCCCGCTGCCCAGTAGTGATGGCTATGCTATGGCCTCGGTTGTACGGAAAGGTCTTCCATGAAAAAAAACCCAAAAAAACAAACCAACAAAAAGTCTGTCATGGTATGTATGTCACACACACACGCACACTAGATTTGACAAACCAAAAATCCCAAATCGAAGAACAATGAAGCATATAAATATGCCAATTCAGGAGTCATAACAATCCACAGTTTCCACAAATTGCACACATTTTTCTTCTACCAGCCCCAGCCTTACACGCCTCATGCATTTTAATGCACACTTGCAATGCAAATGAGTTTCCAATAATTCCTGCTTGTCAGCTGAACAAAAACCAAAAGTCCCAACCAGAAAAAGTTTCTTCAGCCTCAACAGATGATCAGCTGTGCCTTCAGCCTCAGCCTCTGCAGGTGAGTCAGTGCCTGAGCTTTGGGAAAGAGAGGGCTGGGACGCTGGTCCTCAAGCATGCTGCTTTGGGAAGGGTGGAAAACTTGAAACGGGAAGTTTTTTCTCTCAAATTAAATTTCTTGTCTATGTGCAGCTGCCAGGCAAAATGAGTTCTGTAAGCCACTTTGGAGTGGAATAAAACATGCTGCCTTTTGAACCACCGGAGAAGCACCCATAGTTTCTACAGTGTTCAGTGAGCTTGTAGACATCTCAGCCAAATAGGAACCATTGACCAGGGCTCATAGAAGCCCATGGGACCCTTGGCCCTTACCTTCTTCCTCAGTGCAGGCAGCCAGTGGACAGGCCCTTTCCTGAAGGGGAATCCCTGATGGAATCCTTCCCTATTTCATCTGATGTCTTCTGCTACTCCCTTAATCTTATTTCATGATGAGTGGGGAAAAAAACCCCGTCATGGCTTATATTTCACCAAGGCCTTCGTAAAATCACTCATTTGCAACAGATGAAAGCGTGGATGGATTCAGCAGAGCTTCTCAGCCACACATTAAAATCTCCCCAGTGTGATCATGGAGGCACCGAGTTTCATGCATACATGTGCACATCCCTTTTCTTTTCCCGGTTGTCTGCAGGGACAGAGCCCACAGCATGCTGCCATCACCCTCATGCATCTCCAGAGCTCAGCAGCGGGCCAGAAGCTGCCTTGCACAGCTTACATCTACCAAACCTGTGGAGCATGGACTTCACCCAGGGAACCAGAGGCCTATCACAAGGTCAGGGTTTTGAACACTCTCACCAGCTGTGCTTGCACAGTCCTCCCCCAAAGTAGTCATAGGGTCCATAAGATTTTGCAGGGATAGACATAATTTGCTGATGCTTAGTTGTGTCATATTTTAACCCCAGATGGCAACCAAGCACCACCCAGCCCCTCACTCATGTCCTCAGTCCCAGTGGGATGGGGAGGAGAATTTGAAAAAACTCATGGGTTGAGATAATAATAATAATAATTGAAATTAATAAGTATTGAAACTACTACTACTACTACTACTACTAATAATAATAATAATAATAATATGGTGGTGGTGGTGATGATGTTGTTGTTATTATTGTTATTATTTAATGAAAGCAGAAAACCAACCTCAAGAAAAATAAATCCCAAGTAAAACAAGTGGTGTTTGATACACCACAGTTGTTCACCACCCAGTGACTGACGTCCAGCCCCTCACTGAGCAGAGATTAGTACCTCCTGGCCAGCTTCCCCCAGTTTATATACTGGGCATGATGTTTTGTGGTATGGAATAATATCCCTTTGGCCACCTCTGAGCAACAGTCCAGGCCACACTCCTTTCCAGTTTCTTGTGCACCCCTCATTGGCAGAGAATGGAAAACTGAAAAGTCCTTGACTTAGTGTAAGCACTGCTCAACAGCAAACAAAACATCGGAGTGTTACCAACTTTATTCTCATACTGAGTCCAAAACGCAGCACTGTACCAGCTGACAAGCTGGAGATCTTTAAAGTATTTATTTCTTTGCAACAGGTCATAAGTTCAGTAGGGAACACAAATCTAAGACTTCTCCAGCTTTGAGACAGGCATTTCCTAAAGGCTTAACTGGATCCCTGTACCCCCTGGGTACCCAGCACTCTCCATATTAACATTTGCAAATGATGCTTTGAGGTATTTCAGATCCTTTAGGGCAGAGAGATTTCTCTGAAAGGCAAACCAAACAGGCTGTGATGCACTGCTCTGCCTCCTCCCTCAGCAGCTCTCTGGATACTGCACTGGCAGGCAGCTGGTGAACTGCAAGCAGAAAGAAGAGCCAGTTTTCAAGTTGCTGATTCTTGTATGCAAAAGGTGGGTACATGGAGGCACCTAAGATCTAATGCAAGGTCAAAACCAGGTCCTGACCTTGCACTGGCACACAGCAGCAGTAGGCAATTCATGGGTTATTGTCAAGAGGCTTTGCTCCAGTGACACACTTAGAGAGCAGCTGTGAGCAGGTGAATTCTCCCAAGTGCAACATAGCATCAGGGCTTTTCAGGTTTACACTGTACCTCATAGAGATGGTAGAAACTGCTCAATTTCTGTTACTCTGCCCAACCCACAAACCTATAATAGACTCTGCAAAAAGCCACAGCCTCATGACCCCCTCCTGTGCAGACTGAATTAAAGGTATAATTGAAGGTGCCCTATTGGCAAAGCTAAATGTCTGTACACACTGCGTTTGGACAAAGCAAAGAACTCATAAAAGGCACTGAATGGCATTAAAACTATAGATACATGCCACCTGAAGAAGGATGCATTCAACCAGAGCCCGTTCATTCCCCATGACCCAAAAACCAGTTGCAGTCTACTAACTGAGCAAACCAAACAGGAGGACCAAACACCAAAGAGAATTTGGAGTGACTGAAGATCAGAATGGGTAGAGAGGTCATAAAACAAATAAGGAGATAAGGACAGACCTGAAGCAGACACATCACGCAGAGCATCAAAATGAGCAATTGCCAGCGGGCAGCACATCCATCACAAAGACACAGTACATTGCAGGGATCTCACAGGTGACCAGGGGAAGCAGAAGAAACTCTGCACTGCTACAGCACCTGCTCCAGGCAAGGGGTTGTCACTCCTCCAGCAGAAAACAGGACTATAGGTGAGGAAAACAGGGCCATAGGTGAGTATGAGCAGTCTCAGCCTGTTTCTGGGAGACAGTTCATTTAATGCTGCTCACAGCATCACTGCAGCAAGAATGCAGAATTTCAAGTGTCAAGCAAGTAAATTTGTATTAAAGTAACTGCAATTATCCACAGCCCGCACTCACTCCCACGGGAGGCTGTAGCAGGTTTGTGATGGACTTCACTGAGAGCAGAATTAGGATGATAATCAATACAAGCACAGCCATCATTTTGCATTTTCTTGTAGCTGCCAAAGCCTACTACAGTAAAAGCAAAGGGCTTTTTAGATTACAGAGCAAAGGCCTGCAGAGATTTCAGCTAGTCTCTGAATAATGGCATGTGATCAAGTCCTTTTGTGAACAAAAAAAAAAAAAAAGAGAGAGAATTTCCCAATACGTGAACGTAATTCCAATGCTGTGATAAGTTACTTGTTTCACCGCTAGTTAGATCACTACACAGTGTTCAGTGGCACAGAAGGTTTTGGTCAATCAATGCATTTTTCACTTCTCACCTCTCATCTAAATACTGCTTTGTGCCTCAACTGTGTTAGCGGCAAATGTATCTCTGGACTAACAAAAGAAAAACTAATTTTAGTGCCGTGAATAACCCACTGTGCTCAAAAATTAACCACATTCTTCAATTACACAAACAACCAGGTAACTGAAAAAGTAATTCAATTTATTATGAATTTGATTGCTTTTTGAGATTAAAAAGAAAAAAAAAAAATAACAGAAAGAACTCATCCAAATGGCAGGGGGCCAAAGGGAATTAATGGACGGCAACCAGGGCTGGAGGTGGATACCAAAGGTTGCTCCTCTGGTGCATCTGAAGTTGTCTCAGAAGAGAAAGGCTTGCTGAGCACCAGTACCACAGAAAATCTGAGGTTGTGAGACTGGAGGCATGATTACACCGGTGAGCAGCCAGTGCAAGATATGAATGTACCTTCCCAGATAACTGCAGCGTATCCTATACTCCTGAAGATCACAAAGAAAATTCCCATTTGACTTCTGTGTCTGACCTGAAGAAATACCAAGTTCTCTAAACAGAATTTATTTTCCAAGTAATTACCTTGACCTGCTTCAGGATGAGCCCGTGCTTGCCGGGGGAGTAATACACAGGGCATGCTTTGGCTTTCAGGTACTCCAGGAGGAGCTGAAAGACCTGAAGGAGCTTGATATGGATAAGAGGCTCTATCCAGCAGTGAGCCATGCAGAGACCTGGGCACAGGCAGAGCTGAACTCCCTTTTGCACAGTGCTGGAATTAGAAAAATATTCACATGCGTAAAGTATCTCTTGTAGAAACTATTGTAGAGATTGGCCAGGAGCAGGTGAAGACAGGGAGAGGACAGTGGCAAAGAAAATCTTTACCTTAAGCTGCCATTTGCAAACTGTTCAAAAAGAAGAGAAGGAAGTTAATGATGATGACAGGAGACTATAGGCTGGAGAGTTAGATTTTTTACCTCTGCTGTATGTTGAAGCTCAAGGGAGCTGCGAACCTGCTCTCTGTTGCCTGTTGGGTGAACACGGGTGAGAAATCAGGGAGGGGGCCTGCATGGTGGCCATTCATGATGACAGGGAGTGGAAGACAGAAAAGGGTATCCAGCTCCTAGTTTCTTACTGGTCCCAAGGCAATCACCCTGCTCTGTAACAAACAAAATCCTTTCAATAAGAGCTCTCAGGATTTCTGCAGTTTTCACACTCTTTGGGTTCCCTCTATAGTCTTGGGGAGATATAGTCTCCTTTTTCCTAAACTAATTTCTTCACTGCAAAGCTTCCTTCTCCATCAACCCTGGAACAAACCATTCCTCTTTCCCCTGCAGCCCTAGTTAGAGAGGCTTCTTGGTTCAAGGGGGCAGAATGGGATTTGTCCTCCCTTACTCCTGCACCTTCTAGACTTTGTCCCAGAAAGACAGAGATAAGCAGAAAGAGCTGTTCATGCTCACTTATTCTCTGATCCTGTGAGGATATGACACCGAGATTAAGGGCTGAGACACTTCCACATTGTCCTAGACTTGGCTCCTCTACCAAAAAAAAAAATGCCAGTGCCTGGACAGGTGCATTTATCTCCCCTCCCCACCCACTTTCTACCTGCATGCAGTCAGGAGGAAGGGATACGGCCAAAAAACAGTTGCACAGTTCTCTTGGTAGGAAGGCGTGATAATATGCAAATTGGTGATTGGGGCTAAAAGCGTTTCAGTTCCCAGCACTTCGCTTTGTATACACTCTTTCTTGACAATATGATGCCCTATTGAAGCTATTCTGCAAATCTTTTTGCTCCTCATGTAGGAGGTGTGATGGGCAGACTTGGTTCTTGCCAGACAGGGCACAGAGATAAGGGGGGTGATACCTGATCTCTACCTCCCACTGGTTTGCCCTGGGCTCAGCCAGATTAATGTTTGCATTTTGTTTGATACATTCACCATGCTATAAGGGTAACCCAAGACAGCACAGGTGACATTTATTGTGAGCTGGCCCCTTTTTCATTAAGAATTGGCCTAAATCCACACACGTTTAATGGTAATTGCTAAGCAGGCAGCACAGAGCAAATACCTTTTATTTCAAATCCAAGACAAGTCAGTGCTGGCTGATAGTTTGTTGGCGCTTTCCTACATTAATTAAGTACCTCTCATCTAATATTACATGCGGTCTTTCTGAAAACCTCTAGTGAAAAGTCTATTTGTTAAAAGTGCCAGTTGAAGTCAAAACAACATCCAATATTGCAAATTAGGATTCCAGAGTCCAGGATGAGATCTATTAGTCTTGTTTAACTAATTAAAAACATGGAGGGACAAAATTTGTTTTGTCATTCTTCCGTCCGTAGGAGTCCTTACTGTAGCTAAGAAAAGAAAACAAAAATTCCCTTCATTTATCTTAAGATATCGGCTGGCTTACCCATCTGTGAGCAAAGAATGTTTTTGCTTAGCTTGCTTAACTAAATGAATCTTGGTTCACTTGCTTGCAGCTGAAGACAAATTAGGCTGATTATACACGAAAGGGCATACAGTACATCTAGGAATTAAACTGAGACTGGGTATTTAGGATGAATGAAATGAATAGGCAGCAACAGCTTTGCGTGGCTCTGAACAATCAGCAGTCCCCTTCTCTTGCAATCTTTTTAAAGTGCTTTCAAAATAATCCTCAGTGTTATTCTTGTGTGTAAGTCGCTGGTTTGCAAGTATAGATTCTTAAAGAAACAAAAAAAATCCCCATGCAAACTTCTCCCCCTTTGGAACGGGAAGCACTGCCGAGCTCAGCAGCTTGCTGCGATGCTGCCTTTCCCACTCGGCGCAGGAATTCCTGACACACCACGCTGCCGGGCTGCTCCGTGCACAGATCGTAGAGGCAAGCAACAGCATCTCCCCTTCCAGCAGTTTTATTTCCCACATCTCTTACTCCCCAGGACACAGCAGAATGCGTGCTGTATCTGCTGCAAGTGCTTGACAGGTGGTATTTCACATTCACCGCTCTCGCTGGTATCGGGAGTAGGCTGAAATACTGAGTTCTTCACGTGTCGGTGGTTTTCAGTAATTAGCATATTTCAGCCCAAATCACAAATATCCTCCCTTGAAAAGAATGATAATTGGTGACAAAATCCATGGCATGCAGTTACATCAAATGCAAATTTGGGCTAGTAAGATAGATGCTGGGCTGCACTAGGAGAATTCAATGAACCACTGTTAGCAAAAGTAATTTTTGCTAACGTTTTGGGCATAACGATTTTTGAGAAGACTTTTCTAATTTTGGTGTTTATGTGATAAAAGTGGGGATTTGAAATACACTGATAAAAAGTCTTATTGGAGTGTTCTTGTGGCATACCATTGACCATCCCCTGTACGACTGCTTCTCAATATGACCATGAAAGATCAATAAATCTCAAACAAACTAGAGATTTAGATGTCCAGTTCCTCTTTGAAACACACATCCTCATTTGTTCCATTCCAGATACTTGCTGACATGCAGTAATTCCAGTTTTGTGCTGTCTCCCCTCGCTGTGCATGTAAAAGGGAGGTTGGAGAGTGTCACTGGTTTTTTGAGCCAGCACAGGCTTAGGTTCATGCTAGTTCCTTTGCAGTGCTGGTTTTACAGCTCTGTGACCCGAGCAAAGGTTCAGGAACATGTTTGATCCTGTGATTGGTGTCAACAGGGGAAAGAAAAGCAATCCCTCTAGCAAGAGAAAACATACATTTCTTGAATAGCGGGTGTTGTCCATCTACTGAAATCAGATGAAAACTGAAAGGCAAATATTTGTATCTAGATAAGACAAACCTGTCTTTTGAAAGCAACAGATAGCTCCTGGGAAAAGCACTAGAGGCTTGAACTGTACGGAACCCCAGCAAGGAAAATCCTTCAAAGAATAATATTAGGGTGTTTGGAGCTTGCTGACCAAAAGTTTTTCTACATTATGATCATCTTAAGCCTTGAGGAACTCCTTGGGTGCACACGAGTGACTGAAAGACAGAAGTAATGCACTTGTTTTACCCACTATGACACAGGGAGCCAAAACCAAAGCAAAGAGTGAACCCAGGTCCTGGGAGTCTCGCGCACAATTACAGCCAAAGGCAGCTTTTCTTCCCATCTCTTATTAACAAAGTGTGATTGTGCTTTCCATCCGTACTTGCTTTCCTGAGGCTCGGCCATCCTCTCTCCTCAACCATCGCTGCCTGTACTGCCATGGCCATCTTCCCTCCCCAGCATGCCAGCACTCAGTCAAATGGGTGTGATACCTAAAGCCCCCAACACCTGCTATGTTTCCTACATTCCGTTTCAGCAGCATGGGCAGTCATGGTAGGATGACTCTCTGTCTTCTCATCTCAGCTGCCCTAACACATACTAAGGCTCTGGAGATTCAAGAGAGCACTTTCCAGACCACAGCCACAAAAAAATAACCAAAACTACAGCAGCACCTGCAGACCCAGCCACTCCCTGTCGACGGAAATGTGATTCTCATCTCAGTAAGAAATCAGAACAAAAGTTTTCTTTCAAAGACTTTCTGACTACAAAAACATGGGAAGCAAATATAACAAGTCAAATCCCCAGGCTGAGATAGCATTGTCAACACAAGACAGGATATGGCATTTGGTGTGAACTAGATGCTATTTTATTAAAAGCTGATAGGTGCTCATGAATATAAGTAAGCAGTCTACTTTCATCTAACAGGGTTTGTTTTTTTTTCCCGGTATATAAACTGGGTTTTGATGTATTGATGTAATATAGAACTTATCAATTGTGGAGAAAACAAGACAAGCCATCGTAATATTGAGGGGGTGTAACACAATTATTGCGCTTTCATGATATAAGCATCATAGCAAAATGATTAACTACAAACAGGAATGCACATCCAGCTTGCTTTTGAAAAATCACATTCCAAAGACACACACACACACACACCCACACACACACACACACCCACCCCCACACCATTCAGTCATATCCTGATTCACAAAACATACACTACTGGCAATAGGTGTGATAAACCCCTGTCTAACACTGAACAGCTTTGCCTCCTCCCTCACTACAATTCTCTACCATGCTGAAAACAATTTTGCATGTACTGCTGAATCCAGGCTCTGAAATCTGAAGACTTAGATCACTGTGCTGTACAATCACCGAATGCCAGATTAAAGTGTACAGAGGCACCATATTACTCCATTATCAGCAAAGCACAAATACATCTTCTTTCAGTTACTATTTATACAGTTTTAAGAAGCTGAGTTTCTTTCCAGAAAAGAATGTTTGAGAATTTCCATCTTTATAACATAGTAATGTTACGGGTATCTAAAGAAAAAAAAAAAACCACAAAAAACCCCATAAAAGCGGCAATTCATTTTATACATATTTTGTATATAATTATTAGCTTTTTTAAATTTAGGACGAAGTTACACCCATCAGATATGTGAACAATTTGTAAAACAACAGTGCTTTCTTGGTGTCATGAAAGACGAAATTTAATTTAAATCTTACGTTACTGCTAAAATACTTTTAATGTAACAACAAAAAGGAAAATAGCAATGTTAATAGCTGGTTTGCTTTAACAGCCATCAGTAAGTGATCCTCACAATGACTTCATGTGGCACTGAAAGCTGCAGTATCCCCAGAAGTCTACATGCAGGGAAATCTTAAAAAGCAGTCACACAGGGAGAGAGGAACTAGGATCAGAACAGAAGTAATCGCAGAAGCTCCATTTCTTTTCCAGCCCTAGAGACATGCCAGTCCTCTCATCTTCGGCATCAATGCCATGTCAGTGAGAGCCAGGCAGCCCGGGGAGCCGATGCTCCTGGGGCTCGGCATGTATCAGAAATTTCCTCCTCTTACCCGCTGGCTGGGCTGCAGTGGCTGCACTGGCAGTAGGAGCAGCTCAGGGAAGGGAGGAGGGAGATGTGCTGCAGGGGTCTGGGGAGGCAGGAAGCAGCTGGGAATAACCCAAGCCACACTGTCCTTCTGCCTCACAGATGTTTGCAGGAGTTTCTGTGGAGAAATTCAATATACAGACAAAACGGGGAGTGGCTGTTTTCTAGACATGCAAAACCAGGCTGCATGGCATACATGTGAAATGAAACCTGCCCACTCATGATGGAACTGCGGTCTCAGTTCAGCTGCATCATTTTCCATTGCTATCGAATAAAGAATAGCATTCAAAACCTGACATCAGCCCTTTCAGTCATACAGGGCTTCCCCAGACAGATGACTAAACAACTACCCAGGTAAGAGGTTTAATGAGCACTTTGAAGGCTATCTTCATCTAGAAAAGACCCTTATGCATATATATAAGCTTTGGACAGAATTTTAAGTGATCCTTAAAAGGTTGGCTTGGCTGTTAATCTAAGATTTCTCATACAGTGTTTTCTCCTCCACTGGAAAACAGGCATTTATAAATTAAATATTTTTTTAAAAGGTTGAAAATTGTGGAGTTGACATCACTGAGATGTGCGGACGATCAGCAGGGCAGGTCATTGTTATTAGCCAGAAGCACTGGCTGTATCCACTGCTTTCACCATCCTGAGCAGTGGGTAACTGGAAAGCTTCCCTGGGAAACCAGCTCATGGGGACGCCAGCAGGTTCCTCATGCAATGAGCAGCAGAAGAACAGAGACAGAATTTGGGCTCATTTTGACTAACATTTACCTGCATGTTGTGCATTCAGACATGAAGGGATGCCAGAACCCTCCCGAGCCCAGGGTTTGTGTGCCCCTAAAACTGAGCACACAACCTTGCTGATGTCTGAGCCACAACTGACAGGTTGTAAAAGCCCACTGCAAGGAACAACAAGCCCTCCTGAAAACTTTTCCCAGGATAAAAATGAGTTTCCTACTTCTTTGCAGTGATTTTTGGGTTTGTGCATGCTGGTTGGTATTTCCCAGCTCTGTGTCAAACTGGGCGTAAATCCTGGGTCTCTTCTGCAGGAGTGGGAAAGCACAGACTGCTCACAACTCTCATGACCAAATATGCACACTCATTCTTTCCCCAAACTATTAAAAATACTGGGTTGCTAATTCCAATCTAACCAGCAAACCATTCATCCAGGATTTCCTGGGAAAGGCCAAGCAGTTTAGGATGCCCAGAATCCTCTTTTCTAGGGAGTTCAAAAGCTAGGAAAAACAAATATGTCAAACAAGGATTTTAAATTAACAACTAAGGTTGCAGAAAACATGAGCCCAAAATGTTGGCTGCACCCACTATCCTCTAATATTTTTCCTTTCACATTATCAAAAGATCATGTTCTTAAGCCTGCTGAACTCGGATGGCTAGGAAAACCTAAGTTCAAACAGAAGCTGCTAATGAGAGGCATTTTCTAAAGCTGCTTTAGCAGGTGTTTCCTGCTGAAATGGGGAGGGTCACGAATGGAAATCTCATTTGGAAAGTTTCTAACCCCGAGGATAATATTCAGTGGTGCTGCCACTCTCACTGCCATCTGCACTAGAAAGCGGTTCAGACTGAACTAGATAGCTCTCGATCCCACTGAGTGAGCCCAATTGTTTGCATTCTTGCACAAATGTGTGAATGGCAGCCTTCCGGCGAAGCAAATGCTGGGTCTGCTCCCTTCAAAGGCTTTGCCAGTGATCCTTGCCCTGCTGGCTTCATCCTTAATTGGCCTACACGGTGGGGAGCAATTAAAAATAAATGGTAGCTTGCTGTGCTGCTGTAAGGGGAAGTTTTGTGACTCCAGGCATGAGCGCAGCTACCTTAGTCCAATGGCGTATGCCATTCACGGGGAATGGCACAAGGGAAAGGGGAGAGACCTGGCCATTCTGAGTAAGTGCCAAGGGGAAAAAAATCACACTGTAGTCTGCAATAAATCAGCATTAGCTTTACAATTAAAGGTTTGATTGTCTGGGGCCAAAGCATGCTTTCCCTTGTGTGTCCGTGGAATGTAGGAATGGCATTTCCTATTATGCCTGTTGACCAGAAATGGGATTTTTCATACCATCTTCACAAGACGATATGCCCCCCTTCAATTCAGTCTCACCAGAGAGAGAAGAATGGCTCTTATCTGCTTGGAAAAAAAATGAGATTTCTACAAATGAAATACTCAATATCAGAAGCTGTAAAACTAGGCTTTAATGAAAGACAACTAATCTCAAAGAAAAGCAGTGTCCCATAACCATGTCATGAGGTTCTCTGAAACTTTAATCATAAGGGGGGAATTTTGAACCAGCATTTAACTTGCCACAATCATCTGTATCAAGCAATGAAGTTTCTTAGATAATTTCCTACTACTTATTAATGAAAGTCTGGTATAAGGATGAACTGAAGGACACGATCATTTATGGAAATAAAACTTGAATTAAAAATACAGATTTTTGCTACACAGAATCCCATATTTCCACGACATTTAGAAGTGGATTAAAGCACACACAAAAAAGGAGGAGCTGAGAGTCACTTGATTTTCCTTTATTCCCTGAAGATATTTGACACTGAAGGTGGTCAGCTTCACCCAGGAACTAACCACGCAACTCAGGCTGGCAACAGCCATTTTACAAACATGACATGTATGCCATTTCATAATGATGGGGTTGCACATGATTTTTTGCATCTTGCTGCTTTACTACAAAGCATCTCTGCGCTCCCTGTATCATAAATGTGTGTACCTGCAGGGATGTCTCTTCATTTCGTGGTGGAATAAAAAGGGATGAAGTCTGCCCTAGGAAAATCTCCAGGACATCCTTTTCTTTTATCTCTCTTTGTTGATACTAAATAGGGGCTAACAAAAGGCTTTACTCAGCTGATACCCTGAAAAATTTCTGATGCAGTGTATAAGAGCTTAGTATCTCTGGAAAAAGCTTCCACTCTTTTTAAACAGATTCAGTGAGCATGGAATAGAGCTAGTGTAGGACACGCACTTCTCGTTGCACTCGTTTTTATGCCCAGTGTTTGGAAAGAAAATCTAGGCATACATCTAAAAATTATTTCTCCCACAGCTAACGTGTGACATCCCACTGCCTCCAACACACATGTTAGAGTGGGACAGAAAGGTTTATTGGCTATGGCAGGGGCACTGGAACTAGATAGCCTTTAAGGTCCATTCCAAGCCCTTAACATTCTAAGATTCTAGGATTCTATGCAGCATTGCAGTCCAAACTCTGCGATTATACAGAGCTCCCCCTCCCATGAAATGACCTAAAAGAAGCAGTACAGAAAGATCTTTTTTCAGTAGATTTCATCCTCAGGGGAAAACAGGTTATATAAATTGGATTTCTGCATAGAGGTATCTTGTGTCTTGTGCTGCAGTGTAGCAAACCATCTGAACCGCACTGACAGCATATGATTTACTCAACTGCTGAACTAGGACATTTATGTGCAAGCACATACATTTGCTATATTGTTTGTAGGCAACTCCAAAATTCACCTTCTCCAAACCTGAAAAATTTCAACAGCAGTAGGATGATGTGGGGGTGGCAGAGACACTTTTCATGTTCTCTCCATAGACGGCTGGAGAAGAGAATGTAATTTCTAATGCTTCAACAAAGAAATGTCACTCATCCGAGGCACTTTCCTTTTAGTCCATTAATTCCTGATGCAGTTTCTAAAAGAGAAAAAGTTCAAAATTAAGCAAATCTCTCTAAACCAGATCTGAGCACAGAAACAGTGAGGAGCGAGTTGCTTAGTGATAATCACAAAGGCAAAGAAGAAAATACTACAAGCCCTGCTATATGTACATGGTCAATGTGATGAAAAGGGCATGACCTTGCAAGGGAAAAAACATGGAGTTGGTTTGTTTTGTTGCTTGTGAAGATTTCTTATATGCTCATTCTACCTGATTACATCCAACATTGACTACCAGTTTCTTTTACTCCAGGATTGACAAAAAATTACTACTAAATAATGCTAGGGGTTCTAATATATTGTTACTATGACCTTTGAAGTAAGGTCTTTAAAAATCAAGTTGTATTCCAAAGCAGAGGGAAATTCACAGCATTTTGCACATACTTTTACTTCTTTCCACATACTTAAAACACAGCATTTAAGCACTATGAAATGCATTCAGATGAGGCACAAAAGATGCCAATGATATGAAGGCTGCTCTAAAAAGTTAGCCTGTTCAGACTATTAGACAAAATTTGTGAGAAGACTTTAATATTAAAAAGCTGCTTTTGCTAGGGCTGGTCTTATCAGCCATGAGGTCACTTAGGAGGTCCCTTCCCCACTGCTCAGGACCTTTGACCCCCTATTAGTCACTACATGGGTCACAGGCAAATGGTCTTCAAGATATCTTGAAGATATCTCCAAAAATCATTTCTGACTGTTGCCAGTCTCTTCCTGTTAGAAAAGCAGAAGCCAGAGTTTAGCGAAAACTCATCTTTTTTAGTGTTAATTCCTGATTACAATGCTTGCGATTATAGTGGCAAAAATGTGATTTTTGTAACACAAACTATAAAAATTGCGGTTTTACTTACCTACCTGCTAAGTGCTTTTCACATTTACATATCACTGCAAAATAGAGAGAAGGAAGTGAGACAAAGATTTTTTTTTTTTTTTCTTTCTTTACCTAAAGGTTCTATAATTCTTTAGTCAAGAATTGAAGAGAAGCACTGTCCTGACCCATCTGACTGACAAAATGAAAGTGCACCTAATTTCTAGCCAGGCCCAGAAGTAAGTTGTAAATTTATACAAATTATGCAAACCTTGAGGGAATACGATACAAAGCCAACAGTGCAAATGAACTAAAGATTAACACAAACATAACGGAACACCACAAGGGGAAATTCAGACTGCATAGCACCTACACACACATGTAAACAGGCCACTTCCACACTGCACAGCGCTGACCTCCAGTGTCCTCTAGATCCCTTTCCCTCAATTAACTTCGCATCTCAAGTTGCATCTCACAAAGGGCTGGAGAAGGGATGGTTACTGGAATGAGGAGCTGTCAGATCTGGACACATCCCTCGCACCAGTGCAGCACCATCTGCTGGGAACACAGAAACTTTGGACAAATCCTTCCAGCACCAGGATTTGTCACCACCTGCCCTAAACACAATGCACACAGAAAATTTCCACTTCCCTGCTTTGTTGCCCTTCTTTTCAGCAAATATGAAGTGATTAAACAGTACAGGCTAAACAGACTATTACTTGAGCAACTGGCAGCTCAGAGGACTTTGCAGAAAGCAATGGGATACACAGAAAGCTGGCATTTTAAGGTCCTATTCAAGAAACCATGTCAATACAGTTACAGGTTAGTGATGCCAAAATGAAGCCAGAAACAGGAGGCAGGGCCCTGTGGACTGAACAATTATTTGGGGTGTTGAAACCTAGCAAGGAGACTGGTTTCAGACATTCAAAACTGAGGCAGAAAAGGAAAGGGTTAATTCAGCTAAAGTTGCTGCTAGGTGAGAGATCTAACCTAGTGAGCATTGCACTTGCTGAGCTATAATGTCAGTGTAAAATCTGTGGAAGAATCAGTCCCATTTCCACAGTCAAAACTAAGCTTCATTATAAAGTAGGACGTCAACATCTTTATTAGCTATGAAGAACACCATGAGTCCTCCCTACATTAACAAGAGCCAGGTGGAAAATTTTGGCAGGCTTTAATTTTTTCTCTCAGAAAAAGATCCATTGGAGGAGTCTGAACCTTTGACAGAAATTAAAAAAACTTTTACCCTGAAAAGATATTGCAGAACAAGATTTCTGCAACCTCAGAAGGGCTGGTTAAGGATAGAGGCAACACACTGAGACAACCACAGTGCTGCTGTTGTGGGAAATACCTCAATTTGTCCTTCCTCAGGGATCTCCTCATCCCATCCTGTGGAGCAGCATATGCACAGCCAGAAAGACATGAACGAAAAATGTCCAAACTTTTTGATTACAGAAGGAAGTACAGAGTGATACTCCTGGAAGTTCCACAGTTTTGGAGTGGGACGTTTTTGGCAAAATCTTAATTCCTGGATCTCCTTCAAAAGCAACACAAAACCCCTGAAAGCTAAAGATCCCTTAGTATGATACAGTTTAGAGTGAACTGAACTAAATTATATTATCTTAAGGTATGAACTTTACATTGAGTAAAAGAGAGGAAGACGTCCAGGAATTCTCGGTGGAATGGTAGTCATTATTCAGTATCAGCTAACCAGTTATGCATGCTGTAAAATGGCAAAATATATCAAAGATTTAAAGACCAGAGGCACTTAGGAGAGACAATTCATCTAGTTTGTTTGAAAAACTTTTCCACTTCTTTTGGTAACCCCGTGGACTGAGTTAGCACAGACAAGTCAGACTTTCAGTGAGAATTTTCTTTTTATTCACTGAGAATGTCGTCATGGATTAACAATCAAGAAGGGGTCATCCATTACGTTTTTCAAATAAATGCTCCCTGTTTATCAATGAATCAAAATATTGCTAGGTTTTCATCACTACCTGGCCACAGCTTTGCAAATTCACTGCACCACCGTGTCATTTGCTCCACGATTGAATCTGCAAGCAGGGCAGCCATTCATTCCTGAAAAACCCCATCTACTACCCACGGCTCATATTTCTCCTAAAACATTTTATGATTCTGGAAAACAATTTCTATCATGAGGATTTCATAAAATAGCAGGAAAATTGAGTGTATAAATCTATATAAATACCGAACTGTTGCAACCTCTGGAATTTCAATTCAACATAGTTTCGTTTCCTTCTTATAAAAATGGTTTCATTTCACAAAGGTACCTTTTAACATAGGAATTAATAGAGTTTGGATAATGTGAATTATCCAAATTCAAAGTCCTGACAGTCCTGATTAATTCTTTCTTCCAACTATTTTTAGTAACAAAAAATGAACAGGAGGGAAGGTCACTGTGACCAGCAGTGTTCTTTGAATCCAGCTGGAGACTGCTTGCAGCAGCTATTTAGTTTCAGTAGACAAATCCACAAGCCCCAGATATTTCTCAAGTGTTAAATCGATTAGTCAATATTTAAAGGCCATATATGATAAAATTCTTTGTTCAGTTGCCCCTGCAAATGTTACCACTGTTATCTCACGTGTACAGAGCACAGCAGCAACTTGCAGGCTCCATCAGCTGCTGCCTCACTCTGAGAATCAACAACCCCCAAAATAATGGTCCCTGACCCAAAAGCCTACAGTTCAAATGGCAAGCCTCCCCAAAAGGATGACATGAAGGGTTATCTGTAAGGGGATAATAAAAATGCATAGGTTGTAAGTGCTAGTGAATACTATTGCAGTGTATATAATTCCTTTTCAGAACGGTACCTCTGCAGCTCCATTTGACTAATGAGGCATGCTGGTTTAGTTTGTTTTTTATAGCAAAAACAGGCTATATACTATAGCCTTTTTATAGGCTATGTACTAATTCATATTATATGGCTTGAAGCCTTCATGCATGGTGGGGCAGCAAGTAGACAAGGAAAAAGAAATGGTAGTGTCCTCACAGAGCATGCCAGGATTTCTCTTTTCATAGTCTCCTGCTTCTCCTGTTTCTTTTTCTTCTCCCCAAATGGAGAGGTTTGTACATGTGTGAAGCCTGGCTGTGGTGGCAGAGCACACACCCCAGCTCATGGAGCTAACATGCGCTGGTTAAGGAGCGTTACCCTGGAAGTGAAAAGCAGACACAAAACCCAAGATGAGCGTTCAAGTATGGAGAAGGTGAGGTTATAGCATGGAGAGATTTGTTTGAACACCAGTTCTCATTCAGATTGGGGTGTGCCTTTAGCATCTACTCACACATAAAAGGACAAGACCCAAAAAACCCATCACAGAGCTCTATGCAACCCCATGTGTAGCCCCTTGGCAGTGCAATAGGTTCAGCTGCACCAACAAATTCCAAAGTGAATGTAAGGGCTCGGTGCAGCCCCTGAACTGTTTACAGTAACTTTCCCATCTCACTCGACAGAAAACATTTACTTAGAGAAAGAGAAGAGGAGGATGAGAGTATCATAAAACAGGTCTCTGAAAAAGCAAATGCTGTATATAGTGCCTCACTTTTTAATGAGGCAGCAATTTGCTAATTCACCTTCCTGTTTTAATAAATACATCCTATGAAGTAAGGAAACGTATTGTATTCACAGAAGCCTGTAACTACTCCAAAGAAAAGATGTTAGTTAAAAACATCCAAACAGATTCCTGATTGGAAATAACTCTTTGTCTTTGGCTATAAATACTAATTTCCTCAGCAGACAGGAAAAACAAGCTAACAGCCCCCAGGAAGACCACAATGCAGATTTATGTGACAAACCACTACCTGACGATGAAGTGTAAATGTTATGGATGGGTGGGAAAAAGACAAGGTACTGAATGAATCCTGTGGCACAGGAAGAGGTTTGAGCTCAGCATTTGCCCAGCCCTGATCACCTGAATCCCTGCCAGCATCATCCTTAGCCCACATAAGGCAAGTGACTGATTTCAGTTGTCTCTTTTCAGACTGTTGAGCATGCGAAATGAATACAAATACCTGGCTTTTTCACGGTTCAAAACAGAATAGGAAACTCAAACATAAGCTGCAAAGATAAATAACTACTTGCATGTTTACAAAAGCAACATATCATTCTAATGTAAATAAATATATCGTGTTTATTTGTTTGAAATTTCGCGACACGACATGAACTACATATATAAATTATTTTCCTTTAAATTCCCATGGACCAAGGAACAATCCTGAAAAACATTCAGATGTGCCATGTATGGAAACATATACCACAGAGGGATTAATACTGCTTTACAGCTTGTGTGCCCCAACTTTAGGAAGTTGTTCCCTCAGGAACAGTATTTAGGGCCTTCTGGTCATAAAGCTCTGCCAGCAATTTTAACTCCTGTGGAAGCTCTCTCCCCTCACAAGCAAGATGTCCCCTTGACACCCAGTCTTGCCTGAAAGCCTGTTCAACATCTTATAATCCATAGCTCTGTAAGCATGGGACAAGACCTGGCATCTGACATCTCCCTACTCTATGGATTCACTCGTGTTTAATAAAGGGTGAGGCGTCTCTTTCCATGGATGATTTCTCATCTACACCTATGTCCACTTTCCTGATTTATGCAGGGACTTAGCAGCCCTGGTCCCTATCCCATGACAGTCAAATTTAGACAAAATTCACCAATACTTACCCAGGGATCAGGAAGGAATGACTGCCGTAAGAAGGCACACAAAGAGTGAATGCAACACAATTGCTGCAGCCAAGAAGGAAATTGACTGCCTTGCTGCTCTGCCTTGTGTGTTGGCCAGTGACAACATTACTATTCATTGAGAATGATCGCTTACTGCAGCCTTCTTACAGGTGAAAGAAATTACAGCATTTGAAAGAAAGGCTCCTGAGGTGCAAGGAAGGTACTTCTGCATAACATCAGAGAAGACCTGCTCTTCTTCGTTTCTGTACCCTGTGCTGTGTGAATATATGAACTGACCATCACACCATGATTAATGCAAAGCACCCCTGTTTTCATCTTGAGCAACATGCCAAATGTTGTGAATGTGAAACTACAGTTTTAATTATCATCATGAATTAAAGTCTTTAAACCATCCATGTACAGTGTCTGCTCAGAAAGTTTTCACATCTTCATGAAACTAATACTTGCGATGGCTCATTCAACTGTCCTCAGCTGACTGACCCAGGGACCAAGAATATAACCACTCACTTAAGAATTCTACCAGTGTAATAGTAATAGTAACAGTAATTTTATGCAGAAAACTTACAGTGGAGTCATAATGGGGTTTCAGAGCTGTTATATTATTAGAGAATGTTTTCTCTATGTTGTGTCAAAGGAATTTTTCTAGAAAGTGGCAAGGCTGAAGGGCAGTCCAGCAAATAATTCCTCCCATAACAGTGAAACATCTAATTTCTTCAGTAATTACATATTTGTCTACACCAGCAAGCACAGAGATATTCTGATCAGCTCTCCACAGTAACAGAGTAGTTGCTTGAGGGGCAATGACTCCAGAAATCACACTTTCCACAATTACTTATGTGCTCAGTCTGACCCACTGACTGACAGCCAAGACAAAGAGTGGACAGTCTTGCAGTTAGCACAGCATGGAACCTAGGCCATCACAAACACATCAACAATCCTCATGCTAATTAGGAAAATATTTATCTAGGTGAAGAGGCGAAAAAGAAATTGCCTGTCCCCAAATGCTGTCTAAGCAGTAGGACACACAGGCAAGGAGTATTTAGGTTTTAAATGAAACTGTCTTCTCATATACAGAATGTAAACGGTTGAGATACCACCCAGAGGTTATTACCCAGACACACAGCCCGCCAAAGTATGAAGATATGCAAGTGATGTCAATATTAAGCAAATAATTTATGCTGGATGCAACTCCAGGCTGAATGGGTGCCTTGGTTTGACTTAGCAACAACTAATTTTAAGTCCAACCCTCACTACAGCACCTAGTATGTGTCTGGTTTAACTGAAGATCATTTTCTTTTGCTTTCAAAGGGCATAATTAATAACATGGGAAGAAGTAAGCAGATGAATGCAAATGTAAGTGAATTTCTGATCTGCTCTGCTCTTTCCTACACAGCAAGTTGTTCCACTCTTGTATAAGTGAGCCAATAATGTCAGCTTTCATGCAACTCCTCCCATAGATTACCCTGGATATGTCAGTGGGAAAATGTTCAGTGGTAAAGTCAGTATACACTCCAAAATGGCTGCATGCTGCTGCTTTGGTTAGGGGAAGCTATATAATTAGTGCACTGCACAACAGTCAGCATGATTTCATCAAATGCAGAAGTTACTTCCATTGCTAGAGAGTAATACTGCCTCAAAAAAAAAAAAAAAACCAAAAAACAAATATGTAAGTAGCAGACATTTCCTAGATCTGCAGCTCTAAAAACACAGAGTAACTGCCAATACACTCCTCAGGTTCAAAACTATATATACAAACTTTGTAACCTACTGGGGGATGTGGAGTGACCCGATGCTTACGGATGAATCACCCAAGGAAGAAAAGACACAGCAGGTTGTTCTGAGGCTTCACACTCAGTACGTCAGCCACCTTGACACTACTAAATAGACAAAGATGTAAGGCCTTAATGGATGACCATGGCACAAGAAATTGAATGTAGAAGCCAGTCACTTTCAATGCCTAACAGCAAGATGAATTAGGTCTCAGATTGGGGTCCCAGTTTGCGATTGATCACTGTCACTATTCAAAGTTCAGGCTCTCTTTACTTTTCCTAGGAGCACTGCTAAAGACGATTCCCCACTGTTTCTTCAGTTAGCCTAAACCACAGGAAAGTTTTCTATTACTGTGTTTAGTCTTCACCACTCCTTTCTGTCCTTTCTGTTTTTTAGAGTGATTTTCTGAATCTATTTGGATTTTTTTTTTTGGTGTTCTGTCTAGCCCTGTTTTCCCTGATTATCTACTGGTTTACTGCATTCTATCTATACCTTACTGCACCCCTACCATTTCTAATCCTATGCCTTTTCTAGCTCTGATTTACTCAACTTTAATTTCCTCTTTTCCTTTTTTTTTTTTTTAACTTTTTCATCTAGAAATCATATTTTATAATATTTTTTTGTGGCAGCGAGATGGAGGTGTCATGTACTTGCTGGTGTGCAGATGCTTTCCTCCTAACTCCCACCTTTTTCAACCAGCCACTAGAAGGTGTTGATTCTAAAGGCGGACTTAGTGGTAGTACATGGTATGTATTATCTATGTGAAAGCAAAGGTATGTTTTATTTAGACAATTTCAAAATAAATCCAGACTGAATGTGTAGTGATCTTCTACTTGACTAGTTAATATTCTATTGCTTGTGTATTTTTTTTTAATTTCTAATTCTAGCTAGCTAGCTAGTTTATTCTTAAACTTCTAAAGATACATGAATGAAAGGGAGAAAAACAGAATATGAATCTTACACAGGAGTTCCCTTGTGGAACCTTAAAACCGATTAGTGCCACTTTCTGTAAGGTTCAGATCACGTGATCATCTGGAAAGTCAGTCTTCCAGAATAAATGTCAAGCAGCATAATTACAAAAAAAAGGCAAATTATACAGATGGCTTTCAAGGCTTGCAAAACCCAATGTGAGAGGTCCTTATCCCTGCTACGACTATCCTTTGACAGAAGCAGAACTGCCAGAGGGAAACACTGATTCCACACAATCAATAATTTGATTTTCATGTTGTCACAATTCAGTAGTAAATTAGGAATCAGAGGATCTATCAAGAAATGCCAGATGGTTCATTAAAAAATATAGCAGCTGTCCTTTTTCCTCCAATGACTCATTTAAAACTGGTAGAAAATGAAGAGACTTTAATCTGCCCTGTACAGCTCTGTAATAAAAACAGACATGAAAATAAAGGTCGAGGTAGCCAGCTACCCACTGGATTCACCTAGTCTGCCATGTAGTGTAATCACTCAGCAGTTTCACAAAACAGATCACGTATTTTCACCGAGGTATCTTTGCTCTCACCGCCCTACAGGCCCTTGTCTAACAGAGTTCACAGTGTCAGGGCAGACAAGGAAACAGCTGTCAGTATGAACTGGGTCAACACCTACACAGGGGAGCTGCCAAGGACATGAGCTGACCACGAACATTGCACCTCAAGCCCAATACAAGGGCAGCTAGCAGCATTCTCATTAGATGCCATGTCAGAGGTGGCTCCTGACTCAAGAGCCTGGAAGTGAAAAACAAAAGCAATTTTAGAGGGATATACATGAATGGCTTGAGAGAAAAGCCAACCTGTTACTTTAACAGATTAGCAATACACCTATTTCTAAAGCACCAGTGCATTTGAACAGAAAGCAGGGGATAAAGTTACTTAAAAATCACATCAATATTTACTATCTTTGGGTTCTAACTTTACAAAACCAATAGCTCAGAACTGTTAATAAATCCTTGGGGTTATAAAAGGATAGTTTCTTTGACATACTGGATTGAAACTCTTTTCTGTTTCTTTTTAGTTCTATCACTTAAGGGCTTAATTTGGTGTATTTTATGAACGTAACAGACTAGACATACTCTTCAGAGCTCAGTTTCAGTTATTACAGCACCACCAAACTCTTTTCACCACGGTTTGCTAGAGATAACAAATCTATCCCTCAGCCAAGCATAAAGATGCAAGCAGTGTAAAAAGAAGTGGTCCAAGGGGACATTTTTCACATTGCTTCACTAAAAAAGAGTTCGTTTTCAAGTTAATTCTTTCCAGTTCCCTAGCTAATAAAAAAAAAAAAAAAAAAGACAGCTTAATTCCTGTTGCGAGGTGAGCGTATTAACAAAGTCTAAAATATAGCCCAATAAAAAATTTATACGATTTGCTCACCTATGTAGCTGGATTAGGTGTTTATAAATTTCATTCTTTCAAAAACTTTTGGAAGACTGCTCAAATGTATCATTGTTAGATCTGCAGCCACAATTTCTCCACAGCAGCAATGTAAATTACATCAGTTGGGGAGATAAGTGCACACACTCCTCTGAGAAAAAAATAAAATAAAATAAAATTTATGGACCTTACATAAATGTAGTCACAAAAGTTCCTTTTTCCCACTTGAAAATTGCCAGGCATCTATAAGTATACTGGTAATTATGGGGGAAAAAATATTTTGGGCACCACAATTCCCTTTTTACTTTCGGACACCTGGTACCTCATCTTTCTATTACTGTCTTGAAGTGTCTAAAATGAACAAGAAATCAGTGAAACAAAGCAACAGATCAGCAAAAGTTGAAGTAGTTCTAAAATTTAGATATGGCATTGAAACAGATAAAACTCAAGAAGAACAAGCATTTATCTTTATTTCTAAACAAGATATAATTTTAAAATAAAGTTTAAACATTTCCTTGAAGTATTACTAATTCAAATGTTGTTGAAATGTGAAAATAACTAACTTTTCATCCTTAAGCTGTTTATATGATTTTTAAGCATTTTTTTCCATTTTAATAACCTACAGTTTTAATAAACACTTGACACAGGATTTCTTTAAATATGCCTATGTATTAAAATTCTCTTATCTTTCAAGTACTTTTAAAAGATGGTTAAATTGATCCACTTTGCAAGACAACGTTTATACTACCTCTTTTTAGCAGTATTGTAAACTGAATGCAATCTGTTTTTAACATAATCCACAGCTGCTTCAAAACGTCCTTTCTGAAGCTCTAGTGCTTTTTTCAAAGTACTTTAATGAAGAATGCCTTTAATTAGTATTCATTTCAAGTAGATTTTTATTCATTTCATAAAAATCTGGTCTGAGGAGAGTTCTCATCATTGCCAATAACTGACTAAATACTAAAATCCTAAAAATTAGAGTTAGAAGTAAGATAATTCATACCCCGTTTTTCCAGGTTTCCTTTACTACTGCTTTTCAGCATATCTTCTTCATCTTGCTATAAAACTTAAAAGACTGTGTTACACACTGGAGAGGGTTTGAACTAAAAGGTTAAATTTCACCAGAGCTGAATGTTTTATGTAATACCAGCCTTGCAGAACACTGACAATGATAAATATTGTGCAGCTAACTCCCCTTTATTGGGTTCTTTTTGTCTCATGGACCAGAAACGCAGTACTGAGCCACAGGACAAACTGCCTATGAAATCTGTATTTTTTGCTTTGATTAGCTTTACTTAGCCATTTGCTGACTTTTTGTACTTAAGCATGTATGTGCAATCTAAAAAGATGATAAGCAAATGAAAGTTAGCCGTTTCCCAGCCTCACCATTGTTCTTTCTTCATCTATGGAGAGATTTTAGCAAAAATCCAATGTTCTCTGTCTTTATTTGGACTGAAATGTATTATCACTACCTCTGGATGGAGAAACAGAGATAAAGTGAGTTACATGGGCTGAAGTCATATAGTGGGCCAAAGCCAATTAGTAAAACACACCTTTCCAACTACTCTTTTACATTCACAGTACTGTACTTCTAGCAAATTGTGACATAAAGTGTCTTATTTTTTTTACATGGATCTCAAAGTAGGATGTACGAAATGTGAACACCAGAAAGCACTAAGCCTCGGTGAAACGAATTTGAGTAAGGTATTTGACCTGAGGCAAACAAAAAGAGACTTGTAGGCCACAGTCCTACAACCATGTGCAATTTTGCTGACCGTATTATTGCCATTTCAGTACCACCTTATTAAGTTTAATAATTCGGGATTTTCATAACACCTGCCACTTAGATTCAGTCTTTGTATAACACTGGTTTTTTAAGCTAACTTCTACAAATTCACATTATCAGATGGTGGACAGTCCTGAAGCTTGGATGTTCTCTACCTGTGTTGAAACTATCACCCCATTCAAAGCTCAAACACCAACTTTTCTGATTATATAATCTATTTGAGTGATTTTCTCCCCCTAACTCAAGTCCTCAGAATCTGTGTTATTTGAAATACAAAGTTGATGTCCTTGACACAAGAGAGACATGGAGCTTTCAGAGCAGGTCAAGTGGAATGCTTTAAAGTTGATCGCAGAACTGGAGCATCTCTCCCACAAGGAAACGCTGAGGGAGCTGGGCCTGTTCAGCCTCCAGAAGAGATGACTGAGAGGGGACCTCATCAATGCCTGCCAGTATCTAAATGGGGGGGTGCCAATGGAGCCAGGCTCTCCTTGGTGGTGCCCAGCAATAGGACAAGAGACAACAGCCACAAAGTGATGCACAGGAAGCTCCACTGGAATGCAAGGAAAAACTTCTTTACTGTACAGCTAACCACACACTGGAACACACTGGCCAGAGAGGTTGTGGAGTCTCCCTCACTGGAGATATTCAAGAACTGTCTGGACACAATCCTGTGCCATGTGCTCTGGGATGGCCCTGCTTGAGCAGGGAGGTTGGACCAGGTGACCCCACTGTGGTCCCTTCCAACCTGACCTGTGATTCTGTGAAACAACCACATGGCCCCTCCGTGTTGGTGAGCTTCTGAAGCGCTGTACTCGAAGGAAGGAGTCACTGAGGGGGATGGAACGTCTGAGGAAATGGGCGAGCCTGGGTGTTTACCTACGCGACTGGGGCTCTGCCAGTTCCACACCGAAGCCCGGTACCTCGGGCGCTCCGTGAGCCCGCGGCCGAGGCCAGGCCCGGCAGCTCCGCACGCCTCTTGGGGCACCGCGGGGGCCGCACGACGGCTGCGCAGCGCAAACCAAGGCACGCCTGCCTGGGCGGGGGCCGCCGACACCGGGCCACGGCCGCCCGCGGGAGTCGCGCTCGCCGCCCCGGCGCTGGGGTTTAACCGCGCAGGTGGCACCGCCGAGCGGGCGAGCGCGGCCAGGCGGGTGTTCCCGCCGGCCCCCGCCTTGCCCCGCCGCTCGCACCATTACCCGCCGGCGCGGCGGCTGCTCGGCTCTTTGAGTGGGCGGGCGGCGCTTGGACGAGGCGTCGAGGGACGGACCGGTAGACGAGGGCAGAGAGTAAAGGAGAGAGGGTGGGCAAGTGGCGCGGGAAGCTGCAGGCAGCGGCCTTCCAGCGGAGTCTGGAGGGGTGCGGGGCTGCTCCCTTCGCCGACCTGCTCTGTGAGAGGTTGCTCCGGGTGTGTGTGCGGGGGTGTCAAGAAGGGCTTGTCAGTGGCCGTATTTTTTCTCTGGGCGACCTGGGCTTCCTTTCTGTCGGTCTGGGCTTCCCCGAGTGTCGCCTGAGGCGGCAGCCTGCGACGGGTTGTCCCCTTTTGCGGGTCGGGCCTGCACCCATCGTGGGTGCCCGGCTAGCGAGGTCGTAGCAAAAGGTGCACACCTTTTGTGAAGGGTTTTGTGGGCTCTTCTGGTGTCTTTGTGCTACCGAGATGCCGCAGTTGAGGTCAGGGAAGGTGGTGAGAGCCAGCGAGGTGGAGCGGGTTGACCCGGAGGTCAGCAGCCCCGGCTCTTCGGGAGCAGGGTACGCGCCAGGGGAAAAGCTGGTAGTCAAGCAGCGTCCTCGCCTGGCGCCCAAGAGGAAGCTTGAGCAGTCCTTACCTTCTTTTCTACAACTTGCCGGGCTCTCTGGTGCTTCCTTTAAGTGTTTTGCTCTTCCTGTGCCCGTGCGGAAGGAGCAAGGTGAGAACAGACAGAAATTCCCAGGTAAAAAAACCAAGGGAATCCAACACAGGAAGTCTCCCAGAAGCAAGGGTGTCGTTTCACCAGTTTCAGACGCAGGTGCGTGTGAAGATTGGCAGGCAGCAGGCTCCGCTGCAGCTATGTGCTGGGAAGAGACTCAGAGAGGGACAGGTCAAAGTCAACAGCTGCTTTTCTCAGGATCTGCTTTGCAGAATAAGTTGTCAGCAGGGATTGAAAGGAATGCAAATTGCTCAGAAGGCCTGAACTTCTCAGCCTTACACAAGGGTTCAAGGGGCTCGGGAAAAGAAGGCAAACATTCCTGTATGAAAACAAAATTACAAGTCCCATCCTTGAAGGGGGAAATTGAAAGCACAGAGAGACGTGGAATATCCTGTTTTCCAGAACCAGGTTTTCAGCCCAAAAAAGTCACATGGAATACCAAAGTGGAATGCATTGATTCCATAATGACACAGACTATGCAAATCCCAGATTTTGGGAAGACTTTGCGTGCTCAGGAAGCCATGCCTGAACCAAAACCTCAGGAAGAGGTTGATATACCAGAGAAGTTGAATGGGTGTCCATTAGTTGGATCAAGAACACTAGGCAGGCATGAAGAAGAAAGGACATGCTTGGGCAAGAAAGGCAGGAGATCAGTGGTGAAACCAAAAGTACGTGGTCCCAGAGAGAGGGGTAGTTCTGCCTTGCTAGAACAGCCTACACAGTGTCCAGAGTCCAGGAAAGGAACTCTGAGTATGAGGAACAGAAGTGCATTGCTGTCACAGCAGCTGCAGGATCTGAGTGGACAAGAACAACTAATAACCAGAAGGAAGACTCAGAAGCATTGCATGAAAGAGGAGCAGCGGAGCTCAAGCTCTCAGAAAGGACCAGACAGCCCAGGGGAAAGTGGTAAGCCCTGATAGAGCTCTATTGTAGAAGTACAGGTACAGGTAGAAGTACAGCAAAATTGGTCCTGCAGTAAGGCCCCTTTAAAAACTGGCTGCTGACTTAATTTGAGAAAAGCTAGGGTGTGCTTCCCAATACTGTGAACACCACCAGTCTTAGGAGACAGATTTTCAAAGAAGAGGAAAGGCTTTTCTTGAAGGAGAAAAGTGGCTCATTTAACACCGAGGAGAGGAGACCAGTTAGCCTTTCAAGGGGGTAGAGAGAGAGAGAGAGAGAGAGAGGGAGGGAGGGGTATGGACAGAAACAGGCAAGCTTGTGGTAGGAAGTGCTAGGAGTTTGTTTCCCTCAAAGGCATTCCCCATTTCTGCAGAGGTGGTCAGCCACAAGAAAGAAAGGGGGCAGTAGTTTCAGCAATGCCAGAATAAAACAAGTCAATTCCTTATTCATCTGTCTATTATCTGTTTATTTCTGATTATGTATGGTGCTGTCTTGTTTCAGTGTCTGCCTTTATAGGATGCTGAGGTTTGGTCTCAGAACTTTTTAGTTGCTGTTTTCTGTAAAATCCCAAAAGACGTAGAAGCAATGATTGTGTTTTGATGTTTTAAGAGAATGTTGAGTCAAACTGGAACAATTCTGAAAGAGGAGTCTTTTTCAGGATGATTGTCTAAAAACATTCTTTTTAATTTTTTAGTGGATACATTCAAATGACAAATACTTACAGTAGATTATTAATATTTTATGTAAAAACCGTATTCTGAAAAACTGATGTATTAACATTGTGGTTTACCTTGAAAACAAGGGTCTAAAAAACCCCAGCATTATACTAGTATGCTCTTGAGTCCGTTCTCTAATGCAAATTTTCAGATGCGCAGTTTTTTACATAATATGTATGTGCTTTCAAATAAAAGGTAGTAGTCTAAAAATGCAAGTCCTTCAATTTCTCTGGATCTTCTTGCTCAGTCTGATACATTTGGTTGGACTGTGTCTCTGAAAGATATTCTTATGAATAAATGTTCCTACTACAGAGAATCTGCTGTGTGAACAAAAGATTTTAAGGCTGAACATGCAGAAAGTATCTACATTTTCTTGCCAGATTTGCCCTAATTTGTTTTCCACCCATGTGGGATACACAACAGATACACAACTTCCAATGTCATTACGACACTGTGAGGTTCTATTCCTCTTTGCATTTGTTTCTGAAGATAATACATTACTCTTATGTGTCCCAACAGTGTTTATTAAAAAAAAAAAAATTGTAAAACTTCACAGAAATACTTTAGCCTAATACAGTATTGTGTCCTTTAGCAGCCTTGAATGTTTGGGGTTTTTTGTTCCCTTTATAAAAGAGGGTAGTTTTTTCCTCTTAGAGTTTTCTTTAATGACACTTCTTTGGTTTTTTAATCAGCAGAGGAACAATTGAAAGCAATTGAGCAAGACTCTGGTACTTCACAGTCTGTGAAGAAGGTTAAGACGAAGCAAAACGGGGCAGAAGATTCTCAGGAAAAGGAATCTCACTATTCTAGATCTTCTACAGCTTCTTCTTCGGGTGACACTGAGAGCAAGAGCTTTCTATGCCATGCTGTAACAAAAGAGCTTGGCGTGCAGTGTAGAAAAAGGCAACGCAGATCTAGTCAAATCAAGCACTTGCAAAGTTTAAGTGTGACTTCAGCTGAAAAAGTGATGAATACATGTGCAAAATGTGATGCTGAACATGGCAGTGGTGTCCTGCACCAGTGTAGTGGCTTGCTCTGTGCAACCCAAAAGAATCCATTTGTGATGTTAGAGGATTGTAGTTACATCAATACATTAGTGAAGCCTTCAGCTACTGGAACTGCCAACAGTTATAAATTAAATGGATTCTTCCATGTAGCCCATGGTACTGGAGACCTGAATGATGGAATTTGCAGCACTAGTAGAATGCAGAAGGAGAGATCACTCATAAAAGGTGGTTTATCATCTAATAAAGAAAAGAATGAAAATAAAGAAGGCTGTGTTTCATGCTGCCTGAGTGAAGGCAGTAAGTGTTTAAGGGGAAAAAACTGGAATATGGGTAGAAAGCCTGGAAAAAAGATGAAAACCACAGAGAAATCTGCAGACATGGCTACTAAATGCGAGAAGTGTGAGTTACAAACAGGAGCAGCCGCTGCCATGTCAAGCTCATTTGCAGTTTCAGGACTAAATCATAGTCTCTCAGCTTCATGTGATCGTACATCAGATTTTGATGCAGAAAAATATACTCATGACATACAAACTGTATCAGCCTGGAGAAAGAACAGTACCAAATTACTTGCATTTGAAACTGGCTTTAAAAAGACATCTGAGCTCTCTGTAATAGCAAAAGGAGAAAATTCAAGCAGTGTGGCACATTATGCAGATGCCTCAGATAGCCTGAGAGTGTTAGCTCAGATCCATGATGTGTCTGATCATCACAAAAGCAAGACAGGAGGAAACTTGAAAAAAGTTAGTAAGAAAATGCAGCAGTTTGCCTGTCAAAGAACAATACCCATGACTGGTAAAAAAGTTTGGCCTGTTGAATCTTGTGCCAGGACTTCTCAATGGTTTCTTAAAAATCATAGGTCCATCTCAGAAGGAAAAATACTTTTGAAGGATGCTTTTGGAGATTCCTCTGATAAAAGTAGTGTTAAAGCTGTAGGACATAGTGCGATAACTGAGAGTGTGAGACAGCTGGATTTGTATGCATCATCGGCAGGAATTACAAGAGAAATTACACATAAAATGATTGATCCAAATATTGACTGTCAGGCTTCACTTGAAACAATGGAATCCTCTTCTGTGGATATTTATGAGACTTTGACAATGAACAATGAAAATGGGGAATCACCAGTTAATACAGATAGAAGTGCCCTGGCTTTTAACCATGATGATGCGCAAGAAGTTAAAGCAACCTTGAATTTTACAGCAAAACAAAAATACGAAAATGAAGGAGATGTAACAGAAAGAAACCTGTCTGTGACAGTCCAGAATGATACAACAAAACAGAAGGATAAAAATGAAGGAAAGGTGACAGACAGAAACCTGTCTGTGACAGTCCAGAATGGTACAACAAAACAAAAGCATAAAAATGAAGGAGATGTGACAAATAGAAATGTGTCTGTAACAGTACAGAATGACACAACAAAACAGAAGGATAAAAATGAAGGAAAGGTGACAGACAGAAACCTGTCTGTGACAGTCGAGAATGGTACAACAAAACAAAAGCATAAAAATGAAGGAGAGGTGACAAATAGAAACGTGTCTGTAACAGTACAGAATGATACAACAAAACAAAAGCATAATAATGAAGGAGAGGTGACAAATAGAAACCTGTCTGTGACAGTCCAGAATGATACAACAAAACAGAAGGATAAAAATGAAGGAGAGGTGGCAAACAGAAACATGTCTGGGACGGTCCAGAATGGTACTTCCACAAGTAACACCAACAGTATGAACTTCAGCCCTGAAGTATCAGTAGTGAACCAGACATTTTCTGATTTAAACCTAATTAAACCATTAACCTCTGGAAGCCTGACAAAATTCAAAATTCCTTTATGCAGAAACAAACGTGAATCCAAGAAACCGGAGTCTGTCCATTCATATGAAAGCAAAACTTGTAGTCCACTAGAGCTCCTTGAAAGCACTAATCCAGGAAGGCAGAAGACAGGTGAAGAGACTCTCTTGGTAAAATCTGAGCACTGTCCTCTTCCTGTCATGAGTGATGCTACTTCTCCAACTTTGATACAGAAAAAAGCAGATGAGATTGACAGTAAGGACTTCCAGCACAGTGGCTCGGTAAACCTCTCCAATGAGATGTCTGTGCTCCCTGGAAGTTTTTCTGCGTATCCGCATCCTCTTCTTGATGGACAACCAGAGCCATCTCTGCCTGATTTCTGTGGTACTGAATGTGTGCTGAAATCTAGTTTTCCTGATCATTCTTGGAATGCAGTCAACCACATTGTTGGATTAGAAGTAAATCGTGATAGAAAATCGAGAGGGAGTTTTTCAGAACACAAAAGTCAAAATGTACTGGATGTCCTTGAAGCTTACAACCAAGATGTTCTTGTCATTGATGTGATTCAGGATGACCCTGACCTTTTTGGAACCGGTAATGAAGAGGAGCTTGCACCTGCGCACTGTGAAAATTGTCCAGTGAAAGCATCCTCTGCAAACTGCGTTAAAGACACAAAGGAGTATATTAAGCCTCAGTCTCCTGTTACCTCAGAAAAGACATATTCAGTAGAGAGTAGTTTAAGGTATGCATATCATTCCTTTTTTATCACAATATTCCTGAGTACTTCTATCTCACATCTATAGGTTGTAGTGGTCAGGCTTCCTTATTGATAATTTCACCAATTTCTGTGGAAATTATTTATTTGATTTTGAGTGTCTAAGTTTGAGCTATGACAGTATTCTGAATGCAGATAAATTAATTTGTTCTTCATAAGAACTGGGATAAACTCTTAGTTTTAGGGCAAGGTTGTTGTAAAGGGCTAGTTTAAGTATGAGAATATAAACAAAGATAGTAAAAAATAATATCCTTAATCTGACCTGATTGGAGATACCAGATACCCTTTGAAGGCAGTTTTCTTAAAAAAAGAAAAAAGTGATACAATACTTAGAAATGCTTTTACTTTTTAGGCGTAGCTTATTCTTCCCTTGAATCTTTAAGAGTAAATTGTTCTCTCTACAGCAGTATTCCATTCTGCCATTCTCCTTTCCTCTTTTTCTCCTATACCCAGACATATGAATATTTTTCAGATGTGTGATTTGGCTAAAGTGTTGTAGAGATTTATGATCCTACATCTTCATTGAGCATGTTCCTGGTATAAATCGTTAGGTATTAATGTTTTACTGGGTTTTGAGATGGTAATAAAAGTCACAGGTGGAGGAAAAGAAATTTAAAGTAGAAACTAGCTTTTTTAAATGAGATAGATCTTCATGGAGTGGATGAACTCATCTGTTGTTTAGTCTGTTTTCTCTCTTAAGCTTTGATACTTTTGTTCAGTGAAAAAGTTTTAAGATTGATTTTTGCATTTTACAAAAAAAAAAAAAAAAAGTTTAGATAGAAATAATGCAAGTTTTTCCTCTGAAGATTAGGGTTTTTTTTATTGGGATGGGTGTTCTAATTTTATGTGCACGGTCTTTCTAGGTGGCTTTATGTTACCTGTATTTTAAGTAACACTTCAGTTATTTTCAGGATTGTACTACCTTATAACTGCTTTTTGTTTTGTTTTGTTTTGTTTTTTATTCACTGCTCTCCTTATCCTTTCCTTTTCATTAAACCCGTGTGCAAAAGAGGAAGGGAATCTTCTTTGAGGTGCTGAACAGTTTTTTGAACATAGGAATATAAAACTTTCAGATGCTAATAGAATAGAATTTTTGCCAGAACAAGCCTCTAGAGAACAGGGCAAGTCTGTAGTAGGAGCGTCCAACTTCTTGAGAAGCAGCTGGACTGTAGCACAGTAAATTTATTAGGGTATTTGTTTCTTTCTGATACCTGTTGAATTTGTTTGCCATCAGCCAAGGAAAATAAAAATGCATGGTTCTTCTATCTTAGAATTTCCCCTTTATTTGCTAAAGAAGCAGGCAAAATTTCTTATTTTGCTTTTTACCTTCCATAATTTGATGCAAAGATTATTAGATGGGGATCAACCATAGTTGGTAGCAGTCAGGAACATACTAATGAACTGAATATGAGAATATTGAAATAAGGCAATAGACCTTACCACAGTTTTATGGGTAACTTACGATATCACCAGATAATACCAGATCATGACCAGTTCATACTAATTTTTTTATTTTGTTGCGTTTTGCCAAATACAACTGGGACTTCAACAGGTTATTTCTCTGGTGCTTGCATTTTACATAGAGAAGAGTGCTGGTCACTTCCAGGCATCAGGAAAACATTCTGTCCCGAAGCCTGAATGGGACAGTAAAACTAATTTTTCACGTATGCTTTTGTTTGCAATGTTCTGTTGCCTAGACTGGAGAGTTTGCTGTCATTACACTTGGTGTCATTCACCAGGTACAAGCTTTTAAAATCTGTGATGATCATGATGATGTTTTCTATATTCTGTATGTAACATTTCAATACATATTTGTCCTTCCTGAGCTTTTCTAACAAGAAATATTTATTTTTTCCAACTTATCTTTGAAATAGGTGAAGTATGTTCCTATGAGCAGTTGTTTTTGTTACTGTCTTTGAGATTCATTGTTATGCAAATAATCTTGAATATAAAATTACTATAAATCATATTTTTTAGAAACTGATGAATTGGCTCATTAGCACAGTATTTTCTTGTTTCACTATACAGAGAAAATTTCCCTTCTCAGTATTTTAGGCAAAGATGAAATGAGATCATGAGGTTTTACTGACAGTTTTGGGTTTTGAAATATCTTGGTTTTACTTAACATGTTTAGGCATATACCTGAAGGGATGAACATAAGAAAGGCAAAAGAGAAAGTTAAAAAGAGTCTTAAAGTAGTATGTAAGGATGTAAAGGTTCTGTCCATGGCTAAAAGTGTTGCTGAGAACTTTTGATTTTATGTAACTACGTAACTGATAAATTATTTTTGCTTTTGCAAGATGGAAATCTTAAATACACTTTTTTTTTTCAAAACAGATGCGTGCAAGAATCTGGAATGTCAAGTGATACTGAAAATTCTTGTAATTTGATGTTAAAAGGTAAGATGTCTGGAAATTTTTGGTATATAATCAAAAGAAGGAAACCAAAAAGATGTTTTGTGGCAAAACCAAGGCTTTCTACTTTCCACAAAAAAAAAAGAGAGTGAGAGAGAGAGGAACTTGTCTGGTTTTTTATTATCTTTTTATTGTAACAGCAATTTGTTTCCTAATGCATATTGAATCAACATCTTTCAAAATTACCTGATTCATACAGGGAACATGTACTGCTTGTCTTCTGCTGGTAGTACTGCGGGGTTGGAGTGGGGGTGTTTTTGTTGGGGTTTTTTTTGAGGGGGGGGGGTTGTTTTGTTTTGGTTTTGGGGTTTTGTTTTGTTTTTGTTTAGGTTCTGGTGGTTTTTTTACATTTCTCTGATAGTTTAGGCAAAGAATTCTGTTAGTTGTTGAGCTCAGCTAAGAGGCTGAGTCCTGTGATACTGCTTTGGAGCTTAGATAGTTTAGAGTTAGAGGTGGTTTTTCTCTTGTGTTCATCAGCACACAGGATTTGGTAATCAGGTTTATTTCCAGGTTGTCTTTTTTTGGGGGAGGGGACCGGGGGGGGAGACATTTCAACAAAATGCCCATTCCACTGAGACACGGTTTTGTTTTTAAAGAATGCCCTTTTTTAATGAAATAAGATTACTTCTGATTTAGTGGGGTTTTTCTTCTTATTTGAAACGGAACAGTCCAGCTAGGCAGCTCATGAATGTGATTTGTTTTCTACAGCTTTCATACCAGACCTATTGTGCAAGGTAAACCTAGTGTATAAGTTTCTACTAGATAGGTTGGAGGCACAGGATTCTGACTTTGAATAAAAGCCCCTTTCTGACAGTGGTGCACACGCAGTGGTGAGAGTGGTTTTGAGGGTTCATGGTATTTCCCTTCTGGTATCAGTTTGTCAGCTTACTGTTAACCTGACATTCTGGCATTACGTGTTGTTTTGCTTAAGGCTTGAAAGGTGTCTGTGACAGTGCCCCTTGTGCTGGTTTTCCACATGAACGTGTTACGTTCTTGTGGAAAGAGCGATTTCGGCAGATGGTGCCTCCTGGAAAGGAGTGACTAGAGACTTAGGGGAAGAGAAGATTTCAGGCTTCAGGTGTTAGAAGGCAAAATGAAAGGTAATGAGGTTTTAAGAACTCAGATACCAAGTAATAGACACAAATTCCCTGAGCAGGAGTCAAGAGGGAGTGCACAGTTAGGCCTCTGGTCATGTAAATAGACTGGGGCCTGTGCCATGGAGTCTGCAATGATGAGGTCATTGAAGCCAAACCTGGCAACAAGTTTTGTACTATTCAGTAACTTCTGCATTTTCTTTGTTGTTTTACTTCATGTTCTAGGAAAGTTTGAAGCTTAAAGTCTTTGGTGCTTTTTGTGGTGCCTAAAGTCCTTCTTCCCAGATCTGAGAAACAGGATCCCATCATAATCTTAGATGAATATGCACACAGTAACTTACATTTCATGCGTGACTTTTAAAAAAGGCCTGCACAGAACAAAAGAAAGGTGCCTGGTTTGCTAATTACTGGCTATTTATGTATTTATTTAGAAATACGTGTTACTGCTTTGGTGTCCTAAGTTACTTAGTGAGGTCATGGCTCCTTGCCTTAGTGACTTCACCATTTAAGAAGGGTAAAAAGTACTACAGTTAAAATATTCTGGATGACATCAGTCCCCTTCACCTTTCAAGTGGTAATCCTGTGTGTGTTGTCTTCAGCCAGATGTGTCTTGTACTTGGTGATCACAGGGACCAGTGCCTATAAGAGAAAAGCTTTTCCAAGACTAATCTGATTCTTTCTTCCTGTGTCTGGACAACACAGTGCAGTTGAAAGTCATTTGTGTGATCCAGTATGAATTTCTTTTCTATGCAGAACTCTTCTATTAAACAGCCATTTCAGAAAGCTGCAGCCAGGTTCGTTGTTCATTTCCTGTAGCATCTGCAGAAAGGTGCTGAAATTTCCTGACACCGAATTCTTACTGAGTTTGCTATATTACAGGAATTTGGAGTTTCTCAGAGCTCTCTATATTTAGTTCAGGGTTGCATCCTGTTAGTATGATTAACTTATGCCCTTTTCAAACAAAGACTAAGTCTTTTTCTTTAGCAAATTACCACACATATCTTTGGCTGTGTTTTAATAAAACAAGCTTAACTGAATTTATTTCTAAAACACTAATTCAATAGTCTATAAGTAAATTTGTTGTACTGTTCTACAGGGACCATTAAAGAACATACAGCTTGGATAGAATTTTAATTGCAAATTCAGCCTAATATTTATTTGAAATGGTTCCTGCCTTAAGCATGAAATATTTTTCATATAAATTTCACACTTAGGAATTTCTAGGAGTTCTTAAATGTCATTAGTTCCAAGCCTTTGTAATATTTAGGAAATAAAAGCTTTGTTGTCTTGTAGCATGGGAATCAGATAAAGCAATGTATTTATACATTTTCAGCTGAAGATGTGCAAACCCACAACTCCTCCAGAGGAAGCAGTCCTTCAGGAGATGTTGGTGAGGACCTTCTTAAAGATACGCAACAGAGCAAACTAGATGAACTTTTGACAAGTTTGGATGTGGATGAAAAGGTACTGAGAATTTATGCTTTCTCTCCTTAAATAGTGTTAGAAATTACAATCCACATAATTGGATCATTTTAATTACTAATGCCGTTTTATCAACAAAATTTTATATTTCCTGTAATAAAAAGAATATTAGCATTTTATAGATTACTGTGTATTGGCAATGTAATCTTTGCTTGACAGAGCTTGATTTTATTTTTAATTGTCACCAACAATTAAGCTTCAAATTTGAAGTGAAACAGGATATTGTTATATCGTTTGTTGCAGTAAAGCTGTATTCCCAATGGTATGAAAATTACTGTTTCAGTGTACACCTGTGAGTACTGCTTTTCATATGTGACATTTTTACATAACATACCTAATTTTAAATGTTGTGCTAAATGCCTCTCAGTGTCAGAAGTGTTGGAAAGCTGAGGAGCTGCACAGCCATCATGCATTGAAGAAGAATCATTCTGGGCTTCATTAATTGGGCAAAAGGGCCTCTAGCATACAGATTTCTAGCTGTTCAGAGGGAGCCATTTTCATGCTCACTGACTTTATCTGACCTTTCTCTGTCTTCCCTCCTCTAGATAATAAGTCTAGGTCTTTTAAGACTTGCTGAAGTTTTCTACTGTTTGCTTCTATGATAATGAATTGGACTTTACATCTCTCTGCCACTCATATGTAGTTGCTGGTAGCATTCACTGTTTTCCACTGCTTCAGGAGTGGCTGGTGGTTTTAACTGGATAAGTTAAACTCTAAAATTCACATGGTTAAAAATTGGTAAGTAATTGAGAAGTTAATCAAACAGCAGAGAATCAGTTTACCTTTCAAAATCATTTAAAAGAAGGGAAACATTTCCTTCAGCAAATGGAGTTGGGGCTGCTAACAGGCGATTCACAAAGTTGTCAGTGCCATTTTGGTTCCTGATCTTTTGGAGAGACAAAAAGGGTCTGTCAAATTGTAAGGTTTGCTGTAGGTGGAGTGCTTATTTCAACATTACCAGGTCAGTCCCAGCTGGGTTGTTTCACAGTCTTGTGGCTTTATAAAATCATTGTCCTAGTGCTTGCTTTTCTGTGCTGTGTTGGACAGCAGAAAGTATGTACAAATAATCTCACCCAACCAAACTCAAAGCACAAAATGCATACAATCCCTACCTACGCCTGCTCTGTATGTGGATAGAAAGCAGCGGTGCACACCTGCAGGGGGAATGCAGTGGCAGAACACTTACTGCAGGTACTCCACCATTCAGGGAGATTTTCAGATTTAGCTTTTTTGATTTAGTTTTGACAATTAATAATCCAGTGAGAAGGGCAAAAACTAACCATGGAGAAAATGCTAAAACTATTCAGAAAAATAAAGTTTGGAAATCCAATGAGAGCATATGCTTCTCTGATTCTTTGGCTATAATAAATTTGTGATAGAATGTGAAGTCCTAAGTTACTTCATGAATAATGGATGAAGCAAAGCCATGGTTCTATGACATCATTCTGTATTAGTCTTTTCAGATTCTCTCCTCCAAATATGTTTTGTGCTGTCTTTTTCCTCCATATCATTGGGGATTTTTTAACTATCCACAATTGTGTAGAGCTGAGCAAAAGGCTTAAATTTCTCCTTGGTGCAGTTTTAAATTTCATTATACTTGATGGGATAACTTTTGTGGTGTTCCACCCATCTGTCAGGCACAGTTAAAATTGGGCAGTGGGCCTAAAAATTGCTGAGATTATCATGGGAGGAAAGAGAAGTGAAGACACTCATATTGCCTTTGTTTCCAATTAACAATCACTACTTTAAAGAACAGAGTATAAAGGCAGTATTTCCATTAACAAAGATGTTGAGAGAGTAATCCTGCACACCGAACTACAGTTTCTACAGGTGAGACTGTCTTATCACACCTTGCAACGATCTCTAACAGTTTTAAGTCTGTAGAGTAAAGCATAACAGGCTTAGTAGTGCTTTGCTGTACTTGAAAATAACTTTCAAATATCTTCACATTTCAAGCTTGCAGATGGAGTGCCTGATGTTGAAGAAGAAAGTAAGAGTGAAGCTGAAAAAAGGTACATATTAGGGTGTTCTTCATGTAACCTGTGGTATTCCCCAGGTACTATGCAAATAAAATGAGATGTTGTTACCTGAACACCACCAGTATTTAATTCAGTTTTCCATGTTACTGTAACTATGTGATTAAGAAAATAAATATGTGAAATAATAAAATTTCACTCTACAAAGTGAAGAACAACTATAGTCATAGCCTGACAGGACAATAGGGTTTATTTTGTCTTTTGACTGCTGGTAAAATATATTAACTTCATGACAGTGTCTCACTTTCGCATCTCAAGGTGAGTGTAGCTTAAGATGCATTTCTTACCACAATAGCACTTATCAGAACTTAACAAAACCAAAAAATAGTAATAAATAAATCGTGAAGCTTTCGTTTTTCTTTTCTGCTTGTGAAAGAATTGAAAGATCTCATTCAAATTCAGGCTGACAAATATTTGTACAGCAGTAAAAAAAGGTGCTTAAAAACATGTCACATGCAGTTAAGGACATGTTTTACCGTACTTCTCACTTCAAGCTGTGTTTGCAGTGTTTATTGCACACGTTGTTTCTTAGTCTGATTTACAGAATCACCAAGTAAGCCGAGTTGGAAGGGATCCATAAGGATCATCAAATCTTAGTCCTGGCCCACCACAGCATTATTCCCTAGAGTAAAACCATGTGCCTGAGAGCACTGTCCAAATGCTTCTTGAACTCTCTCAGGCTCAGTGCTGTGACCATTTCCCTGGGGAACCTCTTCCAGTGCCCAGCCACCCTCTGGGTGAAGAACCTTTTTCTAATATTCAGCCTAAGCCTCCCCTGACATATCTTCAGGCCATTCCCTGGGGTGCTGTCACCAGAAAGAAGACATCAGTGCTTGCCCCTCCTTTACCCCTCATGAGGAATTTGCAGACTGCAGTGAGGTCTCCCCTCAATCTCATCTTCTCCAGGCTGAACAAACCAAGTGACCTGAGGCACTCCTCACCAGTCTTCCACTCAAGGCCCTTCACCATTTTCATTGCCCTCCTCTGGACACTCTCTAGTAATTTAATGCCTTTCTTAGGTTGTGGCACCCAAAACTGCACAAAGTATTCAAGGTGAGGCCTCCCCAGTGCAGAGCAGAGCAGGACAGTCCCCTCCCTTGCCTGGCTGGTGCTGCTGTCCCTGACGCCCCCCAGGACACGCTTGGCCCTCCTGGCTGCCAGGGCACTGCTGACTCACATTGAACTTGCCATCAACCAGAACCCCCAGGTCCCTTTCCACAGTTCTGCTCTCCAGCCTCTCATTCCCCAGTCTGTCTGTACTTCCAGTGTTGCTCCATCCTGGGTGAAGAATCTGTCAGTTTCCCTTGTTGAACTTCATATGGTGGATAATTGTCCATGCCTGAATTGGCGTCAGACTGAGAAATTTTCATTCATCAGCAGGCCAGAAATGACAGAATTAGTTTTTGTAGGAAAGGTATAGTTAAGATGGAATTCTTAAGTAATTAGAAGAGAAATATTTTAGAGTGTTGTGGTTTAGGAGCAGAAATCCCCAGTTAGCTACTGCAGAAATTAACCCTGTCCTGGCTGGAACTAGAACACTTTTTCAAAATAACCGAGAAACTTTAGCTGACATAGAAGAGAGTACTGCTTTTTTTCCAGCACCACTCACATTTCTGCAACAGACTCGAGTGTGCCAGAAATCTGTTAGTGGAGAATACTGCATCTTTTTGTTAATCCACTAGAGAGCTCCCAGCTCCTCCTTCTGCTATAAAATACCCATTTAAATTTGCCTTAGCAGCATAAATAGTTCTTTATATTATAGAATAAGTAGATTATCTGAATAAAATATGTTTGTGCGATGCAGTACTCTTTGTAGTTAGAGAAGAGGCCTTCATTTGGAGTTAAACTGTTTTCTGTAGTCTTACTGAAAAATGCTACCATTGCAAAGTTTTACCTAGAAGAAAACATAGTTGCTGTTCTTATTTAATGAACTCCACTTCTAGTGATGCTGTTACTAAAAAAGATGCTTGCAGAGCTATATAGTTTACAATTCTGGCAAAATTGTGTGTAGTTCCATGTCTAGATTAAAGAAATCTGAAGGGAAACTGCTGTGAAAATCCTGTTGTGTCAGAACTGAGGCTGGCATCATGAGGAAGCATAAGAAGAGTTTACGTGACAATCTGAAATTTCTGAGTAACTAAAGCTGCAGATTTTTTGTTCCCTCTAGAAACCAACCCAAATGCATTGATGAGAATAAAGATTGATCTTGAAAAATTTGGATTTGTTAGATGGAATTTCTTCCTCTCTACTGTAGCATTTTTATTTCAGGTTGTATTGAAAACATCCTGAAGTTTAGGAACTATTTGAATTATCCTGGCTATGAGACATATTCAATGTCTTGAATCCCTTATAGAGGGTAGCAACTCTGTTTCTGTCTTCAGAGGAGCAAGCAGGTTAAAATGTCCTTTGTGCTAAACCAGGATTCTTAATTGAAAGCGGGAAGAGGAACAAGATTTCATGAAAGGGAATGCTATTTTTCCTATGGGTTTGTTTACAAATATGGAAGAGGTTACCAAATGTTTTGCTAGCAATATTTTTAGCTTATTTTTGAAAACACCACATTTTAGTCATTTAATTCTCTGGAATGTACGTATTTGGGAATAAAAGCAGAATAGTCTTTAATTGGAGTTCTGTTTGAAATCACCTAAAACTCCTGTCCAATTGTCAGTTTTTAGGAAAGAAAGCGGTTGACTCTTCAGAGTTCAGGAGTTTAAAAAGCCTTGAGGTTTACTCCTTTGGCAGACATTACATAACAGACTAATCTAAAGTAGATGCTTCTTCAGAGGAGTCAGAAATCACCTCAGTCTTCTTGTCAGCATGGGGGGAGGGGGAAGTGTTTCACAGGTGCCTTTTCTACTTACTTATTGAATTTCGTATGGTTATATGTTAGGGCAGAATAATCTCAGCTAAAAACATAATCAGATTGGACCAGGCAGATGAGGGTAATGAAAGTAAAATTGTTGGGACTGCTGGCTATTTAAATTTATGGCAAGTTTTGAAGTGGTGTGTAAAGTGTTGAAGAAATTCTCATCTTTTATACACTTCATCCCTCTTTTTAGGCATGCAGTACCTGAAAGAAAACCTTGTTTAATTTGGTTGAACAAAGTAATTTTAACAAATTTTTGGTTTTTAATACTCAACAGTGACTGTACATACAAAGTGAACTGTGAATTGCTATCAGGATTGCCACTGAATGACCGAAAAGTAAATCTCTTCAGTGAAGCTACAGAGATGAAATCCTGGGCAAATGGTATTGTATGCTATGTTGGTGAATCCTTCAGAATTTTTTGTTGTTGCTTTATTTGGCTGTGAGATCTTAAGGACCATCTTCAGTTCCCGAAGATGTTGGCTCGAATTTTACTTTGCATATATAAAAGGAAAACTACAAGCTCTTGTATGGTAGGTTAGTGACAGGTTTGGGATTGGATTTTTAGCAGAATTTTATTCTGTAGGGTCAAATAGAAATAATTCTATCTGAAATTCATGCCTCTCAAATACTTTAATGGTACAGCAGTGCCTGCATTCTTAGTAGTCTGACACATTGTGTTTCAGACGTGTTATTAGCAAGTAGCTTGTTTACATTTATTTGAGGTCAGAGAATGTGACTGCAGATTTGATTGGTTGATTGTTCTTTATAAAACTTGCTAGAATGGTTTGTCCACCTTGCTGAAGGTCAGAACTTTGTTGTTAATGCCAATTCAAATGTTTTTGAGTCGTTCACTAGGCTGGATCAAATAATTATATAGATTTAATAAGTAGCACTTCATGTTGACCCAGTATATTTCACACGTGGGACCGATACCTCTTAAGTATCTGTGCCGCCAGAGAAATCATAATGGAACTGCAGTCACTGCACATAACAAATCTGACATTTAGCTTTGCATAAATGCATGGTTTATTTAGCATACAAGATAGAGAAAAGCAGGAATCAATTATTTGTGGATAGATAACTGCTTTCTGTTTCTTTGCAACAGGTGCTTTGGAAATCGATGTTTTTAGAATTATTGATTAATACGGATGTTTATACACATGGATTTCTTGAATTAAGATCAGTGACAGGGTTTCTTGTTTAGTTTCAAATTATACTGTCAGTCTGAGTCTGTAGAACAATTTTATCATCATGTCATTTAACAGTATTTTCAGGTAGTGCAAGAAACACATGCTATGAAAAGGAATTTTGAATATGTCTTCAGACTCCATTTGTTTGAAACTTCATGTCTTTGGCCTTCAAAGCATATACACTTTCTGAAGAGTTCTTCTAAGTCGTCCTTCTTAAAGTCATTTGAGAGTTTCCAAAGCAAGTTTCTGTGCTAGGACAGGGCAAAAGCCTTTTATTCCCAGAACTGTGCAGGCAGGATTGGCTTTTTCACTTTAGTGCCTACTTCCCTACAAGTCTGACCTATAGTCAACAAGGGAGCGTACAAACTCCTGAAAGGACCTGATGAAAAACTCTGTGCTTGGGGAGGGCAAGAATCTGGAGGAAAGATCAAATTCCCAGTGGCATTTTTCTGTAGCTAGTGGTTGGCTGTTTTCTCAGTCTTTTTCTTGTCACCAAATGTATCCGATCCTGAATTTGTCGAGTGGCCCCCTGTCACTTCACAGTTTTTTGCAGTGTGACAATACATAACATTACGTACTCATTGTTCTACTTTTTGCTTTTCCTTCCTATCCTGTGATAGCCCTGTCTCTTAGGAAGACATGGAGACTAAGAACCATGTATCTAATGCCAGTCTCTAGTAGAACATTCCTTATTGAATGCTCTTTAGTTTTGCCAGAAGGAGCTAAGCACCCTGTCCTTTGAACACTCAGTTCTTTGAAGAGGCCAGATGGGAATCCTAGAATGCAGGGCATTCAAAAGCTCTAATTCGTCTTAAGATACGGAGTTGAAAATTTGAACTTTTATCTTCCATTAACATAATTCAGTTTTCAAAGAAAGAAAGCTGTCGTTCAATAATAATTAAAGTTCTAAAACCATGTTTCATGGTTAAGAAACCAGTAACTTAGAGTGGACTTAAACTTGCTACTTGCACTGCTTAAAACATAAGAGCATGAAAGGTTTTCTATCAGTTCTGAAAAAATAGCTTAAGTTTAGGGCTAGTGATGTTGAAATGCAGAGATTACTGATAAAGTGAGTAGGTTTTGAAATTAAAACTTCTGGTTATTTTTATTCCTTTTCTTATCTCTGTAAGTTAGAGCAGGAGCCCTGGATAAAGTAGTGAAGTTTGTAATTTAAATGTGCTTACTCTTGAAGTTTGTGTAAAGTCTCACTTTAAGGATAATTAAGAAAACTGTAATTTAAATTACTGGTTTTAGACTGCATTAATCAAATTCTCATTAATCATTGCTGTAACTTGAAGGAACTATAAATATAAAGGAAAATAAGATAAATGAGAGTGGTTTCAGTATGATTCATTTTTATTATGTGATTGCTGCCCTCATCCTAATTCTTAGGTTACAAATCTTCAGAAAGAAGTACTTTACTGCCATGTAAGGATGGTCGAGATTTTGAGCTGTGGAAGATGGAGAAAAATGCAATTGTGAGTTGTTAAATCTTTAATTTTTGATCCTTTGTCACTAAATTTCTTATGGATATTTAGACAGCTCCCCATGTATCAAGTCAGAAACTGTGAATCTGTACATGTTTATGTTTTTACACCTTTAAAGATGTTATCACTTAGTAAGTATAATTTCTGAGAACAAAATCAGTGATGAAGAGACTGCTATTCGCAGTGAAGTTTTCTTCATTTCTGTTTTCAGCTTAAGCAAAACCAAATAATGATTTTTGCTTTACTGGTGTTTGTAGAACTGAAAAGCAGACAAGGTTTCACATGTTTAGGACAGCCTGCTTTATCCATGATTCTGGGCACTGAATAAAGGTCAAGGAAATTGATGCCCCAGAATTCTCAGATGGTTACTCAGAGCCATGCAGGAACTTGTTGCCTTTTTCTTTCCTCTCTACTCATTGTCCATCTCATTTAGCAGCTCTTATATTATCCCTATTTGTGGTCTTCAAGACAGGCTTTTCGTTTTATTAGACACTAACATGACGTGACAAGGGATTGTTCTTTGTGTCCTTTGAAATGCTGAAGTACAGTGTAGAGATGAGGATTGTTTCAAAGACTTATAGATCACATTTTCTGCTTTCATTTACAGTTTGTAGATGTTTTGAAATTCTAAAGAACAAAGAGCATTTTTGCTTTCAATAAATATTACTTGGCTTTTCCTGCTTGTTGTAATTTTATTTTATTCCAGGCTTCTCATTCAGTCCAGCAGATCCTTGATGCACTTAACCTGCCCCGTAAATACTGCAGATATTATTTCATGACTTTACGTGGGTGTGAAAGAGCAAAATGTTGGTTCTATCATGTTCCAGGACAAGGGGATGAAAAGGTAAAAAGATTCATTAAAGTAAGGAAAAGATTGTAAGTGTGAATGCTTTTTAAAACGAAAACATAATCTCCTTTGTTCATTTGTATATGGGAAGTCAGTAATCAGTCAGGGATTGATGGGTGGAAAAATTGTTCAGAAATTCTTCCTCTCAAGTTTTTTTAAAGATTTTTTTTAAACATGGTATCATTTTGAACTAGTAGATGCTTTAAGAGAACACGCACCAGCAAGTAGGCTATGCAAATAAAGGGTAGTAGAATGGGCAGATTGAGACATTTCTATCCTGGGCATCAGAGACTTTAGGCAAACTTTTGCAAAGACTTTGTATGTATTTTTAAAGCCAAAAGCCATCTGTGGTATATTACCTTCTATATGTTTTGTGCAACAATGAGTTTAAGGTGCTGTTATCTCCTTAAATGGAGCAACAATTCTCATAATATTTGCAAGCAAGTATAATTTTCCAATTATGGACAAAGTAAATGTGTTTTCAAACGTTTAACAGAGACATTAAACTCATAATGGTTCCGAGAACTGTGCAAGGCAAGCTAATTGTACTGACATGTAATAAGATTCTGAAATTGGCTGTGTGAAAGTTTTGTAAGTTAACTGGAAGCAAACAAAAATGTCAAAGCAAGTAACCAACAAAAAATGCCTAAGCTTGTGTTCATCAGGTCTTACAAGATTTATTTCTTACCTCTATGAGTGCAATTTTATCGTTGATGTCAGCAAGTAAAAAATTTCAGAATCAAAACGTCAAAAATAACTTGCAGTAAGCCTGTTAGACATAATTGCTAAAAAAAATTAACATCCAAAAGAACTTTTCCATCATCCTGATATCTTAAATATACTACATCAGAATTTTTAAAATACATCAGTGTAATTTGGTTTTATTTTTTCTTAATGTTTTCTCTTTTCCTTTATATGTATCCAAAAAAAGCTGCTTTATATTTTTGTTAATGCTTTCTAACCCCTTTGAAAATTTATATGACATCTTAAAAATACTAAGATAATTTGAGAGAATTTTTTCTTTTTTTCCATTTTCCTTTTTTCTCAAGTGTGATATATCTTTGTCAGGCTGTAGTGAATATTTGTAATTTTCAGCTAGTTTATCTGAATTACTGTGGTTTGTAATGCCTCAGGCACATTAAAGAATTATATGCCTGAAACTATTAAAAATCTATTCCATTTGATTTTATTTGTGGTGCAACACTCCAGCACACTTCAACTGTTCTACCCACCAAACCTAGCCAAACTTTCTTGATAGTCTGAAAGTATACCTGAGTTTTGTTTGTGTATGTATATATGGTTTTAGACCTGTCCATTTAAAAATAATAGTAGGCCAAGCACCTCATGGTGGCACCAAAGTACATAAATGAAAAACAGGTAAAGAAGCGATAAAGGCATCTAATCTTATACAGGAGGAATAAATCTTTTCAGCAGAACTGTTATACAGACTGATAGTTCACTTGCTTAGAACTGTGTTCTCAGTGATAATAGTTACCAGAGTTTTTGAAGAGACATACCTTTCCCCATAATGATATTTTTTATTTTTCATTAAGTAAGTGGTTGATGTTTTAAGGCATAACTTCCTAGTATTTAACACTTTACATTTGTAATTGATCACACAACACAGCAGTGCATAAATTCATAAAAATACTATGGTTTGAGAATCAGCATACTCTTGAGCTCAGCAAGTTGTACAAGTTACCAGTTTTTGTTTTTTTTTTTTAAAGATGCCTTTCGTTTTCAAACAGTAAAAATCTGTTTTGTATTAGGTAAAGTAAACAAAAGACTTTTCAATACTTGCCAAAGTATTTAAGGGAGGATGGATCTTAACAATGTGTATCAGTGATGGAGAAGAGGGTAAAGGAGGTGACGCTGGATTCTTCTCCATGGTCCTCAGTGAAAGGGCAAGACACAGTGAGCTTAATACAGTAAATTGTTTTGCTCAAGTGACACTTCAGAGTGTAGCACAAACAATCATTTCATGGTTAAATAAGTGGTTTCAAAACACGTTGTTATGCAAGCTGTATTTCTCTTTGTGATTTTATTTTAGCTTTGTGAACCTTACTCATTAATTTTTTTGGACTCCTATCCATTAAAGAAATTTTTACTCTCTGTGACATCACACTCTTCTTTTCCTTGATCCTTTTCCTTGATCCTATGAACCTCTTAACTGGAAACGAAAAGGATACAAAATGGGAAGATTTCTGCCTTCATTAGTGTTGTCTTAAAACTTCAGAGTCTTGGACAAATGCTTCTCTTGTGGTGGATTTTGGTTTTGTTTTTTAATCTGGCTTCCTAAAGAAATGAGAATCTACGTTGTCCTTTTATTACTGTCTCTAACCACCAGTAAATGACATTTGAACCTTTTGGTCAGTTTCAGCCACACTGAATAGGGATTGTGCATCCCAAAGCTTCCACAGGGTATGGAAACTTCCTGTAAGAAGGATCCTGGTTTTGATCTTACTGAGATAAAGGCTGCAGTATGGGGGTTTCTCCCTTATTAAACAATAGAGTGGGCACTGACTGGGCGATGCTGAAGTATTTAGTGAATTCCTGTACTTGTTCTTCTGAATAAGCACCTCTGTGTTGTTGTAGTAGGATCATGTTTGTACTGGAGAGTTGGTTGTATAAGATAGAGAGGCCTTTATTACGGTTTTTTATTAAATTGCCATGTTAAATAAGTCATGGAATCAACTGATAGATGACAGAATAGTGTGATTGTTACTGCCTTTTGAAAATAGGAATAACCTCTTTCATGTACCTTCATTCAAAATCTATTACAGCTAACTCAAAATTTAAAGATTCTCGCATTTTTACATAGTCTGTGGGTGCAGTTACACCTTTCAAAATTGGAACAACTAAATCAACTGAAGCCTTCTAGAAGGTGTGAATGAATAACACATTTAGTTTCTTTTATGAAATACAGCATGTCCCCTGATTGAATACTACTACAAGTGGTTGTCCAAGCAATTTCACTAATACTTGGAACAGTCAGAGCTCCAGATGCAATCTTGGCTTGTTTTGGGAGTCAGTCCAAAGAAGGAGAAAAACGAATTCCAAAAGAAAGCAAACTAATATTCATACTGTAAGCATTTGCTGAAGTTTATTCTGGAAATGCCTTCAGCCACCTGGGAGTATAGATTTGGATTGAGTGGGTTAACCTGTTCCCAAGTGACACTTCATGTAAATTAATGATCAAAATTTTGACATGATTGTCTGAAAGGTATATCTTGGACTATAGCTGAACATTGCGATACTGCTTCCAAATAAAAACAACAAGCTTTATTATACTTAGATGTACAGTTTTTGTATTCTTTGGCTTGATGTTCGAAACAGAATAATGGTTTTAAAGTAATAAAGATGTCTTGGCCACAAACCAGTATCTTCTGCTTTGATAATAATTCATTTGCTGAATAACAAACTTTATGAGTGAATCCTGTGTCATTTTGAAGTTACATGTAAAAATAAACCTGATTCAGTTCTGTAATACCCTGACTACTAATTTAGGGCATTTTCTGTGTCTTGATGTTTAACTGTTTCACAAAATAGTATCAAATATGACCAGTTTACATTGTTGTGCATAAAGACTGTAAATGTTCCAGAAGTGACAGAAAATTTCTAAAAGGGGGTGGGGGTTTTCCCCAACTTGGAATTCTAAGATAGAATATCAGTAATCTTTATTTCTTCATCTGCAGAGATGGTGCAAAGTTTAAGTATCACAAACCTGACAGCTTAAGATGTTAAAACAAGAATGTTCCAATAGTAAATAACATTAAAATATCTAGGTGTGGATTTCTTTTTTTTTTTTTAGTCAAGTCAGGGTTGAAATGGTTCATTAAAGCAAGTTAGTTCTGAGTTTTTTGTTCTGTGTCCTTATGAATGATTCTTTGTGACAGTCAGTGTTACTAGCTACATTTCTGGATGATTTTTTTGCTTGGTCTATTCATGGAATTTTTACTTACCTAGTTTCACTGTCACATTTTTACTTCCCTTTCCTTGTTTATAGTCTGCCACATTTATACTAATTCTGATTTCAAGTTCTGGTTTGTTGTTGTTATTTGCTATGAGTATGTACACACATGTTCAAATATTTGTGGTCCTAGCAGCCTCTTTCCCAGATTTCCCTCTTTTCCCAGATTTCATCTGCATTATTTTTCGGTTTGATTTGTTGGCTTTTTGACAGAGCCTTTACCTACAGACCCCATTGCCTTCTTATATAATTTATCAGTATGTATGGCTTACATGGAAGCAATGTAAAGCTCATTATATAATAGAACTCATGTTTGTGAGTAGTTCCTTTGTTTGGCATAAACTGAAGGTTGATTTTACTATTATTTTTTTCTATTTTTTTATAGATTTGCATGGCAATTCTTAGGACATACATTAGTATCAAAGAATCAGGCCTCCTAAAACGTGCAGGTATGGTATAGTAGTAGCTGTTGCTGTATCTTTTTTACTTAGCTTATTTAAAGCAAATTAAGTAGGCTGTCAGGAGATAAATGGTTGCCACTTCAGCTGTGAAAAAAAAAAAGTTCTTACTTCAAATGAAAGAATACATTCAATCCCTGTGTTTTCATGGTTCAGTTTCCCAGTAAGGCTAGAAATTTAGATGTACACTTACCTCAGGAGGTTCTTAGAAATCTTACTTCCACATAAAATGAACTTAACCTGACTGTAACTAGACTTGGGAGTAGAAATATGTAAATAGCACAGAGAGAAGGTTTAACAGAACCCAAATTTTATTAAGGTGCTTTTGAAAACCCTGGTCAAGCATCAAAAACCCAAAAACTTGAGAATGGAGGATCTTGAAATTAAGTGTTGCTACTGCACCCACCTCCAACTGATTTCGTTTAGTCCTTACACCATATATGCAAATGATTATGATTAACACATTTTAGGGACTGCAGTTCATTCAGATCCATCTGAGCTTTTGAGTTCAGTCAGAAAGGGCTTTTGTTTTGTTTTTACTCTGGACAGTGATTCCTTTTATACCAGTCCTGAGCAGTCTTTAAGTCTTTGAAAGCCTCTTAGAGTGTGGCAGAATGAGAACGGGGAATTCAGTTGCACACTGTGCTGCAGCGTTCCCGTGCTGAGCACATGAGTGTTTTAATGTGGGTAACACTGGATACCAGCAGGCCACAGTACATGTTTATCTAGGAAGGGTAGCCCTGGAACAGGTTGTAAGACCATCAGTTGAAACGCAGCACTTCACTTCCTCAAGTTTTCTGTCTGGAAAGGCCTTACTACCTTGATGCATGTACCAAATATAACCAGGGTTTGTGCATTCTTCTTGTGCTGCACCAGATCAGCTAAACTTTCTGGGAACCTGCAGGAATTACAGTGCTCAGCTCGATGATACAACAGATTTCAGAATAGTCAGTCTGGTTCTGCTAATGTTAACACTGTATTCAAACTGGATCAGTTCACCCGTATTTCTCCATATCGCTGCCCCATAATATCTTGGACAATTAAATGTTGTTACACTGTGTGTAAAATGTAGGGAAATAACTTGTTTAAATAGTTAGCATCAGTTAACCCCAAAGTGAAATTCAATTTAATTGCTTTTTCAGTCCAAATATTTGTGCAGTATTACAAAGAAGTTGCTCCTGGTGTGGATTTTGCTTCTGAAGTGCTGAATGATCTTCTTGTTTCATTGCTCAAAAACAGTTTGTTGCAGGAAGTATTTCAGATATTGAATGTAATTGTTCAAATCAAGACACTGGTAGGTGACTTTGTAATATTTTTTAAATCTTAGTTTCATAATTTTAGTTTTTTGAGTACTATGCCATTTATAGTAATAGGTTTGTCATTACTCTGGTACTCAAATCTTGGGTGAGGGGAGTAATTCAGAACACCCTATTATAAAATCTCTGAGCTTTCTAATTGAACGGAGTTGCAAAACTGATTGTGCTTTTTTTGTCTATATTAGCCAGCTGTAGATGTTCTTCTGAAAGTTTTTGAGCATGTGGCTTCTTTGAATATAAGAAATGCTGTGCCTACGTTAATCAATACCTTCTGTAAGGTACAAGTTTCGTTTGTACTTTAGTTTGCTTGTTGGAATTTCTGAAATACACTGCCCGTTTTTTAAAACTCAAACCTATCACTTTTAAAACCAGTACTGAAATAGCGCCAGAAGTTTTATTGTGAGTAGCTGAAATTGTGGTATTGGTTTTCATTTATTCCTTTGTTTCTGACTGAGATTCACTGTGATGTGTTTTTCCCAATGTTGTTTGCCACTTATCTCTGAAGATGCATTGTTATCCCAACTTTTTGTATGTTCACTTTTCTTACCTTGTTTGATATTACAGCTCATTGATGCTGGTTTGTTCCTTGAATTAGAACATTTTGACTACATTATTAAGTTACTTCACCAATTGCAAGTTTCCAGTTGGGAAATGACTACTGTTTCAAACATAAAATCCAGGTATATCTTTAGGAGCTATTTTCTAATTATAGCTGCCTACTTCCTTCTTCAGCATCTATTTTTATAAATTTATGTGTAATCTCTAAAAGATATGTTGGACGAAAATACTATCACGTTGTATAATTTTATTCAAATATTGTATTTTAAATTGTATTTTAAAGTGCTGTCAGGCTACTGTGTTTCAAAGATCAAGCATTGTTAAATCAAAACTTAGATTCTGACCACGATTATTAGTTTTTTCCATATCAATCATCATTGTACAAACTGCTGCCAGCTGTGATAAAGACCTATACAGCTGGCCCAATTAGAAACATCATGGTTTAATATATTATTTAGGCCCACACGAGCAAACAGTACTTCTGCAATAAACAAGCCTTCTAGGATTAGTTATAATCTGAAGTACTTTTCTAGTTTTCCTTCACAGTGTGACTACATAAACATTTGTGCCAACACTACTAGGGAGGAGGGTCATTTTTTGAGTACAGCTGGGATATGCTGGGCAAAATGTCAAATCTGTTAAAAAACTGCTGATACTTCCCCGTCTCTTGTACAAGATTGTGATCCTTTTTAATTTTTGTACTGTCTGCATCTACACCCACACACGAGAAACTAAATTTGCGATTCATACACCTTTGATTCTTAGTGGAAACCAAATATGCAGCGTCTGTGAAAATATCTCTGCTCAATTATTTGTTTAATACTTGTGCTAACTTCCCCTGGCAAGATTTTAAATGAGCATTTTCAGTGTGCAGTTTGTGTAATGTGAAGCAAATAGGATCAAAAATCATATCAGTTTAATGTTCGTATGTGATAATTTGTTGTTCACCTTCTGCTAGTTCAATAGGATGTGTCAAAATTTAAGCTGGGGTTGTTTTTTTTCTTTTTCCATATGGAAGATTTAAGGAAAAATACTTTGAAAAGACATGGATTTTTGACTTCAACTTGGCTGTGGCTGAAATTCAGGTACAGTATGTGCATTCTTCATTATTTCTTTTAAACCTACATGAAATAGCAATTTCTAGACTTTTTTTTAATTATTAGGCTTTATTATTAAGTATAGTGAGCTTATGATAAAATACTTTTATGCAAAGCCATGTTTGGGAGGGCTTAAAATGCAGGAGAAAAGTGTCTTTGGCCTTTCTGTAATGTCAGTATTTTAATTCACATACTTGGAGTTTTATCTTTGCATCGAATTCAAAGATTGTGTAACTTTAAGCCATTATTTCCTCTGCTTTACATTTGTTGTGCTTGGTAGTGGTACATCACTCCTCACCAAAAATTTAATACATTATTTAGCAGATAGATTTAGTATCTAATATAAAAACACACAATTGTAAAAGCTGCAATTGACAACATTAAGCAGTATTTTAAAGAATAAGGAAATACTGTAAAACATTCTGTATTTGGACACTTGTGTCTTTCATATTCAAGGTCAGATAACTCATTATGCACAGTTATAATGTAGTTTATGCATTATCACACATCCTGTGCAAATCCAGAGATTGAAATATAAAAAGTGAAAAAGCAGTACTGATTTTTTTACTCCTTTAACACCAGAATCAAGTGATCTGGCAAGCAAAAGACTAATTCATATAGAAAATAACCATAAATTCAGCATGCATCGTGGGGAAAAAAATGATGAATAAATGCCAGTTCCTACATAGGATGAATACGGGGTCTGAGCATTCTCAGTTGGGGTGATGACATGAAAAAATTAATTCAATTTCTTGAGAGATAGAAGTAATTAGCAGTCCATGCAAATTTGGCAACATGTAACTGCCATATTAACATAAATGTTCTTGGCAGTAGCATTTGATCTCCCACTTTTTTCTTCTTTAAGTCTATCCCAGGTACGTATCTCAAATTTCAATATATTTTCTGTTTGGTTCTCTGGAAGCAGGTTTGCTTATATTTATCCTTTGCCTTCTTTACAGCATTGCAAGGAAAAAAGGGATTGGACCAAGCTGGGAGCTTTGTATCTTAATGCAAGAACTGGATGTGAACATTTTGATGATCTTCAGAAATTGTTTTTATCTATTGCTGAAATTCTAACTAAAGATTCTGAGACAAATAGACCAGGAGTCCCTTTTTGTGATTTTGCTGATGCAGGTAAAATTAAGATGCAAGAAGTGCTTTTTGTAGAGTTTTTAAAAGAGATAAAAAATTAATTCATACCTTTTTCTGATTATTAGTTAATTTAATGTTACAATATTCTGAATTTTTGGGGGTGCAAATACAATCAGCTGTAATGTTCAGTAGAAGCTGTTTTCCAGCAGAAGTGCATAGTTGCTTACACTTAAAATCAAGGAATATTCTGAAGGAGGAACAGTAGTGTTTTATGAAATCAAAAAGAGAACCCAAAAGTCATGATCTTTCAATAAAAATGGCCTATGCTCTGGACAATGGCAAATGTATTTAAGTATTGTCATGTAAAGTGTCACACTGTTAATAGCATAAATAGGCTTCAGTGCTGTAAATATATATACTGTTGTATAAACACAATGGGTTGCATCACGTATATAATTTGTACTTTTTTTTTACTAAGTTGGATTTTTAGAATTATTTTATTCTCTGAAGAACCAGTGGTTTCTGCAAGAGCTGGGTGCTCAAGAACCTAATGTTTTAATAGTTCTGGCAGGTTTTCTTGCCTCTTTCTTCCCTATGCCCCTTAATTTGCATATCTATCATTCTTCCTAATAAATTTGCAGATTACTGGGGCTTGGTGAAGTGTCAGTGGGATGTTAAATAATTTTATAAGGATTACTTAGGTATTTTTCAACCTGTGTTTCCTAGTAAAACATAATGAATATTTATTCCAGACATGTGACATATCCTTTCTGACCACAAACTTTCTTATTATAAAAAAGCTGTCAGAGCTTCCAGTTGTGACACCAGGAGATTTTGTCAGAGCTTGGAATTTAGTCTGTCTTCCGTAGAGCAGTGGTCTCCCAACTGATAGGCACCTCTATCAGTGAAAAATTTTTGAGCAGTCACCCACAATTTATTTATTAATATATTGTATTTATGTGCTACTACACCAATATATTAAATTCACTATAAGCTATACACAAAAAATAGGAATCTCAAATATGAGATAAATATAAAATAAACACTACATTTTAAAGTATTTTAATTATTTTTATTTTCTAATAGTGCAGAAAATATTTCCTTCCCACAGCTGAATGGATTGTTGTGCTCTTACCCTGCTTTGAGACCTCTGCTCTAAATGCCTAACAGTGCTTCCAGAGAGGTTGTACTTACTCAGTTCTGCAATTACCAAAATTTCTTTGTGGTGCCAGAAAATGTTAAGCTTACTTTACAAATAATGATGTTACTAAATTAGCCATTACATGTCCAAGCATTTTATGGATGACTTAGATTACTGTGAAATATTGTCTGAATAAACTATAGTTATTTGACCTACTTCTGGTGTTAAGACTTAGGAAGTTGCTACTTTAAATGTCAGATAGTTCATAAAATATATTTAATATTTTCACAATTACTGTGTTTTCAAAATGTTTAATTTCTTTAAAACTGCATTTACATGGACAAAAAAAATTTAAAAGCCTTTTTCTTTTTCTTTCCAGTAATGAAAAATTCACACCATAATAAAGCAGACGGACTTTTCATTGGAAGGACTGGGATAAGCGTAATGTATTCGTATCACAAAGTACTGCAGTGGGTAAAGGTATGCAGAGCTACAGGAACCTGACTGGAAGAAAAAGAGAAAAATAATTAGTAATTTCTTTTATGGATATTAAACTGTATTTCTGTAGCAAAATGACTGGGTGTGCCACCTGCTTTCCTGCCATCTTAGTACTTCCTAACTGTCCAGCTGGACCAAAGCATTTTATTGTGCCTTTCTGAGCAGTTGTCTTCTGTGGAGCCCATCATAACTTGGTCTTGCAACCTAGAAACTGATTGCTCATGTTCATCTTGAGATTTGTCTGAGCTGAGGTTGAGTCTGAACTAAGAGACAGGTCTTCCTTAGATTCTGGGGTGAGGTGCTGATGGGGTTGTTTCCCAGAAACATCACTTTTTCCCGCCTTCATGCTGCATTCTGAGACCTCCCAACTCAAGTGATATTTAGAGAAGTTTGGGCAATTTGCTGCACCAGTGCTTCTGCAACATCCATTCTCAAATGGAATGGATAAGGCTAGGAAGACAGAAAAGCAGCGTGGCAAGGCTGCTCTTGGTGACTGCCTGTTCCCCAGAACGTTGCTGGAAGTGCTTTTCTTCCACTGAATCTAAGTTCTGTGAACCTTGCAAAACTCAGACATCACAAAGAAACACCTTTAAAATCATACCTTTGCTGTCAAATATTACACAGGGCCAGGGCTAAGAGACTAGACTTCTGACTGCATGTTTTATTTAGGCCTCAAGCAGTATTGGTCATAATTTCACAGCAGGAAGATCATTTCAATGTTAAATTTGTCTTTTTCATCCTGTAAGGAACCAGTGCATACAAACCAGATCTCTTACAGAAAGCAACATGAAAAGTGATAGCATAAGAAGTAATATAAACCCCCAGTGATTTTAGAGTGTGTTTTGGTCAGGGATCACATTCGGAACTTGGGCCTGATCCTTTCAGCTAATAATTACACTGTACGTGGATGTTCCTCATCCCATAGAGGATGATTTCGAGCATGCAGTTTTATGAACAGAAGCAAATGCTGTCATCCCCTTTTGTCTCTTGAGGTTTTGGTTTGGCTGTTTTTTGCAAATTACCGTCAGGGAATCCTTTCTGGTTAGCATCAAAGAATTAAATTGTCTTTTGTACAACTGTCTCTAGGGGTTGACCTTCAGGAATTCTGTTATGTTAAAATCCTGTGCACTGCGCAGTCTGTTTCCAGGATCAAGCCAGGTTCCAGGAGATACTTGACAGAGGTGCTTAGTATGATGTTAAGGTGTCAGTCTAGAGGCAGGATCCCTGTTCTGATGAATCATTCATTTTGCAGCATCAGCTGCTTGAGTTGAATGGCCTTCAGCAGGCTCCTATCAAGCTGCAGCACAGTGTGATACTGTTTAAGAGTAAAGGGAAGGAGAGAGGGTCTTTGTATTAGTACTTGAGTAATACTGCACTAGAACTTTTCAGGCATTTTTGTTCCACAAAACTTAGCAGTTAGAACAGTTAAGATACGTCTGACCACAGAAGACAGAATCTAATCTTGGCATTGAGGAGTGGTAGTGCTCCCATGCCCACTGAAGAGTTCCGTTTGGCTTGGGTTTTGGCTCTTCTTTAGCATATAATGTTTGTGTGCCTTCACACATTTTAGCTGTTTTCCAGATCCATCTTAAGGGATTGAGTCTGATCTTGGATTGCACAACCCCTCATATTTCAAGGAGATTCATCTTTCTTGTCCTAATTTCAAAGGTGCAACGTGTGAAAAGCACATGTTGTGTTATTCTTGTACAACATGAGTTACTAGAAGTAGATGCTTCTTAAAATACTATGATTTCTTTCATGTCTAGAGCAACATAGCAAACCTGCTTCTCAAGAGATTACTGACCAAGATCCTCAAACAGCTTTGTAGACAGCCCACGTTGGCCATATCGGTGTGAATGAGGCTCTGCTCTGAACGATTTTTATTGGAACTGGCAGATCCCAAATTTGTCTCTGCTTCAGGAAGATCTCTCTACCAGTTTTGCCCCATTATGTGTATCAGATAAATCCCTAGTCCTGTGGTATCTACTTGATACCATGTCTATTTTGTCCAAAAGGTAGTCCAGAAAGTAAGGTAGTAATGGATTTGCTCCAGTCTAAATATCGATCTGGAATCCGATGATAAAGTTGGTGGTTGTTATGGTGTTGGCCAGATAGGTCCAACTTCTTCCAGTTTATTGTCCTGCTGCATACAATCATCAGTGTTTTCTTTGACTTAACACTGGAGTAATTATTTCACTTTAATTATTACATCTGTGCTGCAAAATGAAAACTCTCTGTATGATCTTTTAGAATTTTGTACATTGTGTAGTACTGAATGGAATAGCAATAAAAATATTTATAAACAAAGGAAGCAAATACAAATAAATTACAAAGTATATTAAAAATACCATACTGGACATTATAAAGTAGAAATAATGTTATGGGTAATAGTGTGTTGGGAGCGCTTCCACAATAGGTTGGTAGAGTTTTTTTGCCTACATAGTCAAAAAACCCCAAACTCTTGATTAGAAATTTTACTATACTTCACCCCTGACTCAGTTTGGATGACTGCATCAATACCTATAAATCTGTGTCACTAACTTAAATCTGTTCTATTTTATGTAAATATAAACTGTGTTCACTGATATTGTTGCTTTTTCTGGCCTTCCGCCTTTCCCTTCTCCCTCTTACATTAGGGAAGGAAGGTTTTGGATAAACTGCATGAGCTACAGATAAATTTTACACTCTTGAAAGGACTTGTAGGTGCAGGGAGGTCAGCATCCAGATGTCAGATTGTTAATAAAGCTGCAGAAATCTTTCTTCATTCTGGAAATTTGGATGGAGCAATAAGGGTATTGAGAGGTAAGCCTGTCTTACAATTTCGACTTATATTTGAACAGTTCACTTCTATGACAGATTTGAGATAAAAGTTAAAAGCTGGTCTGTGTTTCTAAATACAGTTAGTAATACTGAGGCAACAAAGGAAATGTGATCCATCTTACTGGTTAGTATTCTTCTTGATATGTATAAGAAATATTGCAACTAATGCCCGATTTTTTCAGCAGTTTTCACAGTATTTTGCTATCAACACCACTCTACACAAAAATCTGCAGTAATGAGGGAGGAGTGCAGCTTGGAAAACGACGCTGTCCTGTGTAGTTTTCTTTTGAATCAAGGGACATTCAGTGTCACATTTCCGGCTTGGGTCAATGCAGTGTTTGCACCTCACAGTATCCCCATTTAATATAATTACTTTAGAACAGTACCATATTTCTGCAGTTACTACATACGGCTTTTTGGAATTCTGATCTGCTGAAAAGAGAAGAAATTCAGAAGTATAAAGAATGGAATGTATGCTGTAAAGTGATATTGAGGATGTAAATTTGCTGTTTAGTTTTATAGTTGTACATAGATAAATACACGTATCTATATGTGCCACTGACATCCATTTTACTACAGTTATGTTTTACAAAAGGGGTGATTTACAATATAAAGGTTCAGAGAATCAGTCTAAGGAGTCTTGGTTATAAGGAACAAATCATTTTATAAGTCGAGCTGCACTTTTCTGTGCAATTCTGAAGTTTGTGTCAGGGTACAGTTTACCGTACATTTTTAATGGCTCAGAGTCTCAATATCCAGAAGTTCCAATTCCTGTAAATAACACTGCACTGTTGTTTGCCACAGAGTCAGAGTGGATCACAGATACACCATTGTGGCCCTGTGATAAAATGGACATCCTCAATCGACATAATCTGTTATGTGCAATAGTGCATAAATACTTGAGGAAGAGTTTGTACAGGCAGGCATTTGAAGTTCTGCAGAACTTACCAGGCTTGCAGAAACATTCTGGTAAGTAAAGAAAAAGATACTGTGTTAAGAGCTAAAAATTTAACAGATGGTTCTGTGGTGGTACTGCCGTGTTTTCTAGCTAAACTTTGTTGAAGAAGTAAGATGGATTTATACAAGCCTGTTTCGGTTTTCCAAAGAGTATAGTGTCAGTTGAAATGTGTTGTGCTCTGCAACTCTTGCTGCACTTGTGCACACACACTTGGGTGTGCACACACACCTGTCGTCTTTTGTTCAGTTACACAGGGCAACTGGAAAGACCAATTACATTTTTAAGGATTATATACAATCTATACAGTGAGATAAAATAGGGATATTTTAATTTTATTTTATCTTAATTTCAGGTTAATGAGGTGGGTTTCTTTTTAACTGAGCTAGCTAACCTAAGCGTCTCTTACATACCATGTTAAGAACCAAGTGCTCTTTCAGGCTCAAATTTATCTGACAGATTTTGGATGAGTACTTCAAAATGAGATGCATAGTTACTTAGGCTCTACTGAGGAAACCTCAGCTGATTCCTGTGTGTAGGTCTCAGTCTACTGCCACTGTATGCTTTTAGGTATGTTAGGAGAGATTGCCTGAAAGACCGTCTACTTTAGAGAGTACTGAAAGGATCTACTTTTTTATGAGGTGAATACAAGGCTGCTCAGTCCTGCCAAAAAGGAGACACTTCAGAGCAGGATTAGAAGCAGAAAACCAAGCAGATTTTTATTGCTGGAAATGTTAAATCTGAGAGATTAGGTGAAGGTTGTATTTATAGGCTTGAGCAAGTGAATGTATTTTTATCTGATTCTATTGGTTTTGGCAGCAAATTGTAACTTGAACCTTAACACTTCTCAATGTGAATGAACTACTGTATGAAAAGATTTTTGACGAATTAAGCATTCACATTATCCCAACCTTGTTCCGTCTTGCTGATAGAGGCAAGAGTTCTGATTTAGGTACTGATTGAGAAACAATCCTTCGACTAGATTTACATTTGAATTAATTCAATAGTTAATATTCTTAATTTCATTTCAGATACTGTAGATGCTTCTCAATATAGCTGCCATTTTAACAAGCTGATAAATGCCTGTTTTGAGAACAAGAACCTTGGGGTGTCGTCTTCTGCAGTAGACTTCATGCTTTCCAAAAAAATTGCTATTGATTTTGTTTTACTTAGAGGATTAATCACAGCTTTGGGAAGAAGTTCTTTATGGTCCAAAGCTAGGACCTATTACAAAAGTAAGTTGCTTCTTAAACAATATCCTCCCCTTATGTTCTTTGGGTAATATGCTCATAAACTTTCAGTATGAGTAAGGAGAAAAACAGTACTTTCTGTGTCACTGTCAGGAATTGATTTGTAACCAAAATATTTATTAGAAAATGGTGGGTTGAAAATAGGAATCAGTGCATGCTACCTGGCATGACATAAATATAATGGTGATAAAATTAATTCTTTACATTCAGTTGCAGATTTTCAGATATGTGAGCCCTGAAATGGTTGAAAAGTGCATCATGTTCACTTTCTCATCTAGGCAAATTAGATTTCCTGATACTTCTCTCTAGAAGTGTACTACCATCTCTCTGGTGGTAAAATTATTGATAATAAAGATTTGAGAAGTCTGGCTAATTAGTTTATCCTAATGATAAGAAAATTCCTTTCAAGTAAAAGCTAATAGTCTGTAATTGTTTATAACTCTCCATTTCTGAGCTAAGATAATACTGAATGTGCCGCTTTGCTTAGAGTCTCTCAGTATTGTCACATTATTTACTGTTTGATTCTGTGTAAGAATTGTTGAGGTTAGCAGACTGCTTTAAGAGTCTGTCCTTTCTGGGATGGATACTTGGTTTTGTTAACATTGAAATGATTGTTTTTGGTTTTTTTCCCCATGAAGTGCTGTGTATGTTGGGTTGCTGGGATCACTTGACAGGAGATGGGAACAAAGCGGGAGATGCTGTTCAAATGTTCTCTCAGTTTGACCATCTTCTGTCTGACCTGCCTGAATTGTACTTGTGTTATCATACACTTGGTGTCCCCAGACTTCTGACAGAGCTTTTTAATCGTAGCTGATAAAACTCATTGAAAAAAAAAAAATTCTAACATTTTACAACTCTGAATATTAAATGTGAATGCTGTGTGCTGTGTTCTCAAATCAGGCCATTTCGTTGGTGAAATAGTAAAATCCATTACGGGTTTAGGGCTGGGGTTTTTCGACGTTTAGCCACACAGAGGAAAACAGATCTGTGTTTAGTATTGGTAATCGTTATTCTTCATCTTTCTGCATTTACTCTCAGATGCTTTATCACTGGGTTGCTACCCAGAGCTGCAGGGAAATTTATATCACAGACTTCTGAACATTCCATCTTACCTGTCTGAAGTTGAAATGCTGTTGACCATTGAAATATTTCTTGTTTCAAATGCCAGTGATATTCAAAGTCCAAGGACTACTAGTCTGACACTTCAAATAATACTGAAAAGGTTTGTTTGTCAGATTTGTACCATTTTGTTTATATTTGTTCATGGGATCATGTAAGTAATAGATCTTGTTTTCCTTATCCTTCCCAAAGAATACATCTCTTCATTTTGTTCCTTGGATAAGTGAGTTTTTTATCCATGTATATGCTATTGTATATCTGTTTGTTTTCTTAAAGAGTAAATTCTATCTTGCAAATAAATGTAGGCATGTCACTTAGGCACAGCCTTGTTCCAAAAGTGATTATGTGCCTAAACTGAGTAAACCTTATGGATTCAAGCATGTACGTGAATTCTTGCTATGTCCAGTTCATTAAATGGTTTACATTCCTTTACTGAATCTTCCAGCCCAGAGACATTTTTTAATGAAATGTGCTGAGAATATCGCAGAGCTACTTTTCACTGGCATTAAAGCCTATTATTTTTCATTACCATTAAATATGTTAAAAATACACTTTCTATAACTTTTTATTTCTTCAGAAAAATAATATAATCTGTCCAGAAATGAGCACAATATTTATCAATGAAAAATACAAGGCATTATTTTAGTGTTTTTGTAATTTTCCTGCCAGTATAAAGTGTTAGGCAAGTGACACTGGGCCTGTATGGTACCTAATTTTACATTTGTTAAAATTCCTTTGCAGATCTGAAGATACTGTTCACAATAACAGTGCCTATCAAGGGGCAGTGGAGAGGCTGATCCAAGCAGCTCGTTTATCTGATCCAAAGCTTTTTCTTAAGCATATGACAATGAATGTTAATATGGAAGAAGTTTACAGCCTGGAGCATTCATCTGCTCTAAAATGGCTTCAGGAGAATATGAAATGGGCTGAGAAGGTCTGGCTGTTTCAGTAGTTATTAAATAGTTTCCACTGTGTTTGGACTGTGCCTTACTGATCTACAGCAAGATTTCAAACTCAAGTTGTGGTTTTAAATACTATATTGATGATAATGCAGATAGTAGCACAGAAAGAGTACTTTTTTCCCTAACTATATAAACTGTCACACTGACTTACATGGATATTTTGCAATGGCATCACCAGATAAAGGAGGAAGCTGCAGCCTCAGAACCTGCATTCTCCATTCTTACAAAGAATTAGTACTTTGCTTGTTTCTCCCAGCAGGTAATCGTATAAGTGTAGTATAAGCATCAATAAAAGTGTAGGTAAGTGCATTGGTTGAGTGCATCTACTGTTCTTGAGTGAGACATTTTCCACGTTCATTCATGGTCTGTAGAAGTAATACCTGTTTCCTTTTGTCTGCCTTACAGTAACTTGTGAGGTCACTGTCCCAACTGTTTTGCACCTTAGTCTTAATTTCTTTGTTCCAAAACCTCAGTAAAAAACCACTTGAGACATGCCTGACTTAGGATACCTTTCTTCACAGAACTGAGAGCCTATACATGTTGCCCACAGCTGAAGGTTTAGTTGATAATTTAATTAGATATTTATTTGATGTAGGTAATAGCTTGTATATTGGTTACACATTGGTGTATATGGATGCTTCCACTGAAAAGGAAAACTTGCTTTTTCCCTTGATTGTGCTCTTAGAGAGATGTGTTTGCCCATCTTTTAGGTTCTGCCAACTGCATGATGAAATGGAGACTTCCAGCAAGCTTGTTCCACTATTCCTGCTTCTTCAGGATTTCTGCTTTTTTTCCACCTGAAAATCAATCCTATTCAAAGCATGAGTTGCTTTAGTCACACTCTACAGCCTGAGTAAGAAGAACCAAACATTTAATACCAGAAAGCCTCTCATAGCAAAACAATACTGTCAAAGTAATTTGCCTTTGTCAAAGTTGATAGTTACTGAGCTTGCCACTTTTTGTAGTGTTGTTAGTTTAGATCTCCAGCACCAACCTTCATAAACTTGCCAGTAATACAGCTCTCCATCCCTTTTAAAGCCTTTTGTTCTGAACACTTAAGCTCTTTTGGGTATAGAAGTTGATGAGCTTTTAGGCTGTTCCATTTTAAGTGAGATTAAGATGGTGGCACAGGACCTCAGTGTTTGAAAACTGTCTCTCCTTTGGGGTACCGTAAGTCTCCTCCCAGTTCCTGTATCATTATGCAGGTGTCCTTTGCAGCTCTAAATCATGAAAGCCATCATGACCTTAGTACTGGGTGTTTGTGTGGAGGGTTTTGGTGTCAGGGGCTTTTCTCTTTGCGGGAGGTTGCCGCTGCAGTCTTGGGGTTTGTGCCATTAATCTGATGTCATGAATCTGATGGTCAGTTGTTGGATTCATGACCTCCTCAGGGCCAGGTCCTGGTGAATACCACTTCTCACCCAGTCTGTTAGGGGATTGATACTGCAAGAGAGAGGATTGAATCTGATGACCACCAAGATCACTTTACTCCTGTGTGCCACCTGTACAGAAAAATGCTAGGATAGAGGCTCTTGTCCTTTCACTGGGTATCATTCTTCTATAGGGATCATCTGCCTGCCTTGTGAAAAATGGTAGATCCAGTACAAATGGTACCAGATGGCTTTTCTGCAGGAGCCATTCACCTCAGTCTTAGAGTACAGTTGGCACTGGTCAAATCCAACTGGATTCTGCTGATTTTGCTTCCCAGTAGCTGAAAGGCTGTGTAAGAAGTAATCAGGTCGCAGGTAAGGGATCTAAACTGATGCTCCTGCAGCCACTCCAGCATTAGGGAAGAGTGCAATTTGGGAGGTTCCAACAAACTAAAACTGGTAGTAAGAGACAAAGTAATTTTTGCTAATTACTTGCGAGATCCTTTGTGGCTTAATCTCCCTTGAAATTAGACAAGGGTTATCTGACCCTCAGCTAAATCCCACATTTCTGTGAGTGGTACCCGATGTGGCTAATAGTGTGTTTGACAGACACAGAAGGACAGAATTCTCATTGTAAACTGTATGGCTTCAAAACTTGGGATGTTCTAGAGACAGCAGATTTTTTTCCTCTGTAAGCAACCTTGAATTTTCACTTCGATCATCCCCTGAACAAAACTCCAAATGTTGCTTTATTTTTCAGACAGAGGTTAATCATTGACTTTCAAGCTTAACTTGGAACAGTGTAAAATTTTTGCAATGTTTTGGCTCCATCTCCTGAGTGTCATCTTCAGCTGATAGGATGTAATCTCAGTGTTTTATATTAACAAGCAAAGCAAGCTCCTCACATCATTGCTCAGTTTTGTTACAACTGAGCTTCTGGTGTTTGTGTCAATATAGTGTTTCTCCCTGTATCACCATGATAAACCAGTAGGCAACTGAAACAACTTTGTTGTTAAGTCCCTGTATTTCACATTTTTGTTTTGTGTGGGTCCACATGAGATACAATGCAAATCTGGTCATTTTGATGTGTATCAGAAGGCCGGAAAGGTTTCTTGAGTAACATTCTCGGTATTTTGGTAACAGAAATTCCATGTGCTAAACAGGAGAAAACTCCACTGTGGAAAAGAAACGAGCCTGGAAAGATGGAAAAAATATCCTGAAGAATAAAGTTAAGTACAACAGAGGCAATGCAGTTTTGCAAAGCCAGCCACTCAGTAGATAATATCCATATTTTTGCTTTCTCCCAGTATAAGTTAAGCTGAAAGAATGTCTATGTTTGACATTAAATTATTTACTTGGTATAATTTTTCATATAGGAAATAAAATGTATGTTTATCTGTTTGCAGAGAGAGATGGAAAAATGTGCGAATAAAAACTTCCTTGTGCTGTGCTCAGTAGCTTGGAGCAGACAGTGCTGTGCTCCTTCAGTATGTTGTTTGATGTGTAAGAAATTCCCTCTGTGAAAATCTTTCTTCAGTTTTCACTGATGACACTGTCTTGGAAAGATTATTTTTGTTGTGTATGAACAGTTTCTTGTAACAATAACGAATAATGTGGTTTGTAAGACTTACTGAAATTTCATTTCAATATATTGACAATTTTGAGAGTTTCAAAATGTGGGATAGAGGTGAGAGCAATGAGGGAGGGAGAGCATTTCAGAGGAGTTGCTGTTAATAAATGGTTTTTTATATTTATATAAAGCATTCAAAATAGCTGAGTCTGTATTGTCATTAAATTATTTAATTCTATTCATATTCCTGTAATGAACACTCTTAGATATGCAACAAGATAGTCAACAAAGTAGATGTGGAAAGCTTAATATCTTGTAACCACTAGAAAATGATATGCTGCATGAGGAGGTTAAGAAAGTGTGAAATCAGTCAGTTCTTCACACCAGAGCACAGAATGTAGCAAATGCTCATGAATAAATTGGGCTGAAACTCCCAGCTGTGGAGATGGCCAGCTTCCAGCTTTAACTGGAAGTGCAGACTACAACCAGGGTTACAGGCTGTGCTCGGTTCACTGAAGAATTCAGATGGATGTTAGTCAGAGTTTCACTTGAGGAGAAGTAGTAAAATTAAATTAGCTTAGTAAAATTTAGCCACAGTAAAAGCAATTATTCACATTTCTTGTCCTTTCACATTCTCCAGATGCATCTTGCAGTTTTATTGGAGGGTGGGTTTTTTTTGTTTGTTTTTGGTTTTTTTTGCAAATCTAGCTCTATTTTTCAGTTTTAACTCCTATATAACTTTTTTTTTTTTTTTTTTTAATTACTAGAGTGATGTGTAGTATCAGAATGATACTGACATGATTGTCTTGGACTTCTGGACCATTGCATGGGATGGGATGGGATGGGATGGGATGGGATGGGATGGGATGGGATGGGATGGGATGGGATGGGAGAAACTGATGCTATTTTTTGACCTTTGGCTAAAGGAGCAAAACAGAAACAAATGAACAAGGACAAAACAGTTCCAATTGTCACTTAACTTAAGAAGCAAGAATGTTTAAAATTCTCTTTTAGGGCTCAAGACCTCAAAATGCAAACTTTTTCAGGTGATAATTTTATCTGGTATAAAACAAGTCTTTCCATTTGAAAATCTGTGCAGCTCTTGCTGAGCTAATGGGATGTGTCCTGGGTATGGATAGGGAATATTGTGACCAGATAGAGCCACAGTAGTACTCCCCATCAGCACAATAAATGTTGAGACTTAGCTAAGAAGCAGGAATAAATGCCTGTGCTGGGGCAGGATGTGGGTGTTCTGTTAGAAAATGTGTACCCCAAGCAGTGGAGCTGGTATCTGGCACTGGCACTTGCTGATGACCTCTCCCAATTTATTTTATTCCTCAACGAGTTAAAATAAATTCCAGGTGAAATGAACAGCACGCTATTCTGTTGAATCAATTAAATTTATTTTTTCATTTGCATAATTGTCCAGTCAATTTGCTTACATAACTGATTGGCTTCTACTGGGAAGCGAAAAACATACTGCACATTATGGAAATTATGAAAATCCCCCAAGGGCTATGAGATGGTTTAACTTGATTTAAGGCTTCACTGAGCTACAGATAGTTCCTAAACCTTGACAGTTCTCTTTTTAACCTTTTCTGGCTGGAAATGCAATAGATTACATGCAAATAACTCCAGTCCCTATTACCTAATCTCCCTTTGTTCTCGAACACTGGCAGCAATAGACATTTTTGCTCTGAGGTTGCATGTCCCTGGATCAGCTGCATTTTGACACCAACTACCTTGGAAGGAAAACAGATGTGTAAATATGTGTGTACATTGAGCATTACTAACGTAAGACATAGTCTTAAGCTGTGCCAGAGGATGTTAGGCTGGACAGTAGGAGGAGTTTCTTCATAGAAGGGATGATTAGACCCTGGAATGGGTTGCCCAAGGAGGTGGTGAAATCACCGTCACTGGAGGTGTTTAAGGAAAGACTGGACGTGACGCTCAGTGCCGAGGTCTGGTAGCCGCGTGGTGTTCGGTCACAGGTTGGACTCGATGAACTCAGAGATCTTTTCCAACCTAACTGATTCTGTGTAGTGCAGGAAAGCAGCTCTTGCATTTCCCTCCTGCAGAGCTCAAGCCTGGTTCTTGGCCTACTTGATGTTTTCTTTCTGCAGAACAAAAGGCGACGTGAAGCGCACGTAAACATTTGGCTAAATTGCTCCCATCCCCTTAGCAAAAGGGCAGGCATTCCTCCTCTCGGGGTTTTTCCCATTCTGTATCCGTGAGGAGCCGCTGCAAGACGTAGCCGGACTGACGGCCGCAGCAGCCGCTGCACTGGGAAGAGGGCGCTTCCCTCAGGCGCCCCTGAGGGGCGGGACCTGCGGGGCGCGCGCCTGGCGCCGGGGGCGGGGCCGGCGCGGGGAGAGCCCCGCCCGCCCCGTGCGGCCGCTCAGCGGAGGAGCCGCCAGGGGGCGGGAGCGCGGCCGCGCGCCGGCCCCGCCCCCGGCGGGAATCCCCCGGGCCCGCCCCCTCCGAGGCCGTCGGCGGGGGTGATGGGGCCGAGCCCCGGCGGGCGCCGTCCGGCCGCGGCGGTAAGCGGGGCCGGGCAGGGACCCTCGGCGCGCCTCTCCCCGAGGGGAGGGCATGAGGGAAGGCAGCGCGGTCCTCCGCCCACCTGCGCGGGGGGTCCGTTCGGACGACGGCTGGAGGACGGTGCGAGGCCGAGGCCGGGCGGTGTGTGGGGGGAGTCCGCTTTGAAACCGGGCCGGGCCGCGTCGCTCGGAGCTCTCCGGCGGGGCGGGGACCGGGGGCTGCCCGCGCGCTGGCAGGCGCGGGGCGCTACGTGCGCGCGGGCACGCGCGGCCCCAGGTCTCGGTTCGGCTCGGCCCGGCTCGGTTCGGCTCGGCCCGGCATCGGCGGCTCCTTATCCCGCGGCTTGTGCCTGAGGCTGCGAAAGGCCCGTGAGCCGGATCGCGGTCAGCTCCGCCGCCCCCTGGGAGGACCGTGCCTTTAGTGGATCTTAAAGCGAATTCTACCAGGGCTCTGTTTTCAGTAGTTAAAATTATTAGTGGTCGGACCATTGCAGCTGATTTCCTTTCAAGCCGTGAGCGAGTCACGTTCACCCGAGCTTACTTTCTGAGCGCTGTCATCTTGTTGATTTTCACGCTGTTTTCGCCGTGCTGCCTCAAGTGTAGGTAAACACCTGGAACAGCCAAGAGCGGGCTGAGCTGGGGGGTGGCAGCTATGTGCGACGTCGTGGTGCCAAAGGCTTCTGCGGCATAATTCGCATTTTGTTATGTTTCAGCGGGTTAGTATTTGAGGTGGGATGCAGAAACCCAAGAAGTTTTGTTTTTCAGCTAAGCGATGTACCAATTTCCAAGCAGTTAATAGAGCATTTAGAGCAAGAAACAATGATGCTTTTGTCTGGTTATATAAAGCGTCACCGTGGATTAAGTGAGATTGTTGAGTTTTTTCCATCCTCTACCAAAATGCCTAAAGCTAAAATTACAGTGAGAGAAAACTGTTTTATGACCAGAGAGCTTGTTAACGTATTTAACTTAATTTCTGATTAGGACTGTTGTTTCAGACAGTGAAAATGACATTGTTACTGTTTTGCCCACCTATCTGAAAATCAGAAGACAAAAATTATCAAATGTTTTGGGGATATTTTAGCCCACTATTTTTTTTTCCTCCCCCTGTCTACCTCTAGTAAAAGTTCAGGTTCTTGGTAAAGTATATTTGTATTAGTAATATGCACTTTTGAAACTTCAGGTGTTTTGCAAAGTAGGCATAGGAAGTGTCATGCTGTATCCGAACATGGATGATGTTTCTCTGACAGCTGTTCATCTTGGGTTCTTTAAAACAGCATATGTAGCAGGCATGTTATTTTGATAAGTGCAAAGTGTGTTTAAAAAAAATGCTTGAAAACATTGCCAATGCCAATAGGGAGCTTACCTCATAATCCCTAATAATTAGGCGTATATTTGCACTCTGACATGCTAAGTGGTTTGTCTCCTGTTGGCAAACTCTAGGCTACAGTTGCCTAGTGCAGAAGTTACTGATTCATTTTTATGAATGTCAGCAAACCTTTGGTAAAGATTTCCCAGAGCATTGTATGACAGAGGTTTTCCCTTATGTTTTATATAACCCTCCCACAAAGTAGTTGGCGCATATGTTTTAAAGTATTAATATTTAAGTGTAGAACTTAGTACAAGTTTACATAGAATTCCATGTGTTAGTGCTTAAGGAAAGCTTCTATTTGTTTGCTTTTTAAATTCTTAGGAAATCTTTTTCTCTAACTGGAGTACCTGTAAATGTTCATTCTTTAAATGTTCATTCTCAAATCAAGATCTTAATAACTCTTACAAAGATCTTAACAACTTTTAATATTGGCAATACCCTCTGTTAGTAGAGGAAACTGAAAGCATTCTTACGCAGAACTTTAGGTTTTGTGTGTGGTGGCTCAATTTTATATTACTATTGTGACTTTAAAATTTAACACCCAAGGTTTAGAAAATGCGCTCGTAAATAACAGGGGAAAATATCCATGTCCATTTCTAAAAGGGATTTTTTTTTTTTTCTCCTTTAAAGTGAGTTAGTGGATGGCTGAAATTTGGCTCAACCATTAAGTTGTTGAAATGTTTTGCTGCTTGAGAACCGTGAGAAGGTATGGCACGTTACTGACCTAATTTACCTTTAGCATATGTTTCAGTGTTTGCTTATGACTTGCATTTTTGTGAAACTGGTTTGGTGTTTTTGTTTCATGCTTATTTCTTTGACATTCTCGTCTTTACAGCTTGAAGCTTGCAGCAGAGCATCCACAGTTGAAAATCCTCCAAAGCCATATGCCTGTCCTCAAGTGAGACATTAAAAAGGCTCTCAACAAAACAAGGGGTTTAAAATGGCTTAATTATGAGAAAAATGAATATGATATCCAATATATTACTGCATTATTGAGTTATTAAAGCTTAGTGCTTCAGAACATGTGAATACGTCTGTAACTATGAACTTAATTTAACAGAGCTTTTCAGTGCCAAAGCTATACGCCAAAAAGTTGAGAGATGTGAACAAAAAGGAAGTTGAAAGGAATTATTTAACCAATAAATTAAATCAGTCTTGGAGTATGATTGCACAGTGTGTTCTAGTAGAGATTGTATTTCATGTCGTGAAGTAGAGACGCTGCCTCAAAGTGGTTGTGACCTTGATTTTAATACGAAGCCTTTCTCTGCTCTTCAGATCTAAATGAAGCTCTTGGAACAATCTTTGGTCCTTGTGAATGAAGCTATAAACATCTTTCTTGCATTTTCTTCCTCTAAATCCATTTTAATTCACTTACTTTATCACTTCAGTTGAAAGATGCCTCAGAGTTCTGTCTTTCACCTTCAGTGAATGAATTCTTCCTTCTGTCACGCAGACTAATTTTGGCCTTTGAGCATTTCTCTTTAAAGCAAGTTCAAAATAGACTTTTGGCTGGAATCCTGAGCCTTCCTTCTAGCATGACAGTGTTGTTTAGATACAAAACAAGGGACCTAAAGTTAGCCATACTTGGCCATTTCTCATGTAAAATAACAGATGGAATTTTATTATTAATAAATTTAGAAGCATGATTAATGGTTTCCAGGTATGTCGAACTTTTTTTCTGAACTACTGGAAACAACGTGCAATGTAGCTTGAGAGTGGATGTTGGAAATGGTATACAAAGAAGGTGAACAGAGCTCAAATAAGGTGAGCTCCTCTTCCTCCTAGCAGCTTGGTCTAGGAGGATGTGGATTTCTTGCACAGCAGTCAACTGCAATCAGAAGGGTAGCTGGTTAGTTTACTGTTTTCCCTTTGCTGGAAATATTTTTTTTTTCCCTTTTACTGTGTTGTGTCCTCTTGCTACCTGAAAAAAAGAGAAAATTTTCCTATTTTTTTTCTCAGCAAGACAATTATTTTGGTGCTTCCAGATCCAAAATGGTAAAGCCTATGACTAAGTGGACTTTCATCCAGAGTGCTTTGCTTCCTGTCTTGCCTAGTCTAGTAGAGGTGTTTTTCCCGCATCACTGGGCAACTGTGCCATGATTTTGTCATTAAGAGCTTTCACTCTCTCTGATAACATTATGTTGCTGTGGAACTTCACCATCTCCTGCTGTTTTGAGTCGGATCATGTAGTGATGACTAGTCTTAGTCTTAGAGTCTCTGGGATGCAGCCAACAAGGAGGTAGAAGTGTTTGCCGGTAATACATATTTTAGCTTTTTTTTTAAAATCTTACATTTCATCTAAATTGTTTTTAAGTCATAACAGATTTGTAATTCCATTGGCCTTCTTACATCATGAGGTTTTTGTCCCATTTACTACAATAACTTCTGTTTTCAGCAAGCTGACTTTTAAGATTTGCTAATTAAATATTTGCCCACCTCTTAGGCAGAAAAAATTAGTCTTCATTGCTTTCATGTTTCTAATTGAAGAGCTGGGAAAGTTGACAAAAAAAAGGTAAAGTAAGGGTCACTGCTTCTGCCTGACAGCTCAAATGTTGTCATTTATCATTTGCCAAAATAAAACTGTCTGCTTATTGTCTGAGGACCAATTTGGAGAATTTTTTTTGATTTTTTTTTTTTAATTAATGATAGCAGTTGAGAAAGTCTCGTGTTTCTGTGTCCAGGATCATTATTTGGTCTAGGATGCTGGACAAATAGCTCTCTGTAAAACAGTCCTGTTAACTATTATTAATAAAGTTATCAGTTTTATGTGAGTTGGAAGCAGCTTTATCTCTAATCTGCCGTGTATTTTCCTATTTGGGGGTTGCAGTTTGGTACTGTGAGGAGTGAAAATGCATTGTATTGCTTAACAGGGCAGAGTCCCTGCCCTTCTGATTTGCAAACTAAAATGAATGTTAATCACAGAAATTGGCCTGTTGAATTTGTTAGCTTGTGAAATCAGCTGAAGGAGAAATCTGTTGTTGTACATCTCCCAATTCAGTTTTCTTGCTGTTTTTATGTATGCTCTTTTGCTTCTTGGTTTGCTAAATCTGACTATTACCTTTGAGCTATGGGAGGATATTTTGGTGGGTTTTAATGCAGGACTTGGTTTTTCTTTCCATTTCAGTCTTCTGTTACACAAGTGTGCTCATTACAGAACTGGCAATCTTCTTCTCCTACCTTTACATTTCTTTTAGTGCTGGTTTCTTGTCATTCAGCGAAGACAAAAGGGCAAAAAGTACTGTCTTTTTACTTGATGTTTTCTATAAAAGAGTATGTTCAGGAAAATAGATTTTTTTTTTTTTAATGGACACAAGTATGGAGCTCAGAAACTAATGCAGAACTTTTTTTTCACTGAATTGTGATTGTTATTCCCTGGTAAAATTTAATATTCTTTCAGCACTGCTTGAAAAATACTGTGTTTGGCTTTTTAACTTGGAGTTTCAGAGGGTTAGCTTTTAAGAGCAGCTTCAGCAGTGTCTGTGAAAAATACTACTAAAGCCAGTATTTGCAATTGGAACTACTTGACTGGAGAATTTTTATTTGAGGCATATTTGAGAAAGTACAAGTTCCTGTACTTGTTTACATGTCTTATTCAACCATTAGCATTCACCATTCCTCAAACCTGTTGGATTGGCACTGTCACAACACAGCTTTGTTAATCCCAAGGGGAAAGAACCAGAATTCAGACTCCTAATTTCAATTCTCCAGTTTTAAATTGTTATACTTGCAACTATGAATGTTTACTCTCTTCTGTCACATTTTAATGTAATTATATCAGTTTGTCACTTGATTGGTAGCTTCATACATAAACATTTTACTGCTTTGTTAGGTTATGTCTGGACAAGATACTGCTGCAATGCGTTCTTCAATCAAGAACTTTGTCAGGCGCTGATGCCATCAATGCTCTCAGACCTTTCTATTTTGCTGTACATCCAGATTTCTTTGGCCAGCATCCCAAAGAGAGGGTAAAAATACTTTAGTGTGCTTTCTTTGTAAATATTTCACATATCGAGGATGGAGATTTTCTACTTTTCCTGCTGTCAGAGAGACAAAAGTAATGTTAGAATAAACTATGGTTGGTACCAGAGAAAAGAATACGCACTTCCTTAGTTTTTAGCAAGGATAGGTCCCTTAAAAGTCCCTTATTTATTAATCATATTTTCTAATTGTCGTAAAGAAAATACTGATTCCTTCCACGCTAACTCACAATGCATTTTTCTTTATCCCTTTGAAATGCTGTGCATTATATTTGAATCAATTAATTTCTTTAAGTTTGAAAGCCAGTGGATTTTAGAATGCACACAAATGTACAAGTACATACGCCATGCAGATTTATTCATGCAAGGTAGTTATAAATGCTGAGAATATGAACCGTATTACTACACGTTAAAAGCAACTGACATTTTGCAAAGCCTAATTCTGTGTGTAAGATTAAAAAGTTTTAGATGAAAAACGGCCAAATTCATCATCTGTAATTTCTGTTGGTTTGTTTTTGTTTCCAAACAGGAAGTAAATGAAAACTCTCTGAAGAGGCTAAATGGCTACTTGGAGAACCTGCAGAAACCGGGATTTCGTTCCTTTAAGCCAACTCAGCTTACTTTTTATGTAAGAGAAAGAGAACCAAACTCTTCTAATGTTCAGGAATCCTTCAGTGCTTCAGGTGCTTTTATATCGTGTAGAATGTATCTTCTTGTATTTAAATTCCTTCAGACCATTGCTTAGCCTTGTGCAGTCATAACGACTTTTCAACTGAATAAAATCCTGTCAAACCATGAAAATCTGTATTAGATGAGACAGGTGGGACCATCCCAAGTAGTTAAACATCTTAAGCTTTAAAAAGCCTTGAAAGAATGAGACATTGCAGCCCTGAGGTCAGGTTACAGTATAAGGAAGTAAAAAAGGTGGATGTAAATGATTATATTTCTGCTTTTAATACCATTGCCTTGTTTAACTGGAGCAACAGTTGGGTTCTTGTCCTCATTGCAGTTTATGTATAGTACACAGTGTCAGGAAACTTGTAGAATCAGTAGGAATTTACTCTCTTAGCAGAAGCTGTATAATATCTGAAGTTTCGATTTACTTGTCTCTTCTTTTTGAGACTACAAAAAATAAGGTTGCCAGATTTGGAATGTTGCTTTTGATGAACTTTATTCCACATATTTGTCTCCAGTACCAGTATGCCTTACCTGACAGAAGAGTTTTACATTCTGTATCCTGATGACAGTCAAAGCACTTGAGCAAATTGTGAGGGACCCTTATGCTAGAAAATAAAATCATGCTGGTTTTCAAGAAAATGATAGTGTTATGCCTGGTCTCCTTAACACAACATTTGAACTGGAAGTTGAGTTCTGCTCTTGAGTCAAAAGCTCACTTTCTAATTAGGGAAATTAGGCCCAGTAGCAAAGTGATGGGACGTGGTTAAACTGCATGTGAATTTTGCAATGAGTATTGAAATATCAGTATCAACATAATTTCCAAACTATCTCTGCCTTGTTTAGCTTCTTGTGTAAGAGGAAAGAAATGGGAATGCGTTTTAATTAAATCATACTTGTTTTTACAGGGTTTCGTGCAGTCAGTTTTACGTTACATACTAGGGATCTCCTGAGCACAGTATTAGATATTCTCAACTCCTGCAGTTTATCTACAGAGCATGTTCAGAGTTTGAATGTGAACTCTCAGCCCCACAAGGAAGCAAAAAGCACAGTGAACAGACCTATCAAATGGGATAAGACTTATTATTCATTTACTGGATTCAAGGATCCTGAGGAGGAACTAGAGCAAGCCCAGAGAGTGGAAACAACTTTACTGTATGTAATGCTTTCATTGAACTAAAATTTTGAAACCTAAATTGGTGTTATTCTGATGCTGGGGTTTTTAAAGGTAGGCAGTAAATACTGAACAATACAAAACTTTATTGTCCAACATGTAATTTTGCCATGGTTTTTATAATTGGAGTTCAGATGAGCTCCTGGAATAACTACAGTGCCAGCAAAACTGCAGCATTCTTGTAGTCATGTTTGGGGCAATCTCGTTTTGGTTGATCTAGTTTTTCAGGTTTGTGGAATATTTGTGGCTATTCAAAAGGAGACAGCAGCTCCATTTGCTCCAAATGGCTCATTACCTCTTACAGGACTTCCGTAACACAGACCTATATGGCTGTTGCCTTTATTGTACCCATTTCATCACATTCTGTTGAGGGTGGGAGATAATACATGAAAACTAAGGTTAAAAGGTTTTAATGTGCATGGTATTCTTAGTGTTGTGCTTCTCATGTGTTGTTCAGCAGGAAAACCTTAACATTTAAGACAGTGTAGTTATAAATGCTGAACTTGCATTACTTGTAGCATGTTTTGTAGTAAACATTGTTTAAAAAAATTTATACGTGTTCATTTTGGGACACGCATTTTGAGGCCTTCAGAAACTTGTAACAGTGAGATTTAGGTGCCGTTTGAAATGAGTGCAGAACTGTGCTGGAAGAATCCTCAGAGCAAATTATGCCCCTTGTCCTGCATACCACCTCACAAATAAAACTACTGTAATGTACACAATTATAAAACACTTCACTGAGATTTAACATGTTAGAGAATATTTTTACTTGTTTTTACACATTTACAAGGTTATACAGTTACGTATTAACTGACTCGTTTTAATGCATAGACAGCTGACATCAGGCCTCCCTTTTTACTTGAGTTTGAATTTTTTTGCTTCAAATACAAATGAGAATGGAACTACTTGTTTGCAAAACTTAGAGTATGAAAATTAGTTTATACTATGAACAAAGGCTAAATCTCTTAAAAAGTAACCTTTTCCTAGAAACAGAATTACCGACTGAAATTTCAGATGTACTCAGAGAGTCATGTTTGTCTGGTTGTTATTATTGGCAAAAAAACTACAAAACTTTGGCCTGTTTAATCTATGTTCATGTCAGCTCTGTAAAGGTGACCCAAGTTAGCCCTTTAGTACCACCTCCCATATTCAATAGTCTACTATGATCACTTTGTTTGGGCTTTTTTGTTAGGTTTTGGTGTGTTTTGGTTTGTTTGGGGTTTTTTAAAGGCACGTGTGTCGAAACTCCTTAAATTAAATCACAGAGTTCTGAAGGTCTCTCCTGAAGTCTCTCTGATCTCTTGTTTTATGCCTTTTACAAGCACATCTGAGTCTTCCAGTTTTAACGCTGTCAGTGTTTTTGATTGTTTGATTTCTTAGTCCCCTCCAAAGATGTTAAGGGCCAAGGTTTCCTCTGTAGCTATCTTAAAGTGAAGCATTCAGCAATTTCATCTTCTATCCTCTATTTTTAAAAAAATCCCTTTACCTCATAATTTGACTTGAAACACCTTAGCAGTAAGAATTGAGTTACCTGTACTGCTTACATGATACAGCAGCATGCTTCTACAGTTGAGTATTTTTCCTCCTCTTTCAGATCCTGGCTAGATGATAATGAAGCAAGTGCAGTAAAAAAGCTGAAAAAGAGTTTGCCGCTTAGAAAAGAATTAGAACGTTTAAAAATTGAGCTTTCTCATGAACTCCAGCTCTCAGATATCAGGTAATTAATTAGATCAGTTGAATTTGGATTAAGACATTTAAAGCAAGGAAGTATTGCCTAATACTTTGCTATAAACCTTAAAAGCTTATTTCAGCAGAACAGTTAGATTTCATATTCAAAGAAGAGTTACTGGACTGAGTATTTTTCTAGAAGTATTCTACTGGGACAAAAGTTTCTTGTTACGATCTGGTCCAAGAGACCTCCTGTTTATAACTGAAAACATAGACTCCAGTTGAGGCAAACACAGAAATAGAACTGGTGTGTATGTGTTAGTTTGGATGTTCTGCTGGTTAAAATTGCATTTCCTGAATTGAAGTGAGTATCTACAAAGGTAACTAAACCGGCAGTGAAATGCAACTTTGCACATGGTACATAATGACATCCTGTGAATGCTTAATAAAAATGTTCTTTCTTCTAGTGTTTAGTTTCTCACTCTCTGGAGGAGGAGATTTGTTTGTTTGAAAGGTCTGAGTGCAGTTGGAGATCTTGATTCTTCAGAATATTTTCCAGAAAATAATTTGCAGTGCTTTTTTCATTTTTGTGCCTTTGAGTGAGAATGTTGTGAAGCTCACTTCACATATTCAGGGTGGGGAAAGTGGCAGCGAAGATATTCACAAATGGAAGAATAAACTTTGGGGGATTGTTTCAATGGCTGGTCTGTTAGGTTCTATTTTTTTAACTGGGAAAGAGTTGGAGCTTCTAAAATCATGCTTTTGTCCTTTCACCCTGCAAAAGACCCTGGTTTCCTTTAAGCTGAAGCCAGGTTTTTTGAACACAATTTCTAATGCTCTGTAACTGTGCTGTGATGAGGGTTTTTAACATTCTCAAACAGTCTTCAGTATTAAACACATCAGTTTGATTTTATTCGTGGCTTGTATTAATTTTCTTAAATAGTTTGTGCTTCTAAAATGCATTAAAATTATTGTGTTCCTTGAAGAGTTATTAATCTTCCATAAGTTACATAGTTGTAATTCAGAAAAGAATGTGAGTGTTGGAAAGCTGACTAGCCAGTATCTTAATAGGACAGTATTACTTGTGATTCTGGAGCCTTGTGGTAGTGTTCACAGACATCTGAAAAATAACTGGGTCACTGGCTTTATTCCATGTATAAGTTTAGGACAGATGAAGAAATAGCCACCTATTTCTGCTCCCACCTGGTGCTGCTGAAAGCAAAGTGATATTGCTAGGTAACAGTAAATAATTATTTGAATTACTTGTATTTGATTAAATTGTCTCACAAGTGCCGTGGCATAGTGCCATTCTCTGCATCCCAAAGAGTGAGGTTTTGCCAGTTAGGTTTCCCTAAATGAGATGACGTGGGTGACCCCGGCCAGCAGCTGAGTACCCACAAAGCCACTTGCTCATACACCCCCAGTGGAATGGGAGGAAGAGAATAGGAAGAGCAGAAGCAAGAAAATTTGTAGATTAAGGTAGAAGCTTAATAGCTGAAGTGAAGCAAAACTGTGAGTTCAAGCAAAGCAAAAGGAGAAATTAATTCTCCATTCCGAAGTGTTGGGCAGATAGGTCTTTAGCCACTTCTGGCAAGTTGGGCCTCAGTATGTGTAATGCTTGCTTGGGGAGACAAATACCAAAACCATGAGGGTTCCCTTCCTTCTTCTTTCCCTCAGCATTTATTGTAGAACGTGACATATGGTCTGGAGTATCCCTTTGGTTAGTCGGAGTCACCCAGCCTGGCTGTGTCCCCTACCAGCATCTTGTCCACCCCAGCCAACTTGCTGATGGTGGGGAGTAGAGTGGGAAGAAAAAGTAAAGACCTGGACATTGTGCTAGCGCTGCACATTAACCAAAATACTGATGTGTTACGATCACTGTTAATAAAATATAGAATATGGGTGTTATGAAGAAAGTTAATTCCAGATATACACAGTACAATAAAAGAATGGGAATTTTCCAGTTTGAGACAGTTTCCTATCAACTAAAAGTCTGTTAAAAAGGTGTATTTTTCCAATACACTGGGACAACTTCACAATTTAGATGTTTTTTTGAAACTGGCTTAGCAATCAGTCTGATCATTCTGTGATGTAAAAGATATCAAAACTGTGTGCGTTAAAGCCAGCAAGGTAACACCTGGATCCTGTATGGTTTAACAAAAATTACTCCACTGTAAAATGTGAATAATACATAGCAACTTTCCGTTGGAATCATAGTAATGCTTTTGGCTAGGAACCAAAAAAAAAAAGGAAAAGAAGTTAATGTCCTTGCATACTGTATTTGCTCCTCTGGACAAACATTACACAGTGTCCAAACAAACTGCATGCTCCATGACCAAGCCAAATACTGGGTTGTCTGGTGCTGTTCTCTTACTAACCCTTTTCTTATTGGGGGAGAGATTTACAAGTTCTTCTACCTGGTTTTATATTTATTTTTCCTGGTGTTGGTTTTCTTTGTTTGGTTTTTACAACTCACTTTAAGAAACACTGGAATTTTATTTAGGCTTTTTATCAATTCAAATAGCATATGACATGGACAGCTTTTGAGTAGCCTTTGCTTTTAGTACTGTTGGGGCACTATTTTGTTTGTGTTATAAGGCTTTGAGCTGCACCTCAACTTCTGTGTGGGGTTTTGTTTTGGTTTTTTTTGTTTGTTTGTTTTTTAATATTATTGAGGATTAAATGCTTTCAATTACATTTTTATTTAGGTGGCAGAGAAGCTGGGGCATTGCTCACCGCTGTAGCCAGCTACACAGTCTGAGTCGCTTGGTCCAACAGCGACCTGAAATATTAGAGAATGCTAAAGGTATTTGTGTTGCTTGTTTCAGATTTCCAAATACAGTATTGATTCAGAAATGAGCACGGGTCTTCTGTAACAAGGGAGCTCTAGTTCTTTTTACAAATTCTTTTGATAATTACAACAACAAACTTGTCAGGTTTACTGAAAAGCTGGTGAGAACTTACATTTAAAGCTGAGTATTTTTTAAAGTGACTTTTCCATAGAATTTATTCACTGCACTCAGCTTCTAGTTTACTTCTTAATAAATGCAAGTGGAGTCTGTTGAAGGCACCAGATTTAATATTAGCAATGAAAGTTAAAAATCTAAACAACCTCTCAAAGGTTGGAGGTAGCAATAGATTGTTGCCCATGGTAGATTCAAGACAAAAATGTGAGTAGGTTTCTAACCCTAGCGAGGATTTACTAGAATAACTTTAAAATGCTACTACTTTCTTTTCTCATGTGTGTTCCATAAAATAACTATTAAAGTCAGTATTTTCTCAGGAAAAATATTCTGTGAGCCTGAGCTATCATTCTTCTCATACAGCTGTTTGACCTGTGGCAGTAGCCATTTCCTGTAATTGTAGTTCCACATTTTATGCCTGTCTGCAGATACTCAGTTTTGAGTGGCTTTCATTTGAGGTTTCACCTAATCCTTTGTCAAAAGACAGAGTGGGAAGGACAGTGATAGTAGTTTTAAATTGTATCAGATTTCAAATTAGTTTCTTTTCCTGAGCATACTAAAGACTGAAAGTGTTAGAGAAGTCTGTCTTGTGAACCTGTTGTAGTCTCCATCTTTGAAGATATTTAATAATGCACTGGGTAAATACCTGTCAGTAATTATACAAGTACAGTTAATGTTGCCTTAGGGTACAAGATACCTTGAAGTCAGTGTTTCTCTTTCTTTGGGATTTTGGAAAGCTGATTTCTGAGAGAAAGAGCTTCTGCTTAAGCCCTGTCTTGTAGATTAATCCATCACGCTGAATACTTTTGTGGAAGCTTATTTTGATAAATAGTTGCCTGTGCTTTTACCTTAAAGAATTCTTGAGGATCTTTGTATTCAACTTAAGAAAACATACTCACACTCAAAATTGATTAATTCCCCCTAAAAATCCACCTAGAATTAGCCATTTATGTTGTCTCTGTTTTAAAGAAGAATTAAAACATAATGTGCAAGTGTTTTTTACAGCTTGCACATTGCTGAGAGTTCTGAAATAGAGTTGAATGGCCTTCTTAATGGTTATTTGACCAATTTTTACTTTTTATATGCTTCAAGTATATATAGTGTGTTTCCTGCTTTATACATGATTTGTACAGATTCTTTGAATATCCTCTCTGATGAGATTTTCTCATATTTCAAAAGCAGTCAGTCATAAGAAAAAAATTACAAATCAATAAAAATCTATCAAGTTCAAACAGAGCAAAGGCAAATGCTGGGTCAGGTTTGTATGAAAAGAATTCTGAAACTGGACTTTTCAAGAATCTTTCAAAATCTTGAGAATAACAGAAGCACCTCATATGCTCATATGTGTTTGTGCTGCAGAACTACATTGCTTGTGACATGTTAGCAGCCTAGTTAAGTCTAGGAATGATTGCAGTAACCCAAGTTAGTAAAGAGCTTTGTTCGATCTCTAGGACGCACGATGGTATTTACAGACCGCTCGGGTATGAGTGCAGCAGGTCACATAATGCTGGGGACCATGGATGTTCACCATCACTGGACCAAAGTAAGAAGATTCCAAATTAAATGAAAATGCTCCTTGTTGTGACATCCTTTTTTAAACTATAACAAAAATATTAATAGGTGCAGATAACGGATGTGTGATTTAAAGCAAACGCTTAACTAACGTGTTTAGCATAATGGTGTACACTGCATTCGAAATTTAATCCTGTGTGTGCTGTTACTGACAACAGTCTGCTAGATCTTTGCTTTCATTAGTAAGTTAGTACTACCTCTGATTAGATATAGAGAAAACGAACTTGTTATGCACTGTTCCAGTCTGTGCAGTGAGTCCTGGCAGAATACTTTGTGATCCATAAAGAGCTCATCCCCCTGATGGGATTTTACTCCGATTTTTTGTAAATATGAGATTTAAAGGAAGTTGTGAACTCATGATTTCAGTCAATGACGGCTAACCAACCCTGTCATTCCATTTTGTTCTTTTAGCCAGCTAATGTGGATATTGCAGAATTTTATCTTTAGTGACTATGTCAACTCTGCTGCTTGTGTAAAGTTCAGAGTAGATAAGCTTTCTGACATCCTAAATGATAGCGTTGTATGCAAAGGACCAAAAACTAAATATGTAGCAATATCAACATGTCACTTGAGGAATTTTTCTTTAATCTTGGTTACTGAAACATTACTGATAGTTCTGTCAAAAAATACTTCTTTGTAGAGGGGATTATTGGTGGAATTTCATAGTTGGGAATTTCACCCTGCTAGAATATCAGAATAGTCTGTTTGTGTATTCCAGTCATATATTTTTCATATAATATGAAAAGTTATATATATATTTCATATAATATGAAAAGTTAACACTGGATCTTCTTTTTTTGTTGGTGCTTTGAATTTTTGCCTATATATGTTTCAGTGAGGGGGGAAAACAAACCATGGCTCATTAGTGTGAACAATTTACTAAGAACTTAAACTGAGAGACTAGAATTTAATAGAAAACTTGGAGATTGAGAGTGTTGATAGTTATTACAATAAAAGTGTTCTGATTATCCTAAAATAAACACTGACTTCCTTGAAAAGATAAATGCTTCATATTTCTTACCTTTGCTGTAGGTTTTTCCAAAGGCATCATAAAGGTGCACAAAATGCCATGCAGGAATAATTGTGTAGTTAGTTGTAGTGGTGGTATTTGCTTGGGAAGACAAAAGACTGTTACATATTTGAACCTGAAATCAAAGGCTTTTTATTTTGAAATGCACTGACGATCATGTGAAATGTTACACAAAAAGTCAGTGAAAATCTTGATGAAGTTGGTGAGTCGATTTCTAGAGAGCATATTTGTCCAATACTACCTCATTTTAGAAAGCAGTCTGTTTAGTTATGAATTACTAGAAGAAGAAAGCAGTAGAATACTGTCCAAGTCAGTCTGTAGAATGTTTGGTCAGAGCTGCAATAATTAAAGGATTTTTGCTGTTTTTTTCTGTAACAAATGCAAATGCTGAAACAAGTTTTACTGTGCCAAAAGCTGTTCTGATTCTACTATCAGAACAATCTACTGTCTATTCTACTGTTCTCCTAGGTTTCTAAAGATACAATGCTGAAATCACTTGACTTGTTGCAGCAGCACTTTTTTTTTTTTTTTTTTTGGTATGAAAAGCTACGTTAAAATAATATCAATAGGTAGATGGTAGGTAGTGACTACTGTACAAGGAATAGCTCTACCGCTACAGCTGTGGTGATAGATGATTTATATAAGCATCAGCTTTTATTTATTTATTTATTTATTTATTTATTTATTTATTTATTTTAATCTGAGACTATTCATTTCCGAATATATAGAGGACATCCATCCATGTTTTTATGTCCTTATAGTACCTTTATGTTATAATACAGAAAATACTTAAAACCTTGTTAGATTTTATCTTGTCCCAAAATGTATATACTTGCCATTTCTCACCTGTGGTATTCTTTGGTTTTAATGTTTTCCCCTTGGGTTCCATGCTTGCTTTAAGTGCCTCTTTTATAGTTTCTTGTTCTTTTTTAATGTATTAGAATTAACTTTTAAGCTCTGTAACAGAGAAAATGTTTGTTTGTGTGTATGCACAGATTTTTGAGAGACTGCCAAATTATTATAAGCTTCAAAAAAGACTACTGCTCTTGGAAGATCGGATAAGCCAACTCCTGGGAGGCATCCAAGTAATATATATTGAAGAACTGCAACCTCTGTTGACTCTAGAAGAGTACTTTGAGACTCTGAACTCTTTCTATAATAAACTACGTGACAGCAGACTACCTTTTCATCCTCGCAGTCTACGAGGCTTGCAAATGATTCTGGAAAGGTAGGTATAGGCAGGGAAGGTTGATTTCTTTTAGAGCTTTTACCCTTTTCTTCTTTTTGTTACATTGGTTATTGCTGTCACTAAGGAGAAAAGTGATGTAATCTCAGGTTTTCATTCTGTCAAAGTCTTTTTGTTTCTGAAGGTTTTTAGTGCGTTTTTATGGGTTAAGAAGGAATCAGACTGAAGAAAATCCTCCTTAATTTCATTCAACTTGGACTCAAAGTTATGTCTATTTTACAGTGTTGTGCTGGGTTAAATCAAAAGTTTTGTGCTATTGTGCTGGTGTTTATATTTTTTGAATATTCTTGCTAGTTGCTTTTGAAATGTAATTTTTAAAAAAAGTGTTACCTACTATATTTCTCTAGTCTCATGAACCAAACTTGATAAGTTTTTACCAATTACTCTGATTCATTTGTATTCTTTAGATGTTTTTTCTGAAAGTAATTTATATAAATAGATAAACAGTTGCATTAAAAAATTATACCTTATTCTTCCATCATGTTTCGTTAGTGATAGACATGCACCAAGCTTACATGAATTTGGACACTTCATGATCCCAACGATCTGTGATCCTGCAGCTCTTCAATGGTTTATTTTTTCCAAAGCACAGGAAGCAAGAGAGAACTTGAAAAGAAAGGAGGAGTAAGTGTTCATGTGACTCAATACATTTAGCTCTTTCAAATCTTTGCATGTCCCGTTTTTTATTTGGAGAAGGAGAATTTTAAAGAATGTATTCATACTCTTTTGGTGGAAAAACCCCTTTTGTTTCTAAAATAGAACTTTGCCCATCAGCTTAACTAAGTCAAGAATTCCAGCAGTAGTGAATGCAGTTATTAGAAAATTTCCTCTTTCACCTTGTAGAGACAATTATACTTCATTCAGAAGTAAAATATCTTTGCTAGTAAGTCAAAACTGCATAATTTTTTTTACAATTACTTCCCAAACTAAGAGGTGGAAAACACCTTCTCAATGAATAAGAAAGCAAGAATTTTCATTAATGTTAATTGAGATGTGACAAAAAAGCAGTGAAATGTAAACTAAAAATAACTGAGATCAACTAGAGAATCATTATTTCTAGTTGTTGGTCAGTTAGTTGAGAAAAATATTAATTAGTACCTAACCAGGTGAAGAAAAAAAAATTGGGGAAGAATTATGAGAGAAACAGCTTGAGGAGGGTACACTCTCACAAGTGTGAGATGAGAGAGATTATGATAGGGAGTCACAGCACCATAGTTAATATTAGGGCTGTGCTCTGTAATATCCATCTGTAAATTTAGTTCTTGACCTTGTATGCTGTGTCCTTGAGGATGAAGTAGAGATACTGGGGTTTTTTAATAAAATACTATTACAGGTAAGTGGGTGGTACTTGTCCCTTCAGAGGTTGTTACTGCAACTTTATTTTTCTGCTTTGGAAAGCTTTTAATGAATTGTTGAACTATCACAATGTCGTGAGTGTATACATGATGTATAGATCCAGATACGTTTCTGTGAAGTTATTTTAGGCATGAGTCTTGCTGAAGGCACTGTGGTTTTAGCTCTGTTAAGACCTTATTACTTGGAAAGATACGTTTTGCAGGTGGACTTCAGTAAACATGATTTTTTTGGAATTTTCCACAACCCTAGTCCATCTTGGAAATTAGATTTTTGCCATATAAATTGTAACCACTGAATAGTTCTCTGTGTAACTGTCCACGTGTCACAGCTGGGAGAGTATTGTTTAGATTTTGGGAGGACGTTGTAGCAAATATATGCATTTGCATCTGGGTAACTCACTCAAAAAAACCTCACACTAGTGCACTTCATAAAGACACTAATCCATGAAAACTCTGCCCTCAGAGTACAAGCAGCTGTGTTGTAAGAATGTAAGAGCCAAGATGCATATCTTGTGTGCTGGATAACTGCTAGTTTATATGAAACAATAAACAGCTATACTGGTTCACAGTGTCTGTCCCCATCATCCATTAGGTTATGGAGCAGCTTGATGCGTGGGGCAAAAACTACGGGCATTTTACTCCACACTCCTTCCCAGCTTCTGTCTGACTGCACTTGAGAAAATACTTGAAGCTGGAAACATTACCTCATGTTAATAGCAATCAATAGACTTTTTATTTTCACCGCTCTTGTCTTATTATTTGAGCCAGTTTGCATTTTGTGTCTCCAAATATCCAATGGCAGCAAATTGCATATTTGAATCACATACGGCATGTGTATATGAAAAAGGGAGGAGGTGTTTGTGATTTATAGACCCACAGTCTCATGGACTTATGGACTCATTCATGTCCTTCTGATTTTCCTTAGCCTCATGTGTTGGTTAAAAAGGTCCTAAGATAAAGGAAAATACTTGGAGGTGTGCTGGCTGTACTTTACACTTGAACTTGAATGTTTTACATGCAGTAAAGAGCATAGAGTGGCTGTAATTCTGACCTGAATGCATAAGGAAATCCAAATGCTGCTGCTCTGGAAAGTCCTGTTATCTGTGTGGATAATGTCAGTCTTCTAGTGATGCAGGATTCTCCTTCCCATGCTTCTGTAAAGTATCGGGTTTGTGTGCTGATAAAAGGTGTAAGCCTCCCTGACAGAAAACAAAGCTGCAGGTCTCCAGCTAACTGGAATTCTTTCAAGGGAGCCCAAGATTTCACAGAACTGGGAAGCTTGGTGCCTGGGTATCTGGGACTGCACTCAGGAAGGTGGCATGGAAATGCTCCATAGGGGGGACAGGCTTGCTCTAGATTAACTCACTGGCTCGGCTCGTCGCTGACTGCCAGAGTGGGCTGGGCTCCTGTGCAGAGCTCAGTGCCGTGCAAGTACACAGAGGTGGCAAGGCCCTACAGTAGCATTTTCATGTGAGGCAAATTGTCTCAGTAGCTGTGTCTGTGCTTAGCTTGGGCTGATTCACATCCTGGTGGTGCTGCTGCTTTGTAGCTCCTCCCCTGTCCAGCAGAGGGTCTGTGCTGTAGGGCAGAAGTGGTGCTGTGTGTGCAACCAGGCTGGCTTGGAAATGCTGCTGTGTTCCTGTGGCACAGTGCCCAAGCTAGTGGGGCTGGCTGAACCTGAACTGTCTCTTCATCAGTTGATCAGTCACAGCTCCAGTGACTTAATTAAATCTACACATTAACTTTCTGAGTTTGCCACGTGGGGTCTTACTTCTCTGGGGTGAAGGAAAAAATCATCTGCAAGCTTTGGATTAAAAATTCATAGAATCATTTAGGTTGGAAAAGACCTTTAGGATCATTGGGTCAAAACACATACAGTTCCACAATTGGGAAGTTACTAACACACTTAATATGCATCAGTTTACTGTGCCTATCCGTTGTTGGTTTTGATGACATACAGAGTACTGGTTTAATTAAGACAGAGTAATTATGAATATGAGTTTATGCTTAAAACCTAAACTTCCAATGTTATTTAAGTATTTTCATTCCTTACATTGAAAATGGAGCCTCACAGGATTTTTATTTTTTATGTTTTTCCCAGTTACTTAGTGAGCAAAAAGATGTCATGGCATGGGGTTTGAAATGCGAGTCCATGGGCATGCAGTGCCCGTAGTCATGGTAGAATGTTCACTCTGAGTCTGAGATAGACACGTGTATCAACCTGCACAAAAATCTCAGCTCCACCAAAGCTGTACATGAATTGACACTTTTGTTTACATGCATGTCATCTACTTATTTCGGTATTTCTTGTTTTAATGCATGCCCAATATGTATTGAAATGTTTATTTCAAAGTAGGGATTTTAAGAGATGAAGTAATTTTGTCACTGTGTGTTGTCTCCATTTGCTAGGATGATGATTACGGAGAAGGAGCTGATCAATACTTCCACGGAAAGATTTTCTTTGGATCGGCTGTACAAGGAACCCAGTGTTTCCAGTGCACAGATGGTAGATTGTTGTAAGAGGCTGCTGGAGGAATCGTTGCCCTACCTACAAGGCATGCACCTTTGCATTTCGCATTTCTACTCTGTGCTGCAGGATGGAGACCTGTGTATACCTTGGAACTGGAAAAACTGAAGGATGTATCTGATAATCAGATGAATTGTTTTATTTTCTGTAAGAGGTTATAAATATGAATGTTTTTAAGAGTAAATTATTTAAATCTGTATTTTGATATCAGTATTCAGCTCACAAATTTTCTTCAACTGCTGCTGAGGAAGGATTGCAGTCCTGGACAATTTGCACAGTGCACAGTATTGGTAGTCCTGGGAAAGACGTCTGTACATTATCCATACTACTGTAGGAGTCCCGGTGTATAGTTACAGTTGTGAAACCGGATTTTTGTAGTGAATTCTGAAAATACATTAAATTGCAAGTCTGCAAAAATGTGCATTTGTATTTTTAATATACTTGAATTTTGCCAGATAGATCATCTTCAATAAAGAGTGTGCTACTCCAGCCAGACATTATGTGCTGTCTTAAGGGGTTCATTGAATGCAGAAGTACAGAAGTTACCTGGTGCTGAATTAGGGGAAAAAAAAAAAAAAAAACACCAAGGATAAAAAAAATCAGAATATTTCTCCTTTGCAGAAGAAAGCAGTACATTAACTTGGAGTCTACAGCAGAATTTCACATGCTGGTCCAATATTCTTGCCTTAGAATTCCAAAATATGCCAGTTATACTGTCTGTGGTTACTTTAAAGCAGATGTCATTTTCTTCTTGTTTTCCAGCATTTGCTCCATAAATACCGACAATCCTCTTTACTTACACTTTAACAGATTGCAAATCCCATACACATCACTTAAACCCTGAGTAGTTTAATGTGACATCTAAGGGAAGAAAGTACTGATTTGTGTGGGATTGTCTGCAAGAGTAAGAACTTCTCAGGAAGAACAAGAAATTGGCGGTATGGCAAATGCGTGGATCCTTACTAGTGTTTTATTTCTTGAAAAAAGAATGAAAAAAAGTGTGAATGCATGTCAACACTTTTTCATTGTAATACATGCCAAGATGCATTTTGGTATTTGGATTACTACTTTGCAAAATATCATTTGAGAAAGACCAACTGCTGAACATTTCTGCATTGGAATTTACCATAACTGGCAAAAAGAAATTGTCAAATGTTTACTTGCCTTGTATTTTTATTTGTATTCAGCAGGGAAATTGGTGTGGTTCTCTGTTTTCTCCTGTTAGAAGTTGTTTATTAAGATGTCACACATAAAGCAAAAACCACCACTGTGATCTCAGACATGTCTGCTCTAAAACATCAGGACAGAAGCTGTGACTTCCTCAGGCTTTCAATCCAGGTGCTTTACTGGCAGTGCCAGGAGGGGTTTTGAAGATCAATTGACAACTTCTTCTAAGTAGTTTATTTCCATGGCACATGATGTCCCTCAGTCCGTCTGCTGCTGCTACTCTCTGTGTCTCACCTGGGCTAAACAAGTGAGCCAGTCCCAGCAGCTGGAGCCAGCAATATTCCCTCGTTCAGCTCTTTGGAAGTGGGGTGTCTTTGGGAATAAAAAGACTGTACTAGTGGGGTTTTTTCTTGCTCAAGTTGAATGACCCCTTATAGAGCTTGAAGGAAGAAGCAGCTGGCCAGTTTGACTGTAGAGGAGATTATGAAAGGTCTGAGGGAAGGTGAGTGGATGCAAACAAGAGCCTGAGGCAATTCTGTGAGGACTGACGCTAACATCACTGGAAGCAGCGACTGCACCTTCTCTTTGCAGCACAAAACACACTGCTGGAACTGGCTGGAGCAGGAGACATAAAGAGCCTTTATGAAATAGAGCATGGGGTGTTTACACAAGTAATGGAGACCCTGATGTGGAATGGAGGTTGGAGAAGGCAAAGCTTGACAAGGGGGAATGGGGCTGAGATTAAGTGTAGAAGCAGTGGGGCAGTTGCTGTAAAACATTTCTAGTCTGGGATGCATCTGAAGATTCACACCATTCCTTCTAAGGGAAAATAGCCAAAATCCTCTAGCAGAATGTGTCAGCCCTCAAAGGGTAGCATTGCAGCTTACTTTCCTGATGGTTCCTCCAGGCTATGGTCTAGGGTCTGTGCAGTAAAACAGAGTTCCAGGTTTTTTTCCCTGAGTTCTGAAGGAGATACATTATAAAATCTCTAAAACTACTCAGAAGTTTAGCAATTAAAAAATAAAGGTTCAGTGTAGGTCAGTAATTTAGCAGTGTAATGTCTGGGTCTTAACAGTGTTTTTTTATAGTGCACTTTCTGTAAGTTGGTTTTGCTGCTGAATGATCAAGTTGCCTTTACAAACATACGGGCCTCTTTACATTCTTTAACATACTTAAAAAAGCAGAGGGGAAAAAAAGTGTATGTTGTAGGTGTTTGTTTGGTTGTGTTTGATTTATTTTGAAGACTGACCAAAGTAACAGAATTACCCATTTAGGTAAATGTATATGGGTTCAATCTGTCAGAATTACATTTTGATTTCTAACATTTTATATATGGCAGGGGAAAATAGGGGCTAGAACTCTGAAAATCTTTTGTCACTATGGCAGGGTGGAAACATGATGAATTGAAACTGTTGTTTTTAAACAGTGCAGACCACCTCAAATTCTGTTCAACAGACAGTGCTGTCACCTCATTGTGGAAATATATTTGAATGAGTACTGATATCTGCTGTAGTTTTATCCAGTACAAAACTCCAGCTTGCTCTGTGACCAGCAACTGAAAACATTTGGTATGAAGTTTCAAGAAGCATCCTCTCTAAAAACAAATCCTAGTATTAAATTAGGTGGAGTTGATGTCTTGCTGTTTTAATCATTTAATCAACTCATAGATTTGAGGTTTTTCTACTGTTCAGAAATTTGCAGCATACATTTGAAAGGTAAGTAAGAAACCCTACCACTGATCAAAGAATTGAAATGTGTGCTGGTTATCCGTCACAAGTCAATAAACCGTGATGCCCAGATCGTGTCATTCAGCCTCTGAGGGTGGTTTAGTGTTTTAGTGCAGCTGCCAGGAGGAAATTCAATGCTAAAATAAAAGAGATGGGGGCTTGAGACAAAATTTATCACCTTAACAAGTTATTTTGATGCTGTTTAATACTGTGACCTTGAGATGCAGGCACTGGCAAACAGCATTTTCCATTGTCAGGTGTTGGTGTAACATTTTACAGTATCAGTTCTTTGTGAATTCCAGTGTTACAGAACTCCTGCCTGTGTTTTAACAGCTGTGTATGAAAATTGCATGAAATTGCATGCAATAGTGCCTATTTTGTCATTGTTCTTACGGCTATTAACAGCTAGGATAGTCTCCAGCACTAGTAGTCTTATATTCATGTTTCATAAGACATTCAAAAGGTTGACAATGAATCTTGAGGAATACTTAAAAAGAGAAAGTATTTCAGAAGATTAGAGCTGATATATTAACGCATATCCAAAATTCCTCAAAACTCTTCATGGAAAATGTAAATCTCATGTTTGTGTACATGACAGCTTGGAAAACCATTCTGAGGAAGCAGAAATTTCTACACTTAGAAATTTCCAGTTGTCTTTCTGAAAATATATAGTATTTGTCTGAAAAGTGTTATCACTGTGACTCCTTGGACATATTCATGTACAGTATGTGTGTAATACATGTATACAAAGATGAGACTTTCCTAGTATTTCTTTATAAGGTTAACATTGTGCAAACTTGTAATAGAGAAGGGCAGAAGTATTTGTTGGTATTTTTTATAGAAAAGGTAGCCTGAGAAAGAGAAAACAGCTGTAAGTAGAGTAAAAATGTTAATTTTCAAAGCTGAGAAAGGTGATCCTTTTCAGCTGCATATAAACAGTAGAGTAATTTGACTTTAAAATACAAGATTAAAAGCTGGGATCTCAATTCTGTGAATGGAAAAAATGTCTAGCTATCTCCCTGGAAAACCCTGTTAAAACTACAGTATATACTGATGTAACAGGGAAATGATCTTGTTTTGCAGTTTGTCCTTTTCAGCTACATATTCCTTACACAATTACTTAAATGCTGAATAATTTAGTACTTCATTTTTGCTAAATCCTCCAATGAGGCACTGTGTCTAAGTAGCCAGACTGATTGATTATGAGCTCAGCAATGTCTTTTAGACAAAAAACCTTTAGAAGATATTTTATTTAGTAGAGCTGAAATTTAATATTTCCTTGCCAGCTTTTATATTCTGAAAGTATATTCTGTGATCTTCTATTTCCATAGCTTTTGGCTATTATTGTGTGGCTCCATATTTTAGTGACTTTAAATGATTTTTAACCCTTTTGCTTTTTCTAACGTATTTACCAAATGAGCACAGGTTTAAATGTCTATGCTGTGAACTGTGCTACCTACAGACTCCCCCAACAAGCCTGAAATTGAACAGATTATCCTCTTTGTAAAGTTCTCTTGGGTTTTAACAAAATAAGATTTTGGGAAAGTGAGAGTGGCCCAAGTATGTGCCAAATGCAACGGCTGCAATGGCAACATGAATGGTTCTTAATGTCAAGATTAAATAAAAAGAGCAGGGTTAATTTTCTTATTATTTCGTACCTAGCTACTCAGGACGACGCAAGGCCATTAACTGTAGATTAAGATACCAGTCAGTTTTAATTTATTTTTGATTGTTTCCCTTTCATCGTCTCCTTTGTCGTTTGGTTTTTATCTGTTGCAGGGACATAGTTGAGTAGTCAGCTAATGCCTGTGGTAGCTGTGTGCACTCTCTCTCTGTAACGGGATATTCTGGGACCATTTAGTAAAAGCAGCAATCGGATGGGAACCTGATGTCCTCCCTCAAGACTGCTCTGTGATCTGGCGGCCACAGTTCAAGATCAAGGCACTTCCTTGACAGTGCTTTGTCCAACCCACACATTATTTTACCCATTGGTTTGTCGTGCTCCTGGGAACTTCTCATTGGGAGATGTTGTTTTTTTTTTTTTAATGGGATGTTTCAAGTTCATTGAGTCACAGGGTTGTAGCTGTAGACTGAGTTTTTGAATCCTGCTGGTGTTATCATCCAAGGGTATGAGTGACTGTTGTTTTCAGCTTCCTTTGATTTCAGAGTCCATTGAGACAGAGCTGCAACTTTACAGAGTGCTGGAAAAAGAAGACTACATGCATATCCCTCAATTTCAGGCAATTCAAGTGCGGTAACGTACTTAACAAAGAGCACTAGGTGTGACTTTAATTTGATCTCTCTCACCAATGGGCAGCTAGGGCACTGCTGTGCATAGACTGTATAATTTGGGGCTCACCCTGCTGGCAGGGTCCTGTGAAGGTAGTGTCTCAGAGAAGCCGAGCTACCACGGATGAGCCAATGTTGTCTTCATCAGGACTGCCCACGCAGCCCCAGGGGAGGACGTCTGATCACAGCAACCTCCTGGGTGAGGTGACCTGAGGAGCCCTGCTTGTCTAAAAAAAAGATAAATAAATAAGTAAAATAAAAATAAAAATAACCACAGAAACAAAAGTGATGAATGGGCTTTTCTTAAATTACTGCCTGAGTTTGTAGCAGTGCTGACAGAATTAGCAGCTTATGGTGTTTTGAGTCAGTTCCCTGGTTCAATTTTGCATAATTCAAATAAGGGAAGATTCCTGGAGGATGACGTTGCTGTCTTCAAAACACACAATCCCTCCAGCCAGGTGATATTTAAACACAGGGCCACTAGTGTAGTGCATGATCAGATGCACATTCCTCTCTGTTTAATCTTTGAGCTTGAGAGACCTTTCTCTAAAGGTCACAAAGTGTTAATCTAGATGTGACTAACCAGTTCATGAAAGTTTTAGTAACAGGGAACCTTATCTTGGTCAGTATTTGTATGATAGCTGAAATAGCTCAGTCTCTTGCACTGTGTATTACTACAAACAACAACAAAAAATCAAATTAATTAATAAGAATTTAAAAGCCCATATGGCTGCAAATGTTTCTTCACTGTCAGGTCTTTGCTGCTCAGGCATGAAAGACTTTGGAGGGAAAATAAGATGTTCTGTAAATTGAGGGATATATGTGCATTCTGGTTTTAGCCAGAAATCTGTGCTTCATTTTGGGATGATGAAAAGTGAGTGGGACAACAGGCTCTGGAGGTCTAAACCACTCATGGCCGAAGTCAGGAACAACCGAGTTTAGGATTGCTTTAGCTTGGCACTTAGGAGTTTTTACCCACCTCCTTCCTAGTGCAGCTGAGATTTCTGATTATAATTTAGTAGCATATCCCTAACTGGGTGGCAAGGAAAAGCCATAGAGACCTTACTGCATTTACAGGAATCTTCAGATATCTTCAAGGAGTCCTAAAGGACCTTCCCAGCTCATGGGTCTCTTAAAAGCCTTGAAATTTATTCATGTTTTTATTTGAAAAATCTCTTGAAGATACTCTCTCAAATACCAGAATTAAAATATATTCTCTCATCCAAGTAAAGTTATGTAAGTCTGTATAGGGAGCATGGTATATCTGCATACAAGAAATTGCAAACCAGGGGTTCCAAAATTGCTTTCTGCTTCTGACAAAAACAAAAGCTTTTTCTGGGCACAGGCACAGTGTCCTAAACCCTCATGCTCCATCACAGCCCCACAAAATGTAGTCTACCTGCCTTCAAATATGTCCTTTGCATGCTACTCGTCTCGGTGGTAAACTGTGGAAGTTTATACAAATACTGAGTCATCTATGGCACAGGGTACTTGGTAACTCCTCTGTTCTTTTTTGGTGTAAAATATGTGCTGATTTTGTCATTCCCTCATTGTTTCCTTCTTTTATTATGTTCATTTATTCCAAAGATAAACCAGCCTTTCTTGAGGACAGAGTTAATATTAGGTGAAACACAATTATGCAGTGATTAATGGAGGCCTAGGTGCAGTTAGCAATTACTTGAAATGGGCTGGATTTCCTAATGATTACATTGTTCTCTACAAATTTATTTTGCAGACAACTTATTATACTGAATTTTTCTTGGATAATAAATTTGTGAAACATTTGCAGCATCACCCTGAGGCACTAACAGAAATTACCTCCTCACTGATAAATCATTTAGATGGGTACGGTCTTGTGCAGACCCCATACACTCAAAAAGCCTCACCAGTTTCCAGTTTCTGGAGAGAAATGTGACCACAAAAGCAAGGAGGACTGCCCTGGAAAACTCAAGCATTCACACCATGGTCCACTGGTAAAGTCATGGAATATGTAGGTAAGAGGCACAAACAGATGATATCTGAAAAGTAACTTGGAGTAGCTCTAAGCTGTGCTAATGTTTCCCTTTCTGCTTTCTTAGTCATAACTTTGGGATTATTCTTCATATGATGGTATATTTAGAATGAATATTTGTGTCCTATAACTTTAACCATAGCATAGGTTATTAAAAATTAATTTAATAGTCCTCTAGGATCCAACTCTGGAGGTAGCAAGCAAGCATCTCGGTTATATATTGTCTTCAATTATTCATTAAGAGCTATGGGGAGATTTTCTAGAACATATCTCTAGCAAAGCTCAGAGCTGTTCTAATGCTGATGACAAAGCTCTGCTACTTAGTTTAACAAAAATGGACATGATTTCCCTGTTGGATTTCTCTGTTTGAGCTGTGTAATATTTTATCGCATTTAATAAAGTTTATTACAAACGTGACTTGGTACAACAAAAATCCTCATGGTGAGGCTAAAGCATCATTTAATTTTGAATGGACATTTTGCCAACAAGAATTTTAATATATCACCATGTGTGTGAGCATAATAAATAGTTGAGGACACACAAAGCTTCAGTATGAATTATTTTCTTGTACACTGGAGCCATTTTCTCAGCAGTTTGTACTCCCAGATGCTTTTATTCTATCCTCAGTGTTATTCTGGTTTGGACTTTGTAGTTGTTGCTGATTCTTTTTTGGCAAAGCAAAGCTGCTTTCCTCAAATACTGCCAGTGTTGCATCCTCACAGTGGGAAAGGGTCTCATTGCACTTTGTGCACCAAATGTACAGGTGCATAAATGTACAAGGGTCGAGGGGAAGAGTGTATCCAGAAAAATGTCAACATTTTGAGAGCCAGAGTTGAATTCACGATGCTAAAATACTCTCATCTTAATATTTGTTCCCATATTTTGTTTTCTTTTTGGTTGTTCTATTTTCTTAAACATATACTCTAAGGCATAAGTAAACTTTTAAAAGTTTTTTAACTGTTGCAGAAGTGGGTTTCCAGTGGAGAATTGCACCAGAGTTACTGCAAGCTAAATGCTTACACTTAAAATGCTGTCAATTTTGTGATGACAAGCCCTTGTGTGGCTTCAGTGAAGATTTTTCTCATTTACATGACAGCCAGCTAATGTGTTTTATAATATTTCCCCTTTCCTGAAGGATTGCGTAGCATTTCTGTAATCCCTGTTGCATCCGAAAATTACTGTTGAAACAATAGTGCACCAAATGTCCTGGGCTTCTCTGTAGATTTTTAATTCCTGCTATGAACAGATCAAATGCACAGATTTTGTAAAAAGTATTTTTTCCCTTAATATCCTATTTTGAAGGGAAGAACTTGCTTTGTCGTGTAATTTTACTGTCCTAAGAGGAGGGCACAACATGAAGGAGAAGATAGATCGGTACATTCTTCAGCACAGTTATAACTGAACTTTCAACAAAAACAATGGGACATTTCGCTCCCACTGTAAGGTTCTGAAGAGAGCCATACCACAAGCTTCTTACTGACAAATTCACTTGACTGCATTTTCATCCTGCAGGGATGTGGCTTTCCTGTAGGATGTCTCTTGGAGTGAGGTCCTGTCCACGTGCATTCCCGGTGATGTGCTGCTTCCACTAAGTTACACTTAACACCTCTTTTATAGCCTGCCTATGTTTCATTTCCAGATATTCTGTTTCATAAAAAGCTGGATCCTCTGCTAAATTTTCAGCAAACAAAAGATGAGTGATGGTATTACCTGATCCAGCTGGCCAGAGCAATTCAGCAGGCTCCAGCCTGGAGGGCTGTGAGCACATGAGCTGTGCTGGAACCATGGGGACCCCCTGTTCTCCTTCCCTAGCATGACCTCCACTCACATTCCAAGGGGAACATTCTGGTGTCTGGTGCTCGTGAGAGGAGATCCATGCATATTACTGGATTTCTCCATCCACGTCATCTCTGCCGTCTCTAGAATCAGCGTGAATCAGAGTTCAAAGATCCCATTGGTCCACACAGAAACATCAAGAAAACAAAGGCACTGCCAGCAGTTTCTGACCACCCTTCAGGTTTTGAGCTCTGGGGAGAAACAGCGCTTGGTCCTCTGATGTGCCTACACTGGAGGCCAGGTAAGGATCAGAGTCTGCCTGCAGGACTTGCAAAAGACCGGAGTGAAAGGAGAGCGTTTCAGTCCTCCCTGCAACAGGTTGTTTGCAGGTCGCCTTCAGACAGGCTGGGATGTCATAAGGGACATGAGGGACAGCAGTGTGTTTTTGTCACATTGGTTGTCATCTGATGTTGCATCTGCTGCTGTGTGGGTCACAGGCCAGCGATGCCTGGGGAGTGCAGGGACCCACACTGGGCAGCACTATCTTGGTAAGGTGAGGGCTAAGCCTCTCCCCAAGAGCCAGGACTCCCTGCATGGGGGAAAACACTCATCCTCTGTGGGGAGCCCAGCCAGGAGAGCTGGAGGCTCCCTGGAGACTGGGCAAGGAACCCCATGGGCAGGGAGAACATGGCTGTGGGTGAGAGTGGTGCAGGCAAGAGATTTGCACTATGCTGTGTGAGCACAAGAGCTGAGGGCTGCGGACCAGCACCAGGGATATTGATTCTTTCTAGAGTAATCTAGGACATGTCAGTAAAATTAATTATATTCTTTTTTTATAGCACCCTCAAAGACAGAGATATCCAGGTTGTATATCTTGAGGGTTGCATTCAGTCTCTGTCCAGGTAAACTCTTTGGGTCTTGTTTTTCACACACAAAAAATGAAAATTTCTAATTTTAACTTCGCTATTTAAATGATAAATCTGTGATGGGGTGTGGCCTAATGCAGAATGAATCTCTCAAATGTTTTAACAAAGGAGAGTAGAGCATGTGGGACCTGGAGCTCTGTCCTGCCAGAGGAGCAGCCCCGCCAGCGCGATGAAAGATATTCCACTGCAGGATTTCTGACACATGCTGCCCCTACATTTCTGGTATTTATTATAGAGGGAAGGGAAGACAAAAGCTCAAGGGAAAACAAAAATCTAGGTCTGCCTCAGGTTATTATAAACTGAGAATTGATAGGCAGGCTCAATTGCCTGTTGCTAAGCAGCCAAGAGAATTGGTTGACCATACCCTGGGCCTTTTAAAGGAAAAACACAAAGCAGAAAGCTTTGTATGTGTGTGTGTTTGGTATATGAAATAACATGTAAATATATTGGAAAACAGACGCACAATTTTGTTGCTGTTGTTAAATGTGTGTGAAATGCTCCTGCATGGGTGATGTGAAACAAGTCAGGCGTTGCGTGGGCAGGATAACCTTTGCTTTTTAAAAAAAAAGAGAGAGAGGGATTCTGCCATACAGAAAGACCAAGCAGCACTTCCTTAGTTTTTCCCCATGGAAGAGTCCCTTTAGGGCATTGTCTCACATCCCCCTGAAAAGCTGAAGGCTAATGATCACAGGAACTGCTTTCTGGGAAGCCAAGTCCACCCTTCTCCCAGCCATTATCACCAAAGTGGCCTTCAGCATTATTTTTTTCCAAATGCCAATGCATAAAACAGAACAAAGTAGTGGAGAGCCCCAAGCCTTTATTCTCTGTTATACCACTGCTGTTCCCAGCTTGCTTTTGGGCAGAGTTGTGGGAAAGGCAGGATGCAAAACTCACTGGGTGAAGTAACACCAGGTCCCAGGGGGAGAGGGGAAAGCCCAGCCCTCCCTGGGGACACCCACTACACTGCTGGCTTTCCAGCTCTGGGCTTTCCCCCTCTGTGCTCCTGGCACTCAGGCAGCTGAAGTGGGAGAAAAACTGTGTCTGCCTGGCACAACAGTCTGACAGAAGGTTATGGGGGGGGGGTTGTTATTTTTCTTATCACTCAGACAAGCTAAAATGGGAAAATAAAATAGACATTACACTTGATGAAGACAATGTTATCTTGGGAACCAGCTCTCCTCTCACCACCCATGATTATTTCACACCCTTTTTCTTGTTGCTTCAAGTGTGATTTGGCCTGCCTCAAACCTAAAAACCTAACTCGGTTTGCAATAATCAGTCTCAAAGTTGACAATTTCTGTGTTCTGACTCTGACACCTCCAAGTCCCTTCTCCACTCCAGTACCTTCCCAGCAGCCCCTTACTCACCAGCAGCACCCCCCCAGGGTTATCTCAATTCAAAACAGGTCTGCAGCAACCTCACTCCTTTGCACTAAACCATGTCTTCCCCCACCACCCAGAGTGAATCCCCTTGGAAGCTGCTCACTATGGACCATTACTCCCTGTCCAAACCAGCTGTAACACGTGCCCCTGCTCCTCACACACGCCAAGCAGGCCTCAGTCTGAGGGGCTTTTGGGGTGGTGAAAGCACCCTGGTACCATTCCTGCTCAATCAGGGACTTGGAGTGTGTGTGGGCACATGGGGCCGTCGCTGCAATGTGCAGACAAGGACAGGCACAAGGAGGGAACACTGCAGAGCTGCGCCATCGGGCAGGGTCAGCCCACCCCTGCTCCCCCTCCTTCCCCGAGCACGGGCCTAAAAATAGATGTAATCAGGTTTCAAAAAGGAAAAGAAATGGAAAGGTCAAGTGTCATGACCTTAGACATGCTCTGAGGCTGCTTTTCTCCTTGCGTAGCTGGCCCTCGCTGGGCCCCCCGATGGCGTTTCCGGACCAGAAGCAGCCGGGGCGCACGCCCTGGGCACGGCCATCAGCTGTGGCCTCTGGTCAGGGGGTTCTTCCTTTTTATCCCCCTTCCTATCCGCCTTCCTGCTGCCTGCAACCGGCTCCTTCCTTGCCTTGGGAAAAGCACCAGCGGGCCCCCAGGGCTCCATCCCTGTCTCCTTGCGCCTCACAGGGCCAATTCCCTCCACCGGGGCACCCACCAGAGCCACACTGACTTTGGGGTGCTTGAGCCCCATTCTTTACCAGGTGCATGCAGGGAGGCACCCAGAGCTTTCCTTTCGTGAGCCCACAAGTGTTGGCTTTCCATGGCTGGCCCACATGGCTGCACCGCTCTGTTTGATTTTGTCCCCATCATAACAGAATAAAGCAGCACATTTCATGCTGGGAACTCCAAACCTGGCACAGGGAAGGCAGAGGCTACTGCATCTTTGCGATTACGTTCTCATTTTTCCCGACCGGTGAGAAATCCCTCCATTCTCCTTTGCTTTTTCCTTGCTAAAATAACATCTGAAAAACTTTGGTAATTTTTTTTTTGTGCGTATGTGCTCAGTGCAGGTATGAGTCAGGACTCACATTCTGCCTTCTCTTTCCTTTTGGTGCAGTGAAGAGCACACAGTCCACCCTCCGGATCCAAAGATATACAGAGACTATTCTCTGCCTCTGCCAGCCCTAAGTCTGCCCTGGCACTCTGCATTTATGAATGTTGCAGAAATCACTATATTTCATTGTTCATCAGTGCATATGGGGCTGGCATGACAACAAAACCTTTTCCTGTGCTTTCCATTTGCGGATTTTCATGTTTCCTACTGGGAGTATTTTACTCAATGGTTTAATTTTTATTGCGACAGGAAAATGCAACGAAAGTGCAGAAAAACCAGTCCTGGTGCTGTCAGCTCAGAGCATCCTAGGGGCAGACAAAATCTGCACCATGTCCTGAACTGCAGATGGAGAAATGGGCAAAGTACAAATACTGTAAGCAAAGTTCCCACGGTACATTTATTCTGCAGAAGGCAGAAGGGGCAGGATTTGGGTTTCTGGGCATGCCATTTAACTGCTCCCTCCTCTTCAGGGGCAAAAGGGCAAAAATTTACAAATTTACAAATAAACCAGGCCATTTCTCAGGTGTGAATGGTTATTCTAACTTCCTGACATATTCAACAATGTAGCAGTCTGTCTTTAGCATTTTACTTGTCCCCTCAGTTTGTCCTTGTTCCCTGCTTTTATCCTGTGAAGCTCCCACCTCCGTGCTCCCAGTGCTTTCTTCTGGCTCGTCTGTGTCTCAGCCCTCCTCCTGCATCCCTGGGATCCTTCCCTATAAAGCACAGCGGAGGATTTCAAAGCCTGTAGTCTCTATACCAGTCCACCCAATCTTGCCCAAAATAACTGTGGCACACAGAGAGGTGGCAACTCTCACACAAAAAGAGTTTTCCGCGAGCCACCAGTAGCTGTGTGCACGCACTTTGCACAAGCTGTCCTGCCATCAGGACAGATGCATGGGGATCCATAGCAGGTTTGTTTTGGTTTTTTTTAAATCCAAAGTATTGATACTAGAAAATCACTTCAAAAGGGTATATTCAGAATAATACTCCCTTTTCTTTAATTAAGAAGATTCATCTATTAAACAGGCATATTCTCTGCTTTAAAATGTTCATTATTTCTGTAGATTTCTGCTTCTGTATGTCGTAAATCTTTTCTGGGCACGTGGCTTCCTCCGTAATGATATGTGGAAAACCTGGTGCATGTCATGTTATTTACTACTGGTTATTTGCTTCATCTGCAATATCGGGATCCACCATCTGAGGTGGGATTTGCCTCAGGATCCTTAAAAATTTTAGCTCAGATTATAAATCAAAGTGCAGCTTTTAAAAAAAAAAAAAAAAAAAAAAAAAAAAAAAAAAAAAAAAAAAAAAAAAAAAGAAGTTAAAACTGAGCCCTTCTGGTAGGAGGTTTCCTTGACCCAGATGGGAACTCATGCCAGCTGATGAAAAAATTTTAATAGGAGACTATCTCAGCCTGGCCAGTGGTGTCAGGTGGTACCTGAAGACATCAGGTGTTACATGAGCCCCTGGCACTCCTGGTTGAGCACAGCGGAATCATGGCCATTGGTATCTTCAAACCTGTAAGGTGTCCCCAGGCAGCTGGGACCCCTGCTCACAGTCCAAAAGGATGTGTGTGGGCCACCATCTCTAAAACATCCTATGTGACCCACTGGAGGAAAGGCGAGGCAGTGTTGTGAGATCCATTTTAATGCACTTGTGCCCCTCTGACCTACATTTTGTAAAATGGGATCCATTGTTCAATTTTTTATTCCTCATACTGGTCAATCCTTGCTACAACTAGAGATGCCAACACACCTCCCCCTTGCTCCGCCAGATCCACTTCTGGGACATCAGAATCAAAAGCACTCGGTGTCAGACCACACACAGCCCCAGGGAAGGATGTGGGAGCTCAAGGGGTGCTGTTCCCATGGGGCTCACACAGGCTGTGCCTCAGCTGACAGGGACATCGTCATCAAGATTCTTGTCTTCAAGGGACAGCAGCGCCCCAAAGGCTCTGACAACTGCTTTTATGGACTTGAGCACTGCACGTCCTGGCTTAGAACAACCTGGCACAGCAGCCCCACCCACGCTGCTGGTGAGTAAGGAATGTTATTTTGGGGATTGAAGCCTTGCTCTTACCAAGCTGTGGGGACTGCCAAGGCTTGCTCTTCCCACTGGAGTTGTGAGGGCTTGTCCACCAAAACATGTCTTGTCGACCACATGACTGCTGAAATGCGTGGGGCTGTGTTAGTGCTGGAAGTCACAGGATTACCTCGTGTCAGGCTGAAAAAAATCTGTGAATTTTTATTAGCACAGATTGCAACTTCTCCTGAAATTTGATGTAAACTTTTCCCAGAAACTGACTTGCTTGTGCTAGGAAAACTTCCTCCTATATCCACCCAAGCTGAACATCTTCAGCAGCTTGAACAGGGTCACCAAGCTGAGATGAGAAGGCTGGACCCAAACCTTGTGATGTATAGTGTGACCTCTCCAAGCAGACAGGACTTGTGCTGTGAGCTGGATTCTGGATGTTTTTCTTGAGGTTTTTCCCAAAGCTTTGGCTGACATTGGTCATTTAACCACAGCAGCAGCATTGCAGAGCATATGGCAGGGAAACATGGGCAGTGGGTAATGAATTGGGCTCTGGTGCACAAAGCACATACCCATGGCACAATTCAATGCAAAAACTGTGCCAGGACCTCTGGCACATTCAACGGAAGCCAAACACGCTTGTGCCCCATCTCCTTTGGGGTTCTGCTCTGAGTGGCACAATTATTCACAGGCAGGGTCTGTGGCCTGAGCTCCTGACTTGTCCTTGGAAGAAAAACGTGTGTTGGAAGTGAAACCTTCCTGAAGCCTGGTTTAAACAAAAGTAAAAATACTGAGGGATAATCACGCTGACTAAAGGAGAATTGTGCTTACTTTAAAACATTTCTTGTGAAAAACACTGATTCTTCATGGCACTTTTGCATGAACTTCTAAAGCTCCACCAGCTTCCCAAAGAGCAAATTTTGCTTCAGCTGTCCTTGAGAAATTTCATATGCCAGCAGCCAAGTGGTGCTGCACAGAGCATGGCTCTTGTTGTGGCAGATGGAATTCAATTACTTAATGTGTCACAACCATGACTTTCAGGCTCCTGCTGCCTCACATCTTGAGCAGGAAGAGGGTCAGGAGCCATCAGCCTGGGTGCAGCTTCTCTTCTGTTTGCACTTGTAGAGCAGAAAATGAAAAGCAACCTCCAGGGCCAGAGATTTCTCCAAGGTTGTATCTCCACAAAAAGCAGTTGGATTCCTCCTGGCTTGTCAATCCTGCTCCTAATCCTTCCATGAGAGGACAGCACAGGTTATCTGAAACCATACAACAGTGGAGAAACCTGCTCTTTTGAGGTTCAGTTCCTCGGGACTTGGCGCCTTTGCTAGACCTGTGAGCCACAGCAGGGTCATTGTGCTCTGGTTTTTTGACACAGATAGATTTGTAACAAACTCCTGCCTCCAAGGTGAGTTCAATTCAGCAGGCAGACCTGACAGATGTTAACAAAAACTTTTCAATTACCCTTTGGGAAATACAGATGAATTATCAGGAGGAAACTCAGGTGAACATTTCTCAGAAGGCGAGGAGCTGCTCCCAAGAAGGGTGGCAGATAATCCTTGCTGAGTTGTTAGAAGTCAGCTGGGGTTAAACAGTGAATACCACATAGCAGAAAGTAAAAGAATTATGGCAGTGGGTCAGATCTGGTATGTCTCCCCATCCCAAACCTCCCTCGAGCAACAAGTAGCAGATGTTCAAAGAAAGATGAGAAACGGGGTAAAAGTGATATCCTTGTACGTTCTCCTGGTTTTTGGCACACAGTGGTCTTGGCAAATCTCAGAGTCCTAGGGATAAATCATATATGAAATTCTTATAATTCTTATTTTTGTGATGTGTGACTATGGGATTTTTGTCCTGAATCCACATGAGCTCATTCAGCCACTGAACTGGCTTTTCAGAAAGATGGCATTATTGCAATATCCTGATCTTCTCTGTGGCTTTCCACAAGACTGCTGTGGAAGGGCAGCCTGCTGGGCTGTCTAAATCCAGCCAAGAAGCCTGTACCAGCTACCTCTCAACCAGTCATCAGCTCCAGTTTCCCAGTAGTTACATGAATGGTTGCAGGTCCGACCGCAGGGGGAATGGTGTGTCTCCCTCTGCGGAGCAAGAGCAAGACCACAGCGTTGAGCTGCTCAGTCCTCTGAGGTTTAAGGGCCATTATAAAGCCTGCCAGGACAGCTGCAGATTTCTCTGCAGATTGGTGGGATATCCCAGGGGTTTCATGCAAAAAGGGAATGCCTAAAAACACAGGGGAGAACATTTTTAACATGTGGTGCAGGGGACTCTACCCATGTTCAGGTGGACGGGTTTTGAAAAAGACAGAGTGAAGAGGCAAAAGCCTTTTTTCATTGCAAAATGCTCCATTTCAGCTCCAGACAGCAGAGGACAGGGCTAGGTTGTAAGCTGTAGCCTCAAGCAGCTGCCATCCCTGTGCCCTTGAAGTGCCCTGGGGCACACCCCCAGGCATCAGCCACCTCAAGATGCTTGACGGAGAGGCAGAGGGGATGTGAGTCAAGGAGAGGACGTGGCCACTCCGAGAGGCAGTGCCAGGCTGTAACCCACACCGGAGACCGCCTGCTGCCACGGGCTGAGCTGGTGGTAGGAGAAAAAGGGAAAACTTGGGGCAGCCTAATCCAGCATTAAAGTCCTCACTAATTCTCTCCTTCCTGAGGACACCTGAGCTGCAGGGCTGGTGCGTGGGGGCCGGCGGCTGCCGTCCCAGTTGGCTTGAGCAGCTGCAGCCGTCTGCAGTACTTGTCTCCAGCAAGGTACAGTCTCTGCAGGATGGAGCCCCGGGGTTGGATTTCTGCTCCTCAGAAGTCGCCCCAGTCGTGGGGAGAGAGGGCTGCAGCCTTCTGGATAAAAGGAGATGGAATATGTTGCAGAAATAACCATTGTGCCAGGTGGAGATGCTAAACCTCTGTGATGCTTGGGAGGAGGGAGAAGTGGTTGCCTGGAGAAGATCTCTCCCCTTACCCTGGTAGTCTGAGCTGCTGGGAGCCGGGACACTGTTGGGAACTCTGCAAGGGCAGGCAGGAGAAGTCCTGTCCCACGGGGTGAATAGGGCAGGTCCTGCTGTAAGCAGTTCACATGCAGATTTTATCCCCAGGTGCTGCCAGCGATAAGGAAAATTGCAGGGTCTGTGAAAAGGTGAGATAAGGCAGCAACCTTCTGTGAATTTGTGGCTTTGCATCTTTACAATGTGGTGATGGACGCACTCAGATCCAACAGTAATATAAACTGACCTGAAAAAAATCAGATTGATGCAAAACCTAAAAAGGAGAAAATATATAAGGACAATGCATTTCATTTTCCTGTCCTCTTGGGTTGTTGAACCCTCTGAGTCTGAAGCAACTTTCCAAATGCATTAAAAAAATCAAAGAACTAAAAATAATACCAAATTATTAACTCCCACAGCTGTATATTCACAAGCGAAGCTTATTTTTAAAATAAAAGAATTGGATTTTTTAAATACTTGCTATGTTATTTAAGTACACCATAGTCTGTGTGGAGCACACAAATCTATATCCTTCATCAGCTTTGTTTTCTACCCCACACACTGATTTTTTTTTTTTTAATTTTTTTTTTTTTTCCCCTCCTTATCTTTATTTTCTACTGCTTGGAGAATGAAATCAGTCCAAGGACCAGAGGAGCTTGCTGATTCTTCTGCCCTCCCTCAAAGCAGCTGGGCAGTGCATGAACATCCATCTAAGGGCTGTCATCAGCCCAAGGGGCAGAGGGTGAGATCCAGCCTGGAGGATGCTGGTGTATGGCAAGGAAGGTGAGAAGGGCACAAGAGTGATTCTCACAAGTTACAGCTTAACTGCAAGATTGCTGAGTGCTCTCAGGGGAGGTCTCAGGCCAAGGCTTGAGCCACAGTCCCACATTTGTAAAATTGGGATAATGATTTCAAAGCTTACATGGCATTCAGGAAGGTTGTGACTGCGAATGGTCATGAAAAGCTCCACCACGGCAGACTTGTGGTCCTTATAAGGCTGCTGTCTCTCACTTGAGAGAAAAAGCTTAATTCAAATCAGCTGTCCCCATTGGTATTAAAATTGTTATCACCATTCCTCTTTTGGTTGTCTTAGTGCAATTGTCCTAGAACTAAAACTGTATTTTAAAGATTTAAACTGCAGTTTGACCTCCACGGCTCATCCAGATTCCTTGAAAATAAAGCTTGGAACTTGTTCTGATTTTCTTTTCATAGTCCTGGCCATGACTGGGCTTGAGAATACCAGTTATCAGCATTCAAACAAAAATGACTCAGAGGAAAAATAGTGCCATTATTTGGAAGCCACAGCACAAACTGCTGGCTATCCTCCTTCAGAGCAATAAAACACGGATAGTTTCAGTGAAGAAGTAAAATTAGTGCCTGAGTTTCCTACCCCTGACTGCTATTCCAGACTGCAGCTTAATTCAGCTGTTTATGTGAAGATGCCCTATTGGGATAAGGCAGTGAATCCATCCAATGTTGCAGAGATGAATGCCTTTATTCTTCCTGAAATAAAAATGGTGTCACGGGATCTCTCATGCCTCCCCACAGACAGAAGCTTGATTTAAAATGCTGTCTGAGGGATCACATCACTAGAAGCACATATTACTTCCTAGCTCCGTGCTGGGGTGTTGACAGAAAGCAATAAAGTGTCCTCAGCCATGACATGCAGTGAGATGTTGCATTCCCAAGCATGGCTCAGCACCCAGGCACCTGTGCTGTAGTAAGGGACAACCAGGCTCTTCAGTCCCTGGGCCATGATGGCAGATTTGCATCCCTTCTCTGGAGATACTTTTCTATCTGAATCAGTATAAGCACGGCTTTGTAAAGAGCTGATGAGCTTGAAACATTCCCGCTGCAGCATGTACTCAGCTCGGCTTCTGACAGTGTAATTTATATTTCCCTGTCCACACTGCTATTTTCACACATGGTTAGTACAAGTATTTCGAGTGTAAAGAGCCTTGCTAAGCAGAAACTTCCCCATAATTTATCTATTATTTGAACCATCTCTTGATATGTGTTTGCTTAATGGTGTCAGCACCCCCCAGCTGACGTCACTGGACATCACAGACACCCACCACACCCCTGAGGGAGGGCTTGGAACCTGGGACACTGGAAAGCACATCTGGGAAAAGTGCAACAGCAGGCACCACCTGCCACTGCAGGACCATCCTGACCCAAAAAGTAGCTACACAATCCCCAGGGGTCAGTGGTTTTTGCCATGGTCCCCACAGAGTTTCCCAGTGTAGGGAGAGAAGCGTTTTGTGGCTAAGGAGAATGTAATAGTGGGAGTGTGCAGAAGAGCAAGCTGGCTGGAGGGAGATTGCACTGAGGAGAACAGGTCTGTGCCCAGAGGTGGAGAACAGCCCACATGTGGCCCACTTGGAGCAGTACTGGGAGATGAAAAGTGCTGCTGTTAGCAGTTTGAGACAGGCCAGCCTTTGGAAAACAGCCAGCCTGGGGAAATGGAGTGTGTTGTAACCAGGTACACTTGCAGGAGGAGTGACATTTTCACTGGATTTCCTAAAACATCATTTTTCATCCTGGCTTGATGTTCTGCCCCTCCCATTGCCCAGTGTGTTTAGGAGAGCAAGCAACAGGCAAGCAGGGCATTGCTTTAAACAAACACTTGGCCGTGACGAAAAAATTGCTTTAGCCACAACATGGAAATCTCACTGCATTGAAGTCACTACCAGGAGTAAGGCTGTCTCACCACCAATATTCTTGGCTTTCTTCCCTGAAGGCTCATGTCCTTTGGAATAAACCCCTTCTCTGCTCCTGCATCCATTCCCAATTTCCTTGTGGGAATTTGCTGTGCTGAACACCACCTTAGGGCTTACTTTCTGGCATAGCACTGCAGTTCTGCTCTGTGACAGCTTGCTCAGGTCTCCTCCAGTGATGTTTTCAAGACAGTAAGTCTGCTGAATAGACAAGTTGTCCTGGGAAAAAAAGAAAGAAAGGGGGGAAAAAAAAAAAAAGTATTATTCAGTGATTTGCCATCTTTACAACAAAATCAAGAAGTAAATAAAATAAGTAAATAGGCATACTTGTGAAGCCATTGATCTGAGAGGGAAGAAGCTGAAGCTGATGGGGGAATGATGACTCCACGAGCATTTATGATGCAAAAGGTTTTCGTGGCATGGCACTGGTTTCTCAGCAAGATCTGATTCAATTCCTGCACTGCCCAAATCCCTGTGTTGGTGGGCAGAGTCTGACCATTCCTGCAGGCAGGGAAAACTGCTGGGCAACAAACTCTTGGGTTTGTCTGCAGCCAGGCTAAGGGACACCTTTTGTGACCCTGTGCAGCATTTCTTGGGCCACCAGAAGGAAAGGGCAGCTTTTCCTCCAGGTCTGGTCCTATGAACAGCTTCTGAGCCCAGTCCCAGAAACAACTCAGTGTGAGGCATGCTGGCAGAGGCTGAGGTGGCAAACTCCCCTCTTGCACTCCTACAACTGCTGCTGCTGAAACATAACCCTGGTTTTAAATCAGTTGCGGTGAAACAGAAGACTTTGAGAAAACAAACTCCTTCCAAACATACCCTTAACTTCATTTCCTCTGGTGGCCCTCCTTCTTTCTAGGCTAGGTTTCATGGGTCACTTTGTATTTTAGGGTTTTTTTCTTCTTCTTCTAATTTTAATTCTTGTCCCACCAGGGGTTGTTCTTTCATAGGATCCCAACCACGAATTCTCAGATGGCAATGAGAGCTGAGACAGGGACTTGCCTGTGCTCTCTCTGCTTTTTTTCTTTCCTCTTTTTTGCTAGGTTTTAAGTTGAGCTCTTAACATATCCCATATTTTATTCATTTAGGAGGATTCTTTTACACCACATGAAAAGTAGATTGTCTGCCCAGTCTGCAATCATGCTAAAAAGATTTAAGCCAATAATAAATACAGGTTTTTTCCTAATATATTTTTTCCACCAAACACCACTTCTATTGAAATGCAGCCATTTGAGCACTATTTATTTATGTATCATGTTTCCCAACACACAACTGGATCATCCTTATCAACAGTCGATTCTTACAAAGACAGAAATGTTCAACCCCTTAACAGGGGTAGGATTAAGATTCACTTGCCTCAGGAGTGCAGCTGGAGCAAAACTTGGCAGAAGTGGCACGGTTTCTGGATCAGATCCAGAGGAGGAAGGTGAGGGATGGGCTGTGGTCTTTGTGGCTGGTTCACACAAGCATGCAGACCATTCTAGACATGATTAATGTGGTGCTTGTTACTCTAAGGGAGTGGATTAAGGTGTGTGTGTGTGGGGGGGGGGGGGGGGGGGTGTTGTTCTTTTTTGTTTGGTTGTTTTGGGGTTTTTTTTTCCCCAAAAAAAATCTGTTAAGTGCAGTACTCCCAGCCCACAGCAGCTCCACCGAAATGTCACTGGCTGGGATTACAGTTAAATCCGGCAGATTTTCATCTCCTCTTCCATTTCTCCCGTTGGCAGAGAAAGGTCAAGTTCACCTCATGCAATCCAGCCTTGAAGCACCTCTGGCTCCTTCTTGGTAGGATTCCCTCAGGACAAAGTTGGCAGGTAGAGAAACCGTGCATCTGATATTTGTAACAGCAAGAGAAAGGTCCCAAAGCCTGTAGTTCCCTTCCCCTTCCTGCCCCCAGCACAGCAGCAGCAAGCCCAGACCTTCCCTCTGGCTTCCTCAGGCCTCTGCTGCTCCTCCATGTGTGCGTGACTTTTTTAGAATAGTAAACCACACCAGTTTCCAAGGGCTTCCCAGGGCCAGGAGTCGCGGAACAATAGACCTGCCGAAACACAGACTCAGAGTCTCTGTCACAGAATCATAAATTCATCAAATTGGATGAATTGGTTGGAAGGGACCTTTAAAGGTCATCTAATTCCAAATCCCCTGAAATTATCAGGGACATCTTCAACTAGTTCAGACCCCCATCCAACCCGGACCATGAGTGTTTCCAGGGATGGCGCATCTATCGCCTCTCTAGGCCACCTGTGCCCGTATCTCATCACCCTCACTGCAAAAAACCTTACTCCTTCCTTACATCCAATCCAAGCCGTCGGTTTGCACCCACCACCCGCCGCGTTGTCGCGACAGGCGCTGCTAAGTCGGGGCCCCTGTCCCTCCGGCCCGCCCGGTGTCACACAGCCCGCGGCGCTGTCCCAGTGCCCTGTCCCGGTGCCGCCGGGTGCCGCTGGGTGCCGCTCTCGCCCCGCCGAACCCGCCCAGCCCCGGCCGGCCGCTGCTGCTGCCGGGACCCCCGGGCCCCTCAGCCCCTCTGCCGGCAGCCCCGCCGCCTTCCGACCCCTCGGCCCCGCTCCCCTCGGCCCCGCTCCCCTCGGCCCCGCTCCCCTCGGCCCCGCTCCTCTCAGCCCCGCTCTCCTCAGCCCCGCTCTCCTCAGCCCCGCTCCCCTCGGCCCCGCTCCCCTCGGCCCCGCTCCCCTCGGCCCCGCTCCCCTCGGCCCCGCTCTCCTCAGCCCCGCTCCCCTCGGCCCCGCTCCTCTCAGCCCCGCTCTCCTCAGCCCCGCTCCCCTCGGCCCCGCTCCCCTCGGCCCCGCTCCCCTCGGCCCCGCTCTCCTCAGCCCCGCTCCCCTCGGCCCCGCTCCTCTCAGCCCCGCTCCTCTCAGCCCCGCTCTCCTCAGCCCCGCTCTCCTCAGCCCCGCTCCCCTCGGCCCCGCTCCCCTCGGCCCCGCTCCCCTCGGCCCCGCTCCCCTCGGCCCCGCTCCTCTCAGCCCCGCTCCCCTCGGCCCCGTTCCTCTCAGCCCCGCTCTCCTCAGCCCCGCTCCCCTCGGCCCCGCTCCCCTCGGCCCCGCTCCCCTCGGCCCCGCTCTCCTCAGCCCCGCTCCCCTCGGCCCCGCTCCTCTCAGCCCCGCTCCTCTCAGCCCCGCTCTCCTCAGCCCCGCTCTCCTCAGCCCCGCTCTCCTCAGCCCCGCTCCCCTCGGCCCCGCTCCCCTCAGCCCCGCTCCCCTCGGCCCCGCTCCCCTCGGCCCCGCTCTCCCCAGCCCCGCTCCCCCCGGCATGGAGAGCCCAGGGTCGCCGGCAGAGCTGCCCGGGAGCATCGCCGGGATCCCGCCGTGCGCTCGCTGTTCCTATCTCCGGTTCCGGGCTCCCTGCGAGCCGGAGCTCTCCGCAATCGCCAGTTCCGTGGCGGGGGTCGCGCCCGGCCACCCCCACCGCCGGGGAAACAGACGGGGGGCTCTACCCTAAGACCTGCAGAGGAGGTCCCCGTTTTCCCATCGTTTCCCATCGGAAGCGCAGGCTACGGCACGTGCCGAAGCTCCATCAGGGCTGCGCACAGCGCAAGGATGGAGACCTCCAGACCAAAGCTTTACGACAGCACCCAGGCTCTTCACTCCCGCTGTACTCAGCGATAATCCGACACTCAAACTTCGTGGATCCGGGTGTTGGAAGGCGAAAGATCAAGGGAAGTCGGCTAATGCGGGTTTTGGAGCTTTGCGTTTGGCAACTGCATTTTATGGCATATTTTCATAAAGTGAATTCAGTTTGTCCCTCTGGTAACACAAGATGCTGCATTTTTTTTATCGGACAGAATGAACTTTTAGATGGAAAACTGGATTGTGTAGCATGAGGATAATACTCTAAATGAACATCTTTTCATTTTAGTAGTGGATGTTTATTTTTAAGCTGGCAAAGAGCAGATGGGCAACTATGAACAAGCACAGGATAGTGGCAAGAGCAGCTGGACAATGCATTAGCTCATCTCTATTTAAAAGTACCTGATTAGGACTTCAATATCAAAAGTCACTTAAAAATGGACAACAAGTTCTGACTACAAACATAAAACAAATTTCCCTATGTGCATCACTGGTGACGTTCAGCAACCAGCTTTACTTATGGACTTTTCAGTCTATTTATAATATTTATACTGACAGTTTCCAAAGAAAAGAAGAAACAGGACATGGGAACAACTCAGTAAACACAGACTTCAGATGTAACGTCTACTGAAAAATTCATTAAGTACCTACCTATCTTTTTGACCCCGAGCCCATTAATCCCAGAGTGAAAGGTCTGACAACCTAAGAGGGTGTGGGCTTTCACAGAGTTCTTTCTTCTTGGTCCACATGGTTTCCTCACAAAGGAAGCCCCCATCCCGCACATGCAATGTCCCTGTGTGACTTTTATATCCACTGGAGATTGATGGACCTAGATATCCACTGACTTGTGGCCATTAAGCTGAGATACCTTTCTGTGAGGCTGCCAACTATACTCAGTCAGGGGAATTCCTCCTGGAAATGTGTACATTGAGGGAATGTGGATTGTATGGGATTTTAGTTGCTATAGGATTAACCTTTACTCAGCCTGTAGGCTGGGGAGGAGGATTTAAGTGATGTGCTGGAAAATGTCCCCTGGAGATACTAATCTTTTCCCCTTCTTTCTTATTTCATTTTAAGCCTTCTTCAGGAAATTGCTTGTGGTTTAAAACTGAGATCTCTGATGTACCAGCAAACACATCTCCCAGGGGCCTGAATCTGCATTTCACACACAAAACACACTTTAGCTAGCTCAGGTGTCTGTCAAAGCACCAGTGTGTAAACCAAGACAAGAAAGGATGCAGAGGATGGAGAAACATGCTCCTGGAACCATGGCATGTGAAAGAACCCATCTTTAGAACTCAGCATGGGCTCTGAAAACCGGGATAACACATGACAGAAATTATTTGAACAGCCAAGGAAAAGCAGCTATTTACCTGAATGAAAAATTGTTGAAGGTTAGGTATCTCTTTTCTTGAGCAAGGTCTGCAAAGGTTGGGTATGAGTTGGTATTGTTTGGATGGCTTAAATTTCTAAAGGCTAGGCTTCCAGTGTAGTCCAAATACAGTCTGAGTGGGAATTTGGCCATTTGTCACCCTAGGGGTAAAAATCAGACCATGGACTATGCCCAAACTGCACGTTCTTGTAGGGTAATCATGAACGTGAAAAAGGCTTACATGCTTCAAAACTGAGCAGCCAGTTTTGAGTTAGCATGGCAGGCCAAAGAGCATTTAGTATCCCAAATCCTGCAGCGAGCTGTAAAGATTTCAGTTGTATCCAAAACATATCATTAGGCCCTTTCATGATTTTTGGTATTCAGAATCTTCCCAAATATCTCTGAGCATTTTCATTACTTTGTAAGTTTTCCCCAAATAGTTTAGACAAATTATTTTCAGCAGATGGCTTGTTATGAATAGCTTGTGAATTTTTCACTTTGACATCTGTACTGTGTTTACTGGGTGGTTTAATCAGTTCCTGGGCTGAATGACTGAAATGTTTGCAAGGGAGGAAAAATGAGCACAGGATACTAAATAAGAAACAGTGCATTTCAAGGACAAACACATTCAGCTGATTGTTTTCACAAATACTTTCAGAGGTTTCCAGCAATCGCTGGCTACCCTGTGGATTCTGAACGCTGTGATATATCTATGCCTGCAAGCCAAATTCATCTCACAGCCCAAAGGGTAACTGTGAGCCTCTTCTCAATTTCGAGCAACCATGTTATTTGGTCAGGACCCACCAGTGGAATTTTTGCTCCAAGTAGTTGTATTTTAACCACTGCCCAATCCTGACTGTCTCAACTCTGATGTGGAGGTAGTCTAACATTGTTAGGCAGAGCTGCATGACCAAACTACGCTTATCTCCTTGCTTTGTCTTCCTCAAAATAACACTGGAAGATAAGGTACACTCTTTCTTTGATCACTAACTCCAACTCGTGAACGTTGACCACAAAGGATAAGTATGCATTGAACAGAAGTCCTAATGATCAGCATGTGCTTACAGTTTCAAGGAATGGAAAAACAAAATGCACAAAACACACCAAAAAAAAAAAAAAAAAAAAAAAAAAAAAAAAGAGAGAGAGAGAGAGAGAGAGGAAGGAAGAAAGCAAAAAAAGCAAAAAAACAAAGGCAAAAAACTAGAAACAAAACAACACCCCTCCCCAAAAAAGCCCACACCCAAACAAACATGAGGGAGGCTGAAAAAGAGGGAGAAACAAGGCCAGTATAAAAAATTTCAAATATTTTCAACAGAGTAAGACCATAAACAAGCATACATTTGCCCATGAGAATTAGCATACTCTTGCTTCATAGCGTCCTCTCCTACCTAAAGATAGGTTAATCGATAAGAAAATTGCAGTAAAGGGGAGAAAACCACCAGGACACGGATTGTCGCTGTTGTAGGTTATATGGCACACGGTATAAAGGGGTTCTAGCATGGCCATCATGCAAATATTAAACCAAAATAGCGCTGGGAGGAGTGGCAGGAGGTTGAGAGACTGCAGCACCAGTGGCAAAGCCATCTGCAGCAGCGCGGGCTGCATCACGCTTCAGGCTCCAGCCGTGCATTTTCTCACACCAGATGCTGCTGCGCCCACCACCTCGGCTCACCCCCGAATCCCTGGCATGTCTGGCACGCAAAGACTGGCCTCAGGTTTCTTGAAAGGCTTGTGATTTTCTGCCCTGAGTTGCCATCCAAATGGTAAGTAATAAACACTTTAATAATTCATAACCAGTCAGTAATATCTTAAATAATTTAACAAACAATTTGTCATCTTTCCTTGTGATAGAAGATGCTGGCTGGAAAAAGGCTGAGCAAGGTTTTGTGTCCACCTCAGCCCTCCCCAGGAGTGAGCTTTGCCCCTGCCTGAGCTCAGCCAGGTGGGTGCAGCCTGCAGGGGAGCTGTGGGAGCCTACCCTGACCTCAGGGGTCAGAGGGACAGGGGAAGCCACACAACCTCTCCTGTAGTGGTTGTCTGTACTCAGAGCTGAATTTGTGGAGCTGCTTTCCTACCCACTGCCCTTGGTGGGCACTCAGTTCCCATCTCATGTATCCCTGTTTTCTTCTGGTTAAGCATCCAGCTTCTCTGCACAACAGCTCAGACCCTGCGAGTCCCAGCTCCTGCTGTGTCACCCAGGCTGTTAAAGGATCACAGCAGACCTAAGGCAGCTGGGAAGTTAAATGGCCCTTCATTCCCACACGGTTTAATCAGCAAGTCCCAACAAGGCGGATGTTATCTTCCAAAAGCATGGAGAAGACCTTGGAGCTATGCTTAGTCTAGAGAACCACTTCAGAAGATAAAACCTCAAGAAAAATAAGAGACAAAACACACCTAAGTCAAAAACAGTAGTTTTACCTGTTTAGACTGTAGCACACACTGCAGCATAACCCTGGCATCAGGCAAAACAGAAGCAGCATCCAGCAAAGCAAGCCAAGGTCTCCAGGTGCTTGAAAATATACAAGTGCTTAAGAATGTAATTGAGAAAAAGCAAATGAGGAACACAAGCGGTGTCAGCCTGAGCATAATGAATCTGTAATAAATCATACAGAAGCATTCTGTTTTATTATGTTTCAAAAGAAGTCTGTGCTCTTATTTGCAAGCAGTTCCAATCCTGATAATGGATGTGATCCCCTGAATACAGGCTTTGTTGGAAAAGATGTTGCATTGACTCTATTGAAGTAATGCTGGCAGAAAATGTGGTTCCCCGAAAATTAGCTGTTCCCCAAAAGCTTGTGTGTCTAAGTTTTCATTTAGGAATAGCAGGCCACCCCACTATTAAAAGTGTTTAAGACAACCCCAGCTTTGCAGTGAGCATCCAGCTACAGCAAACAGGCAGCCAGCCCAGTGGAGCACTGGGAGAAGGATGACAAGAAGAGCAGGACAGAGCATCAAAGGCCTGCACATCCCAAAACCACACCAGAAGAAAATGCATCCCATTCCTGCCATCCATAAAGGTGAGAGCTCAGACATTTTGCAGAGCTTGTTCCCAGGAAATGGTCTAGCTGAAAAAAAGCAGGGGGATCTCTAGTAGCACTCTTCTTACCCTGAAAACACATCTGCAGCTAATTGGCATGGCATATTTTTAAATGCACCAAAGCGGGGCTTAGGAGCTTTACCCATCCCCAAACAAGTGTAAACTTCTAAGCATTAAATCACTTTAAAAATTCCCTCAGGGAATTAAAAGTCTCTTTTGTGACTCATGACATGAGGCTGCTGTTTTTGAACTTTTTTAATGGCAACTCCAGGATAAGGGAGAGCAGAGGGAGACAAGCCCTTCCTTGCTTGGAAGGGTTCTTGTCCACTGTAGGGGGTTCCCTCACCAGGAGATGATTTTGCCCTGACCCAGCTGATCCTGGGGATCCAATGGCTCCTGGAAACAGTACCAGCCCAGCAGGAAACAGCTGTAGATGGCAGGCAGCTTGTCTGAAGCAGTCCTGGGGATTTTTTTGGAACCAAAGGGCTTGGACTTTACCCTGTAATGCCTTTTCCATACTGTATGACATGTAAATTATCTCTCATAGCAGGTAGTATGTGTCAGCATTGGCATTTGCCAACAGAGAGAGCTTCTTTGGGAATTTCTAGATTACTTCACAAATGTGTGTCCTTACTTACTGTGTCTGCTTACCCACAAACACTAATGCAGCACTAATTAACTCCTTGGAAGTTCTTTCCTAGCCCTCAGTTCCCGCTGTCTTTCTCCAGCCCTGCTATTTTTTCTTTGATAGATTTTATTGTGCTCAGGGGAATCCCAACGTTGCAGCCACTGCGTGTCCCGAAAGTCACACCCATTTGATAGTTGCAATAGTTCTTTACTTCTTTTCGAAGCAATCTTTCCTTTGCCTTACAGGTTTTCCCCCTCAATAACACCAGAACCCTTTTCAAAAACATACAAACTGTTGCAGTTGGTGAATGCCAGGAAAACTGTCAGTTACTGCATGGGCAGAAATCAGCCTTCTGGGACATGCAATACATTATTCATCATCTTCCAAAGATCATCTAGAGGTCAGGTTATTTCAGCCTCAAGGTGGCTAAGATTCGCACACGGCTTTGTGGGCTGGCCACGCTCCCTGTACCTGGAAGCCTTGGTGTTACGCAAGGCACTTGCATCAGAAACCTGAAAAGCAGAGAGGGCTTCATAGCTTTGCAGATCTCTGCTGGCAGGATCAGATAGCTCCACACTGGCTTTTGGAGACACCCTGAGGTCTGAGAGAGTCAGCACTTCAGGCTTTGCACAAAAAGTAGAGCGTTGCTGTTTTCTCAGTGGGGAACTACAGTTTTAGCAATTTTTCATGTAATTTTGGGATCTGCACAATCAGAGAATAAAGACTCAAAACTTCATCCTAAAAGACAAATTTATGCTTTCGGTTCAGAGTGGCTACCTGCCAGGGCCAGCGTGGTGGGGTGCCCAAGGGCAATCAAGGCAGTGTAGATGCTGCCTCAACCCTCAACTCCTGCTGTCAGGCACCCTGAGAGTCCCTGTTTCTTAGTGGTGTTCTGTAAGTTTTGTTTTGACAGTTATGGAGTCAATCATCCCCATGTCACGCCTTTGGTCAATATTTAAAGTGTCTTTGGGAGCTGTTTAACATTATGGGAAGTTTAAAACATTTCTCTCTTGAAAACAAAATATAATTAGCCAGCTCGGGAAAAGATTTTAGGGTGCTGTATGCAGCTACATTAAGGAAAGATATGAAATCAGTTTGAAAAACAAAGTTTTTTCATGTCTGGGATTTTTAAAAAATGAGTGAAAAGTGATCCAGTATTACCAATTAAAAATACTGTTTGCATCCAGGAAATACAAAGAATTCTCTCATAGCTCCGGAAATTACACAGTATCCCCCACCTGATCTGATACTGCCTTTGTTTTTACTGTTGAAATAGCCACATCAGAAAGGCTTGAACTGGACCAGACTCTCAAGTCCAGATTTCTGCCTCTCATTCAACTCTGCAATATACATGCAATTGAAAGGATTAACAAGTACCAGCAGAAATGGAAACACTTTAGGGGACTAACTGTAGTTCTTCAACCTGAGGAACCCAATATAATGAATTTTTCAACTGTTTGAAAATAGAATTCAACACCACAGATTATTTATTGGTCAAACTGAAAAAGTTCTGCAGTTTTAATTGCAGTTATTAACTGTGACTGTCCTGTGTTGTCCCCCTACAAGAAGCATTTGGGCTGCATTTTTCAGGCTGCACAATGCTCGCTGAGGTGCTGAGCTTGGTGGCTTCTGCAGCAGCTCTCACTCTGTACAGAGATCTTCACTTGCTGCTTTTATCATACTTGAAGGCTGCTTTGTACATCCATCAGCTTCAGCCAAGTCTGTGTTTGATCTGCCAATCAATGCCCAATGTGAGATCTGCCTTAAAAAAAAAAAAAAAAAAAAAAAAGGCAGAAAGAAGAATTTGTGGAAAGACCAGATGGTCAGACTCAGTTCAGTGCCTGAGAAAATTATGAAACCAATCCCGAGAGATTCTGTGTCCACCTCATGAAGGACAGAAGAGTGAGTATGAATAGCCAGCATGGGTTCTCCAAGGGTAAAATGTGCCTGACCAGCCTGCCCTGATCAAACACGTGCCCTGTTCTGTAGGGCTGAGGAGGGAAGTGGATATCTCTTTCCTTGGCTTTAGCAAGGCTTCCACCATGGTCTCCCATGCCAAACTAAGGTGATGTGGCCTGCATGGATAGACTAGAAAGCAGGTGAAAAACTGGATGCTTAGGTTCTGGAGGGAGTGGTCACAGATTCAGAGTCCATCAGGCAGTCCATAAGTGAGTTTTGGAGTCAATACTGTGGCCATAATTGGTTTACACCAATGTCACCCACACCTGCACACTGAGGGATAACACCTCCTCAACAAGCTGCAAGACAATGTCAAAGCAGGAGGAGGTCAATACGCTGGAGAGCAGGGTGCTGCTCAGGATCTGGACAAAATGGAGAAATGGGGCAACGGGGACCTCATGAAATTCAGCATGAGCAGATGGAAAGTCCTGCAGCTCATCTAGAATAACTCCCTGCATTAGTGGGGTCCTACTGGGGACCTGAGCAGCAGTTCTGCAGAAAAGGACCTGAGGGTCCCTGTGAGCAATGGCCTGAACGTGAAACAGCAGAGTGAAGGCTACTTCCAGACCGGGTTGGATCAGCAAGTGCAAAACCAGCAGGTGCAGGAAAGTGATCCTTTCCATGTTTTCAGCAACAGAAATACTGCACCTACGCTACCGTGTCCTGTTTGGGCTTCCCAGTGCAAGAGAATTATGAATACAATGAAGGAGGTGCAGCAGATGAGCACTAAGATGGATGGAAGACGGGTGTGATGTGTAAAGAAAAGCTAAGAGAACTGGGTTAATTTAGCTTGAGAAGACTGGGAAGACAAGAGGCAGAAGTCAGGAATTGCAGCAAGGAAAATCTCACGTGGATGAAAGGAAAAGCCTTTGTTGTGCTTGGGGGGGTCAGACAGGGGAGCAGGGTCACAAACAGGCTGGAGAATCTCCACCCCTGAATCTGGTAGCATTTTCTGTGCCTGCTACCAATACAACAGTCACCCTCACAGGGGCAACAAGAAATAAACATTTTTACGTGACTTATTTTTAAATTCCTACCAGAAGAGTGACAAAAAGTACCATTTACTCAGTGAAGACTTGAATGTCTTTTAGGAACAGAGATGCTGTGACTGGCCCATAGGCAGTGTAAGGGCAGGAAGGTGAGTGCCTGGGGCTGTGGCAACACTGGGTCTCAACACCTTGGTATGGGACTCCATGAAATGATTGAGAAAGCTGCTATGGCCACAGTTTAGTTGGAATTTGGCCTGGAGTGAAGTCAACAAGAAAAAAAAAAAAAAAAAGCCTCTAACATCAAAGCTTTCCTTTCAGGGTCAATTTACACCCTCAAACTGTCTGTTGTCTGAGTCAATCTAACAGCTCACTGCTGAACAGGGAGGGCTTACTTACCTCCAAGGACCCCCGACCCCCTCGTGTTCCAGCTCCCTATTCCATCACCTCCTCTGCTCCAGCACTCATCAGACCCTGCTGTCAGCTGCCTGGGGTGTCCACAGATGAGCAGCAAAGAGCAGGAGCTGGAGGGAAGAGCAGGACTTGCCCCTTTCTGACGTGTTGAGCTGTTAGATTGGCTCAGCAACCTCCTGTCACCTCCTGCCAAAGGGCTGGGTGGGAGGGAGAAGGAGTTGACTGAGCTGTCTGGTGGCAAAAGAAAATGCTACCGCTGGAAATGCACAAGACCAAATTTCCCTAACCTAGTGCTGGCAACGTCACTTGAACAGGCTCATTGTGGAAGATATTCCCTGGGATGTAGAGGCAGCAGATAAAGCAGTGGTCCTCTCTAAGTGCCACTGGCAATGGCAGGACAGGCACTGGCTGCTCTGCTTGGTCTCTGCACAGGGGATTGCAGCGTGCATTTACCACTTACAGAGGGGAGGTCACTGACTCTGTTCCCTCAAGTGCCCATGAGGCCGAAACAATTCCCAGGTGGATGCTTTTTCTTCATCTACCCAAGGTCAAGGAAGCAGGCTATCTAATATTGCCTGGTATAAGGTCTGGCGGGAGGAGATTACTGACTAACCACTTATTTTTTACATAAAAGAAGCTAGCAACATTCGTGGGTCAGATTGTCTTTCTGCTTCGTACATCACAACCTGGAAGACTGTTCCCTACCACTGCTGCAAATCAATCAGTCAAAAGTTTCCTGGCTTGGTCTCCAAACACTTATCTTTGATTATTTCTAGTGCCACTGTATAGTCCACAGTGTCTTGAGGCCACGGGACAAAAGCCAGGAGTCCTACAGTGCAACTGCTCTCTTAATTCCTTGGGTGTCTTCCCTGCTGATACATAGCAGAGATTGGCAACTAATCTATATATAGTACAGCACTGCAGCTGAGACACAATGCCTGCATTCAGCATGCATACATGATGATGTCAGCAATGGCTGTTTAATTGCATCATGGGAAGTGAAGGGAGAAAAGAATTGGAAGAAAAAAAAAATAAGAAAGGGGGCCCCTGGCCCCTCCACTTTACATAATTTCCTTCACCACCAGATGGGAATGCATGGGAATGCCGGCCCTGCATCTCAGGAGCTCCCTCCCCAAAGCCTGGCATAGCCACATCTGTTTCCCTGATTTCCTACTCTTCTGATCTTCTTCACCTGCCCTGCACCCCACCACCTTGGCCGAGCTTCCTGAGATGCTGCTACCACCATTCGATTTGGCTTCCTGAGGCTTGCTCCCTCCTTATTTTTACTTCTCCAGCTTGCAGTAGCATCCAAAGGCCTGTAGTTGTGAAACACCCTGGAAGGGTAGGGTCTGCATGCAGAGACCACACAAGCCCCCTGGCTGCTTTTATTTACATAAAGGAGCATCTGTACTGCCAGGCAGTGGTTCACAAAAGGGGCTGTCAGGCTCAGCACAACTCCACTGCTCTGCAGCTAGCAGAGAACAGAAGATACACAAACTTCTCTTCCCAGCAGACATTCATCACCGTAAATGTACATGGGTTTTATTTGAAAGAAGAGACAACACCCTCCCTGCATTAGTATGGCAAAAAAGGGAAAAGATCCTCAGAGTGACAGCGTTCCCCTCTCTAAGACCCACAGCGTCAGCTAAACCAACAGCTTTAAAACTTCCCTGAATGCCTATAAAGTTCCCGCTCCTGCAAGCAGGACCTGTGGTATCCTCCATTTTAAGAAAGCTTCCCTTTGTCTTATCCCCCAGCCTATTTATAGCTGCTGTGGTGGAGGTACACAGGGAGGGCTTTACACCAGCAGGCACGGGGCCCTTCCATGCACCGAGAGGAGGCACGTGCAAAGGGACATTTAATAGCCTCCAAGAAACATGCGGCTCCTTGGGGCTCATTTTCTGGGAGGAGACTCTCACCCAAAGGGTTTTAGCTGCCTTTTTTTCCCAGTGGTATGCGACAGGGGCTTTGGGCTGCGACGTGACTCATCGGCTGTTTTTGCAGGTCCACTTTTATGAAGGACTGTAGGGATGCCATTGGGGTCTCATGTAGGAGAGGAGGCAGCTGCCTTCTCCCACTGCCAGACATTGCTGGCCAGGCCAAAAACTTCTCCCTTTTAGGCTCCCTGGAGGAGCAGTGAGAAGGGGAAAGACCTCTTCACAAGTCACTCCTCGTTCCCAGAGTCTTTGCAGAGAAGCTAAGATAGGAGACTCCAGCCAAGACAGGAGACTCCAACCTCTTGTGTGTCTGTGAGTACACAAAAGCCTCAATCTGCAACCTGAGCCTGGAGGAGTAGCATGCTGCAAGGTAGCAGAGGCTTCCTCTGGGTCCACCCTACAGCTTTCCCAGGAAACACAATTATAACCACAATAAACACACGAACCAGAAAGTTTGATTAGCACCCTGCCTGGCTGCTCGCTTGTTCATTCAGTCTTGTAAAGGAGCACATTACCTTTGTATGTACTGTCCCTGACCAGTGTTGGTTTTAACATTTAAAAGCCTAAAAATTTCAGGTCCAAATTAGCTCCCAGCATGCTTACTGCTAAGGACAATGCAGAAATAGCACTGCTTTTCCCTCTCAGCATTCACTTTATACCTTTGGAACTGACCTGTCTTGATCAGAGCAGCTGCGGGAGAGAGCAGCACCTGAATGTGGGTCAGGATTAGTGTTGTCTGTTACATGAAATCATTTGAGGGAGCCTGCCACTGCCTCAATTTGCCAGTTTGCTCAGGGAATTACACTGCAGGGCCCTGAGCGAGAAGAGATCTGTCCATACTCCCCAGGGAATAATGATGAGGAGGCAGAAGGGGAGGCAGTGCTTGGATGCAGTCAGTCTTAAGATGCAGAAAGATGTAGGTGACCTTCGCAACCATGCTAAAGGATGGGAGACGCTACTGTCCCTCTGGACACACTGCACAAGCACTTCAGCATTCCCAGCACAAGGTCAGCGCCGCAGCGCGTTAGGGGACACTCACACGTCCCAGTTTGGAGGCTGGTAACGAATAGCTGAGGGTGCCAGGCTTCCCAGCTCCCGCCGCCAGATCTGGAGGGGAACAGCTGCCTGCGCCCGGAGTTTACACAGCTGTGGGGAAGCATTAGCAGCTGACAAGCCACTCTCCCTTAAGCGTCAGCATACACCACTGCTCGCTGTTAGAGGCACTCCCCCAGCCGAGTAAAAGGGTCTGGCAGATGTGAACGAGAGCGAAAGTAAGGAGAACTTTTGAGTTACAGCCGAGTTAATTGTGCGGAGAGGATAAATGCAGAGTGAGGTATCACAGGAGAAGCGGCGTCAGGAAACAGGAGACTAATAACAAAACTTTTGCAGTTATTAGCCCACAATGTTGGCACCTGATTTCTACCTCCAGCTGCTCAGAGCTTGCACTTCTTGATCCACAGAGCAGGTTTGCAAAGTATTTCTATTTTGCCCAGCTTTTCCTGAAAGCGAAAAGTGATCTGATGGGACATTTTGTTGAAGGTGAGTTTGAGAATCTTCAAGACTACTCCAGCATCAGTTTTCACTCCCAGTCAGTGAAGTCACTTCTTGTGACTGAGACATGGATTTAGACCATTCTTAATGGTAGGCATTGCATTTGAAAGCTGTTTAGAACAGAATCAGGGTGAGAAGAACCAGACATTTGCATCTTCTGGCCTTGAGCCCATCCTTGGGGGGCAACAGTTGAGCTGTCATCATCAAAGATTAAAGCCAACACAGGTACTTAGCCTAACAAGAAATCTGATTGAACAGATGGTAAATAGAGAGAGATTTGAGGAGTCTGGAAGAGGAAACTGGTTTTAGAGATACAGTCATTGGGAGGTAAAGGTGTTAAAAGTCCTTGTGATGCTAAATCCTACTACAGTAGTTAGAAATGGATGATTTTCAGGCAGAATTTCTGAAAATAAGAAGGAATTTGTCAGAATGCACTGTGGAAGGAAAAAAAAAAAAGAAAAAAAAAAGGTCATTTAGTTTCATCTCAAATGCATACTGTGCAGTAGAAAGCTAGAGCAAGTCCTATACGTAAAGGTGTTCTTGGAGACATTATAGTAAAAGTGAAAAAACCCAGAACTTTCTATAGCACATCAAAAAATGACATCTTCGCATCAGCTGCCTGCAGAGCTTAGGGCTGTAAAGCAAAACAGTAGGTGACTGCTTCTTTCTAGGAAGAGAGGATTGATGCCTAAACCTGGGGTTAAAAGTAACGTCATCTGCTTGAGTGTGAGATCCCTGCTTCCCAAAGCCAGCCCTTGAAGACTGTACAGATGCAAAGATGCACACCAACAAGGTCTATAGATTTCACTTGCAAGTACGCACAGAGAAGGCTCTCTCTGCCCCTCTCTGGATCCCATCACACCCTAACAAGCACATCTTTAAACTCAAGGTGACCCTGCTGTAGGGGAGATGGATGGGTGGAGGAGGGGGTGTCAAGAGCTTGAATGAATATGCTGAGCAAGCCAGTTTCCAGTGATTTATACCATGGGGACAACGCTTACTGCTCCTTTGCTCCCCAACCCTCCACCCCGCTCAAGATCCAGCATACCCTACAGGAAGCTCAGAAACACATGCAGAAAGTTGAGCTTACTACTGTACTTACTAATGGATCCAATGACAGATATATGGTTGAGCGAGAGTCAGTGTGCAGGAGCAGGCATGGCAAATTTGGAATCTGAGGCAAATTTAGAAGTTTGTGCTAGCAAGAGGGAAAATGAGGAAAGGAGGAAAAAAAAAAAAAAACCCAGCACAAATCAGAGCTAAAGTGGCTGAACTTAAGTGGCACAGTTGTCCGTGGAGCACAGTTGTGGTGAAAACAAAAAAAAAGATGGATATTCCTCTGAGTGTAATGAATAAGTCACTAATAGTGAGCTAAAAAACAACCACAAAACCTTCCTCTTTCATTTGTCTGGCACCATTTGACAGATGCGAAATCTCTGAAGGCTACGCCAGCATCAAGATCTTGCTAAAGACTTTCCTTTGTGAGCAGACCTGCTGGAATAGATGTTTTTGTACATTGATTTACTGGATGAATTCTTGAGCAGGAGAGCCAAAGATCCAAGCAGGTTGTAATGCTATGTCTCTTGTCTCGTCTCTTTGTTAACAGATAAACAAGGACAGGGATTCTCAGAAGTAACAGGACAGGGACAGTTTTAGATCTTGGTAATCCCTAGGAAAGACTATGCAGAATTTGAAGAAATGAACCACTGTATTGGCTTTTTATGAATGTGGTATAGCAATATTGGAGTTGCAAATGTTTTCTGGGTCCTTAGGTACAAAACAGCAACAATGACAACAGGAGTTCAGTCCTCTCTGTTTATCATTACCTGTGCACATCTGGGGACTTGCACCAGCTCCTCAGCTACTCCTGCTCACAAGACCTGCTAAGCTCTGAGCTCACAACACTGCCTTGGCGCTCAGCACAGCAAGGCAAACCACATCAGGCTGCTGGACCACTTCACACAGGTGGCAAAGGGGAGAGCTCTTTCTGTCAAAGTTTGCCTCTAAAATTACAGTAAAATATCCCCAAACTCACGGTTACTCTACCTGGTTCTATTTAACAAAGCTTTTAACTTCCAGACCCCTGGGTTTTCCAGCTGTATTGCTTTTGGCAGGAACACAGTTCTGTTCGTCCTGTAGTGCTGATGGTGGAAACCAGATGCTTTCCTTCAAGAAAATGGAGTTTCCAAGTGGAAAGCACATCCTGGTATTCTAAGAAGATGCCAGAGAATGACTCAGGTGCAGTCTTCTGCCCTAATGTCCTATTTTCCACTAAAATTTAATCGGGGGGTGGGGGGGGAGCATTTTTAATGCATCCTTTAGCTGCAGTGGCTGGGCAGTTAGTCAAGGACAGACAAGTGTTGCCAAATAGAGATTTATCAACTCTAGGTAGAAGCTAGCCCAGATCTTCAGAGATATTTCCATTCTTGTTAAGTGTCTCTGAAGATCTGGCCAGTCATGCACAGGTTTTAGCATTGTTAGAATGTTTTAATGGTTAATGTTTTAACACAGTTCTGACATGATCATGACAGAGTTATGATTTCAATGCAGTTTAAAAGATGGGCTTGCCTTTAGGACCAACCACATTATTTCAAATTCAGACCAGCAACAGCATATGAATGGAAGAAAAAGGAAAGATTAGAGAAGTGGGTTGAAAAAGACTGGAAAAAAGGGGATAAAATGTGAGAAACCTCAGCAGAGTGACACAAAGGAGAACCAGCAGAATGCAGAGAAATATCTCAGACGCTCACGTAAGCAGGGAGATTTCATTTATTTGGCACAGAGGGACAATAGCCCTGCTAACCAGGATAGCTATTGTTCTTTTGTTTTTAAGAAACAAAAAGGGAAAATGCGAAGCACTAGCTTCCCAGGGAAAAATCATAAAAATAAGTTCTCATCCTGCTGTCCAACAAGGAATGAGAAGCCTCCCGCACTTCACCCATCGTTCCCGCGCTGTTACTCACTCAGGTGTTTGTCGGCTTAGAAAACAAATGAAATATATTGAGGCCCCACTCTGAGGAGAGCTGAGGGTGTTTTTACAGCAGAACAATTTAACTGAATCGAAAACCATCAAGTCAATGCAATTAAGCAGAAAAACGCACGGTGCTATCTGCTGTGTAGTTGAGTGCACAAGTGCTCCATCAGCCAATGTTTCAGAAGGATTATAATACTGGTGTGTTCCCTTTAGCTTTATTTCAGCATTTTTCATAGTGAAGACAGAAAGCCATCCATAATTGGAGGAAGCCCCAAAATGTTGCATTCCTTCAGTGGTGGAAGGGGAGAGAGAAGAAAAGGAGGAGTTTGATTCAGCAAGACAGAGGTGCTCCAATACGAGGGTGACAGCGGGAGAATAAGGACCCTCTGTTCGGGGACAGTGAATTTCTTACAGCCTTTTACAAGCTCAGGGAGGGTGTAAGATGTAAACAAGCTTCGGGAGCTTTGGCACAAACACAGTGGATCCTGTCAGCAAAAAGGACCTTCCACAGCGAGTAGGTAGCATCTGAGCCTGTTAAGGACCATTTGAAGCATCAATCTGCAGAATTGCCCCCTTCAGCTGGTTTGCTGGAAAGAAAGCAGCTGTCACTGAGGGAGGCAGGGGTGTCAGATAAGCCTGGAGATGCACATGTGGGAATTTCTGCCCAATTAAAATATTTCTGAACACAAAACATGACAATTTCCATTGAGAGAGCTGGTGCAAAGCGTTATCTGGGAAATCCAAACCGATCAACTGTGTGCTTGTTGTTCGGGGAGTTCCTGCTCTTCCCAACTGACTTCATCGGGGAAAGGACAAGCTCTGCAGCATCTTAACTTTCTGCGGCAACCACAGGACATAAACAGAGTTGAGGAAACGCTCAATGATTTTTTAACCTCTAGATAGTCAAAGCTGTGGTGGATTTCACCTGCATGCTCAAATGTGAACATAGATTTGCAATATAAAGAACACAGACCCAGAGCCAAATCCTTTAGTGATACATAAGGCAAGTTCTCAGCAGAATATACTGCTGAGGGGCATAATAAATATTGATACTTGTTTACAACTTAATGCACCTGTGCTGCCCCATGGACTTCATCAGCGACTCCCATTGCTTGGTCTTGCATAAGGGTGTTAGCACTCCCGAGTTTCCCAGTTGAGATCCCCGCAGGCATGGCTTGAGCTGTGTTTAGTACCGGTCATCAGAAGACAAAAATGCATTTTTAATGTTTAAAGCTGCATTAACGCCTCGGTGCTTTCAAAGAACGGCCTCGAAGCCCCGCACGCATCCCAAACCCAAAAAGGGCGCGAGGGTCTGGCGACCGCCCGAGCCGCGGCGCGTCAGACGCACGCTGGGAGGGGGGTCCCCGGCGCTGAAACCGGCGGTATTAAAAAAAGGGGGGTGGGCGAAGGGGGCTGGATGCGGGCGGATGGGGGCAGGTCGGGCCGGAGGAGGGCGAATGTTTCCTGCCCGCCGCCGCCGCCCCCCGGCCGCCCCCCGCAGCCGGGCGGAAGTCAGCCCGCGCCGTCGGAGCTTAAAAGGCTCCCGCACGCCGCGCCGCCCCAGTGCCGGCGGCCGCAGCGGGGCCGGAGCCAGCGCCGCCGCCAGCCCCGCGCCCCCCCGGGGCCGCCCTCCGCACCCCGCCAGGCGGGGAAGGCGCCCGGCGTGATGGCTCTCCCCGGATCCCACGCCGCCTGGGACGGTGCTGCCGCATCAGTGAGTAATTCCTGCTAATTCACCCCCGGGGCCGGTGGGCTCCGGCTCGGCAGATCGCGGGGGAGGCGGGCGTTTTGGTTTTCGCTGCTTTCCCCCCGCCGCGCCCCCCCCCCCCCCCCTCCGCCCGCCTCTTCTTCGGGTTTTATATTATTTTTGTTTTCTCAATAAAACACCACGCGAAGAGGCGAGATGACAAAGGAAATGTGATCCTAGGCGCTGCAGGGGCTCAGAGCGAGAGAGAACCGGAGAGGAGGAGGAGGAGGAGGGGGCGAGCGTAGCGCTCTCGGATAGCATTGCACAGCGGCTCCAATTTGTGCGAGCGAATATAATACACCCCCCATGAATAATTCAGGGCAGCCGGCGGGGACCTGCCGCTGCTCCTCTGCCCGGCCGCCGCAGCCTCTGCGAGCCGCGCCGAGCCCGCGGCGCTGACCGGCCGGGAGCAGTCGCCCGGGCCGCCGGGTACCGCGTGTGCCGGGGCTGCTGCGGGCTCGGCGCTGCCCTCCGCGGGAAGCCCCGCGTAAAGGAAGGCGTCCGGCGGGAGCCGGGACTCGGAGAGGCGAGAGGGGGGACTGCCCTTCTTGGCCGTCCTCGGAGCGCTTTTATTCTTCCCATCTCCTCCTCCGCGTCCCGCCAGCGTGAGTCTCTGCCGGTGGGGTGGGCACCAACGCCGCCCTCCATCCCCACCCCCCCAGTCATGCGGTGGTGGAGCAGGCGTCGGCGGGGGAAGACTGGAGCCGGAGAAGTCTGCCTGGCCACTGTGTTTCAGTGCCTCTCTCTCTCCTAGAGCTGCTCTGGATTGCAAAAGTGGAGGGGGGAACTGAAACGAAATTTCCCCTTCCCCCCCGACAAGCACAGGTTTAAAGGAAAAGAGGAAAAAACCCAACGCCCCAAGAAGAAAGAGCGAAACTTGAGTTAAGCCCCTGCTGCCCCCCCACCCGCCCGGCCGAGAAGGACTTGCACTGCCGCCCCGACCCGGTTCTGCGGCCGTGGGAACCGGAGCCGAGCCCCGGCGGACGGAGTTCGGTCCCTGCTGGACGCGGCGGGGATCGGGCGGTCGGCGCCCATGCACTTTCCGTTTAGGAAGAGGACAAGTAACCAAACCACGTTGTCAAACTGCTGACCCGAGGGGGAGATGAGAAGACTGTGTGAGGTATTGACCGTTCGGGGAATCGATACAATTTGTCTAATGCAACGGGGTATCGGGATTAAGTACATGAGAGGGAAGAGAGGATCCATTTACTGAGGGAGAACGGGACAGCTACACCTTGATACCAAAAATACTCCCCCCTCCCCGCAGCAGCCAGCCCGGCAGCAGCGACGTACGAGGAGAGGACCCAGCTCCCTGCAGACCGCCGGATCGATGACACCGTATTTGCAAAACCGGCCTATCGATCCCACTTGGCAAAACGACTGATCGATGCCAGCTTGCTCGTAAGCTGCTTGCTGAACTACCTTCTCCCCGCGCCTCTGCTTTTCCGCCCACGCTTTTTTTTTTTTTTTTTTCTTTTTTTTGCGGGAGGAGAGACACGTTTTTGATCCCCCCCCCCCAATCGGGGAGTCAAGGCCCATCGCAAATGGCTTCGTTTCCCGAGTCCGACTTCCAGATCTGCCCGCTGTGCAAGGAGATGTGCGGCTCGCCGGCTCCCCTCTCGTCCAACTCCTCCACCTCCTCGTCCTCCTCGCAGACCTCCAGCTCCTCCGGGGGCGGCGGCGGCTCCTCCTGCGGGGGCCCGCCGCGGCGGCTCCACGTCCTGCCCTGCCTGCACGCCTTCTGCCGCCAGTGCCTGGAGGCGCAGCGGCACCCCGGCGCGGGGGACGCGCTCAAGCTGCGCTGCCCCATCTGCGACCAGAAGGTGGTGATCTCGGAGCCCTCGGGCATGGACGCGCTGCCCTCCTCCAACTTCCTCCTCAGCAACCTGCTGGACGTCGTCGTGGCGGCCGCCGCCGACGAGCAGAAGAACGGCCGCGCCACCGGGGCCGGCCCGGCCGCGGGGTCGGGCGGGGGCGGCGGCGGCAACAACCGGCACCACGGCCGCCCGCCGCCGGGGCCGCCCCGCGCCGCCGGCTCCTCGCCCGCCGCCGCCGCCTCGGCCGCGCCCTCCTCGACGTCGTCGTCGTCCTCGTCCTCCTCCTCGGGCGGCGGCGGCGGCTCGGCGGCGCTCCTGCTGCGGCGGCCCCACAGCCGGCAGGGCGAGCCCCGCTGCAGCTCCTGCGACGAGGGCAACGCCGCCAGCTCCCGCTGCCTCGACTGCCAGGAGCACCTGTGCGACAACTGCGTGCGGGCGCACCAGCGCGTCCGCCTCACCAAGGACCACTTCATCGAGCGCTTCGCCGCCGGCCCCGCCGCCGCCGGCCCTGCCGCGCCGCTCGCCCTCAGCCCGCCCTACCCTGCCTCGCCATACAACATCCTCTCCGTCTTCCCCGACCGGGCCAGCTACTGCCAGCACCACGACGACGAGGTGAGCGCGGTGCGCGGCGCGGGAGGGAGGGAAGGGGCGGCCGTGCTCCCGCCCCTGGCCGGCGCCAGAGGGCCCCCGCCTGCGTCGCTCGCTGCCGGGGGGCGGCGGGGACCGGCCGCGGCGCACCCGCCGCCCCGCTGGGCAGGGGACAGGGGGCAGGGCCGCTCCGCCAGCGGCCGGTGCGGGGCGCGGGAGCCGCTGACACACCGGGGGAGGGCGTGCGGAGAGGCGGCGGCGTCCGGGAAGAGGAGGAGGTGAGCCGGGGGGGGCTCCTCCGCGAAGTGCGGGACGCGCTCTCTCCGGAGGCGGCCGGCGGAGCCCCGGTCTGCCCGTGAAGGGTTCGCAGCGCGGGCGTTGGGCTGCTGCGGGCGCCGCGCCCCTCAGAGAGGGCTCGTCGGGCGAGTACCGAAGGGTGGCGGGGCCGTGGAGATGCAAGAGAAGAAAGTTGGGGGCCTCCCAGAGCCCCAGTGCTGAGTTAAACTGGTCTGTGGAGTCTGCTTTGCTTAGCCGTGTTCGGCGTGTAACCCACCGGAGAAAGATAAACGAATAAATAGGGAAGGAAGTTAACTGTGTTGAGAAAAGGACACCTTTTTGGTTATTTAATTATGAATAAGTAAAAGGTAGTGAAAAAGTTAGCAGGGATCCATCCTTACGCTTGCTTGTGCCTGCTACATCTACTGCTCTTGGTCAACATTTTGTCTGCTTCTGTGGTGGCAAACATATACTGATGCAAAAACAGGAACTTGCTTTATGTGGTGTTAATTTAAAAAGCTTTGGCTTTGCAAGTTTTGATTCTGGTGACCCTAAGTATTGTTTCATAGATCTTGAGAGACAGTGGCTTCTTCAAAATGTACTTGGAAGTGTCTTAAGTTTCAGTGGGGTTGTTTCTTGCTGTGATAGTTTGAAACTTGCTTTTTTGTTTGAAGCTGGAAAATGGCGATCTGCTGACTTTCCCCTTTTGCACTGGGGGTCAGCGTGGTGGGGATTTTGCTGGAATTTTCCAGTAACCGGTGTTGAAAGTAGCTTCCTCCTAGGATGAAGTTGGACAGCACAACGAGGGGCTTCAGGGGAAAACCTGCCCGAGGACAGGGGTAGAACAAGAGTTTGTACTGTGAGATGCTTACTTAGCTGGTACATGAAGGCATTTAGCCTAGGGAAATGTGGTGATGCCTTTGTCTTCAGTTTTCGGGGACATTCTTTCTATCTCCTCTAATGGTCCTATAGCTATGAAATAATTCTAGGAAGGTCTGGCATTTTGTGTTTCTTGTGTTAGTGGCAGCGCACAGACCATATGAATTCTGTGGAAAAAGAAGGACCTTAAAGTGACATTTGGGGAATATGAAGTGTGATTGAGGAACAATCAAGTTTTTAACAAAAAAAAAAAGGCAACCCAGAAACATGGCAACTGGACTGCTTGCAGCTTTTTGTGGTTTATCAGTATCTCCCTCAGAGTGGACTTCCTAAGCACCGGTGTAATACTGAATGCTAGACTGAAATGAGGCATGTTGTTGTTAAGACACTAGAAAAAGCCATCTTTCTGCATTCATTTTGGAGTATACCTTTGGTCATGTGGTACAGCCTAGAAAGCTAGTAGTTTTTGCGTTCTCAGTAGGATGAAAGTTAGTTATTTTTGAAGTGTGTAAAATGAAACAATTGAAGGCTTTTGGCCATAGCACAGAATATCCAGCTTCTAATGCAAAGTACTCATCATCACTTGGTAAAAGAGTGGCTGGGATAGGAGCTCCAAGGTATTTTGTGAACTTAAAAGCTTAAATTGCAAAGGGAACAAAGGTATTCTAGCCTTTCTTAAACTGTATGGCTTTTCTAGAAGTAATTTCTGAAAAAGCTTAATTTATTTTAAATAAATAATTTTTCTTTCAACAATGTGCTCTGTAAAGAGTACACCTCTTAAAGGATTTGGTTTAGGTGCTCCCGTGTCCTGTAGACCTAGAAATTGTTTTAAAACAAGTAAGTATTTCAAGCCTGCAGCTCTTGTTGAGAAAGGCATTTATTCTACAAATTAATGATCTACTGCTGTTCTTGGTTTAGTGCGTTTTGGTGACTCCTTAATTCGGGTGTGCCTGATCAGTATTTGTGAGTATTTATTATTCACTCAAGGGGAACTGTTTGGGAGTGACTGACTGTTGGGAACAGCTTGTCCTGTAAATCTTTATCACTTGGGCGAAAAATATGGGTGAGGTGTACAACTTTTTTTTTTTTTCTGAGAAAGGATGGCTGCAAAACTGTGAGGGTTATTGCTTGTTTAAGAATGCTATTTACAGCCTCGTAAAAGAAGCAATAATAGAAAGGCAGCCTTCCAGGAGAATACTTAGTGCATCACTTAAGCACGTTGTTTGGCTAATAGTGTAAAAACAAACCTAAAATGCAAGGCAGGAATTGTAGCCTGAAACCTTAATGTTAGTAGTTAAAAAACACTGGTTCTGTTCAGTATATGAGAAAAGCTGATGAGCAGGGTATTCCCTCAGAGTAATTAATGCAAGTAAGATTTGGGCATAGACAGATCTCATCTGGAAGCTGCTGGAATAGTAGTTCTCTTAAATACGGAGTTTTTACATCCTCCTTACCCTGCTATAAGGAGTTTGACCCCATCCCTGAGGGTTTTCTGCATGAAAGTTGCTGGCTCTCTTATTTTGTGCCTCCTTGCCTAGAACATGACACTCCAGTCCTAGTATTGCTACTCATTTGTTACCTTTTGTGTTGTTCCCCTCTGGTCTTTCCACCCCTCCTTCTGGGAATCACTGTCTGTTCCCCATAATTTTCCCTCATTCCACCTCTCTTTTGAGACTCCCTCGAGTGAGAAGGGAAATAGCACCGTGGGTGGTTACTTACTGGGTGTTCCAAGTCTCAAAACAAGACTACACACACACATTTGCCTGACAAGATCATGTAGTTGCTCATCCTCTTAATGCAGAGTAATGCGGATTTCAGATCTTAGCTGGGCTGTCTGGTGTAGTCTCTTTTTAGTTGAGATAGTTCTGGTCTCAGTTGAGCTGTTGACTCCTGTTGTGTGCTATGAGTATGTAACAGTCTCTGGAGCAGAAAATACTGACTGTTACAGCAGTGGTAAACATTAAAGAGAGTGGAACCCTGAACACTGCTTTCAGGGTGACAGTTCCTGCAGATACTACAGTGGTGGGTGAAGGAAAGTGAATAAAACTCTTGTGGTGTGAGCAAAAGCCCATTCTTTGTCACAGAGCTGCTGTTGAAATCCACTCTGGTGATTTACTACTGGAAACATCACTGTCTGATGTAAAATGTTATCATGGCAGCAGGGGAAATGCTTAAAAGTTTTACCCATAATTAAATCAAATAACCTACCTGATATGTCAATGTGTTCTTGATTTTTTTCATCTCTGATTGAGGGAGCATGTCCTTTTTTCTGTTCTTGGAAGTATTAATAGGCTGTAAGCTAAACCACGATCTTAGGAAATGTTGGAACAGCTGTAGGACACTTGGCTTGTATTGATAAACTATATGGATTCAAGTGAGTTTGCAGAAAGTGGAAAATGCCACAAGTTGCAAGTTAAATAATAGGGGTTTCATTTATGCCGGAGCTCAGCTCCTTGTGTGTTTTAATATACCACTTCATGATAACAGCGGCAAATGGTCAAAACACTTCAATAGCAGACTTCTGACACTTTCTAGGGGAAGTGTGGAGTTGCCAAATTCAGTCAGCTTAATGGTGTGTGACCCTTCTAATTCTCATATTGCTCTACAGATTCCATTTTAGAAGTGGTTCATGGGCTACCAAGACAAGCAAGACAAAACCCTGTAGCACCACAGCTCCCTCCATTGCAAGAAAGGATTTTAAAGGTCTTTCTCCCCTTGCCCTTAGACACAGTGTTCCTTCCTTTTCCTTGCATCATGTCTGTCTTTGGTCAGGATCTTAACTGATCAGATTAATTTACAAACTCTTTAAGTTTTTTGCCGTATCAGTGAGTTGCAATGGTTCATGGGGCTACTGGAGCATGTAGATGACATTTGCTAAAATCAGATTGCTATATTGAATTCTGGGGTTGCATATATTCCTGGATTTCTTACCTTTTTAGATAAATAAAATACATTCCTTCTTATTGTTTTACAGGTGGTGAAAGATGGCAATTTTTGGAGGATTGTACGTGTATAGGGGAAAGCATTCAACTGCATAGCTGTCAGCTGAACTGAAAGCTACTTACCTGATACCTTGGCTAGATTTGCTGATTGAATTTATGTCTAAGCTGCTCTGATGTAGGGTAAAGCTGTGGTTTCACAATAGGGAGCAAGCTGTTTTAACATCTCATGGCTACTCAGAGACTTAACATGACGGAAAACTTTTTTCCCTCTTGCTAGCACTGGTATAAGTTTATTCTAATTGCAAGCTGAGCTGGTATGAGGGGAAGGGAGTTATCAAGTGGTTAGACAGGAATGGTAGGTTAAAGGTGGTTGCTTTTGTGTAATGGTTTTCCATACTGCCAAAAGCTGAGCTTTGTTCCGTGGTGCTCCCAATGCCATCCCACACATCTCGCCAAAGCCGTTGGCTGATGAAGAGAGAGTATGCCCGAGTTCCCGGTTCCAGTTCTGCATCTCTTGCTCAAGGGTCATTTATGTGCAACTGCAGTGTATGGTACAGGCTTTTGCTGTTCGTCTTTGTAATGAAGTTTTTTGCCACCTAACAAAATGATTAAGAATTTTAGGAGTGCATCCTGATGAAGTGGTCTTAAAATGCAATACTTTGTGTTGCTGGTGTTGTGACTGCTAGAGCTTCATCTTAAGAGAAAAGTATGCACATGGGTTAGAGAAATTCATACTTCCAGCATACATAAGAAACTGCATATTGTTCTTTGTACTCACGCAGCTTTCATTTATCATACTTACTGTGTATTTTCTCTTCTGATATCAAATGCACATACAGGTGCCCATCTGAAGACAGTGCTTCAGATTAGGTTACTGACAGTTGTGTTTTTCTTTTTAACTTTTTCCTGATGAAGAAGGCAGGGTAGTGAGTTATTTTGTTCATACGTGATTTATGGAAAGTGGATTTAACATCGTTAGGATCATAAGGGGTTGGAATAATCTTTTTTCCCCACAATATTTTTTAACTTATAAATACTGTTCAGCTATCAGGTGTTAAACCTCTGGCATTATTGTGCCTTACCTTCCCTTTAGATGCCTCTTTCCCATCACATCTTTAGCTCTTGGCTCTTCCCTGCATGCAGAAGTCTCTTTATTAACACCTTCTCTTTAGTAAGAGAATTAAAACTTTGGGTTTTAAATACCTTTAATAACACTACTGTACTGGATGGAATCCAACCCCCCCTGCTTTTCAGTGACTGTTGATGAAATCTGCTTGCCATTTTAGGGTAAATACAGCAAAGTTGTCAGGTTTTTTTTCTTGGTGATAGTATGATATGGTTACACTACTGTCTTAATTAAACATGACTTCAGACAATTTCCAGTGAGTAAAAATTGGAAGAAGCAGAAATGCCTTGGATGTTCAGGCAACTTTCATGAACTGTTTTTACTTCGAATGTGTCTTTGAAAACCCAAGAGTATTGCTGTGTGTGAGGGTATTAATGCTTTCAGGCTGCAGCATAGATCTGAGGTTATAATGACTTTTCTTGAACATACAACTGGAGATATGCATACAATAAATAGGCATGAAACTAGAGTACTATATACCTATATTTTTTTTTTTTAATTATGGTTTTGTTAGAACTGATGCCTTGAAGTATATCCCATAACTGGGAGAAAAGGTCTACCTGAATTTTTGCTTCAGTTTAGTGATGAAATCTTGCATCATGTGTAGCAGTTTTTCCTTTCAGCTAAGTCTTCAGAGCATGTAAACACACTTGCTAGACCATGCTTCCTTAAAGGAAAACTACTTAGTTCCTCTGTTTTAAAGTCAAGGAGGTATCATTCCTCTTTCAATACTGTCTTGACCCAGTCTCTTCCTAGTTTTCCTCCCATACTCCCTTCCTTCCTGCAAAGCTGTTGGTGTCTTTCCATCAGACAAAGAATCACGATGTGTTGAGAGTATGGATCTTAAGCTGCACGAACAATGCACTGAATGCAAGACTAATGTTACCACAGATAAGATTTCAGAGAAGGGGTTTATTGTCTTCAGCTGTAATCCGCTTTCAGTAGAGCAGTTACAAATAAAATCTTGGATCATAATTATATAGTACATAATTTTTACTAATGCTTTTAACCTATCATTCCAAGTCTTTAATTGCAGTGTAGAAATACTGGATGGGAATGGGACTGGCTACTGCTTGGCTATCCAAGTATTGGTTAGTGTAATGAGTGGATGTCCCTGATCCTAAAATACATTAGGCATATTGACTTTGTTTCAGCTGTTCTCATGGGCTCAGCTGCAGCTCCTTCCATGGCTTGTTTTCTTCTTTCCCTGGCTGTGCTTGAAGAAGGGCTCTGTGGATGGGGATAGGTTTGGTCCTCTTAACAAATTAAGCTTGTGCAATCCAAATCGAGTCACAGAAATGGAACAAAAACTTGTTAAGGAATTGGAGCAATACTATCTGCCAACTTCTACCTTGGGAACAAAAACTTCTTTGCTACATTATGTCACCTCAGACGTTATTTTATCTTTCCTCTTTGCTTTACCATCTTAAAGAAGAGGAATTGCATGTGGTTAAGACAGTAGCGTTCTTCTTTTCTTAAGTTCTTTTGATTCTCAGCTATTTGTTTCTTTCTCTGCTATCAACCCTCAACAAAATAATTTATTTTCAGTTATAGAGTCCATAGCTGCCTATCTTTTTTAGCTACTAAAAATGTTGGCCAGCTTTGAATGCTCTAGTTGTATAGCACAGTATGAAAAGGAATAAAACCCAGTACCCACGGATGAGGCTCATGAATATATGTTCTGTGTTGTTCAGGCATCTCAGATATGTGTGCAATACTGACACAAGAATTAATTCATAGTTATGTGTTCAGCTCTAAGAAATAAGAGCTCCATTCCTGTTATTTCACTTGAGTGTGTAATATGCATTGCTAAAACCCCAGATGGTGAACTTGTTGGATAGGATGATGACTAGTTAGCAGTTTCTTTCATATGTGGTTGAAATATTTTTGAAGTGACTAAGACTTGAACTGGAAACTTCAAATGCTTATTGTTTTATGCTTCTCTATGCTTTGTGCTGTATGCCTCTGCACTGGTGCTGACTTGGAGAAAATGGATTACCTTCCAGCAGCAGGGAGGTGACTTGAGGCAAGCTCTAAACTTGTTGGACTGGCAGTGGGTTCGAGTCACTTTTCAGAGTTGAGTACTTAAAATTCAGGGGATTGTGAGATGTGCCTTGAATGCTACAGCGGAAACCGAAGAAACACATGATTTGTCTTTAAACTCATTTCTGAAGTAGACAAATTAACCCCAGCAAAGGCGACTGCTGTCGCCTCAGCAGCTATGTTTTACTCCTGTTTGTTACTACATTATTATCTCTCCTAAGATCACACAAGCAATCACCAAGGCTGCTCTCATACCAGCGCTTTCCAGGGATGTGAGAATAGCAAATGCTCGCCCTTGAATCTGCGCTGTGGGGGAGAAGGGTGCTTTAGTGAGCTAAAGGTAATAGCTGAACTTGATTTGCATCGTTTTCCATCTAATTTTGGTTAGTCTCCACGCATAACCAAGATATTTAAAGGTGTTCTGTGAAGTTTACTAAACCTGATCTTTTTCAGTTGATTGCTTGTATTACATGCTCACCCCGTATATTTTGTGGATAGCCAATGTTGTTATAAACTACCATCTACTGTAAATATTTCCTTTTGCTAGCCATGGTATTGTGAATCTGCAGGACCATCAAATGCTTTGTTTGGCTGGATTAAAAGGCTGGCAGGGACCTGAAATTTAGCAATCAAACTTCAGTGTGATTCTCAGATGGTTGTGCTGGAGCTTGTTGCTGTAACTTCCCCGTATCCTTTGTTGTCTTGGGTTTTGTGGATTCTGTTTCGATGTCTAGATGCTTGCTGTCCAGAGTGGCTGGCACATGCTAAAAAACTAATGTTATACAGCCTTTTGTCCAGCTGTTCGTGGTTAACAAAAGGCAAACTATTATTTAGGGTAAAATGCCAGCTATCAAACTTCAAACCCTCTCCTTTTCCCTCTCCTTTCACTTCAGTGGTTCTTTTTACTAAGCAGTTCACACTGTTACAGTTAAGTGTACAAAATAAAAATCCCTAGCCTTAAATATTGGGTGTGAGCAAAGCCTGAAAGCTGTCTACATTATGGGTGCCCTTAAGCTTTGTAATGCTGACTAGTGCTTCATCAGGGACTAGAGAAATGCTGTTGTCTTGTGTCAAGGTTGGTAGTGTGAAGCACCAGTGAGTGAGTGATTCAGTACTGGTTGCCTGACAAGGTTACTCACAGCTGATCTTCTGTAACCTTGAATAATGCCGTGTCAGGAGGTGGGGGGGTGTAAGGGATAGCCATCAGGTAGCTCCTGGGGTCTTTCTGCTGCTGTGTCTTGCTGTGCTTTGGAAGTCAACTGTATAGGTCCAGGATGTTTTAGTAAGTGTATGTGTATGCGAGGCAGAGCAAGTCTGTTGCTTTGAGGAGGAACTTGCTTAGAGCATAGAAAGAAGGAGCAGCATTGCCTTCAAGCCTTTATTTTTCCCCTTTAAAAGCAGTGCTGGTAAAGGGTTAAATTCCAGCCCCCTGCAGCACACCCCGCCCCCACCGCTATATATGGTGTGCCCAAAGGCACTGGAGATTTAATACATTGAAGTTGGAGCGTGAAGGGGGTCTGCAGCCTGCTAGACAAAGTCACTCAAATTTCAAGAATACTTGATCCATACAAGGATGTTACTTGAGAAAGGCATGGCTTCTCTGTTAAGAAACCGGTTGCCGAATGAGCTGGCTGAGTGTCCCAAATACAGCTTTTGTGGCTAGATGATCAAACTGGAAACCAGATTTTCTGCAACTGATGACTGACTGATCAGCAAGCTAGCTAAAGCTGTTGTGAGAACCAAGCAGCCTCCCTTCAGAAAAGTGGTTATTTGTAGGGGAAAATGAAAATTGTTGTTCCTCCCACTGAAGTGCTTGCAAGTCGTGGATGCTATTGTGCAGATAATGGTACAAGAGAATTTAGTTGAATTGAGTAAATACTAGACTGAAGTAATGGAAAATAATTTCCTCTGGCTAGTTACTGTAGAATACCTAGAGTGTTACAGTTGTGTCCCAATAGGATGCATTTGGTGTCAACTTCTGTTAAAGGCTTTTAAATAAATGGGCAAATATTGGATGGGAAGAAAGGAGGGACAGTTTATGGAAGAAAAAAAGAAAAATGAAACCAAAATTATCATAATAAAGAAATTGGTACTGGAAAGATCAGGTAGTGGTCTGGAGTGGATTCTACCCTGAAAGAAATAAAAACCAAACAACAATAACAAAACATTAGGGAATTGGAAAGGATGAAGTACAAAAGAATTCCTAGAACACTGAGGTCCCAGTCTTTCTAGTGTTGCTCTCTCTTGTATGTACTAAAATGGTAATGGGGGTAAGATTTAATGCTCTCCTTGCTTTTTCCCCTCTTGTACTTAATACAATAGTCAGTGAGGGGGTACATGTAATAATCCCTGCCTCTCCCAATATCATGAAAGCATTGATAAGATTAGAATTGAGAATTGGATTAGAGTTATAAATGGTGGCTGTTGACAGAGTTCCAAAAGGTAACTACATGCCCTCTCCTAGAGTGAAGGTGCTGTCTCTGTTCCAGACAACATTTTAATTGATAACATTGCATGGTAGCTCCTGTGCTCTTCTAGCATTGCTAATTTTTTCAAGGGCTCTGAGCCTGTTGCTAGATAACTAATGTATGGCCCCTTAGCTTTCTGTTGCTGAAGCATGGCTCCCTTACTTGAATTACCCTGTGTGGCGATGGGTGGGATGGTTCATAGTGGGCAGTCTAAGCAGGCTGGGCTGAGTGGAGGCAAGGCTGAAGTGTCTTGAGCTGACTTTTACCATATAGCTGGCAATTTGCTGGAGAGCTGTCCACTACAAACCTCCAGCCACTCTTGAGATGTGCTTTTTTCCATTTGTATACACTTTCCAATGCATACAAATTTGATAAACGTATTAAGTTTTAGCCAATTGTGACTTGCCAAGACAGACACAACTTTATCTTCATGTTACTGCTCTTCTGGCAAAGGTGGAATCCTTTGCATCTTGTCAAAAGTAGTTCCTTACGTGCCTCTCAATCTGAACTGTTCCTCTGGAGCAGCTGTGTCAAGTTGGCCTAATTTCTTTGTCTCTTATCAAAACAAGTGCATGTAAAGAAATAGTCAATACCTGTGTTAGTGGATTCAGGTTTTGGATGTAGATGGGCAGTTTTCCATTTGGCTCCCCTGGCAGAGATAATTTGACAGACAGCTACATAGTCCCTTGCCAAAGGACAGAGGTAGTAGTAAAGGGAAATAATCCAAGGTGACTGCCACAGCTCCAAATCTAGTAACTTGGTTTGGATGTGCATATTCTAATAAAGTAGCACAAGTTTTTGAGCAGCATGGTGTGAAATGATATAAAAGCCTCTAAGGCGATGTTGTTCTGAACTTGATGGGGTACCCGTGGGCCCCTCATTCCAAGTGGTTTATTCTTCAAATAATACTTCCAGGGAGCAGTTGTACACCTTGATGCTGTTACATATTGATACATGGTTAGTGCATGTTGGTAAATTGTAGTAACAACTGAAAAATCTTTATGATTTAGGAATCTAGGTCTTCTAGAGAACTACTAGAGAGATTTTGGTGGAAGTTCTGGAGCACTGCAGTTACAATTAATATAATGTGCGTATTTCATTCCCCCTCATAGGAGACTTTGGCATTGACTTGGACATAGGTAAGGTCAGCATGTCTTTGCAAAGACTGGAGTAGTTGGATTCTGTGGCTAACCACTTGAGCTTGTAGTGGCATACTTGGGCTTGGCTTAGATCCAGAGGCTCTTCTTTCACTGGAACACTCCTGTGTCAGTCCTTTAGTTTCTTTTCCTATGCCTCTGAGCCAGTGAAGGGAGTTCAAACAGTATGTGATTACTGATAGTCTTTACTAGTGCTCCTATCTTGGTCTCTTGGCAACGATGCCAAAAAACTTCATACACTGTGAGAACAAATAGGGGAACAATAATTTAGAAGTGCAGGTGTTGACATGAGCTTACTTTCACAAACTGCAACAACAAAAAAAACCAACTTGAGCCGTTTTTTAAAGTTAATAATTTCATATATCAGTCCTTAGATGCAAGTAATTAACTTATTTTTCTTCAGAGAGTACCATAATTTTGAGAGTTGTAGAAGTAATTTAGGGTGTTAAGCTACTTATAGCTTTATTTTAATTGGTTTCCAATTTGCTTGTTTAGCTGCAGAGACTTTGTGAGAAGTTACTCAGCTTCCTCAGCTGGCAACCAGTTTTAGACTGAAGTCATGCCTTTCAATTAACATCCTTGTAAATACAATTCATAGCATTTTTATTCTGTATATGATATCACTTCTGACACCTGTTCTTAATGCCAGCCTATGCCATTCATCAGAGAGCAGGAGCTGCTAAGGAGCTTCAGCTGATGAAACTCCTCAAGCGCGTGGACTGAAGATGTGCTGAAGGTCTCTTTTTCTTGTCCAAACCTGTTCATCTCGTTTCCTTTCCCAGCTCTGCCTTAAACTTTGATAAAGACGTTGAATAACATGAATGCTTTGAACAAATTTTTGGTGGAAGCCATAGTTGTGCGTTTCATCATTCTTGTGACTAAGCATCTCACTTTTAAAATGTCATGTTTTTGGTAGTGAAAGTCACTGTGTATACATGGAATAAGCGTTCATTCCTCTCAGCTGTTCAGTAATACACTTTTTCTGCTGCCATTCTTCTTCATTATATATTGTCAGTATGCATGTAGATATCACTTTTATATAGTGTGTATGAGGGTTTGGCTAGCATAGTAAGACGAACTTATTTTCTCCTAAATGAAAGATAAGTCTTGACATTTAATCAATCTAGGAATAATGTATTGAACCAGTACCCTGTCAGAACTGCTATTTTGTCTTCACCAATGTTCAATACAGCTGTTTCAGAATAAAAAGGGGAAAGCTGTTTAGTATGTGTTTTAGAGCAACTGGTCTGCAGTGTGTCCTTCCACTTAAATTTTTAAATTATCATGGGGAAGCCTTGATGATATTCTGTCTTATGTTATTTGAATATTAGTTTTTTAATATAAGCAACAGAAAAAAATCATAGTCTCAACTGAAAATACCATATAATGCATGCAATTCAATATGATCTTGTATACCGGAGAACACAGTATTTTCATCAATGTGTTTATCATTTGAATTTTAAATTCATTGTCACACCATCCTGGGAGGAAACATAAAAGGAAACACTTTTCACCAGCAAGGAGGGGATAGGTTGAAAAAAGGAAGTGTTGCATATCAAAACAAAGACCAAAATGAAAAAATAGAATAGTGATACCTCCCAGCTGAGGTTACTGTATGCTACCCAAATGTGCTGTCAGCAGGTGAGAAGACTCACTGACATGGAACACTGTCTTGGAAATCTTTTTTCATCCAGTTATTCCTCAGCACATGAGAACATTGTTAACCTCATTGCAGAATTCGGGTACAATTGTATATGGCTTATCTGGGGATGGGAATCAGACAAATTACTTGGGATAATGGTAACGTCCCTCGTTATAACTCTATCCTACTTGTCAGCTTTTTGCAGTTTATTCCTCCCTTTGAGAACAATTTTCTCATTATATGTAGTGGTGTATGATTTTGCTCCAAAGCTTCCTGGTGTGAATTTTCCTTAAGGTGCATGTAAAGAAATATTCAACAGCTGTGTTAGTGGATTCAGGTTTTGGATGTAGATGGGCAGTTTTCCATTTGGCTCCCCTGGCAGAGATACTTTGACAGACAGCTACATAGTCCCTTGCCGAAGGACAGAGGTAGTAAGGGGAAATAATCCAAGGTGACTGCCACAGCTCCAAATCTAATAACTTGTTTTGGCTGTGCATATTCTAATAAAGTAGCACAAGTTTTTGAGCAGCATGATGTGAAGTGATATAAAATGCTTCACTTAGTATCTAAGAAAGGAAACCCCTCTTGAGAAACCCCTGTCTAGTATAGGAAAACTGTTGCTAGTCGTTCAGTAGGAACAAATGGCTGTTGTTGGAAGATACTTTCCTCGATCTGTAAGAGTCAGAATATCATGGTGTGTGGGTTGTTTTTCCCTATTTCATGTATCTGTTTTTCTCCAGGCAGGGGAGTCATTTCTGCCAAATATGTGTGCCATTGCTCTTCTGCTACAGCTAGGTGGAAATGCTTTCACAATGAAAAGATCTTTGTAAATCAAAAGTTTAAACAAACAAAAAGATACAAAACCAGCCAAAACAAATTCTCAAAAAACCCAGCTCTCGTGTGGTCAAATAAGCCACTTCTTGGAGTAAGCTGACTTGTTTCATGTTTGATCCCATATGGAGTTACGGAGGGAAACCATTCCTCGAGTGCTTTTGTTAAATAAAGCTGTTGCCATGAATTAAGCAACACTGCCCTGGAATGTTTCTGATCATGGTCTTGCAGAGCTTGTGACCTTTGCACTGAACATGTGAACTGAAACTTCATCTTCCAGTGTTCAATAACCATGTTAAAAATTCAGAGGTGAGGCAGTCTTGGGATTTCCTTAGGCTAGCTTAAATGCCAAGTGAAATTTAAGTACCGATTTATACAGTTACTCTTCTTTTTTTTTTTTTTTTTTTTTTTTTTTTTTTTTTTTTTTTTTTTTGGTGCTAAGTCTAAGCTACAGTTTATGTTATAAATTTGAAAATTCTTTATCAGTTAAAAAGACCTCCACGATTGCCGTAAAGCACTAAAATATTGCCCCCTTCTTGTCTAGGTGCATTCAATTATTCTAATTAGAATGTTTGTAGTAGTACACAACAGTTGCTTCTAAGGGTAAATTGCTTTGACCAGGAGCTGGTTCTACTGCCTGCAGAGGATATTCAGTTTTAACTGGGCTGCAGCTGAAAGGGGGGAGAGAAGCAGTTTAAAAACTGTGCCTCTTGCAGTCCATCACTTTGATGCCACTGGACCTCCTACCCAAATAGAATGCTATTAGCAATTAGTCTTTTTCCTGTTTACCAGATAGGAACACTGCCACCTCTTGGCTGCTCACCATATCCTGACCTTTCTGGACAACTTTGTTGTTTCTTGAGATGTTTTCTGCTGCAGTGTTTCTGAATAATTAGGTGGTGGTGTAGTGAAAGCCTTAATATACCATACTGTAGACTTGAGATTTTTGTATGGACATCCTCATAATTGTGGGTTCTACCCTGGAACGAAAGAAAGGTGGAGTATTACTTGGTCAAGTGATCTTTGACTCTGACCCACTGCAGTATGCATCCCTTAAAAATATGGCAAGGTAAAAAGGACTACTTCCCTCACTAGATTAGCTGACCACACAATTTGGCAACAGTGCTGGCATCTGAAAGTAGTGTCTGGCACAAAAGGGATTCAGAATGCCTTTATACCATTCAAAGGGAATTGACAAAGTATGTTCTACTGATCTTTATTTGATTTTGGTCAAAGCTCTGTTGATCAGATGCTGAATCCTACAGCTGAGGGGAAAAGAAGGTTGTGTTAGTTTTTGACCATGTTTCTTGTATCAGTTTTAGTGAAGCTGGCTTGAGGAATAGTTTAGAACGTTGCAGCTTTAGGATTCTCTGTATTGTGGGGGGTTATTATAGTTAGCACTTAATTCCAGAACACTTCCCAGTTAGGGGGGAAGTTATGCTTCCACCCAAAAGCCTTTTTGTTGCTGTAAGCAACTTGGTCATTTTCTGTAAAAAATCCAGTGTTTTGTTGGCCAAGAATTTGTCTGGTTGTGCAGTGAACTTAATTCTCAAGAATATGCAGAAAAGGGTAACTTCTTCAGTCCAGTTAAGCTGCCACAAACGAACTGAGCCTTGAGGAACACCCCTAATGCTGGCTTTCATTCTAACAAGCCAGTGCAATGAGTGCTGAGAACGCCTGCTTAAACCTGCCCATGTGAAAGAGAAGTCTGGCATGCCACATCTCAGGACTTTTCCCATAGAAAATTCTGGTGCAAAGCAGTGACACCCATAGCCCAAAGGGCTGTTAATACCAGTTAGTGCAATCCTCACCTCAAGCAGTGAGTTTTAGTGGAATGTAGAAACTTGAGAGAGAGACAAAGGTGCTTACAGAACATGAGAGGACTTCAGTGGTTGAGTGGGATGCTAACAACATCCTGACTCCTATATTAGCAACTGGAATTAGGTTCTTGATGTGTAACTTAAGCTCCATAATGGTAATAGAGGATCTGGGTTTCCAGCATCTGTTCATAAGTTGCATCTCAAAACCCTTTCTCAAAGGTAGTCTTCCTACACCCTCTACTCCAGCCTCTTCAGGTGTGGGAGGTCATGGTGGGGAAGCAGCTTTGTGATGTTGTGTCCCTGGTTTATGCACATCTCAAAAATGAGGCAGGTGTAAATGCAATTTCATGTGAATGAGCTTTCAAATCTAACTTCTGAGATGGTGGCTTGGAGTCTCTTGTGGGAGAGACGTTTATAGAAGGACCAGAGTGACTGGCCTGAGAAGGAGAGTAAAGGAAGAGCCTGGCTTCTTTGTTCATGGGAGAGGAGGGGGGCCTGGAGTGCCAGTCAATACTCCAGTGGCTCTTATTTCATATAAATAAATTACTTATTAAAAAAAAGGAAAGACATGGGCTCTTGTATTACTGCAGTACAAACTGAAAAAGAAGCTGCAGAGCTTTAAAGACCTTCTGTAGCCATGGCGAATCAGGCTTCACTGTGCCGGCTATATGCTTTCTTCTCGCAGATTTTAGTGAAGTAACAGGAAAGGGTGGAAGTTACTTCACAGGCTTTTTAAGCTTTCTTGTCTGGCTTCATGAATCAAGGTTTAGAGCAGCCAAAATTTCATTTTTGGATTTAAATGACAAGTAATTTGAGTGCCTAGAAGTTAATAAATTTTGTTTTGCAGAAAATCCTGTGCTGTGTTTTGTTTTGATGGTATACAGATTAAAGGTGTATTTTGCTGGTGCTGTGGCATTGACAGAAATAGCGTTTAGTGTCTATTTTTCAGCGTCCTTATTAGTGCAGAGTCAGTCGCACTGTATGAGCAGTAGTGATGGATTTTTAAAATGTAAGCTTGCTGGAGGGGAGGAAGGATTGGCAAATATATGTTGTATCTAAAAATTACTGGAAAACAGTAATTTTCAGAAGTCTTTCTCTAGTGGCAGATTTATTAGGATAAAATGTTAGCTGAATAGTTGTGGCTAATTTGTGATAAAAGTGAACAGATAATGGAAGTTTCAGGATTGCTCGCAGCTATTATGATGGCTAAGTATTTTGCATGGAAGAACAAAAACCTACCTTAAGGATTTTTTTTCAGCCTTTTTGACAAAGCTTAAGAGTTTTTAACATCTCAAAACATGTTTGACCTCCCCACCCTTAAGCCATTTTGACACTCTTTACCATTGCATTTCAACAGGAAAGAAAGATCCTTTTTATAGCCAAATGGCTTCCTCCTTCTCTTCTGCCTCTTTTCCCCTCCATCCCCCACCCCAGAGAGCCTTTCTAGTGCTCAGGCTTCAGCTGCTGCCTGGATACTGGCTACATCTGTCTTGTTTAGATGGTCCTAAGAAAAAACAGCACTGAATGTGACCGGAGGGCCAACAACAAGATATGTTTCTTTTCAAATTTGAAAGGAAGCCCTGCACTTGCTTCTGCCTGTTTCTCTAAACTGTTTTTAAATCAATCATGGCTCTTGCTGGTGAATGCTTTCAATCCCCCCCTCCCTGAAATGGTCGAAATCCAAAACATTTGAAAAAAGTCTAACGAGTTAAATATGGTGATGTTCACAAGCCTGTTTCCCCTCATACAGCTTCCAATTTAATGAAATAAACTCTTTCTGGGCTCTTGCTTTGAGACAGCCATTGGGGAACGTTTCAAAGAGGATAGTGTGACTCTAGGTGGAATTTGGAGGTTTGCAAGTCCATAAATACTTACACTGATGGCAGACTGGGCTTTTGTACTTGAGTTAAAAGGAGCAGCATTAAAAACTGATTTCGGATCTAAGCGGTGCTTGATGTTTTGTGGTGAAAAAGATGGGGACTGTCAGGGAAAGAGTAATTATGTGGGGCAAATGGAGGAGCGAGTAGTTCCTATTTTGGGGGGAATCATCTGATACTTTTGGAGTGCAGGATTAGGGCTGGAACAGTGACAATCTCTGCCAGTCAAGAATGGAGTTACAAAAATGTGGGGTGGTGGTTCTGTTTTTTAAAGGTTCATCAGCGGGGTGGGGGGAAGCAGTGCAACTTGATCCTGTTCATAAAATTCAGCCATAGCCAAAATGGATTTGCCCTTGTGACAATATCTTGTTACACAAAAAACAGGAGGAGACTGTATTAATGCATGAGAACACGCTGATGTTTTTGCATTACAACCTGTGTGTCTGGCTGGAGGTGCTAACTTTTGGTTAGTAGTGCCTTTACCACCCCCCACACTGGAAAATGCGTCTTTACAACGAACTACAGGAAACAGGCAAAACAAATAGAAGAAATTACTCTTAAGAGTTCCTATCATCCCTTGCTTGAATAATGGTTACTACTATTTTATTGGTTAAGGAACTTTTTAGACATTTCATTTTTAACAGGCTTATACTGCAGCGAATAGTTCTATGTATGAGCTCTATTTTATTGCTAGCTGTGATGGTTTTTGCCATGAAAAATAAGTATGTAGGAGATGCACCCTAAATAGTTGGCATGTTATGGTGTGACTTGGATTACCGAGAACTTTATCCTTTAAATTTTGTGGTAATGTTGCTAGAGTGAAACTGTGTTTTATTTCAGCATGTCCTCTGTAGTTAGAGTGCTTGAACTTTGGAATCCACTTTCCTGGCTTTTGTGTGGGGAAGCAGAGCAAAATGGATGTTTGCGCTGAGCTCAGCACGTGCACTGAGCTTCAGATAACAATTATTTGGCTTTTTAACATCCTTATATTTGGCATGTTGAGCCAGCCACGTGGGGTTGTCCTGTGAATTCACACACAAGGAGCAGGTCAGCTCTCTGGAGCTTTAATTTCCACTAACCTTGTGTTGCTGAACTCGTGGTTCTGTGCAGATGTATAACTTTACCCAGCTCTGAGATGGTTTCAGCTTGTGTTCTGGAACAAAGACTCTGACGTTTGGTTCTTAGATGCATTGCTAAGGACAGTCTCTACCTCAAGGCAGTCCCTCTTAAGGCATGCTGCATGATTTGGTGTAGAATGGGTAGCTTACTCCTAGAACAAAAGAAGTACTTTAAAAATGTGTTTCCTTGTGAAAAGCTGGATTAAATAGGAAAACAGACTTGCAAAAATTGAATTTAATAATTCTGACTCAGTTTCTTCCAGACTTGAAAGAGTAGATTCCAATTTAATTCACTGATGTAATAGAAATTAGTGGCCTGACATCTGCTGGCTCTCAGCAGACCTGAGAGAGGTCACAAACTGGAACAGGCTGTGCCTATACTGGTGGGTTTAACAGCACTGGCACAAAGTGATGTACACTAGCTAGATTTTGTCCTCAGCCACGAGAACTGTGGAGCCCTTTGAGTCCAAACACTCCTGCAAGTAAGCTGTAGCTTTTTTTTTAGACTTCTCTTGAGAGGTGAGGAGTTCCCTGTCTGAAACGAACTGTTAATGCCCAAAGACCTCTACGATTTGACACCCATGTCCCATTTTACATCCTGTGCCTTTTCCCCTGCAGAAAATTGGAGGGCTGGGGTATAGGGATGGAGATTAATGTACTAATGATCAGCCTTTAATTTTCAGTTTGTTAAAAGCTGAGGAACTTTTGAGTTTGTTATATTATCCTGTGAGGATTGGTCTCACTGCAAAACCCCTGCACTTGGCCCATATTTAGCTCTGTGTGGGGTGGGAGGATGAAGCTGCACGCAGAGTAGTGTACAACTGGGGGAACACTGAGGCCATTAACAATACTGTGTCAGCGCTAATACCATTCTCCCGATTTTTATTCCTCACCATTAGAAGCTGAAGTTTGGCCACCTCCAGCCTGGGCCGAGTGCCTCCAGCTCCTCAAAATGGAGGCATTTGCCGATACAAAGGCAATCGCGATGCTGCTGCTGTTGCCGGAGGGCGTTCCCTCCCCACACTTGGCTCCTTCAGGCGCTGGTTCTGCGGTGGCCCCAGCGAGCGAAGGGCAATGCTGCTGCTGCTGCTGTGCCGGGGAGGAGGGGCAGGCCGGCCCCTCTCCTCTCCTCCCTCCCGGCTCCTCCTTCCCACCGCTGGCCTGTACACCAGCGCCAGCTTTTACACCTGTGGTAGTAGCCCTGTCGCTTTCCCATCGTCAGTACAACAGGCTCTGTTAGCAAACCGAGCTGATGGATGAGCAGCTTCACCCTTTATAGACTATGGATGAGTTTGCAGGGTAGCCTTCACATCGGTTCTGTGGTGGCACTGCAAGGTGCTGATGCTTGCTTGTCTGAACTTGGGAAGGGTGTTTGAAAGGGTGGTGGTTCTGGAAGAGGTGGGTTTGCTTGGGTTAGCCTTGAAGCCTTTGTGAAACCTCTGCTGCGTATTTGTGAATGCAAGTCTGAGGTTGTGTGCCAGTACTGGGTGCTGCATCATGGAGTAGATAAATGCTTCGTGTAAGTTCAGAATCTGTTTGGGCACAGAGCTCACTTCCCCTGACAGGATCCACAATACAGCCCTGGGTACTTGTAATTCTGCCCAAACTGGAGAAGTGGTGTGGGATTGGGATAATTGCCTGAAACTTGGAGCCTCTTGGGATTGAAATAGCTTCTGTTTGATACCATGAAACCACAGTATTCAACAGCTATCTCTTGCAATAAACCTTGAACCAGATGCGCCTTCAGGTCCAAAGTATTGCCTGCAGTGAATTTGCTCTTTTTTTTATCTTCACCACATTAAACCATGCCACTAACAGAAGAGCAGTCTTTATCAGAAGACTTACTGGTCTACTGCATGAGTTGAATGCAAAAGTCAGTGTAAAATCTGTAATAGAGGGCTCGTGCCTTGTTCCTCAGTTTACCAAAGCCTTCTGCAAATACTATCTTACAGTCGAGCTCTTTACACTTTGACTTGTTAAATTATAATCCTTTATCTTTCAGATTTCCTGCTTGTGTCTGGAACCACAATTTTTCACCTGTCTGCTAATTCAGTACTTGGGGGATTTTTTGAATGTGGCTTTAATGAACAAATATAACTTTGGGTTAAGGGAAGAATATTAATGTACAGTGTAACTGGGGCTTCTGTTCACTGTAAGGGTCTTTTGACCTGCTTATTAGTGGGGGCATTGTTCTGGTAAGCCATTCCAGGACCCATCCTGCCAGTCTTCTGCACAGGATTAATCATTTCCTCTTGACCTCCTGCTCTCTTTTCCTAACATGTTGCATTGATCAGAATCCTTAACTCACAAGTTTGCTCCTGTTTTTTAAAGAACGGGAGGAAAAGGAGGGGGGAAGGAATGCAAAGAAATTAGATATAATGTCTGCTGTTAACATTCTTAGTAAGCTTTATTCCTTTTTTCCTGCTTGACTCCTCCCTTCTCCCAAGAAAAGAAATCCCTTCCTGGTATGTATTAGCTCCAGATCTCAAGCATCTTGAGTGCCTCTGTTTCACTGGAATTACTTTTTTTTGAGCATGCAACTTCCTGCAAGATCAGCTCTGCTTAGAAAGGTCACATTTAAAGCTTTACCTAGCCGAGGCTTTCACAGGCCACTGATCTACCACATTAGAGCACTTTATTAATCTTAATACTAATCTGCAGTATTTCCATCGTAGGTAAGGCAGCATCAAGAATACTGCATGTGACTCTCATTTCCCTCTAGTTTTTTTAATGCCAGCAGAGGGGAAAATATTTATGGGATCATATGGGGCACCTCCTAGTAGAGAAAGCTCCGTGTTTGTCTTTACTGACAGCATCTTCGTTACACCTTTAAGGGAGCTGTTGACTTTAAGGCGCAAGGGTCTGCTGCCAGCCAGTCCCAGATTATATCAGTAGTGGAAAGGAGGACTTGTTCTGTTCAAATCACCCGTGGGTCCCTGTATTCCCCTACTACCTGTTGCTGGCAGACTTCACAGGAGCAGACCTCTCTTAGACTTCAAATTTTACTTTTTCATGACCTAATTGTTCCAGCCCACTTGTGTCCAAGTGTGGTCAGGTTTTGAGAAGGCTGCTGTGGCTTGTGTTTCCTTTTCTAAGGTGTTAACAGCAGCTCCAAGGGAGAGAGTTAAGCTGAAGAAAGGCAGTGGGATAAAAGCAGAGGTCTGTTTCCTGTTCTCATAGAAAGAACCTCTTTCTGTGAGGCTGCATGTCAGAAGTAGTCCTCCACTCTTAGCCCTTGCTTAAGATTTCATCTCCTGGAAATAGATTGTTTAACTTGCCTTGTGTCTCTGAACGGTGATGCTGGCTGATAAGCTGTTCTAGGTGCAATGACCTAGCTCAGGCCAGAGGAATGCTAGATGTCTGTACCCCTTCCCTGGTGTACTTTGTGCTACTCTGGGCTACCTGGGGATTCATCTTTGTACTGCAGCCGAGGCTCAGAATGGCTCCAAAGGGCACTGAGCCGTGTGCCCAACAGTGCACAGATTACTGAGCAGCAGAAATGACAAAGATAGAAGTAGACTATGAGCTGAAAAGTAAAACTGGGTGTAGTTGTCCTATCAAAAGCAAACAGATTGGAAGCTCTATCTAGTGATAAATTCATAGTCCTGTGGATTGAGAGATCTGACTTAGCCCGTCCACTAAGCCCATGGCACCTGAGCATGAGACACAACAGCCCTTTGTTCCTGAAGCTGTGGGAATTACTAGCTTTTGTTGACTGCTGCTTTTGGAGGAATCTCCAAATTCCAGTTTGTTTCCTGCCCCGAAGTAGGGTTGTGAGATTGTACTCCCAGTAAGAAAATCTATGATGGCATGTAATGTCTTCTTACTTCCCAGAGCTGCATGTTAAGACCAAGCAAAAAAAATAGCTGCATCACAAAGCAGCATTTTGATGTCACAAAGAAATTGGGAGCAAGAATTCTGAGATAATACAGGATACTTCCTAGCAGAGAAAGCTCCATGTTTGTCTTTACAGGCATCATTTTTGTTGTGTTGTTAGGCAAGGCCTTTCATAAGAACACCTCGGTGGAGGTGGAAGTGGGCCTGTTGTCCGCTTGGTAATAGACAAAACGAGAACAAATCGCCTGCACTTGAAGGTGGGTTCAGGCTGATAGCTCTGGCACTATGCCTGTGGTGGCTGGAGCTCGGTGGAGGGAGCTGAGCATCTTTCCTGCTTCTCCTCTCAGAAATTCCTGTGGGCTGGTGGTGCTTTCAGCCATGCCCAAGACCTTGCATTAAGTAGTTGTTTTTATAGCTGCTCTTGGCCACCACACCAGAACATCTAGGCTATTGTCCCTGACTGCTGCTGCTGGCTGTTGTGCTCCCCCAGCATCTGGCTCTGGTGATAAGGGACACAGTAGTGAAGATGTGGAGGAATGTACAGCCACAGAAGGGGGCCTCTTATTTGCCCCTGGTCCAGCTCCAAAGGTCTGTCTTCCTTTTCCCCGAGCTTCCTTGTAGAGGGCTACAAGGTCCCTTACTGCCATTGGTTGATATCGGAGGGGCCCCTTCAGTTGGGGTGTGGAAGGGGGCAGTTGCATAACACGCTTCTCTTTTCATGTGCTATCTTGATGGACTGTCTTGGCAGTTATTAGCCTGTTCGATCAGGACAAAAAAGTCTATTGACTTGTTTCTAAGGCTTCAGCTATGTGGACATGCATACAGTGGTTTTCAGCATTGAGACTACAGGCTTGCAGAAAAAACTACAATGGTGGTTCTCCAGGAGTTTCTTGTGAATGGTTTCAAGATACAAAATGTCTTTCCACTGTAAATTCAAAGTCCTGCCTCCAGTTTCATTTACACAGATGAAAACTGAGATCTCATGGAAGATTTTTTTTTTCCAGTATAAGCAGAGAAGGTATTTTTCAGTTTCACGTGGCAGTCAGAATAGGGCTGAGGTAGGATCAGGGCCAATCAGTCAGTCACACCTGCATGATTCACATCTTATTCCACTCACATGCCATCTTCTGCTGAGGAGCACACAACTGGCTACCTGCAGTGCTAGTCCAGCATTTGGCTGCTCATTCTGGTCCAGGGAGTAGTACACTTGAACCCCCAAACAACTCTAGGGCATTTTCAAGTCTAGTTTCTAGCTCAAACAAGAAACAGAACTCCCTTTTCAGGAAAGAAGGTGTCCAAGTAGCTGGACTTTATAAGTTTTTGTGGCAGAAGCTGTGTCAGTGCAGTATCCCAACTCCAGAAATAGCCTTATTATCCAGCCTGAAACTAATGTAATTTGGTAACTGTCCTGTCTGTATGAGAATTATTTTATTAAAACTAGAGATGTGAGGAATAGCTATTTCTAGCAAGGCTTTTAAGCTTTGTTTATCTTTACTCAGTGTGGTGGTGCACTGGGACAGTTGCCCAGAGAAGCTGTGGGTGTCCCATCCCTGAGAGTGTTTAAGACCAGGTTGGATGGGGCCCTGAGCAGCCTGGTCTGGTGGAAGGTGTCCCTGCTTGTGGCAGGGGGGTTGGAGTTAGTCTTTAAGGTTCCTTCCAGCCCAAACCATTCTATGATTCTATGGTCTTATACTCCTCTTGGAACTGTGGAAGGTAGTACAGCAACAACCATGAGAGCTAACTGGAGTAGCTTACAGACCTGATGCAAGCTTTGATTTTTCTCTTTTGGAGGGAAGATGTACAGTGGTAGAACCTATCCTCTGTCTAGGAAACAGTGGGCACATTCAGGCTGCATGAAGTGGGGGTGATACTTCCGTAGTGTCTCAGCAGTGAATTTGGGATTGTGAGCTAAGCAGAACACTAACCAAGAAAAAAAATTAATTGTATTTTTCTCAGAATGGTCTTGATGGGAAATGTATGTCTTCTGTTACAGAAGGCTTCTGGTTACTTGTTTTACTCCCGTGGTGCTCCCTGGATTGGTGCAGAGAGGATTAAGATTGGTGCCATCTGTATGTGCTGATTTGGCAAATAGATTAAGATTGAGGTTGCTTTCTCAAAGCAATTGCCAGTGTGGTCTTTCAGTGTTCTATTGTTAGAATCTGTTATTAAAATAGATTCTAATATTCTTTCACTTATCTGAGCATTAAATTGTTACATTCTTTTGAAGAGAGAAGCTTAAACAGAGTGGTTTAGCTCAGTGGCCTGTATGTGAAGTCTTTATTCAGAATGTCCTGTTTGTGTTGTGTTTGTGATCACAGACCTTTCGTAGAAAGAAAGGATGTGGGAAGAGAGGTGGTTCTGCTCATCCTTATTCACGAAGGTATGTGTTTAAGGTGGTGTGCTTTTCACCTTGCTGGTGAAAATAGTGATTGCATATGAAAGAACCCTGACCAGCTGGCTTACAGTTTACCATGTGGCTTACAGCACAGAAGGGTATGTTACCGAAGTTGTTAGTGCCAAATTACAGTTCTCTGAAAATATTATTCTTCCCCCTTACCTCATCAGAGGTTGTGGATATACAACTCAGTCCACACCTAAAGTCTCTGCTGTAGTTTGGTTTTGCACGTGAAGAAATGGCCGTGAGTGATCCTGGGATACTGACATGGGATGGGGAGAGGAACTCTTTATGTTCTGTTTTGGAAAACTTGTGCTGTTGTCACAAAGGAAAGCAACAGCTTATAATTGTACTGCCCTGGCAATAAAGCATGAGTTGTGTGACCCTTTCAGACTAAAGAAACTTCTTGAAGTTGCTTAAATGTGCATAGAAATGTCTTAAATCCACCTAGAAATACCTTAACAGCTGATTGCATGCAAACTGTTTTTCCCTGTGTGTTCGTGAGCTCAGCTGCTAATGGAGGCTCAGACATACTCTTCAAATGTCCCTTGGTTGGTCGGAGAGTCCTTTGATACCTGTGCTGCCCTTTGCCAAGCAGCAATAAAACCAAATCCTTTCTAGGAACTTGGAAGCAGCCAGCCCAGAACTCTGCACGTACAATGCCAGCATTCAGCTGAGCAGTTTATAAGGACCAGGCTGAAACAGAGGGCAGTCATAGATGATTTTTAAGATCAGGAAAGCTAGAGAAAGAAAGTGGAGGCTAGTTTTTTACTTTGTCTTTTCTACCTCATTAAAAAAGTGGTGGGGGGCGGGGTACAGGTAGACTAAAAGTGTTGTTCTGAGTCCTTCATCTGAAGAAGTGTGAGCTCTATCTCAGATGTATTAAAAAACAAACAAACAAACAAAGTAGACTGCTTTAAAGTGCAATTTCTAAAGACTGACCTCATTCCAGGAAAGAAATACAATATTCTAGTATTCTCTGCGGTGAATTCATGATGTTCTTAAATTCTGCTTGTTCTCACTGCTATATGATTAAAAGATACTTGAATGATTCAAATGCTGAAGTGTCTTTTCTTTAAAGTGTGATAATTTAATATTCATTATTTGCACTTACAGATTCATGGTGCAAATTTGGTTTAGAGAGATTAAAGTTAGTTTAATCTGCAAGACCTTAAGCTCCTCCTTCCCACCCAGCCCTTTAAAGGATAATATTCCACTGTGCCAGATTGCCCATATTGCCACCAGAAAATTGCTTGGACCACTTCTTACAAAATCAAAGGTCAACTCCATGCCTTGGTGGCAGCTGGGAAACTAATGATTTAATGCTGCTTTGACCTTTGGCTTCCTAGTCCGTTTGAGTCTGACCCAATGTTTTAATTTTCCAATACTGCTGGGCAGTTGGCTTTTGTCTGTTTCCAGATGTAACTTGCATATTGAGGCCTGTTGCTGAAGTGAGAACAAAACAACAAAACATCTCAGCCTACAAGGGGAAGGAAAAATAACAGCACCTACTTCTTATGCTACAAAATACAGCTGTCTGATGACACTGATGCTTCCACAACTAACCAAGGTCAGGTTTAGAATAACAAAATGTGAATATTTGTCCCAACATTCGCATCTAAAGTATGTTAGCAGCAGTCTTTAGTGAAATGCTGCTTTTTCACTTGTCTGTAAAAAGTAACAGAGGAAAAAACGTAGCTGCTTCCCCTCCGTTGTGCCCTCAATCTCTCAAAATCAGTATTTCTTTTTTTCACTGGAATAAAAGTCAATGTTTGTTCTGATACTGGGAAATACAAAAAAACCAACCGTGCTTGCTCTGGGTTAGGGAATTGAAAGAAGTGTAAAGTGAGATGGAAACCAGTGGTGACAGAACCCCTTTATTGTGACTGGGAAGTTCTCCCCCCCGCACCTCCCCCCCCCCCCCCCCCCCCAAAAAAAAAAAAAAAAAGGAAGAAAAAGCACTTGTAGAGAGTATTTTGTCATGGATTTTTGGTGTATACACAAGGTGAATAATGCATTAGGTTTTTGCAATACTGGTAATTTTGCGACCATTGCCAGTACAACTTGCATTTGCTGTTAATGGTGTGCTAATGGTGGGGAAAGCACCCTGAGGTGACTCTTCTTTTCTTTATGAAAAGACTGCTGATTGTTTGGGAAGCTCCCCCTTGAGCACTGATGCATATGGAAGCCCCTCTTTGCCTGAAAGTGCCAATCTCTTGTTTTGCCTGGTCTGTGTGCCCACCACAAGCAGCGATTGGACTGATTCCTGCCTTTACTACACTGCAGCTCTCAAGGGTCAGCTCATACCCGGGCCTGTGTGTGAGAGGTTAGTTTTGCAGAGCAGATGGGCTCCTAAAACTTTTATGGTTTCCAGTCAAATCACCTCAAGCTGTAATCTCATTAAATCTTAAGTGAATCAGTGGGTCTGGTTATTACTTGAAAGCAGTGTTACAGGAAGTGATGTTCCTGATGCAGTAGGTCTGTCTTGGCGCTAAGCTACCAGAGGTACTTGCCTGTGTGTGGCTCTTGAAGCTGTTCCCTTACTTTGATAGCAAAGGTGGTATGTGGGGTGTAACAAGTTAACCTTTTGGTACAGCACAAAGGTAGAAATGCAGCTTTCCCTGGAGCGGTGATCGGGCTAGTTTCCGGAGTTTAAATTCTCCCTTGCGTTCTTAATCACGCACACCCATTGCACTGCCCCGGTGCTCATTTGTGTCTTAAAATAAATTAACAACTGGTAATTTAGGAAACCGGCATGGTGCTTATAAATGCTGTGCACAGTTGCTGAGAGAACTGCATGACAGCACTGTCCAAAAGCCTGACCTTCTTCCTAGTTTTTAATTCAGCGTAACAGTCTTTGGGAGAAAACAGTACATAAGAGAATCTTCTGGAGGAAGGCGGGTAGCTTAATTGAAACTTATTTGACCAGGCAGGGTTGGCTCTTGTCTAATTGTCCTGTGCTTGGAAATCTGGTTAAGCATGTTTTGTGCCTGGATTGCAGAAAGGCTTCTTCCTCTTCAGCGAGAATGAACCTAATCTATGACCTCCTCATACTTTCTTCTTAGTAAACAGGGGACACGTAGGACTAGTTTGGCAATACATAAAAAATTAATGATCGTGGCATAACACGCGAGACTTGGGTACGCAAGAGCGTTCATAAAAGCACAACCTGCTGATTGCGCAGAGATAATAAAATTTCTTCTGCCTTGCCTGCCTACTTCCTCCCCCAGGATATGTGTGTGGTGTATGAGACCATACCTTGTGTTAACCCAGCCTTTTGGCTAGTTCATGTACCTAAACTGCATCAAAGTCCTGCTGATCCTTGTCAGAAATGGCTTGTTTCTAATTCAGGTGTTTATGGTGCGCTTTAACTGTAAGAATGTTGTCTTTCTTAAAATTTTATGTCACAAGAAGGTGTAGATAGGGATTTTTTTGTTGTTTTGTACTAAGACTAATTTGTGTTTTTCTTTTCAAGAGCTGGACAAAGGTTTAACCTTCTTAGCCATCCCTTCCCTCTTCTTTCTTCCTTTGGTAGAGCAAATCACATTCAAATCTTCCCCTCTAGTTCAGTCTGGATAGCTTTTCTTCCCTTCACTGATGATTGAGTGAGTTTTCTATCTTACATTTATCCTGATTTAAAGCTTAAACAAGGCTACAGTTAAAGTTTAGGATAAAGCTGACTTAACTTGCTTACACAATGAAGAAGGAATCTAAAGCTAGTGGAATGTGAAACAGTGGATGCTGCTGTTGAAAAGGCTGGTGATTTCGCTGAGGGATTCAAAGTATTTCAGCATTTTAAAAATTCAGAATATTTTTAAATTCTTAAAAGGGTCCTTGAAATATAGTGCTGAACCATGACAGGGTATCATCAAGCCATTGAAGTTTGGTTGGACCAAAGCTGTAATGCTCTGTAGCAGAATCGTTCTGGTGCTTGTAGGAACGCCACACTGTGCACTTGCCCCGTGGGAGCACCATGGAATGGATTAAGAGTAATGCCTATCAATCATAACTTAAACCTTGACTGTGGTAGAAGATTGTCCTCATTCTCCCAAAACTGAAGCTACTGCTCAATGATGGCATCTATGGCACAGTGACAAAGTGTACTTATTACCAAGTGTTATTATCTGTAAGCACCTCACATCTGTCCTGCAGTTTGAAGGAGTAGTAACCGTGCTGTCAGTTTCCATTTACTTGAATATTCATCCAGGAAAGCTTTATCACTTTCCAACATCCCCAAATTCAGAAGGAAATTAATCTGAAGTCCTCTCCATGAGTAAAAAGGCTATTAGAATAGCACACTGTGCAGCTCTTAAATCTATGACAGAAACGCTGAAAGTACATTTTCAGGGGTTTTTAAAAAAACAACCTTCCCACAATCAACAAGGACCACTGGGGGGATGAGGGGCTTTAAACTTGTTTGTACCTGTATTGTAGCCACTTGGAAATAAGCATGCGGTGGGTCGGTAATTCTTTCAGAGTTCTGAAATGTAGAGGTTTTGCTTTTGCTCTGTTGTCAGAGAGGTAAAGGGGGATAAATAAAGACACACTTAAGTCCTGGTGGACAATTTAAGTTTTCATATATAAATATTCTCTCACTTTACGTTAATGGCTTGTTAACAGAAAATTTCTGTTGTTTGTTTGTGTTCATGGTGATGTAGAAAAAATTTATTCTGTGCAAACACTTTTGACTTCCCAAAACAGCTCTTCTTATTCTTAGATGTCTTTCTTTTATGATTTACAGTACCTTTTTTGGCTGTAACTAGAGAGCTGTGTAATTATATGATAGATGGACAAGAATTTACTCATTCACTCACAAGGGATTAAAGAGTAACCTGCAGTAGTGTTTGTTACATGATTATTGAAATGCCCCGTGGCTGTTAAGACAGCTAGGTCTTCCAAAACAAACATTAAATACTGGAGTTTAGTTGGAAGTAATAGTGCACTAGCACCCATAGGATAACACTTGCATGAGGAGTCTTTCATAAAATGTGATTTGTATAATCCTCCTTAAAATTAAGAGGAGTTGTAACAAGTGTATTAATCTGACAAATGCAGTCTGACATTCTATTACAAGCAGCCTGGCTTTGGTCCTCAAGGACAACATTGTTTCTCTGAATAAGATACTCCAGTGTATGTGCCAAACGCTATGCTGGGAGCAGACAATGATTATTTTTTACATGGATGGTACAATTTGATGGTGTTAGCTAAGGAAGCCTAAAATAATATGCTTCCAGAAACTACTGCCTGGATTTGGAGCAAACCGATTTTGTCTCTTCTTTTAATGCCATCCAAATTTGGTTTTGCTTAATTAAGATTCCTCATTTATGAGGAATCCCAAATGAAACCTCAACATGTTGTAATTTTTTTTTTCCTGCTCTGAAACATGTGCACTTAAGCTAGTAAAAATTCTACGCTCACGTATTTTTGGTGTGTTAGTCTTTAAAAGGATAAAGATATATAGGGGTAGAACTCAAATGTTTTTTGAAGATGCCTTCCAAATGTTGATACTGGCTGTTTTGGTGAAGAAAGAAGTCCCCATAAATGCCCGATTCTATAAGGACTTCATATGTGGGTATAGAGTTGTTGTAAAAATAGTGTTTGGGACAGAGTAAGGCAGAGGAGGTAAGGCAAAGAACAGAGCCAATTCGGGGCTGCCTCTGTGCTTTCCAAAAAAGCTGTTCCACATAAGCAGTAACTAAAAACATAGCAGTATTAAAACACTTGGAATGGGTTTATATATCGGTTTTCCCAGACAACCGTCTTGCCTGTATTTCCTAATAAAAGGCTGTAGTCGGTCATATTCGCTTTGACCTGAGTTTGATGTGCATATGGCACTGGTAGTAACTGGACTTGTTTAATAGGAATGGATTGTTTCACAATTAAAGAAGAAAAAATTTAACAGTTCCTGCTGTGGGGGTTCAGTACCGTGGCTGTTCCTGTTACAGCTTTTCTCTGAGGACAGAGATTCAAGGCAGGAGTGGGAGGAGCAGCAGAACTGTGCTGTTCCCTTTAGATATCGGGGCTGCCGCAGTACCCAGAGCCTAATCCTGGGATGGGGTGAAGGAGAGGAGAAAAGGATGCCACTTTCTACCCCTTCCCCAGTCTGCTTGCGCGCTTGGCCAACCGGGTGGTTTACTACTGAGAAAATGTAGGCAGGAGGAATTCCTTCCTGTAGTATCCCAGGTGGTCGGCTTATGCCCTAATGGGTAAATTGCTTTTATTGTTATTTGCTTTTACTCCACATAAAAACTGAAACATAGCGATCCTATGGAAGTTTAAACTAAATTTAAACCTGATAGGGATATTTAATGTTTTGCATATGTAAAAGTCTAGTTCTCAATGCAAGTAGCCTAATCATTCTTTGGTAATTGCTGTGCTATCTCTGTGGGGATATTCACTCTCAGAATACTGAGTGTTATATATAATTTATATATATATTAAAAAAAACTCTGTGGAGAGCTGGCATTGGGAAGCAGGGGCAGTGTCTTGTACAAGTTATGTGGACTGATTGTGCATACCAGGCTGTTACTCAAGCTGGAGTTACCAGAGTCCAGTAGTGGTGGTGTTAGGTACCAGAATCGCTTCACTTTGCTAAATGCGCGCCAACAATCCACTTTGTTAAAAGGGCTTTGAGATACACAAATGCTCCTTTTAAAAAGTAGAAGGGGAGAAGCTTTTTTGAAATCATGCAGAGATGATGTTATTAAAATTACTTTAAATGAATAATCAATACAGAGACAAACCCACCCCCCCCCGCAATGTATGCACTTGAAGATTGGAGATTAAACATCTTGAGCTGATGCCTACTGCTGATTTTATGTTCACATTACGTTCACGTAAAAACTACTTTATCTAAAATGTACAAAATTTTGAGCACCGTTCTCTATTAATTGTTTTGACTGGGTTCTTGTGCTTTTCCTCTGTGATTGTCAGCAGGGCCACATAAGCAAGGGGGAGCAAGGAGACAAAGTGGGCTCAGAATTCACGCTTGCTAAGTTTTCTAGTACTTAGTATTTCAGTATTTTCCAGCTTCTGCAGTTTGACTTAGAGGTTATTCATGGTGGTGCTTCAGCTGTGGGAGTTTGCAAATACATGCTTTCAATTTATCTTTTTTCTTGTAGCAAATGAGTACTAGATGATGTAGTTGAATTATTAAACAGTGTGAAAGAGTAAGTCCAAACTCATGTTCCGTAGAACATGAACCAAGATTTCTAGTACTGCTTAAAAAACAATAACAAAAAAGGAAAAAACATCACAAGACACTCCCCCCAACCTCACATGAAATAAAATTAAAACAAACAAACAAACAAACAAAAAACCAACAAAAAAACCCCAAACAAACAAACAAAAACCCTAAAATAGAACCTATCACAAAGTTCAAATAGATAAATCAGAAGTTTGTCTGGATGAATGTGTGCTTACTTCTCATACTAGTTTTTCCCTAGCAGTTGAACATTATGAATTTAAGATGTCTAGCCTGATAGGCTTTCTGACCCCCCAGAGAAGCCCTCTAACAATATTAATGGGAATCAGTTGCGTTAAAGTGAATTTTGTTAGGTAGTGGTGGATTGACTAGAGACTAGCTGTAGAAGAAAATCAATAAGAAAATCAAGACCTGTTTGTGTTGGGATCAGGAAAGTCTCTCTGTCAAACTGCACACAACCCATCTGCTAAACATGTTTCTCAATTGGTTTGTCCTCAGCATGAAGACTAGCTGCCCTTGAGTGAAATCTGGGAATTTAAGGGTTGGTTGTTTGTCGCTTCCCACTCCCTTCCCCTGTTAAGTCAAAAAAATCATAAGGTTTGTCTCCAGTATATTAAGAGACAAAAACTTCTTGTTTGTTTGCAAGATGTATAATGGCACCCTTGCTGTCACTTTTCCATGTGAGGATCAGCAGTTGCCAAGGTCCTGAACAGACAAAGTGTTCTCTGCAGTGGTGTGGGAACAGCACGGGTTTGAGGAATATGGATTTTGAGAGGTGCAGTCTGTACTGGTGATAGTCACAGAGATGACACAGGAGCCTTGTGTGTATCCTGTCTCTTAGTCCAACCCTTTCTGCGCATAGAAGGAAAATTTTCAAAAGCTCTTACACTAAGCTGTGCGAGAAAGGGCGGAACATGTTACACAAGGAGTTTGCAGAGATGTTAACATTTGGTTCTCTGTGAAATAGAAAACACCTTGTGCAGTAGCAAAGAACTTGTCAACCTGTTGCTGTTTACAGCATCACTGAAGTCATGGCCAAGCCCAAGCTTTGGATGAGAACTTTAAGACACTCTGGTTTTCAGAAAGCTGAAGAATTTACTGAGTCTCGGTGGAGGATCTGCAGGGACTCACAGCAGCAATGCCTTGGACAGATGGGCTTGAAAGTAGAACTGTCCTGACCCACTCTTGTCAGCTGCCGAAGCAGGCTATTTATTAGCTTGCAGGCTTGAACTGTTGAATATTTAGATCCACCCACTGTCCCCTGTGCCAAGACCACCCTGCTGCTACTCATGTCATGCAGATTTGGCACAGAAGCTGCATTTAAACAGCTAATGAGTTGCATGTTGAGGGACAGGCTGGTCTCCCCTATTGAAATCCGTGAAAGAGCTGTGACTTATTTTGGGCTGAGTAATCTACTAGCTACTGATACCATTGCATCTTCCCCTAGACTGGCGACTTTACCTGCTTCAACGTTGAAACAGATATTGTGACTTTTTAAAAACAAAATACAGTTGTTTTTTTTTTAACTCCAGGCAACTTATTTAAAAGAAAAATTGCTGAATGTCCACTTGCCATATTGTAATAATTAAACAATAGTACGCTGTGGGATAGTTATACCTGCATCACCTCAGTATTAACATTAAAATAGTATTTAGCCTTGCTTATCCCTATTTAAGAAGAACTGGACGAGTAAGTTAAGTTGGAAGCAAGGTGCCCTTTCCAGTCGATCAATAACTGGAACCTCTGAGGCGGTGAGTTAGATCGGCTGAGTTACTTTGCACCCAAGAGCTTTTAGAAGGTTAGCTGATGAGATGGGCAAAGTCCAGTGACTGGTGTGTGGTGCTCCCTCCATAGTCAGAGTGGATCAATGGGGGCGTAGTGCATCTGGCAGAGGTGCTGCCAGGAGGAATGCTTGGAAAGCTGCAGTGCCAGGTGAGTGCCTAGAACCAGGAGCTGCAGTCATCACGTGAAGTTTCATTTGTCAGATTTTAACTTAAAACGCAGAGGATGCAATTTCATAGTAGGCTGCAGCCAGCCCTTAAAACAGCTCTGTCGAAGGTGTGACTTCCTGTCTCCTGGCCCAGTTGGCAGCCTGTTGTCACACCATTCCAGTGATCATGTGGCCTTCAGAGTGAAGTGGCACTTGATTGTCAGTTCTACCCCAAATCCATTTAAATTTGCAAATGCTGTTTGTGTTGGCAGAGGCAATTGAAATGGTCTCTGCTCCCGCTCCCAGCTGACTGTTAATACCTACTGGGTGTTCTAAAAGTGATTAATGGGCTGTGCTTCTTTCAAAAACCTTTGCTTTTAACCTGGCTGGTTTGACTGACTCAGTGCTGTCACCACTCTAAAATATGTAGCTGTTTTCACTGGCTTCATGACATCACAGGAGGATTGAAGAAAGTAAACATTAGGAATTTTAAGAGTATAGTAGTCTGTTTGATTTACCAGCCTGTTTAACTCAACTCCAGCTAGATACTGTTCTCTTCCAGTTAGAACTTGAGACGAATGCTATCAATGAGAAGATTTACACTGATTTCCAGCTGTGAGGTTGGCAAAGTACCAGATAGTTGTCATCAAATGTCTCTATGCCCTTAATTATGGATTCTTCCCCCTTCCTTGTGCTGGTCCTACTGATCTTCTGATCCCAGGCTCAGCTGATAAAAATAGTTTATTCAAAAGGGAATTTTATGCTTTTTGTAAAGTTACCCAAATCTTTTCACTGAGACTGGATCAGTAAAGGGAGAGAGATAGGAGCAAGGCAGGGGAGATTTAAGGCTTCCTCACAGAGTAGCTGTCAGTTTAACTGTGGAGTGAAATGACAGCCTTGAGCTGTGTGTGGTTTCACATTTGGGGTTTTATTTGTGAGCTTCCTTCCCCTTCATGTGCTGGCCCAAGAGATACCTGTGTGGCTGAGAAACGAGGACAGAACCCACTGGAGCCTGTGGGGAGGGGAGGGTATTAACAGTAGTGCTGGGAAAAAAAAGCGTGTGGAGTTACAGCTTTATTTCCTATAAACAGACTTGCATGAGCCATGTCATCTGTTAGCTGGGCTTTTATTATTCCAGGTGGGGTGAGGAAATCAAGGTGAATTTAACAGAAGGGCTGAATGATCCTCTTGCACTTGATGAATTTCTAAATGGACCAAAACCCACCTCTGTTCAAAAGGAAGGTAACAGTGAACTAATTTCACTGTTGACACTCGGTGCAGCTACCTGTGCGTGCTGCGTGCCCTGTGTAGGACAGGGTAGGGCTGTAACACTTCAGGGTGCCCATGCTTTTGTGGAAATTTTGTTATTAGAATATTGAGCTAAGTTGAAGAAGTAACTCTCTTGTCTGCTGTGGAGACCTTCTGGAGCTGGTGTGCAATTTCCCATTACTGCTGTGTGCAGAGAGGAAGATTGGTGTCAAGCCAGTCTCTTCTTCTCCAGAGCATCAAGTTAAAATACAAGTTCTAGGAGCAATTTGATCATTAACTTGTATCTCTGAATGCCAAATGTTTAAGGTGTACTGGGAAATTGCCCGTAGTTCTGATGTGTATCATGTCTTCAGTCTTTATATTTAGCACTTGAATTTCAAATTAAGGTTCCTAAAATACTACTTTCATCATGGTGTGAATCAAGTTAATTGTCGCAAATTGCCTTTGAGGTGGAAACTAAGGACTAGTTTCCTACAGAATAAAAATATTACCCATTTTTGCTTAAACCCACAACAATTATTTGTATCAAACGTTACACCACTCAGGAGGACTAGTTCATATGTATACTGTTTAAAAAAAATAAATAAATTGCTGCATGCGGGGAAGCAGCTTTTTCTTCAGGAAGGGAGTGAAGCGAAAAAAAGGAAAAAAAAAACCCCGCAGTGCTGAGGAAGTAGGACCAAAATTCCTTGGAAAATCACTTTATACTAAAATTGGTTGTCTAAGCCTTACACACTACCTAACAAAGCCGCTGGTGTTTGAGTTACTGTCAAGGGAACTTGATAATAAAACACCTTTAGTAATGGAAAACTTTAAACTTACAGTAAGATTTTTTTAAATCATAAAATCAACCTAAGTTAACTTACGAGTACCATACTGCAGCTTTTCTAGAAGTGGAAACCAAGAGGCTGCTGTTTTGTCTGTAGACTTCTTTAATTGTTGATTAAGATTGCAGGGTAGCTTTTTAGAGCATCAGACTTGCATTTTAAAAATAACGTGGCCTTACGTGTTGCTGCCTTGTACAAATTCTTAGCACTGTAGGCTTAAATAAAATCCTTGCAAGATACTGAAACACCACGACAGAAACTAAATTTTTAACGTGATTAGATTCCTTGTGCTTTATTTGCATGCACGTGTGCTCTGAAAAATGAGAGAACTGGAGTGTTTGCAAGCCGGGAGGAGAAGGGCGCCGTGAGCATTGCTGAAAGAACATTTATTTAAACACAGCGTGAGGATAAGCCTCCTCAGATGCTGTTTCTGCTGAATCCTCCTCTGTCGTGGTGCCTACTACATTCCATTGCTTTTGTCTGGGCTTGGTATTTGGGAAATTTTGGTGAGGGCTGGAGGGTGGGGGGGCACGCTGGAAGCTGGTCAGCGGTAAGGAGAGAAGGGCTGGTGTGGGAATTGTGGAGTGGGGTCAGGGTTTAACTTTAGTGGCCATTCATCAGATGATGATTGATTGCTGTGCAGTCCCGGGGGACGTTTAACAACATCTCTGCCCATCCCCCTGCCCCCTTTGAAAGCAGATGGACCAAAAAATGGGGAGAGCGACACCCAGGAATTCCTGCTGTTGTAAAATGTTTTTACGGTGCACTGTACAGCCTTTCCTGAAGCAATCACATTTATGGCCTTGCTGTTGTATTTCTTGGGCTGCTGTGGCTGTAAAAGATGAATAGCCCTGTAACATGGTTCACTGATTCTGTTTAAATTGAGGTAGGCTCCCTTTATTGTTTTGTGTCTAAAATTGTATGCCACCAATTCAGGAAATATTTCCTGTTTGGGAAATAATCAACCCATAGCTGATTTATTTTAAAATAAATCACTTCTAACTATCTCTAAAACTCGTCCCCTTTTCCTTCTGATTTCTCTCTGCTTAATTCCTGTGGAAATTCTAAAATACTAATTAATGTAGTAGAACAGTTTTTTTAAAAAAAGGGAAAAAAGCTCCTAAACTTGCTTATTAATCTTTTTCCTTTACTGGATAGAGTGTTGTGGGGCACCGGTTTTAATCTTAAAAATGGTATTTTACTTAATTACTTAATAATTACTACAGAAAGAAACAATTCATTAAATGCAATTTACACAGATTATAAATTTCTTTGAAAGAAGAAATCTGTCTCTGCTTTCATACTTCTTTCCATGCCGCCCATCAGACCATTCATGTGGTTTGGAAAAACCGGCAGTGTTTGAAGGTGTTTGCTTATAAACCAGTTTTTCCTATGTGGGTAAACAGTGAAATTAACAGGACAGTAGTTAATTTACAGCTTGATGGATCTTTTGGCTATATACTCTCTGCCTCTTCAGATAGGGAGGGGGGAAAATTTTTAGGACTTTCCTATAGGTACTGTTGTGGGGTTTTGTTTTGTTTTGGTGGGGTGGTGGTTTTTTTGGTGGTTTTTTGTGGGTTTTTTTTTTGTTTGTTTTTGTTTTTTGTTTTTGAGGTGGTGTGGAATTTGTTTTTTAACTGAGTGTAAACTGATGTCCACTAAGGAAGACTTAGTCATCCTCTTCCCTTCCCTCCTACTTCTCCTGCCCATCCACATTTCAAGACCAGTCTTGTTATTTGTCCTGTAATGAGCAGGGCAGGGGCACTGCAGTGCTGCAGTGGCACTGAGATGTGGGGAGGGTGTCTCACATTGCTGAAACTGGAAGCAGGGGGGCTCTGCCAGCTCTTTGGGGGTGCTGTGTGTGATCAGTTCTGAATGAGAACACAGCTGTGCATTGTCCTACACCTATCCTAACTATGATCATCTTTTTTTTTTTTTTTTTTTTTTTTTTTTTTTTTTTTTTTTTTTTTCTCCAGGGAGCTGCTTGTTTGGGGGATGGGGGGAAAGGAGGGAAAGGAGCTCTGCCTCCCCCCACCCCCCTCTATTTAGAACCAGGCATAGAAACTTAATCTAGCAGTACGTGACCTTTGTGGCCATGACCTAGGGACTGGGATGTGAGCAGGCTTGAGCTCAACAATAAACTCCTGGCTGTGGCTGCAAGCACAGGCAAGTTGGATGCTGTGCCCAAGCCCCATCGGCCCAGCTGGCACAACCCCCCCTCACCGTTTGTGTCCTGCACAGCTTTATTCTCAGAGCGTGCCCCCTTTGCTGGGTAGAGCTGATGTACGGCCTGCTGGGTGCTCCTGACAAGTGAGTGCGACGCTGGCCACAGGAGGAGAACTGCCCTTGTGCCCCCGCCAAGTTTGGGGGTTCTCTTGCGGTCTTTGTGACCAGAAAGGAGTTTGAGGGAGTTGCTGGTTCACCTTGAAGCGGACTCCTTCAGTGCTCTTCTGGTGGTTAGTTGGCTAGCTCCCCTCCCCACAGAGAGCAGTAGGGATAGTGCATTTGTGATTTTCCCTTCTGTGTACTTAAGGTAAAGCGTAGTGATGGAGATCAGACCAGCATAGCTACTTCTTTTTTGCCCAAGCTTGCTAACTCTTTTGCTCTCTGTTTTAAATCCAGGTTGTTAATACTTTTTTGGTTTTATTTGTTCGTTTGACTAAGAAATAAATAAGGCCTTATCAATGGCTCTGTAGTATTTACCCAAGACCTTTCCATACCGTGTCCTGTGTAATCTGCCTTTTTCCTAAATGAGACTATGGCTCTTGTCATTCTTCATTCTAAATTCAGGAGTGATGTTTCCCACCACATTTTAGTGGGGGGCAAGAGGCAACTGAACAGTTTAAGCATGTTTTTTTTCTTTGGTTTGAACAGCTGGGTGACTTTTACCCAATGGATGCTGTTACCTTGCAGCCGGAGTGGACCAAGCTTTTGCTTCTGGTATTGACTATTGTGAAGGACTAGTAATAGATTTAACTTGCTTCTGGTCTTCTGTTCATATGGTCACCATTTTCTTTTCAGCTGCTCTGCTTGACTGAGGCCCCAAATCCCTGCTGTATGTTTTTAAAGTCTATCAGATTCATATGAGTTAACTTGATACCTTGTATTGGTTTTCATTCTCCCTCAACTTCTCAGTTGTTTAAGTGGAGTTATTCAGCAACATGTAATAAACATTCCCTGTAATTTCAACAGAAAAATTATAGAACTTCGTGTGCAAGTGAACATTGTATACATACTTAGACAACCGCAGTGTAAAGACAAGGATCCCTCTAGTTGAGGAAGATGATGTGTTTGAACAATGCATTTCAGACTTAAGGCATTTTTTTACTTGGAAAAATGGGAATCTGAGACACTGCTTGAGGATTTAGTATTTGAACAGAAGCAAACATAGGTTTGTCCCAGTTTCCCTACAGCAAAACTAAATTTCAGGAGGAAAAAAAAAAAAAAAAAAAGGTCAGGTTTTAGTAAAATCTGACTTGTGCACATGAACACATACCCCTTTGAGAAGTTAATCCATATACCACTACAGCTGTTGCACTTATAGGAGCTTAAAATGTCACTTTATGCAACCCAGGCAATTCAAGGGAATCACCTGTCCTGTCCTTCCCCTTGCTTTTGAGGGAGAAGGGAAAGGGGGATGTTATGCACCATAGCACGAGCTGTTAGCTGGAGTCAGGAGTGGCTGGATGACAGCTGGGAGAAGACAGGCATATCAAACACTTGTCCAATCTTTGTTCTGCTCTCGCTCCTTTCTGTGAGGTAGGCTTCAAATATCTGGTGATGGGAAAGTTGTTCATGGTATGAAACCTCGTGCCATTGTACTGTTCCATGGTAATACAGATTTTCTGTTATTACACTCTAAGAAAAATAGTGTGTGTAAGTTAAGAGCAAGACTTGAATGCAGAACTTGCTTGTGTTGAGGTGTTGTGCTCCTTCATTTGCATCTTTGGAAACAAAAACTTGGGAGAGCTGATTTCTGCTTCCCTCTAAGGAAACAGGCTTCCATGGAAGTTACTATTTCTGTGTGTTACTTCCCTCTACTGGATGGAATGGGAGCGGCTACAGCTGATGAATGGATCCAGCTTTCTAGGCTGACATCTTGGTCTAAGTTGCGATTTGAATATCGGCTTTGGAAGTGCTTTGTGAACAGAAGGGATTTAGTCACTCTAGCATTCAAAGGCTCTGATGGGCATGATAAAGTTCAAGTCTTGTTTTCCAACTCAAGCATCTCAAAGCATCACTAGCACAGGAAACACTGTCATGGCAAAGGTTTTTTGCTTTGTTGATGGAAGTGGCAGGGGGGAGTTTTGCCTAATATTGTTGCTCTCCTGAATGTAAGGAATTTGCATATTTTGAAAAGAGAGGATGGTTTTTGGCGTGCATGGTTGGTTTTCCCCTTGTGAGCAGTGGGTCTGCTGGTGTTGCAACTCCGCAGTGCATTGATTATTGAATGGCCCACTTAAGAGAATTTGGTGTTTGTATTTGCAGGAAAAGTCTTCACCTGAAACTTGCCATAGATGCCATCTCCAATCTGTAAGTGTTGGCAGATGGCTTCCGCTCTTTAAGAGAAGCTGATGTGGACACTCTTCCTAGTATTGTATTGCAAAGAAAACAATGACACTTCCATTTAACTGTTAGGGCATGATTTGGAGTTTACTGGGAAGGATAGCTGTGGAGGAACTACTGGGAAGTCTTTGCCTGTTGCTACTGCAGCTAACCATCTCCTTTATAGGGCTTTTGGATTTTTTTTTTTTTTTTTTTTTTTTTTTTTTTTTTAACACATCCTGACTCTGTTTTCTTTTCAATTCTTCTTTATGTAGTGACATTTTTTTTTCCCCCTGCTTCCAGGTACTGCATTTCTACTGTGATACCTGTTCTGTCCCCATATGTCGGGAATGTACCATGGGACGACATGTGGGTCACAGCTTTATCTACCTCCAAGATGCCCTACAGGACTCCAGGACTCTCACCATTCAGCTCCTGGCAGATGCTCAGCAGGGACGACAGGCTATTCAAGTAAGATACTCCCAACTTGAGTACTTTATTTCCCCATCCTTCTTCTCCCCCCTCTCCCTCGAGCTTGTCTGTTACAGGGCAAGGTGTCAAGGCAAAAAGCTCTCTGCTTCTGCTGTCAGTCTTCTCACCCCTTCTGTTTTCTCAGATCTCTGACAGAAGTGGCGGTGGAGCTGAAAATAAAGTGCTGTTATATGAGTTTTGCATTCTTGCAGCATAATCCTGTCACGTAAATCACAATATATACGAAGCTCTAGTACAAATGCACTCGAGTGTGAAGCATTTCAAGAAAGCTCAGATCTTATGTGGCAATGCCAAACCTGGTTTTGTTTTTACGACTGTGACTTTCTTTGAGCATCTTCCTGTATTGCTTCTAGCACTCTGCCTACCTTTGACTCTCGTTATGTCTTGAGTGTTGCCACCAAATATGAAATACTAATCAGTCGCTGGATTGGTGAGAAATTCCTTAACCTGCACGTGCAGAGGATCTACATCTATCTCCATGTGAGGATTGCTCTGCACACACAGATGCACAGTCTGCTTATTGCTTCGCTCTACCTCAGCTGTATTTTATAGCACAAATATAAATACCTGGCAAGGGCCAGAAAAAAGGTAACACAGTGCTTCAAACTAGAGAGGGAAATTTTTTTTGAGTAAACATTTGTAGAATGTCATGGATAGGGAGTTAACTTTCTTTCCAAATTGGGTGATCTTTCCTGGCCCACATGCGAGGTATAAACAATAATTAAAATAACCCAAAGCTCATTGTCTTCCCTTCGCTGCTTGTTTCTAGTAAGTGAGGGAATTAAGCTTGTTCTGTGAGACAAGAGCAACTAATTGGTCTCTCATTAACTCTTTGCACCAATGGAATGATCATGGTTTATATTGGTATAGATAGTAATCAGTTGTTGACATTTTCCTTCAGCTTCTGATGTTAACTTGTTACACCAGCACAGTTAAACAACAAGTTTTTGGAGCTGGATGTCTAGCTTTAAACTCCAGCTTCAGGCAGAATCCTGGAAAACATGGCATCTTCCAAGATTTGTTTTAAACTGGGTTATAAAGTAGCTCTTCAGCAGTATCCATACTGAAATATTTCACACATCCCCAAAATTACAAGAAGGAGGGAATTATACTAGTTTAAAGACCATCACTGGTATGGTTTTCTGAATTTCTCCAGGCTGTCCTAGACAAGGCCTTGCCTGTTAGTAATTAAATTACTGCTTTTGACCTCCAGGGCTCTTAATCATCTAACTGGTACAGCTAAATCATCTAAAGACTGGGTTTTGGAGTAGAAACTAGCAGGAGATCATGGAGCACCACTCTGCTACTATAGCATGAATGCTTTTGTGCCTGATTTTCTTCCCACTGAGTTTACTTTACTCATTCCTCCCTTATCTTTTTCTGGCTTTTGTGCTGAAGGCTCCTGCCATTGTGATGAGCTGACTGTTACTTGATGGTGCAGGTAAAAGTTGTGTGGTACTGGCTATGGTCATGTAACTTGAACAAGCAACTCTACTGAACTAAGCTCATGCAGCTTTGCTCTGGTCTGGCTACAGCCCATCCAGCTTAAGAGGCTGTCTTGGAAGTATTAGCTGAGCAGCTTGTGTGAAGATCTGTAAAATGAACCATGTTTTCAACAACTTGAGTCGTTTCATTAGTTTAGTGGGGTTTTTTAATCTGGACCACTGCACAGAAGAAGAGTTAGTGAGCAAACAGATCAGTGGTAAAGTTAACAGGGTGGAAATCTGTGTGTGCACGTGCAGGAGTGGGAAAATTGTTCAGCCCACGCCAGCTGCACCAACATCAGCAGCATCCAGAAGAGCATGTGATACTGTTAAAAGCAGAGATGCTCAACTCAAAGTTCTCATGGAGCAGAGCTCTCCTTCTTGGGACAGTATGGCTGTGAAGCTATATGTTTATCCTAGGGAGGAGACAGCATGCCAGCATGAATTCAAAACAAACTCTAAAATAAGTAGTCTCTAAATTAAAAGAAATTGGCTTGAGTGACTTTCTTAAAAGTATGGAAATAGTCAACAGAGAATTAAATACCAGTACAAGCTGTAATATGAGGAACACAAGACTGGAGCTCTAAGAGGTTTGAAAGGTAATCCGTTGTAGTAACACTTCTTAGTGGGACTGATACATACTGCTGTACCATGAACTCTTTCTTAACAGGCTCTGAAAGTGATAGCTCCCCTGACAGGAGATGTTGAGGATGGATGTGGAGGGGTAGTTGGGAGTAAATGGGAAAAGGTGGAATTTGAAGGGCGTTGCAGGAGAGAGGAAATCAAGCCATGAGTCGACTGGCTGGAGAGTATCTGGTTAACCAAAGTTGAAGGCTTTTAGGAAGAAATGTTTATTTAAGCTCTTCCTGTGGCTTTGGAGGAAAGATTGTTTTTCAGACTTAAAAAAAAAATGCTGTGAGTTGGGATACATTTCAACCTCTTGATCCACTGAAGCCTGATGTAGTCTGTCACTCCAGAAGAGTCCAAACCTCACTTTTCTGGGAAGTTGAAATCCTCTAAGGAAGAGCAAGCCTGAGAGCAAGAAGCTTGCCATTTTTTCGTCCACGAAATTTCTGCAGCAGTGGAAAGCCTTCCGTGCTTCCTTGTGCTATGATGGTCCTGGCCTGCATTCCTAAGCCTGTCTCTAACATGAGAACTTGTGCCTGTGTGGTGAACTGATCCAGCTGAAAGGGTAGCCTTTCTGTGGGTTTACTTTTTGGCTGGGTCAGCGCCCTGGCCGGTTCACTGCAGTGCTGCAAGGACTGTTGATGCTGCCAGGGAACGAAGAGCAGCAGCATCCAACTGGGTTGCTGGTAGGACTCTTCCTTATTTCAGCAGAAAGCTACACTGCTAGCTGGGATACTTTTCCAGCCTTTTCAGAGGCTCAGATTGATTCGCAGGGTGATACGAAAGCCAAAGTTGACACTGTATAAATGGTGTGGGAGGAATCAGGACTGCTGCCTTTCTATATGGGGTGCGTGTCCCGCTGCCTTGTTTTACCTCATGAAAGTGCACACTTAGCTGTCTTCTTTCAGAATTTTTTCCAAGGACTAGGTCACAAACCGAACGTAAATCTGTTATGGTGAAAGATAGATGGCTTCTTCAAAATGTCACCTTCTTAAAATACATCTATACATGTGTAACTGTATATACGTATGGATGTATGCATGTAATCTAATGCACTTGCATAACACTGAAGCACTGAGTGCTCATGTTCGTTTAGGGTCAATTTCCAGGTGAACATGTTGAAAGACACTTTAATTTGTTCATCCCAGATGTCTTAAAAAGTGGGTTTATTGGCAAACAAAACAAATTATTTCTTAGCTGAGCCCATGATTGGTTTTGCTTGGGGTGCTTGACCACGCAAGCTTCTCACTGGCCGGTGAGACTGGTCATGTGCAGAACATAGCGGGAGCTGCTCTCTTATCCATCATGAAAGGCTTAGCAGCTTCCCTCCCAAATTTGTGGGGGCAGTGGTATGAAATAGATTTGACACCTTTGCAGGGGGTGAGGGGGGTACTGTAAGAAACTCAGCTGGCTAGAGGAGGAAGCTGATCTGTTGCCTTGAGCCTCTGCCCTTCGGTGGGAGCTTCCCTGTGGGTTGCCATATGGATCTGTGCTGCTGGGAGGTCGATACCTGAGAAGGATGGCACTGCTGTGCTGCAAGGGATCGTTTGGGGCTTGTCACATTGAGTTAGCTCAGGCCGCCTTGTGCACGGCTTTGAAGACAGGCTTGCAGGTTTGAGAATCTGAAATGAAGCTTTGTCAACAAAATGGAGTCAACTGTGCTTTTCTAAAGCTGGGATTTATATCAAGAGGCTGAATTCCTTCGTGCTTTTAGTCACTGTTTTGTGTGGTATTTCAGTGAGTTCCTTAGTGCAGCATATGAGCAGATGGCTATTGGGGTAGATGGATTTGACATGTGTCACTGTCCAATCTATTGATCTGCCTAAAATGTAGGCAAGGAGTCTGTTCTTGCAGTACAAACCAAAATGATAGTTTAGCTGTATCTGGCATGAGTTAACCTGGCCTCTAGCCCTCCCTCCGTCGAAGTTTCTTTTAAAATTATCTTTGTGAGGAACTTCAAGTGAGGATGTTTTAATGTTTTAGATGTATTAGACTGAAACCTTTAAATTGGTCCAGCTACTGTGATTTGTGCTATAGCTGCAGCAGTTTTACTGTAAATTCACTGCTAAGCTTGTTAATCCTGGTGCCTTTCACTGCAATTATGTAGGATCTTCCAGTTAATTTTTTCTAGTGTAAGAACATTAGGAAGTTTGTATCCTGTTCTTGATGCTGGAGGAAGCCAACTGTTACGTCCTGGTTGTTTTATCCTGCTTTGACACAGTAATTGGAGTTCAGTGAAACAAGCCCACTGTATCCTTTTGTGCCTTCAGGAACTGAAAACAAACCACTTATGGCTGGAGCACCTTCCATTTGGTGGAAGAGGGCTGGCTTGAGACATACCAAAAAGTTTCCTTCAGGATTTTTTGTTTTTAATGTGCTTTTAAAATCCAGAAGGGAGTTTGTCAGAGAAGAAGCATCTCAGCTGTTTGTTCCCCTCTGAGCAGGGTTAACTTAAATTCCTTAATGGTTAAACAGCAAATCCTCCATACTGAGGTAGGAAAGTGTATATTTAATATTCTTTATTCAACACCTGTGGTCCATTTACCCCTCAAATACTGAATTCCTCAGTAGAACCAAAATCTGCTTTTGAATTTTCTCTCCAGAGGTTTGCACCTTCATTGGAAAACTTGAGATTGGGAAACTTAAATGTCAGAATTAATGCCTGAAAAATTGCCCCTCCCTCCTATCTTTGGATAGATGGATGGAATAAAAAAATCCTAGAGACTTTTTCAAATATGTTCACGCAAGCCAGCATTGATGGATTGCAATACAGTTACCATAAGCAGCCTTTATTTATCTTATGGTGCTGCCACTGTGGTGTGTTGTGCTGCATTTTGCTCAACTGGATAAATTCCTGGACTAAGTTGTTGTGATCTAACATCATGGCTCAGAATCTGGATTAACAGGCCCTGCTGTTTCAGGGACCTGGGTTAGCCTCTTCAAATAACTGTGTGCTGTGTGGACATAACTGTGGGCATACTGATTTAATTTGAGTATCAGACAGCAGAAACCACACAGTGAGGGCATCAGCACCTCTGTCATAGCTCTTGAGAACACAAGCTTTGTAACAGTTTTTCTTTCCTGGAGCATTTTCTGCTTCTGGTTGTACTTTTTTTTTATTTAAAAGAAGCAGCACTAGTGAAAACTTGGGAGTCTAGAACATTAAATATTCCATAGGAATATTTAGTAAACATGAAATCATACAATTTTTTTTTTTTTTTTAATATATAACTTTAGGCTCTAGTTCCAACTGTTCAACAGAAGACAGGAAATGCAAAAAATTACTGAATGCTGCCACTCTACAAAATGGCAAGTCCTGACTTGGGCACCTCTGTGCGTGGATATTCAGAAGCATGGCAAATAATGTTACCCTGCTGCTTCTGACTCTTGCAGTTGGTTTCTTCCTAGGTTTGTGTTGTACCATCAGTTGCCACTGGAGCAAGATCATCACTGTTTTTTCCCTCCGGTGGTGAAAGGTAGATAAAGGGAAGCTCACAGAGGTGTCCACCTAAATGGAAGCTTGCCAAGCACACCCAGGTTCCAATACAACTTTGCCCCTCACCTCTTACTCAAGACTGAAATGTGCTGGCAGCAATAGCTAGTGACGGATGTCTGCATTGCTTTCCTTCATGCAAACACATTTGTCTGCCTCACTGGAAGCCTGTGTGCAGTTTCCTTGTGTGGTGCCCCCCCCGGAACATGTCACCAGCACAAGGACTGTGCTTCAGTCCTTCAATTTTACTCTTGAGGAATTGGAAGTACCAGTTTCAACCCTAAAGTTTTACAAGATACACTGCAAAGCAGTGTTTTACTTGTTTTTAATAAACATGAGGCTCTGCTGACATCTCTAATAGGATGGGGAGTGGTATTGGCCACCTTTAGAGCTCTGAGAAGCCACAGGTGGAGAGGTACAGCTGCAAATAGATGATTTACTTTATTGGCCAACAGCAGGAAACAAAACAGTTGCTCTCCATCTCACATTCAGTGACCCAGCACAATTCTTGGGTAAACACAGGCCTTGTCTTCTGTCTCCCAAGTGTGTGAACTGGTTGACCATTTAATTCACTAGCACTGGAAAAATTATGACATGCCATGAGTAGAGAGCATCATAAATGCTATTTTTCTTTACAAGTATTTATTGTTAAAAAGTTTGTGTGGTGTCTGACTAGAACAAGAAACACTGCTGCTTAACGCGCTTTCTAAAAAGTCGACCTCTCCAAGACAAGTTCTGCACAGAAAATGCCTGCAGAACAGCAAGAGTGAGTTTTCACGGCAGAACTCCTACTGTAATCAAGGTGAAAAAGGGGTTTCCTTTTTGTGTGTGTGAAGATGACTCCCAAAAGCTGTGCTTAATGCTCTTGGCTGTTGCTTCAGATATAGATAACTTACTATTGCTGTTCCCCACATTGTACTTCTCCATGTTTGATGCTGGTCAGCCTTTCTAGTCTGTTCTAGCTTATTTGGGCAGAATGCAGGACCCTCTGAATTTTACCAAAGCTTCACCAATATCCTGGATGATATTAGAATCTTGGCATTTAGGGCATCCCCCACTGATCTGAGCTGTTCATACATGGGCAAGTAAAAATAAGTCCAGATGATGACATGAGTAGTTGGTAGACGACCAGTTGTGCATAACTGGTTCCTATAGCTGAAGCGTCACAGCATCCACAGGGAATTACTGCCTCTCCTGCTATGGTGGAGTTCTTCAAAGGTGGACTCTGGTTTTGGTGGAGATTCATGAGGGAAGGTGGGATTGCTCTTAAGCCTAAGGTATAATAAGGGATGCATATATATAGATAACGGTTCTGAATGGGTACTGAGTACAAAAAGCCAAAATAAGTAAATCAAGATTTTTACGCTTTCACAGACATAATTGTTAAAATTGGAATGCGAGTGGATAGTTTCCCTGACCCTTCTCAAGGTGATACCTCTTTCTCTTTGCAAGAGAAGGAAACTGTTTTGCTGTACTTGCTGGGAATCCAGGTCTGTTTTGGGAGAAATTCATGCTTTTTCCCTGCAGTAGGGCAGCTTCTGTATTTGAATGGCAAAGCGGCGATAGAGGCACAGTATTCTTACGTGTGGCCTCTTCTAGCTAGGTCTGAGGCCTGTTGGCTTTTATGAAGTCTTAATCCATGGCCAGTTGTGACTTCATGTCTGCTTTGCTAAATCTTGTAATGAGATTTTCATTTTTTGTCTAATTTGCCTGCCAGAAGCAAAAGCTTTGTGAGAGAGCAGGGCAGGTCAGCCTCCAGGGGGACTGGGGTATATAGGCTGTCTGTGAGTTTGAAGACATTCCCTGTTAAAACTGTAGTGAAGGAGGCTCTAGGCATTCACAAAGGAGGAAGATCTGAAAGACCTGTTCCTCTTAGTGAGCCTTGGGCTACCGGCTGGCTGTCAAGTCACACTCATGTTTTCCCCTGATAGTTTGCAGGAGAATTCCTTGGAGTAAAGACAGAAATGTTGTCTTGTCTGCTTTTGTCAGGTAGTCTTCAACTTGTCTCCAGAGAGAAATCACCTGGCCAAGTCAGTCTTCCTTTTTCTTTCAGAGAAGGATCTCCTATGTGACCTGGAAGAATAAATCTAGTTCAGACTAGTTGTCTTAAAATAACTTACCTGGAATGAAAATGTCCAAGTAGCATTATATTTAAGTTTTTATGTTTCTGTTGTTAGCATAAACTAGATGCTACTGAACTGAGAGTTCAAAAATACTAACAACTATTCAGTGGAAGATGACAACGTACTGTCTGACTTTCTAGGTGATGCTGGATCACATTTGGGTAGTTCACAGATTGTTGCAACAGGTGGTTTTTAGTTTGGTACGTCCTCATACACACAATTATAATGGGCGTATCTTCCTGAAGGTTCTGAACGTACGGTAAAGCCTTTAAATTCCTTTTTACCTGATTTCAATGAGCCTGCATTTCTGAAGAAAAATAGTGTTTCTTAATGTTCAGAGGGAGCCTCTGTTTGGTTTGTGCCTGTTGTCTCTGCTCCTGTCACAGGGCACTGCTGGAAAGAGCCTGGCTGTGCCCTCTCAGTGCCCTCCTCTCAAGTATATGTATACTTGTAAGAACCTCTCTCTTTTTTAGGCTCAGTAACTTCAGAGGCCATTGTTGTGTTCTAGAATTTTGTAACTAATAAGTTACTATCTTTTCAACCTCTTTGAGGGTCACAGGTTCATCCAAACTAAGAAGTTGTAAGAAACCAAGAGTTGCCACTTTGTGCCTTTGCCTGAAGGTGTAGTGAAATGTAAGCAGCAGTGCTCTGATGCATTTTTAATTGGTTTGTCTGAGGCTTAAGTGTGTTTGTCTTTTTTTTCCTCCCCAGCTGAGTATTGAGCAGGCCCAGGCTGTGGCAGAGCAAGTGGAGATGAAAGCGAAGGTGGTACAGTCTGAAGTCAAAGTGGTGACCACTAGACACAAGAAAGCCTTGGAAGAGCGGGAGTGTGAGCTGCTCTGGAAGGTATGCGCCCTTATATTTGAGGTTTGTGCTGCTGACGAGTGCTTTTCAAACTAAAAAAATACAAACTACTGCACAGCCAGATTCTGATATCCAAGGAAAAGTGTAGGTTTCCTTACCCAGAGCTGCTGGTGGGGTTTTTGCAGGGGGTGCTGGATCCTCAGGGCAGCGCAGCCCCACACGCAGGCTGGGCACTCCCCCTGCTGGCCCAGCAGCTGCCCCGAGAGGAGATCCCCTCTAGACAATGTCTGCAAAACGTCGTTAATGCGCTGCTCTAGGATTAGGTACGTGGTATAATTGGTTTTCTGAGCCACACCTCATAGAGAGCAGGAACAAAGGTGTATATACTACCCTGTCTTTTTTTTGTTTTTAGAAAGGCTAGTAGAAATTCTGTGAGACCAACTTTCACTGTCCCCATTGTTAAAAACCTTTACTGTCAATCAAAGTAGCATCCTCCCTCTAATATTTTTTTTAAAAAAACTAGTATAAGAAAAGAGTGCTCTCCAGCAAGAGAGTACGGCACAATTCTGAGCTGATGGGCTCATTTCAGCCACAATGGTATTTTGAGAGAAGAAAAGGAAGTAACAGGCAAGTTTCTTATTCCAGAAAAGTAATTCAGTGGTCATGGTCCCTGCAAGAGAGGTTTTGTTTTCTTTTGTAAGTGCCAGTAGAAAGATTAAAATTGCACTTTATATACTTAACATACTTCGAATGCTGCTTTTTTGAGGTTTTGGATTGAGGGAGATGAGTACACTTTTCACTGTTAACCTTCTGCAGGAAGCTTGGCAGCTTTCTCTTGAGGAGGAGTAAGATTTGCTCCTAAGCTCTTTTTATCCTATGGTGCTCTACAAGTGCACTCTTGTTGGAATATCTGCACTGAGAGCAAGTTCTGTTCAAGTTGGAAAACATTATTTTAAGAAGGAATCGTGGTGGTAAATGATTTAAGCAAAACAAACTCAGTCTATCAAGCTCTTGTATCAAGCATGCTAATAAACAATTTTGTATACCAGAGCTGAGTCTTAAGGAATAAGCTGAGACCTAAGATCAGTAATTTGTTTTGGACAACTACTGGAAGAAGCATCTTCAGTTTTTGGTTTTTTTTTTACAGCTTGGTAAAATCAACATACCTCAACTTATAGCATGTTTGTACGTATGTTGTCTAGTCAGTGTCTAACCAAGGAGTCTTCAGACATTGAGTCTCCCTTCACTAAAATGCATTCCAGAGATTGTTCTTTGGCCAAGCTGGTATTCAGGAAATGTACTTTTGCAGCAATAAAGCAAAGACATGTTACATTAGTTTTATAACTCGGGTGTCTTTGCCAGATGGTCCAAAGTGGTTTTTCACAAGTAAAGGTAGGCACAGGCTTATATAGATGAGTTACAAAACAGACATTTTTGATGTACTTCAGTCCATCAAGCAGGGACTGGCAGCAACCTTCTGTGTTATTTGAAGTGATGTTTACAAAGCATCCTGTTTTAAAGCACAAGCTCAGCATGACTGCCAGTATTTACAAGAAAATATTAAAATAATTGGACCCTAAAATCTCTGGAGATAGATGTCTGGTATTATGCAGTCACACGAAAACAGTTCTGGCTGGGGAATGACAGGAGCCCACGTGCATTAGCTGAAGCTGACTCCCAGCCTCAGCTCCGTGGGACAACTCACCCTCTGAAATTGGTCTCAGTTCTGGTTAGTGAAGCCTCAGCTTCTGCTCTTCTTGAGAAGCTGCAATAACTTCTGTCCTCCCTGGGGGCTGAATGAGATGTGCCTTTGGACGATCTGTCAAGTACCTCGCAACTAGACAACAGAACAGCATTTGAGGAAGCAAATAATTACTAGTAAGCAAGTGACTCTCACTTTCAAATGTCACTCTGATGCAGCAGACCTTCGGGGTAGGAATGTATGGTTTTGCCTGGAGGGTAGGAGAGACTAATAATCCTAAACTTGGATAAGTAATTAGTTTTCCTTGTTTCTTCTTGTCTACTTCAAGATTTTTAGAGGTTTGTTCCGCAGCTGTGCGTCGGCGTGCTATAACAACTGTCCAACTGGCTTTTATGTAGAAGGGAGACAGAAGGAAATCTGTGTGGTGGTGTGTCTTCCCTGATGTAAGCGTGCTTTTCTCTCCCCCTTGCTTCCCACAAGGTGGAAAAGATTCGCCAAGTCAAGGCCAAGTCACTCTACTTGCAAGTTGAAAAGTTACGTCAGAACCTCAACAAGCTGGATAACACCATTAGTGCTGTTCAGCAGGTCCTGGAGGAGGGTCGTACCATGGATATTCTCCTGGCTCGGGACCGCATGCTGGCTCAGGTACAGGAGCTGAAGAACGTCAGGGGCCTTCTCCAGCCACAGGAAGATGACAGGATCATGTTCACCCCCCCTGACCAGGCATTGTATATGGCCATTAAATCAATGGGCTTTGTCAGCAGCGGGGCTTTTGCTCCCTTGACCAAAGCCACGGGGGAAGGTCTCAAACGTGCGCTGCAGGGAAAGGTGGCCTCCTTCACCGTGATGGGCTACGACCACGACGGGGAGCCTCGCCTCTCGGGGGGTGACATGATCTCCGCAGTGGTCATGGGCCCAGATGGAAACCTCTTCGGGGCAGACGTCAGCGATCAGCAGAACGGGACCTACCTGGTCAGCTATCGTCCCCAGCTGGAGGGGGAGCACCTGGTGTCCGTGATGATGTGCAACCAGCACATTGAGAACAGCCCCTTCAAAGTGGTGGTGAAGTCCGGGCGCAGCTATATCGGCATCGGGCTGCCGGGGCTGTCCTTCGGCAGCGAGGGAGACAGCGACGGCAAGCTCTGCCGCCCCTGGGGGGTCAGCGTCGACAAAGAAGGCTTCATCATCGTCGCCGACCGCAGCAACAACCGCATCCAGGTGTTCAAGCCGTGCGGGACCTTCCATCACAAGTTTGGCACGCTGGGCTCCCGGCCGGGCCAGTTCGATCGTCCCGCCGGCGTGGCCTGTGACGTTTCGCGTAGGATCGTCGTGGCCGACAAGGACAATCATCGCATCCAGATCTTCACGTTCGAGGGGCAGTTCATCCTGAAGTTTGGGGAGAAAGGAACGAAGAACGGGCAGTTCAATTACCCGTGGGACGTGGCTGTCAATGCAGAGGGCAAGATCCTGGTCTCTGACACGAGGAACCATCGCGTGCAGCTGTTCGGGCCCGACGGCGCGTTCCTGAACAAGTACGGCTTCGAAGGGGCGCTCTGGAAGCACTTTGATTCCCCCAGAGGTGTGACGTTCAATCACGAGGGCCACTTGGTAGTGACGGACTTCAACAACCATCGCCTCCTGGTCATCCATCCGGATTGCCAGTCAGCGCGCTTCCTGGGCTCCGAGGGCACCGGCAACGGCCAGTTCCTGCGCCCGCAGGGAGTGGCGGTGGATCAGGAAGGGCGCATCATCGTGGCCGACTCCAGGAACCACCGGGTGCAGATATTCGAGTCCAATGGTAGCTTTTTATGCAAGTTTGGCACTCAGGGAAGCGGCTTTGGTCAGATGGACCGTCCTTCAGGTATAGCTGTCACCCCTGATGGCATGATTGTTGTGGTCGACTTCGGAAACAATCGAATTCTCGTCTTCTGATCTGTGTTTGAATTAGGAAGAAACTGTCTCAGGGAAATTCTTCTAAGAGAAAATGAAAAAATACAACGTTAATTCAAACCTACCTCATCTTTAATTTTTTTACAGATGAATGTACTTACCTTTTCTGCAGGGAGTGAGCCTGTAAAATTGAATTCTATCTACCTCATTGTCCTCCCTTCCCTCCCCGGTTTCTCACCCTCTCCCCGTCCCCACATATTCATAGTTCAGAACGTTTTACCTCTTTCCCCCCGATGGGGTTTCATGCACAAACAAGTGTTGCTGTGCACATTAGGTGGTTTGTGTGGTGAGTTCTGTTAGATTAAGCCAAGAAAGGCGCTATGTAACTTTTTAAATGGAGAAAATGCTAGTAGGTGTTTGTAGAGAATTTGTGTTCTTGACCATTCTGCAGTTCTGTGGGCGGGGACATGGGAGGGAGGGGCATTTGTTGTTGTTGGGGGTTTTTTTGCTTTTTGTTTGTTTTGGTTTTTTTTTTGGGGGGGGGGTTGATTTTTTTTTTTTTTTTAATTGCTGCTGCAGCAGAGAACTTTTTCCTGTTCTCCTTTTTATACCTCAGTGTGTTTGATTTACTGGTGAGCACAGCATCTTGTTCCCAGACAACTTAGAACGTTTTATGAAAGTGAGTGGGATTCACTCGCCAGGAAGAGCAAGTTTGCATCTTTTTTGGCATTTCTGTGTGTTTTTTTTATTGAAACACAGTAATTTAACAGCACAAAGTGAAGCTGATGAAAATGCACAAAAATTCTTTAAGTTTAAACCAAATTGTTCATTTTAGTTGGCTTAGTGTGGTCATTGTAAAGTTTAGATAAAAAGCAAGGCTTCCTTTAAAGTATCCTGTCATTGAGAATTTCATTTTTACCCCTTTTCACCTGAAAGCTAAATTAGTTTGAAAAAACTTACTCTTTCTTTTTATTGGTGCCCCTAATCTACGTAACAGAAGAGGTTAGGAGGAGCATCGAAACAGGGAGAATCAAACCCTTTTGATTTACTTTCTTGTGAAATGATTTAGCATGTTTTGCCCCTCCCCATAGAGAAACTTTAAGGGAATAACGTTTGAATTTGTTAGAACAGAAGTGGTACCTTTTTTCCAAAAGTAAGAAATAAGCACAGCTTTGGAGATTCAGGGTGTGTTTTGGAGAAGTCAACAGTTGTTTTGCTTTGTTTTAGTTTTATTTTGTTCAGAGAGGATTGCAATAACTCTGTTAGTGACAATTTTTTTTTTTTTTTTTTTTTTCATCTTCTGGCTTCCCCAAAGAGCTGGACTGAAGATTTTGGGAATATCTACTGTAGCTTTTAGGGTGGGTGGGGTGGGCCTGTAGCTCCCTGCTGCAGGATCTCTGGCTACAGATCCAAGTGAAGAGTTACCAGTATCAGCTTAAGGCAAACTGCATCGAGGTGAAACTTTGCTGCTTTTTTCCCAGGGCAGTACCAAAGAATCCTGTGTAAAATTAACGTATGTGATACTTAAAAGCTTGGAGGCAGGGGGAAGTTTGCCCTTTCGGGGATATAGAAACAGGTATTCTGAGAAGCAGAAACTTCTGGGGAGAATAGAGATCTCTTTAGCAAAACGTGACTTTGAGTCCCTGGAAGGGATTTGGTTTTATTCTTCAATTTCTTGCATTCCGGTTTAGCTGTTCATGCAGATGTGGTCTCTACAGACCTGTAGCTTCATCCTATGGTGTTGGCAAACAAGAATTGTTTAAAGTGGGGAACAGAGGGCTCTTCTGTCTCTCTGCAGTGGAAAACCTTGTGTCAGTACTCTTGGGTTTGGAAATGCCATGGGATTTACCTTACTGTTTGCAAGAGAAGATCTCTGAAATGTAAATATGGTCGTTGTCAAAAAGTCTGACGAGCCTTAACCATCCTGCAAGGAAAGGTTTCATCTCTCTGCCAGCCACCATGCACAAAAGTGACCTGAGGTTGAAAGGCTCTTTACAAGTTCGTGAGAAATCACAAGGTGCACTTTCCTTCTTGCTGCTTTTCCCCTCCAAGGAGTGTTAACTTTCTGGGTTTCGTGGAAATACCGATGGTGTGTGCAGACAGAGAGAGCTGCCATTTTAGAGGAGGCTTAAACTAAAGGACCAGAAAGAGACAAGAAAGATTCATGAGATGGAAAAACCTCTTTCAAAAGAAGGGTGAGGAAAAACACCTAAATTAAGTTGGATAAAACAACTGTGCTGCCTTTCAGCCAAAGCCTCAAGGAAGCAAACTCTTCAAAGCAGTGTGTTTCAGTTAGGCTTAATCCTGGGATGGCATGGTTTAAAAACAGTCTTGAAAGGATAATCTTTTATACAGATGCCTGTCATTAAACTTCTGTGGCCACAAAAAATGTGTATGAGAGAGAGCTAGTCTACCTTCAAGTTTTGCAAGTTCTGCCTGTGTACACGCCTCCCTTCTTGGGAGTGGCCTACAGTTGTGACAGATGTCCATGGTTGTCTTGTATTATTCAGCCCAAGAATCATTTGCAACTTGGGCTGTGAAAATTAATAGCCTGCAAGATCTAGATACCAAAGAAAACTGGTTTTAAAAGCTTTAATGTTTAGTCTGCAGTGTCCTTGCATTTATCCTATCATGTCTTAATGAAAATGCCAGGTCTCTAAATACTTTGACCAGAGTGGCTGACAGTGTTGAAGTGTCCTAGAAATGCTCTTGTGCTTAAATGCCTGTGGGGTTTGCCCTTCTCTGGGGCTAGAAGGGAGTTGTTTTTCCAGGCATTAAAAAAGAGAAGTGAAGTGTGCAGTCAAGATTGTGTTGAACTGGAGGAATGTTTTGCCCCCCCAGCCTGCACCGTGTGGAAGGTGACAGACACTGAAGTTACCCTTTGCTGTTTTGAATGGAGCCATTGCACAACCCCCAAGCCCAGCTCAGTCAGGAAGAGGAACGACTTGAACTCTTTCTAAGTTGCTGTCTATTTAACTCAGTGGGATTTGCTTGCAAACCGAACCTTGAGTGTTTGACCTCATGTGTTGGGAAGCTTTTTCGTTTTAAAAACACTACTATTTAGCTACCCAAAAGAATTCCTTATCTTTGTGATGGATAGTGCTAAGCACACTTGGTCTCATTGAGAAGTGGTAGTTGTAGCTTATAAAATGGAGTGTTTTATATGCAATGAAAATAGTGCTAATATACAATGCCAACATCAGATGCCCCATGGAGGCTTATTAAAAAGTAATATACTTAAACGAAATTCAAACCCTGCCCTGCTTTTCCATGCGTGTTCTCAGGTTAATGCCCCAGTATCATAACATACATGCATGCAGAGAGGAAAAGCAAGGCTTGGAAGCTGGATTGTAAACCAAACAAGCGTTCAGAGTAACCTTCTTAACTAGGGGAAATGGCCTGAAGAAGGGTAAAGTGAGTGTGTGCCTCTTCGTTGGGGAACAGCAAATGTGGGGAGCAGAGCTGTCTGCTCGAACTCCCAAAGGATTTTCTCTATGCCAGGTTAAACCAGTGGCTCTCTGTAAAGCTTTTGCTTGACAAAATGTTATCAGCAATCAGTGTGGCTGGTTTGGGTGTTCAGCATATAAAGCGATCTTGTCTTTTCTCAGAATTATTTAAGCAGAAACTTTAGTAGCAAACTGAAGCAGATTCAGTACTTGATAATGCAGGTCCTTCATAACTCACTCCTTTTCATTTAGTACCTTTTAAATATAACTTATTTAAGGAAGCCCATAAGCCTGAAACTTTTGAAGGAAGTAAGGAAAAAGAAGATAACACCTGAAAACTAATGCAAGTTAGGGCCAGACATAACCTGCCTGGGAGAAAGAGCAAGTCACTTGGATGTGGCATTCCCTTGGAAATGAAAGAAAATGGGCCCGGTCTGTTATGTTATAGTTAAACCAAAATTGATTTCTGAAGAGAGCAGGTTTATAGGCTCATCTTGCCATAACTTTGATCATAAGATTTCTTTGTTCAGTTCTAGTTTGAAAAAATATTGTGCCAAAGTTTTGTTTATTTTTTAAAGGAGTGTAAGCCAAATGGTGCCAAAAGGTAATAGGGTATTTAAAAGTAGAGATATTTAGACAAACAGTTTGGAACTGTATAAAAAAGGAACACTGGTACTTGCGTTAGACAAATATTGTACCTTTGGTCTTTGAGTCCTTGGGAGTTTGAAACCCAGTTTGCTGTGGTACAAAATGCACAACTAGAGATGCCACTATGTTTTGCTTGAAGTTCTACCTCACTTTGCAGAAGTAAATCGTCTACCTCAATTTAGCATCAGACAGGTTTGGGAAATAGTTGAGATTCTGCCAGGGGGAAGGATTCATCCTGCCTGTTGGAAAAGCATTTTTATTGAAACGGAGATACTGAGTGGCGACTCTTGCTTTTGTTTGCTTTTGTTTTTACTGCCTGCCTATGGAGATATTAAGCTGCCCTTGCTAGAGAATCTGTAAATAAAACCAAGTGTTCAGGCAAATTGGACTGAGACCTAAAACGCTTTTGAGTTTGTTCTGGTTTCACTACGAGGTATGGAGGTGCAAACTTATGTTCAGTATTATGACACTACTGGCTGACGTGACATACTTCATGTTCATTTGCAGTGTTCTTATGTCCTTAAGACCTTTAGGTCTTCTCTCTGCAAGAGAAAAACTTTAATGCATGCCTACCAATGCGTCCTGTTTGGGAGGACTGGTGTTACGATTGCTGTAAATGTGATGCTATACCAAATGCTTGAAGGGAATAAGGTCCTGGTTTTTTATTATATTGACTTGGTGATTGTATTAGTAGCTTGCTTGACTCAATGGGATTTTTTCCACCATGACAAAGCAATCAAGTTCCTATTCCTGGAGGGCAGCTTAGGTTCAGACATACTCAGGAGAGGCAGTTTAAAACCAGTGTCTTGGGGTTTTAGGCAAGTTAAGTAGTGACATGCAACATACCCCGTTTTGCCTGTGGAGTTAAGTTGCAGAAGCACATTTTCAGACTACTCTACTGGAGGGATAAAAAAAAGTCCTTTTTCCTCCCCAGCTCATATTAAGGGGTGGCAGAAGTGGGTACAGGAGACCCCCTAATAACAATAGATTGTGTTGGGTTTGGTAAGTGTTGTGGTGGGAAATGTACATTGATGTCTTTAAGTGATCTTACGGGTTAACAAGCCAGACTGGCATCTTTTCCATCATTGTTCAACCAATAATGGTTCTAAAAATGCTTTGTGTACCTGCATGGTCTTAGACCTTCTATTAATGATTGTATCAACTTACAAACTCAGGTAGATAATTTTTTAAGCTCTTTTCATAGAGCCTTACTGACTGAATGTTAAGTGTCTGTGTACTGATGTAGTTAAGTAACTTCCTTTTGAACTACCAGACTAGTTAAAAAAAAAAAGTCCTTTTTTAGGTTTGTAGCGTACTTTTCAGACAATGTAGTAGTTTTCCTTCGGAGGGAGACATGTCTGTTTCTGAGTTTTGTTTTTAGTTGGGTTGGGGTTTTTTTTGGTTTGTTGGTTTTTTTTGTTTTCTTTTTTTTTTCTCTCTCTAAAATGACTAAGAGGTTTTTAACTAGTTTGTAAGGTTTGCTTAGTCACCTGAGTTGTTGGGGGTTTCTTATGTCTGTGACTCTCGTTTGTACTGTGCATTACCTGTCATGCCCTGCTCGCTTTGTGCACAGGTCCTTGGAGGAGTTGGGGGTGTGAAACACATGCCTGCGATTTAACTCAAGTAGAAATTGCAAGCCTTGGACAAAATGAAGCTCAAGCCCCATTAAACCAAATGTCAAACATGCGTTTTTCTTCCCCTCCAGCCCTTTAACTGGCTGTAGATGTATTCTCCATCTTACAAAATGTTCACTACTGATTCATAAGTAGCGTTGCCTCCATGCAGGTTTGCATCAGGATCCAGGCTGATCTTGTCAGTCTTTGGATGTTGGGCGTCTTGATTTATTTTAATTTTCTTAATTTCCTCTTCTGTTATTTGTTTTCTACTTTAGTAACTAACCATGCTCTCCTAATAACAATAAAATATCTCAGGAGGACAGACAGTGCTCTGCTTCTAATGAGCTGCTCGGAGCTTTTGTACCTAATTGAAAATGAGTCAGGCTGTGACAAGAATTGCTGTGCTCCAAAAAGGGCATCACATTTCTACTTGGACAAAAAGTGATATGTTTTACTCGTCACATGTTGAGTACTGCAGAGAAAAAAAAAGCATGACAGGTTATGTGCAAACTTTTACATAGAATAAGTGAACAAAATGTTAGAACCCTTGTGTTAATGGAGGCTTCTGAATGTATCTTTGTGGTCCATAGGGAAGGCTGAAAGATGTAGCAAGGAGACGATGTATCAGCTACTGGCAGCCTTAAAACAAAGTCAGTGTCTCTCTGGACTTTAAAATGTTCCTATGCAGTTTATTTTATTTTTGTTTAATCAAATAAATGTGAGGGTTTTTTCACGGCAACTCTTTGTGTGTGTGTGTTTCTGTACTACCCAGAAAAGGCCTTCTCTTTTATCAGGATGCAAAAAAGGAAAAGCCCTCCTAGTTGTCTGTGCTATTAGAAAAATTCCTCTTTGTCATGACTGGAGGAGAGAGTTGTGATATTGAACTCACTGCTGCTGCAAACTCCATGCTTTTTTCCCAATATTATGACAGAAAGTTTCTGGTTTTACTTTTTTAAGTCCATTTCTAGGTTTCTATTCCTTCACCTTGGTCACTGAAAGAATGCCTCTTCTGCATGGCAGTGTAAAGCAAAGCCACCAGAACATTTAATGAGTCTCTCTGACACCTTACAGGGCAGGCTGTCAACAAAAATTGTCTGAGTGGAAAGCTGCCGTTTTTCCTCACTACCTTGGAAAAGGTTTGAAAAGAAATGATGAGATGCTCTTCAAGTAAGGTTTGAGAATTAAAGCCAGATGAATTCCCAGCATGGGTAGCAGTGGAGGTGGATTCTAGGCTTTGGAAGTGCTGGCTACTTTAGCTTTTTGAAGCCAAGATGCTTTCTGTACAACTGTAGGGCACTCAGCACCATGCTGTGCTCTATTCATCAAAATCCTTGACCAGGCCATTGCTTTCTTCCTGCTGGAGGAGCTGGCAACATGTCAGGAGTACAGAGAGCAAGTGAGAGGGGAGGGAGGGGAGGAGGCCCAGGGGAGGTGGGGACAAAGGCTGCCCAGGTGAGTTTTCCCAGCTTTCTCTGTTACTCACTATTCCCTTGGCTCTCTGTGCCCTCTTCAGGAAGACAACTGGAACCCAGAAGCTCTCTGAACATCAGGAGCTGGCTCAGGACACTGCTGAGTGAGTGCTGTCCAGTCCTTGCACCGGGCCCATGGGCACAGCTAAAGGTTCTGATGAAGGAAACAGCAGTGGCCATGGTGCAGGAACAGCCCTGAGGCAGCAGCAAGGCTTGTGGTGTGGTGGGGGAAAAGGGAATGCAACCCCCTTTCTCCTGCTGTGGGAATATGAGCCAGTTCATGGCTGCAGGGAGATCTGGAGGTGAGGGGAGAGGGACCGGCACCCTTTCCTTCAGAAGTGACCCAAACCAAACTGCTGAGCATCATTGGGTTTACTGACTTACACTGCTGAGCCTGGCCTGCTCGTGCTCCCCGTTTTTCTACCAAAGGACAGCTCACAGTTTCATGTGACCGGCACTCTTTCCTACCGGAGACTAAAAGCAGCAGAGGGAAAAGGATTGAAGGGAGAAGCCGGGTCCTTGGCTGCTGCCCCACTTGATGTGTTTTGCTATTTATTTTTTCCTTTCCTTTAATAGTAAAGACAAAAGCCGTCGCCACCGCTCATCCATGCCTCTGTGGGGGCCGAGCCCCGCCCCAGGGCACAGGAGCAGGGAGCGCTGGGGCTGCGATAAGCTGTGCCTTATCTGGGAAACAACTGCATCCTTCACCCAGCCCGGGCACGGCCAGAGCATCTTTTGCATGTGAATGCCCCGCATTCCTGGGGGGGTGGGGAAGAATCTTCTCTATTCAGGGCCCGGGACCACACAGGAAGCATCTTGAACCTTTTTGTATTTAATCTACTCTGTGAAGGATGTATCAGCTCCCTTTCCTTCTTCTTTCAGAAAGGTGATCGCTACCTACTTTTTCCTGTTACTTTTTTTATTCCTAGTGTTCCTAAACCCTTTGCCTCTACCTGAGGACAAGGTGCACTGCAGCTCTTGCAGTGATAGAAAAGTTATTGGAAAAGGCAGCTATTGGGTTGTATTCTGAAAGGACTGAAAAGCAGGGCAGGCAGGTATCTGACACGAGAGAGAGTAGCAGGTCTCAAGCTTTCTGCTGGAGACACACCTGTGCTCACACCACAACTTGCACATTGTTTGCCACACCTGCTGTTCTGTTTCTGTTAGCTAGTTTCTTCAAGATGATGGATACAAACCCTTCCTCTCCTGGGTCCATCTGCATTCCCTCACACTCACCTTAGTGAGAGCAGACATGCCAGGCCCAGAATCCAAGGTGCTGCTTGGAGAAGTGACCTGGGGCTGGCTGGAGGCAAAGTACAATGCCAGCAGCACAGGGAGATAAGGGGTGGTGGCTCAGCTCTACCCTGGAGATTATCAGGATAGCTGAAATGGCACAAAACAGCCCTGGAGGGACTGTGAAAGGAGTGCTGGCCTCCAATTATCTTATACCTGCATTAGGTGGCAAGGCAGGAGGCCTCCTCCCCTCCTGTGCTCACAGTAAATAACCGGCAGGTCCTTGATTATCAAATCCCAAACAAACGAAACAGATTCCCTCTTCTTTGAGGAAGAGCATGGCTCATATGTGTCAAAACAGCAGCCAACACCAGCTCCACTGGTCTTTCAACAGGACTTTAGTTCAGGTAAATGCTTCTTACCACTCACTGCTCTCCCCTCTATTCTCTTCAAAAAGAACTGAATTACACACTTGGATAACCTTGGGGTGTTTTTGTAAATAAACTCCTTCTCCCATTGAAAGCAGGTACCAACCTCCCACCATTTATGAAATAACCTTTACAAAAGAAATCTTTTGGTTTACATCTTTTATTAAAAATTTACATAAACAAACACACTCCAGCAATTGGGGTATTCAGGTGTCCTAGGTTAAAAAAATATACAAAATTCCAAGCCCCCGTGATGAGGGCAGCAGCAGGTTAAAGCACAACCATCACTTCCTTTGAACAGTGGTGAAAGCTGGCATCTGAATGGGCTGGATTGAGTGGACTGGCTGGAAAACAGGCTTTTTCCGCATGTCAGAGAGTGTTTTCACAGAAGGGAGCAGCTGGTTCCTCTTGATGATCTGCAGCGCCAGCTGCGTGTTACCTGTAAGACAAGTTTCACTTTAAAAACCCCAAATACCATTTTATGACATAATTAGTGTTCAGAGACAGAGCTGATGAGCCAGCCTTGGGCCCAGACCAGGTACACCAGCAGTCCTTCCTCTCCAGTGAAATGCTGGCATGTAGAAGAAGAGCAGTAGACAACAGGAAATTTGGGAAAAAAAAAAAAAAAAAAAAAGTTTTGATTGAGTCTGAAAAACATCAAGCTTTTACCTTAGAGCTGGAAGATGCCAAAGCACCTTCTCATTTCCCAAAAGTCACCTCTCCTCTCTCCCAGGTGCACAATGAGATGCTAGATCTCGCACAAAATGCCCTCACACAATGACATTGCAGACAGTAATGTATAGGCCAAGGGGATGAAAGACGTTTTTAAAAGAAGAAATCTGATTTTCAGCTGTATGCATGGTCCATCAAATAACCACCAATATACACGGAAAACTTACTATTTGTTAAAAATTAAACTTGTAAAATTACAGGAGAAAAGACACTGAGTTCTGAGGATAGTAGTTCTCCCTCATACTTTAAGTTTCAGAAGGGATGCACCATTTTGTTGTCATTTATAGAACAGAAAATGTCTTTAGCCTCTTTTAGTTACAGACTTAGAAGAGAGTGAGGGATGTAAATCCCACTTTATACTCTTTTCTGCTCTGTACATCTTTGTTGCAGAATTAAAGGTTTCCAAAATTCCAATTTAGAAGCATCTTTGTAAGAAAAGCTTTGTAGAAGTCTCAATTTCAAATGCAAATGCTCAAATCCTTTGCCTGCCTGCAGTGCAACATCACTGAAGGGGAACGGACACACAGACATTTCACAACACTTGATTATGAAGTGCCCCCCCAAGGGGCACAGGTCTGCAACCATGACAGCTTCAAGCAGCAGCTGCTCCAGTCTGCTCACACTGCAGAATTCAAGTGCAACCTTTCCAGTTTCCCATTATGTACAGCTTTCCCCTCATACAAACCAAGTGAACTTTCAAAAGAAAGCATTGTGGAAGAGACAGTTATCAGTATTGCAAGCTTTGCTGCCATACTTGCTACACAGGCCTTGACACAGCTTCTTTGGGAAACTTGGACTGTGGCTGCCTTTTAATGTAGAAAACTTTTCAAACCCTCTTTATAGTATAAACTTCATCAAGGGTTTTACTAAGACTATCCAAGACTGCTGACTTCTGCACCAGGATAGAAAACTTCAGCTCCGGAAATGAATGTTTAAGAGGTCTGGAGTGCGTAAGAACAGCATGGCAATAAACTGTGGAAGTGAAGGTGCACATACATGGATCCACAGCAGTGTAAAATGGAGGCAGGGCCTAAAGGGTATCATTCAAAATACTGGCACAACTCTGTATAGAGTAGGAATGATGACTATGGCCGTCCTCCCTTTGTATCCCAAACTTAGGTTGATGGAACATTTCCCAACTTACCATTCTGCAATTCAAGGTACACTGCCAGCAGGATGGCCTCTGGAGGGATCTCTTTGGGGTGGATCAGTGAAGCGGCCTGATGGAAAAAGAAGGGGGTGGAGAGAAGGAGTGCTTAAGAGAAAGATGCAGCACAAAGAAAGTGTCCCTTGACAAGATTGCTACCACCATCTTAGGTAACAAAACTAAACAATTCATCAACTCAGACCAGATTTTTTCAAACTCATACATTCCACCAGGGTTAAGCATGCAAGGAGAGACTGCAAGATTGTCAACATAGCAAGATTGTTTCACGCTAATTAGCAGGACCATCTGCTGTGTGCTTATGTTCATATGGATCTGAATTTCTTGGGCCAGCCTAGCGTGGTTTGCTGGTGAGGTGACAGGTGAAGAAGGTAACCTCCACTGCTCCAAAGTTCAGAATACAAAGTTAACAAGGATCGTTCATTAGCTTTTCCTTTTTTTCATTTTTCAGCTATGAAGTCAATGAATTTATTGTAGATGCAGAGCCTATAGCCTTGCACTCCTTTGGGCTTTACACAGGTGTTACAGAGCCCAAGCACAGACACCTGTCCTAAGAAGCCTCAGGAGGAAAAAGAGCCAGACAGCTGCCTTAAGTAGCTGAGAGCCTCATAGGATTTGAATCTGTTCACACACATGACTGTGAAGTAATTTGGAAGCTGCTGTTTCAGTTTGCAGCTCAACAATGCATCCAAGCAGTCTTCCTGACAGACAGCAGTGGCTGCAAAAAGAGAAACATCACGACTGAAAGAGATGGGTCCCAGCCATGAGCAAGACCAAGTGATGTGACACAAGCTAAGTGGAGACAGCATTTCAAAAGCAGTACTTGAGAATTCTTGGGAGAAGAGGCAGACAAGGAGCATACCTCCAGCAGAAATGCAGTTTGTTCTCACAGCCCTAAAGATAATAGTTCTGATGGCGAGTTATTAAATGACTAGGGAGAAGACCTTCTTTGAATTATAACAATTACTATGAGATCACTAAAAAGACCATACAAAACCCCAAACAAACAAGTAAACTTAGAAAATGTGAAAAGGCTTCCCAGCCATCTTCCACTGTTCTCATATGACCTAAGGAAAATAAAATGCTGCCTATATATAGTGATACTGAACTTTTTACACAAGTAAGAAATTTCAAATTCATTTTGTTTCTGATAGAGAAAAGACATAAAGAAAAATGTCTTTATTTTGTTCACAAAGACAAAAGAAAGACACCATCTCAGCAGGGTCTGCAAATAAGCCTGGGCTGTGAAATCACCAGATTTCACTGTGGTCTGAATGGCACTTTGGAGGAAGTACATTTGTCCCTAAAGCTGCCTTGAGATTTGTTTTACATACCTGATGAAGACACTTTCGAGCTTTGTCATATTCACTCCTCAAGCAGTAAGCACTTCCAAGGTTAAATAACATCATAGTTCGTGCAGACGTGACTGAACTGGGGTAACACTGTGGTGTCTGCTTGCCAGCTACAATTTAAAAAAAAAAAAAAAAAAATTATGCTTTTTTACTTACACTTTTGTTCCAACTGACCAAATAAGTTCTAATACTCTGCTGAATTCAGTGGCTGGTACTTACAAGATTCCATTGCTTCATTCTCTCCTTTGTCAGACCCTGCAAAGAAAAAACAAAAACAAACACAAGCCCATCATGTTCTGTGACCTTTTTTAAAAGTTATTACAAAAATAATATAAAGATACAAATTTTCTGCTTTCTTCACAGTTTGACATTAAAGGGGAAAACAGATCAGTTTGCTCAAGGGTTTACATCATTTAAGACGTCCTGTCTTCAGTGCTGTGGTTTTAGATTTGCAGATGAGTACAGTGAATTTTAAACTGCAGGTATGTCACTGGAATCAGAGCTGCTGTAGACTTCACTATACAGATGGCTCTGAAGTACTTTTCTCTTACAGAATACACACTCCCAACAAGAACACTAAGACACAGATTAACTAAGTTGTCCCCACTCCTATATCTCACTAGACTCCGGTGGTATGACAAAGCCTGGTTTAAAGACCAAAAAGCTGGAAGTGATGGTATAAGACACAAACTTGACCATAATAGCACATTTAACAAAAGCAGCTTTCAAAAGTTTCCTTCAAACAAGTCAGAATATTACAATGTACAGCCCTATTAATGCTACAGAATTAACCACCTCATAGGAATGACAAACATGGAAAAGACACCAAACGTAAAGTAGGAACTGAAGCCAGGAAAATAAAAATACAAACAACACCCTCCCCCATCCTGCAATAACCTACAGGTCTTAAAACAAGATGTCTTAATCATCATTATATTTGTGTCTACAAAGTTACAGCAGGAAAGCAGTTGAAAGCATAAGCAGTTATAATGAAGTGTGGAGGCATTAACCTTGATCCTGCTCATTTGAAGAGATCCCAAGGGAAACATCAGTGACATTCTCGGGGTTCAAGTGAGTGATGGCATCAGATATTCTGTCTAGAGAGATGAGAGCTTCTGCTGCATACAAATGTCCAAGAAACCTACAACAGCAAAGGGTCAGGGTACAAATGTCAGCACAACAATCCCCACAGTGTGTTATGTGAGACAAACAATGCAGTCTTTAATGTGAGCACATGGGAACTGACTGGGAACACTTGCATGGAAGTTAACTGGCTCATAAGGTATTGTCTTAATACAGTTCTATCAGTTACTGCTTTTAGGCACCAAAGTTATTAAAAAAATCCACACCTGAAAAATGACAATTCATCCATGCACAGTAGTTGCCATTCTACAGAGAAAGTACCTTGGTGAGACTTTATTCAAAGAATTCAGAAAAGCCACCCCAGAATATGGATATGACTACAGTTTAAAGTGTTACATTATTTTACATTGAATAAAAATTAAACACCTGTTTTCTTGGGACCAAGATACACACCTCTGTTTTTGCAAAAAACCTGTTATTTACCATTTCCTTCATTACATAACAGTAACACAAAATTATTGTGTTACTTGCAAACTCCTCAAAGATCTTGCTAATACAATGGCTGTGCAAAAGGATGAGCTCCTGCAGTAGTGTGAAGAACAGGAGCCAAAGAATTTAATTGGCATGGACCTGTTTAGAGCATGGTGGTGGCATATAAAGATAAGCACAAGATAAGCACTTGCCTTCCACAAGTACATTACCAGTTTTGAAAAATATTACTACTGTAAAAACCTTTGCTATACTTTATCCTGTGCATTAAATGCACAGTGTCAGAAGGATAGGACTGAAGTTGCCTTTTTTGAATTTGTAGACCTGTATGAGAACTAGTGGATAGAAAAAGCATGTGCTTTGAATATCTTTCAAAAAAATACAGTGCCAAATGAGAGGTGGACAAGAGAAACTGACGAAAGGAACCTACATAAGCAGCAGTAGCAGGTGAAGTGAAAGTCCTGCACACACAAGATCTGTTACCCTGAGTGATTGAACAAACCTTCCCCTCTGAGGCTGTAGTTTCATAAGTAACCTTTCAGCTGTGTGGATTTGGGCTGATGTTGGCTACCCACAGCTGCACATCCCTGCCCCTAGTGCTGTGCCAAGCATGTGCAACCCCACTGTGAATCACGACAGAGACCTGATGGTCCTGCTGCTGCATGGAACCCAGAGCTGGAGAAACAGCAATAAAAGCAGCAATTGATTCCAAATTATGAGGAATTCGTACACAAAGGAGGGAATTCATGTTCCCGTGTGTCAATGGACATTTAGTCCTCTTAAAAGACTTCAAAAAGAACAGGAGCAGGCCACGCAATTCTTTGCATCAGACACAGATTTGGCAAGCAACTAGACATTGGAAGCTTCAACGCTGAACTCTCCAGCAAAAAACAGGACTGAGAAAGAAGAAATAATCACATCAGACTTACTTCAGAGACCCTGAGAGCTTTGGTTGTTGCAGAAGTTTATCTGCATGATTCAGTGCCATAAGGTTATCCCCCAAAGCCAGAGCCACGTAAGCACTACATGCAAGGATCGAGCACCTGGAAGGAACAGACGAAAAAGGAAAAAAAAAGGGGGACGGGAGAGAGACAATATGTGAAATGGAGAATTCTGTGATTCCAAACACACCTGTTAAAATTTTCTTTCTTGTTTAGTGCTAAAGAAATAAATCAATCTTTCAATGACTTCCCATCTAACGAAGTAAAAGAATTAGTTTTCTTTATTTATGGGCTCAATTGTCCTACCAATATAAAACAGGGATCACCATGGTGCACTCAGTAAAATTCGGCAGTTTTCATAATAAAGAATAGACTAAAAAAAGACTGACATCACCATGTGTCATTTTTCTCATGGACAGTTTCAGTTTCTCACACTCTTGTTACTGGTCTTGCCTTGGACTCTCATTTTTTACTCCTCTGCCCTCACCTTCTGTTGCAGAGAAGAGCAGCAGATTTGTAGATTGCTACAAGACACACAGTAGCTATCAATTAAGCTGTAACATATTTCACTCTTCTATTGCACAATGTCTGCACACAGGGAGACAAACGCTGGAGAATTTGGCCTTTCCAGTTTTGTGCTCAATTGAAGACTGTAACCCAGTGCCAAGACTCTAATTGATCCATGGCATTTTGTTGCCATCACAGACTTGCTTATCTTTCCAAAACCAGAAAATCTCTGGCAGTTCATTTAATGAAATCTGAACTACTCACATTTTCCATCTTCAAACAATAACCCCACATCAGGACGCCATCATTAGGCCAAGCTTCACACTTTGTAATAACCACCCCCCTCTCCAAGCACCGTTCTTGGGGATATTTTCCACTTGGTAAAACATCATTCAGCGCAGGCTGCCTTGTCCTCGGGGCGCAAGCCTCTGCCCACGATGCCCTGCTGTGAGCAGGACTCTGTTCTTCTCCAGGGAGGACAAGTGGATGCTCTGAGTGGGGTCTCACGTCGGGAGCGATGGGAGGAGAGCCGTCGGCTCTCCCGCTGGTAGGCGGGCTATTATTGCGCCAACCTTCTGGCAACTGTCAAGCCCGCTTTCGGTCCAGCAGTAAGTCATGTAATTCATGGCAGGACCTGGGGTGCCTTTATTCCCCTTTCCCAGGAGGCATGCTCCTTAATTATGCACAAGCAGGATAAGAAACTTCTCCAGTGTTTCCCCCTACCCCCCACTTCCTCTCCACCGTGCCCAGATGTCACATCAAATCTGAACACATACAAAAGCTTGAGAGAGGGAGAGGAAAGCTTCCCCAACTCAAGTCCCAAACCTAAAATATTTCTGAAAGGTTGCGACTGGGGAGGGGGATGGAATGGAGAAACAAAATCTCTGCGATAACAGCCTGCTTCTAACTAACCTCTTTTTGTCTCTGCCTCAAGGAAGTACAGCTTTTAAACTGGCAGAGATGCTGTCACCAGCAAAATGCCCTTAGACGCAGGTTAGGGCCTGCAGAGTTGGTTGCTACTGCCCTTCCCATCAGTGTGTCTTACATTTCCCACAACTTTTTAAAAACCTGCTTTTATTTCTGCAAGTGTCAATTCAAACACAACACATACTCCAATCACACAGCAGGATGAAACCGACTCCTCTGCTCTAAGCACTAGTCCCTGTTTGGGCCACGTAAGAGCTGGCAAAAGCCTTCAGCAACAGCCATCTAAGGAGGAAAACATTCAGGGTTCCTTCCCTGCAGTTGTGTTCTTGCACTTGGATCCACTGTTGAGTTGGCTGAAGCAAACGCTCAGGAGAGCTGACAGCCAAGCGGAGCAGAAGAATTGCACCACAAGGGAAAAGACAAACTAGTTTTTCACCCTGGTCAGGATTCTGACAAAACTCCACAGGTCGCCTTTGAGCACGGCAGACTTCCAGCATCACCGAGCCTCCGCGTGCCCTAAATAAAACTGCCTTTGCACTAGGAAAAAGAAAAATGTTTTTTTAAACTGCCAGATTATGTCAAACAGCCTCTTGCGTAGGTCTAGGCAACAGGATTTGTCAGCCCACACAGACTGTAAGTTTATGGAACCCAAACTCCACGTCTGACTTGCCTTATTTCTCAGGGAAATGGCAAGCCAGAGCAAATCCAGTTCTTCCAAACTTAGTACGACAGCACCAAAAATGACACTTCTAAACTGTTGAGAACCTCACTAATCTGAAATAATTTCAAACAGCTAAGCCCAACAATGGATACACACTATCAAACATTTTATGTTTCAACACAGGCAAATGATACAAAATATTAAGAAATACACAGAATGCAGACTGTGCTTACTCCGTGGGGAAAATCAGCACCAGCAAAGGGGAGATGGGGAAGAACTACACAATGGCTAAGAGTGAGGAAGAAGAGAGTGAATCAGCTATGGGTGATGATCACCATATGCTTCTAGTATCGTGACAGGGCCACTGCAACCTTTAAATGGGTAACTGAGGCAAAACTGGGTAAGTGTGGAGAAAGCAAATGACAAAATTATTCCTTTATCTGCTTTGAGGGGGGAAATTAATGTACTCACACAAAGACCTTCAATCTAAGGAGAAAGACTTCAACAAGGTCTGTTGCCCTCCATCTCAACTTTTACAATAAAATCCACAAAATTTTCCAAATGTAGCACTGTGGTCTACCAGAACTTCTTTTCTCTTGATGTATCCAAACAATGTTAGGTGGTTGTGGTATGTGGAACATACAGAGCAGGGGAATTGGCTTGTCCAAAGATGAGAAGCAGCAAGGAAAATTGTTTAGAAGAAACTCAGAAGAAAAACTTGGAGTCTCTACTTCCAATGCATAAATTCTTAGCAATGATTGGTGTCCTCAGACTTCTGCTTGTTGCTATTAAAACCTTGCAATTGAATTACTGCTTATTATGAGAACAGTCCACTCAATCAATTTGCGCAGAAGTATCAAGCAATATGTGGGACATGTAAACCTTTTCTAGATGATATTTTTAGCTTTTAAAAACGGTTTGGGGCCAAAGGTAAGTCAAGCATTTTGAACTCTTACAAGGATGAGCAACTATATAAAATCATCCAAAAAAAGCATTCACAGTTCTCTTCCAGTTCTAGAAGCAATAGAGGTTTTTCAACTCAGCGACTTACCAAGAAAAAACTGAACAGATACCTATTCCTTAGGATAATCCTTGACAACATCCAGATTTTTTTTTCTTAGTTTTCCCCAACTCCAGAAGAATTTCAATTTTCTTACTTAGCTCCTTAGTGAGCAAGGCTACAGGAATTTACTATTTACAATATAAATATACAAGACTACTATTTGAGTGTAAGATATCTTGCTATTCACATCTCCAGAAGCTTAGAAACAGTTTCAGCAGAATCACTTTCTAGGAATGTGTAGTCTTCTAGATCAACCCAAAACATGTAGTGAAAAAAAAAAAAAAAAAAAAAAAAAATCAATGCTTTTCCTTATATGAAGTTCTTTACTAGAAGCAGCTCACTTCTTGCTGAACTGCTAAGTTTTTCCTGACATGTTGTCAGATTTCATCAGTAGATAACAACAGCTGATTGTGAAAGATAAGATTACATATTAAAAAAAAAAAATCACAAAGTGACACTGTGTAATTCTGACATGTGGCAGCCACATTTCCAACAGCCAGGAGGAGAAAAAACCCACAAAACCCACAAGCAACCCACATCACTGTTTTTAATCCAGCATATTCTATTTCGAGTAGCGCACTCTTGTACCACTTCAGAATAAATAATCGACGGTGCCTCAGATTCCTCCTGAAGTGCTTTTAAATGAGTACAAGAAGATTTGCTACGTGTAGGAGCAAAGGAAAGGTTAAGCTGGTCGTTATAAAACATAGGTTACCTGGGGTGAGGCTGAAACAGAATGTTTACCTAAGAGTTCAAGTGGGAAATGACTGTATGCTTGGTCCATAATGGAAACCTAAAACAGATTGCTTTTTTCTAAATAGGTGCAAGCTTTATAGGAAGAGATTTTCAACAGACTGGAAGCCACCTGAAATAATTAACATTGCCAGTAAACGGCAATCTTGATGGGGAAAAGTAAAGAGGCTCCAGATAACAGGAGATTTATTTACACACACGAGTTATTCTATCTGGAGAACACTCAGACTCCTAAACAAGCAGTTTAAGGATCTTTGAGAACACATAAGAAATCTACAGTGAAATTTTACCTGTTTTTCCATTGTGAGAAAGTCAAATGCCTAGACAGAGGCATTTTTGCTTTCTACTTTATGCAAACTGGACTTATTCCTGCTGAAACAAACACCATTCTCATTGGTAAAAGCAGCTATGCTGTTTTCCACTTCCATTTTTTCCCATCCAACAAACATATAATGTGGGGACTGGATTCCAAACTAGCCTTATAATGGCTTCCAAGGGAAAAGGTACATACAGCAGTTTCCATCCCCTTCCACCAAGGTCAACAGCCATTCTCAGGTTTTTAGATTTGTCCTTACGGGACTTCATATTTTCAGCTTTGCCCAATATGTAATGCCAAACTTACAATACTGGGATCAAACAGACTGATCTACGTAAGCTGACATTCTGGATGGTTTCTATTTGTTCAGATTCAAAGCCCAGAAGAAAGGAAGCAGACACATTTGAAAAAAAGATTACCAGCTACAATTCAACATCACAGATGCCTACCAAAAAAAAAAAAAAACCCAACAGTTAAGGAAGGGGCTTGTTTAATGGTGGATATTTTATATTATTTACTTGCCTTAAATTCTCCAATTCCTGTTTCTTCAAAGGCGAAGAAGGAGGAGCTGCAATGAATTTATCCCCTTCATGACTTTTATTGCTAGAATAAAAACAGAGTATTATTATAATAAGCAGTTTAAAAATTCTCAGTGTATTTATTTAGTCCATTTAAAAGAACATTAAAAATTCTGCAGCCTAAAAGGGAGGGAATTGAAGTTATGCAGCTATTGAGGCACATGCTCTTATCCTAACCATTCTATTTGAGAAGGAAGAAGTGGGACACTTGCTGGAAAGGATTTGACTGACAGACCAAACAACCCACACAATTCTTCACAGCCTTGAGCTATTTCTAAAGTTCAGTGTAGGATAAACATTTTTAACTGGAGGGACACAGAATTTGCTGCATTTGTAGCTTTTCTTCTTTTAGCCTGTAAGAAAAGCAGTAAAGTAGTTTTCTCCCTAGACACTTTAAAAACTAGTTACATAAATATTCTAGAAAGATAACCCACAAAGTACTACAGCTTCCTTTAGACTTCTAGCTACCCTTTATTACAAAATGTCTCTTTTTTTGCTTTTTTCCTCCTTTTTTCAAATAAAATTACACCTTGCTTTTTTGGGGCAAGCATTTGGGGAGTATTCATTCTATTTAAGAAGTATGAAACTTCACCCTCCCATAAGCTGAAAGAACCTCCTTCTGGAACGAGAATTGAAGAGACAGCTAATGGCTGTATCTTGGCAGAGAGAGACACCAAGGTCTAGAAGAAGATTGAAAAGAAAATTCAGAATTGAAATTGAATCTGTCCACTTAGCAAGAACTTAATTTATGAGTTTCATGTCTGTTACAAATAGGTAAGATAACTCCAACATTCAAAACACAGACCAGAAAACTCCAAGGAAATCCATACTCAATACTGCTGTAGAGTATATGCTTCATGCCTTTACCAAAAACTAATTTTAAAAAATACCCTTAACCACTAAAAGTATTCACTGTTTTCTTGTGAATAAGAGAAGAATCTGCCTTAAGAGTCAGCTTGCTCAATTAGTGGGATTTGCTTTAAAACCATCCTGTTCAATTAGTGTGATTTTCTTCAAATGCCCTGTATGTTTTACTGTTCTCTCACAGAGGTTCCCTTGTCAGAAGGAACAAATCCTTAGAGAACCTTTCAGAATGTGACATAGAAATTCAAGAACAGCCTCCTTTGTTGGATATTTTGAAATTGGCAATGACTACTGGGAGATATGAGGGAGTCCTTTCTTTAGCTTTTTTTCAGCTGAAGAAGCATCTGGTTTTGAAAGCAGAAGGTAGCAAAGGATCTTCCCATACAGGGCATGTTTTCCTTTCCTCACTCCTACAAAAATAAACAAAAACCACCCCAATAGAAAACAAAAAGGATGTCTTGTCTGAGTAAGGGCCACCATTTTGTTTTCATCACTGCCCCTTAGTGAACCCCAAAAGCTTAAAATTGAAGTCCCATTTAAACCAGAGAAGCTTCACTCAATGGGCTGTATGTATACTTGCCAGAGAACCTTAGCAAAGAGAAAAAGAAAAGAAAGCCTACAACAAACAACCAAACAAAAAATAAAAACCTACAACCATCCCCTACCCCCTCCGACTCTTATAAATCATTTGGTCACTTGACAAGATAGATTGTAATTGGAAAAACGGGATTATAGAGAACAGCTTTCAGATATTGCTGTAACAGTAACAGCCACTGACTCCCAGCCAGTCTATCTGCAGACAGCCTGAGAACATGAGGATGCACCTTGTACCCACACAACACAGTATGTGTGCAGTAAATCCTGCCTTGTGACAAACGGATCTTATCTTCTTAACATTTATCTGTACTCAGGTCTGGCAAAACCAGTGTGTTTTTTTAATTACTGTCTAAGTAGTTCAAGTTCTACCACAGACACTTTTTCCAGATGAGTTATTGTAACATTTCCCTTCAAAATGGTCTCAAAAATTGTTCTTCGAAAGGAAGTCCAGACTGTAGGAGGTGATGCAATAAATTAAACTAACTTCCTTTAAGACACCCTGTCTACAAATTAGTTTTTCTGAAACTTTATTGACAAAAAAAAATTTTTCTTAAATTCTTTTCTGCAAAATATGATTTGTTAAGCAATAGCTCCATGCTGCTTTCCTCCTTACTTTCTAAATCTAGTTTCACATTTTAATGCAAACACAACAAAGCATACTAGGACTGATGAATGTCAAATCTGATCATGGGGAAATGTTTACAACTGAGTTTCCAGACATTCATATATATATATATATATATATATATTGAATCAAGTACACGGCGCACGTGCACACACACACAAAATCACTGGAACATGTGAAACTTCACTTACAATTAGAGAAATACCAATATGCACAGCAGGAGGGTGTGGGAAAACATAACATTTGCAGCACAGGAAAAAAAATGATGGCCAAGAGAAAAAATAATTTCACTGTCTAATTTAATAAAAGTTGTTAGGGACAGGAGGAATCAACTCAGTATTTTATTCTTACATTAAAACAACAAGCAGCTAAACAATTTCCTTGAACAGTCCAGCACTATTAAGAGAATTTACAAATATGTTCTCTTTTTCTGCTGGCCAAACAAGATAAGTAGCAGACACAGACTGTGGGCCCAGAGTTACTGTGGACAAAAAGAAAGGTTTATATTCAATTCTGTTTACCTGCATGCTTCACTGCTTTCAGTGTTTTCTGTATTTCCCCCCAGCTGATTACTAGTTTTAGATCCATTTTCCTGCTTGGGCTCCTGTTGATCTTCTGGCAGTAGCAGCAAGGCATTTCTTAGACAAATCGCTGCAAACTCCATGCTGGCTACAGGTATTGCTGAGGATTGCCCGTCACTTAAAGAGACACAGAAGTTGACCAATAAGTAGCAATCCTACTAAATTAAAAATAAAAGCAGAGCTCCAGAAATACCTGAATGCAGAGAGAACTTCACCCTAAAAATGTTAAATAACATTTTAATAGACCAAATTTAATTTATGAGCACCTAGTATCTTGTTATTTTTACATACTGAAACTACATCACAATGCCCAAATAGATTCAACTACATAATTTCTTGATTTCACTTACTGAAGTTCTATGGCAGAGCAACTAGACTCTTCCTGCATTTTTCTAAAGTGGATTACTGAAACTATATATTTTTATATAAGTGAGAAAGAGAGGACATATTTAGCTATCTGAAAATAAAAAATTCAGATAAAGAAATTTTAAGCTATAATGCTCATCTTACTTACAATAAACACACGGTTCAGCCCTCTGCTGGCTATCACAGAGAAGGCACAAAATGATGTTTAAGGCTCACCAAGCATTTTAGCATACCTCTCTCTTCACTGCATCAATGAACAGTTATTTCACAACAGTTTTACAATCTCTCATAAACAGATATATAGCCTTAACAAAGCTATAAAAACAAAATACATAACCCATGGGAAACATACTCACTTATAGACAACATTCTGTATGGACTGGGATGCTAGGACTATCTTACGGTGGTAGCCTTGACCTACTATTGATTGCACAATTCCCTTTTTGCTGGGAAGACCTTTAGTCTCTTGTTCTGATGTCTAAAAGGAAAAGGGGAAAAAAAAAAGAGCTTAAATATCAAGGCTATTGCATGAAAGCTTGACAAAATAAGTGAAGGCTGAAAGAAGACCTTGAACCCTGCTAAAATATAGGAATAATGGATACCGTTTTAAATCTAAAGCACAATGAAGGATCAGGCACCTTCTATTGTCTTTGTGTTGCAGAGGGGTTTTACTGCACACAGTGTAAGCACAGATTAGTTCTGACAGCTTGTCTGATAGCCTACTGACCTAGTTTCTCCTCTGTTTTGAAAGCAAAAGAACAATGAACCAAGTCATATTAAAAGAACTGACAGGATATCTAAGAAGAAATAATTTGATCTGCCAAATAACATTCAGACTTGGCACTGTAACGCTTGCCATCTTCTCTCCCTGCTTACACAGCACTCAAAATGCTCTTTGGAAAAGCTGCTCCCAAACTGTTCCATGGGGAGCACAAAGCTGAACAACAATATATGCAAAGATACATCAAATTAACTTGTTTAATGGATTGTTGAGTATGCAGACACATTCTGGGGGACAAATGAACTTAAAGGACCCTAATTGTCAGTCCCAAGAATTATCTCTACACCATGTTTACTGGGGTTTGTTCGGCTGCTTTACCATGTGCCATCTTAACTTACTTCATTAGTAAGTTTAGTGAGTGATGAAGAGTTGCAGTTTTAGGAAAAAACTTGTCCTAAATCTGCACTTTCAACAGTTAACACTTTTCAAAAAATTTATCAGAATCTATTGCAAAAAATATTGACATAGTAGCATTTACCACCAAATAAAAAATACATACACTGGGTTTGGATATGAAGCACATATTTTATAAAAGGTGTTTGAAATGCAGGTGTTTAAAAGGGAATCTTCTTCTATTTATATTTTATAAACTAAAATACTAGAGCTGGTGAAAATTAGCTTCAGTGAAATTGCTTTTCTGCAATGGTGTTCAGAGTACAAATATGAATCCTTAGTATAAATATGAATCCTTAGATATATAGGAATATTACTGCAAATTGAGTTACAAGGTCAAATTTAACATATTATTGACTTTAGGGCCTCACTTGTCATGTTGCAAATCTAACAATTCAAAGACACTTTCTCTTTGCCTGTAATATTAATAGCCTCCAAAGTTGGTTTTATTTTTTTTAAAGATTACAAATTTAGGGAACAACAAGCTGGTTTTTTGACATGAATTCAAGCTCTCTGGTACACCACACATCATCATAACTGTACAAGAAGAAAGTCTCAGGAACCTGGCATAATCTACTACTTTGGATACTCTGCAGTATCCAGAGTATCCTTTCCCTTTTCCAGACTGCTAAGCACCGTCCTTGTAAATGCAATCCTATCTCTTGATTTTTGCCACAAAACCTAAGCTAATCCACTCTCATACTTTTCACTAGAGATGATCAGATGTGTCCTCTTCATCTATGTGTGACTTGAGCCCAGTAGCACTGATACAGAAAATTGCAAAATAAGTATGAAGAAAGCTGCTCTTCCTGCATTTGCTGTGCTTTATAAAACTCAGGCAATTTTGTATGTAGCACATACAAAATCACAGTCAGTCCAGTTTTGACCCAACAGCCTTCAATCTTTAGTGCTCTGCCTCTGAAAGCAGTATACAAGCAAACCTCAGCTATAAAGTTGTATCTTTCTTAAGTTCTCTAAAATAGAGGTACCAAAATACTGAGTACTACTCAAAATCCCAAGGGAAAAGTTATTAATTTTGTATTTGGATAGTGGGCAGTAAATAAATGCACAGAGGCCACCCAGAGTGGAAAAACAGAATTCAGGGGTGGGGGGAAAATAGAGTGAATATAGCTATTTGTTCAATTCATCCCACACATCCTGTGTATGGAGTGAAATGGGCAATACTGTGGGAATAACTGCATAGGATCATGCAATTACAGATTACATCATCGTTCCCCCACACTCAAGGGCTGAATTACAGTTTTACAAGGAATCAAGTACAGTGTATCTTAATTCACAGATGTACTATTTAGGTGTAGTTTTTTCTTGTAAGAGCAAATGATCCTGTCCTCAGCCCTCTGAATTTTATCATATGGGTTTTTCCTGAACATACAGGGATCAACAGGTTGAGAACAGGATGTCCCAGAGGACATGCAATATGCCTGGCATCAGCAGGTTTCCACCAACTTTGCCAGGAGAAGAAAGTGAAGACTTAGCAACTAGAGATTCAGTTTCCCAGCAGGTGTGATCCCAACAGCTTCAGGATGGAGAGGGCTGATCTCTGCTTCCTCAGCCTCTGTCACTTTCAGGCTACCCACACTACGAAGTTTCAGCCCACTTAATCTCCAGTGGACAATGAGTGAGGAAACCATGAAACTTGAAGTGAACTTTGGCTGCATGAAGAGAAAAAGACCACATGCAAAGAGCTCCCTTCACCTGTTGCAGCTTCAGATTAAACACATAAAAATACATATACACAAGCAATAATTAATCTGGATTTACAGAGGTGTTACAATATCAGGCCTTCAAAATACACCTCTTAACTCTAGGTACTAGTTCTACTTTTCTGTAACCACGTGCCATTCTTTAGAAGAATTTTCCAAAGCTACTTACCCCTTTATTGGCAGCAATGCAGCATTCTGCTATTCTCAGCCACAGACGAGGGTTTGAGTGATAAACCTGGACTGCCTCAATCAGGCATTCAAAGGCAGCTAAGGGCCTGCCAATATGCAAGAGCTGAATTCCACAGTTATAGAGCAACTCATATCGTTTGTTAGTCAGTAGTGTACACATGGGTCTCCCTGAAAATTTTTTACCTGCAGAAAAGGGTTACATCATATTGGATGAGCAGTTCAAGAGAGCACAACACTCTAAAAGGAAGAGGGAAGGTGTGAGAAACACCCTAAAGCTACCAAAACCCCCTCTCCCATTGCTGAAATCCACTAGCCTCCCTCCGTAAATTTCTTTCATACCAAAACTGATTTCAAAACTGATTGTATTCTTAATAAAGATTGAAGTGCATTAAATGCTAACCTCATATGTACCTTATCACACAAACTAAGCGTTATACAATAATACTGAATCCCAGATTTGTGAGAATACACATCTGCACACATTCCAGAAAACACAGATTTGAGAAGAAAACCACTTCGCTTTCTGTCTTCACATTAATACCTAAGGCTGCACTTAGGCCTAGGGGAGGAATAGGAAAAAACAAAATGCCCGATAGTGAGTATATTTTAAAGAAAACAAGAAATGAAAACAATTGTAAGTTCATCATGAAATGATGAAGACTGTGTGAAGAGGCCCACTAAAGTCAGATAGGATAGGTCTCACATTCACAAGCCCCGGTCCCATTCTCCGGGACAACACAGAGGGGCATAAACACCCAGGAGATTCCTGGAATGTGTTAATAACTTCCTTCTCCAAATGTTGAAGGAGCCAGTGAGGACAGGTCCTATACTGGACCTCATTCTCACCAACAAGGAGAGACTGGTTGGGACCATGACACAGTGGAGTTAAAGATCCTTAGGACAGCAAGAAGTATGCACAGCCAGCTCACTACACTGGACTTCAGGCGAGTAGACTCTGGCATCTTTGGGGGTCTGATTGGTACAATACCATGGGATAAAGCCCTGAACGGAAGCCTAAGAAAGCTGATTAATATTCAAGGATCACCTCTCCCAAACTCAGGAGTGATGCATCCCAACAAAGAAGTCGGGCAAAAAATGCCAGGAGGCCTCCTGAACAAGATGCTCCTTGACAAACTCAAATACAAAAAGAAAGCCTACAAAGGGTGGAAGCAAGGACCAGTAGCCTGCAAGGAATACAGAGAAACCAAGCAACCAGGAATCTGGTTGGAAAGCTAAAGTCCTAACAGGATTAAATCTGACCAGGGACAACAACAAGGACAACAACAAAATCTTCTACAGGTATGTTGGTGATAAAAGGAAGACTAGGGAAAGTGTGAGCCCCCTACACAAGGAAACAGAAGAGCTGGTTACCTAGAATATGGAGAAGGCATCCTTCATGCCTGATGATTCCACACATTGTGAGCAGGACTATAAATAACCTATGCAAAATAGGTCACAAAACCTTTTTTTTGGTCATACTTCCCTAACTGATGGACAAAGTCTATAAACGAGAGAAGTAATTGTCCCAGTACCACGGTACATCAAGAAAAACGAAAAAATAAAGAGCATATTTAATCATCATCATGTATTTCTGGCAACAGCAACTATATTCTTACATCAGATTGTCATCAAAATTCTCACCCCTCTTACCCTGCCCTCCACAGAGAGATGGAAGGGGAATTTTGCTGATAATTACTGAAACCTTCTGTTCTCTATTCCCTAGATTTGCCAACCCTTCTTCCACCATCTGTTTTAATCTCTTGCTTACCTGGATCCGAGCTGCCCGTTCCCAGCTGTGCACATGCATTATCATTTTCTTGCAAGGCTTTTTTAAAGTAAAAAATTCCTAAATTGTGCTTTCCCATTGCAAAGTGGATGCAGCCAAGATTGTTCCAGAACATACACCTTAAGCATTCACCTGAGAAAACAACAAAAGACCATTTTCAGAAAGTGAAAGTTGTTGCTAAGCCCACGAAATGCTCCAACCACTTTCTCATGGGTGACCATATTATGGCAGTCTATTAAACATGTTTTTCAGTGAGATGTTCATGGATGATGGTGTTATATCCAATATACATATATATTTATGCCAACCTAACCATACAAGCAGGAAATGCACTCTTCTTCCTAAATATATGTTTAGGTAACACTGAGAAGTTCTTTCTAAATAATAAAGGACAAAAAAAATTCAACTTTTCACTTATCTGCTGGTGATTAAAGTTTTCCAGGGTGAACATGGATAATAAAGCAAAAGCAAAAAAACCCCAAAACCCAAAACCACCCTAAAAATTCAAATAATCAGACCCTTAGCAAATTAAACAGACATTATTTTACTCATAGCCTAGGAAGACTACTAAGTGAACATTATACTGTGCAAAAAAGCTAACGCAAAGAATTATATGATGGTAAAGTTTTCAAAAAAATTTTAAATCATAAAGAGAACTTTAAGTACTGCCCAAGAAGTCTCAGTTCTAGATCTAATAAGTTGCCTTTTGTTTCATTTCTTGATTAAGAGACTCAATTATGGGCCTTGCAAATATAACCCAGCTTCATAAATCCATTTTCATGGACAATCACAGTCTTCTTTAGAAGAATGTTCAATGAAAATCATCACAGTGTTATGTGAAAGAGTACAAGAAGAAAGATGAAACACATCTAGCATATAAACCAATGACTTTCAGAGATGACACTGTTAAGTAATCATTAATATCCTTAAAACTGATACCAACAAGTAGTCCTATTGTACTAGACATTGAAGCACCTGCAGGAGGAAGGGGTTTTTATTTTACCTGTTTTCATGAAGCCCGGATGTTCAGCAATGTTGGCACTGTTCAAAAGTTTGACAGCTTTACGGTAATTGCCTCTCAAATACTCAAAATTACTCTTAAGAAAGAGAGAAGGAGCTGACTGTGAAAGAGAAAACAACAGTGATGATTTCTACTACTAGTGTTACATCACTTCACAAACTTGCCTCTGCTGCCGTTTAAAAATAATTGCGTTTAGGCCACAATACTTTCAAGAGCTGTCATGAACTTTAGAGAACCCTGTCATGGAAATGGCTATGGGCAGAGGATCTTTAACCTGTCTTCTAATACCTTCCTCCCCACACTTCCCCTCGCTGCAGAGTTCCTCATAGGCTGTGATCTTCCTGGGCTGCCAACAGAAACCTCATGATCCAGGTTTTCTGTTAAACTTGCCTTCCAGCAAGATATAAGCCTCCAAAAAATGCCAACAGAAAGAAAAAAAAAAAAGCCCCATAAAATGCCCACATATCCCAGAATTAATCTTTCATAAATGGGTTTAAACTACCAATTACACCAAATTTGTAATATGCATAACATCTATAGTAAACTAAAATTTATTTCAATTACAAAGAATGCTGAGCCTGTTTATTACCTAATGTTTCACTGTTATTTTGGCACCACAAAGCAGTCTTTTTTTAACAACTGAAAACAGCACAAGTAAGAAAATTCTACATTAATTACATTTGCAAAGAGATTACAAACCCAACTGCATAAAGAATTATTTCAAACATCTGCCCTGAACAAGACTTTTTTTGTAAAGAACATTAGCAAATTCAGTTTTAAGATAGAGATGACATCTAGAGTTGAAAAACAGTCTTAAGAATACTTACATTCCCAGCTGTATTCATAACAGACTTGATCTCTCTTTTGCATGCTTTTAATGACTTCATCTGGATATAGGCTCTCACCTTATACTGTTAAAAAAAAGTTTGTTAAATAATATACAATAATTTCTGCAGATTTGCAAGAAAAACTGCATGTAGATACATACTGCAGAATATACTACATACGTCTTTAAAATAAGTAACAAAAAGCTATTCAAAAAGTATTCACAAAAAAAAATTCTACTCAGACTTTAAACACCACATTTATAGGATTTGTATTTACAATAAGCAGATGAACATTTTGTTCAATGGCCAACAGTTGCTCTATATTCAAACACAGATATGAGCACTTAAAATGACAAACTAATTAAAATAATCTAGTATCTTAAACTCAGACATTTACCTACTAAACTGAAAACACCAGTAAGTGAATGTTAATAAAGAAGAACTCTGATTCTTCACATATTTTTCAACAGAACAGTACAGTGAAATAAAACCTCAGCTGATTTAGACTGTTGGAGGTTGAAAAGACAAATTCAATGCATTGAACTGCCATGTAAAGAAATTACTGTAACACACAGGGACTGAAATGATGGTGGTGAGCAGGATGTTGGGTCAGTTTTTCCTGTACATGGATCTTACAAAATGGAAGACTTAGATAAATTCATTGTTTTGTTTCATAAGAAGGAGAGAGAAAGCATCATAATTTGGGTTGAACTAAAATTTGAAGGTAACACTCAGATTTAGAAAAGCCCTGAAGTAATGTTCTTGTACAAAAATCATGCAGACCCTTACCTGATGTATCTTAGATTTAGCAACTTCTATTAAAGCTCCACTTTCAGTTTTTTGATTCGAGGAATCTTTATTAGTATTATTACCTGACTGTCAAACAAAAAAAAAAAAGGAAGTGTTACTGTTAGTCACCTTTTAAATTCAGTTGACAGATTCAACTCACATGAAGAAAAGCAAGTACTTAATAGAATTAACAATAATATAGTTCTGAGTATTTAATATCAAAATATACACATCCCACCAGAAACTAACTTGAGTTTAACAATCAAAATCCCTGAACCACACCAGCCTATGAAGACCTGAATTCTGTACTAACATTAGTGTTACACTATGTTGCTCTGCAGTTAAGAAGAATTTGTTTGCCTAAAAGGATGTCATGCACATTCTAGAGTACCTCTTTGATACTTCCTTCAGTAGGATTACTACACTTAAGGAGAAAATATTTTACCTTAAATGTGACATTCCATCAACAGGAAAACACTGAAATGCCCTCTCTTCACTTCTAAGCCACCACTGTTTCTACTGATTTTTCCAAAAGGCACATGAAAGATTTCATTTGAAAGTGTGCCTCATACTTTCAGACACTATGTAAAAAAGATACTTAATTTCCCATCCTATGCTATGTAACTGCAGTTCCTCTGACACTGATTTCACTTTCAAACTTAGGGTCTCATATAGTCATAAACAAAGACAAACAATATTTGACCCTGGAGACAATTGTCTTTCCAATGCAATTCTCTGACTGAAGAAAGACATCTTAGCACCCTGGAGTAAGAGAAAAGGGTAAAAGAGAGGGAATAAATAGCTGCTGTACACAATTAACTCAGTTGCTAACATATTTCAGCTGCTGTCTTAACTTACAGGTGATCTAACCTAGTTTTATAATTCAAAAGTCTTTTAAGATACTAATTTTGGATTAAGCTAAAGCACACTTCTGATAAAGATTTAAGATTTGTGTGATTTTAAGCTTACCTCATTTTTTCCATTCTTACTGTTATTGTTGCCCTGTGAAATCATTTTTTCCAGAACAGCTAGCAGATGCAAGGCTTTCTCAGCTTGGTAAGTTAACAGGTATAAGTCTACAAGCAAGAAGCACACAGCCTGTGCAAACTTCTCTTCTGCAAAAAGCAAAGAAGAAAAAAAATGTTTTACATCTGTAATGCCAATCCCTCCAAACACGGATGGAAAAAAAAAATTACTATAAAGCGCCACCTAGGCAACATGATGAGAAAAATCAATATATTACATAAGAAAAAAAGAATGCAGCCATGTCCAACCCACAGTTAAATACATAGACTGAAAAGAAAGCTCATTCATTCAAATGGCATCAGCATAAAAGCACAGACTAGAGACAGCTTAACAAGTATTCCATGTTCACAGGTCCTAAGAACTGATCTAAACAGATCAGCACCAAAGATGCAGCATCTAAACAGAGCCATATTCAGATGTAAAATCCCACAGAACTCAAAAAGATTCTGTACAAACACATCTCTAACTGATTTCACAGAGTAAGTCCCAATTATGCATACTGAAAACTGGGAGGAATTGAAGCACAAACACAGTAGCAATTACTTAATTTACTGAGACCCACACACACATCCTTCAGCCTTCTCACTTCTAAAATTTAACAAGGATTATGAAATTATTTCATACAAGTATGGCAATTCCACTACACAAAGTATCATAGCTCATAAAAGTTGCAGACTTCGTACTCAGATATAAGTACATACAATTATGTATTACCTCATAAAGGTATTTAAAAATAAGCGCCCTGAAAAACAGACACCCACCTGTGAAACTGCATGATGACTCAAAACATTAGATTTAAAACAATTTAATTCATTTATACATACAGTTTACATAAATACCTTATCAAGTTGAAAAAATCCCTTTCAGTTTCATAGCACTCGCCTGCTAAAGCTCTGAAGCACCTTTCCCCAAATTTGTTTGTTGTCCTTGATATAAGTGAAACATGTTCTTCATTCCAAACCCTACCTATTTTCTTAAAACCATATTAGACAGATTACAAATCACTTGTCTGATAGTGAAAAAGACTGAATTGTCTCTCTGCAGTTCTTGAATGAACAAGATTCCTCTTTCTGCCTACATACCAAAAGGCTCTATGAACTGGTACAGCTTCTCCCCAACAGATATAGCTTCAGTATACTGACGCAGATGGTACAGGATTACAGCTTGATTGTAGTACAGCATACTGTTCTCAACATCATCCAAACCATCCATTTCTTCAACAACAGAGTGTACCTGAAAAAATCCCACTCATTTCATTAAACTTTCAGTACCTGTGATCTATGATTTTAAAGTACCAAGTATTTAAAAAAAACAAAACCTCCAAACCTATGAATTTCTCCAATGGTAAATTATAACTTACTGACCTAATAAACTTCACTGTTGTTGCACATTAACACAGAAAAAAACATACAATGAAATAGAAATTAGTCCATTGATTAGTAAAGTAGTTTTTTCATTTTTTTATTATTTCACAAGCTATTCCATGTTAAGGAACTTCCTACTGAAAGAACATAGCAGGTCCTTCTACTGTTATAATCTCAGACCAATTTCAACAATAGTTAAAAACTCAACTACAAAAACTGTCCTACAAGATTAAACTGACTCAGATTTTTAAAGTAATGTTACTTTCTTATTTTATTAAATCTATGGGACAAGGGGCAGAAGTTTAACTCCTACTTCACTGAAAGATCCCACCACCATTAATAGTACACAAAATCAAGTACCATGTCAGTACAGTTACATTACCTGGTTTTTCAGCTGGTTAAGGGTTTGTCTCAAATTGTCTGTGGTAGTCTGATTACTTTTACAGAACTCTGCAACAGCAGTATTCAAAGTTATTTTGTAGTCATCTTTGTTTATGTCTTGAAGGGTATTTAGGTGTTGCAAACAAGCATCATAGTTTCCAGCCTGTAAATTGCACACATACCAGAAGCATGCATTAGAAGATACAGTCTTTCCTTTATCAATACAAGTGAACTAAAGGACTACATACATCGTTATTTATGCAGATTAACATGGATGAGAAGCAAGTCTAAATGTTGAAGCCATATTCAAACTTCAAAAATAATTTGGCTGAGTAGGGACAAACTAAGTAGCTAACTATTATTAACAGATGTTTCCATGAAAAGAGTTATTCTCATTTTTTTTATCGTATTAAGTTTCAAGACTCTGTTTCCTCAGTTTTCATAATCTTTCCCCATTTCATGACTAGTGAGCAGCTACAGTTGCTTACACAAGTTCCAGCCCAACACTTTATGTTCAGTCTTTATGTTCAGTTCATCTAAATATATAGTAAAAAAAGTGTCACTTTCCCAGAATAGATTTAAAAAACATTTTTACAAGTTTAGCTGTTGGATGAAGTATTAAATCACCTAGGCATGTTTAAACAAAAAGTAGGAGCCAAGCATGATTCTCCACTCATGTGTGATTTAATGGAAAAATCACTTTCTTTGACCACAGGAATAAATAAGGACTTCAGATTCATGCACCACTGCCTGCTTTCAGTTTTGGTCTTTTCTGTGTTGGTACAGGAGGACTTTGGTGTCATCAAGGAATGAAAGAGAACTCCCCACTCTTTCAACTACATTAGGCTTAAATGATGCTTCCTTTTCAACTGCTCAATTCCTACACAATAATAATCACACTCCACCTCTTCCTATGTCAAGAGTTACTTCCCATGTGGTCAGGCAAATAAGCAAACGCATTTCCATCTCTGTCAGTGGTTCACAGCCAAAAGCTAAGCTCTCGAGTACCACCCTCCACTTACTCCTCCTTTTCAGGTGCTGTTCCACAGGGCTCCTCCTAGACTCCTGAGTCATATATTAAGGGCAGAATGCAACAGAGAAGAGCTCTGGGGTCCTTCTGCTCTTCCCAAGAAAGTTGCCAATCTGCAGCTCCTGTCCATGGAACCATTCCAGTTCCTTCAGTCTCCCAGGTAGGCACAGTTATACAACATGAGATGTAGCAGGACATTGACACATTTCACAGCTGTAAGCACCAACAGCATGGATTGCCTTGTGATCATGTGTACAAACACAGGAACTTGCAACTCAGCTGCTGGCATGCTCTTTATTTGAGACAGTTCATCTCCCTCTCATCGTGCTCACACTTGGGGCTTCTCTTCAGTAGGAGCTTTCAGATCACTGCAACAAGGCTTCTAACTGTGGCTGGACTACAAACCTTGAACCTTTAAATGCTCAGCTTATTTTGTGATGTTTTTCATCAGCTAATAGTCCTTTGTGCCACTCTACTAGATAGGATCTGGAATATAATGCCCAATTTGATAGGAATTCTGTCAAGACTGAAACTGGATGTGTAACATGATAAAGCAGCATGCAAGGCAGTCCACAATGCTATGTGGAGCTACTCAATAGCAAGAAATTAGCAAAGAAGGCATCAAATTAACTCTGCTCACATCTGTTGCCACCTCACTCCATGAATTCAGAGATTTCTTAAAGCAAGAAAAAATTTGATGAGATAAACCAGATACACTGGACCAGGATGAAAGTAAAGGTGAAATTATTAGCAGATCAAAAGTATTTTAGGCATGTAGATGTGTGAGCAAGGTGGAAAACAAATGACTCTCTCATGTGTGTCTGGTTCTCAGGATCAAATGCCACTAATTAAAATGTTAACGAAAAAGAGTGAGTTAGAGTTCAAGAAATCAGTGAAGAACACAGTGTTAAGAATCAACTGCATGCACTTCATGTAACAAAATGAGTGAAACATAGAAGTACTGAGTGAAACATTGAAGCAAGGACCTCAAAACTCAACACTTAAATTCTTCCCTGAACTATTTCAAGAATCTAAAACTGAATTTAAAGCAATGCATTTTGGAGACAGAGATACAATTGAAAGGAAAAGCAATTATACTTCCTGTCACACTACATAAGATTAGAAGACAATACAAAGAAAGAAATAAACTGAAAGATCCAGTACCTGAACTCTAACACAGGAGAAAAAAAATCTTCCAAGAAACACAAAACAAGTAGTAGGTACTGACTGTAGGTGTTACACATTCAGAAATATGTTTTAATGCAAAGTGATGGGGCATTATACAACACTTTTTGTGAAAGAATATAGCACGATGCTAAAACACAAGTGTTTGTTTCATTGCTGTTTTTTAAATACATGAGGTTCTTTTAAACACTAACACACCCTTTTTAGCTTGATGTGATTAATTCTTCCAAGAGATCATGCATTTCTAATGCTGATGCAGAAGAGAAGCCTGCTTCTTCTAAGTAACCTTAAAAGCTATATGGTGAATTACTAAGTTTTGAGAATCAAGTTTTAAAGTGCTCTTGTTCAAGTATCCTGTTCAGTCTTCTCACATCACAGCAGACAGAAAACGCATGTGCTGTCTTTATAACACAACTAGCACTACTTAACAGTCTCTTAATGTATTTGCAACAGTATTAAGAAAACAGGAAAAACAATTACACAAGCCCATTTAGCAGTAACGTGGTAACTTAGAAGTCTCAGAGTTTGACTTTGTCTTACCTGAAAAGCTTGTAATGCACTGCTTGACAATTCCTTTTCCTGATCAGTAATCCCAGAAGTACCTGCTCCTTCATGTTTTTCAGTACCTTGATCTGTAAAGTGGACAGAAGATTACAACAAAGCTTGCAAGCGTGACGACAGCTGTGCAGTTTAAAACCTTTGTTTCTTCCAGTTCTCAAGGTCCTCCTGCCAACCCAAGTAATTTTCCAGATAACTGTAGCAGTGTCCCTACTACACTATCTATATCCCAAGTTACATCTCCCACCACAATATATCAAGTTGTCCTATACTCCTAGTGAATTCCTCTCCACAAAATGTAAATTAAGGTGCTCAACAAATAACCAAGGCGCTGCAAGTTAACTGACAAGCCATATATTTTAGATTTCTCTTTAAAGCTGCAACCATACACTAGGTTTGTCCTATTTTGCTCAAAAGTCAGCAGTGAAGGCCATGCATCATGAAGTACGTACCACAGTGGGTTAGATGAAAACCCACACAAAATCCTGTAAAATGCTTCCTAAACAGCAAGCAAGAGATACTCCAGGGTGCAACAAAAACCAGAGTAAACTCTGGAACTTCCCCACAGCTCCCTACTTTGGAAGAGTATCTCCCCAAATAACAGAATGCACTTGAACCATTGTTGGCAATAATCATTGAGAGCTAATATATTTTTTAAAAAACCTCTGTATACTTTTGTATTCTTCAATATACTCCATCAAATGCTGTCCGGTGATTATATTGCAAGGCACAAGCACATGCTGCCTGTTCACTTTTTCAGCCTCATTCCAGATATTACAGATCTTCCTTCGATTCACCTCTCTTCCAACGGGAGCAGGAGCAGTTTATTCTCCATCTTCCTCACATTTTTTCCCCAGAATCTTCTCCAGTTCTATTATATCCTTTTCCAGATTAAGACAAAAACAACATGTAGCAACTATAATGATGGTCCCTTTTTGCATTTATATAGCAATGTAAGAAGGTCTTAATTGCCTTCAATTTTTAACAGGGAATTTCTAATGATTTATGTTTCAGTCACTATTGAGCATATTTTTCAGAAAAAAAAAAGTCTACTAAATCCTTTTGTCATCATGTAATTAAGAATTCAGTGAAGTTGCATTAAAAAGCACAGTCATGTCAAAGAACCTGAAAAAAAAAAAAACCACAAAAAAACCCCAAAACACTAAGCCCTTCCTTGTGCTGAACACAAACTACAAAGAAAAAATAAAAGAACCACACAAACACCACACTGGAGAGAGTATTTCTAGGAGCATTAATTAATGCGCTAGAACATACAAAAAAAGTTCACGTTTTTGAAACAAAGACTTTACAAACCAGCAATGGTTTCTGCTTCTGAAGAAAATTATTTCCTGAATTTCACAGTGGAAGATGTGCTCTAACACATGTTTTGCTATCTTAATAGACTATGTAGGCTTTGTAAACTCAGTGTCTGCTTTCTCTTCCCTATAATTTAGAGACACAATGCAAACTCCACTAATTTTGTTTTCATTTTGAACAGATGAAAACACTTAGCTGTGAGCTCCTCTGCAAAATCCATTCCCCATCATCACCAATGTATCTGGATTTTCTATTGACCATGAAAATTTACAAATAAAGGACAAATGACAACTGTAAGGGGCAGCCAAACCTCAGAAGATTCATCAAATAATATCCTCAGTAAGAACAAAACAGACTTAGTAATCTATTAAGTTTGTGCCTGTTGCTGGGAAATAGTGAGATTCCTTCCACCTGCACTAACACTATTGACCCCTGCATTTGAGAAAGAATTGTAAATATTTGGTTGGGACATTCATCCTGCATTAAGATGTCAACAAAGTAGTTATTTTGAAATCTCAACAAATCTTACACCAGCAGAAGAATTTAGGATTCAGTACTCTGGAGGGATGGATCCTCAAAGGGCTACACCTGCTACGAAATCTGACTGCATAATGCATTGATCAACACCACTTCACTGCCTTGTCCTTCAAAAGGAAAGGCAAAAGAAACATTTAAACCACAAAAAAGCTCAGAACATTTGTGATGTGCCAAAAGCTTTCCACAGTGAAAGAGGAAAAGAACAGGAAGTACCTCTGCTTCAGCCTAAATATAGCATAGATCTGATTCCAGCTCTAAACCTTGTGATTATACAGATGAACTGAAAGCTCTCACCCTCCAAGGATCTCTAGAACAGCACCAAATAAACAAATGCATCTTCCCTCAAACTTTCACACTAACAGTGGCATTATCTGCTTTACTTGCTCAGCATGCCTGTCAGATTGTGCTGGTAAAGGTAACCACAGTGTAGAGCCTGGAAACTCTAAAGCTTTTGAAGCTGATAACTCAATCTGATCAGGTTCCTCACATATGGGGTCACCTAGCAGAGAGCTGTCAACTACCACGTACATCACTGATTACTGCCTTTGTACGCAGGTTTGTAAGACCAGCAAACAAAGTCTGAATTCTGAAGTAAAATGCCTTCAGTGAAGTGACAGATAAACCAAGAGACATTTGTCTACGGTCTGCAATAAAAACTACACTTATATAGCTTGGTTAATGTAATCCCTAAGGAAAAATCAGAACAGGTCTACAAATATCACTGTCTCTCTAAGCTTGTTGGTACATTAAAAAAACCTGAAACATAAAATGAAACTGGGGACTACTTTAAGCAAAACTAGAGCTGTCTTTGTAATCCAATCAACTGCACTTACTACTACTTAGTAAATAAAGCAGGTTTGTGAAATCTGAACTGGAAGCTTATCAAGAAAAAACTAAAATCCAGCTGATGTGGTTCACAGCACAACTCCTTCCTTTGAAAAAAAGGTCAACAAACCACTTTTTTGTCCCAACACACCTGAAACTGGTTAGAGACCTAAAAGCCACTCTAGTCTAATGTGATAACTGCCATTCTTGTTTCAACTGGGATCTACTGCTTCAGCTGATCTTTACTATCAGAGAATCCTCCAAGAGGAATCACCTGAAAGCTGGCTGGCACAAGATACTGAACAGAACCCACCAATTCCACTGAAATGGCAGGGGTGGTGGGGAGGGGCCTGTTCCCTTGGCTGCAAAAGGCTATCTCAGTGCTTGCAAATAAAACTGTTACTTCCATCTTCCTCGAAGCATTTGAAAGCAAAACATGTTCCCTGGCAAAAGAAACAGCACGCCTTGCTCACTTGGCCCCTGTGACTTCTGGCATTCTTGCAGAAGCACCGGGTGTGGCTAACACAGGGCACACCAATCATCTCCAACATGCTCCCATCTGTACAGCAGCCACAATTATCAGCTGAAATATCCACAGCAGTGCAGATTCTCTACTTCACAAGTGAGAGAACTTGATTTATCTCTGTAATTTGTATTTAAATATGGACCTGTTTGTTAAATTTTTCATTTGTCCAACCTTCATGTGCACAGACCACCTCTAAAACTAAAACTTGTGTAGGCTCATGATGAGGGGCAAAGGGGCAGCCTAGAAAAGGATGCAAAAATCAACCACTCAGATTTTGATCTGGAGGAAGCTGCTGCACTAAGTTAAAGAATCAAGCCAGAAATTATCCTCCTAGCTATCGATCCTGTGGCTGAGCAGCACCAACGCTACGTCACGGAGGCTAGTTTGCTTTGTACAAGCAGGAAGCTGCTCCTGCTGGAGGAGGTACATCATGGTGGACAGCAGAACTTCAGGAAAACTGGCTCTGTGAGAGGAGAGCAAGGAAAAGTACAAGACTGCCACCTGAAAAGGAACATTGCTCTCCTTGTGGGCTTGCTGCCAGAATTTCATAAAAGCAACAAGAAGTCACATCTCCCACATACACAGACCTGAGAGCGACTGCAATCATTATCCTTCTCATACCTGCTCTCCGTTTCTCCAAGGACTGCTGGTCTGAGCTCTCTTGTTCCTAAACACTGCAGATTACATCTTGCAGGAACTGCGCTGTTGAGCACCAGAGCATCTCGGGAGATATTTTTAATTTCCAGAAGGCAGAGGGATAATCTCTTTCTTGAAAGGGGAGGAATCTATCACATTACTCTTGTTCCAAAACAATTCTGAAGGGTATGAAGGCCAGCCAGTGTTCAGCCGTTACGAGATAACAGTTTGTGGCACCAAGACTTAATTTTAATTTTTGTATGAAGCCCTTGAATACCAGTACAATTGGCTTCTTCAGTTCTGTGCAATAAAAAGCAAACACTTCTCCGTGGAAAGCTACCTGTAGCTCGCTACTATGAACAAGTGCAGCATGTAGAGTATCTTGCCACAGCTCACACCTTTGATTCATTTGGCACATACTTTTAAGAAAGTAAAGCTGAAAAGTTCCTTCAACACTCCAAAGAACATCAGCAAAAAATATGAAAAACTCAATGCCAATCTTTTGTTCTTGTAGTTTAGCAGTCACTTACAGTTCTTATAAATAAACACAAGAGTTTAGAAAATACCACTCTGTACAGTATACTTTTTTTCCCAGTAATTTTTTCCAAGTAGTGAGGCATTTCATATTTAGCATCCAGAGACAAAAATGCTTACAGTGATTTTAAATAATGCTCCCAACATGTAAAAACAACTAGAAAAAAAAAAAAAGGTGACCAGAAACAGGACCCAAGGAAACAGCATGAAGCTGTGTCAGTGAGGTTTAGGCTGGATATTAGGAAAGGGCTCTTCATTCAGAGGGTCTTTGGGCACTGGAATGGATTCCCCACTTGGCACCAAGCTGACAGAGTTCAAGAAGTGTTTGGAAAACACTCACAGGCACGTGCTGTGATTCTTAGAGATGTCCTGTGCAGGGTGAGGAACTGGAATGGGCTAATCTCTATCAGTCCCTTCTAACTCAGGAAATCCTACACTTCTGTTATGTAGACTCATACAATTCTGTAAGTACAGCTTTCCTCCACATCAGCCTCTTCTCCGTCCCCCCATAAGTTGCCATCTGATAGAATGACCTTTCCTGCAATGAAGACTTCTTGCATGATGGGGAGATGGATGAGCAGTAGCTTATCAATGTTACACAGCAACTGTATTTCAGATTTATTCTGTCTGTTTACCAGAACATGGCTTAATTTTTAGTCTCGGTGATTTCTCTCTGCAGTGTCTTTTCAGGTCCGAGTTCAGTGAGGACGCACTCATCCCCTGAAACCAAAGCAGCATCCCTGAGGCAATCAGACTGAACTCCAGCGATTAAGCGGCACCACCAAGAGTTATAACCTCCCTCGTACCTTCCGCATGCCCCAGTTTAACAAATTAACACAGCAGCTCGACTTCTGTAGGGGTTATTAAGCTCTGGAAGACACACGCGCGTACACACACACGCAAACACACACACACACACGAACCCCTCCCGGCGATACGTCCTCAGGGCCCTTCCCGCCGAGCCTTTCCCGGCCAGGAGGGGGCAACAGCTCAGCGCGGCTTGCCGAGGGCACGGAGGGCCCCGCGCACACGGCCCCGCCGGTGACCCGCAGCTGTCACAGGGGCCCCTCACAGCGGCGCGGCGCCCGCCGGGCAGCGGGGCACTGCCTTCTCGGCGGAAGGACGCGGCACACGGCCCCACCGTTTTTCCCGGCGCTCGTCGCCGCCGGCGGGGGCCCGCGTCCCTCCGCGCCGGGCGGCGCAGGCCCGAGGCGGGCACGGCGGGGCCGCGGCCGCCCGCCCCCCGCACTCACCCGCAGCCTTGTCCGCCGCCATCTCCGCCTCGGCCGGAGCTCCGTGCGGGACCGCGCAGCCCGAGCTCGCCGGTAGTTGCCGAGAGTCCCCCGCTCGCTGCGCCACAAGCGCTGTCCGTCCGCCGCCACCGACCGGCCGCTGCCCCCCGGCACCACTTGGCCGCTGCCCTGCGCGCGCCGGGCCCGCCCCGCCGGTTGCGCCGCCCGCCCCGATTCGCCCGCCGCTTCCGGGTTCCCGGCGCGCCCGCCACGTCCGGCCGTTGCCGGGGCACCGCGGATGTGACGCCAGGACGCGGCGGGGGGAGCGGGAGGTGAGCGAGGCGGGGCCGCCATGTTGGCGTGTGAGGGCCGGGGGTGCGGCGGTGCCCGGGCCTCCCGCGGCACGGAGCTCGCTGGCAGCTGCCGGCCGCTGTCTCGAACGGGTTTTGTCCTTTCTGCTCCGTTCAGACGTGCCGCCTCTCGTCAATGTGTATAAATATCTAAAGGTGGGGTGGTAAGTAATATCTAAAGGTGAGGATGGAGACAGGCTCTGCTCGGTTGTGCCAAGCAATGAGACAAGAGGCAACGCTCAGAAACTCATCCATGGGAAATTTCACCTGAACGTGAAGATGAATTTCTTCACTGTGTGGGTGACCGAGCACTGGAACAGATTGTCCAGAGAGGTTGAGGAGTCTCCATCACCAGGGATATTGAAGAACACAATAGACACAATCCTGTGCAATGTCTAGGGTGGTCTTGCTTGAGCAGAGAGGTTGGACCAGCTGACCCATCGTGGTCCCTTCCAGCCCGATGTGTTCTGTCATCCCCTCCGGAGCAGTAGTGGTGACCTGGAGGCTTCCGTTCAATATATTCTCTAGTTTATGTGGTTTATCGGGTGGACCATCTAAAGTGTTGTTAAGGTGTTTCTCACCACGATAATTAATGGCAATAAGTGCCCGGTGCAGGTTTGATATCTGCAGCCCACATTCCTTCCTAAGTGGCTGTTTGGGCACTGAACACCCAAAGCCTGGGTGGGGAAACAAAACCCACATAGACTGAAGACCCCAATTAGCCTTTTTGATGGTCGTTATTATATTTCTCATCAAAGTAACAGGCATGGGATAAATGGTACTGGCATAGTCATGAGTATTAAAGATTCTTAAGTGTTTGTGTCCAGTTCAAGGCCCCTCAATTCTGTAAGGATGTAAAGGTGCTGGAGTGAGTCCAGCAAAGGTCAGTGAAGCTGGAGAAGGGTCTAGAGGATAACGAGGAGCAGCCGAGGGAGCCAGGGCTGTTTAGCCTGGAGAAAAGGACGCTCAGGGGTGACCTTACCACTCTCTACAACTGCCTGAAAGGAGGGTGTAGTGAAGTGGAGGTCAGGCTCTTCTCCTGGGAAACCTGTGACAGGACTAGCCTCAAGCTGTGCCAGGGGAGGTTGGGCATCAGAAGGAATTTCTTCATGGAAAGAGCAATTAAACATTCTAATGGGTTGCTCAGGGAGGTGGTGGAGTTGCTGCCCCAGAAGTGTTTAAGGAAAGACTGGACATGGCACTTAGTGCCATGGTCTGGTTGACACGGTGGTGTTCAGTCACAGACTAGGCTCGACTTGCTGATTTCAAGGGCTTTTCCGAGGTAATGGATTCTGTGTTTCTGTGATTACTTGGATATGCTATACATAGTATTTAAGCATTCACCTTTGCTACGATGTATCTTGGTAGGCTCAGCTGCCACTTCTTGTTCTGATTCTCCAGCATGGGCTCTGTGGTTGAAGTGCAGAGGAGGTAGAGGGTTCTCTTTTGAACCCTCATAGTTACATTTACAGCAGGAAGTGGGATGAGGTTAGAAGGCACTCCAGAGGTGTCCCCTTCAAGCACCAAAAGGCTCCTCCCTGTGTCTGTCCCTTGGAGTCAAGCTCTAGAGACACAGGAACAGTTACCCTTAATGGCCATCATCTACGTGCCCTGTGTGCTTCTTCTGTGTCCCTGTGGGGTTCCTGTCAGACCCTTCTTCCACAGTGATAGTCAACAGTCATCTGTTGATATGGGAACACTTTCTCCTACTATTTCTCCAGACATGGTTCTCCAAGATTTCCCCCTCCCCCCACTCCTTCCTCATTTATTCCTGTTAAACATCACCTTGTGAAAGCAAGTGTAGATACACTCAGTTCTGATTAAGAGATTTTAGCTTGTATGGTTTTTGCCTCGTTGCCAGCAGACAACACTTGTCGAGACAGCCCAGAGCGTCTCATGCACACTGCACCTATGGCGTGCCTCTTGTACATTAATGAAAGGTTTAAGGAGGAATGTTGTCCTTGGGGAAGTCAACAACTTTAGTGGAAGCAGGATTTCTTAGCAGTCTTCTTGCAGTGGCCTTCAGTGACAGTGTCCTCCCTAACTCTGCTGTCAGGCCCCTCAGAGAGGTCAGGTTTGTAGGTAAGTAGAGATTTAACACAGGGATACAGTTGTAAAGAAACATAGTCTAACACACACCAGCTCTGAACACCTTTAAATCACAGCTTTTAATGAGACAGGCCCTGTAACATGAAGGGTTCTGAAAAGGAACAGGTTTATTTCAGGAATTTGAGGAGCAGGAAGATTCTTTCTAGTTTGTAAGTTCTGAATATTCCAAATTATGTCCAATAATGTACTATTTGTCACTGCTTTTCCAATTCATCTTCACTCATCTCTGATCTTCAGGCTTTCTTTCTATATGTCTAGAGACATATATGTGAAAGCATCATACAATCCTTATTCTTAAGTATCTTATTCCAAGTCTCTTAATCTGTTGTATCTTCTTTTGTAAGAAAAAGCTGTTGGACAAGACCTGCATGTATTTGCAAATATCAAGTAAAGTTGAAATAGCAAATCCTCCTAATGTGTGTATATACTTAACACTCTAATTATTAATTTATATTGCCATTCTATTTATTTATATGTGCATATATGTGTAAAACCCATGCCGTTTTGGTAAGAAATAAGACCTGTAATGGGAAGAGCACTGTGGTCTTGTGCACAAGTGTAACTGCATATTCTCTCTGATTTTATCAAAACAAGGAAGTCACCAAAAATCCCTGCTGAGTGACCAAGCCAGAATGGCCAATGTGAACGTGACGTGGATGCCCATATCCCTGTCTCCCAGGCTTGGTCCAGTGTTTATTGCCAGCACCTGAGCAGGAGCCGGCTTGCTCCAGAGCCTGTCACATCAGGATGGGCACCATGGTGAATTTGCTGTGCCCTACTGTAGCTTTTCTTTAACAATCATGTCAAAACCTGTTTAGCTTCAAGTGTGGCAGCCTTGGTATCCAGCTGCTCCTCTCCACATCATGACATCTAGAGGCCAGCAGTAAGAGTTTGCTTTGTCCATAACGCCGTGATTTTACCACAGGACTTGTTTACCTGAGGGGTACACACAGCAAGCTTTGGTATAACTTCCATCATCATTTTGCCATGTCTGTGGTTTGTAGTTCTAAAATAATTTCTCTTTTTCCATTTCTAGGGGACAGACAAAGCAGCTTTTGTCAGCTGGCCTTTTTTTTTCCCCCAGTGTGGATTATTTTTAAAAGGAACTTAAATAAAATCTCTTCTTATTAATACTCAATTGCTTATGTGTGTGGCAGTTAGTGGAGGATACTCAATTGCTTATGTGTGTGGCAGTTAGTGGAGGAAGGGACCTGCCCTGTATTACAATTCAAACACACAGTCATACAATCAAAAATGTTGACATTTTTCCTTCAAAAATATTGTGATAGGATCATTACTTTCCTCTGAGGAATGAGGGGCAAGTTTCTTGTATAATTGTTTCTTATATTATACAATTGTTTCTATGTTATACACCTTTCTTTTATCATTTGCATTCTGCTTGGGATCTCTGGTCTCAGGGAGGCAGGCACGCCATCTGCTGTGAAAGATACAGAATAAAATCAAATACCATTTGAGAGAATAAAACAACTCTGTGGGGAAAAAGAAAACAAAAAACCACTCCTAAAATATTACCTCTCCTGGAATTTTGGTTTTTCAGGAAAGAAATTACCACAATTCAGGCTTTTAAAAGAAACCTCATTCTGAAGAAAATAAACATGGTACAGGAGATGCAGTTTCTCTAGGTTTCTTTTGCTTATTTCTAGGCTAAACTTAGAAGCCCAGAGGAGTCAACTGTAATTTGTAATTTCGAGGTGAGTGGGGGAAGCTTCAGGAGGAATAAAACCTATCTGCTCTCAGAAAGAGTAGTCTCAGCATCTCATTCCTTCCTTGTACACTACCTTCCTTTAGCAGACTAGGTTAAGTAGAAGCAGAACAGGGTTTTCTCTCTGCTTTTGGCCTCAAAACCCAAACTTTTCAAGGTTCTATTTCAAGTCCTCGGAGACCCAAACCCAGCAATACAGCAATCTCCTACCCAGCCCTACAGCTGTAATGAGGTGTAGATAACCTCTCCACTGATCAACCAGCAAGACCTGACTAGCAGAGGAAAAAAATCAGGATTTGTGTCATCCCCAATCACTGCCAGGCTATGGAAGAGAGGAAAGAGTAAGGCCAGCTCCAAAGGGACCTGTGAAAGTTACAATTCTTTGGCCAGATTCCACAGTATGAAAATCTCAGCAGCACTTTGTTTGCCTAGTATATTCTAAACGAGAATTTAATAGAAGGAATGCTTTCTATGTTATTAATAAAGCTCCGTCTCCTTTGCCACTCCAGTTTAACAGCCTTTACCCCCTAGGTGGCACTGTACAATAAGGCAAGGCATGTTTAAATATAGAATGATCATTAATAAAGACTCAGTAAGGATGGAAAAGACCTCCAAGATTAACCTGTGGCCAAACACCACCATGTCAACTAAACCATAGCACTTAGTGCCACATCCAGTCGTTTTTTGAACACTTCCAGGGATGGTGACTCCAATACCTGGAGTGACAGGTTGTACCAATGCTTGACAACCCTCTCAGTGAAAAAATTCTTCCTGATATCCATCCTGAACCTCCTATGGTGCCCTGTCATCAGCTGCCTGGGAGAAGAGATGGACCTCCACCTGGCTACACCCTCCTTTCAGGTGGTTGTAGAGAGTGATAAGGTCTCCCCCGAGCCTCCTCTTTTCCGTGCTAAACACCCTCAGCTTCTTCATCTGCTCCTCACAGGACTTGTGCTCCAGGCCCTTCACCAGCTTTGTTGCCCTTCTCTGGACTCATTCCAGCACCTCAATGTCCTTCTTGCAGTGAGGGGCCGAAGGCTAAACACAAAACTTGAGGTGCTGAGTACAGAAGGACAATCCCTGCCCTGGTCCTGCTGGCCACATTATTTCTTTTACAGGCCAGGATGCCATTGGCCCTCTTGGCCACCTGGGAACACTGCTGGCTCCCGTTCAGCTGGATGTCAACCAACACCCCCAGGGCCTTTTCTGCTGGGCTGGTGGAGCTCTTGTTTACAATGTAAACTAGTGTAAGTATGCTGAATGTAGCTATTAGTCTCAGCTTGGTAATCCTCTTTTTCTGAATCTGTCTCTCAAAGTCAATAAAACATACTGCAGTGAATTTCATTTAAATACAGTATTTTTACTTTCAGAGTAAAGTGCCAGGAAAACACCTTGAGTATACCCTTCTCACCCCTTGCTTTCATATACAAAAAAAAAAAAAAAAAAGACATGATATTTTTCTGACAGTGTTTACCACTGTGACAGCTTTGTTCACAGTCAGATAGAGATGCTGAGCCTAGGAGACAAGCTTAGACAGTATGTTAGTATGTGGAAAGAGAACAAGTGGGTGCAAAACTTCTGAGAGCAAGGGGGTACCACTGAGAAACAGGGAACTGTGGAGCATAAGGGATTTAGAGGAATGATGCCACAATATCCTCAGTAAATTTCTGTAATTCCCTTCTGAGAAGAGGTGCTCTGTTTTTCTTCATGTTATAACACCTGATGAATAACTCCATCATTTACCTCCTCTTTGTTCATTCAAGATCTCTGATTTTCCTTGTGTGTGGTATTATGTGTTCTCCCATCATTTGGCTCTTGCAATAGCATCATTATCTTTTTGTGGGAATGTGTTTAAGTCCAGAGACCATCCAAATTGTGCCATGTAAGTCCTTCCTAGGATAAGAAACAAAATATGGTTTTGCATAATCTTATTCTTTTTTCTCTTCTGGTGTCATCCAGAAGAAATGTGCCCACCCAATTACAATTAGTTTGGCAAACAAAGATGTTGTGGGAGTAGAACTATTTACATATCACCAAACATTTTGGCTTGTTTATTTTCCTGTAGAGAAAGCCAGCACAAATCTTACATAAATCTTACATACAGAGCTTTGGTTTCCAGTTCAACTCTCAAATTGACAGGATTACCTTTCTTTCAACAAAAGTATGCTAAGACCCAACCCATAACATGCAGAGGGGCAAAATTTCCAGTGTTACCCAGTTAGGAGTAAAAGGTCTCTAAAACATTTTGTGATTACATCAGTGCCCTTTAATACATGCAGGAATTGATTTATTCCTAGCAGGAGGATATCTGCATGACATATGTGCTTATGTCCAATAGGCCAAGCACTAGTTTATGCCCTTCAACATTGCAGAGCTTTGACCCTTTTTAAGACACAGAACTAGAAAACAAATGTACCTGTGTTGAATCAGAGGCTTTGAGGAATCATTAGTTCAGCCCAGCCTTAAGAATTCTTCCTGTGCTGGCCCAAGCTGATTTGCACACTTAGTAGGAAAGTCTAATACTGGATGTCTTTGGTTTGCAACAGCTAGGAGCTTATTGGGAAATTATGTTATGTCTCCAGGCAGTGAAAAAGTAAATTCTTACTAATGACTTGTTTGTTGTAGTTATTACTCTCAGCATTTCTCCAGACATTCAGAAATAGATTATTTTTCTCTTGAGAAGTATAAAGCAATTTTTTTTTTTCACTAAAGAAACAAATGATTTTGCTGATAAAGCCTATATGAGATGTTGCAAAAGCCAAAAAATACATTCAGTAATTTTTTTTAATCTTAATTCTGCCTAAGTGTGCAGTAGAATTTTTATGTATGTTCTCATTATTCTTCCTTATTTTTTAAGCTCTCACAGGCATTTGAGTAAATTTGAAGTATTTTTCCTCCAAAACTTTTAGTATTTTTTCCTCCAAAACTTTAGAAGCATAAGACTGCCATACAATTTATTGAAAGATGTTAAGCCTATAGTGATGGAGCGGGGTTTTCTGTTTTCTGGTTTTTGTTTTTTAAGAAATAGGAGGAGGTTTTACCAATTATATGCCTAAAATTGTAGGCTTCTGTAAAACTTGCATTGAAATGCCTTCATGCTGCACATCTGCAGATCATACAGATATCCCATATTTGTTTGTTGTGAAAAGCAAGGGGAAATACCCTGTTGGCAGCTACTGTTGTTCTCTGTGTGAGTCTGTTAGGTTCTGACTCAGTCTCCAGTTCAAGTCAAAACTTCAGATTTTAATGATAAATGATTAAATACAAAGAGGTGGGGGGGGTGGCTTTGTGTTTTGTTGTTGTTGTTGTTTGGTTGGTTGGGTTTTGTTTGTTTGTTTTTGTGTGTGGATTGTTTGTTTGTTTTTTAATTAAATTTTTATTTGCTGTGTTACATCCCAGGAACAAAATACTGCATGTGATCCTGGATGAAAGCAGGACAAAAATCCTAACCCATATTTTTTTTCATTTATAAAGATTAATGTAGACTTTATTTTATTTCAATAGTTTGTGTTGACTCTAGAAGTTCCAAATATATTTGACTGTAGTAGCAATTTCTGAAAGCTATTTTAGCTTCTTTCTGTCTGTCCTTCCTGCCTAATCTAAGTCAGTTGTAAATGTATGTGGCTTCAAAGGAAGGAGGAAAAAAGCATAATGAAAACAGTCAATGTGCTCCAAAATGTTAAAAAGATGGAAAACTATTTAAAGAACAAAACATGTCTCAGGAGCTCAAGAATCACTGTGGACTGACATATGGTAATCGTATGTCAGCATATGCCTGTGCTGCTTCTACAGCATATCTCCATTTGCTAAATTCTATTTGTGTCCAGAGTCGTAGCAAGATCAAGTTTCAATGCAGCTAGAAAAATGTACAAGCGTGATGACATGTTTAATTTTTAATTTTCTGTAGAAGCAATCCTGTATATTTTTATTCTTTCCTTGCTCCTTTTTCTGATTTCAGAGGCCATGTTGATGCTTCAATTTACCCATCTCACCCCATGTTAAATTCTCAGTATCAGGAAAACTGGGACCAACTCCGAGATTAACAAATACTTCTTTATGTTGCAGGAGGAGAAAGATTCAAAAGATGTGGTATAGAAGCATGAAGAATTAGAAGAGGGGAAACAGTTTCCATTTCCTGCTCTAAATCTAGTAATTTAATAACCTAATCACTGAGTCATTGTGTATATTTGTTTCTGGTTTCTGGAACCCAGAAATCCTATTCTGAACTAAAGAAATTTCCCTTTGGAAATTTTTGCTGAATTTAATATAATTTTAGTTTCAATTAAATAGAAATATTAAAAATGTGCTGAGAAATTTCAGCTGCATACTAGCTGTGAGTTATGAGCTAACCCCAATTCTCATGCTGTTTCCTAAGAAATATTCCTTCCTCCATCCCGAAGTTGAGGATGTCTGTTTATTTCAGTTTTATAACCCACGTTAAAGCTGACAAACTACATATTTGACTCTTCTGGGTACTAGGAAAATAGGTTATTAGGAGCTGCAAAAAATGCTAACAATTAACAGTAAAACTACTAAGTATTGTATATGGGTCTAGGTTTCCTTCCATTACTACAGTGTAAATGGAAAGCATTACACTTAAGGATGCTGCATGAAAGGGAAATAAGCTAAAGCAAGAAAAGATTCCAAGGGTAACATTGTGTTGTTTGGGTTACACAGATAAAGTAAACTGAGCACGTGTTTCCTTTCTATCTGGAAACACACAGTGAAGAATTTCTATTTCCAGTCAGACAAGCAGGGAGTGGATTCTCCTCTCAAGATAAAGCCAAAATAACTTTGCCAGAGGACTGTCTCTAGGTTGATACTGCTATACTCCAGATGAAAAATTCCCCCATATTTCTGAGTCTCAAGCATGGATGAACGCAGCAGACCAGTGAAGCAATCATTTAATCATTCAGTTCCATTAAATGGGACATAGGGTAGCTACATGTGTCAAAAGCTAGAGAAAGGAGAGCTACTTTGAACATGCACAGGCCTTGGGATCAGAAAACCACCACGATTTCTGCCCAAGGATTGTTGCACTGAAATCTCTTGGATGTTTCTATCATAACCCAAAGCTGTGGTGGTGGCTGAGGAGAGGCTGTGCAATGGTAACTGCAGTTTCTGCTTCGCTGCATTACCTTGTCATGACATCAGCACATATTTTACATTCTGTGAGGGGAACACTTCCCTCCTCCTCCTCCCTGCTGCTTAGAAACAGTGAAGAGATGAAATCTGACACTTGAAAATACTATAGCACTATGACCTCACTGGAGTATATGATGGTCTTAGTGGAGGCAGAAAATTCAGCTGCCTGAAGTACTTTTGCTTTGTCCAGCTGGTGTCCTACTGTCTGCAAAGCTGCTTCCAGACAGCAGTGCTTTGTTATTCACTTGACTTTACTAGCCCTTGTCAGAGTTAATTGGATTTGTGACATGGTCAGATGTTTATTTCCTGATTCTGTTGTCCCTTGCCTTACAGAACACATATGCCAGGGGAAACAGCAGTACATCTAGCAAACCTAAACTGTGAATAGATAGATAGAAATGCTTTCCAACTTTTTAGGAGATAAAATCTAAGGAAATGTGTGCTTAAAATATTTTTTCCCTCTGATTTATGACAATATTATCACTTAGCTCTGATTTATCACAATAATTAAAGCAGTTATTAAACCTTTTGTTTAAATATATCCACAGCTCTCTAGACAGTCAAATATCATATTCATTAATGTTGCCTTGTATAAAAGCCCAACTCAACCTTATTGTAGCTGAATGATATTTTGGGGAAGAATGCACATAAATCACATAAACACAAGGTTACACTTCTGGTAAAATCTCTTAGTTTATTAAGTTTTTCAAAAGCTTACACTTTTCATGAAAGCCAGTGCCTACAGTCATAATTTTATTATACCTTCATTTGTGTAATAACTTTTTTTTTGTATGTGAGATTATATATAATAGTAGTCACTTTCTAAATATTTGCTACTATTACTGATGCAGTATTTTGCTGTAAATATTTTAAAATACAATGAAAAAATGTTTATCAAGTTATTGATACCTCTAAAATATTGAAATAAATAAAAATAAAAAAAAAAAAAAAAAAAGGAGAGGACTTAATTTACAACTACAAAAAGCATGAATTTTGGCATGGAATCCCAGAGAAGGTCTTATTCTGAAATGCAGTCTCCATTCTTACAGGAGTTTTGGTTGGATGCGAGACCCACATGTGACCTTAGAGAACAGATAAACACACACACACTCACAACGCTCTGGAAGTCACCGTGGGTGCAGCCTTTTCTTCAGGCTTGAAACAAGAGTAAATCAACCACAGCTTTGTGTAAAAAGAGTGCATAGAAATACCTGAACAATCATTCATTCATTCAGCATGAGCTAAATTTCATAGATGTTATATGATAGTACAGCAGGAGGAGAGAGAGAGAGAGAGACAGATTGACAAAGCAGTTAAGCATGGGCTTAACTTTAAGTTTGTTTCCAAATCCTCATGAAGTCAACAGCTATGCCATTGGAGCTATGCCAGGATGTAGCTGAAGATGTGACCATCTTTACAGACAGTCTACTTTACATAAGCATGTTGTTATTAAGTTTGTAACCAGAAATGGAGTTAGGCAGTTACTGGTAATCTGTAAGTGTTGTGAAAAACATATTGGCAAAATGTTTATATTGACTAGTGCAAGAGAATAATAAAACAAAGAGAAACTACTTGTCATCATATCAGCAAGAAAGAGTGTGTACAATTTATTTCTATTTCACTCTAATTTTATTATTAACTGACCCCCAGTGCTTTCAGTACACATAAAGCTGCAGTAGCACAGGGGCAACTCAATCAAGCTTGGTTTCATTTTGGGCAGCTATTTGGAAACTTCTACAAAATGCACAAGACTAACCTCCACTCCAACATATTGTACTAGCTGAGAAACAGGAAAAGGATTTTTTTTTTTTTTTTTTTAATTATAGTGCTTCCAGCTGAAACACTATACTGATTTTGTGCTGATTGTACTACTTGTACTGATTTGACAGGCCATTGGTTCTTTAAATAAAGTTGTGTTTAGTCCTTTACATCTTGCACTGTGAGGTAACATTGTATAAGCCCGTAATATCCACCTAGACTCTGAAACTGTTACTCTACCTCCCTAGGAACTTCAGGAATAGATTTATTGCCTTTAGTGGGGCAAGGTCTGAACTAAAATCACGAGGAAAATCTGCTGGAAAAGTTACTGAGAGAAATTTTATCAGAATGTCATCTTCTATTGTATCACTGTTTCTATTTGCCAAATTAATTACAAGATTTTCTTATGCTCTACTGTATTATGCTTATCAAAAATTCTTCATTACATTTCCTTGAGGGCAGTCATAAAAAAGGTATCATCTCCAGACAACAGTCTATAAACTTGGTGTATCACAGTTGGCTTCATTATATTCACACACGTTTTTCAATATCATGATTTAGCTTGAATAAAAATGAAGTTTGTTTATTTATTTATTTACATGGCATTTAGTAGCAATCTACAAGCTGGAGCAGAAAATGTAATTCTTCTCCAACCCTGCCTATTATTGTGGAATTGACTTATTTTTGGAGTAGAGCTCCGCTAGGAAAGATAAGTTTTCTAGCAAGCTATTCAAAATGCAGCAAGATATTAAAGAATAATCAGGCAAAGGAAGAAAAATTGCTTTGCGTACTTTAATTATTTATTAACCTGAGTTGGCACTTACTTTTATACAAAGAGTTACACACCCCAGAATGCTCCATGCTCTTAAATTGTACTTTTCTCAGCCCTAAAAAGATAGGATAAAAATTACTAAGGTCAACAACCATGTACACACCTAGATAAAGCTTATCAGCTTCTATTCATTCTTACAGTTCTTTCACAATACATTATTAATACCAAGGTTGTATCAACTACCTTGAATTTTTAACTGATTAAAAAATTGCATGGTAGTCCACAAGATAATGCTGATGTCTGATTGAATCTCAAATAAGATTAGATATTGGGGGGGGGGGGGATATCTGTTAAGATAAAAGGAAAGCACAAAACCTCAACAAAACCCAAGGCTAATGTCAGCAGCCAAATTTCAACTTAAAAAGTAACATTCCTCTAGACGTGCTGTTGCATTTTGTGTCATTACTTCATGAACCTTCCTCAGACGCAGGACTTCTACAAAGTGATGTGTTAAAGGCATCCATCCCTGTTCCCAGGTACGAGGCCTTCCTTAGTGACAGAAAGAAGGTATCCACTTATGAAACAATTCCTTGAAGAACAACTGAAAGCTGGCAGGAGATAAAACATTTCCAGGCCTGGAAGTTCCTTAGCTTCCAGCCCCGCCAGGAGGCCCAGCACATCACCCCAGGGTGACGGGGACCCTTTGGGAGGGAGTCCATCTGGACACCTGCTCAGGGACCTGCAGCCCTGCAAGCGCTGCCAGCCCTGACGCAGAGGCAGCTGCCACTCTTGGAAGGCTGGGCCACCTGCCAAGTTCATGGATGGGGAGAGAGCTGGCAGGCAACCAGCAAGTTTCTGGCAAAAAAAATTGACAAGCTTGGGTTCCACAAGATTTCTCTTTTAAAACATAAGAATGCTACTTTCTCTTCACAACAAATTATTAAATAGCTTATGTTAGGAAGTGCATTTTGTACAAGTCCATTTCCTCCCTCCAAAAAGACGCGTTGAGTAAAATTTAACTTGACAGTTTGTGGTGAAGTTCAGATAAAACCAAACATTAAGGAATATATGCCTAATTAGAAAAATTAGCATTGAAATAAATAGAACCATACAATCTACCTGGTATGCCTGTTGCTTGAGTAGTGCAATACAGGGCACTGTGAAAATAGTAAATAGTATAAACAGTAGTAAAATAGTAAAAATTCTGCAATTAGTTCTAAGAAACACAACTATCACAAGCAATGTATCTGCTTACCCATGGTGCTTCCTCAGGCAGACCAGGGCCACACGCAGGCAGACATTGACTGGAACAAGGGTTAAAATGTAACTCTCCCAAGTTTTTGTTGACTTTCCTTAGCTAGAAATAGTAAAGGCATAATGAAGTTGTCTCAGCACAATTTTTAATCCGTATTTTAGACATAAATTAGCATATATTAATGTTAATGGAGTTATATTGTTTATTGTCTGAGCTAGAACCTTCAGCCTGGGTTATGCAGTTTGCTTACACATTTAGAAGAGCAGAAAAATCTACAACCCTCCTAGTGCCAAATAGCATAATAATTAAGTAATTAATCAGCAACTACTTAGCTCTTGGACTAGCTAAGCTAAAGAATTCTAGCAGCCATATTTGGGGGATTGAAGGCTGAATCCACACTGCTGGATCCAGTATTCCTTCTGCACTTGTGTCAGTGCTATAGACTCAGACAGGATGGCCGGCAAACCCCAATCCAAGTTCATATTATTCAATATTCATATATTGTTTTACAGTCAAGAGTTTGCTATAAGGAATGCTGACAGAGTTGTCCCTTGTGAGTACCTACATCTCACTGAATTTGGTTTTCAATATTCCCCCTTCAGCTTTCAAAGGAAAAAAAAAACCAAAAACCAAAAAACAAACAAACAAAAAAACAAACCAACAAACAAACAAAAAAAAAACACCAAAAAAAACCCCACAAAACAAACAAAAAAACCCCACAAAAACAAACAACAACAACAAAACCACACACACACACACAAAAAAGCCAACCAACCAAAAAAAACCCCAGGCTTCATGCACCCAGCTAAGTATTAATTAGCCTGATCCCTGTCACTTGGGGGGAAAAAAACTTAGGCTGTGTTACATTCTTTCAGCTCATGTAAGTGTGAGAATCAGTTTCAGCTGTTATGTGCACTTGAACTTCCGCTCTTATATTTTTTTTTGTGCAGGAACCTAAACAACCTGTTAATGAAGGTAGGAATCACTTTAGCAGAGAGTCACTGTCCCATTCTGTCCTCTGACAGCAAGAAAACACCAGTGTTTATGGTATCCTTTTGCAGCCAGAAATTTCTGTTGTACAAGACTTCTGAGAGAAAATATCTGGCAAAAGACAACAGAAAGTGCAAAGTCTTGTCTCAAAGTTTCCATTTTATATATTGCATTATTTAACTGCCTTGATCAAGGAAGGTGGTGAAGTTCAACTCTTCTTCCTTGACCAGGAATAGAGGTATTCAGTACATATTTGAATGTGCTGCTGTCTCATGCACCCTCCAGACCATGGAGATAAACTGTGCATTCCCTGTAAGCCTTCCACTGTGATGAATCTCATATGTTTGGCTGCCTTCCTAACAATGCCTAGCAGGATCCAGGATACATGCTTATACTGTATTAGAATATAACAATTTTGTAACTGTGGAAAAGAGACACGTTTTCTGAAGTCAATGAGCACAGCTAGAAAAAATCATATCAAACAGGAAGGACTGCACTGCAGACCACATGTATACATCAAAGCCTTTTCTTCAGAGAAGGACACCTTTATTTCATGAATTGATATTAAGCTGAATTTCTTCCTCCATCTTGTATGTTCTTGGTCACTGGCATTTTTCAGGAGACAAAGCAAATGCTGATCCTCTATGGGCTGCAAGAGAAAACAGCTGCTAGTCAGAACTGGGGTATTGAGAGCACTTGGTCAACCCAACTTCATAAAAGGTTTAAGTACCTCCAGACTGTATCACATCTGTCAAAGCAGCAGCAAATACAACGTAAAATGTAGAGCAGGTCCAGTTTCTAGTGTGTCAGTAGAATCAGCCTGTAGTTATTTTTAACTGCCTTGGAAAGCTTAGCAGGCAGATACAGTTAATCCTTTAAAGGATTTGCAGGTATTCATAGCTTAATAAGTAAGTATAGTGGATTAAGCCAATAGGAGATTGTAGACATTCAAAGACAACCTTTACATACTAACATTAAAAGAATAAAAAGAACAATTTCTTTTATATAGTTCTTTCTTGACAAACACCCTCAATTGTCAAGTACATGCCAGAATCCCATACAGTGAAATATGAAATAAAAATGTTAGTCATTAATGTCAACATGTGTGATATTTAAGTTATCAGAAAGCAGTGAATTTCTGTTATCTTCTATTTCCATTACCCTATAAAGTGGTTTGACAAGCAAAAATGCAGAACTGCATTGTGAAAACAATGAAAACAAACAAATAAAAATCCATCCACTTATGTAGATGTACTTACTTTATGTAATAAATAAGTAATAAAACTAAAATGGTAACATTCATTTTAGTAAGAAGAAAAAAGGCCAAATTATTTTTAAAGGTCACATTTTTTATTGCTTGTGTTCTTTTTCAGGATTCACTGACTTAGGCTCAGCTAACAGATGTGGGCCTCCAATATATTCATAAACAATGTGGAAAAAAACATACATAATAAGACAAAGGAAAAAAAAAAAAATCAGATGATGTAAAATTATTAGGCTGAGGAAATCTAAGGCTAGCTATGAAAAAGCTCTGGAGGCAGTTCAATAGTGAATGGGTGATAAAATGCCAGAGGCTATTCAGTGTCATTAAGTGCAATGCACATCAAGAAGGGACGAGAAAATACACATATATGTGTGTATATATATGGGGTGTTAGTATTACCAGGAAAGAAATCTGAAAACATTTGATGCTTAAAGGAACAAACGTAACTGGGATTTATTTAAAAATCAGCAGAGAAAAACATGAAAAATCTTCCCTGTAAACACTCAGACCACAAACACGTTATGAATACTATATGGAGCTTTTGTCATTCCATTATCAAAAAGGTTATAATAGAATAAGAAAAATATCTAGAGAAGAATACAAGAGTGATGTGTTAAGTAATGAACTTATTCAAAGGTGACCCGGTAATAAATAGTTATTCACTAGTTTTCACAATAAAAACATTGAAAGGCATGTTTTTTTGGTTGTGGGGTTTTGTTTGTTTGTGTTTTTGTTTGTTTGGGGTTTTTGCAATAATAAAACTTTCATTAGATATTGTGAGGCACAAACTGTACATGGATCAGAAAAATCATTACTTCATTGATTCAGCAGTTCTATTCAGTAGGTCAGCACTAACTGTTAAACAAAAGAGTGTCCTAGTCACTGAAGGCCTGAAGAGCATGATGGAAAAATCACTGTAAGCATGACTGCCTCCAGACATTTTTTTTCCATAAGTATCTACTTAGCAGGTTAGGTAGACTTTTCATCTGGCTGAATTCAGCAGTCCTCACATCCTCATGACTAGAATGACTGAAATCATTATTTATATTGTTTGGCATATTGCTACAAGAAATTTGGCCAAGAGCTCCCTGCTTCTATCACTGCTACTTAAAAAGAATGGTGATAAAACAAAATAGCTTCATTAACTGCCTGACTGAAGCAGCCTAATTCCCTACATGTTTTTATGGTTATATACTCTGGCTACCAGACAAACCACAGCTTTCATGCCTCAACTGTGTTAACTGAAATAAAGTTGGCATATATGTAGATAAGCGATACATGAAAGATAAGAGCAGAATATTACTCCACAAAGTTATAATTAGGACCCTGCTCTTCCCAGATGATTCAATAGTGGGATGTATTGTTGACTCTGATGCTTGAACAGAATTGTGAGACTTTGGAACATAAAACTAGAGGGGAACTCCTGAATCACTGCAAATACTCAACTCTTACACTTGCAGTTGTATCACTTAATTTATTTCGGAAACTGACCAAAGTCCCTTTTGTAACTATTCTATCAGATGGCAGTCTCAAAGTGTCTCTTCCCTGACCAAAAATTCTGTCTGATTTTTAGAGTCTGTGTATTCCTAGTCAGTTGATGACTTATGCTCTTCTACTAACACAGTTCCTTGGCTTAAAGAGAACTTTACCTCTGTGATGGTACATTCAGAGAAGGACATTATATCATCTGTTAATACTCATTTAGCTTGGCTCTTTTACAGCACATCTCTCCTGCCATGGCATGCAATGTGAAGAGGTCCCAGCTGTCTGTGACACCAGGCCTGTCAGAGCAGACACTGCAGGCATTCTACACCCACATGCCCCTGCTCCCAAGAGTTGTGCAGATAGGTTAGCACATTCCTTTCAGGCCAATGTCCCCTGTCACTGAGACAGACAGTCTTCCTCAGCATGTGTTCAGAGCCAAACTAAAGTGGCTGCACCAATTCACTTCTGAAAATAGTTTAATGGTGGTTAGGTCAATTAGTTACATACTGTACTTCACTGTGTAGTGTACTTATGCACCTAGTTTCCCATTGTACACTTCCAATCCTATGGATCACGAAGCTCTTTCTCCTCACTGACTCTGTACTGATTTGCCTTTCTGGAATGCAGAATTTCTATGGAACAGACTCCAGTTTTTCCATAAATCTCAAAGTCTATGATAATCTTTGACACACAAACTGAAAAGATTTTCAGCATTTGCACTAAGGGCTTTGCTGGAATGCTGAGCCCTGCAAGTCACTGCAATGACTCTGAAGCTTAGTGACAATTCTGAGAATGACATCACTTCTTATCATTTTGGGAGAAACATATTTATATAGTAGTGGCAGGTAACTGACATCACCGAGCTCCTAAGAGATGTCCGAGAAGGGAAGAAATGCAGTTAAACCAGCAGGAAATCAAGATTGACAGAACACTTGACAATGGTTCTTCACTTTTTAAGAGCAGTCTATCTCACACGTTCCAATCTTTCTCCTGTACAATCCAGTTTGCTTAGGTAACCTGGACATCTTTCACTCCTCATGGTTTCTCTGGCTCCATTCCACACTGCAGATTTGTTGCTGCAAGTCACTCCTACTAACAGACACTGACTGCACAGAGAACACAGTTCCAGGAAGTCTACCACTTATCTCACTGAGTGCTTCACTGTCATATCAGCACTTTTTCTGAATTCAGGAAGGGCAGGGGTCCTGGAGTGGGAATGAGGGAAATTGCTTAGACAGTGGATTCTATCCTGACACAAGCATGAAGGAAAGATCAGCATAAAGATTAACATAAACCTCAAAACAAACAAAAAAAACAACCAAAAAACTATTTGAGGACATAAAAGGGCTCCAAAACAAGGGGATACCATAAGAAGAGCTTTATCACAGAGCAAATGAAACATAGTATCATAGAATCACTTTTGGGTGGGAAAAGATCACCAAGATCATTGAGTCCAACCATTTACCTAACACTGATGACACTAAATCATGTCCCCAGGCGTCACAACATCAGAAGCTCCAGGACCTTAATGGTCCAGAGTGACTTGGTGGGTGAGAGAATGAGAGGCATTCATGTTTTATAGATGAGTAAGAAAGGGGCTGTGAAAGACAAAGTAGCTTAAGAGAAAGGACACACTGAAAAACACTTAAAATGAAGATTTCTTTTTTTAAAAAAAGTGTGGCCTTCTGCAGAAATATATTGAATATCATCACTACATAATAGCTGTGTATGCATATTTATTCTGATGAAAGCAAGTAAAATACTACTGAAGTTGAATATAGTTATATGTATTTACCCCAATATGAAACCATATTTTTACCTTGCAGTAATTTATACTCTAATATATATTTGGAAAATCTGTTACACATATCTCAAATCAGACTATGTAATTAGAAAGATCTGTGTTTGCTTAGCAAGAAAAGCAGGACAGTGGCACCTCCTCATTCCCTTTCTGCCATCCTAATGTCCTATTGCCACTGTACCTGGCTTCTGTGTTCCTCACACATTGAAGAAATGAATGAATATGAGGAAAAAGCCTGCAGGAAAACAGTCTGTGTTTGATCATCCTTTCATGCCCATTTTGCTTTGTGGCAATACCTCTGGCTTAATAGGGGTTTCACTTGATTTAGCTCAAGTCAAGGGAAGAATCAGCCCATATACCTATCCAACATGGCCTTAACATTCCTGACTAATCTTCTGAATGCCTGTCCAAAGGCAAAGCAACTGGAGATTTCAGATGCAATCTGAATACAATGTGATGTGAGCCAGACAGATGCTTCAACTGATCTTGATCTCTTTCCAAAGCATGGAACACTGCATTAATAAATATCAATACTTATTTCAAAACCTTCAGAGTACTTAGCTAAAGTACTTTCATCATAGTCATACAGTTAAGTGTTAGCAAATTTTCATCTTAAAGATAGATGCTGTGTTGGGAGTTTGCAAAGAATTTTGAGAATGAAATTAAACCAAACACAGGAAGCCCCAGTGACAAACAGAATGCTGGACAAGTATAAAGGTTTTTTTTGGGGAAAAAAAACAAAAACAAAACTGCACTGATTTTCTTAGAAAACATGTAATGTTGAATTAATCAAGATTTTTTCTTCCCTTACTTTTCTTTGGTACTTTTACCCACTCAGGTGTATTTGCTGGGAATCAGTTTCATAGACCAGTACTTCCCTGAATTAAGATCTGATCCTTTCTCTTTAGCCTGTCAAGATTCTTACCTAAGTAATGAGAAATTGTTTTTACGTTCCACGACATGATTTATTCCTTTATTATGAGTAAATAAATTTATTAAAAAAACAGTTAATCCTCAGCTATATCCATAGAGCTGCTCCCATCACACAGGGATTAAGAATCAAGCAGAGGCCTTTCCCTCAAGTGTGGCATCACTGAGCGAAGGGCAGGGATAAGAACCTGGGAGGGTGCCATGGGCAGGACAAGAACAGAGCATCTGTTCCTGTGGGGATTTTTCTCTCCTCCCACACATTAAAGGGAGAGCTGCATCTAAAGTGTGTACGGCGCTTATTTTTAACCAGTCAGGCAAAGGGCCATGATGGCTCTGTCCCATTGCTCTGTTTATCTCAAGGACAGCTACAAATGCCTTGTGCTGAGATGTGATGTTCTCCCCTCATGCCATGGTATCCCCCTCCCTAATCTTCAAATGTTGCCTTATGTGTTAAAAATGTGTCTCAATAACACATTCTTGGCACTCTGCAGGCAGTTCTGCTTCTTGTTTTTGTGCATCACATCTCTCAATACAACATAAGGATAGATCTCGCCAGGACTTAAATAAAAGTCAAAAAAACCCCAAAACAATCAGGCCTCCTTCCATGAAAAAAAACCTTCATAATTCTGTTTACAGAAAATATTATTTCTTTTAGTTTTGCTTTCAAGTGAGAACTCTCAACTCTCATCACCAGTATTTCACCTCTTATCATATTAATAACCATTTTTTGGTTAGACATCCTAAGGCATTTTAGAGCTATTCTAAGGCAGTTCCTCATATTGTCACTTTTTGGTTTTTTTTCTGTTTGGGCTATGTTATTCTACCAATTCACAGAGAGTACAGTACAGCTTAGTCATACACTCATAACTTGATTATATTAACTAAAGTCATCCATTTATGCAGTTCTGAGGAGGAGGATGATTTTGTGGAATCATTTAGGTGATTTTATTGAAAAGTACATCATCCTCACCAAAGATATCATTCACATCAAGAGTAATATAGAAGAGAATATCCTCCTCCAACATGTGAAACAACATGCCACTTAGTTAAAATTGTGATTTCTAACCCAGTAGTTTAAGGAAGTACACATATATATTTTTGAACCCTGTAGGGCTTCAAAGACTAGGCTGTGAAAGGGAAAAAATGAGGAAATCACATGTATCACTTATTTTGCAGCAAATGGAAGATATTTTACCTTATTACTCCTCCTGAAGGCAGAGCAAACACAAAATCCTTAAGGATACCTTGAGACAACAAGCATGAAGTAGCTGCCACAACACAAACACAGATCCTTCCTTGTTTTATGCTAGCCTATCCAAGTATCCATGCCATCTGGCAACCAAAAAGCCACTATAAAGAAAACCAGCTACGTGAGAAACAGCCATTCAGCTCCCTGAGGTAAAGAGCTCACTGAAAAAGCAGAATTGTTAATAAAATACAAGGAAGTACCTGCTGCTGACTGCCTCGACAGTAATCTGAGAAATTATTCATTCATTTATATTTTTTTTTTTCTGAATAAAGAGTATTGTATTAAAGAAACAAAACAAACCAACCTGAGACATTTCTCTCTTGGAAGAAATTATCCTGCTCAAACAAATAGAACAATTGTATTTACACCATGTGGCCCTGAAAGAGCTGAATGTGCCTTGAGAGAGAATAGAGACACCTTGAGAGGCCTCCCAATGGAAAACAAAGGCACTCAGATCTTGGTTGATTAGACCCTCCATAGTTATCTTCTATAAATTCACAGTAAGTACATATTTTTAATCATCAATGAGACATGTAAAGCACATTTTAAATCCCACTGATTCCAAGTAAATTTAAGGGTGCACTTACACATATATTTAAGATACTCTGGTAACAAATTCAGATTCAAGAAATCAAACATTGTCCATGTGAAATAAACCAGTTTTTGTCTCCTTTGCAGCAGACTGTAATATACTGTTTCACAGTTAGCTAGTCCTGACCATCCCTAAAAATTTACAGTGCAGTGTGTAGAAAATAAATTTAGCAGTAAGTGGTGTATAGCTGCATGGTCTGCAGAGCTTATATTACCAACCAGCACAAACCATAACTGGGTGAATAACAAGATTTATATTGGTCAAATGAAAAATAGAAATGTGATCCACAAAACTGGTCAGTCTAGTATTTCTTAGGATTAATCCCAGACTAAGGCTCCTGAGACAGGTTTGTTATTCTTAATTATTATATATACAGTTTATATTAACAAATTTCAGCATACAGATTGAAATATTAATTCTGTACTAAAGTAATCCACTTGCAATTTGCGCTATTGCAACTATTGAGGTAAGTCATACAGTGTTTTTTTCATTTCTTGACAGAATAATTTGAATGTTGCAAACAAGATTAGTAACTCACTTTCAAGTTTAATTTTCAGATGACTGGCAGTTAATATTACAAAAAAGCCACTTTCAAAAATCATTACCAACTTCTTGGATGCTTTCTGAATATTAACTGCCCACAAATTCCGATCAGCAAATAATGACAAATTACCCTGTCTTTCTCTTTTGAAGGCCTAGTTTTATATTTTTGAATATGTTACAGTCAAAGGCAACAAAACTTTTTTTTTTTTTTTGTAATATTATGTATTCTGCTTCTTTATTGCTGCCTTTTCAAAGGGAAGCTTTTTGCACAGCAAACTACAAGTACGTACTGAACACAGTGACCTCTGTAATTTTGATTTCAACAACAGGGTCAACGTTGCTAAGAAGCTGGTTTTGCCTTTAAGGCAAAAGTCTCTCTAAGAACCTAAACTGGATGTTTTCAATGTAATTGAACTATAATAATTCATTTCCATAGGCTTATGAAAAAAAAGCCTTCTAAATTTGCAACCATTTTTATAGCATTTGGCCACTGACAATAGATGTAGACAGGGAAGCTGGACCATTACTTCTTGAATTTCATACACTGCTAACTCAGACAAAAGTTTTTATGTGAAAAGAGACAAGCAACAAGGAGCTCCCTGTTAAGAACAAGCACAGTATAGTCAAAACACATGAGAAAGTGAAAAGGCACATAACGTGAGAGAAACCAAGGCTCCACTCCCAGGATCACCAGCCAGCTGTGCACAGGAGATGTCTTTCCCTGTTGATGCCTCCTTGGTCAGCACAGCACAGCTGACTCCCTCCCAGAATCTGCTCTTTGGCATTACCCCAGGGCAGCTCACAAAGGGATGAAGAGCTTGTCTGTATTAGAAAATTACATTATTTCACCAGTGAGATGCTGCTGCAGTTTACTCTTGTACATGTGTGTAGTTAAGCTGTTGGCAGTGCTGCTGCTTCCAGTTAGAATGGTTGTAACAATCATCAGCTGAAAAAATGTTATTTCTCACCACAGCTGAAGAACCCGCTTCTTTATTACCGTTGTATTGTATAGTCATACCTATCTCTGCAAGTGTAACAGCCACCGAGTATAACACAGTATCAAATAAAAACCTTAACTTCAAAAATTACAATTTGATAGTAGGGAAGACCTTATATTTTATGTCCTTGGCTAAATAGCTACAGGTTGGGCGAGGCAGGAGAAAATGAGGCTTTAATGTTTGCTAGGCATTAATATCCGTTCCTGTTCACAGCTATGTTTTGGAAAATGCTATATGGAGTGGCTTTTCCTATACATTTACAAGATCGTTTTGGCAGACATAAACTTATTTCACAGGGTAGGAAAGGAAAAAATGTATTACCGATTTCCCTCCTGCTTTTCTATGGTTGCTTCATTACAGCTTTCCTAAATTTCCTCTTCCTATCATGCTGTACAGCTAATTCTATGAATAATTTAACTGGGATACTCTTTCAGCACACTGCAGTTGATGAAGGCTTGATCCTCTCAACGTTTTTGCTTCCATCCTGATTTTTTTGTAATCTAACCTGAAAGCATGATGACCAAGCATTTCCATTTTCACTTTCTCCTCTGCAGCTCCCGAGACAGAAATAAAATGGAGAGGGGGCAGAATGGGAGCGTGGGAGGGGGAGCCTTCTGCTAAAGGTAGAAAACACACCACACAACCATCATCAAAACTTCATGTGTGACAATCTGGTAAATGAATCTTCAGGGAATTTTAACTATACACATTCCATCACAGGTACACAGCAAAATTCTCCACAAGAGGATGAAGCAGTGAAAGCCACCGTAAAAAGACTCCAGAATGAACGGATGTCAGGGGAAGGAGGAGGGGAGGAAAAGAAGAGGTTGTCTCTCTTTGACTGGGAATAATCCTTGGTAGCTTTATAATTACTTAAGATTTTTACTTACAGATTTTTATTTTTTTTTCCCAGATAGCAATATTAGCCTCTATAACAGTGAAAAACCAGGAAAATTGCACCATCTTTTCTCAACATCAATATGTTCCTAACTCAACACAAAGCAGCAAGCTTTTATTATCATACTTCCTTATAGCCTTTTATTTTCCACTACTTTCACATATTTAAATATTATTTCTGTCATCTACATTCTAATTTCAAAAAGTCCTAGGGTTATATTATTTACATACCTCAATTGAATATAGTTCACATATAAAAATTTATGATAAGGAACATAATTTAAAATAACAAGCAACATCAAGTAGTTTAAAACTCTCCTTACTTTCAGTGCCTCTGCAAGTGAGGTGCTTAAAGCTAATTTATCAAATTTCAGTGATATCCCCCATTTAATAAAGTTTCACTAAAATCTAAAAACCACACACCAGGATAAACAGCATTCCATTCCTCACATCATATTAAAAGCAATGTTATCCCTTTTGATTGAAGTAGGTGGCCGAAATCTGGACTCTTTAGAAGTTGTTTCTGTTAGGAAATGCATTCCAGAATCTGTTGGGGTTCTTTGTGTATTTTTCCCTTTGAACATGAATTCATCCTGCAGCTCAGCTGATCTGTTTACTGTCACTGAAAAGGTATTCCCATCCCACTCTTTCCAAACTCTAACTTTACCCTTCTTCTTCCCTTACTCTCTGGTCAATTCTGTTCCCTACCCTTTGCATTGGCTCAGCCGGTTGTTAAACACTTTCCACAAGCTGATTCAGCTCATTAAATTAGCAGTGCTACTCAGCCATTTCAGTAATCAATTTTTCTGTGTTTTTGTGATTTAAGTCAGTTGACCCAACAACAATGAAAACCACAGACAACAGGTAAAGGCAATTCATAGCAGGCCACAAGGAGGGCTTACAGGGTCATGCAGAAAAGGTTTTTTCTTGGCAGCTTTTCACCAGCATTCCTCCATTCGGTGGTCCCTGTTTACTGGATAATGCATCAACGCCAAAACTTTGCCAGCATTCTGCACACACATTCTGTCCATGACAAAATACTTCTGACCAATAACTGTGCATCTATAGATACCTCCAGTTCAGTACATGGCTAGTAGTTTCACTTATTTTATACCTGAAACAAATACACTTTCATGAATGGTGACCTACAGGTTACAACAGCTGATCCCCTACTAAACAAACACGTGAAAGAAACATCTGTAATTTGGTTGCAAAGCAACAGAGAGCTATTGAGAGAAACACATGGCTAAGAAAACAGATATTTTTTCCCCCTGTTTCAAAATACTACTTAAAATCAGGTTGGTTTGTTTGTTTTTTCCCTTCCCCGGGAAAAATAAAATCAATACGGCAGTAAGAAAAGTAAAAGCACAAACTGCTGACACACATAAGTCACTAATACAACTAATACCTTCCCAAATACACAGAGTCTCTGGGAACGTGCACCCTTTATTTAAAAGGGGGGGGACACAAGGAAATATCCCGTGTGTTAGGTTTTCCCTGAATTGCCCTTAAGGGACAAAACTCACCCACTGAACTCTTACAGGATTTACCGCCATTCTCGTTTTGCCCTAGGAAACATATAAAGAGAGGGTTGACACGCTTGCTTCTTCTAGAACTTCTAGCCAAAGTCGAGCAGCCAAAATGCTGGTGATGAGACCCTTCTCTTCCGAATTCTCAAGCGATACTCTTAAGAGAAAAGCAAGTAACCAGGCCTCTTGTAGAGGACGACCACGCTGTCCTCCCCAAAAGACACATCTTGCCCCTGAGCCGCACTTACTTCTCTTGGATGCGAGGTGCTTCCTGCGGGGCCGGGGCTGCCAGGGGAGCCAGAGGCACAGCGCAGACCCCTGCCCATGGCAACACCTCGCACAGGGGAGCGGTACCGAAGGCAGCCGAGGCGAGAGTCGCTCTCGCTGGCCGGGGCGGCTGCCGGAGGCGGCTGAGGGGAGCGGCCGAAGCGCCTCTGCCCCCGCCCCGGCCCCGCCCCCGCCCCTCCCAACATCCGGGTCCCCGCCGGCGCCGCGGCGCCGCCGCCCGCTCCGCGTCCCGGGGAGGCGGCGGGGCAGGGGAGGGAGGAGGAGGCAGCAGCGAAGATGGCGGCGGCGGTGGGGAGAGCCGGCTCCTTCGGCTCCTCTTCTTCTTCCGGGCTCGGCTCGGCTGCCAGCTTTTCCTCTGCTTCCTCCGCCGCTTCTACGGCCACGGCCAACAACAACAACGCGGAGCTGCGCGCGGGCGGCGATGAGGACGATGGGCAGAACCTGTGGTGAGTGCCCGCCCCGCCCCGCGGACCCGGGCGCTCTGGCCGCCGCCCCGGGAGCGCCTCGGTGCCCTGCGGGGGGCGAGAGGAAGGGGCTGGATAATCCCCCCGCCCTGCTGGCGCTCAGTGCCTCTCAGTCACTGAGCTGGGGGGGCACCTCCCCTTGACAGTGGCAGCCTCTGCCCTGCCCCCGCCCCTCATGCCGTAGCCCCCCCATGCCCATGAGATGGCGAGGGTGGGGACCGCGAGGAAGCGGGGGACCCTTCCTAAGCGCTGTCGTCTCTCCGCGCCAGGTCCTGCATCCTCAGCGAGGTGTCCACGCGCTCCCGCTCTAAGCTGCCTTCGGGGAAGAACGTCCTTCTGCTGGGTGAGGAAAGCATCCCGATCCCTCTGCCTTCCCCTCCGCACACTGACTAAGGAAAGCATCCCGATCCTTCTCCCATCCCCGCCGCATACAGGCTGGCTCCTGAGCCTTCTCTGGGGCGCCTGCAGCTTCCCTTGTTTAGCGCCCCAAGGGAAGGGGGCGGGGGTTGGGGGGGTGATGGGTGGCAATGCACTATCTTAACCCTCCCGCTTCCTCCCTTGCATGGCTTTGCTTCATTCTGGAGGTTGTCCACGGATGCTTTCGACGCGCCCCTCATCGTAGGTACCTCGCCATGATACCCTCACTGTCCTTCCCCCAGCCTGGCTCCCTAGGCGGAGATGGCTTGGATGGGGAGCTGTTATTGTCTCTCTCCCCGTGAGCGTCGGCTTCGGGGGGCGTGCGGCTCCCGAACGCTCCCTCGGCGGAGCCGGCGGTGCCGCTTGCTGGCGCTTGCGGTGTGTCATGCGGACACAAAAACCGCTTCCGTGGCCCGAGCGGCATCAATGACGGTGCTGCCTGCGGGCCGGAGGGCGGGGAGGGCCGTGCGGGCTCTGCCCTGCCCACTCGCGCCCAGCGTGGCGGCACCGGCGGCTGCGCTGCCGCTCCGCATCTCCACCCAGGGCCTTAGTCCAGCCTGGCCCTCGGCGAGGTGAGAGGTACGGAAGGGGACTTTGGTAGGGCGGTAATGAGATACCGAGCTGCAGTTCATGAAGGAAAATGATACGTCAAAATTAAAAGCTTCATGGAGGAGAGAGAGAAATGGATGCTCTCAAGTGTATGTGTATGCATAATTAGTATTAGTATAGTGTGAGTTTTGTTATTTTGTTTTGTTTTCTTTTTTCTGAAAGACTATTAAATACTGTTACCAGTAGACAGCATAATGAGTCCAGGTGTATGGATTTATAACTAGCTGCTCCTTCCACTCCTTTTGCCAACCTCCCTGTCCCCAGAAAGACCCATGTTAATATTTGGAAACAGTGTTAAAACTCAGTAAGGATATTCTTGCAGACTGCACACTGTGATTCTGTGTAGTCTTGTGGCTTATGCTCTCTTGAGGTTTTTCAAGTTAGGTTTTTTTTTTTTTTTTTTTTTTTTTTTTTTTCCTCTATGATCCTAAAGCAATCACTGTGATTCTTTTCTTCTTGTTTTGATAAGCTGAGTGGTTACTTACAACTGACTGAGAAGGGGAAGGATGTTGTGGATGTGCAAGGATGATAGCATGGTCTTCTGAAGCTCTTACAAGACTTGCTACCCTTTAATTTGTTGCTTTGTATGTTATGTAATTAAATAGGATATTGAGATTGGAAGTTGCAGTGATATTAAACAAAGGGATATTTCATAACAATTGACAGCTTGTTATGTGTCACTTTGAATCTAAATTGGATGATTGGCCTTACTGAAGTTGAAAGATTCTTCTTCAAGCTGTGATCCTTGTCAAGAAGATTATGCTGTTTGTTTTTCCTCTCTCTTCATAGGCAGGTAATCCTTAGTGCTCAGTAACTGGAGACTGCTTCCTTCAAAGCTGGAAAGGATATCATAGATTGTTTCCAGATATTCATTTAGTTTGTACTATAGAACCTGTTGTATATAAATTTTCTTTTTTACCATTTATGTAGAGCTTATAGAATGACTTAATGTAATACTTCTTTCCTTTATTTGACTGATGCTTTTTTTTTTTTTTTTTTTTTTTTTTTTTTTTTTTGAAAGTGTACAGATTTATAGAAGACATTCTAGTTCTTGCTTAGAAACTGAGTTTTCTGGAAGGCCTTGATTCAACAGGGGGTAAAAACCCCCCAAATTTGGCATGTATTTAGGAAAAAGAATATCAGATCTGAGGACTGGCCAGTGAGGACCATTGCCATGTTTTTCATGAGAATATCTGATCTTTGTTGTTCACTTGCAAGTCATGGTGCTGCTCCTGAAGCACAGTGGCGCGGGAAAAGGAGAGGTCTTATGTATTCTCTATTGGACAGATTCAGTTTGTGAAGCTCTGTGAAGCTCTGTTTCTTGTGAAGCCCAAGTATCCTTCAGATTCTTGGGCTGTGTTTACAGTTTCTCTGTTATCAAACATTTCCTCTATGTTCAAGCTTTGTTCCTTTAGATAGTTTTGTATTAACTTTTGTTACTAATACAGAGTGCTTCCTGGCATGATTATTTTCAGTTTATTTTTACTTTCAGTACTTTTAAGCAAAAAGGTAAAGCTGACCAACATCTTGGTGGTTTTCAGTCAATTTGTGGCAGGCAAATATTTACTGTATAAACAGTCATATTGGTCAGAACTTGCCAGATGAAATATGATTGATATTAACAAATGAGTGCTTATTTTCAGTACAAAAAATCTCTCTGCATTTAAAAAATCTCTTAAACCTCCAACATCCCATGGCCCCACCCTGAAAAATCAACTGGAAAAACCCACCATGTAGTATTCTTTTGTTTGCTAGGGCAGGTTTTCTAATTTGCCTAATTTCATAGTTGTATGCCTAATTGTTCTGGGAACCTCTCTGTGTCTGGCATGCTAATTCTGCTATTTCAGTATTTATTTTTAGCTGTGTTGACATCTCATTTTTAAGAACCTGGAGAGCATTTGGAGTTATCTAACTACAGGAGACTGGAATGCCGAATGTTAATTTCTAGATATGGCACATAGTTTTGTGAAGTGAAGTTTAACAAACAATGTTGGTAATCGCTTGCTCAAAATCAGTCCAAAATTAATTGACTTCCAGTTTTACTTCTCCAAAGTTGTTTCACTTGCAGTTATTTTTTCAATAACTATTTTTCTTTAAAGTTTAAACTCTAATTGATGCCACATGTGGCCTGAAAGTGTCTCATCTATCTGTTCTTATGTGAACTAATAATAAAAGTGCAAGCTTTGCTAAACTTTACTGTAAGTCCCTTATACTCTGATTCCTGGGTAGTTTTGTCACAGTGGCCACAGCTACCTCATTTAGCAAACTATATCAGCAGAAAATGTAAAATGTCCATGCTTTCTTAAGGACATTGGGTGCTCTCATTGCTGTTTCCAGCTGCTTTTTACAGATAGCCAATGCACTGTGTTTTTGTTGCTCTTGCTTAATTTTTTTCTCTTTTTTCTTCTTCTCCTGGATTGTCTTTTGCTCACTTGTGTAATAAAGGTAGTTGATCACAGGAGATGGTTTTTGTGATGAGAAAACTGATGCTTATAACTGGGAGCTCTCATGTTCATTCCCTTTCTGATATATCAGCAAGTGGAGTAGAGGGGAGCAGCTGACAACTCACCATTGCAAATTATGGATGGAATCCATAAGTGCTGTGGAATGTGTGAAGGCTTGGATTCAGAGACCCGAACTAATAATCTATCCAATAAACTGCTGCATGCATTCAAGCAGTAATGTTCAAAGTCATTCCAGGATGCACCAGAACACAGGCTCCCAGCTGGCAAGTGAATTGAATAGTTGTTTTTTTATCTGGCTTTGTGTTTCATATATTCCTCTGTCTCTGAAGCACAGTATATTCTTTGCCCACAATTTTAACAATATCAAACCATCCAGTGACATTCGTATGCCTGGTTCTCGGTGTCTGTATTGCACAATTATGCTTCTACTGAATCACTAGTGGGTTTGGGGTTTTTATGCATTTCACTCGATGATAAAAGCTTTGAGTTTAATGGGCAGTGAGAGTTCAACTGCCTCATGTCCACATTTTCTCTCTACCCCAGACATCTCACTTGCCAGGGCTAGGCCTGTTTGTTTGAATCTTGGAGCTCTGCTCCTGTCCAGTGGCTGTAAGGATGCTTGGAAAGAAGCACAGTCCACAGCTAATTTACAGGTACACTTTTCTGTGTGTACATGGACCATTTTCTGCAATAAGAGCTATTCCCAATTTATCTTCAAGAGCAGGTGTAGCTTGCTGCTTTCTTCCAGTGGACCTGTGGAATATAAAGAACCTGAAAATTAAGTTTTGATACAGCAAATTTTTGTGAGGGTATAAAATTAGTACTTAAATTTGTACTCAACACTATAAAAATAAGTTTTTCTTTTATTTTTTCCTTTTCAAAAAGCTGACAGCTTCATTGTTATCATTTAATCATTGAAACTGATAAAATTCTGCTTGCTCACACCGTCCATATTATTAATCTCAAATATTTTAAATTCCCTAGTACTGCAGAAGTTAACTCAGAGGGTTTCTTTTTGTCCTTTCCTTGCAACTAGTTCACCTTCTGCAGGCAATGAAAGCCTTGCAAATGTAGTCAAATTGTGTTTAGGTCAGCAGAGTTATGCTTCTAAAGTGTCAATTGTTTTGATGGCGCATTGACCTAGATAAAATTCTAATTGCTTGTTTTGTAGCTACATTTTTTTAGAATTAAGTAGTACTTCTTTGTTGTATCCTTCCTGCTATAATACCCTTCCAAAAATACAGAATTACAAGGATGCTGTGTAGTAGAAGTCACTTAGAACAGCAAGGAAAGTTCTGAAATTCTTGAATTGCAGTTACTTTCATTTGTCTCCTCAGTGTCAGAGGTGCTGCTGGTTACTGGATCTATCTCAGAAATAGCTCCAAAGGTGAAGAACATTGAAAGGAATTGTGCTTCTATGTTCTCCAAGCAAGTTAGTGGCAGGAGGACCAATAATGGTGTCCCATGGATAGTAACACAGGATTATTCTATTTTGGTAGTGAACCTGGATAAAATACAGTAGACAACTTCCTGCTATGTTAAAGGAGAAAGACTGAGTTAGGAATGGATGCTGTTCATAGTCACTGTAGAATTCTCTGCAATATTTGCCTTTCCCTGACTGTGGGTCTCTTGAAGCACAGGTAACACCATTACTGCTGTACCTGTTTCCACAGTCAAGCCGTGTATTCTTCTGGTGCAGAACATGGCAAAAAGACTTGCTGGAGGAGTTGTCTGCAATCTGGTTTCTGTTGTGTTGAAAGGCTGAAGTGCAGTTAAGGTGCTCCTCAGAAAAGTTATTTAATTTTTCAGTGCCACAAACATACTGAGTGAATTGTATATGAGGGGAAAGACTTATCTGGCAAAGTAAAATAAACTTGGAGGAGACCATTTTTTATTCAATGAGCAAATAAAAATTTAGTGACAAGTTATTTGTAAACTTGTTACGGCCTACTTATTGTGAACTTCCATGTTGGTTTGAGAGATTGTAGAGAGGGCTCTCATCAGCATAATGAATTTTGTTCTTTAATTCTCTGAAAGCAAACTAAATTTGGCTTACTCTGATTATTTTGGTCTTGTTCTGTAAAAGGCGTTCTTCAATTAGTATAGAATGTGTAAACAAGCCTCTTTCACTAATATGCAGCTGTAGAAAAGGCAGTTATTAACTTGTGACAAGTATTTTGTCTTGAAAATAGCATTAGGGCACATGTGCTTGGTTCTAGTAGGAAGAAGATCATGATGTCTCTACACTACTGTGTTGGGATTCAGGCTTTCCACATGGTGTGGAACAGAGATTGCTCTGGTTTTCTGGCAAGGCATCTTTGCTCCATTTGTTAACACATGTTTAGACTTGATGGCTTTGTTATATCACATTTAAGCAAGGTAGGTTTTTTTCTGTTAATAAAAATATTCAATATTTTATGCTACAGATATTGGATGTTCTGAATTTTTCTACCCAGAAGCTATATTTTCATCGTAAAAAGTATAAAGCTGATTCACAAAAGTCTGTTTGGGGTGTGCCGAAGATGTTACTTGGGACCATTACTTCTGGTTTTATTTGGCCTTGTTTGAACATGTTTTTTTTTTAGAGATGAGTTGTAGAATTCCCATATCAAGCTGAATTTTAATTGATGGATTTATAATGGAAACAAAAAACTTCCTTCAAGGAACCACTAGGATTATAGACTACAAACAAGTAAGGCATCCAGGGTTTTTCAAAGAGCTGTTGGAAAAAAAAAAAAATCACAGTCCTGGATTGAAGAGGGGCAGGCTACCAATACTGATGACACAAAAGAAATGTTCACTTCTTGCTTCTTTGCCTTGACATATTTTAAACACACTGGACACTTTACAATGGAGAAGCAATTTAAGCAGACAGTCAAAGCTCATGTCTGTCCTGGAGATAACACATTGATTGCTCTTCCATGTACAGACTTCTGTGACAAGTAAGAAATACCTTGTTACAGGACTAGTGAAATTCTACTTCTGTTTTCATTTTCTGAACTGAAAGAAATGTGGAAATAGTATGAGTACTTAATATTTTGAATTTGAAGATGTTAGTTGAAAGTTTGGAGGAGTTCTGTAAGGGAGAGCCTAAGTCCTCTCTAATTGTGATAGTTTATGGCTGAGCCGTTGGTGTAGCAGGACATAGACAGCCTGTTTGCCTGCACTCACTTGATTTTCTGCTCAGTAAACATGCTTTTTGCCTGGAGTAGTGAGAAGGGAGGAGGCTGGGAAGGGTTTCTGTTGTTACAGTTTCCTATATGTTTGGGGGCAGCAGCAAGAAGGATGTTTTCAAAATCTGTTTTGTGAACAGAATAGCACCTTGGACAGAGGAGCTTTCACAAGCCCAAACAAGCTCATCAGAGGAAAGTAATAGCGTTTGTTTAGCTGAGTGCAAGACTTTCCATTTTGTTAACAAGACAGTGAAATACTGTGTGTAAGCAGTTTGGTTTGGCTTTGTTTCAGCTGCTTCCTAGCCTGACTTCTATGCAAAATTAAATCTGTTGTTTTACTTTTACTTGTGTTCAGCTTTGGTGCATAGCATCGCTTGCTAGAAACATCACTTCTGTTTCCTCACTGTTGTATTAATGTGTGAGTGCAGTTTGGTATAATGGAGAATTTTTGTTCTTTAGTATTTACTCTGAAAAAGGAGGCCTTTTTATGTTATTTGCAAAAGAAGGATGCAAAATCTACCTGATTTTTATTCTACCTTGAAATGCTATATCAGAAATACTACATCAGAAATGTTTTGCTCTGTGAGCTTATGTATGGAAGTCAGTTGTTAATTTAATTATCCCACACTTAAAAATAAATAAGAAGTTACAGGGTTTTCCAAAATTCTGAAATGAAGTGGAAGATGATGGTAATTATTCTTGAAGGTGCATAAGGCTCTGTTTTCTATATTGCTTCAGTAGCACTTAAAAAGAAATTCTCTTTCATAATACTAATATGCAATGATGTTTGAGCTTAGGGAATATGAAATTTTCCTTTTGTCTGAAACTAAGCAGCATTACTTTTTCATATACTTTAGAGATATCCAGAGTCAAACAAAAAAAGGTAAACATGTTAAATGTATTAAGGTTTGTAATTTGAAAAGCCATATATGAGTATATATGTATTGTGATTGACATTTTTTCTAAACATATATACTTTTATATATGTCCCAGGTAGGTATTAATGTTAATTATTTTTAGTATGTTGTGCATTATCAATCAAACCTCCAACAGGTAGACTTTAATTTCCTCACATATATTTCCCTCTCCTCTGAGGAGAAGAGTCTGTACATAGTAAAGGCATTACAATAAAATGTTTGAGTTTCAAGAAGTCTTAAAAGTTAGCACTTAGAATTAATTTGATAACAAGATTTCTAAAAACTACCTAGGAGTTTTAGATAAACACTGTTTTAAATTTTTCTGGTTTGATATTCTTGCTGAAGAGTAGCTACAAAGCAAAAGTCTGCTGCTGCTCTTTCCTAGCGTGACTCAGTATATTCAAAATGTGTTGACTTTTCAAGTGTTTTTTATTGAAGACAAGGTTGGGAAAAAATAGTAACAAGGATGCAAATACATTTGCAGTTGTTATGATTTCAAAAGGTGTATGCAGCATACTACACACAGAAAGTAGAAAGAAGAAGAAAGAAGAACAGAAACCTCAAGTCTTAGCATGTTGGGTTTCACTAAGTGTGGGGTTGGACCAGCTGACCTTTGAAGGTCCCTTCCAACCCACGCTGTTCTGTTTTGATTCTGTGTTCTCTTGGCCAAGACAGTTATCTTTTCCTCACCTTTATGATCAATTGTTTGGGCAAAAAGGAGGAAGTCCTTGTGTCATAAATGATGGTCCTGTTGTTACTTCCTCACAGCTTTTTAAATAAAAATGACTAATTTGGCTTAAATATGTCAAGAACTCTGGATCTCCTATGGGGTAGGGCACATGTGGCTAGGCACCTATTTTGTACGCTTGCAAATGGGTCATCCTGTTTGTAAACTAGTTGGCTTATGTAGTACTATTATTATTAATTAATTATTAACTTCATAATTCACTGATGCATCATTCTGGCTTCCCCTTGTGAAAAATGAGTGCTGCTCTCTTCATGCAGTAGCTTGTACAGCACTGTTATGTGTGTCAGTGATCCTGCCTGATCTTGATGTTTTGGAATGGGTGAATATTTGCTAAGGACAAGAGCACAGACAGGCTTCCTCATGGAACAGATTAAATTCAGGTAGTTCTGTGATGGAAGTCTGAAATTACTGCTGTGTGTGCATATATGTCCAGAGGTACTCATTTTACATCAAATCAATTTGTCTTGCACTGTACTGGCAAAACTTCTTTCAGTGTAGAGGGGAAAATAAAATTCCAGTTCTTACTTTGCCATTCACTACTAATTTAACAGTATTGAACTCCAATTTATTTTAGACATTTTGAAATACAAGGTTGGAGAGGAAATGACATAACACAGGTCCATGACAAGTAAGGGGCTTGTGGGAAGTATATTTCAAGTTTGCCTGTATTGCTTAGCCTGAGCACTTTGCAACAATAGTTGTCCAGATATTAGCCTCTGTATATGTTTTAGTTTAGACTGTTTAGGTCTATCTTTTGCAGAACTTTTTACAACCACAGGTGTTTTTTAGACTTGTTGCAGCTACTTTAAGGACTGGTAGATACACACAGGAGATAGTAAAGTTTCCCAAATTTAAGCAAGTTGAAATTTTTATTGTCACTCTAGTATGCAAAAGAACTTAGCTGGAAGGTAACTGTTCTGAGAAATTCAGAAAGCTCTTAACTGCAACCCGTCATTAAAAGGAATAACAAATTTTGATTTGTCTTACCTGTTGAGCCTTCTGATGGCACATATTAATTGAAGCTGCCAATTCAGAAAGGTAAAATAGTACAATGAATCATACAGACATTGTTGGCAAAAGTTAAAGCAGCTTCATAACATGTCAGAGCAGCAGTTCATAAATCTTCTCAGTTATTTGTTGATGACAATTTTAAGAAGCTTGGATAAGTACAGAGGTGAGACAGAGGTAGAATTGTAATTCACCTATGATGGGGAAGCTTGAACTCTTCACTTTTTCATCAGAATTATTTAAAAGACATTCTCACAAGAGGAAAAGCTTGATGTATGACTAGAAAATAGCACTGCTTTCCAATGGTTATTTAAAACCAGCTGTAATTGTTTGCTCAAGTATATCTTGATTTAATACAGGGGCTCGCAAATTAACCCTTTAATTGCGGATAAGGTAAAGGGATACAACTTAATTTTTTATTTAACTTGTCTGTACTTTACTTCAAACTTCAGTTCTGGTCTTATTTCTCTCTCAAAATATATTTCATTTAAAATACATTAATTCCATTGAGTAAAATCCCCACAGCACTTTAGATTAAGCAGTCTTATGTTTTCCAGTGTTAGTGAAGTATGAAAATAATGCCATCCTCTAAATTGAAGACTTCATGTGGCAGTCTTGGGGGATGATATGTTAGGCAAATTCAAAATCAGTCTATCAAAGTATGATATCTGTTCTTTACAGTGGTTACAGCTGTAGTGTTTTTAATGTAGCCGTAGTGACATCTGTAAGATCATCGTCAGTTCTCTTTAAAGGGACAAAAACATCATTATGTTTAGCAGTGAAAATTACTGCCCTTGAACTTTTGTCTTTGTTATGTGATTAAAAGCAAGTGTTTAGACTCTCTTGCTATAGGAGAGACTTGGGAAATGTTCTGTTTGTCACAAAATTGATAAAGTGCTTCTTAGGGACATGGGATTAATCTTAATTTTATAAGCTGTGAGTGAGCTTCAAGAAATTTGTAAGTCTGTTACATACTCATCATTCTGCAAAATAGAGAAAAAAACAAACTGGCAAACCCCTGCTTTGTGTCCAAATTCAGCCTGATTACTCTTTTGAACTGGAAAAAATGCACACAAAGTTTTCCAACTCTGAGACCTATGACTACAAATGAAGGTTTTCAAGAAGGGTCTCTGGCAGTAGTTGAGGTGTTTACATTGTGCATGTGCTGTAAGGTTCAGTGGTTATCGAAGCTCCCTTTGGAGGGGAGAGAATAGGAGTGAATGGATCTGGATTGCAGGCTTGTCTCTGCTATCCAAATACACACACGTGTATTGTAAGGCAGTGGGCTTACTATTTGTCACTTATTTTTAAGGTTTCTTGGGACATGTAACAGAAAATATTCAAAGAAACCAATTTATAAAAGCTGAGGTAACAGATTTGCCTTATTCAGTGTGCTATTTGAAATGAGAGAGTTCTGAACTGTAAGAGGAGCTTAGTGTGAATTGAACTCTACTTTAGGAAAACTTTGTTACTACTTTGATTGTGGCTGAAGGACTGAAATTGTTTGAGGTATTTAACTATTTCTTGGCATATCCTTTTAAAGATGGGTATAAGAGCCTATTTCAGGTAGCATAGTTGGTGGCATAAATGCTTTATCAATAAGTAGAAAAAATATTTGAAGCTGAAACATTCACTTAGAACAGATGGATGATTTGGGCAAAACCTGCTGTGTTTCAAAACTCCAATGAGCTTGGTCACCCTGTTAGGATATAGTTTTCTTCTAGCCCCAGGTGGTTTTTAATATGTAACTGTGATTAAAGACTGAGTGGTATCTTTCTTCTGTCTCTCCAGGTGAAGATGGAGCAGGTAAAACTAGCCTAATAGGAAAAATTCAAGGAATAGAGGAGTACAAAAAAGGAAGAGGAATGGAGTATTTGTATTTAAATGTGCATGATGAAGACCGAGATGGTGAGTCTGTATTTGCAACAATGTCTTAAACCAGTTTGAAAGCAAGGGTTCAGTAGTGTGGTATTTGAAATGACAGTGGGATGTTTTTCTGTCTTTATAGTATGCAGGAATCCAACTTATGCCAGAAGTGATTTGTATCATTAGGAAGTTTGTCTGTGTAATTTCTTTGGTAGATACCAGGAATGACCACTTAAGTGGTAGAGGAGGAGAGGAATCTGTCAAAAGAAAAAGCTAAAAAAATAAAAAAGACCAGGGAAGCAGACTTAGCTGCAACGTTCTGAATAGATGTGTGTTTCTCAGACCTAGAGGAGAAGGTGCCCAGGCTTCCATTTCATTTCCATTCAATTGCTATCACCATTTCACTTGCTGTGGCAAGTAGTTATCCTGAACCTACAGAGAAACCTTTGTCTTGCTGGCACACAATCTGCAAGACTCCTGTCATTGACTGATGGGTACAATTGTGCACAATGCTAAAGAGGATGTAAAAAACAAACAAGAAAACCCAAAAACTTGGGTGAAGGTATGGCTAGAAAGGAAAAAGCGTTTAAGATTCTATTTAATAGCCCAGTACCTGGAATTACAGGATGTGAATAAGGATATATGGGAAGCTTTTGGAGAAAAGTGGGAACTCTTGTGTATACTATAAAAAAATCCCAAACATGTTGAAGGAGAGCTAGAAGAAACTGGCCTTTTTCTTTTTTCTGAAATCACCTGCTTTCCTGATATTCATGTCTGGGTATTGATCTCAAAGATGGTTTGGAACCAGATTTAAGAAGATTGGAAGTTTGCTTTAAATGTCTTCCACAGAACTTCTGTAACAAGTAATAAAAATTTACCTGAAAGGAAATGCAATTACATTAAGCCAACTAATTTTGAATCAATGTCTCTTCTTTTACTGCACAAGTATTTGTGAATTTGTAGTATTGTGATATTTTTGGGGGGGAAAAACAGTTTAATGGTCTATTTTTATGGTGATTGTCTTTTTGCAAATTGAAAGAGTAAACTGCCTGTTAAGTCAAACTCAATCATTAAAACCTTGCAGTTCTTTAGTTTTTTGAGTGGCCAAGGTACATTCTATCCTCTAAGAGTTATCCAAGCATGTCAGATGGAGTTTTGAAAGGGAGATGGCTGTTCTCGAGAGCTGAGCAGGCCAATGGCTGCAAAAAGATGATGGAGTTAACACAGTTTTCTCTTCTAAGCTGCATCTTGAAGAAAATGTTTTCCTACTCAAAAATGGTGGACGACTATTTTGGAAATGTTGAATGCTTTCTCAGATCCTCCCTTTTCAGATAATGTATTGAAGATCTTCAGTTATCAGCCATTAAATATCAGGGTTTGACAGGGGAGGAGCTTGTCTCCCACAAGCTGCAGATTGCTGCATCATTGTGTTTGTTTGGTGGACTGATAAAACATCATCTGCTTTCTTCCTTGTATTTTACATGTCCAAAGAACATTCAATAGCCATTATGTAGTGGTGTGTTTCAAGTAAATCTCATTAAATGTTTTTCCTTTTTTTTGTAGACCAAACAAGATGTAATGTATGGATTTTGGATGGTGACCTATATCACAAAGGTCTTCTTAAATTTGCAATGGAGGCAAGCTCTCTAAAGGACACTCTAGTTATGTTGGTAGTAGATATGTCTAGACCTTGGACTGCACTGGATTCTTTACAAAAATGGGCAAGTGTTGTAAGAGAACATATTGACAAGTTAAAAATTCCTCCTGAAGAAATGAAAGAAATGGAGCAAAAGTGTGAGTATTCTGCAAATACATGGGAATCAATTTAAATATGCTTAATGCTTTCTGCACCATTTAATCTCTCCATTGCAGTCTTTTTCATTCTTTGGAAGTGTTATTTAAAATTAGAACTGACCAAGCAAGTCTAGCTTCAGATAAGTCTCAAGAAACTATGTGAACAATACTAGTACTTCTTTCTAACAGAATAACAATGTAGGGGGGGGGAAAAACTTTCAGAATGAACACAGCTGAAATTACAGTCTTGATTTTTATGTGTTCTTCTAGATAAGATTCACCAAGAAAAAAAAATTCTAAGCATTCAGTTTTTCATTTATTTGTTTAAAGGCAGATCACTGCATCAAGTTTCTTAACTGTTCCTGTAGGTAGCCAGTTAGAGAATCAGGGACCTGTTCTGTGCCTACCAAAAGTGTAAATTTTGAGAGGATTCATGGCAGGATGGCCATGTCTGGGCCCCTTCCACTTGAAAAGTTTTATTGTAATTATGATTGATGTTAACAGAGCTATTATTTCTTGCTCTGTGAGTATCTTGTCTTTTTAGTTTTAAACATTAAGAAGACAAAGGTTTTGCAGGGCTTCTTAAACTGGCTGACTGAACTCACATTATAGCTCCTTATTATTTTGAGCAACCCTTAGCATTTCCCTTAGGGTAGTAGAGTTTGAGTCTTTCACATTCATCTCTCAGTGAATTACTACAAGGAAAAGATTTGAGAAAGCTGTTTGTTGAGATGAAATAGCATGATTAAACTTTCTTTTTAAGTCTGAAGTTGCACTCTAACTGGTACATTCTTAAGCAATGAGTGCTTATGCTAATTTAGAAATGCAGGTTGTAGCTGTGCTGTGATGAAGTGGAACTTAAGGTGACAGTTGTAGATACTCTGGAATGAGTTATGAGGAATATTAGTTGTTTTGCTTGTCCCTTTAAGAGAGAGATTCTTCGAAGGGAATATCATCCTTGAGAATTGTATCTTCCACAAGAATTTGGTTAGGTTGAAGGAGCTGAGCTCACTTGGATGTGTTTTTTGGTTTGGTTTTGGATGCTAATGCATGTGTATTAAATGTCCTCAAACTCTTTCAGGATAGGATTTTTCTGGTTGAAAGTATGGATACAGTATCTATGTTACCAAAAGTGTATAGCTGATAGTTTTGCTTCTTCACAGACTAAGTGAACAGAATAGAAAAACTCTGCAAAATCCAGAAAATGTAAGCGATGAAATGACTCAAGAAAAAAAAAAAGCTACTCCATTTAGTTTTGTTTGTTCTGGTTTTCTGTCATCTGGTCTAATTCTTACAGATATAAGTTGTCTGAACACTGGGTATAACAGAGGGCCTGAACACAATCCAGATGTGACTGGAAGCTGTTTTTGTTTTGATCCTGTTGTGAAGTGACTTCATGCATTGCTAGGCGGGCAGGAGCTTGACACTGCCAAAAGGAGGCGGGAACATTGCTTGTCTGACTTTTGGCTGCAGGATCCCACTAGATTCTTGTGTCAGGCTCAGTGCTCCTGAGAGCTACCGGGACTGAAATCTACTGAGGGTTTGTGTGTGTAGTTTTCTGGAGGCATGCTGCTGTGTTTGTCTTCAGTTTTAGCAGCTGAACTCCACTCAAAGACAGACCCTGTGAGGACTAGAACTGGTACAGAAAGGCATTTGGGGATACATAGCAGCTGTGTGTGAAGGGTTGAAATAGCTCTTCCTTTTCACTGAATTAATCTGTGTTTAATGAAATTGTGTTTCTGAGGAAGACCTGAGATAGTATTCCACAGATTTGGAGCTGTGATACGCTAAATTAATCCTTCTTTTTACTGCTTTCCCTACTTACATAAAGATTAGTATGTTATGATCACACATTGGGAATTTTAGGAATCCGCTGGAGGATTTATGCAATTATCCAAGGACAGGATACTTTACAGGAAAGACACTATAGAGTGACTGGCATATTGTGGTGAGAACTCTGGGTTTCGGATACGTTCAGTTAATCTCAGAAGCTCTTCGGACCAGACTTGAATTAGCAGCATTCCCTGAATTAGAGCCTGGGTTGACAGTCTGAGATGATAATCTGTGCATGTGCTTTTTGTTATTGTGAACTCCAAGATCTGCAGAAAAATTGAATAATCTTGACCTAATATAATTTTTCCTCTAGGGCGTTGAAATAAGTCTTGCCCTGTTAATTGCACAGATGCTTTTCTAGGTATGAACTGGGAGTGTTTCAGTCAGTTTAGTGAAGGAAGCAGTGGATTAGCCCAGAAGTGAGGATGTTCTCGTGTAGTTCACTGCCCCTGTGCGTGATGCAGCTGAGCTGCTGTGCTGCCTGACTTCTTGTGCTGAATCAGGATGTGCTGCTCATGGAATAGTAGGCAGTGGTTTGGTTTGGTAGAGCCTTGTTTCCGCTGTGTGGAACAGGACATGTGATGTGAAAAACACAGACGTTTTGTGCCTCACATCTCATCCCTGACTGCAGGAATAGTAAGTGACTGTGTAATTAGAGGCTTGGGCGTGTGCAGCGGAACATGACAAGGACTTGCAACAAGAATTAGAAAAAAAGAAAGAGTGTAACTTACTCTGTTTGCTACATTTTAAAATACTCTCTGATAATTTTAAAACATACCAAATGTTTAGTATGCTATTAATTAGTTATAAAGCTAGTTTAAACTAGGGTTTATATATTCTATTCTTTTTGTTTATACTACTATTGAGTCACTGTAAAGAGAGTGAAGTGTAGACAAAGGGGTCTGTAGGTAAAACCTGGTATACAGTAGCAGCTAAGCAGTTTGTGTGAGGCTTTATTCTGTTTATTCTGACAAACTCTTCCATTAACTTTGCCAAGAAGAATGGAAGGAAACTTACTTCCTTTAGGAAGCAGATCAAACAGTAATCCTTAGTACCAACTGCCTAGTGGTTTCACAATGATAAAAAAAGAGATTTCATGTTGTCCATATGGGCAGTTTTATCTGATCATGTTCTTCTGGCTGCTGATCCAGCAGATCTCAGACTTTGGTTCTCCCTTGTGCTGCACAGAGCCAACAGCTAGCCAGGACTAGATGCATGCTCCGCTTTTTCAACACCAAGATGCAGAAGTATTATACAATCAACAGTGCTAGAAATCAATGGCAGTGGAAATCATTGTTGAAATAATAAAGCAGCTGATGTTTTAATGCAACTTTTTTTACTTTCAGTGGTAAGAGACTTCCAGGAGTATATAGAACCAGGCGAGGATTTTCCAGCTTCTCCACAGAGAAGAAATACTTCATTACAGGAAGACAAAGATGACAGTGTGATTTTACCCCTGGGTGCAGATACACTAACATGTAACTTAGGCATTCCTGTAGTTGTAGTTTGTACAAAGGTTTGTTTCATGTTTTAGGTTTTTTGCGTATTTTATTGAAGTAACTGTCAATTGTGGATTGGGGTGGGAAGTGCATGGTTATTAAGTTATTCTGGATATCTTACTTGAGAATTCTTTAAAAGTGTTTAATATTGAAGGTTGGTTATCTTCTGGAACCCATTATTTAATGTTATTTTGGAGTTAGCTTTCCCTTTAGTTCTACCAGTTTTCAAAGAATTGAGAAATACGTCAGACCTGGCTTTGCTCACAGAAATGAGCTAGTCAATAAGCAACTAGAATTCCTCCTAATTTCCATACTCCTCCATATTCTGGAAATAGTGGGTTTTTTTAATATTTCTGATATTTTTCTGAAGATTAATTTCTTTGAGAGTTGTAGCTAGTGAAGTGCTGCACTTTTAACTTTCCTCAGTTCTTAGGGGATCTATGTGATCTGTTTTGGTTTCTGTTAGATATGTGACCATATTAAAGAAAATGATGGTGTGGTTATCCTATGGCTATTTTTATCTGGTTTAGTTTTTTTTTTTCCCCCCGTCTCCTCAGTTCTCATTGGCATTAAGCATACTGCATCTGCAGCCCCTGCTGGCCCCCAGGGAAGGCATAAACCTTTTGATGCATATGCTGTTCCTTCTCTGGAAGGCTAACCCTCTCATTTAAACAGCATTTTTTCCCACCTGCTAGTTTCCTTCTATTCTTTTCTCCACCCCCACACCTTTTTTTCTTTTTCTGCTTCCATATTCCTTGCTTTTGGCTCCCTTTGCAAAGAGCTAATTAGTAACTGGATTAAAAACACTGTCTTTTAATGTGACAGTGTGTAAAAAAAATTGGGTAAAATATGGTGATATCATTTAGTGGTAAGTCTTCACCAGTGGTTTTCTGTGGGGAGTGCTTTGGAGTGGTGGGAGGGAGAGTGAATGCAAAGTTCCACTCACTTGAACTCTCAAGTTATGCTGACTTCAGCACATGTACATCCAATTATATTAGAACAAAAAAGGTTCAATTGTGCTTCTAAACTATCTTAGCAGGTTTTTGTTTTCCTCTGCACTACCCCACCCTACTCCATCTCCCTTTTCCCTTGTGAACTGGATGTGTAGCAGCACTGCTATTTTAGAGGATGACTGAAAGCAGTACATTAATTTTGTGTTTATTTTGACAGTGTGATGCCATCAGTGTTCTGGAAAAAGAGCATGACTACAGAGATGAACACTTTGACTTCATCCAGTCACATATCAGACGGTTTTGCTTACAGTGTATCCTTTAACACATCGTAAAGATGATATAATTACTCAAGTCAATGTTTATATTAATTATGACAAGCTTAAAAGAGTATTTGTGTCTGTACCAAAGTAGGATGCAACTATTTTACGGTAGCTTGCAGTCTGCTTCAGCTACCCCTATGGACAACATTGAATTATTTTTTTCTGTTTTCTTGTATCTTTTTTTTACAGAGCTACAAGAGTTTCTAGCATATTCTCTTATGAATTTCCTTATTGCCTCCATTTCCATATTTAGGAAATCAGTTCTCAGAACAGTACATCTTAGCTGACAAGCTCCCTAAAATAACAACAAGATAGTTCATTTAGGTATGATCTTGCTCCAGATGCACGTAAGGCGTGTTACTCATTTTGTCCCAAATATACAGTCTCCTCTATGTTCAGTAATTCCACAGGATGAGGTTAGGAGGGAGGGAAAGAAGTGTGAATTGGTGTAGGCAGGGTCCACTGACTTCCCTTGTATTGGTACAGAGAAAATGCACAGAAGCTGTTGCTGTGCTATTATTATTTTTAAAGTTAATTTTTTTTTAGAAGTGTATAAAATACTTTCTAGTGTTGTTTAGTCAGATAGACATGTTGAGATGTAGATTTTTAGATGCCAGTAACATGTCTACATTGTGTCATCTTTTGTGCTGTGGTAAGGAAGTTTAAATGCTATTGGAGGGACAGCAGGTGACAGATGGAAAAATTGGTTCAAGAGCCAGAGACCTCAGTTGAAATGGCACTTCCTTCAAAGGGTTTCCAAGACCTAATTTTTCAAAATGGACTGATGTAGTAGCTCTTGTGTGTGGTGGAAGAATATAAAATAGTAGGGATTAGCCTCCATGATTGCATATGCCATGTACAACTTGAAATTCCATTGTAAATTTCACAAAATAGGAATCAGACCCCATTATATAAATTTCTTCTAGGATCTGATTTGCAGGCATTTAGAAATAAATTAGGGAATTTGGTATTTTTATAATCCCAAAGTAGAAATTACTCTTTTATTAATCCTATGCATAGAATGTGTTGATACTGAACCATGAATACTAAGCACTCTCTTGGTCTTTTATTAATTGGGATATAGTAAACTCAATTGCCTTCCTTTCCTTTAAAAGCAGATCACTGTATAAGAGTTTGTTCCCCTAATTAAAAGAACCCAGATGGGAAGGTGGAAGATCTTTGGCATTTTTGAAGCTGCTAGTGTTAGTGCTGCAGTGACTGCAGGGTGGGATAATGAGAAGATTGAAGGATATGGCATGAAAATTTTTGTTCACTAAAAGCAGAAGACTTTCAAAGGCGTTGTAGTGAAACCATTGGTACTGGGGGGCTTTGAAAGTGAGAAGAGCCTTTATTTTACTTGAAAATCAATAGCTGAGTTGGCCTAAAACAAATGCAAAAAAAAAAAAAAAGATCGATTTAAATTACTTAATAGCTTATTTCAAAATTAAGTGTTTGAAGTTATTTGACCTGTTTTGCTTTGGTTTTGTATTCCCTTTCAAAATTCTACAAAGTAGCTGACCCTTTTTTGATAGTTTAAAGGTCACTTTAGTTTCTCTTACTAGCCACTAAACTAAGTTTTCTTTAACATGCTTATTCAGATGGGGCAGCACTTATTTACACTTCAGTAAAAGAAAACAAAAACATTGATTTAGTGTATAAATATATAGTCCAGAAGTTGTACGGATTTCCTTTCAATGTTCCAGCCGTTGTTGTGGAAAAAGATGCGGTATTTATGTAAGTTATCTGCATTATGATGTGTGTGTGACTACAAAATGTATCTGTGCAATGCTGTAAAGCAGCATTTAGAGCCTTTTTTGGTTTATGCTTTTTAAAGTTCCATGTAACATTCTCATGAGTTGGAATTTGGTGAGTGCCATTGGATGAAGATTACAAACACTCACTGCTCCAAAGGGGAGTGTTAAGCCGAGAGGTTTTCCTTCTCTCTATTGTGGTGAACCAATCTCTACCTACCTGGACTGATCAATAACCAGCTTGCATAGGAGAATGGGCGCTGTGACAGCTTTCCTGGCTCCCAGTTGTGTGCAGTTCAGGAGTGCATGCAAGATTAGCAACAGAAATATAAGCCAAATAATCCTTTCTCTAGTCCTGCAGGTTGGGATAATGACAAGAAAATAGGAATATTGCATGAGAACTTCCAGACACTAAAAGCAGATGACAATTTTGAAGATATCATAACAAAACCACCAGTCAGAAAGGTACATTGAGATGTTTTTGCATTTAACTGCTTTGCTATTTATTTGCCTGTCAGGTTTTTTTCTCTTTCATTGAGACTATGCTTCCAGTTTATCAAAAGTATGATGTACCATGTGGGGGGTAGTGTTCTTATTTTGTTCTCAAAGTTGCTCTTCAGTTAAAAAAAAGATCATTTTGCGTTTTTGGTCTGTGTAGCTCTTCTTCAGCTTACACCTTTTTTTCTGCCACTGTTACATTGTTCAAGACTACAAACACACGTTTTGCTTTTAACACGTATTTGGTATTGAAAAGCCTAAGTATGATTTACCTGTTTGTCAGGCTGAGTTGGTTTTTTTTTAAGAACATTTCATTTCTGTCTGAGTTGCTTATAACTTCATAATGCTTTCTGTTTCTTTTGGAGTATTTAAAATAAGAAGGCTTGAGACCGTGTAAAATCAAAAATAAACACGTGCAAACAGCTTCTACATATATTCAGTGTATTTTCCCTGTATTATCTAATGAAATCCCTTGACAGAATGACCTGTAAACATATGTGAGGTTGTTGAACAAAATGCCTGCAGCAGTGGACTTAGAGGTTATTGAAGGCAAATATTTATATGGCTTCTTCCTAACAAAGCTAAGATTTTGTGACTGATCTTATTTTCAAGCGAGAATTATTTTAGTGGAGAAAACTCTGTCCCTTCTGAAATCTTTAGGGAAAATATCAGGAAGTGTTAAATAGGTATACAAGGAAAATATAACTGACAATATTTCTTTTTGCAAGTTTATAAACTTCAGGCCTGGATTTTAAACTTTGATACTGAAATTTGCCATGCCTGCTTGGGCAAAATTTTTGATGAGCTTATTTGGAAGGAGAGTGCTTGTGATTTGATGCCTAGAATGGGATCTGAGATGTCTGTGTCTGGTTCCTACGCCAGTTTGGTTCAACTTAGATGACGAGTCATGTGTGCCATAGTTACCTATAAAGTAATACTGAGGTGAGGCCTCAATAAATTAACAGAGACATGGGCATGATGCAGAATGTGTGCGTCCATGAATGCTGCTTACTGATCCTGAGACCCTTGAATGTGCCTTGTAGCCATTTACTTAACTCCTTTTTATTGAACAATTAAATTAACTTTTTAATGGGTCTTTCTACAAATGTATCTACAGCTTTATGCCTGACAGGTCAAAGGAGTTACTGATAATTCTATTTCTCTTCTAATTAGCTTGGCCTAAATGGAATCATGAGGCAGCAGTCTTACATATGAAAAACGTGATATGCAGCAATCATAGTATTTTATACATGTACTTCATTATTGAATGTTTTGGTCATATTCACCAGCAGATAAAAAAGAAAATACCTTTCTTTTGGTCAATTTTTGTTCATGTTTTTGTATTGCAGTTTGTTCATGAAAAAGAAATTGTAGCAGAGGATGACCAAGTGTTTCTTATGAAGCAGCAGGTAATTTTCTGTCCATAGAACAAGCAATGAGAGTTTCATTTAACAACATTCCCAATACAGATTTGGGGTTGTATTCTTAGTCACTGTCATATCTAACACTTCATGTGTATGTTTGGTTTTTTGCAGTCACAGTTGGCAAAACAACCACCTACTGCTGCAGGAAGGCCAGTGGTTAGTAACAAAAATTTTAAATATCATCACATGAAAATCCTTAACTTTTATATATTTAGAGGGTTTATATATTTAGAGGTTTTATCTGCACTGTCAAATATTGTTTGATCTGATTGTTTTAAACTACATAGTATCTAAAGACTCATAGTGCACTTAAATTATAACACTCCACAGTGAATCATGGCAACTTGTATTGACAGCAAGGGCTAAGGGTCCTGGCTTGCTTTTATGTATGTTAGAATGCATTTATGGTCAGAGGCACTACTGAGTAACAGATGGATTTCCAGGTTTTTCATGGGGATGAAATTAAAAATTTCTCTTGTGCTTTAGTTACACTAAAGTTAATAGTTTTAACAATGTTGTGCGAGTGTGAAAAAACCTGTACGCAGTCAAAAAAATCTAATCCTGTGTCATTTCAGTTGCATGAGATACTACATTTAAAATACAAAAGCTTAGGAGCTGTGAGAAATAACAATGCTTAATCTATTCTTACACTTGGGGGTTGTTATTTTTTTTTTTATTTTTTTTTTTTTTAATAGGATGCCTCACCAAGAGTTCCTGGTGGATCTCCTAGGACACCAAATAGATCTGTAACATCGAATGTTGCCAGTGTTACCCCTATCCCCACTGGGTCAAAGAAGATTGATCCCAATATGAAAGGTACCTTTTCTTATGAGGGAAGAAATGCAGATGGAGAAGTAAAATAATTACTTTGTCTGCTTGCTTTAATGTGCTTATTTAGATTTATTAACACACTAAATCAGTTATTTACTTTAAACATCTGTGTTGGTTTTGAGTTGTGGCTTTTCTTTCCTTCTTCCCTTTGTAGCTGGAGCTACATCTGAAGGAGTCCTGGCTAACTTCTTCAATAGTCTCCTGAGCAAGAAAACTGGTTCTCCTGGTGGCCCTGGTGGTGTTGGTGGTAGTCCAGGAGGAGGTGGCACTGGAGGTGCTGGCAGCAACTTACCACCATCAGCAAAAAAGTCAGGTATGATTAATGACAAAAGATTGACTCAGTCTAAACTGAGTGATGGATTGTTCCTGTTAGTATAGTTTATCAGAAGTATGAGCACTACTATATTTAACTGAATGTTACAGATTTATATATACTTTTATATATTCTATATGGCTTTTTGCTTTTGTTTCCACAGCACTTTCATAGTGCCTTTTTGTGCCTTTCACAGGAGCAAAGAAAAAAATCTACATGTAGTTGTTTAAGCATGAGTCACGTCTACACGAGTTCCTCGTTTTTTCCATTTGTTCCCACCATCCCAATGAAATGGCTTATGCCATAAGCCTGTTCTAGTCTTATTTAAATTGGTTAGGACTGTATTTCAAGTTGATTCTTTTTGACGGTACTGTCAGGATTAAAATAGCTTTTAAATTTTCTTTCACTAGTGTTCTAGCTCTGATGTGATAAGCATTTTGAGTTTGGTGACAGCCTGTAAAAATACTTATGTGTTTTCTTTTGACAGTTCTTTATATGTGAGGTGATTATTATTATTAATCTATTTATTATTATTAATCTAGAAATGTTTAATAGTGACTGTGCTAAAGCTAGATGCAGGACTATACTGGCATTTCTTGCAATTCCAATTTAAAATGTTTCTGTGTTACTTAAGGCGTACACAGACACCTTCCCTCCCTGCTTCCCCAGAGGTTAATAATGCTGTGCTTACGGGAGAATGCTGGTGTTTCCTCGGTACTTCATACTTCCCACTAACATTTTGTTTAGATTAACCCTGAATTTTTTTCACTTGTGCACCCTTCCCTTTTCTAAGTGCAAAACTCAGTTGGCTAAGCAAAGTTTGAGTGCTTCCTAATGTGCTGTAGGCAAAGTCAGCAGCGCCAGTTTGAACAACATATGGAGATTGTTCAAACAAATGCAGCTGACGCAATATGAGGCACAGAGAGCACCCACTGAAATATCCTGTGGGGAGTGGCTGGCAGCAGGTTTGGATGATGCCAAGCAAACAGAGGCAGCACTCCAGAAAAGTGTTCTGTTTGGGGCTGTGGCTGAAACTTAAAGGACAGAATTTAATTCTTAAGGAGCAAAACAGTTCTCAGAAATTTCCTACTACGCAACAAATGAAGGGTTAGGGTTATAGTCAGTTTAACATCAGAAAGGACTATGTTTTTAAGGAATTACCATAAATACTAATACATTTGGCTTAGATGTGGCCTCTTCACCTTCCTCAGTATTTGCTGTCTTGTATTTAGTGATATCTGTGGCACTCACACTTCAAATCTGAAAACTGTCTGTTAAGACATTAGTTTGGGATTTGAGAATTACTTCTTCCTCGGCAGCTTTGGGAAATTCCTTTGCTTATTAGCTGCTTTGATCCTAATAGAGTATTATCTTTTGTTAAATGATTTGAAGAGCAGCCAAGTACATCTGGCCAAAACGGCCTTTATGGATAGTTCCTGTTAATTTGCATTTTCAGAAAGGGTGCTGCACGTGTGTCATAGAACATTCTTTTACAGATGTTATGCACACTTTTCATAAGCATTGGAGTCCTAATACTGCACTACCTTTTCCCGTATTGTCTCCTCCATTCTTGCTATAGAACATTGTGGGATAGAACTGAGGAGTAGGAATTAAAATTAAAAATGCTGTGGTTTGAGCTTGAATTAGGTTAGAGCGTGACTGCACAAACATTTGTGCCCTTCCAAGTTAGAGGGGAGATCAGTGGGTGAGAAGAGAAAGGGATTTGCCATCTGCAGATCTGTGTGCACCCATGAGCAGTGGTGTCAGGTTTATGCTGACCAAGTACACAAAACTGACTTTGCTGGGCTTGCTGAAATCCCTGATTTTTACATTCAGCATTATTTCAAATACAAATGATGCAGAAAATTGTATAGAAGTAGTCATAACTGCTAGTCTTAGTAGTCTTCTGTATTTTATACTTTAAGGATATGATTCTCTCTACTGTTTCCTTTTTTTTTCTTTTGGGTTTTGGCCTTACGCCTTAATTTTGCACCCAAAGTGTGCAGTAACAATTACTAGGATTTGTCTGATTTGAGAATTGAAGGTACCATAGGCTTTTCATAAACATGACTGAATGATGCACATTTATTTTGTAGGTCAGAAGCCAGTTTTAACAGATGTTCAGGCAGAATTGGACAGAATTTCACGAAAACCTGAAATGGTCTCTCCTACATCATCTACATCTCCCACAGAAGGTGAAGCATCTTGAAGACACCAAATAAAACCAATTGTTCAGTTTTCTGGGATAATGCAAACTTGCCTCTGCCTCTTCCTTCAGTGACTGGAACTAAAGAACTGAAATATCTTTCAGAACACAAACCATTGATGTCTGTCTTTCTTTTATACGTGTTGCCCAACTTTACAAAAGGGAGCTGTACAGATGGAAAACAGTTATCACATTGTGTAGGAGCACTGCACACAGTGCAAAACCAGTAAATTAATTTTTTTTCTGGGTTTTGTTGAAAAGTCAGTGTAATTCTGTAAAATGGCAAGTATGTCCACTTAAGTGATAGGGGTTGCTTAGAGCAGGAAAACTGATACACACCACAGGCACTTGATTTATACTGATTTCCCAATCTGTTAGGTAAGTTTAATACTGTCTTAAATAGATTAACCTCTACATGAGAGAACTACTGCTAGTTTTTGAAAGAGAAGAATAATTGCACAAATCTGTAATAGCAACAAACTCCAGTTATACTTAAACACTTCCTTGGGAACATGGTTCAAAAAAATCTGTTTCATCTCCACTGAAATTTACACTGCATTCAAAAACCCATGCAAAAATTCACTCCGCGTATAAGACTAAATTATTGGCCAGGGTGTTTTTTTGTTTTTTCCTCTTTGATTAATTGCAGACACTGAATAAAAGATGTATAAAGAAAAAGCAGAGGTTAAATGTACAGAATATCAGTATCCAGATTTGTCTATATATATATGGCTCAGCCTTAATGTCTCCCATTATGTTTCCTACACTACTTATGGTTTAAAATTGGTCATCAAAACTGTAATCAGTTAATAAAGTATTCGCTGCATTCAAATGTAAATAACTTTCATTGAAGCCATGGTGTTCTTGTTTGTTTATAGTTACATCTAAGGATGTGGTGCAAAACATCTTAAAATACGCTTTTATATTTTTACCTCTCGGTGAATAACAGATATTTAAACTTCCTTAAAACATTGTTTCTGGAAGGAAGGGGGTAAGTCTGCAGTGTTTGTTCCTAGGAGTGAAACTAGCTTATCTGACTTGGGTGGTTTGTGTTTTCAAACTTGTTTCACACTCATTAGACTAAGGATCCTGCTGCTGGCTGCAGTGTTGACCAAGGTTAGGACTTAAGCTTTTTGTACACAAATGCTGAACATCACTTTCTCCTCTCTGAAATTTGTGGTTACTTTCTACTTACACCCTCAGACTAAGAAATGTAAAAAGTATATTGTGATCAAATGATTGCCAAGACACTTCAATGAGTTCAGGTTTCCTAGGTTTTTTTTGAATCAGTCTTATATTAATTTCTCTGATTAGTTAGAAATCTCTATTTTGAGCATGGTGGTATTTTTCTTCCCCGGTTCCTGCATTCTGTAGTGGTCCTAGCAAATGCACAGAATGAGTCAGGTTGGAAAGGACCACAGTGGGGTCACCTGGTCCAACCTCCCTGCTCAAGCAGGGCCATCCCAGAGCACATGGCACAGGATTGTGTCCAGACAGTTCTTGAATATCTCCAGTGAGGGAGACTCCACAACGTCTCTGGCCAATGTGTTCCAGTGTGTGGTTAGCTGTACAGTAAAGAAGTTTTTCCTTGCATTCCAGTGGAGCTTCCTGTGCATCACTTTGTGGCTGTTGTCTCTTGTCCTATTGCTGGGCACCACCAAGGAGAGCCTGGCTCCATTGGCACCCCCCCATTTAGATACTGGCAGGCATTGATGAGGTCCCCTCTCAGTCATCTCTTCTGGAGGCTGAACAGGCCCAGCTCCCTCAGCGTTTCCTTGTGGGAGAGATGCTCCCTTCTCTCAATCATCTTTGTTCTCCTCCATGGGACCTGATCCAGGAGCTCCATTATCTCTTGTCTTGAGGAGCCCAAAACTAGACACTGACTAGGGCTGAGGAGAGGGGCAGGATCACCTCCCTTGACCTGAGTTATCTTCATATTTTCAAAATACCTAAATTTATATTTTGTTGTGCACGTTAACTCCCTCAAGTTAAGCACACTTGTTAAAATAGAAGATTGAGTTGTGGACTGAGAAGTTTCAGTGGATATTCTTAACTGTCTTTGACCGCAGTCCTTAAAATTTTGCTTATGTCAATAATTCGGTAAAGGTGACACGGAGAAATGCATGACCTGCTGAGGAACAGCTATATAGAATAAATTGTCTGGAAGAAAAAAATTAGGCTTCTAATTATGGATGCATGGTACACATCAGTATCAGAACAGTTGTCTAGGTTCTGTATGTAAACTTGAAACTGAATCTGAAATGTGCTTGAGAGAAAGGAGCCTCTGATGATGAAAACAGGACCCATTCTCACACACCTGCAGTGGTATGGGTCATTAGGGCAACATTTTAAACTAGTGGATACTGTCCATATTTTTGAAAGACAACTCCTGCAGTCTCTAAGTAAGTTCATTTGAGCATCTGTCAAAGCACAAAACCTTTTATGAAGCTGGAAAATTTGCCATAGAATGAATTAATTATTACATAACAATTACACCAGGTGCCCTTACGTGAGGAGGCTGGGGAAAACCCTACAAATTACTCATAATTTCACTTCTTAAAACAGATGTCACTTCAGTGTACTTGAAGCTTCTAAATGTGTTTTTCCTTAAGCCCCCACAGCTTTGGAGTTTTTCTGGTTGTTTTGATTTTTAGATTATTATTTACAAATGATTATTTATACAAAGACTGTCCCCTACCATGCCTTTTCATTCTAAAAGACTAAAGTAGCTTGCTTCCCTCCTTCAAATTCTCTTAATGCTGCTCATCTGCATACTTCCTATCTGCAGGGCTGTCTGTGAGGGGGGAAATTTACCACAAAAGGAAAATATCTGAGAATATTTCTGTGTAACCTGATGTCTTTGGCTTTTTGTTTCCCTCTGATGAGACCAAGGCTCCTGGGCTGGTTGCTTTGTCCTCTTGAGTTCTTGCAGTTTCTCTGTCCTCTTGCAGTTCCCCCGACTAGTGCTTTGGTGAGAGTAGGCAATTAAGATGCGATTTACCACAACTATCATGCAAAACTAGTCTCTGTGATCGATGGCCCTTTTCACAAAAGGTAGTGCCAGTAAACCCTGCTCCCTGTTCTCCTTCTTTCACCATCAAGTCAAGCACCAAACAAAATAAACTGGGTAAAACACCAAAGCTAATTTGGCAAGAATACTTTCTTGCTTTGGGCTGGGGACGGGTTAGGTTTGGGGTTACCCCAATTTTTAAAAGTGTCAGCACAAATTACATTAATTTTGTTCTCAATCACTCTTGTGCACCTTTAGTGCTCTTGGGTACAAAGTCTCAGATTAGCACATAAAATGCAGAAAGCAAAGCGGTAATACAAGAACTACAGGGCACAGTTTTAATAACAATACTTTAAAAATGCTTTTCAGTATGAACATGGAAAAAATGCTACAGTATAAATCAACTAAATTCCTTTAGAATTTTCAGGGCTAGTTCAATGTAGACAAGTTGCTGATTAGAGTGAAACAAAACCGTTGCAGGGGAATTTTGTAAATCTTCTCTTCCTCCTTCTCTACCCTGTTCCTATATTAGTTCTTTTGATTTGACTGGTTCTAATAAAGCTGCTCTGCAAATTTTAAGCTTGAAATTTTTGAGTAAATGTCCACTTTACTTCCAGGCAGGTCATATTTTTAATCTGAAATTTACAGTCTCTGAAATGTGCATATGGCTTTTAGGTTTTATGGACTAGCTACTATATTAACCTTAAATTTCTAGTGATACTTCTGAAATGCAATAATTGCTGTCTGTTGGGCTGCAGTCTCTTCTTGGGGAGCCAACAGTTTGCAGTGGGACACCTCCAACAGCAGAACTGTTGCCTATCAAATACCTCATGGCTTAATGCTTCTCTATGCCGTGCAGATGCATGCGAAAAACCACTGAGAAGAGTTGGCCTGAGCTTGCATTTGGGAAGTGTGGGGACTTCATCCCTAGTGCCATAAGGGATACTTAATAATAGCTGTTAAAAATGCTAATTCTTCATCTTCAGCTGTTTAAAAATCACACATTCGAGCCTGTTAAGTGTGGTGTCACAATTCGTGAAGTTCAGTTGCAATACTGAGCATAAAAATAGAGCCTCAAGAGCTAAAGAAAGTTCAGCAGATGCAACACATTCAAGTCTTCTCTGAGCTCACTGTTGCAGTACTTGGAATATTCCATTTGCTAGCTAATCATCCTGTATTTACTTAATGTAATACATGGGGATGGTCTTGAATGAACAGGAGATGACGAGATGCCCATGTGAGAGCATCAAAATGAAGGAGGGAGATGTGCCTCAGACAGGCTGTCTTCAGTGGAACTCCCAGAATTGTACAGTAACACACACTTCTTCCTCTTCCTCATCACTCTTCCAATGAAACTAAGTCTGTCTCCTTCAGCGGTTCGGGCTTCCAAGCTGCTTCTCCTATTCCTCTAGTTCCTTCTCCTTTGCCTTCTGGCAAGAAAAGCAAAAAACCCCATAACTGCATTTATGAACATGGGAAAAGGAGAACATGACTTCGTGAAGCCAGTGCTGCCAATTCTGAGTGTGAGGGGCAGGCTTTAGTGTGGCATTGTAACACAGCACACAGTGCCAAAGAGCCACTGGGGCTTACTTGATGAAAACAGTGGTGCAGCTGTGGCCTGAAGCCCCTTTATTGCAGTAGCTGGCATTTACTCAATTGCTTCAAGGAACTCCAGTCACAGTTTTGGAAATTATTTCAACATGGGGGCAAGAAGTGGCAACTGTCATACAGCTATACTGTGTACACTGCAATCTCCTCCAGTGAGGGGGCTTTCTCCATTGCTATTGTTTTTGGTCACTGTGGAGGGTGTCTTGGAGGAGATGTAATGAGAGAGAAAACTAGGTCACTCATCACTAATCTGCCTCCACTGATGTCTCTCTCTGTGCCTGGCTGACTGGAGACGTTACCACAGCTCAGCATCTAACTGTGGGGTTGCTTCTCTGCCACCATGTCCTGCCTTTAGCTCTGCTCCTGCCATTCCAGCAGAGGTAGTTGGCAGGGAAAGGAAGACTTCTTTTTCTGGAAAACTGCCAGGTGTAGCACATAAGCAAATGGAAATTAATAGCTGTATATCTGGAATGGGATTTCCATCACATCACAGTCACCCAGTTACTGTTATTTGCATTAAACCCTATGGTTCCTTACAGTAATTGTTTTTGTTTTGTTTTGTTTTTTAATTCTCTCTTTAAAGGAAAAAGACTGTTCTGGAAAGTTAGGGTGATAAAAAGGGTGAAGTACACGTGCTGCACCTCTGTGGAGAGCAGCATAATGTAATGCCTTAAGTATTTTCAGGATATCAACTCCTATGCTGTTGTCCAGTTTCCATTTCTTCCGTCACATGACCTTACAGTTCCCTAGCTTTGCTGTCATTTTGCTTTTCTTGAGCCTCTTATAAACAAATAAATAAATTGACCTCAGGAAGTTAGGCTTTAAATGGCAAGCTAACCTTTATCATTCCATGGATCATTGATTTGTATTTCCTGAAGAGGGCCTGAACAGGAAAACCAGCTAAAAGACAGCAGAAACCGGAAAGAGGTTGCCATCTATTTCTTGTAGTCGTGTTTAGTGTTTCTGTGTCTCTTTGAAAAGCAGTCTGTCCTCAAGACAGTTGTCTTCAGTACTAACATCTGTATTCATAATCTGACAATGCTGCATGAAGGCATTCTAAAGACTCATAAGGGCAGGGCTACGAAATAGCCTTAGATGCTACTGAACACCTTAGAAGACCTGACAGCTGCTTCTATCTCAGTTAAGTCCTGTCCCTGTCAAACCACGGTACAGCCCGGACAGGTGCTTTGTGGCTTTGGAGTTACTCAGCCTCTTGTGAAATATTATCAAGAAAGAAATGAAAATGAGATGGAAATTTCCCTCAGAAGAGAGATGCCAGCCTCTGTAATGTAATCTAATTTATAATGTACTAGAGTGAAAAAAGGTAGTGAAGGCACTGGGGATTTATAAGCAGTAGCAGCAAATGTTCCTGACTACACCTATCTGCTCTGTCCTGTAGTCTGGGATGCTGCCAACAGAGCCATATTAGACTCATCCCAATCCCAGGCAGAAGCTAGGGCACACCCATGATGATACCTCATTTGTTTCAGTGGAAACACCCATGCCTTGGGAATCACGGGATTTGCCCTACTCATTTGCCTCCCAAGCCAATTCCTGCAGCCAAACATGTTTATGGCAGAGGCAGGTCTGTATGATGCTGCCTTGGGACACTGTGTGTTCCCCTGGATTGTGCTTTCTTACCGGGAGAGGTCGGGCACACGGCTGCTGGTACACAAACGGCACAGAGTGTGGCCCAGCTGCTTTGGCCTGGCCCATGCTTCTGCATCTGCCCAGTTAAGAGCGTGTCCTGGCAGAGCTAAAAGTAGCCTCAGCCTCATGGGGCTCTCTAGCACACACTCCCACTGCACTGTGAGGTTTCCAAAGAGAAGCAGTGTCCCAACAGCCTGATCTGTTCCCTAAGCAGGGAATCTGTTCCTATACAGCTAGCATTAAGCAAACAAATCTCCTCCTTTTCAACCTGTAGCAATCTTTCATTTCCTTGAATTTAAACAAGTATAACTGAACTTGACTATGAAGGACCATAATAGCTCTGTGGGTAATACATCAGGAATATAGAAGCAAACATAACGCACCTTTGCTTACATAGAAAAGGTTTAATCTACTCTTAGTAGGCAACAAAAACTATAGTTTCTTTTAAAAGCTGATCTGGGCAAGGGTATGTGAGTATATTAGAAGAGGCTTGGGGATATGAGTGTTTTCTCTCATTGACAAGGAATGTCTTCAAAGACAATGACTCTTCTCCTGTACTCAGCACTGGTGAGGCCACAACTTGAGCTCTGTGTCCAGTTCTGGACCCCTCAATTCAAGGAAGGACATTGAGGTGCTGGAATGAGTCCAAAGAAGGGCAGTGGAGCTGGTGAGGGGTCTGGAGCACAAGTCCATGAGGAGTGGCTGAGGGAGTTCAGCCTGAAGAAAAGGAGGTTCAGGGGTGACCTTACTGATATCTAGATCTGCCTGAAAGGAGGGTGTAGCAAGGTGGGGGTCGGGATCTCGTCTCAGACTACTCATGATAGTACAAGAGGACGTAGCCTCAAGGGGAAGTTTAGGTTGGACAATAGGAAGAATTTCTTCACAGAAATAGTGATTAGACAATGGAATGAGCTGCCCAAGGAGGTGGTGGAGTCACCGTCCCTGGAGGTGTTTAAGGCAAGACTGGACGTGGCACTCAGCGCCATGGTCTGGTTAATGTGCTGGTGCTCGGTCGTAGGCCGGACTCGATGATCTCAGAGGGTTTTTCCAAACTAATTGATTATGTGAATGCGAGCAGGGAAATCTTTGGCTTAAAACTCCCTTCTGATACCGTAAGCTCGCGTGACAAGCCAACAATCTCGTAAACTTTATTTACCAAGCCCCGATTAGCGAGCTGAGCCCAGACCGGGCCTGAGGCGGCCCCGCGCTCCCCTCACGGGCCGCGCCCGCCCGCGGCCGCCAGGGGGAGCGCTGGCTCGCGCCTCCGGGAGCGCCTTTGTCCCGCCGGGACCAACCGCCAGTGCAACCGCCTCCTCCGGCCCGGCGCCTCCCGGCGCCTCCCGAGCCTCCCGCCCTGGCCGCCCCGCTCCGCCCCGGCCCGCCGGGCCGGCCGCCCTTCCTGGCCGCCCCGCCCCGCCCCGGCCCGCCGGGCCGGCCGCCCGCCCTGGCCGCCCCGCCCCGCCCCGGCCCGCCGGGCCGGCCGCCCGCCCTGGCCGCCCCGCCCCGCCCCGGCCCGCCGGGCCGGCCGCCCTTTTCCTTTCGGTTTTCCCCACCCGATTGCCGGCGGCCCGGCCCGGCCATGGAGAACGGCGCCGTCTACAACGAGACCACGGAACCGGAGGCGAAGGCGCCCCGCCGCCGCCTCTTCGGCTGCACCCTGCGGCGCCTGCAGGGATGGCGGCTGGCGGCCAAGGTGGTCCAGGCGGTGAGTGCCCTGCTCCCCTCGCTGTGCGGGACGTGCCGGGCCAGGGAGGCAGCAGCCCTGGCAGGATGGCTGCCCGGGGCCGGGGAGAGACCGAGAGTCTCCCGGGGCTGAGCCCGGTGGGGCGGGGGTGCCCCGCTCTGGGATGGAAACGAGCGTGTTACGATGACCTTCGGCTTTAGGGCGGTTCCCCGCCGCTTAAAAATTAAATTCCGGCGCAGGCTGGGGAGATGGCCGCACACAGGCTTCGAGGGAAGGGGTTCTGCCCGTCAGAAAGGGCTGGCTCCGCCGGGAGGGTGTCCTGACTCGGGACTTGGCCTGGGGTCACTAAAGTTGTGCAGACCTGTAACTCAGGTGGAAAGCTGCCGTGGTGCCTTATACTGCAGGTTCAAAGTGGTTTATGGTGGGAAGTGCCGGTAGTGTTCCTGCTTCATGTCCGAGGTGCGGGAGTCGGTGCTGGTGTCTGCAGCCGCCGTGGTTCAGCAGCCTGCTGGCTTTAAACACCGCCCGCCCTGGCTCAAAATCAGAGGGAAGCCTCGCAGGAAATGTAATGCTTTCTTTTGAGGGCCGGATTGGATGAAAACAGGAGGAAGAAGCCTTTGGATGAACCTCACCATAGGGTAGTAGAACTGTGAAGGGCATTGCTTGGTCATGAGCTCCAGACCTTCCCCTCTTGCTGCTCCTGCCGCCTGTTCTAAGCCCGTCAGTCTGCGCTGTCCGTGCTAAAATTAAGGAGCCCATTTCTCCCATGATTTGTGGTAGAAAATTGCACCAGAAACCCGCAATCCTGGTGGCCCGTCGCATTAGAAATCACTTCGTGTCAGGCAGCCCTGTGGGCCCACCAGGAAATAAAAGGCTTATTTCCTGCTGGCTTTCCTGCTGCGTGTTGTTACTCCTGAGTCAAGCAGTTGGGCTCCTGGTGCAAGGTCCTGTTCAGTGTTTGGTGATGGACTCATCCAAAATGTACCAGTGTGACTGCTGATGTGAGGAGCGCCATTCATGTACTGGCAGGGAATGAGTGAAACCCAGCGTGGTAAAGGGCAGCTGACCGCAAATGTGTGTAAGCGTGCGTTTTTGCAGCCAACACGGTGGCTTTTTAGTCAGATGTGTCATGTTCACAGGAATTGTAGGTGATTTCCACCCCTTTCTCATTATTCACCATTGCAGAAAAGAGGATATTTCGGTTTTAGGCTTCATCTCACACGCAGTCAAAACCCTCAGCCAGAAATGTAATATTCTCTGCTGTTCGTGAAGTGGTAGCACTGCCAAAAATAAAGTTTTCTAAGAGTGTTTAAAAAAATCACACCCAAGAATGCTTTAAATAAATACAATGGAACATAAACTTTTAATTCATCTACTGGAGATTATTAAAGCAAGATTTGCTGGGTTCTGCTCCCTGACAAGCAGAATGTTTATATAAGTAGGTTCATAGACTAAAATAAAATAAGTGATTATGTAGGCAAATTTACTGATGTACCAAAGCCTTAAACTGTTTAATTATTTAAAATGCTTTCTAAGTAGAAAAAAAAAGAAGAAAAATTACCATTATACAAAATGGGATGAATAGCTGCTTGACATGTTCTTAAATAAGTAGCAGTTTATGGCCTGCACCCGTTTGTCAGTGAGAGGAAAAAGAAAATGGAGTTACAGTTGTTCACCCTCCTAATTTCCAACATTTTTGCCTCCTTTTTTGTAACCTTTATAAAAGGACACAGATCTTGAGGTCTCACTCAAAACACTTTAAACAAACCCCAGAAAGTCCTGAGGGTGGAAACCTCAGTCTCTGCAGTAAGAGGGTTCCTGTTCTGGAAAAGTGTTGATCTTTGGAAATGCCAGTATTCATTGCTCTGTTCATTGTAGAGGTGATCAAGGATTTTATAAAATACTCTGAAATCACCTGCAGAAAACTGGCTTCTAGACCTAAGAAATAATTTCTTCAGTTGAATAACGGCATGCACTGTAACCATAGCCAATTATTTTGAGCAAATGAAACAAGGAAAATGTGACTGCCAAAAGTCACAAATGTGAGTGCCAAAAGAGTGCTGGGAGAATCTATTGTGAAGATTTCTAGGATGTTGTGGTTTGGTTTGGTTTTTTTTTTTAATAGGTGGAATGTTTTTGGTAGTCCATGACTGGTTCAAATTCTTCACAAAGGTAAATGGCACAGTGCGTATTGTGCCAAGAGTGAGGAAGAAACTAATTCTTACCTAAAGCAGGACAAGTTGTCATCAACCATTGTCTAACTTTAGTCAAGTGCCCTGGCTGGAAAGGAAAATGGTGATTCAGGCTTAAAAATCAGCTCCAAATTTTTGAGCTGTTCGTGTCCTGTAATAGCCCGAATTGTGCAGACTTAATAGAGAATTAATATGTGCACCCAGCTGAACTAGAAGATTTTATACTGGGAATCCCACTGCTGAGCAGCCTCACTGGCTTGTAGGCAAGTTCATTGATCTGCTGTATCTTGTAGCAATTCACTTGTTAAATCTTATTTACAAAATTGACATTTGTTTGGAAGCTTCCAACAGTAACGTCAGTACCAATGAATAATTTGTTGCTGGTAAGAGACTGATGAAGATGTTTAATTTCTGGTGTACATACAGACAGGACTTTTAATAAAATAAAAAAAAAAATCCGAAACAACTTCTTCTCCAACAATGCTTTTGATGTTTAAAACTATTATTATTTTTGTGGTAGTAGGACAACAGAGGAATCCCTTTTTTTTCTGATAGTGATATCAAAGAGCAAGTTAAAAAACGCAAGCAGAGCTCTCTGACATCTTGTAAATGTGCTGCTGGTACATTAACTTTATCAGAGCACTTACTCAAAGTTCTTCAAGCCAACTTTTTTTAAAATTGATGTACTCTATTTTATTACTCAACTTATTAATTTAAAAAATGAATATTGACTTGGACAAGTCCCACACAGGATTCTACTTGGTAAATCTCAATTATTTGACATTGAACTCTTTATAACCGCTCTTCTGAGTGGGATTATTTTTCAGCTTGCTTGTACATTCAGTGGAGAAGCTTTTTTCAGTTATTTACATCATATTATGATTATCTGAACACATACTTTCTTGTAAGGACAGGTTTATTTTCTTATTAAAAAAAAATCTTATTTTCTTTATTTTCTTATTTGCTTATAAAAAGAGAAAAAGAGGTAAGTTTTCATGTATGGTGCTGCCTCACAGCTGACCTTGTGAAAAATATGAAATTGAAAGTCATTGGATGCAGCTGTAAGCACATGTTTAGAAATGCAAAAAAACCCACCCCCAAACCATAAAACCTGGAAAGTCGGAGTTTAAAACATTCCTGGACTGACATTGTAGTTCACTGGTTTATGTGCAAGGGCTGCTGAGAAATTTGTGTTGCCAGCCACTGTGAGAGAGAAAGGAAGCATGTGGAGGCCTGATAGTAATATTGAAGTTTCTCAACTCCCATTCTTTCCCTTTCTGAGCTCCTGTTTACTTTAAACTCTTGAATTTCCAAAACATGGTTTTCTGAAGTGCTCCCCTGAGACCTGGCTTCATAAGGGGAATTTACACTTCCTACTGCTCATTTGTTGTTCTTGTTTTTACTGTGAGAAACCGAAGACTGGCGATTATTTTCCAAGAACAATTCTGAATCTTTAATTCAGATTTTTTTTTTCTAACAAGGAACTGACAACCTCTTTATTGCCTACATACTCTTATTAAAAACATGATTGTCGTTCTCATATCAGTCACAGTTTTATGATCCAGTCTGATTCCTGCTCATGGTTTTGTTTTAATTTGGTGAACTCCTTACTATGAAGATCTGTAAAGCTATGCCAAGTTTGTGGGATGAAGGAAACTAGCAAGAAGTGGCCAAAATAAGCGAACAGTTAAATAAAGCAATATTCTTTCTTGTACAATAAAATAGTAGAAAATCCAGCAGCAGGGATATGGTGAGTATACAGGAACTAAGTCATGTATTTTTCTCAAAGCACACTGTGGCAGGAAGGTGAAGATAAACCTCTGCATAGATTAAACATTGTCCAACATAGCTTGAACATAGTTTAAAATTTCAGTTCCTACAAGAGCAGTTGAGCTTCTGTCATTACTGGGTCACAAGCATGTGAGTGTTGGGTCCGTGGAGTTTCTCTGCAGTTTTATCAAGTGAGGTAACATCAGCAGTGAACTTTTAGGGAGGTAGCTGAGTGTGTCAGTGCTGTCCAGTTTCCCCCACTGCCCTGAACCCAAATACATTCAGAACTGTGTGCAGCTGTATGTAGTAAGCAGTAGCGTTTGTGCAGGATGTGTGTTCTCCACGCTGTGTCATGTGCTTCCAACTGACAGTTGCACAAACCACAAAGCAGGGATCTTGTCTGTCTAATCAAGAAGCCTCTGTTTGGCTGTGTGCTCAGCTTACCTGAGTGTACTTTATCGACCACCTTTAACAGCCAAGTGTAAACCATGTCATTCTATAATTATTTCTGTCTGTAAGAAAATAGTGCAGAACTTCACCAAACTCTTTGTAGATTGAGAATTTTTGTCACAGCTAGCTTTATTATTCTTCATCTCAGAGATGTCTGCTTGTTGATGATGTTAGAGACTTGATCCAACTCAAGCATGTTATTTGTTTGCAGATTTTCTCTTTTGTGGCTGTCGTTTGTGAAGAAATTGTGGACGATTGCATCACTTGTAGTGGACTTTACTTCTTTGAATTCGTAAGCTGCAGTGCCTTTCTTTTGAGCCTCCTGATTCTGTGTGTGTATTGCACTGATTTGTATGAATCACTGGGGGAAGATAAAGTGCAGAAACTGGTAAGAAAACTTTTTTTGGAAAACAAACCGTTTCTTCTAAGTGCATAAAGTCTTCTGTGGAGTAGAAAGCCTATGCAAAATTAATCCCCTTTTCTTCTCCATGTAAAGGGTAGATTAAGGTATCTTAGAGTTTAAAAATGAGCCAACTTTGAGAGTGTATATTGACATCTTTTTCAAAGCTGGCTACCTGCAGGATTTTAGGACCTGTGTGGAAGTCTTTCCACATTAATGCTACTAATACTACAGCATAGCCATTGCGTATTTGTACACATATGGAATACAGTTTACTGCCAGCATGATGCCTGCAATTTATCAGTTTATGCCCTATCTATTTTCCTACTGGGTGTAGACTACCTCCATTTTGGCAATTACAGTTTATGGCTGTATACTTCAGAAGATCCAGCAGTGGGAGGAAGTTGCTCGGTAAAGTCAGTAGGAACATTATTCCATCTCACAAGTGTCTCTTCCTATTTGCCTTCGGAGCAAACAGTAAGGTCTTTATTTGAAGGTACAGATAAGGGAGTGTAGTAAAAGGTTTGAATGAGCACATTTGCTTACAGTTTTCTAATTTCCCAAATGTTTTACTTAGGGAATAAAGCTGATGGTTGTCCTGAGCTTGAATTTGGTTGTGAAAAAAGGTCAGATAAAATTAATAAAATGCTTAAAAACAAAAATAGGGCAGACTCCTTTAAATAGCTGATAATGTTGAATGTCATTTGGAATGTAGTTGTAAAATGTATTTTCTGAAGCTTCCACTAGTATCAAAGTATCAAAACATAAAGTCACAGGCAGGTTAACTCAACTGTTGTTATGATGTTTGTTCTTTTTAGGTAATCTACCTACAGTTAAATTATTTATATATTTTTATATATGTATTTGCAGAATTTTTGGGCTGTGCCAATCATAGGTGCCTGGTTTCTGTTAGCATCAATAGTGTTTTCTGCAACCTGCTCTGGCTCTGCTGTTGAAAATGCTGCATATGTAAGTCTTAAAATGGCAAGATTTACTTTGTATTTATCTGGTATGTTAATTTCTCAGCCCTCTAAACTTCACTCAATTTGCAGAGAAGAAACTGGGCAGGGGAATAGAACTCAGTGCACTGTGATGTTTTGGGAGGAAGTAGCTATTTCAGACCTTCCAGAAAATTACCATAGGAAATCCAAAGAGCTGGCATTCCTCAGGATTGCTGGAAAGCTCTGTGTGCACTTGCAGCTTCCCACCTTTTGCCTCCTACCTCAGATTTGTATTATTTCCTGTCATCCCTTGCTGCTTAACACTGTCATCTCTTGAAGCTTGCCCAGTTCTCTGATACCCTACTTCTGAATTTTCTGTTTTTCCTCAATTGTCCTTTCATAATGTCACCCCCTCACAAAGTTATCAAGAAATCCTGTCTTTTGCTTTTACAGAGCACAGTGCACAACACTGACTTGCACAGTTGCAATACGATCAGCAGTTTCCTCAATGACAGAAATAGTAGAGCAACAGGGCATTCATCTCCCAGGGAACATTGAGGAGGCTCAGGGCAAGGCACTGAAGGGGCTTTTGGGATGCCTTAGATATAATTCCCTAGTCATTTGAATACTTCTTTTGAGTAACCTTGCAATTGTGAACATGGGAGTTTAAAAGATTGAATTCTTGAATGAGAAAAAATTACTTGGAAAAGAAAGCAAGATAATTCTTTTCCATGGGCAGCATCAGCTATTAGAGATACACACTTTTGTATAGTAGTCTTAAGTGATGTAGATCTATTTAGACCTAATAACTTGAGCATAAATCAGGTTTCAGCTTTGCTTTTTTTCTGGTGCAGGAAAAATAAAAACTACTGTGTTTTAATACTTATTAATGTCAAATTAGTTTGGTCCAAACCAGTTGTGTAAAATTTAGGTAGAGTTAGAATAATGCATATGTTTCTTTTCTTGTTTGAAAAAGGCTGCCTTCTCTTTAACACTTCTCAAATTGCCATGAGTAGTGACAAAATGTCATTCACAAATTATCATTTCATTCTCCCTTGCTGACCCAGGTTCTGCAGATCTTCTCTTCCTTTACCTTTTGCATGTTATTCTTCTTCATTCACTCTCATTAATAGGCAGCCCCCTCTTTGATAGTCTGCTAATATGCCATGCTACTTTAATAACAGATTTTGGCAATGAAAGTAATTTACTTTTACTATTAAAGGTTGATTAGAACACAGTATAAGGTTCACACTTGATTAAAAGAATGAAAACTGTAAAATCTTCAGCAATGAATGTGCTAGAATGATGATTTCTGATCTCTGTCTAATTTAAATGAAACTATCTATTTAAGGAGGACTTTAATCTTAATATATAAGCGTTATTAGTGTATAGAAAATGGTACAGCAAATCTCTCCAAACAATGTTAGGTTACTATTACTGTTTGTGCATGTTAAAATCATGTGTTTCTGTCACTTTCACAGGTATTTGGATTTTTTGCAACTTTTGCATTTGCAGCTGAATTTGGTATAGAGTTTTATCTCAGGCGAAAACAAAACATCAGTGGACGCTCTGAAAATCCTGGTAAAACTCCGAGTGCCAGAGAAAATCAGCCATTGAATAAACCAAGATAACTTCCTGATTTTTTTTTTGTTTTGTTTTGTTTGTTTGTTTGTTTTGTTTTATTTTTAATTGGAGCAAACTGAAATGAACTTTCAGTGCACTATAGGTAACAGCTTCTGTTTCTTTGTTCTAATAGATTTTGTATGCATTGCTCATCACAAATTTTTATGGATTCTTGGGTCAGGTAATGGCATCTTGAGCATCATGTTCTAAGGTAACTGATCCTGCCACCTGCTGGGATGACAGGCCCTAAAACACCTTGGGTCTAAACAGAATAACTTCAGGACAGCAGTGGGCTGATTTGATTTTAACAGAGCTGACTGATAAGGGTTAATGCCTGAGGCATAAATTCTGAGCTGTAACCTAAAGATATTTCCCGGTTAAATTGACCGGATGCTTCTGTTGTGAGTTATAAATTAGTACAGCAGAACTAATTTTTGTACTTCCTGGTCAAACTGAATGTAAAAGGGATACCTAACTGGAACCTTACAGGAATATTTATCCTTAAATAGGGGGTTTGGGGTTGTTTTTACCACTCTTGTGCCTCAGTTCTATCTGTGGAGATCAGTTTAATGGTATAGTGACTGTGGAGGGTTTATGGGGAAGGTAGTGTAAATGGTATATTAAGGAGACAGTTTTGCACCCTATGATTGTCAAAGTTTGGACTTGTATGTCAGAATCTTCTTTCAGATGGTTTTGAAAGCTGAAACTGAAAATAACAGTTGGAGGAAGAAACTTGAAAAGCCAGCAGTGCGAGGAATAAGATAAAGAATAATATTTACATGAAGGAACCCCAGAAGTAGCAATCTGAATATTAACAGGAAAAACCTTACAGCATGTTGGTTCTACCCTGGTGGATATTACTTGCAAGGTTAATACCATATGCAACTTGTTTATGTATAGGTAATGCTAAGTTTTGTCAGAATGGTTTTGAACCTCACCATTTATATGTGTTTATAAATATGGCAGTAGCTTAAGACTCCTTGCTGCTGACTAGCTCAGTTGGTAAACAGGTAAATAAGCACTTGTCCCCTTGATTTGTTTTGCAAGTGACAGTCTGTAGGACTGCAAGGAACACTACTGATGGGACACATATCAGACAAGTGACAGATGTATTAGAGCAGATGTTGATGGCTATAAAGGAAATGAAGCGCTGGAAAAGCATTTTTCTGATGTCTGGGGTAAAAGCGAGAGTGCTATTCCTCTCTTAAGAGTAAAGCCTTCAAAAGCAGAGCAAATTACTGTAAGCCAGAAGAGTTCCAAAATACCAAAGCAAATAAGGAGAAGCTGATTATGGAATAACAGTTCTTGTTTGTGTGCTTGAGATGTTTGCCGTGTCTCCCGGGCATTAAGTGCATGTCACTGATATCCCAGTCAGGCGTGTTCCCCGTCCTGTAAGCTGCTGTGGCAGCATTGAGACCAAGCCCTCCAGAAACTGGCTGAGATGCATTTGGGGAAGGAAGAGGAAGCTGTTTTAAGACAAAGGACTGTAATAGCAAGTCAAAGTTGTTTTTTTTCCATTGCTGCAACTTTCTGATGAGTGTGAGTTTGTGATGTTTTCTCTCTCTATGGCCTGAGACTTAAGCCTAACACTACACTTTGCTTGGAGGACATAAAATTTTGCCGGGTGGTGCGAAGTGCCAAGTTAAAGCTATAGCTTGGTTTTAGAGCTATGCATAGAAGAGATACTTCATAGAATTTTCTCTGTAGAAAAGCTCTTTGGACTTTTTTTTTCCCCCCCTTGTATTTATTAGTGTCTGTTTGCACAAAAATCTGATCTCAGTGCTTGCTGTAGCTGTCTCTTATAACTGGGTAGATTAGAGATGTTTGGTTTACAAGCAGTGTTACTGGTGATACAAAATATCCATAATGAGAAATATCTCCTCTATGATCTGCAATGTCTTACTCTGGGGACTGTGCCCATAGAAGTAACATTACAAAAGTCTAATTTTGTTTTCTTTTTATTGCCTAGATTCCTACTGAATTTTTTTCCACACCAAAATGTCCATAGTCTAAATTTTCATCTGTAATTGGTAGCTGTAAATGTAGTGTAAGAGCAACACTGTGCTGCTAAGTATTTATTAAGCAGTGCAGCGCCGTGAATGGACTTTTTATCTTGAGATAATTTTTCCTGTTATTTTTCTCAGCCTAAAGATAAGTTAATTGAGGTCTGGGTTTTGGTTGCTTATTCTATAGGCTTTTCCCTACCTAAGTGATACTGATATCCATTCCTGGAAATACAGAAAGGGAACTGTGAAGTCATCTCCCAGCCTTGGCAGTTTACCTGACAGTAGTCTGTCACATAGCAGTTAAATACTAGGAACAAGTCACATAATGGTTATAGATTTAAGGCAGTTGCCCAAAATGTCGCTTCCAAACCAGTTGTTGGCTAACATGCATGATGATGCTGTTAATCCTTGCACCTCATAAGGTGTGTTTGCTCTGTTTCAAAATAGTTGAGAAGCAGATTTGCACGTGTGTATGCTGTTTTCTGTGAGGTTATTTTTTAAACTGCTTTATCAGCTTCTTATATCCTAGCTTCCCTTACCACTCCTAGCTCCTCTGCCCTCCCACTCTAGGTGGGGGAGAGGCTTCCTTGCTGCAGTGACTGAGCAGACTGGTCTGCTGTCTTGACATGCCCCATTGCCCTTCTGGTGTCAGGTGCTGGCTTTAAATGTCTGTCTCTTAATTAGACTGATCCTAGAGAATGCTGTTGGAGCTGGATTAAACGTCTGGTTCTGCAGGAGCTCTGTGTGTATGACTGGATGTCTCTTACCCCTCGTGCTCTGCCAGCAAAGCCCTTTGCTCGTTTCCCAGCCTGCTTCTGATGAAATCAGCCAACCTTATTTAAACCACCTATTTAAATTGCTTCCATTAAGGTGGCTGATTTTGGCTTAAGTGGATTAGGGATTGTTCAGGAGAGTGATGGGAGCCCTGGCAGAAGTGCTGTTAGATACAACTGCCTCAAATTTCTTCTGTTGGCAAAGTGAACATTTCTGTACATCATAACTGGTAGTAAAGCCTGTTGGAAAGAAGCAAACAATCACATTAAAATCAAAGTGCTACCAAGTGCCCTTTGGTTCTGGGTATGGGAAGGAATTGTGCCTTACTGCCTGTGCCCTGTGCTTCAAAAAAGCAGGGAAGGGTTGTGATCTGTTACAGGTGAGTTCTACCTTTGCACCTTCTGACCTGAAAGAGCAGTGAGTGATCTCATGCAATTCTCAGAGCTCAGCAAAAGATGTTTTTGCATAGTGGCTGTCATGGTGATCCTTGTTCAAATTTGTGCAATAAAATACCAAGCTTTCTACACTGAAGGGAAATTCTTAGCGAAAATTTTCAAAGGTTCTATAAAATTGTAGCAAATCAAGATGCTGATAGTGCCTTTAAGATGGAAATTCATCTCTTTTTTAGTCTATTGCTGTAAATGTAAGCAGATATCTGGATATTAAATTTTATGCTGGACAGGGCTATATATCACTTTTAATGCCATTTTGAATTAAAGCAGGATGATAATACATTAATTTTATGTATATAAAGTAAGAATTTTATAGTTTTGTTTCCAGTATTGCCTTGAATGTCCATCTAAATAATTTTTAGATTACTGAATATTTTTATCATTCTAAACCTGTGATATTTTTTAATGCATAATGTTTTCTTGATCTAAGGAACTTCATGAAATATTTTGTAATCATTTTTTTAAATAAAGGCTTAGTAAATAAGCATTTCTTGGTTTTACTGCTGTGATTTGGTGTTGCTATGTCGTTCTCCCAAAGCCAGCCATAGGAAATAACATCATTCTTTGTTCCTGGTTTGGAGGAAAGAGCTTGCATTGTGTCTGCCTGTTCCTGGGGAAGAGGGTCCAGCTGGCTGAATATTCTCACTGGAAGTTCCCAGGAAAAAAGATCTGATAAGGTCAGTATTGCCTCTGACCACAGGGTCCAGCCAAAGTAGTTTGCAGTAGCTTTTACATGTGGTCTATAAGTTACTGTGAGAAGCATAATCCAGGTGCTGCTTCCTGTTGTCTTGATTACATGGAACTGGAAAAAGTAAAGGGATAGACGTGCTAAAGGAAGGAGCACAACCTAGCAAAAGGTGTTGAGAGCGAATCGTTTATTCCTGTGTAGAAAAATGCAGGTCACTGACTTCCTTGGCTGAGGGAGGGCCACTTGATCTTTAAAAAATTGTTTGGCTGATAGTCAGTGGTAGGGGGTGAGGAAAAGGAGGCAAGCCTGCATGTTTTGCTTTCTAGCAGAGGAGCACTTTTTTGTTTCATAATCGTTCAGATTACTTATTACCTGGTGGTCATCTTGTACGCAGGAGGAGAATGACGCTTCCTTCATTGTTGGCACAGAAACCAGAATACCATAGTACGCTTTTCTTTATTTTGTAAATAAAGAAAATTTCATCTTGAAAAGATGAAATAATTTTAAAGGTGAAATTGTCTCTGATGAAGTTGCCAGAGATGAGTGTAATCGTATGGAGTCAAAAGAGAAAAAAGTTTCAAATGCTTTTACTTACCTAGATGCAATAAAACAGTCAAGGCAAAATGTTGTATTAGAAAGGTATGTCAGTGGTGGATCTTACACCATGAGAAAATAACTCAGAAATACTAGATTTAATAATTTGAAGCATGACTGCACATTTTAAGTCATGTTCTTGCTAGAATCATGACAACCCCCTTCTCACCAGCACAATTCAAGTTGGTTCACTGTAAATGACCAGAACGTAGTGCAGCAGGGCAGATTATGGGCTGGTAGCATGCAGCTTTTCTTTGTTAGTGCACAGGCACCACCTGGTCACTCTGTCTGTCCATCCCTCGGTCAAGGCACAGATGTGTTTCCTTGCTCTGGGATGGCTTTTGTCCTTAGAGCCAGGAGCAGGACCTGCTCTCTCACACAGCTGCAGTCATGCAGGAGCCAAGCAAGGGTCACTGCTTGGCTGGGCTTTGCCTGTGGCTGCCCCTTGGGTTCAGAATGGCTATTCTTAGCCTGCGGAAGGGAGCGCAGGGAAGGGCAGAAATGTATTTTGCATTGTTCCCGCCGTCTGCGCAGGAACCTGTCGAGAAGCTGCAGGAGGGAAGGTTGTCCACAAGAGGGCAAAGATGATCCTGGGATTGAAATAATTTGATTTGAAGGACTCTGACTTCTTCCCACCTGTATTTCCAGTGGGATTGAAGCCCTCATGTCCCTCTGTTGTCAGAGTGGCTATAAATTGAACTGTGCATTTTAGGGATACTCTTTCCACTAATTTTCTTATTTATTATTATGTAGCTTGAAGGATTTTTGGCCATATAATCTCATCAGTGTTGTCTCAAGGAGATGCTTTGCCTGAGCAGTTTGAAAGGGTTTTACTTGCATTACTTGTGTTTTGTAACCTGCCAATAAATGTTTTTAAAAATTCAAGTTGAGCTTTAGATGCATGACAACACCTGCAGTTAGAGCATTGCACTGCAGTCTTGAGAACTTTGTGGTCTGTACTATCCTGTGGTTTTCAATGAAAGATCTGTGGATCACAGGTGGGAGAGGAATGGAGTGGGGTGTACCTGTGCATTTCCTGGACTCTTGAGAAGTTAAATGAGGGAAGCTCATTATCCAAAAATGCAAATTATGCATGCTGGAAAAAAAGTAGGGCCCACAAACAGACATGTTGGCAACCATAGCTGTAAAGCATGCCAGACGGGACTTCTTGCAATTCCAGTCCTCTCCAGGCATCCCAGTGAAACTTGCTTTGACCAGCCCACGTGCCCTGATCACTTAACTCAGTTTGTTTCTCATGACCTATTATCTCTTGGCTGAATTATTGGTGGGAAAAGGAACCAGACTTGGCTGTTTTGAAGTTGGCAAGTCCTGAGGTGAGAGTCAGGCTTCACGAGGATGTGACAGCACAAGCACATTCTTCTGCAGCATGACACATATGCAGCCAGATGGGGACAGCAAATCCCCAGTCAGGTGTGCACTGCTAGATGTGCTGCACAGAGGCAGGCACTATTCTGCACTGCTAAGCTAGGAGTGTATGTCAGAGCCCTCTTTTTAGTCCTCACTTGGACTTACAGGAACCATAACATGGTAAGACAAAAAGAATGACGAGTTTTCTGTTACCATATGCTCTGCCCTTCCTTAGAGAATGGAGCAATATTGCTCAAAATAATGCAAGTCTGTCTGCACTACAGCCCTCCTTTCAACTACTTCCTTTGCACCAGCTGTTCCTCTCCGAGAAATATCAGTGCAGACCTGATTCTGAAATCCCTGCTCATGTTGAGCTCTAGGTGAGGAGGGGACAGTTACTTTATTGTTCTCTGGTCTCTGCACTCCACTAACCAAAGGTGTGGAGCTGCTATCCTGGTGTGAGCAGCAAGGACAGACTCATCACTCCTATTTTCACTAACACCCATTTTCAGTCTTCTTTGCCTGCCTGCTCAGTTTCAAATGCTTCAGAGCCCTGGGTTTTGATACTCACATTGCTAAAGCCCTAAAGCTTCCCATTCCTGTACCTCAAACCTAAACTAAACCTCCCTATCAGTGCAACTCATTGCAACAAGAGCTTTGGCTAAATCTGCCTGCTAGTTTCTCAAAACAGCTGGGATAAAGAGGCTGTGGAGGCCTTTCTGAGAGGCTACAATACAGCTCTAGAAACAACTGGCTCGTTAATGTAAGCCTGTTTTCTGCCTCATCGTCCTTTTGCTCAGAAAGGCCTGTTTTATGAATGAAGCAATGTTGTCCTTGACTTGATACAGTTTTTTTTTTTTTTTAATTGTAAATGCTTGTTTCTGGCAATTGTGCCTCTCATTTGTGGGTAACAAGGGCATAATTATTCAGCATCTCATGCATCACAAACTGCTGAGCATGAGGTATTAATGGAGTGCTTTGCTGCCACCATAGCTTAATAGCTACAGCTGCAGCATTGTGCTCTTGTTTGGCAGGGGTTCATGGAAAAAGGGGATGCAGATCATTAAGCTTTATGTTAAGAGTGATTTACAGATGTAGCAGTAACAGTAGACTATGCTAGACAGACAAAGCACTTCTGATGTAAAAGGAGCTGTTATACCAGCAGAGCTGTAATTCATACTAGTGGTGGTACCAAGCCCCCAGCACCAGTCCACCTCATATAACCCCCAATAATGATAATAAAGGAAAGTTGTGTTAGTGTAATTGTGTATGTGCTGGCAGGGGGAGGAGGGGAATCATACCCTTCCATCACAGCTGGCTTGCAGATATAGTAGAAGGAAGCTGCAAATGGGTGCTTTTGGCTAGCTACAGGCTTTGAGGTGGTATCAAACCCCTAGCCTGGTCCCTTCCCATCCACCCAGCTACAGCACCAGCTCTGTTACGTGCTGAGATACAAGTGCTAGAATGTAAAGGTGAGTGTTGCCCCAGGTGCACATGGGAAGGTAAAAGCAGTGTCTCCTCAGCTCTACCCTGAGATGTTCCAGCTGAGAGGCCAAGCTGCCCTGGTAGCTGATGAAGGAAGAGGCACATCAGAGGGGAAGGGTGACTCCTGCACTCTGACTCGCTGCTATGATTCACTCTTGCCCTTCTCTTCCTTCATCAGATGTGCAGGGGAGAGTGGCTGAGTATTAAGGCTAGTCCCATGCAAATGGTCTCCAAGATACACTGTGCTTTTTCCTGGGACAATGATATTTGCTGTCTTTGAGCTGTAGAAGTAGTGCAGAATGAGTGCTGTCTCTAATTTCTAAGTCTGACCTCATATGTTGAAGGGTTATATGCCTCAAGTCTACACCTGTGGAGTTTTCTTCCCCACATTCCAGTTCCTTCTTGCTACAATTCCTCCTATGCTAAGAGACCTGCCTGTCTGTGTTGCTCTTCTACACAAGTGCAAACATGTAAGAAAAGAATAAGTGGTTCAGACCTACTCAGTTTAGCAATGGCTCTCCATTAGTGGCCTGGGGATATTCCCCTCTGCAGGGAGGAATGCCCCACCGCCCTGTGTAGCTGCCACGTCATTCACACACATGCCAGCTCTGCCTCCAGAGCTGGTGTGCTCTCCTTGTCTCTGGGAGCCCCTTCAGCGCCCACAGAAACGCACAGGTGCTTCCTTCACCCCCACACAGGACTGGTTTTCTACACATACCCACACATGCGAGCACAGAGCACTCACCCTGCTCCTTTTCTGTGCTATTCCCTCCTTCCCAGGTGCTTGGCTTGCTGCACAGTTGCCTTCCTGCCTTGGCATGGTCCCAGCTGCGTGGAGTCCCCTGGGAGAATGGCTCTGAAGTGACAGATGTGACAGTGCCTCTGTGCACCAGGCAGGGCCAGGATCATTGCAGGGCCAGGCAGAGTAACCTGGGGCTTTGCAGCACCAAGTGTTGGCACCAGGACACCTGAGCATGCCTGGTTACACTGCACTGCAGGCAGAACTTCTTGTCACCTGAGGAGGGCAGGGCTGCTGCTCTTTGATTTGGGCTTTAGATGTTGCAGTTTATTCCTTTCAAGTGGTTGCTTTGTGTCTCGCTGTTATTCTAGGTCTGCAAACATCTAAAGGGCAATAAATCAAATTTACACTATCTTGGGCACTCTGAATTCAACTCAGTCCAAACCAGGATTATAAAAAAAATTAGTTGAAGCAAATTTATCTGTGTCCTAATCCTTTTTTTCTGCTTCAGAAGTTCAGGCCTTTATGGCTGGCTAGTGCTCTGAAGAACATACTACACTCAAATACACATCTCACCTGAGAGCCAGCATTTACCCAGTGACAAAACTGCTTTTGGAAATACTAATGTGCCTTTCTGTAATGCTGTAGTTCAGCAATATGGAAAAACCAGGTGCTGCTGGAGGTGGTGTTATGCTCAGGAAGTGATATAAAAATATTAATCCAAGGAACAGCACTGTTCTGAGCTGTTCCCTCAGGAAAGGTCGAGTAGTGCTGCTACTCTGCAGTGACCCCTTGATTTTAGCTCCTTCATCTGCACTTTCTCTTTTAGCTCTGTCCTCATTCCTCACCATCCCCACACAAAAAGCCAAGGTCCCTCACAGCCCCCTACACATGAGCTCTCCCTATCATACTGTTGTCCCCTGCAGCACATTACAAGCAGCCATAGTCAAATTGGGCCTTTGACTATTCAGGGCTGGAATCTTAAAGCCAGCCCCGAATATTCTTTCACAGCACTAAGCCAGAACAATGCCAAGGATTTTGGTATCTAAATTCTGCCTCCCTGTAAAGCTGAAAGCTTGTCTTGGCAGTCATCTCATCCCTGAGGCAGGAAACTCCTGTGATGCTGTAACTCTTTTAATGATTGTTTTCTTCTTCTTCCCTTTTTTTTTTTTTCCTTCAATCTTCCTATCTGTGAAGTGCTGCTTCTGGGCATGGCCAGACAGCTTCACTTTCACTGTTAGCACAGCTCAGGCAGAGGTTTGGTAAAGGGCAAAAAGCAAACAGATTTTCTTTCTTTTTGCCAACTGCCTCAAGGCAGAGGGACTGGTTCAGGCAGGTGATGAGAGCTTGCTTGATCCTTAATAAATTGGCAAGTCATTTACACAGTAGAACAGTGCAGATATGAGATAACAAGAGGATAAATCATCAGTTAATTAGAAATATAGCCCTTTTTATTTTATGCAAGCTCTGGGATGATGGGAACATGCTGTTTGTTGACCAGCCCCTAGTAAAAAACACTGATGTGTATTTGCCATATTGGCCGTGAGAAACCAGCGTGCTGACCCAGGGGACCAGCTGAGGCTGATGGACTGGGCTCAGGGACAGGCAGAACAGAAATAAACTCTGGAGTAGCCTGCTGTGGGTAATCAGTGACCTCTAGAAAGGATATAATTATTTTCCTGTTTTCCAGCTGTCGTTGTGCTGGAAAAAGAAATTGTTCTTCTCCAGGAGAGGAAGATAACAAGCACTAGTGCCACTTTCTGACCTGCTCCCATGGAGCAGGGTTAAACAAGCCCTGGGACAATGGGACTGGAACTGAGAGCCACCTGAGTCCCCAACAGGATGGTCTCCCAAGTGTGCAGCCCTGTGTGTCTGCAGAGGAGCCAAAGGTGTGCCAAGGGCATGGCACTTGCTCCAGTGTGAAACTTGAAACAGCCCAAACAGGTGCGTTGCTTAAGAGCACCCTAGAGCCTTGTGGTGTGGGCTCTCTCCTACCACCTGGGTGGTCTGCAGGCAGAAAGAACAGGATGTGGGCCTCCCTTTCTCTGGTACCCACTTCTCCCTGGCTCACACAACCAGCAGCACTTCCAGGATGCCCAGCAGAGCCCAGTGATAAGTAAATCCAGCTTCCCTTGGCTTTCTGATGGCACTCAGTCTAAAAGCAGGTCCATACTTTGTCCAAGCTGCAGGGATGGCCAAGGCCCCTGGCCAGCACACGGCCTCAGCAGCACCATGTGGCTCCATGCTGTCTGCAAGCACCGTGGAGCTCACAGGAATTTTAAGTTTAACAGGGCAGAGCATATGGCAGCTTGATGCCATGTTCCACAGCCTGTGGTCAGGTCTTGTGCATCTCCCCCCCAGCTTTAGCAGAACAGGAAAATCCCAGACACAGGGTATAAAGTGCAGGCAAGCAGTAAAAAGATTTCTCTCACTCTGGGCAGATCTGCCCTTTAATAACCAGCACAGCCAGAAAATGTTAATATCTGCCACCACTTCTGTTAGTACACAAGGCATTCACATTAGTTCTTCCCCTCATAAGCTTTCTACTGATGTTTGCACCTGATCTTCCTTCTCTCCTGCTCCTTTTTGTCCTCGTAAGTTCCTAATCCTCTCTTCCATGGAGCATCACTCAACACCCCACCGCCACCCACACACTTCTGTACAAGTTATTATCCTGGTGTGCTGCTATCCCCTTTAAACCCCACATAGTGAACTGTTTCCAAACAGTGCAACCAATTCTTAGCAACAGAAAAAGTTATGCAGGTCACATAACCTGCACTGTCTTCATCCAGCACTGTGGTCCTGAAGCTTTTCATAGCCACACTTCCTCTTTTTTAAAACGTTTCATTTCCCCTTCTCATTTTCCTGGTTTCTACCTGATAAAAGCACTATTCACTCTCTAGCTTATCTCAAGCCCCCAGAGCTCAAACATGAGGTTTAGGTTTTTCCACAGTATGAAGCAGCATGTACTACCAATTTTCTTCTCCCAACATTTGCATTTTAAGTTTTCAGTAAAAACTGAATCCCAAATTCTGTGTTAGCTCCAAGCACAAACTACACTCATCTTGAAGCTGAAGATAGTGGGTGGGATAGTTGGAGACCAGCACATCCAAACACAATAGCAGGGAGCACATTTTTCTGTGACTCGTACCTATTGTACTCCAGTTACCAGATGTATTCTGATACTCCCCTGAGAGAAAGCCACTGCAGAGGAAGGAAAAAATGACCAGGACAACAGTCTGATTCTCCACATCACCCAAACAGCTAACAGAGTTTATTTCTAAAACAGCTGGAATCCCATATTTGACAAAGTTGCAGACAGATGGAGCTTTCAGAACCAGGTTGACACTGAAGGAAACTTAAAACACTTTTGCTGGCAGAGGTACAGCAGAGAGGTGTCGAATTCCCTGCCAGACGGAGCTGTCATTCAACGACCCGCGGTGGAGCTGGTGATAACAGAAAATCTGTGCTTTTCTTGGTAGACACGCTTCACAAGGAGGATTTGGGGAAAGCAAGGAAACTTTGGCAGCAGAGATGTCAGTCTTCCGGCCTCAGAGCATCCTGATTGGGAGCGTCTGGTGGGCCTATGGACCCAGCACTGTCACAACAGCCAAAGCTGCAGGAATAATTTAGTCCTGTCATTAGGCATAAAACCCAAAAGGGAAGTGGTAACTTACATCTCTTGATCGAGTATAAGCAAGTGCACTTAAAGCCAAACATATTCTTTGGATTATCACAGAACACATTTCAGAAATTCTTTGGTTGTTAGACTGCATGAAATTCCCCTTGACTTTTTTTTTTTTTTTTCCCTCCATATGGTGACAAGTGACAGAGTGATGTGAGAGGCTGAGAAAAAAACCCCTAGTATAGTGCCAGGAGAGGGGGCATGGTTCCAGGAGAAAGTGGAAACAGCCTTTTCTGCAGAACAAGCTCAGGCTCCAGCCCCAATCCTTAGCAGGTGCTTCTCCCCACTGCCACCTCAGTGCTGAGGTCTCAGCTGCATTCACACTGTCTGCAGGAGAACATTGCTTGCCACAGGATTGCCAAGTGGGCTTAAAGCTTGTGGGAAGGTTCCTCCTGTCAATCTGAGGTGATACATCAGGAGGTGAAGAAGAAATAACACAGTCTAGGGGAACAGGAGAGGTTGTATCCTTAAATATCAGTCTTATCAGCCCAAATTAAAGTCAGAGCACTGGTTTCCAAAAACTGTAGTCAGTCTTGGCAGGAGGACTGGTGATCAAGCAGCCCTATTGTGAAAAATTAGATACTCACACGTGTGTGTATGAGTACCTCCTTCTGCAGGTATTTTCACTCAGTGCCCAGAATGAAGTCCCTTGTCACATAAGGCCACTTGACTGGTCCTGTGCTGGCAGCGCAAGGAAGGCTGAGGTCTCACTGACACTGCTGACAAGGGATTCCCAGCTGAGAGGAACCTTTGTTGTCTTAAGCCAGAGAGCCTTTGAGCCATGCTCAATTCTGGTTGTTAAAAAGGAAAAATGGCTCATTCCTGACTAAACACAAAACATATCATCTGAAGGAAGGGGGCAGAACATTGTAACATTGTAAAAAAATAAGAAATAGCCAATATAAAATTCGTAATAATATACCTGCCTGTTATATGGTTTATTTGAATGATCCTCTGCATTAATGTTGAAGCACTTTATCTTGGAGTGAATGTATGTACCTTCACCCACTAAAACCAGAATTTTGTGCTTTCAAATTCTTTTCTGCTCTCTGTTTCTCTAAATAGGGCACTTTTGAAAAGGAATAGCAAAAACAATCCCAGAAACTGTGCACCATGAGGAGGAAGATTCTTACCTCATCAAGTTATCTGTTTAGTTATTTTCATTTACTTACTCAAATTTTTTGACACTTTAGCAGTTGGCCAATTTTCTGTTGTCAGAGTTAAAAATAAATTCTAAGTAAAGATACATATATTGGGATAGGGAAAAAAAAAAAAAAAAAAAGGTGGCAACAAATAGCAATATATGTTGACCTGCCATGAGGTACAAAAAGTATTTTCTGAGAGAACCATTAAATAACTTAGCAGTATTGATGCAGAATTTCAGACAAATAGAAAAATATATAGCATGCCAGAAAATGCTTTTTTTTCTCCAGATTGTCCCTGGTAAACTGTATAAACCCAACTTCTGCTGCACTGTCACAGTTATCTTGACAGAATAAACCAAGCTCTACTTCCCAGCTAGACATGAAAGGAGAAGCACCAAGGAGGAAGAGAGGCCCATGCTTCCTTTTTTCCTGCAAAGAATTCCCAGCTCACCAGAGATGGATTGCAAAAGGAAAGACAAAGGTGCCAAGAAGGCATTGTCTCAGCACTGAAGTTACATAGAATTTCATGATGATATCAGGTTGGACAAAACTGAACTGTTTTGTCTCCCCAGGCTCTGGGCAGAGTCCTCAGGAGCACAGATTCCAGCAGAGGCAGAGGAAGTGACAAAACCACATGTAAGAGAGAGAAAGAAGCACGTTGTTCCATTCACAATGGGCTTTCCATAAATGCTGTTAGATTACAAAGTGAATAATTTATACCAAATGCATAGAAATTTTCTACAGAAGTGGTCTTACTATGAAGAAGAGAAAAAAAAGGACCCCATAAAATATTAAATGTATGTTCTTGGGTACGTATTTTCCTGTATTTGGGAAGCGAAGTTTTTATGAATAATCTTTGACTGCTAAAAATTAATGGAGAAAATCCCCAATTTCATCGTGTACTGTTGGGGCGTAGGAGGAAGTGTTTGCAGTGATGTTTTCAAGTTGCAGTTCATAATTTTTGATGCTGGCTGAGCTGATGTTAGAAAAGTCCACAGTTCTGACAGAAAGAGGTAACAAAGGCTTAGGTCAGCTTATCCAGGCACAAATTAGTTTGTTACTCTTCCTTTGTTAAACGTATAATCCATGGAAGTTAAGAATCAGGTAGGAATTTGCAGGATTCCCCTTGTGTAAACAGATGGAGGAAATCAGAAGGAATTATTCCATCCCTCTGAAAGGAGAACCAAATGACTGTCCAGATGAGTTTTAAATACACTTTAAATACACTTGCAAATAGCTGGAAACGGCCATAGCCCAGCTTGAGAGACAGAAGTTGTCTTTCTCTGAAACAAGCAGGTTCTTCATTATAAACTTCTTTGGGTGGGGGGAGGTAGGGGGGAGCAAGAAAACTTTGGTTCACAACATTGTTTTGCATAGGCATTCAAGTAGATCTTCCAAAGTTACCAGCTTGTCCAGGCTAGTAACAAAATACCCACGGCTCTCTCCTCAGCAGTGGACACTCCTCTTTGGTATCCTGTTTTGTAAGGCAGACGTCTTGCACGGGTGATGGAGTCACACAGATGCATCTTTGAAAAGGAACACAGTGTCACTTGTGTCGCCACAAACAAATTCATCCAATTTATTAAGCAACACACTGGAAACCTTTTGGTAAGGGGTGGGGGAGAGAGAAAAGAAAGCATTGCTATGTTCACTATTTGCTAGAAGCAAGTTATTTTGCTCTTGTAGTTATTTGTTAACAGCTGTCACTAGTTGTGATTACGTCTGTGATGACAGAAAATTGGGAATTATTGCTTTTTGAGTAATTTTGAGTCACAACAACCAGGGCATTAATAAATCCTTCCAGGTAGACACAGCCCTGTGCCAGAAAATATAAATATTCATTTTGGGAAGCATTCTGGCAGTTACTAAGCACGATACTTACTTGTTGACTGTGTGATGCACGAAACCTTGTAGGATGACCACATACTTATAACACAAAGTATTGTAGCCAGGAACCCGAAAGTCTGGATGAGAAAACAAACAAACCACAAATACTTATGGAGCATTAGATGACACATATTCCATGCGTGTATGGGCACTTTTGTATATTCAGCTACACATTTTATGGGATTAACAGACCCAAAAGAGAAGCGGGTTTTTTTACTCCATTCTGCCAAAAGACTAAAAAACCCAAAAGTTTCTGTAGTATAATAGCAGCCTGTGTCTTGTCAAGCCTGAAAGATAGACTGAGAGTCATACACAAGGAGGGAGAAAAAGCTGGACAGCAGCACGGAGTGTCAACTTCTAAACTTCTCACTAGGATTCTGCAACAAAGAAAAGTCTGTTTCTAGCACCTCTGATTACTGCTCTTTCACTGCCCCATTCAAACAAGTCTTTCCCTGATGTCTGCCAAATAAACAAGTCAGGTAGGTCTTCTGGTCTGTTTGCATCATCAGGACTAAGTTTCTGAAAGCAATTCTTTATTCTGGAGGAGTGGTATTTCAGGTCCTGCTGCTGTGAAAATACTGTCACCCACACTTGGAAGTCATGCCTCTCTGTAAAGCCTTCCAGCCAAGAGAGGCAGAGAGCACCTGCCAGAAGCCAGCTCAGAGTCCCAGTAGGTTTTAGCTCAGGAGAAATTATCTTAAACAGGGCTCTGTTCAGGAGCAGGAAGCGTTGAAAGCTGAACAGGAGGGTGAAATCCTTTAGGTAACTTCCAGCTGCTACAACAGTCTTTTGTCAAAAGTTAATTGTCCTAATTCTTCACTTAAATACATTAGTTCCTATGAGTTCAAGCAGAAGCCTTTAGTTTCAACGCTCTGGCAGGACAAATACCAACTTTAGTGGTGAGTCCAGCACCCAACAACAAAATATTTCGTTGGCACTGTGTTACAGAACATTCACTGAAATGAGCGCAAGGTCGTTCACCCAGCCAAGACGAAAGTAAGAAAACAAAGGTACAAGTGATAGATATATTGCAAGTTTAAAAGTGTCAGGCCTAATAAACACAGTCTTACCGCTCCAGCCACAAGTCCAGTTATATTGTAACTCTTGGCTGCTGCTACAATCGATCCAATGAGAAGCAGAAGTGTGCCAATTAAGTAATGAAGAAACTCCTGAAAAGACAAGCGCAGCATGCGTCAGAAGGGAAACTTATCTGGAGAGCGTTTTGATATGTCTCAGAAAGAAAATAAGTTGGCAGAGATGACTCAAACCCTCAAACCCAGAGGACAAAACATTGTCAAAAAGAAAAAGAAAAAAAGAAAAAAAGAAAAAAAAAAAAAAAGAAAAAAAAAAAAAGGCAAAACAAAGTTAAAAAAACCAAAACCCACCAACACATCTTGTGAATGGATTTTATACCAAAGCTCAGTTTCTGTTCAAAAAAGAATGGTTTGGGTCTACTCATGCTACTGGAATAGGATTAACTTACGGGTATGGATGCAATCCTTTTATTTCAGCACAGCAAATTACTTCATTGCATCCAGTATGCACCTTACTTAAAGAGATGGCTCTGGAGGAAGGAGCCTTAAGGAAATATTTCTCTACCCTATACAAAATGGCTTAAGTGGAAAACCAAATTCTCCTACTTCTGATAATCTTAGAAATTAAGCACTGGATCTACTGCAGCATTTACTAAAAACTTACCTCAACTGAGACTGAAACCACAAGGAAGGAAGGGAAGGGAGGGAAGCCACAAAAAGCACAGCTGCAGTGAAACATGATGCATTGGGGTTTTCTGAGAGAGGACCAAGGAAACACATTTAAACTCTTCTCTGGTGTGGTAAGTATCAGTCCAGGAGTCAATTTTACCTTTTTACAAGCAGGGGTATCTGTGGATCTTGATTTTGAATCCTCACAAAGCTTAGGACAACCAGTACAGGTGTTTGCACACTGAACATGGGTTGTTTCTTGTGCAGGGTGGGGTGGGGCAGATGCATATCTACTTCCTTTATCTGCATTGCACTACCAGCATGAGCTGGGCAAATAGAGAGGAGAGGAGACATTCCGTCTCAAACCAGAAGATAGAATATAGTCCCAAAAGGAAATTGTCCATGGAAAGCCCAGAAGATGAACAGTCTACCATACCAGCTCCACTCTATTCAGTGGCTAAAAAGAGCTGAGGAGGATTTTTTCTGTAAAGGAGGCTCCGAGACCACAAGTTATTTTCCTAATTTGTAAACTTGTTTCGGGTAATCAAAATCTCAACCCTTGCATTTGCCAGAATAAATCATATGCATAAAGAGGCTTCTCTGACTAGCCCATGACGCAGCAGGCAAATGGGACATGCCATTGCCTCCTTAGAGACATCAAATAAAGCAGTGTACACAGGCTACTACTTTGGAGGAATCCAAGGGATGGGCAAAGCTGCAAGAGTCATCAAAGGCTACATTAGGTGGAGAACTAACCCCCGGCAGGGCCAGAAGAGTGCCCCTCTGGAGAAATACTTCCAAGCTTTAAAAGGTGTCAGCAGTGAACAACCTCTTGAACCACTTCAGCTTTACTGGCTGCAAATCACACCCCTGATTGCAATGTAAAGATCCTGCCAGGAAATTCATCCAAACGCTAGCTCTGGTTTCCCAGACTCTCTCACATGTCTTCCTCTTCTGTTCTAAAGATACTTAAATGTGACTGAAAATCAGGCTGTTTGTTTTGTAACAGAGCACCAATGTTCAAGCATCACATCCTATAAAGCTTTCTGAAGCTGAGCAGCCACAAACTTCAGTGCCTTAAACTCTGGAATGCTGAGGAATAATTAAACACACAACAACAACAACAAAGAAACAGCCCATGCAGAGGCAAAAACAGCATAGTCCTTTTACAGCAATGCACACATTAAATGCTGCTCTGCAAAACTGTCATGTATTAAACTGTCATGATATCAACTTCACTCCTTTATTTCAATCCCTGCATCTGTATTATCTCTAGATAAATAAGTACCTTTAGAAACAGATAGTGGTGGCACATGTTTAGGAAGAAGAAAAAAAAAAAAGTCTAACCATATTCTTCAGCAAAAAAGAAAATTAAGATTTTCTCTCTGGTTATAACTGGATGGATGGACAAACTGTTATCTTAGATTTGTAAATTACTTACATAGCCTCCATTAACCACCAACCAACCACATCTCAGGTCTCAGAATTCCTGTCTATCTAAGTTGGCTTTCCCTTCTCCTTTGGTCCTTCTTCAGGGGAAGTAACACATATAAGGGAGGCCTGTCCTAAGAGGCTGCCAAAATCCATCATCCCACACTAGGATGCAGAACTCTTCTGTTAGCTGACCTCAGCCAGAGCTACTGAGGAAGTTCAGGTCTCACATATTTGGTGCTGCCTGTTAGTTCTCTGCTAGGATATGAGAGATAGATGTGTATGGGAAATGCAGGAACGAGGCAGGAACATCCTGCAGGATATCCCAGGAATGGCCAGGATGGCAATCAGGCCGAGGCTCCTATATTTTGCTATTGTTTAAGTTATCTAAAACTATACCGAAAAGAGGCACATCTGATTTAAATAGCACTCACAGACTTTATTTTGGGACAGGATGTAGTACATGAATTCTGATGCTATGATTTGGTACTTTAGCAATCCCCGAGCTGCTATAAATGACCTGAGCTAGGACCCATCTGCTGAAGGCTTGATGATCGGTAACTTCCTTCCGATTGTCTCTTAATAAAATGATTGCCTTCCATATGGTAAATCTAGATTTATGTCGGTGTAAAGGAGGGCAGAATCATATCCAAATCAGCTGAAAATCTTACAGTTACAGAATCTGCTGAACTGAATACAACCAACAAAAGGATTTGCATACGAGGCAAAAAAGAATTGAGTGAAAGACAGCCTATCTTTGTGAGACAGCACAAGGGAATGGACTGAGAAAGTGGGACATCAACCCCCAAGAGAGGAGAGGAACCCAGGCTTACCGCCAGTGGCCAGCTAACACAAGTCAGCTTCCTGTAGACTCTGAAAATGTGCATGATGTAGAAGAACAAAATCATAACTAAGTCGCACATGGTGACAATCTGAAAGAAGCTGTATGCGCTGTAATCTGTCCATGCAGAATTATTTACGCTGATGAATCCAATCAGCAGTGAGATCTGGAAGACAAAAGGCACATTTCAAGGTTTTCACTGTGGTGCTCAGAGGGTCGTGGAGATGATTCTAAGCACAACAAAATGACACTTAGAAGACAAATATCTAATGTAAATGGGATGGTGCCAACTAAATGGAGGACAAAGTAACGAGCATGATAATAAGGTTTCATAATTAGCTGATAAATGAGCTGAAGCAACCATTAGGTCTGGGGAAAGGAGCAATGGCCAGACGGAAAGCAGCAGTTTCTGTCTGAAGAACTCAACTTGAAGATGTCTCTGTGTACAAAGGAAGAGGTCTCAAATGGAGAAATGGAACTGAATGCCTGGAGTTGCACCAGTGACTGAAGCATCCAGAGACTTTCAGGAGTTCACTGAAAGCTGTGAAAATGGAGGTGTCCACGAACATATCCACTTTCACTTTCATTTAGTGACGTTTCTCACATGCAAAATCAGAGGACCTGAGCTAACAGTTCTACTCTTCCTTTTCTGCCATCTGCAGAGCAGAAGCATTATCAGACTGTAAGGCAGTATCAGAGTAAATAATATAAACATTTGGAGGAACTGATTTAATTCACCTTACCCCCAAAACTTTTATAAGTTAATACTGCCAAATAAAACGATAAAGCTTTATTGTACAACTTCTTTCGGCTGTAGGCTTTCTAAGGACAAAAGCTATTTCCTTTTTTCCTTTAATCTAAAGCTACTTATTTATTTTACTAATCTTGCTGCTTCCACCATCTTGTCTAATCTGGGCGACCAAAATAAATCTACAGAGAATATACTAAAATATTTTTTTATTACAGACTCAGTCAGTGCATGCTTTCAGCCACTGTAATTTTTAGTCATCTGAAGTCAGCCAGAAGCTGTAATGATTCACATTTTAAGTGTTTCTCCTAGACATTAAAAAACTACCTGAGGAAGCCAGCACTTCAAGACTGCACCATCTTTTCCTGCACACTCACCTTCCAAACTCCTAACCAAATGCATTCATTATCAGAATAATTTCCTTAAGATTAAAAGAGGAAAAAAACCAAACACCCCAGTGCCCAAACAACATAGCTTAAATTATCCCTAAGTGTTAGCCAAGTTTCACCTGCTCAGTTCTAAGTGGACAGGCTAAATATATGCACGTACAAGGGCAACCAAAAGGTCTGTAGGAAAAAATTTCACAAGGACCTGTCACCTTCGCCAAACTCCATCCAAACAGCCACATCAATGCCTTGACAGTGAACCACCTCAAAACGGTGACTTCAAAGAAAAAAGTCAGTGCTCTGGATTCTTGACCTACACGAGTGCCTGAGCTGCTGTCAGACCAGGTCCAGCTGGTCCAAGGAGTTGATATTAGCCCTGGAAGTGATGCCCTGCTCTCTGAATCTTAAAGTCAGTTAAACAGAGTCATCTGACTTAGCCCCTGAACAACCTGAACAATCAGAAGGAGATAATTTATCCTATAATCTAGAAGAAACACTCTAAGTGATGCAAGACACAGCTATTCTTTCCATAATTTAAAACTAAATTTAATGAAATTTTATTCTACAGGAAGACTCCACAACAAGTCACAGCAAGCACTGAGTCTTGCTCTTTGATAAAGGTGGGATGAGGACAACATTCTCTAACCACCAAAGGCCAGAAGAAGTTTCCCTTATTCAGGTGTCTTCACAATAATCAGTTCCCAGTTTCAATTACACTGTAAAAATCAAGAAGGAAGCCTTAATTCACAGAAATATTAAATCTGCCCACTGGCTCATTTCATGCGTGAACTATTAACTTTAGCAGGTTCTTTTACAGTGTACAAAGGATAAGGAGGACAGGACTCTTGAGGTACAAGCACCACCCAAATAACAAAATGCACTGGGAAAAAGTCCTTAGTTTAAGCTAGACCCAGTTCCTTCAATTTCATGGAAGCATAGCAGTATTATTCTTTTCAGTTAAAAGGTATAAAAAATTGAGAAGCATAAAGAAGAATGAGAGTCATCTGGGGACAGAAAATATATCTGAGGTGCCACAACCCTCAGAAATAAGAAGATACATGGTACCAATGAAGAATCTGCTCAGCTGCTGACAGGGTAGAACTGTGGATTTGAACCAACATGCTTTCCATTTCAACAGTTCTTCGTGACTAAAACAACTCCAAATCCAATTAGCAAAGATCCTCCCTTCTTTGATTTTAGATGTGCCTCAGCACAAACATAGGAAGAAACCACTGTGTGGCTTCTTTCTCTTGCATGGCAAGAGATATTTCTTTCAAAGATTTACTTTCTTAGCAGAAATCTTGCAACATGAGATTTACCTGCCGCTTCTAAAGAAGGTCCTTGGTTCAATGGCACGTGATTCTATTTCACAGGATGAGTGCAAAGGGACCCTCCCAACAACTTTATATAAATCTGTATCACATCTGCCACACTATATTGCCTGCAGGTAGAGTCAGAGTTTAAAACTCACCTGTTGAAAAAAGAATGCTAACAATACAGGTACCAGAGCCACACAGTATCACTTGTTCTTTGAAACTGACAAATGCTGAAGTTTCTTCACCAGATACTGGTTTCTCATGATACACCGGGTGATGACTGTACCTTTTCCCCCCTGGGATTCTGGTTTCCAGAGAACTGAGTGATAAAGTGATAAATATGTAACTGTCTGGGATACAGTTTTTGACACAGAGAGAGAAATGAATGGCAAAGCACTGAAGTGATCAAATGTTATGAGTGTTCTTTATGCATCTGTGCTAAGGGGAGCAGGTTTATATACCCTGGAAATAAAAAACTGGAGGCACAAAAAAAAAAAGCACAGATATTTTCATTTCAATGTAGCACTTCACATGTCATGAGAGCAACACAGATGTAAGCTGTAGCCAGCAAGCCAGTGTGACCAGAAGTACAGGTCAGTCTCAGAAGATTTCAGTGTGCTCCACAATATCCGGACTCCAGACCTACATTACAAAAAAGGGGTGAGGGACACATTGCAGGGCACTATTATTTAAGTGCTTTCTGGCTTCTCAGAAGCAAAATAAAGGCCATATGCATTAATCAACCCCGAGGAGGGATTTCTGGATTTAAATAAAGTTCCATATTTACTCTGTTTCACAGAAATCAATCAGCTTAAACTAACCCACTGCTTGACTCTCCTTTGGAGAAGATATTTGAAGTGAGTTATGAAGCACATTTAGCGACACTGATATATATAAGGAACAATCTTGCAGTCAAGTCAATGTGAGATAAAGGCAGTCAACTTTCAGCAGATAGAAAAGACATAACAGAGCCTGCAAGGCTTTTACAGAACCTGCATCCTCTTCCCTACTTGGAGCTGAAAATGAGGTTACCACATCCTCGCAATGTGATTGTGCAAAATGCTGCCTCTTGAATGGCACTGACATACCTTCCCAAGCCTAAACCCCATTCTGATTTGAAGTTAACTCAGATCTACCAAAAAAATGAAACACAATTTTTCTTTCTTCATGTGGGCTTCTCCCTAAAGCAGCCCAGGAAGCTGTTGGCCACCATCACCACAAAAGCACGTGGCTGGCTCATGGTCAGTGTGTTGTCCCCCAAGATCCCAAGGTCTTCTCTGGAGAAGTGCTTTCCAACCTCCAGCCTGTACTGGTGTAGGGCCTTACTCTCAGATACCTCCAGATACAGGACGTGGCATTTCCCTGTGTCAAACTTGATGAGGCTCTTCTCTGTCCAGACTGCCAAGATTTCTCTCCGTGGCAGCACAACCCCTTGGCACATCAGCCACTCCTCCCAGGTTTTTCATCACCTACAAACTTTCCAGGAGTGCACTCTGCATCATCATTCAGGTCATTAATGAAGATGTGGAACAGCGCCGGTCCCCGTATGGACCCCTGGGGTACACCACTAGTGCCTGGCCTCCAGCTGGACCTTGTACCACTGATCACAACTCTCTGGGCTGGGTTGTTCACTTTTAAATCCACCTCACTGCCAACTTACCTAATCCATACCCTGTCAGCTTGTCTGCGAGGATGTTATAGGAGACTAGAACCTCACCAAGATCAAGGTAAACCACATCCATCACTCTTCCCTTGTCCACCAAGCTAGTCACCTCATTGTGGAAAGCAGTAAGGCTGGTCAAGCACCATTTCCCCTTTATAAAGCCATGCTGACTACTCCTGATCACCTTCTTGTCCTTCATGTGTTTGGAAATGCTTTCTAAGAGGATTTTTTTCATCATCTCCCAAGGGACTGAGGTGAAGCTGACAAACCTGTAATGTCCTGGATCTTCCTTCCTGCCCATAGATATTACATCAATCTGTTCAGAATTCCACACTTCCTTTTGTACCTCTCAGGCTAGAGAAGATAGGGAAGGACTAGACAAGAGGGATAAATTCTTCTGCTCTGTGCTGCAAAATGCTTCTGGAAATGTTCCCTGTAAATGCTGTTTCTTTTTAAAAATCAGCTGGTTTCCTCCTTGTTTCTTCTTGTCCCTGACAAAGAACAAGCATCTGAAGTCCACTGGTTATTATTACACTCAGTAAAAAACAAGGAAAATGTGTATCAAGACTTCAAGGAAACAAATCTTCCACAGCAGGAAAATTTTTAATACCTTCTTACCAAAAAGAGACGAACCATGCCTTTGCGTTCAGAAGCAATTACATAAAGAAAGAAGATGCAACAATTACTCCTAAGGCAAATGCTTCTCAATTTTTTATACTTTTTAACTGAAAAGAAAAATACTGCAATGCTTCCGTGAAATTGAAAGAACTGGGTCTAGCACCCCATGGCATTAGGCCCAGATGCTGTTGTACTCCTGATTTCAGATGGTTTGAATTCCACCTCTAACTTCCCTTGCTCACTCTTGGGTGGCTGTAGTCCTGCAAATGCAATTGAGTTACAGAGAAAGCTTGGCTGCAAACACCCTGTCCACATGGGAGTGAGCTGGGCATGATGCTGAGACCCAGAGCAAGACAGCCACATACGCCTCAGCCTCTCTGCTGGCTGGGTCCTCCTGTGGCTTCCAGTCCTGTCACTTGTCACTGAGGCCACCAGTAAAACTGCCCAAGAGCTGCCTGCCCCTCAGGACTAACGGGCTGGGCTCTCCTGCTGGAGTGCCCCAGCACAGATGGAAAAGCCCAAGCTGGCAAGTTCAAAGAAGCTTAATAGAGAATCACCTGCCCCAAGGAAGGGGCAGGCAGGAGTGCATGCCCACCAGTCCAGAGATTACACGTACAATTTTCTTCACTAGTGCCCTGAGGGTAACAAAGGGAAGGACTTGTTTTGCTCTGCATGTACCTACAAGCCAGCTGGCACCACAAAGCATTTTCTGTTCATGTGGTAGAAGATTGTACTTTATCTGACCACAGAACAATTTTATAACCCAGGAATCAATCTGTGCAAGTGCTTTGTATGATCTTTTTCTACTCTCCTGTTATAATGGATGTCATAAATAAAGCTCTGGCTTTATTGCCAATACCTAATTCTTCTGTAACTTTTGGAGAGAACTAAATTTTCCACAGACACAGCTACCTGCACAAACATAAATCATGCATGATCTTCAATACTGAAAAGAACCTACTCTTAAAGGAAAGCCTAATGTTCTGAGGATGAGAGGCCCATTTCCACAGGCAAACACTGACACAAGGGAGGAATTGTAAGTCACCAACTCTTGAATGCTGACCCCAGTTTTGTAACCCTATTTCTGTCTGAACTTCTGTAAATCATGTATATCACCACTTCAGCTCCTCCAGTCATCAAATGAGAACTAATAAAGATTTCACATGCATTGTGCTAAGGTTTTGCACCTTCAAAACACTTCAGACATGTAAAATAAAGGCAAAAATGTTGAGGACTGCTAATAAATGTCTAGGGCAAGATGACTGTTTTCCTTATTAGAGTGAATGAAAATAGATACTCAATAAAAATACCCCGACAAATAAAGAAACAAAAAAAGCCAAACCCACACCAAAATACCCATATAATTTTCCTCCCTGCTCCCCTCTCCAAAAAGCCCCAAAGGACAATCAACAGATCACAGATGTAACAGACAAGCAGGTGTGAAAATCATCCAAGGAGGAAGCCACACAACAGGCAAAAGGAGGAAAAGGTTCGCTTTCTGAGAGTTGCTTTGAGTTGCTACATCAGCACCCGAGATAAACAAAAACGAGAGTCCTAAATGGAGTAAAATGGAAACTGGCATTTATTACCTGTCTGTCATTTATCTACATATTTATCTACACATAACTGACTGTGAGCAGTGATTCAAAAAGCACACCATGCGCTAGACATCGGAAATAAACGGTTTTCTAATCTTTAATGCTAGGACCACTTTACTACTCATCCTCTTGACCATCCCTGACTGTTCAGGACTGCACGTTTTCAGTCACCCCTGCGCAGCAGTTCTTCCCCTACTCTGTCAGTGACTGTGGAGCACAGGTTCTCCTTTCCCACTGTGGCTTTGCAAGCCCCTGCACAGCGGTGATGTTCTGGTGTGGGTGTGACACAAGCTGCCTTCACAGCAGCTCACAGGAGCTGGGCTTTCTGTGGTTAAAGGGTGTTTCCGCTGCTGCTGAACTGGGCTCACACAGCAACAAGGCATTCTGCCTCTCTTCTCCCCCCCCTCATCCCAAAGCAAACTCACAAGTGGGCAAGACACTGGCAGCTGGCTCCAGCTGAGCAATGGGATTTTCCAGTCCATAGGATGTTGTATTTAGTGATAAAAGCTCAAGACAGGAGGTGTAAGGGGAAATATTTTAGGTTATGGCATTTCTCTTCCCAAGCAACCATTACGTACAGAATCATAGACTTACAGGATGTTTTGGGCTGGAAGGGACTTTGAAGACCATCTATTCCCAACCTCCTGCCATGAGCAGAGATACCTTCAAATAGACCACCTATCCAGCCTGGCCTTGAATGGAGTAGTGGAAGAATTTATAGCTTTGCTTGTGTGTGCAGCTTTTGCTTTCCTTATAAAACTGTCATTATCTTGATCCATGGGTCTTTTTGCCTTCCTTCTATTTTCTCCCCGTCCTGCAAGAGAGGACAGTGAGTGAGAGGCTGGCTGGGTGTTTGGTTACTGGCTGGGGTTAACTCACTGCATGTGGCCTACCCCTTATCTGGATTTCTAGCTGCTGTGGCAGTACAAAGAACAATATTAAAAACCTTCATTATAGAAAGACACAGGCTATGGTTTTCACAAATCCCAGGATGAGGAACTGAATTGCCAGGCTGAAGCTTCTATCTTACCATGTAACTTGAAGCTCTGGATAACAATTTTCTTTCTCTATACAGAAATAAGATGTGAAATGCCAACCTAACTGCAGGAGGAAAGATAACACTAATAAGAAGCAAAATTGCCTCAAGGTGCCCAGTTACAGAGAAATACTGTAATTCTTATCTCAAAGTTTTACCATAATACTGCGACATACACATCCTCATGTAAAATCCACCCAGTTCTGTGTTATCTTTTAATTTAATTACTTTGCCATTCAATGTAATGTAACATATTATGCCATGCATGCAATGTAACACAACATCCTTGTGTTTCTCTGAGTATTTTTTCTTTAATTTTCCCCTCTAGTATATCCTCCCATAAGAAGAGACAGCGTTTTGTCTCCGGTTTTCCTTTCCTTTTTTTTTTTTTCTCTGCCCCGTATTCCCCTTTCCTCTTCTTTCCCTCCATTACACTCCAAATTTCTTCTCCTTTTGTCTCTCATTCTTTCCCTTCCAAATTTCCCTCTATACATGACACTGCACCCCAATTCTCACTTTTAATTGTTTCCTAACTATCCTGCCCTCTCTCAGGGCATGTATTGAAATTAGTTAACCAAAAATCAGCACCATTCACGGGGGGAAATGTCAGGGGACAGGATTCAGAATAGTGCTACACCTGCACAAACACTGTAGGCAGCAGCTCTGGTTCACCAGTTTCCTGTTGGTAGTACCTGAAAGTGCTTTTCTTTTTTTATCCATTGTACTTGCTGGAGGACTGATGAACCTTTGTACAGCTTTAATGTCCCTCCTCCTGAATCGGAAGAGGAGGACCCTGAGCACTATTCGTAAAATTGATAAAACCTGTTTGATTTCCACTATCTTAAAACTTACCCAAGTTTTAATGCAAGCAATTGTACAGAAAATGTGTCTGCAAATTTGGAGCAAGGGACATAACTGACTCTCATGCAGTTTCATCACAGCCTGTTTAGAAAATAGAAATATAATAAGAACTAAATGCTTTTTGTATTTGAACGAAAAAAAAGTCAAAGTTTCCAGCTTGTGACACCAGCCAAGATAGTAAATGGAATTTTCCATCCCTGTGAGAGCCAATCAGGATAACTGTGCTCTGGAGAAATGTCACTGACTATACAGCTGGACATTTCCAAATACTACAACTCAACACAATGAAGCAACACCCACATATTATTAAGTACATATTTCTGGATGGAGTAAAATAATTTTTTAACAGCTCCCCAAATCAGAAAGATGAGCAAAGCACAGACCAAGGTCACAACTGCAGCTCATGCAAGACTGGTTCAGCTAATTTGAGCAGCAATGTTGACTGCCGCTGTAATTGAGATTTCCTTCTTCCAGGGCAGTGTTGGAAATGTGAGCTGCAACAGACAAACCCCTACGAGAAAAAGAAGATAAAAGGCACAGTCCATTTGAGACTTCATTAATGACAGATGAAATCAGCTGCCTGCAAGTGCATGGTTCTGTGAAGCAGTCAGTCTTTGGTTGCACAATCATCTCTCAGCCCCTGCATCTGGGCAGATTTCCTTCTTGTCTGGCTGCTTTGCTAAAATAAGGAGGTTGCCTGGCCTCTGATAAGTCACTTCTCTTGTGCACCATCATCCACAGGCTATTTATTGAAGATAAAAAATGGTGGGAGGGTGAGAAAAGGCAAAATAATCTTATTCAGACCCTCTACAACACAGATAAGAGGACAATCCTAAGTACAAGCAAGTGATGCTCTATATCTATTAATAAGAAATTATCTATCTGCTCAGGCCCAGGCCTCAGTGGTAGAAAAGGGTGTGGGGTAATCCCAGAACCAGCATACGAAGGACATTATTAAAGAGCCCTTGTTGCAGGGTGTTAGCCATGATCATTAAAAAGGCAATTCTTTGTAATGACTAGCTGCAACTAAGTCTTGCCTGCCACTGATCACAGGGCATGCAGGTCTTCAATCCCTCCCCTGCCAGCTGAGCTAGCTCCCTGCCTCAATCCCACAGCTGCCTGCACACGCTGAAAGGCACCATACAATCCTGCATGTTATTTACTGAAAGCCGAGGATTCCATAGTTACGTGGCAAACAATATACTATATTCTCATCAGGCAGTGAATTAGTGAAAAAAAGAAAAGCTTGTTACCCACAGCAAGCTCATAATTTTATTTCTTCTTCTCTACATTTTGTTTAAGAATCAACTTAAATTTGAAACAGTCCAACTGTGAAAGCATTATCAGTAAGCTTTTCCAATCTTCATAAAAGCTGCACACACGACCGTCAAAGTATTGCGGCAACCGAGTAACACTGCACAAGTGGCATAATGCAAGTTACAAACAATTCCCCAAACACATAAAATCCTCTGCAAAACACTATTAATGGCACAGCTGACTGCTGGCATGTCTGCAAAGGATAGGAATGGAATTTTTAATATAGCAAATGCCCTAGTAAGGTTCCAGCTGTGGGGAACACATCTGCTTTCCCTTTAAGCTTCAAAGAGGTGCCACCTGCAACAACTGAAAATACTCCTGTGGACAAAGCCAGGAGAACCCTGTAGGTTGTTAATTCATTAATAAGGAATTAATTCTCTGTGCAGGCAACAGCCCCCATGTAACAGCTAGCTGGCCACCCACTCCAGTGGTCCCTCCCACAAAGTAATAATACCCAAATTATGGATGACCTTGCTTTTTCAGGTAAGAGCAGAGACACATCCTCTGTCTGTCTGTGTTATTTTTCTGTAGATGCAAAGATACAATCACTCAGCCTATGCCCTCTGCCCTCCCCTCAGTTGTGGTGCTTGTTGGGAACCTGCATCACACACAAACAAGCTCATTTAGAAGAATACTACCTTATTGCTGCAAAAAAACATACATGCACACAGCTCCTGCTGTAGTTCACATCACTGAGGATCATCTATCTTGCATAGTAGGGAGAATCTCTAAATCACATCTCAAAAGACTACAGGAAGTAAAAAAACATTATAAGAGGCTTGAATCTCCAGACTCCCCTAGGAGAAACCGGAGTATCTGTTGAGAGCAACCAAGAATGAGGAGAATTAGTATAACCAAATCTCTCCAGATTCAAAAATTGCACAGCAAGCTATGATTGATACTTCCCTCTCCTGCAAGTCAAACACTTCCAACATCTAGATCCTCCTGGAGAGCCACGTCAACTGTTCTCTCCATCTGGCAAACCTGAAAGTCAGACAGGATGACAGGAGAAGACGGCCCACAGTGTGAGTAGGTTTGTGTAAATGGAGAACGACTGCAGGACACTGCCCACCTCGCCTGCCATACCTCCTTCTAGTTGGCTGGGAAGATAAACTGCTGGCAGGAACCAGGCACCTCGGACACCGCCACTCTGGACCATTCTCAGATGCATTGTTTGGCTTGTTTGGATTGCTTGCCCATAAAAAAGCCAGTGAAGTCCCATATTGCCAGTGATATACAATATAGAAAGAGCTTAATCCCTACTTGTGAGCTATAGAGCTCTTGTAGATAAACTTCATGGCTGTCTAAAAATGGATCCACCAACTGTGCATGGCAATACCACCTATAGAGAAGGAGCCCACGGTGGCAGGCCAACCAAGCCTGGTTCAGATTTGCTGGGTGCTAGAAGCCAAGGGCATATTGTCTATATTTACAGGTGGCAAAGTTCCCACCACGTTCTGGATATCCAGCACATATCTAGCAGCACAGAGCCAGTGAAAACTAAGGTAAGGAACATACAACACAAAAACCAGTACCCCGTGGCAACGATCATTCTAGTTAACCTATCAAATTAAATGCATGAAAAAACAAAAAGCAATCTCATCTTCCTGGAAGTTGTTGCAGAGATCAAGGGATACCACGTGAACCACACGGCGATGTCTCATGCCTCCGCCCGCCAACCCTCAGCGAGCAATCTGCTCATCGCTCGCCCTCACAGATGCTGCGCACAACACAACCCCTTCTCACTGTCTGAGGCATTTAGTGCTTGACTGACTCAGATCTTCAGTTGACACCTGCCATATCTCTCCCTGCCTCAGAGATCACCACACTGACATCAGGCAGTCACACAGACAGCAGTTAAAAAGCTCTTATCCATCATCTCCAGCAAGGGCTTTGCTAAGCCATGGAAATGGAGCCCTGAGCAAGGTCCCCTTGAACAAGAGGAAGACTCATTTACATCACCGAAGTCCACGTTGTTAGCTGTGCTGGCATATTGTGATTTTCATCAGGAAAACATAGGTGAGAGTTCCTGAAAACATCATGACAATCCCCAGGTGAACTGGCATCATCACAGCCTGGCTGCTGGATCACGGTGGGTCTTTGCACACCAGAGAAAAACCTCTTCTAAGTGTGAATACTCGATGCTTAGCAAGGTGCCAGAGAACTGAAGGGCGATGAAAGAGGGGGAAAAATGAGAATAGATGAGATTCCCCCGTGGCACTGTTGCAGCTGACAGCTTTCAGTGAATGCCTGGAGACTGACAGGCCTCTCCAACAAGCTGAGACAGCACTCCTGTGTCTGCTAGGAAGTTGGATACTCAAGCAACTGCCAAAAGGCTCAACAAGCCAGCAGGTGAGAAGCAGCAAGTGGGGACTGTGCTTTTCCCAAACAAAGAAAAGAGCTCTTGCAGAGCATGATTACAGACTCGAGGAAAATAGGCCAAGTTGGTCTGCAGTTCTGCAGCTGCTGATGGTCATCTCACGTTAACAGCATACCTCTTGCCCAGCTGTCAGCACTTGTGTCTTGAACTCATTAGTGGTACTCCTAAAAGAAAGAAGCAACACAACAATCTGCCAAAAATATTATAAGAAAATTCCCCCTGAAACAGCTTCTCAATTTTGTCATCATCACAGTTCCATTTTCCTTAAGGGAAGCTGTGAGCAGAAGAGGAAGCGCTAAGCACTGCAGCTGCTGCTTATTGTTGCAGGAACAGCAGCCAAGTTTGTTTTGGCTTTGAAAACCTAGCCTTGACTAGTCAGGCACATCTGTCCTTGCCATTACATTTATCAAATTACCACCGTCACAGTGCAGGGCAGGGACTTGTTTCAGCCACAATGACCCCTTTAAGAATCTCACTTATGCAAAGAGGAAGCTCGCAGGTGGGAAATCACAGCAACTTCAGAGTCTGAACTCTGTGTACAGAAAATAGCAATTTCTGGCTGCTGTATACTTTACATATCACCACAAAATAGGAGGACAAGGCCACAGCACATATGACAATAGCACAAAGGGGACAGCTCAGCCGCAGGACTGAGTGAATACCTCACAGGGACTCCCCGGGGAGGGGAGCGGAGGAAACACTTACTCATAGAAGGAAACACTGTCTGGCTTTGGGGGACAATACCCCGGTAATGCAGAGCAGGCACAAGAGCCTCAGGGTCAGGTGTGCTTCTCTCACTGACAGCTTCTGCTGGATCACAGTGAGACACAACCCATTGTTCCAGCCCCTACAGCCCTGGAACACAGTGAAGGATGCTTGGCAAGATGCTCCTTGTCATGTACAGGCTCTGAGCGGGTGGAGGCTGAACTTGTAAACAAGGGATCCACTGGTTTCTGTTGCTCTGTGGCAGGAGAGGAGGATGTTTAAAGGACACCATTCCCAAACAAAGTGAGGACAGGGAACACACTGCTCTTGCACATCTTAAAAGGAAGTCGCAGAGCAGTAAGAATCCACGTTTTCCACCAGATCTTATTATCCACAGACACCATGTGATCTGAGATTTTTAAACAGCGCCTTAAAATTTAACTTCCCATAAAACAAATGTGCCAGGAAACCACTGCCAATACTGCACTCTGCTCTTTCAGGCATATTAAACACATTTCAGGTGATGTGGTAAACTTCCCTTTTTTTTTTTTTTTTTGTGGTTATTTCAGAAAATGTATTTGTTGACCCCTGTTCAATCGCCTCTACAGAAAGAATCACCTCTACGTGCACAGAGATTGCTAATGAATGTATTGCAACATATCCTAATGGATGCACCAAATAAGCAACGAAAGAAGGCTCCAACTCTGAGTTTTGAGAAAGCCTCTTTTAAAAAGTAACGAATAAAACATTCACTGACACATTCAGGGCAGAGATATCCTAGTGTTTAATAATGACTATAATTGCCTTTTTACAAAATGTACTGGAGTTTATTTTTTTAGCCTTCTAGTGCAATTTCGACATCAGAAAAATTACAAGTTTCTTTTCTTTCCTGAAAGAGGTAGATAAAAATTAAAACGAATGGTACAAAACCTTCCCCTGCCCAAGAGAAAAAACAAAAGGACTACATTCTCAGCTTGTAGTTTGAAACACATGGAACTACTTCAAGCTTATGAATTTGCTGTCCTTCCATGCCACACTTGTTCTTGCCCACAGTAGCATCTATGGCTGAACTGTTCCCTAAAAACACTTATGGAAAAAGAAAACCATAGAGCTGAAGTAAAGCCCCATTAGTTCCCTGGTACTGTGTAACTCTGGTGAACATCTGCATCCCTGCAGCTGAGAACAGCTGCATGGACACAAGACAGAAGGGGAAAATTCCTTAAAATGGCATTGCTTGTGACATTTCACCTCATCAAATAAAAGTGTGTCAGCCTACCAGCAAGAACTCCTTGGTTAACATGCAGAGAACAGTGTTTGCTTCCAGCTCTTACGCAAACACCTGGACAGAAAAAAACGTCCACTCAGAGCAGCAGCACGGAAAAAACACCACTGGCTGAGGCAGCCGGCTTTGGTGTTCTCAGAGGGGAAATAACAAGACCTCCCAGTCCTACTGGGCTTAATTACTAAGCTTGGACATTCCTTACTCCAGAGTGCTCCAGCTTACTTTGGAGCCATCTAAGACTCAGATAGTTTTTTTCTTTCTCTTTGTTCAGCATGCCCAGTAAAGATCCTTTTACTGCAGTTTCCAGCAGAACAACAAAAATAATGAGCAGCTACAACAGATCTGACCTTGGCCTCAGAAAATGTGTCTCATCGTTTAGCCAGTAGTTTATCTTGCACATTTTTGGAGTAATTTTCCTCCATTCCCCAGAAAGCACAGTCTATACAGGACACACAGACAGGCTTACAGTTTCAGCACCTTTGAATATCACCAGAATGCCTCCCTTCTGACTGAACAGCTTTATTAGCCCAGAGACAAAAATCATGTCACTGACACACAGCTGCACAGAATTAGATGTTTTGCTTCAGTCACCTCCATGGACAGAAAGATGTCTCAGTCTCAAGATCAAGTTAAAAGATTGAGTAGCTCTCAAATAATTCCAAGCAGCACTTGCTTTTGTGAATTTCTTTTTCTTGCATCAACGCTTTTGATTAGGAATTGTTTTCTTGCACTGATTTTGCTTTCTTTTCATATTTTAACTTCTTCTGAATATAGCTCCCCAGCAAATTTGTCTGATATGATACAGCACATTCAGAAATTGAACTTGGCCACAGCAACCTAACTACCAGCATTCTCTAAGCTTCAGTGTTAGACGAACGAATAGTCTCTTGAATACTATTATGCAACTATATGTTAGCATACAAATAACCCAGAGAGGTTTCAGCACACTTCAAAGTTGCTCAGAATTACTGACTGTCTTGTTGGCCATCCACTTGTCAAGTATGTCATTGCTGTTGTCAAGGCATACTTTGGAAATTAAATAGATACTCTGCAGAAAACCTTTAGCTATTGCTTTAGCATTTTTAACAAGTTAAAATGACATTGTTAAGTCAACTTTTATTGAGTTTCTCCTTTTTTTACATTAGAACTGCTTGTAAACCTTTTCTTCAGACTTGAGAAGGTAATTTTGATTTTTTGTTTTCTGTCTTGTGAAACTGATGGTTCATGTTGAGCTGAGAGAATCAGCACTGGTTTCAGCTTAAAACACCCTGTTCTGAGGCTCTGCTTACTCTGACAGAGCTGTAACAGCAACAGTGGTGTCATTGTGGGAACAATGGCCTTCAGTCTGAACTGGGACCAAAGTTAGCTTGGCCCAACCTGGGGGAGGTGAAAGAGAGGCAAAGAAGGCCATGGGTCACTCCACACCTCTCAGGAAAAAGAAGTGGTCCAAGAACAGTTTGAGAAGCCTGAGAGACCTGCACAAGCATGTGCTGTGCCATGATGGCTCTCCTACGTGTGAGCTCTCAGCTCTTCTTTTCTCTCTTCAGCCTGTGTGGTCACACTCCTGCAAAGCTCTGCACCAGACACTTTGGAGAGGTGATACAATCACTCCTACCAAGTGCCTAAGAGAGTGGAACACCTATAGAGGCTCCCTGTCTAACACGGGCTGTGCTGAAAGCAGGACCTCGCCCAATACAGCGTCAGTGGCAACCTCCAGACTCCAGCTGTAAGAAACAGAAAAAGCACAGGAGGGCTCCAGGACAAATCCCGTGGAACCAGACTTGTTTCAATCTATCAGCGCTGGCACTTGAGCTACCCTGGTGACAATACAAATGCACATTCATACCACGGACCCTAATGGCACAGGATGCCTCAAAAAACTCCCAAGAACCCAGCTACTGAGAACTTGCCAAGCTAAGCAACAGAGCTTCCTACAAAGGCTTACAATAAAACAGGCCAGAGGTAGCACAGACACAAAGCAAATGTGCCTCAACCAAACCAGCACAGCCCATGCAGAATGCTGAAGGGTGCAATCTGCACCGATTTCGACAAGCCGGCTAAAATTCAAGTCACTCAAGTCAGTTTCTCCGGTCCAAGCGTATTGTGCACACTTATACACACTCAGTACACTGCTGCTACCAAGGTGGGCACAGCAGGATCCTATATGTATCCCTAGGAGATCTTGGCAAAACAGCAAATACCAGAAAAAAAAGGGAAGGAAATGAAAGAAAAAGCGAAAGCTGTATTAACAACATGAAGTTAAACAAGCTGGAGTAAGTTAGATGTTGAAATACTTTGCAATTTCCTGTTAAAATCAGTGTCAGTTCAGACTGGATTTTGAAAAGAGCTCCAAATAAGGTTAGTAACAGTCACACATTGAAAAGCAACTTTCAAATTGTCTTACTGACACACAAAATACACACATCTGCATAACTATGCTTTCTCCTCCACTGTATTTTCAACATATTTATAGACTATTCCATGAAGTCAGTGCAAAAAAATGAACTGTCTTTTCAAAGCTATAACCATTCTGCAAGGTTAAAGAAATTCTCTAGGTAAAAAACTAAAGGAATTTGTGTAGGCTTACAGGCAAGAAACACCTTTTTCTTCTTAATTTCTAGATGCTAGACACCACAGCACCCAGAATTTCAAGAGAAAGCACTGATTACACTCAGATTAGCAATAATTCAGGCTGCACAATCTCTTCAATATTCCTGAGTTTCAGTCCTTCTGTCTTACAGCAGAACAGCTGTAACATCATCTTCTATTTCCTTCCTATGATTTCCATAGCATGTTGTTGTTATCTGTTGGAATTATGTCACTCACGTACACATACAACTGTTGGGGTTTGTTAGCCTTCAAGCACAGCAAACAGCCCTTAACATTAGAGTAAGTGGTGAAATGTTTCCTTCTTGCTCTCTATCACATCCTTTACGTCTTGGTTAAGGGGACTGAGGAAGAAAGAGAGAACACAACTTGTAACATTTCCTCTTCACAACCACAACCACTCAGAGACCCAGTACACAATTTAGTGTGATATACATCTAACCCAAATGACTTTAACTTTGCCCTTTGCCAGCATAAGTGTTCTCTTTCTCAGTAAGATTACAGCCACCAGCCACACCAACACTAGTGCAGGAATGTTAACAGATTTAGCATAAAGAAATCTTTACCAAAAAAGTTACTGCCCACACTTCGTACCAGGAAAACTGAATGCTAATACAAATGGACCTATGGGTATAAATACTGTCTGAGAAGAGATAAAAGAGAATTGTAAAAATATTTCAGTCTCCCTATTTTATTGTGTGCAGGAGTAAATATGGAATAAATGTATTATGGTTCTTTCTACACGCTACAGCACCAACGTGGTCTTCTTATGGAATTATTTGAGAAGGCGCCATTGTGATATGTGATATTGAAGAAGTTCATTTGCCCAAAGTTCCTTGAATACCTGAGGTAACTCCTACTGATGTGTACAGGCAAGATGAAAAGCAGAAAAATATGAGAAAGTGAAGCTGAAGGAGTGCAAAAGAAAAATAATTTAGTTTATTTTAACTTCTGTTAATGTCACTATAGAAAGCCACTTGCTTAAATTTGGATGAATTTTAGATTGAACAGCATTGATAAAATACGACTTTATGCAAAGTATGTGAAGCATTACATAAAATTACATAGATTTACATCCAGCACATGAAAATATGTAAAGCATGCAAAGAATGCATGCACTTAATACATGCACCAGAAACTGACATTACAGCTCAAATAACCATGCTGTGGTAGCTTTAGGAGTCACACCCCAGAGCTGTACAGACACCACAGCAGGGTGGAGGGCAGAGAGGATTAGTTATTTCTAGTCCATAAAAGGAACTGTTCTCTCCACAGTGATGAAAGCAAATAGACCTTCAGCTCATCAGCAGAGCACAAGTCTACGGTTTTAGGGCTCCAGGTTCAGTTGCAATGTAGACACACGTGCACTTTTCTGCTCAAAAGATTCCCCAGATCCACTCAACGGTTTGGGAACAGCCCAAGCCAGAAGAAGGCACCAGACAACTCTTTGTGTTCCTACAGCACAGAATTCATAGTGAGGGACAGCTCTGAGGTCTCACGAGCGCAGATGCTCAGCAGGTGGAGGGAGCCATGACCAGTCATGGTCAACTGCATCTTTTGCTGCTGAGGGTCATTTCCAAGGGCAGCTGACAGCTAATAACAAACTGGAAGAAACTGGGCAGCTTCTAAAGAGAAACTTGAGGATTTGATTTAGAACATAATGAATCCTAACTCTGAATGTCGGTTTAGAAATGCGGGTGCTAATAAACTACACAACTTTAAAAAAATGACCAGACAAATACAGGAAGGGGGAAAAAAGGCATTGGGAGATTACAAAAGATGAAGGCAACTACTCTAGGATAAAACGCTGTCAAGGCACAAGTTCTTGCACGATGGAAAAGTACGTGTGGAGGTATCGGTACATGATGTCTTCCATGCTCTTTCCTGGGCATTATCACTCTAATTAAGCTAACAAATCACCCCACAGATAATTATGGGCCATAAAAATGAGAAAGAGCTTATCCATCTGTTAATCTCCTCCACATCTGCACGGAGCTGAATTTCATGCACTGACTTAAGGCATCAGCTCAAATCCTGGCAGCGTTCCATCACCATCGCCTGCTTTTGAATTTCAGCCATACATCTCCCACATCCCTCCCCGTGTCCCTGGGTCACTGCTGGAGGTCTCTGACAGACAGGGCACGGAGCCAGCTGGAGCAGCAGCCTCAGCTGCGGCGCCCACCTGTACCAGATCGCTGCGGGCACTGGCACTTGGCCCCGCTGTCTCCTAAAAACTTACCCACGTTACGGAACGAGGTGCTGCACGGCAGCACGACGCGCCATCGCATCACGGTGCTATCGTCGTTAAGGGCAAAAAGTTAACACCGCTACTTTGCGCTCGTACGCGTCCGTCTGGTCAGAAGTGCTCATCGCTGCGTAAGCAAGAGGCAAAGGCAGCTTCCGACAGACGGCAACGCTTCGCTCTGCCGGAGGAACGCGGGCTTTTCGTCCCGCTGGGAGCTGCGGGAGCTGAGGAGCCAAGCCCGCACGGAGCCGCGGCCCCAGCGCTGCCCGACGGCGCTCTCAGGAGCGGTCCGGCAGGACGAGCGCGATTCCCGCGGGCTCTGAGGGCCCCGGCAGCAGCCCCGGCAGCGCCCCCCGCCCCGCTCGCCCCTTACCATCTGGGCCACCTTCAGCATGCCGGCGCAGGAGCGGAAATAGCCGCCGTCCATGAGCTCCGAGTCCGAGCCCGCCGAGGAGGAGGCGACGGTGACGGGCGGCGGGGCGGCGGGCCCCCCGCTGCTCACCCCGGTGCGGATCACTCGCGCCCCGTGCGACATGGCTGCGCTGCCCTCGCCGCTGCCCGGCCCGGCACGGGGAGCGGGACGGGACGGGACGGGATAGGACGGGACGGGGCGGGGCGGGCGGCGGCGCCCCGGGGCCGGCGGGGCCGGGCGGGGCGCGGCGCTTCCCCGCCCGCCAGGCTCCCGCCCGGGCCCGGCGGCCGCGGGGCGGGGGAGGCCGAGGGGAGCCGCGGGGGTTTCCCCGCCGCGGGGGAGACGCCGCCGCACCCAGCCGGGACAGCGGGGTCCGGGACGGCCGGGAGCGGGAGCCCGCAGGGACGCTCGCCCCGAGCCGAGCCGAGCCGAGCCGGAGCGGCGGGCGCAGCGGGACGCTGCCCTGCGCGGCCGGTTACGTGGAAACAGGCCGAAGGGAGGCTTTCCAAGCCGGGAACAGGACGCCTGCCGGGAGGGAGCTCCGCACGAGCCGGCCGCCGCGGCGGGGACGCTGACAAACCCCGCAGCGCGCCGGAGTTCGGCGGCGGCGCGCCGGGAGGGGAGCGGCTCCGGTGCTTTGCTGTGGAGGTACAGCCGCAAACAGCGTCTTCCCGCACGGCACTCATTCTTGCCAGCCCCCCTCTCCCCCCCAGTCCTCTGATTCTCGATCTCATAAAAGATAAAAACCATTTGCGTTAAAGGGGGAGCAACAGGTAAAACTGGTAACGACTGTCCAGATGTCTCAGGCCCAGTGTTTGATTTAAATCGTACAGCAGTTCTAACGAAACGCAGCAAAGGAAGCTATATATTTCCTCAAGTTTAAAAATAACTTGTTCTGCTTTCTGACAAGTGAGGTAATAGCGGGCCTCTGAGCCGGGCATGTGCCACTTTTGTACTCACTGGAGTAGTCACCCCATCTTCTGCTGCTTCCTTCTGCAGTTATGATGCAGATTCTGTTCATGTTTAGTATTTAACAAGTTCCTTCAGCAGCTAAAGTTGTCCTGAGAGGGAAGACATGGAAGCCCAGATGATCCCCACCACACGTAAGGCCCCAGTGTGAGCAATTTACTTGAGCAAACTGGGTTTGCCAATGCGGGCAATGGTCCTTACTAGATTAAGCAGTACATAGTTCTGGACTTCTATTAAGCTATCTTGTGGTTGCAATAAAAGGTATTACTTGTCCCACCACATTTTATCTCATACTGTTGATATCAAAGCTACAACACCAGCTACCGCCACAATAGTAAAACGCTAAATGCTGAGAAAAAAAAAAAAAAACAAAAACAACAAAACAAACACATTTTTCCACTTTTAAGCAGCTACTTTTTTTTTTCCTTCTTACAGTTCCCATTCGGAAGCATGCATGGCTATAGGTTTCTATAAGCCCTGTGGAGGAAGGTTCCAGTAACTTCTTCACCTCCTATTTAGAAATACGGGGGTTTTACCTGCTGGTTCAGCTTCTTTAGTTCTTTATTTCTTTTGAAAGTGTATGTGTGACTGGGGCCCTGCTGATCTGAGTTCAGGCCAGTGAAACAGAAATAACTTTAAATTAATACAAGTAGAATAACAGATATATTTTCTGCCCAGCAATACAGGTGTCTTCTGTGAAGCACTGGGACAAAGTCAATCTAACTCTACTGCATTTTAAGTTTTTATTACAGTTCTCACGCTATTTACTTTGTCTTGTTAAGTGCATTGTGTATGATGATGAAAAAAGGTACTGACAACTCCTTAATAAATGAAAATTAATGGCCATAAGTTGACATCAAGTACCCTTCTGTCTTTTTTCAGAGACTGTCTGAAACAAGTTATTTATAAGTCAAACACCTCCATTTTGCAAGCTGATTAGCAGTTTGTTTATTCTTTTAAATATCTGTGTTAAGAATTTCACAAATGGTTTCATCACTTACCAGTTGTTCTTCAAAGGCTTCTTTCAATCTTACAAGTACTAACCTACAGCAGATAAAAACCATTTTTAATTGTTATATGATAAACCACAGCTAGCTTATCTTCTTTATCAACATTAGAATATACAAATACATTAACTCATAGCTTGCAAATCAGTGTTTAGGACTAGTGAACTGGAAGATAATATTTCGGGTGCCTTTCTTCAGGCCTGAAATTGGAGGAGAAAATTCCAAAAGGAATGCTAGCTTGTGCTGATTCCTCCAATTTTAACTAAGTATTCAGAACATTTGAAAAACAAGACGGTTGGTATCCGGGCAAGAGATGAGAAATTAGACAGAAAGAACATGGGAAGTAAGATAGTTATCTTTCTGAAAGAAAAGAACAAGGCAGGTAAGTTATGGTTTGTGAAGGAAGAAAAAAAAAAGCAAGGACAAGTACAAAGAAAATTTTTGCCTAGTATGTATTTTTTTTAAAAATTCAGATTTAAGGATTCAACTCACAGATTTGTACTTTGGAAGTCATTCTGCAGGTCTTCCCTTGGGGATCAGCACTGAACTTTCATAGATATTTTGCCAGAATCACTCCTTATGTAGTTTTATCTTACATTAAAGGGCTTACTCTGACATGTAACACACAGTTGTCCTGACAGTTTTAGGTAAACTGGATGAAACAGAACTTCCTCTTAGCTCTACTCCCTCTTAATACCTCTGTCCACAAATGAGGTCTGGGTTATGAGTTTAGACCAGACCATTGTAGTTACTACAAAATTTTGAAATGTTTGTGCGAACATAGTCCCATCCTTTGGAGTTGAAATAGATACATCAAATATCAATTTTGAAAGGATTTCTATTACTACTGAAGCTTTTTTTACTGATGAGAAATCACTGATGAAATTTTAATTCTGGCTGTATTTCTAGTCACACTTTATCAGTTGGCACTTGGATCATTTCAATGCCTTTGATTCTTTTTTCCTCCCAGCGATGGAAAAGAGCATATGGGATTTTAATGACACATTTTATCTGTGTAGATAAAACGCAGAGTTGGTAACCATTCTTCCTTCTCACAGCTGGATAAATTTAGCAAGCAGCAGACAGTCTGACCTATGTTGTGTAGGCCAAATGCAATTTGCAGACAAGTATAGGTTTTAAAATAATACCTTGTCTTCCCTTACACTGAAATCTTATGACTGACAGATAATCAAGAAGAAAACCATGTGATTGAGAAGGGAATGAGCTGTCTGCTGATAAATCTTCTGCAAGGCACATACGTAAGTAACCACACACCATTTAGTTACAAGCAGAAATAAAGAAGGTTTTTTTAAGCAGTAAAGTTTCTCTACTATCATATATTACCAAACAAATAAGCTTTTGAAGACTAGAAGGGAGTCCAAATCTTCTTAATCCAAGAATAAAAGGTTCACCAGTCATTTTAAATGAGGAAAACTTTAAATAACATCATAAAATAATCACAACCTTTCAATCACCACATAATTCCTGGGAAAAAAAATCCTTAGGTAATTTGTATTTGAAAGTAATTTTCAAAGGTATCTGTTTTGAAAGTCATATTCTGTCATACTTCTGCTTGATTCAAAGTTATTCAAATAGAAGTACCAACTTCATTTGGTAAACTAACAAGTTGCAGATGATGCCAGTAGAAAGGAAAGGAGGGAGGAAATTCCTTCCTTGTAGCACTGGTATCTTGACAATTCTTCTGTGGATTTAATCTTTATATCATTTAATAGGATTTAGAAGCCCAGATTTTAATAAGAGAGATTAATGGTCTGATCTGTGAAGAAAACCCAAACCACCACAGCCTGCTGAGAAACAACAAGTGTTACCTTTAGCCAGAGATTTGTGATACCCTCAGTAGGTTAAGCACCAGGCCCTAAGGGGGTGTTGTCTGGGCTCGTGTTTGGACCCTGTTGGATGTTAGAAACCTGTTAAGACAATACGTTCCAGGCACAACATTTCTTCAGCTTCAGACCTGAGCTTTAGGCCTACAGAAAAAGGTTCCAAAAGCAACCTTGTGATGAGAGAAGCTGTTAGAATATGCACACTGACAGGATCATCAGAATTCTTGGTAGTATATATTATAGTCTGAAAAAGAAATTTAAAAAGCAACCTTCTACTCCCAGTTTACAAAACATGTACAGTTGGATAATTTATTTTTTTTTAAGTTCCAGGTGTTTTTTTCTGCACAATGTCACTTTTCATACATAATAATTAAACAATATCAATCTTAGTTTTGGTAGCATTCAGTATCAAAAGTATACCTGTAACATTTAAAAAGTTACATTTCCAAACATGGCACACTGAGTAAGATTTATTAAAGGTCCAGTAGTAACAACTATACAATATCTAGAAAAATACCATGTTAATTTTAAAAGAAGCAGTATGAAATTTTATTATATAGTACAAAGTCAGGTTAAAAATGTCTCTAAAGATGGAATTATCATAAATAATCATTTGATCTTGGTTTACATTGTATCAATTCTAAGAGAAATGTTCAAAAATACCTCACCCCTCTTCCAAGCTTTTATCAAAAGTGAATAATTCCCAAGGTACTTTACACTACAGAATTCACTTTAATGAAGAATTTACTGCAAAGTTCGTGATCGCCAGGATATAAAGCTAAAATATGTATTTCCAGCATAGCAGGAGGTAACCACGAAGGCAAAGAACTGTAGAGAGAGGGAAAAAAAAAATAGATTAGGAAGTAAATATATTTGAGAACACTGTCATTTCTAAGAAAAAAGAAAATAGTTATGGGACTTGGAGAGAAAGGAAAATAGCAAGCTGACTGAAATGGCACACTCTCACCTCCTTGTACCTGTGTGGCCACCACAGTCAACACTGTGTAAAAGTAAGCTTATACTATGCATAGAAATACGGGCTTGAGCAGACAAAACCTGACATTTCAGCACTTTTTATAAATTCCCCCTCACACTGCCTCAGTATTATTGGAGAAATAAGGATTGGAGGAATTATCCAATCCTTACAGATTGGACTGCCACCAGTGTAAACACTTGCTACTTTCAGAGCCTGAGGAATTGCCTGTGGGATAGATAATGTGAGCTCAAGCTAACACTTCTGCCCTGCTGCTGTGTTCCAGGTATTGCCTACAGCCCACCTGTACCTCAGCATGGCTCACAGTGCATCTGTTTGCTTACAGAGCGAGCTTGGATCCAAATGCAGGCCCAGACATGTTCTCAAACAGCACTGCTGATTAGGTTACCTATTCCAGAGGTCCTCTACTGATGAATAAAGGCATTCCTCAGTGACAGCAACCACACTGTCATATTACTGCTTTGTCAGAAATTGATAACTGAATAAGCCTTCTACAGCAGGCTAGATTTATTTCACTGGTACTGATAAAGTCCAATTCAGCACTAGTGCTTAAGCTTCTGTTAATCACTGTGTGTTGCTCAAAACAGACAACATTCAACATAATCTTAACAACAATACCATAATGTTTTGTGCTGAACCAAGTAAAGCTGTCACTGCAAATAAGATTAGCACCACTTTTCTAAGAGGTGAGCAATGATAGGACAAGAAGGAACAAACACAAGTTACAGGACGGGAAATTTCAATTAGATATTAGGGGAAAAAAACAGATAAATCACAGTGTGAGTAATCAAACAGGCATACAGGCATTGTGGAATAGCCGTATTTGGAAATAGTCACATTCAAGTGGACAAAGCCCTGGTAGCCTGATACGAGTTAGCCCTGCCATGGGAGTGGAGAGAGTTGGACCAATTGACCTCCAAGAAATCCCTTCCAGCCTAAAAATATGTTATGATTCTACAATTGTTCCTGGCTTATATGCTATCACTGGCATGGGTAGGCACTGCTGAGCATTCTTCCAGGCAGTAAATCTAAGCCTTTCAACAGAGGGCTCTTAGTGGGCATTGTCTAATGCAAATTTAATCTGTAACACCAAAAAAACTGTAGATGATGATGTAAAATCTTATTACAATAAAAAACCCCAAACAAACGGTAGCATTCTTCTTTTTCCAATTATTTTGTTTCTTATTAAATAAAAGCTCCATCTAAAATCTTTCTAACAGAATGACTATTGGGGATAGATGATTTGCTAAATCCTCTATCTGTGAAACCCTTAATGGATTTTGAAAGCAAGAATCCACATTTAATAGTTTATTTAGACACTGTGTTAGATAAACATTATTAGGAAGTATTAGAAGAGAATCCAAACCTCCCAAGAGACACTGAACATTCATGCATTTTGCATAAAACCTGAATCAGCATGGAAGCTTATCTAGCACCAAGCAAGTTCCTGTCAGCTGCAGTGACTAACAGACCTGGAGTTACAAACTGCCAAGGGGAGAAGACCCTGAACACCGCTGAAATGACAGGGATTTAATGATCCAATTCCCAGGACAAAAAATAGAGCAGGTGTTGGAGTTCCTGTGTTCATGGCCATATAAAATAAGCTTCGGACAGGATTTGTGAATAGTCAGGAGGACAACTGCAGAAGCACGTACGCTCAATAATTTGGAATTCCTGTATACAATTGAATTTGACTCCCGTTGACACAACAAGAAAAAAGATCTTTTCCAACTCCCTTACCTTTGCTAGTGAATGCATTCACCTAACCCAAAAAGTGATAAGGCTCTTTTCTGTTCCTTTTGTTTTTAAGTTATTTTTCATCCACTTTGACTGTTTTGGATTTCTAAATCTAAGTACTAAGATAGTAATTTTTTACTATCTTTTACAGGGCTTTCCCCAAGGTGCTGTGTGGGCAATGTGGGCAGTGGCTCAGCCCACAGAGAGGTGAATGCATCCCATCCATAAGTATGCAAAGTTTGCTGTGTTAGTTTAAACTGCTTTTGAAGTTGTCCAAGTGCACGCAGGTGACTCGAAGCTCGCACAATCTTTTTTGTCTGCTCTGATGTGCAGGCTCTGAATTCAGCCAGAGAGCTGGTAATAAATGGGGGCAAGGGAGGAGGAAATCAGTGGGATTCTAAAAACATTGCTGCCTTTTCTGATGTGACTGTCATCTCCTGGTGGAATTTCTAGTCACCTCTAAAAATTATGAACTAAATTGCTGCTACCTATAGGTTTTGTGTGTGCCCTGTATCACTCTGTAGCTTTTCAAAATGCAGAACGCCTGCAACTTCAACCCACACTTCCAGAAAGCCTTCATTTGCTGTAAGTTTATTGGATGAAGAAGAGATGTAAACAAAAAAGGAACTCACTGAAGAAGCTGCCCAGCTGTTGTAATTGTGATTGTCCAGATCTTTGGTAACTGAGGATGCATCTACAATGGCAGCAATGAGATACAAAACAAAGGCACTTCCATTAAAACACAGACCCTGTTGAAAAGACAAACATACGTCATTAATATGCACAGCCATTTGTTTTCCAACATTGCAAAACTCTCCTCTGAAATACACAGAACACATGCACTGTACACTAGAAATGTCATTCTTAACTATTTTTGCCTTCTTCCATGTTTCCATCTGTAGGATTAAAATTTAACTGCTTTGAAGATGCATAAACGTTGCACCATATTTTGGACAAAGTGTTCTCTCCATCACACTAAATCCAGAAAAGTCTGAAAGTTGGTGTGCTGTGATTTTCCAAAAGTGAAAATAAGCACTCAGTTTGGTTACCACAATCTAAGGGTTAGGCTGTAAGAATATGACACTACATGATAAAAACAACAACAACAAAAGAAACAAGACAAAACTGCACTTTGATTACATTTCTAATCTACAAAGATAGGAATCAATAAGGCCTGGTATATGGAGAATATTTATAAAGCTTCCAAAACTTTGACTTCTACACTACTGAGGGTGATAAAGAGGGCGACTTTTTTTTCTCAGTTGCATTCTTCCATGTCTCAGTTCCTTTCCATTCTGCCTGTTTTTAAGAAGAGAAAGAAACAGGTCTAAATCCAAGGAGGAGAACAGTCTGAATGGACTACATGGGTCATCAAGACCCATGGCAGATGCTGAATTTTCTCTTTCAAGAGGCAAAGTTAATGTCTCAGGGTACTTATATTTATTACTAAGAAAAGCAGATGACAACGGCCTCACATAACACTACAGAGAGCAAGCAAAAAGCCTGTTTGTTTTTTGCATGTGAACAGGAAAGGAAGAGAGAACAGATGTCTAAGAAGATGAAAGAGAAAGATGCATGAGGGTTTTTTAAAGTACATGATTTTAATACCTTGTCCTTTACTTTCTCACTACTTGATCACGGAAGTTTCTTCTTTTTAAAAAAAGTTAAATCCCCTTAAACTCCACTCTACTACTTGTCTAAGGCATACAATTTTGATGCCATGCTTAAGTGGAATGCCTGTGACCTGCTTTGCATCTAGTTACAATTGCAGGCATTGATAACCCAATATAGATCCAGTCCTAATGTTGTACATAATCAGCTCCTTTCAGCTTCTGGCCTCAGTTTTGCACTCCAGAGTGTCACACAAACATAACCTTTAACTCTGTTGCTCTAGTTGTCTAAAAGGTGCCATACTGGTGCAGCTCCAACTCAATAATTCACACCGTGTGACCCAGTGGATGCTAGGAATTCATGCCAATTACCCACATTTTTCAGCAACTTTGACAAAATCTAAAAAAAGCTGCAGCCCAAGGAGAGAAGTTCAAAGGAAGAGTGGAAAATACCCACTTACCCTTCTGCAGGGAACCAGGCTGGGCAGTGCCTTAGCACTCAGATGGAGTCCAAGGACTGGCCATTGAGATTTGATTCACACACTCACAAATGAGTGGGGGTTCATCTCACCTACATCAGTTTGTCTATTAAAAGGTACTATGTCTATCCACAGATCTCACCCCTTGTTTTATCTGGGCATTACAGCAACAAAATATCAAACTGTCAATTTCAGGATGAGATGCCAACAAATGGCAGGTTCTGGTGTCTGTAAAGCACTGATTTAGAAACTCCAAATTTGATTACCTAGAGTATTTGTTGTTATTTTCAGATTTCCCATTCCAAAAAGACTCAATTACCCTGGAAAGCTACAAATCCCTGCAATATCTTGTCATGCAGAAAAGAAAAAAGCACATAATTTCTGAGAAGTGCTGCTCTGGGAAATAACACTGTTGGGGAAGATGGAATGCAGTGCAAGCTGATTGGGCCTTTATTGCCAATATATTACTCAAACCAAATGGTTAATGCTAAATTACCATCTGCTTCTTAAATTCAAACTCACCAGATTTTAAAAGCTTCCATTGATTGTTTTAGCAAAAAACTTCCACTACGAAGGAGAGTCCGTTTTGAAGCACATCTTTTGGGTTAATTTGCAGTAAAAGTAACTGCATCTTAAGCAATTTGATAATGTGCTTAACCTGCAAAAAGTGAATTTATGACAGAGAGGTCCAGATGTAATTCTGGATACTGAATACAATAGGAACAGTTTGAGCTAACTGTCGCCTAAGGAGGCAGAGCAATAAACGGCAGATACTGAAATTCAGGATTCTTCAGAGAATAGGGTAAAGGTGGGTGTAAACTCACTCAAAAAGGTGTGTGTCATGCTCTTTCTAACAAAGATGTTAAAAACACCTCTCTGAAAAGAGACTCAACCTTCCTCTTGGCCATACAGGAGCAGCAGAGGACCAATTCAAGGGCTGTTCCCAAAAGCTCTTTCAATACCTTAGGGCAAACCAAGCTGTAATGCAAGCATCTTTTATTTATTTGGTATTTATTTTCTTTTTATATAGAAGGAGACTACTTGTTGGACTTACATTTATGTACATCTACGATATATTTGGAACTCAGAGCAAGAAATACACTTGATATGAAATAGAAACAAATCAAATATTCCAGATTGTCTACCACATAGATCAGGGGCAACTCATTTATGTGCAGTTGTCTCATAATAGTATTCAACTGATGAAAGAAGGGTAATGACCAAAGCTTTATTCAAATGGATATAAAGATGCTTTCCCTTTGAATGTACTTTACTTACATGTAATGCAATGGGAAGAAAAAAAACCCCAAAAAACAAAAAACCCCACCAACTCACACCTTTAAATGTACCCAGACACATTACTGTTGTAATTGAAATAATCCAACATTCCTATAGCAGTGTTACAGCCTTAATGGTAATTGCTGGCTATGAAACTTGAAAATAGAGAAGCTATCTGAACATAATCCTGGTTGTTCTTATTAGTAATTGCTATAGTTGGCTATTTATTGCGGCAGCAAATGGGAACACTTAAAGAGAAGAGTATTCTAGCATTCAATTTTAGTCACCTACACAATATAGCTGATAAAAAGCTGTTAGCAACATAGAAGTCAAATACATTTCATCATAGAAATAACAGAACTCTAGTCAATAATATTTAGCTGTTGAAAAAAAAAAATAAAGAACAGTATCTCACTGTATCTAACAAATGCAAAGATAAAACTTATAGTGATTCTTAGATGGGTCACAAACAGCCAGTTGGCTGAAATGACAATGACTTTTAGGATCTACTATCCTGAAGACCAGGCTGTTATGCAAATGAGGTAAAATATACTGTTGAGAGTTAGAGCCAGGTTTGCTCAAACCATAAAAACTGGATCTGCATTTTAAGTGCCTGTGAAATTTTTCTGTAATTACAGTAGCTGTTTATCTGATTTGCTTTAACTCTTGAGCTCAAAGCTAAGGATTACATGGTACATATAATATATACATAATACATAATTTTCAGCACCATTTTCACAGTAGACTACATATGGACTGTCAGAGTGTTGCTGCCTCTGAACTATCCTTACTTTAACTTTATCAGAGGAAGAATTTTAAAAGCCCAAGTCCTGCTTCTAATGCATGGTGTTGATTCCAGTAGGGATTTCTGCTGTTTAAGCCATATGGCCAGGTCTCTTAGCTCAGAGGCAGCAACAGACTCATTCTTCATGGGATGTAACCACCACAGAGAGAAAAAGAGGTCACTGTGCATAATTATCAGTCACACACACATCAAAAATCAAGTGACTATATCAACCGCTGAACAAAATGGTGAAACATCACAGAAAAAGTGTTTCGAAAGTGTCTGGATAGTAAGAAAAGTTAAAACACTGCCAGTATGCAGCCACACAGTAATTAGGGAAAAATCTGCAAAGAGTACAAGTAGAGTTGGTTTAATATACATGTAGAACACACCAATATTTTATTCTCTTCAAAACCCAGCAAACCTGAAACAACAAAGAAGGGGTATATTTACCACCATGGTCCATGGCACCTGCGGGATCCTGGTGTAGGTCATCGTCATGTAGATGATCAGAAAGAAGACGGTGAGAACCCAGTAAAACACAGCTACAAACATCACCCAGCCGAAGGCTGGATATAGAAAATATTCTGTTCCAGCGATCAGGGTCCACACCAGCAGCCCCAATACCTGCAAAAGTTATGGAGAAGAAAGGAAACTGTTACACAGTTCTAAACCTCATACATTCACTCGAGGTCAAGGAGTGACACCACCGCTGTTCACATGAACCATTTGATGAACTGAACTGGGATGCTGCACTGGCAAAACACTGATCTAACCAAAAAGAACATATAAAGCTGGTTTTACTGTGGCAGGGTGTCACAAAGGGAAGGGCATCTTATCTGTTGATTTAGCTCAGCCTTTAACTACTTTGGAGCCATACTTGCAGTGGTTTCTCAGCTAGCTCCCAAAAGGATTGATTATTATAGCTTACTTGCCGATGTGAAAGGCAAACACTGCTGTTTTGCTGCCAGCAAAGTCACTTTCGAAACAACAGCTTGTGAAAGACCACTGGGATTTTCAGGTTCTATCTGCCACAGCCACGGGTAACTTACCAGTTGGAGTGGAGCTCAGAATGGTGCACACCTGCTCTGTGGATTGGCGGGCACCATAGACACAGAACATCTCCTAGACCTTACTGTTAAAGGTTGTAGGAAAATATCAACGCCACTACAACATATAACTGTGACTGGAGAAGAGCAAGTCAGATTGGGAATGTCATTATATTCCACAGTTCTTAAAACATCTCCCAAGTGACTTGACCCTAAGCAGTAGACAAGGAGTCACTCAAGCAAAGTCCTCAAGCAAACGAGTCTGGGGGAAAAACCTCCCTCCTGATGTAGCAATCTGTTCAGATCTAAGACAGGAAGAAATATATGAACCAGAGGTTTTAACATACACTCCAGCTTTCTCCAATGTAAGGTGATCTCTAATGCATTAAAATGAATGAGGAGCAAGCAAAACACAAGTTGTATGCCACAGGAAAAAAAAAGCTGTGTGTTTTGCAAGTCGTCCAGCAATTAGAAAAATCTTAACCACAAAAAGAAAGTGATATTTTATACCTTAAAAACAAACAAGAAAACAAACAAAAAGCAAAGCCCAGCTCTCACAGTTTATTAGACTCAGATGTGGGAACTAAAACTGCTGTATTTGCAACAAGGATTATCTCCTTCTGCTCTCTGGACTATGGTGAAATTTCCTAGCAGTGAGAAATGGAAGGATCACAAAATTAAAGCAAATAGCAACACATTTAACACGTAACAGCCACAGTCTAAAGAACCTTCTACCCCAACATTCTATCTTCAGCAGCAGTGAGTTCCAGACATCTGAGGAAATACATCAGAGAACAGACCACGCAGCAGTAATGTTTCCCTGGACTACCTCCCTCAGCTCTCAGGACTGTGCAGTGAAGGGGCTTCCTGAGCTTGTGGTGACATCTTTGTGATCAACAGACCCTGGCAGCAGGTGACAGTTTTGCTACAGCTTCATTTGCACAAGAGCTGATCCTATTCCCATGCAAGCTGCTGGCCATGGTCACATTTACTTCTCTATTGCAGAACTGAACATATATATAATGTTTAGAGATTTCATGTTTACAAGACAAAACTATACGGTTAAAGAAAGTTTCTTGTAATTGGTCCTCCTACCACCTTGCATCTGTTTATTTTGTCTTCAATTCATCCTCCAAATTGCCACAAAAACTTAATTCAGCCCTCTACCATGTACTGACAGTAGATTCGATGTATATTATTTGTACATTCATCTACATCTGCATCATGCATACATAAAAGCACTACAAAAATGGTTTGTTTGGAGTTTTCTTTCTCTCTTAACAGAGAAAGCATATAATGGTCAATTTGAGAGCATTTTCACCCCACCGTTTTCACCAATCCGTCAATTTCCCTTCAACAGGAAGCTCTAGAACTGGCTCAGACTGGGACAAAAATTCCTGCTTTTCACAGCATACCAGGGGAGGGCAGCATTGCCTTGTAAGAACAGTTCAAATAGTATTAAGTGAATCCTTTAAAACACTATTCTCAGTGCAAAGTTATCGGTTCAGCAATGCTTTCCATAGTTCATTTTAATTCCACTTCCAACAACATTTTACTAATAGTAGCAATTCAGTTAATAGCACCTCAAATTGCATGAACTACCCACAATCAGAGAAAAACCAGCTCAATTTTAGTGTAACAAGTGTTTCAAGGCTAAACAATTTTGATAGATTATTTAGCTAACGAAATACCATTTTATTAGGATACAAACTTGTTTTTCATTGCACCCATCCACTTTAATCCCAACTTAAATTCATCATCCAGAAATTATACCGATAAACAATTGATCTCGTGCTTGATAAATAATTACTAAAGGCAGATTTATCCTAGATCTGAGTATCTTATAAAATGCCAAGAACAGAAATGTCAAAGGTGAGAAAAAGAAATTAAACATTATTAAATACTCTACTTATAAGCATTTGTTTTTAGAACACTTTTAAGTACAGAAGTAGATTTTTCACAAATGCACAAGACTATGAAAAATTTTTAGTACTAAATGCAGTAAGATTGATAAGGATATCTCAGCTTATATAATGGATTATTATTCAAAAGAGCAAAATCTTCACAAGCAGCAAATTATGAAAATTAAAAAGGAAAATTCTGAGGTTACATGAGACCACTAATCTTACATTATCACACACTAAAGTTAGCAAGACATTCCCTGGAGCACGAGTATTCATGCTGGGCCCTGGTTTTTTTTCCAGCAGTATTCTAACTGGCAGTTATCGCCCCTCTTTTAAGACCATTTTAATATTTAGGTGGCTGTACAACTCACATGAACAATTATTCAAAGAATTGGTTTCAATCCACGTTTTTAGCTAGCTTTTATCAGTGGCAGAACAACTCACCCAGGCAATTGAGATGCACCACAGACGTTACAGATTTATATTCTTAACTGGTTCCTGCATCGTAACTTTGATGGGTTGCATATTAGAGCACATTTGACATTTTCAGTTAGATCCAGATACTCTTACAGCATATTACTGGAGCTGACAGGCTAAAATAATATTTCAGATTTCTTGATTAGACCTGAAAAGGTCAAATCAGCTCATGGTCAACAATTCACTCCGTGTAGTTAAATGATATGGCAAATGGTTTCCCTGCATATGTAAACATACGCAATAAATTGATTTAAAGTTCACACTGGCCATCAGCATCTACAAAATACCTCAGGAGCCAAAGGAATACAGACATCTAGACAAGCCTTCTGTGATTAGCCTGTATTCTCGTGGCATGCTAAATACCGAGATTGCTTCTGCGGTGTTAAAGACCTGCCTCGTAATTTTCTGACTGTCCCTTACATGACAGGTTTGCTGTTCAACAGATCAGTACAAACTGGGTGACACTCCTGTATCTGCTGGAGCTGAGAATGCCTCTTCTCCTACTGGTTTGGTACCACATCTCCCCAGTGGGAAAAACTGGTCGATATTCAAATGTCATCTCAATGAGCATCCAGCGTACAGAATCTGGCAAGTGAGTGACGGGTAAGCAATACTGGAAAGCCAAGATCAGCAGCAGCTGCGGAGTGCCTGCAGCAATTCAGTGAGCACAGACAGCACACAGCCACCTTCCCTGCTCCAGGTCAGCTCGAAGACAAGGGAGAAAGCTCCACCCAGGAACTGGGAAAGGCCTGTATCCCATTATGACCAGGTAGGCTAGAGTGTATCAGTAATAGCTAAGTATTTGACTTTGATTTATGAGCAAGTCCAAATATGCTTAATTAGAATTACAGGAACATACTACTATCCTGGAAAAAATGAGCCCAAGAAAGGGGGAGGGAAAGGCATCAAAAAGGCTCAAGAAAATAATGGATGTGGTAATGGATGGGAGGGGATGCTGGGTCCTAAGACTGTAAGGACTCCACCAACCGGGTCCAGTTTTTCAAGTCAGATGGGAATGGGGATTTCAGTGCATGATAAAGGCAAGCGGTTTTCTGTTGTTTATGGCAGGTTCTGATTTCAACTCAGACATCTATTTTGTGGTCGTTTGGCTGCTGCTTGATCAAGTACCTCCATTACTAAAATGCATTAATATGTCAAATGCACTAATGCATACTTCAGCAATTGGCAGATACCATAAAAAGGAAGTAACTTGGTGGCAAAGTCCAACATTACTGAGTGTGCAGGTTTAAAATTAGATGCTTAATTACATATTCAAACCCTTAAATAAACGCCATAATTCTTCTGCAGTGTTGAGAACTTCAAAAGTATCCGATTATTTAGTCACTTATAAAGAAAAAAAGGGTTTTGTTGTTAGTATATGAGCCATCTTGCCTTCTGTCACAAGCCAGGAGGTATAAAAGCAGGTGTGAGCTTGAATCTGTGTATCCAGTTTTGCTTTTTTAAAGCAGTTTAAAAACTGCAAAAGCAAATTTGTACTCGCAACCTGCATTTAAAAAGGCTACGATGTAACTACTCCTCTGCAGCAATGCATGGGTTTGGAATTCTCCAGCATTCCTCCTGAGTGGTTAACTCAGCAACACAGTCAAAAATGTGTATGCATCCTTTCCACAATAAAAGAGGCATGTTTGCCAGAAGCTGTCTACCCTTTATCCAAGAGATGCTTCCTGCCACCATAAGCACTGTGGGATTTATGTGGAGTTGCTATTGACACAAACAAAAAGGATGGCAGATGGATTCTAGCAGAGCTGTGCATTTGCAGTGTGAATTGCCTCCTGTACGCAAAGCCACCTAAACATGGACAGCATCCAGCGAGGAGAATGCAAGACGTCTTGCCTCTTCTCCCTAGCAAAGGAGATTTATGACAGGGAGACCATTCTAAATTATTGCACATCATTATTTCATTACTAAATCACAAGTCAGGAGCTACCTTAGCAGCAGCACAAGCAGCCTGTGAATGTCTCAACCTCCATCCTTTGTTCCCTTGGCTACATATCAGGATGGTGGTGCTGGTGTAGTTTTTAAGGAGAAAGAAAGAAAGAAAAAAAGAAAAAAAAAAAAAGTGGGAAAAAGGGAATTCTCCCTCTACTGTTCCTGTAAAACATGTCCAGGACAGTCAGTCATAGGAACAGGCAGATTTAATTGTATTTTTTCTAGTTGTTTTTATTTTACAGATTTATTGATTTATTTGCAGATTATTTACAGATACAGAATTATTTTTTTTCCCTTTTGTTTTTCCATCTCAGGCTAAATGGAGTAAATGTTTGCACTGCACTTAGAAAGTGTTTTTAAATCAGAATTTCTGTGCTCTCATACATCATCCATTAAGTGACATACAACAATTCCACCTTCTGCCACTAGAGCGAGCACAATCATTGCTTTTTTCTTTAGGAAAGGGGCACTTTGCCCAGCAGTAACATCAGGGTGATTTCCATACAATGCAACCCCTGGAAATCGAAAAGGTCCACCCAAAATAAGTAAGACATATATATGTCTTAAGTAAAAAGTCAGATATATTGAGGGGGGGGGGGGGGCTGCGGGGAGGGGGGGGAGTATGTGTATATAAAAAAAACTTTTTCCAAGTTTGAGTGTCTTCCCTAAGCAACTTTATCAGGTTCACTTCCATACCAGGTACAACAGCAACATCAACTGTAGGTTTATCCACGAACTGTCAAAATAAGAACACTTGATGCATTTTACTTAAAAAACAACAACAACAACACAAAACAAACAAACAAAACCCACAAACCCACCCCCCCCCCCAAAACCCCAAACCAAAGTGTATAAGAAAAAATAAGTTGAAAGCCTACAATTACTGGATAAATCAAACATCGGTTCAGACTAAAACACAAAATATAAAAACCTTATTTCTGCTGCAGTCAGACAAAAGGTGATGAGCATGTTTTTAAATGGAAAGATTCAAACTTCAAATATTTCTATTAACACTGAGTAATGATGCAAAGATGAGGAAATTAAAAAATGTTTTTCAGCTACAGTTTTTAGAGATATTAGAACCTCACTTAAGTGTCTTTAAAATTTCAAGGACCATGTGAATGTACTCTGCAATAATCTAATCAATACATGGCCTTACCCTACTGCTTCTCCTTCTCAGTCTCAAACATTTTTTTTAAACACCAAGCATTACAATGAGCTGACATCAGCCACTCACTACTGTGCTGTCCTCATTAGATTTTTCAGGGCTCTGCCTTGCTAGAAAAACTTTTAAAATCCACAGTGCTCACAGAAGAGTGCCAGTGGTCATAGCGGACACACCAATTTTAAAATTTGCACACTACAACCCTTAGCATCAGACAGGCAGCAGCTAATGTCTCTTCTAGCCTTGAAAACACTTCTGCCTAATAAAACTCCAAAATCCAGGTTCTTTTACTTTCCCAGAATTTCTAAAAATCATCTGAATACGTGTTTAATTGCTTTCAAGTGACCAGTTTCAGTGATGAATCTTCCCACTAGTCTTCAAAATGTCTGTCATGCTCTTGGCTCCGCGGCAGCACCAGCACACCGCTCGCTACAGGTTAGATGGGCTTCAGATAGTGGCAGTACCGACCATTGCTTCAGAGAACCACGCCCCCCACAGCTGTTGTTTAGGATAGATTCCCTAAGAAAGAAAGCTGCTGGAAGCAGCATGTGCCAGAATATGTTCCAGAAGTACGTCCTCATCGCAGACTGAACTCTCTTACCCCAGAGTTTAGTCCAAATGCTATGACATGTCAGAAAACCTCCTGACCCAGGGCTGAAATGGGTGAAAGCCTTCTGGTAGACACTTCATTCAATAGGGAACACACCTATTCCGGAATGAGACCAAGACCTCTGCTGCCTTTCCCGCAGCGCCACAAAGCAGGGAAGTCCTCCCACACCTCCCAAACCCCTCCCCAGAAAGATTCCAGGAGCACCTCTGCCTAAAAAACTGCGGCCCACACCTCCTCCTGTGTGAGCCAGTAAAGAAAGTCCAGTCCTGATGTTCAGATTGTGATGCTCATTATCCAGACCAGCCATGCAGTGAGGATGCACTGAACCAGCCATGGCATGTGTAAATAAGGGTATCAGCTTGCACTTCCAAAAGGAGTCACACTGGGAGGCAGAGCCAGCACTCAGGAGTGCCCAAGAAACTATCAAGTCTCATTGGGAAGAGTGGAAAGAGGGAGACATGCAACCGAGAAAACTTTTTTTCCTGATCAGAATGGGCACTGCCCAGGCATAAAGACAACAGCAACTGGGCAAAATGCAGCAGCGCACCCGATTTCCTGTCACCTTAGTAATTTACCACCTACTAAAAAGGTGTAATTCACAGAGGTATTCTCTCTATTGCAGTCCATGCATGAGGAGCCTTCTGTGATACGGTGCTCCGGCTCACTGCATCTGGCATCCCAGAGAAATTACTCAGGGGTGGGAGTCAGTAAGGAAATCGTGCTGTCCATGCCAGCAGCATATTACAGGTTGCTTCACCTGAGAAATATTCATGGAATGTGTGAGACCAGAGCTAACACCAGTAACACAGTAAATGCAAGGAGGTAGCTTGTATTAAAAAACAAGAGGCGTTCTCTGGAAAACACAGACATATCACATCAAACTTATGAAACCGCTACAACAGATTTCTTACAGTTGCTCAGGAAGTTCTGTTAATAACTAGAGGGAGAGTAGTGGATATTCAGAAGGTAAACAAGAAATAAGAGTTTGTTCGGGTAGTAAATTTTGTTCATGTCATCAAAAATGTCACAATGGAAGATTAGAAACTCTTAGGGAAAAAATAAAAGTAATAAAAACCTCTACCAAAGAGAAAATATCAGAGTGCTTTATAAATCAATGGTGTACCCATACATTGAGTGTGTTCTGCTCATTCCTCCCTTCCACCTACAAAACGATTCAGTTGGATTATTCAAGGCACAGAGAACAGCTCCTACAAGAAAAGAAAGTTAAAGCTGGGAAAAAAAGGCAGATCCAATTTTCTGTTGAAGACTGAAGGATATGACAGAAATCTACAGAATGTCAGATGGGATAAAGAGGGGAGCGAGGAGTAGATTAGGCCTTGCGACACAAGAAGCATCCTGCTAAATTATCACACAAAAATATGAAAAGCAAACAGGATGAAATGGTCTTTAAAAACAAAACAAAATCAAAAAGAAGAAAAAGAAAACCCCACAGTACATAACCAAATCACAGAATGCCATAGGAAACATCATACAGACTCCGGGTCAGCCCTGTCTCTGTGTATTATATACATCCATGATAGTCAGGATAGTCAGCAATCTTCAGCACTGGAAATTCCTAAACGTGCCATTTGCTAGAAGTTAGAAAACCGTAACAGAGAAGAAAAACTTGCAATACGTGCTCCCTTTTACACTCCTCCCTAAGTTTTCAGTATCAGTGACTATGAGAGACTGAGCTCAACAGACCACTGACCACATCCATTACTTCTGGTTTTAACTTGCCTTCCTTTCCTGCAAAAAACCCAAGGGCTGGAAAATATAAAAGTGTTAATGGAATAGGATGAGATGATTACATGCCACATCAATATGTCATTTGTTGCTAAGGTAGAATTATAAGAAATAATCTCAAGCAACTGTGAAGAATCTGGCTTGAATTATATAATAATGAAATTTATCTTCTCGGTAGAGTGGAGGTTGATCATTAACAGGCCATTAAAAAGTGTACAAAGCATAAAGATTGGTCCTTGTCCCAGGGCACTTTCCACATTAAATGCTCTGGAGTTTGAGGGCTGCATTCAGGAGCACAGTACTGTTTATCCATGCCTGTAAATTCTTACTCAGTCTTGTGTTTTGCCTGGGGATCTACACACACAGAGTCATTTATATAGGTTACTGTACACTGTGCATACATTAACTTGGTGTCACAGTGCTTCCCATCATTTCATCTACAAAGAAGCAGCAGAAGACAGCCTTGTCCACGCCCATCACATTGCATAGTCTGAAAGAAGTGCCTTGATGCACAATACAGTGAGATGGGCAGCCGGGAGAAAGACCTGCAAGCTCAGACTGGGACCACACTGGTTACTGCTATCAGTGGCTCCATCAGGGCCACAGTGTAATGTAAAAATAAGGAGGGGTGGTACAAAATGCTACTGGAGACAAGCAGCCTGGCCTGAGCAGCACTTACTCACCTCTCTGGAAGGGCACCTGGTGACACAGTGCAAGGCAATGACCTCCACAGCGCTCAGTCTCTAAAGGTCGACAAGAGCATCCAAACGCCAAGGAGAGGAGACAGCCTGGCCTCTTATCTAACAATCCTGAGGGCTGCTACTTGAAAGGAGTGCTGCTGCCACTCCCTTTTCCTTCCACTTCAGCGAGGCTTGGCCACGGCAGGAGTTTCTCCCACCACCTAGAATTTCCTAGAGAGAAACACTGTGATATTGTGCAGAAATGCTTGTTGATTCCAAAGTCACTGCCTCCTCTCAGCCCTGTCAGGAAACCGTGAAGTGGTACTGCAACAGCAAACACGGCAGTATCACAGAGCTGGGAATTACTCACTGGAATTGCTGCTACATTTTGCCCTTCAGCAGCAGAGGAAGGAGAATGTAAAGTAATAGCACATTAGATTCAAATACAAAATAATCTGCCTTTTCAGTTACTTTCTGAGCAAATTTTCATTTAACCATGCCTTCAAGTATGAATTTTAAAGCACACAATTACAAAGCAAAATAGTCACAAAAAGACACACAAGGCACAGGATATGTATTTCTTTGTTTCCTAGTGGCTGCTTTTGTGCAGTCTCTAGAGGTGATGGCTTTTTTGGGGAAAAACTCGAAGATTCAGTACAAACACCTTCAGATTTAAAAGTAGCAATTAAATTCCATATTCCAATATTTTTTTCTTTTCAAAAGCCTGCTTATAAATCAAGATTGGTCAAACTACAAGGCTGAATGATTTTTTATTTAATGTTCAAATATTAACATATTTTTGAGTTCTGAGCAGAAGCTGTAACCGATTCCTTTGAGAACTAATACTCAAGTTAGTCCTCTAAACAGTCCCCATACAGGTGGTAGAGAAGTAAAAATAAATCCTATGTGACCTACATGAGATGCAAGAGCAATTTACTGAGTTGATTTGTGAGGAGACCTATCGTCGCACTCATACAATGCCATATGATTTAATTGATTCAAATTTTAGATCTTCATACTATAAAATGATGTGTAGATTTGAGAGCTCCCATTAGTGAGGAACACCAGCTAACTTGATGGAAGGACTTTAAAGAGCTTGCAGTGCTTCTTTGAGGCAATTCAAATTTAAAAAAAAAGAAAAAGGAAAAAAAAAAAAGGAAACCCACAGCGGCAAGCTCTTTGAATTCTTGTTTTGAGACATGAAGCTGAGATTTGGACAAAGGAAGAAGCTTCCTCACACTCACCAACAATGTCAGTTGATGATGAATTTCACATCTCTTCTCAAGACAGAAAGGACTTCCAGAGGGCAGCTGTAATAACCCTGGGATAGGGTTGCCCCCTTCCAGCTCAGGAGTTTGGGTGGGGCAGACAAAAAGCTCAACATATTCCTTTTCCTTTACACAAACACAGTGACTGGTTCACAAACACATGAGAGTTTTCCTGAGAAGGACCACGGGCTGTCAAGCCAAGTAGTAGAGGCGTATTTCTGGAGGTGAAGAGCACGGTATAGCCCTTGAGTTCTGAATGCTATTTCTCCTTTATAAAGCACTTATAGAAATTAAATGTGCAGGCTTAACCTGCTGTGTTCACTGAATACAATGTTTGTTTCTTGCTTTTGGGAAGTGCATTGTGTGGAAATGATGTCCTTGTACAGAAAAACTAGAAAAAAAAATGCAGTAATCTCTAACTGTCTGTCATCTCATTTTACTTTTTCTATTTAAACTGGAAGAGGGCAGAAGGAGATTCTGAGTTCAGAAGACACAGGGCCATTTGTGTCTGTTTGAATGTGTGTTCCCCAATGTGGCTATTTACTATTCTTTTTTATTACTACAACTGCTACTGTTTCTTAATGGAGCCTGACTGCAGGAAGGATCTGTTCTTCTGATCAAATAAAATCACATACATGAAAAGCCTTCCCCAACCTTGATATTGCCTCTTCTATCGACGTACAAACTCTTCCTTTGAAAGAAGTTTTGCAGCACTCTATCTTCCTTGCTCCCATCTTCCCTGAAGGGATATAGTTCCCAAGGGTAGAAAAATACCAGCTCCTCAATAAATGGCAATGATTTGGTAAGTTTCTTCTAACATTTGGTGCATGCCTGCATGTGAAATAAACACTCGCAAAAAAAAAAAAATCATTTTGCCACCCTTTGTACATTAGTAAGGTGAACTATTTTTAAAAGAGAATTCCTAACAATGGTTACTTATGAATTATGACTGATTATTTATGTAGTTCACTTTGTTTAAATGGTGTCTACGTTCTTCAAGAGAACAATGCTGTATACAGCTGCTTTATTAATAATGTCACTGGCTCTTTGTTGCTATTTTTACATTTCCATCTTCCTGTTAGGCCATGTAAATAGAGATGCCTATAATTAGTGGGCATGCAGCATTGTTTCACAAGTCTTAGCTGCTACATTAAAATAGGAAGCTTATTACTTCTTTGGGAATAACTTTTATTTTGCCCTATAGTTAAGATACAAAGTCATAAAGCCAGATATGATGCAATGGAAAATTCAAAGGGAATATATGCTATGAAAATCTTTTGCTGCATTCTTCATCCATTTAAGCAGGAGGAAACCCTTAACTGCTCATTCAAAAAAACCTTTAGATTAAAAGTACATTTTAATTTCCACAGCTGAAAACCACAAAAATTGATTTTGTACAATACAGAAATCTTTTTCTTGCTGTGAGGCAGAATCTTCTAGACATCAAAAGTTGAAGCAATTCCCCTTGCCTAACAAACAGAGGAGAGAATAAGATGATAAAGAGATAAGGAGTCTGCATTCAGATCTGATGTTGTCTGCCTATTTAAAAGCTTATTGTATCTCTTGACTACTTTTATATTGAGTCCCAGGTATAATAACCCAGTCCTAGCACTATGATTCACGTTTTTAGTAAAGATTAAGGATTTTACAAAGACTGATCCACATGTTGTAGAAGCACCTCAATGAAAAATCCTTTTCCTTCTCTGGCAAAACTGCTTTCTTTCCTGAGCACACTTTGCAGTAACAACACAGAAGAACTGCATGCCTATAAATATTTAACACTTGCATATGCTGTTCTGGAGGCATTTGTGTTCAAAGACTTCACTGTCAGAAAGGACCATTTTGGCCCTGTTGCCAATGGCATAAAGATTTCAACTTACAACATGCTTTTGGGAAAGAGATGACACCTAGGCATAGACGTTGCAAGGATAAAATTCATCTTGTCTCTAAAAAAAGATGCCATAACGTCTACTGCTTTCATTGGTGAAAAACTCCAGCCCCAATTCTCATCTGAATTTTTCTGAAGTCACTTTCAAGTCACGTCCTTTTCCAAAATGTCCATCTGTCACGAGTATATCAAAGATAACTTTGAACTAAGAGCCATATTCAAAATTGTTGACAAGACACAACTGAACAAGAGATAATCACAAATACTAGCATTGCTTCTGGCAACAAGCTACATTGGGTTTGTTAATTCTGCTTCATCTTTCTCTTTATTCTTTTTGTGGTAGTAGCAGAAAGAGTTGACTTTGAAGGAATCAAGAACAAATCCAGAATTAAGTTTTCAACAGAGGCCTATTTAAGTCTTGTTACCACTGTTCCACATTTAATGCTTTGCAGAGATGTTTAGGATACTAAAGCAGCTTTAGGATGAAGAGTTCTATGCAAGTGAAAAATGTTAATGCCAAATGAAAAAAAAAATTAATTGCCCAAACAAGTAAAAAAATTCTACACATCAGTCACGCTTTTGGAGAACTCTTTTTCTCAAACTCCATAACTTTATTTTCAAGGTTCTGAAGAAAAAAGTCCACAAGCCTGAAGGACTTCCCACAGCCTGTCTGCCCTCCATAATAAATACTCGAGCAGTGCATGCAGCATAAAAGAACAAAGCAAAAAGGTCTGTGGGATACCTGACACTCGAAATTCAAACTACCAAAGTCATAAATTAAGTATACACGCCTGTTTGTGGGGCAGGGTATAATGTTCTCCAACTACTTCAATGGGCCTTATGTAAACAAAGAACAGAACAACTGGTGACAAATGTCAGCTTTCTAGTCTCCAAGAAAAAAAGTCTCCAATCAAGGAAAAAAAAACCAACCCTCAGTCCATTGGCTTATCCAGATTTAAATATGTGAGCAGAAATGATTTAATGTCCCTCAGATGTTTGCCCTGCTTTTGTGCCAGAGGTTAATGCCCTGCAAGGGTGACTGCAGACAAAGCTGCTCTTCAATCACTGCACTCTAATGCTCAGTGTATTTGAGGTAAACAAATCACTGGTTTGTGGTATCACCATAGGCTAGAATGTGAACTTCATTGAACAGCAAGGCATGGAGACCTTGTCAGCTGTCGGCATTTATGAGCTATCAGCCTGAAACCAGAACTTCTGTATTTGCCTCCCATAGTTAATGCATATCACAGAAATGCCAAGAGCTGCTGCTCTCACTGCAATTCACTCATGCTTCACTGTCCCCACAATACAGCTAATAATATTTTGGGTTTTCAAGCATTTCTGATTCCATTCCTCCTCTAAATCTGATTCCCCAATACAGCTCACAGATGTCAGAATGGGTACAGACTACAGGGATTACTATGGATTAGTGAATCTCGCATGCCTGAAAGTGTTTAGAGCAATTACACCTCTTGGTGGAAAGGTATTTCCCACACATTCTCCTTCCAGTTCCTCTGTCAGCAGGGCAGTTTCCTCTGGGAGACGAGCATGTTGTTAGACCGAAAGCTGGTGCAACCCTCAAACATATCTAGCAAAGTGTGCCCACGGTCCTAGTCCAGGCTAGAACTTTGTTCTAAATTTCAGGGAAATCTCAGCACAACATCAAACTATTGGACTGAGATAGCGCTGCTTGCTCTGCTTCCCATCCAACCTCCACCCAACCCCTGCACTCCTGAAGCCAAGTGAGCAGACCAGGACACCAGCTCTGTCTCAGCACAGTTTCATGCACAGACTAAGCTGTGCATGACTAAGGGAGGACAAGACTCTCACAGCATCGAGCACTGGCTGATGAGAAGGGCAGATAAATGGAGGGCAGTAACCTTGTCAGACTCCACCACCCAGCAGTCTATGAGTCAACCACCTCTGCTGTGCTCAGGTCACGGCTTGAGCTGACAGGAACTGTGACTGGGTCAGCTGCTGGGTTGGTGAAGGCAGCTGAAAGTACCAATATCCAAAAATGCAGCCACTGGCTTTGTCGAAGGCTGTCTGCATCTGAGCTGCGATTTATGAGCAGCAAGTGATGCAGCACCCATGCCAAGGTTATGAGAAGGAGAGCTCTAGGTACGGTAGCAACAGCAAGTTGCTGAGGGGTTACAGGCAGAGTGAGGGTGTGCTCTGCATTTGCTTTGGGGGAAAAACATGCTAAATAACTTTGACTGCACACAAGCTTTTTGAATAAAAAGCTCCCATATCACTATGCGAGCTTACGGCTTTCCCTTCCCACCCAAATGGTTCTTCTGAAAAACCCAAGCCTTTTCCTGTAGTGCTGTTTATGTTATAGCATCCCAATATACACAATCAACTAAATTATATTTACTTAGCTGACTTCCACACCTTTTCCCCTTTCTATTTCCTCAGATCTGGATCACAGCTTTCTTCTGCTCAATATTTTCTTCCCTAGAATGACAATAGTGCAGATACAATAAAGAGGTGTTACCAGCCTTTTGTTCAAGTGCTCTTTGTTGGGTATTTCAGCTATTTACTGCCCCCTCAGAAGTTCCTGTTTTCCCACTGAGGGGGGAAGGGAAAGCCTGTATAATGACATGGCAGCTTTTTTGTTCAAAAAGTCTGTGTGCAGTCAGAGATACTTGGCACATTTTCCCTGCAAAGCCTGATATCAAATCAAAAAGGGAAAAATCTTAAAATAATTTTTTAAAATTGTACATATATATAAAGTAGTAGTAAAAAAAGCAGGACTTTACAGAGACCCCTTTCTTCAAGCTATTACTGCTATATCAAAAAATGCCCACATCCACACACACTGAAAACTCAGCCCACTATGATGAAATGTGCACAAACACAGAGGCATGTAGTGTAATCTCCTACTGCCAACAATATTACAGGTCCTAGCACATAAAACCAAGAAACCAAAAAGGAATTTGGGCGCTGAAAGACATCACAAGCTGGGAGCTCTGCTAGTTCACACAAAGGGAAAAGGAAGAACACAGCACGCAAAGCAATTTGTCTTTGATACAGGAAAAGGCATATAACGTTTGATAATCCAGTGATAAGGCAAGACAGCTATGGGACAAAACCATTTGATGTATTGAATAAACACATTTAGATTGATACTTGTGATGCTGAGCTGTTTTGATACATAGGATCTAACAACCACGATGTGGATGTAAAAAAATGATCAGTGTTTCATTACAAAATAAGGTATCTCCTGGTACTACAGGGAGCTTTGAAGAAACACATAAATTAGACAATTGGGTTATAAAAGAGTATGTCCAAGCAATGGATCTGAACAGCTTCCCCCCCTTTCATCATCTATCAGCTAGATGTTCAAGCCAAAGAAACTGTGCACAAGAAACAGGTAGCATGACTCGGAATTTTTGGGGTAATCTAGGTACCAAGTGGGTTAACTGTGCCTTTTATTTTCCCAAAGTCAATTTTAGCACAACAGGTCAACACAAAAATGGTAAAAACTGTTAATTAGGCTACTCCTAATCTGAATCTAATTTGACAGTGAGTGCTCCACACAAGGGTATTGGAGAGGAAAGGTCTTAAGGGAGGTGATCTCTTTTATCAGATTAATCTGTGGCCCTGGCAGAAGAAACCGGTGGGAAAAGTTTCTGGGCATACCCCTTTCTTCAGCGCCGAACGGAAGCAACGCCAGAGCCGCCCTCTACCAAACGCTAACAAGTGGATAGGAAACGACTATCGGAAAGGAGCTGCTGGTCCTTGGGAGTCACAAACAATGTCAGCGCTGATTAGAGCACACAGACTTCACGGTAGGTTGGCTTTCATGTTCTTTTCATTTCGTGTGCAGATATGTCAGGATGACTGAAGTCAGTGGGAAATTCACAACAGGCTCTAACAGCATCAAGAACCGATGCATTATAACCTTCTCTTCATAACAATATTGTTTGTGTATATTAGATCTTAATCTGATTCTGTTCCCATCAACTCATCCGGACTGTATTTGCACCAATCCTCAGGGTCATCTTCTTGCTTGTGTACATTGTCCATGTAATCTGTAATCTATAGAAACAGCAACCAACACAAGTCAAAATCAAGTGTTCTTTTTAAATTCGCTTCTCCACCATTTTTTTAAACTGAGACCTAAATTGAAGAGGCACTTTGAAATGAAGCTCAGTTTTTAGAGTGAAAATTACTTCAGGCATAGTGTAGGGTGGGTTGGGGTCTTTTGGGAGGATTTTTGAGGGGAGAGGGATTTTTTGTTCGGTTTCTGTTGTTTCTTTTTTTACCCCCAAGACTAGTATTCCACTGTGCAGCTTAATAAGAAAGTGAAAATTAGATGTAACCAAGCTTAGAGAATTCCTTCTCATTTATCACTGTGCACTCAGTTTAATTTTAACTTGAGCTGGTAAAACACTTTACAAGAGACCCCATCTCACCTTTAACACATTATCTTGACTTGCTTACTTCAGGCAAACATTTGCTAGATAGTTGTCTGTTACTGCACAAAGAGAATGTCAAGTTCTTTGTACAAGCGTCTGGTCACGTTTCATGATTGCCAAAGTCTAGGAAGAAATCCCCACTTTGAAAAAAAAAAAACCTGCTTGGAAACCTCATTCTCCTGGCTAAGATTCCTACCATTTTTGCTGAGAGGTTAAACAGAAAATCCTTTCAATATACCAAATGGAACAATGAAATTGTACCTAGTAACGTATGAGCTGTTTATCACTGTCTCACTCATGGCAAGTTTCATCATTAAGTTACAGTTCCACAGGCCTGCATCGTATATTCGAGATTAGTTTTATACATCTTTACATGGAAGCTCATATTTCAAACAGAAAACAGACCACAGGAGCAGCCATCTCTTCAAGTAGGTCATTACTTTCCTCTTGCACACTGCCTTTTAAAGTTAAGTCCCAGCAACATAAGAAGGCACTCACAAGAGTAAAATAAGGACTGTGGTTTTCCAAAACTAATGACAACTGTCTTTCTGTCAAGTGTGAATTTTATTTGGCATCCAAGCTCATTCCCATGCATCAGGAGAAATAAAAAGAACGCTAATTAATTTGTGTTAATTAAGTATTGATTTGTACTGTGCTATATCTTAGTAACAGCATGAGGAGGGGGAAATATTTTCAGCTTGGAGGTCAACTGGCAATCCACAACAACAGTTGTGACTGTATTGCACAGTCCAATGAACACAGCTTATGCACACAGAGAGGCTTTGAAGCATCAGTCAGAAATTCCAACAGAGATCTTGCTTTTCCATGCATCCTGTTTTCAGCCTTTTTCATGTTTTACTGAGATCACCACAAGATTGTGGTTGGTCTCAAATAATCCAGCTCTGTTGAGCCTGTTTTATGCCTTTTGTTTTAAAAAAGTTGCGTTCTGGATGAATTCAAGAACTAGACATGTAACAATATTCAGCAACAACCTCCTAAATCACTGTATCACTATCAGTATTTCTAATTCTGTTCTAAAATACTATGGTATTTTACATAGTTTTGTCTACCCACAGCTTTATGAAACCATTAAAGATGGGTGTCTCATACTGAGCAGAGCCTGTTCCTTCAGTTGCCCAACACCTCCTCTCTTAAAACAACATTTTGCCAAATTCTTAGTGTAGGAGCTGCATTTTCTATGTTAATTTTCTCTGTCATCTGCCTGAAGAAGAGCAGATGAAAATCATGCAAAGCAGGCCTTTGGCAAATTGTCCTGAGCTGCTGGACAAGATGGCTTGAAGAAATGAGGCAGGGAGACAACAAAAACCAAACCCACCACAGAAGAGAGATGGAAAATTAGGACTTGGGGCAGAAGTAGGGGGGTGGACAACAGAGAGAGACAAACATGTTGAAATACTTGCAGATAAGTTTGCAACACTTCCAGAAACGAGTTCTTCACACGTCTTAATGCTATCCTTGGTTAAGTATACATTATGGTACAGTCTATAATTTTCTGACCACATACTTTCCCCTTCTCCACACCACCACCTACATGCAGCAACAGAAAGGAAAGCCTCCATCAGAACTAATGTCTTCCCCTATTTTGCTTTCTGCCTGCAGAACTGCATCTCAGAGCTTTTCATCTGCTTGGGCTCTTGAAAAACACTGTGTTACCTGTATTGTCCCACAAGTTGATCAATACACTATTAAACGCATCTTTGTGAGACAGAGTAGTATGCTAGCCCAATTTTAGACAGTGCACTAAAATTAGGGTCAAAAGCCAATTCTTGCCAAATTTCCAGAAATCTCTTTCCCCAAGATGTTTATTATGGCACGGCATTTGGCATCTCTAGGACACAGAGCTCCTACTGACTTTCAGGTACTTCAGAGATTTTTTTTTTTCTGCAACTCAAACCCAGAGCTGGGGATTCAGAAACGAGTGAACACAATGAAATGTAGGGCTTACCTGCTTTGTCTAGCATCCCATAGGAACACTGTGGTGCACGAAGAAGATAAAAATCAAATTTTCCAAGGAAGCAATTAGCTGAGAGACCATCCTCTCCCTTTGAATAATCCCTTTCCTTACTCACAACATGACTTCCTCCAATGCTGTGTGCACAATGTCCCAGTCACGCCTAGAAAAGCTCTTCTGTGCAATGACCATGACAGAAATTTCTTGATAAAAATAACATGATCAAGCAGGTTTTGCCTGGATTCCAGTACCTGCACACAGTTCAATATGAAACCAATGCTGCCGGGGTGAAACTAATTTTGATGCTTCTTAATTTCCAAGACCTTAATAATATATTAATGTTTTTTAATTTCTTATTAAGTGCCTATACACATGGAAGCTCTTTGAAACGGCACATGGGGTTCCTGATAGCAAGGTACATCACAGTTTACAAATTAAACTACAACCAAATCAGCACAAATGCTGTCATTTTTTTGGTCTTTTTTTCCCCACTAAGGATTGAATTATAGCGCCACTCTTCTCAGCACGTATCATAGTTGAGCCCTGAGTCTCTAAAGGACAATTGTGCATTTGTTTATGCTTTCCAACCTACAGCAGTATTAACAGGCATCCACCACAGTCTCACCTTCTCCTTTCCTGATCCTTGTCAGTCTGCCCTACAGTGGCAGACTCTGGCTGGGCACAACCAAAGCTGATGTTATCAGTTGAGGTGTCATTTTAAAGACACATTATAGAGGTTTTCCTTTTGGTAGAGGGTTATGGGTTTATTTGTTTTTTTTTACTTCTTCCCCCGTCCCCCAGTGCTGAATTCTTGCCTGCAACACTCTGTCTCAGTTTTTAAGTTTCAACTACAGCTCCTCATACTTGTCTCAAAACTGTGCTGCCCCTTCAGCTATTATCTGCCATAGCAGCTGAAGCCTTTGGAATACCATTATCGTTGAATGTAGAGAACATATGCTAAAATATATATTAAAGGCACAGAAAGGGGGAAAAAAAAAGCCCATTAGCAGCTGCACAACTTTGAGGCTAAATAAATGGATCTGTGCAAAAACAGTGTTGCCTTGGATATATTTAAATTCAGACCAGGACACAGGAGCCACATTTAAAGCTGATGATACAAACCATTCTTATTTTTGGGTATGAAGCAGAGGTTCTTGACAGATTTCCTTTCAAGTTGTGCACATTAGGCTACCAGTTAAACACAGGAAGAGATTACCAGAGTATGATCAAAGAGGCTGTTTTTCCTTCGTGGTCTCTTTCCGGGGTCCTACTTGGGATGTTTTCAATTTATTTACTCTTTGTAACTAGATTATGATATATCCAGAGACTGACACCTTGCTGATTATTACCACACCTACTTACTTTGTCTCAGTTCTACAAAATCTGATTTCAGCACATCTTAAATCAGACCAGAAACATTGTGGCTGCCCAGAAGAAACTGCTCAGACTGCGTGCCTCTAACAATACCAATTTGTTGAAACTGGTTTTGTTTTGCGCTGAAGATTTTTCTCTCAGTAAACCTGTGGTTGCATCAGTGTCATCTGCACACCTATACCTTGCAAAAAGAGTCAGTGTAAACACTCAATATTGTGCTCTAGCTTGGCAAAAATGCAGTCACGCCCAGGACCGATCCAAGCCTGTGCAGTGAAGAGGTTTGGCAAAGCCTGGAATACCATATTAATGTGTGTAGAACCAAGACATTAACATAAGCATAACACCAAACTTTCCTTGGATCAGTCCCAGGTGCCACTGAAAGAGTGACTCGATTCTTTCCTTACTCAGTCCCTCCTTTACTGGAGTTTTAAGAGCTTATACCTGATCTGGTCCTTTCAGAGGCAGGTGAATTAGTGCCAGCAGTTTCCACGGGGAACTGGCTCAGGCCACAGGAACAGAACTACCTCGCCAAAGGCCTGATGGATGCTAAAAGCTATTTGCAGTTTGACCCTAGAAAAAAAAGGGCTAGGTCTTCTCTGCAAGGTCACACTTTCTGCTGTTTTACTGGAATTCAAAGGGGAAAAAGCGTGGAAATATCACACAATGCAATATGTACTTTATCCAAAATAAAATGAAGCTAAAACCTATATATGTATAAATATGTATGTGTGGATATGCATGCATATATATATGCATATTTATCTACATGACCATCATAAACTAAATATATGGCTCTGTCATTCCCAGAAGACGACAGGAAAGAACAGTAGGCTGAAAGAGACGGCAATCAACAAACAAGAACAACACATCATCATTCCCTTCACACTTCCCATTCTGAAGCGTTCAGAGTCCCCAGGAGAATTTTTCTGTGGTTTTGAGAATTCAGTTTTTAAGAAGAATCTTTGAGGCATCGCTGTTCCAAACCTGCCTGTTGGTGCTACACAGGTGGTTCAGAGCACAGAACAGAGCAGACACATCAGTGGGCTTCCCAGGTACACAGGAGTGCTCTCATCCAAAGGCAGGGAGTGAAAGGCATCTGCTTCTGCTCTAGAAGCAGCATTTTGTTAATGGACTCAGAAATGTGGGGGCCATTAGTGATTTTGCAAGAATTCGATGTGACCCATAGACAGCTCCATTCTGTGTCCTTTTCCTGCTCACATTCTTACTGTACTGCCAACAAACACACCTCTTCATCATACGCTGCCTGGAAAACAGGGTTCTTCAGATAGACATACACTACTTCAAAATCCTCTGATCTGCTGTCTTAGCAGTGTGTAGTAAGTAATTCCAAACAGAAAGCAGGAATGACAGTGCAGAAAGAGAAAAAAAAAAAAAGAGCATAACACAATGGGGAGAAATATAAAAATTTCCCAACTGAACAACAAACAACTAACCACAAAGGAAAAAGACAAAGACAAGTCTAGGATGGGAAATCATTTTAGGACAAAACACCTCATCAGGTGTCTCCACCATTATCAGGCACCTCCATCAGGTTTCTGGCAGCACCACTGTCTTCCCACAGTGCGATTACCCAGGGATCTGGGATTTATCCGGTGCATTTCTGGAAATAGGCAATTTTCTGCAGGAATGCAGTCACAGTCTCTTTGCAACTGTATCATCAGCCTTTGTCCTCTGACCGTGATGGTCACCTCAGCATTTACCCTCATAACTCACCCAGCCACAGCATCATGCTAAAGCTAAGCACCTGGGAAGCTCTGCCTATTCCAACAGGAATAATGGAAGGACTGCATATCTCACTATCATACAGACACAGACCACTGAAGCACAAAAAGATTTTCTAAAATTAAGTTTGTGCACTTAAGAATTTTTTCAGGCACAAAAGAAAAACAAATAATTCTAGAGTTCAGGAGGAGGGGAGTAGGAAGGATTTATATTCACTATCCACCCAACAACAAAGTAGATGCTTAAGTATGACTTTAAAGCATTCTTCTCATGAAGAGGTAATGACATTTCATATGTGTTGTACCTTAACTCTGACGTACTGAAAATATTTTGCATTTTTGACCTTTGCTGAAATATCTTCATTCAGTTTAAGGGGCATTTTCACCCTCCTACCACTTTAGCCCTAACACTGTTTCTATCACCACTTGGAGCACATTCAAAAGGTTCTGTTTTCTTGTGTCCCCCAAACAGTTCTCTCTTCCCAAGGAAATACCCTGATCTTGTCCAGGAAACCAAAGACCTTACAGGAAGCAGAACTTTAAATAACTATATGATCCTAAAGGAAGACAGAAATTATATAGATGTGTGCATTCAGTACACTAAGGACAGCTAAGGGTTAGCAGTGGAACAACAGCACCTAGAAAAAGGCAGAACTGAAACCTGACTTCAGCAAGACTTTAGTCTGATCAAACCAAGGGAGAGAGCTGAGACTTTATTTGGTGCGTTTTCTTATTCATGTGTAGGAACATGAAGCTGCTGGATGAAGTGACTGACTAGTCAATGCAGGATTTGGTTTTTTCCATTCAGTAATTCAAAGTGAATAGTATTAAGATCATGCTTGTATACATCTCCTCTAGGCAAAGCACTTGTTCAACATGTCAGGAGGTAGCCCAGTGTTGTCAGCTAGTTGCGAGCAGGCACGTTATGACTGGAGTAAAAATCGCATTATAAGAAAAAAAGAAAAAAAATCTCTGCTTTTCCTGAAAGAAAAGAAAGCTTTGCTGCTACTCAGGTGAGGGCTTTTCCTGAAAGAAAAGAAAGCTTTGCTGCTACTCAGGTGAGGAAAGGGGCTCTTTGGAACTCCCTCCATGCTTCTGAGCTATTGCAAGAAATGGGAGGGCAGAAGGAACATGGTACATAAAACTTTGACCTGTAGTCAGAGAGGGCATAAGACTGAAAGAAGAAGCTAAATTCAAGGAAAGCTCTAAGAACAATTTTTGTATTTTAGCTTTCTCACAGTAGAAAATCCCCCTTGTATTACTTCTATTTTTCTTAACATTTATATGACTTTATTGCTGACATAATTCAACACTTGAATATCTGTAGATGAGTTTGATGCATCCCTCAGGAAAAAGAAAAAGGTGAAAAGTCTATTGAACAAACGCACATTTCCAGTTGTTCTGGTTTTGGCGACCTCAATATCTTAGATCTGGCATAACTTTCAATATTTATTTAATATTCTGAGGGTCACCAGTCTACTAGAATAAACAAAGTCAACAATATTTCCTTTATGAATTAAATCTTTAAAGGTCTAACATCTGAAGAAGAATAATGAACCAGTGATCAAAATTATTTTTATTGTCCAGAAACATAAATTTGAACCACAATTTTATGTGGTGCTAATAAAGCAAATACCTTCCTATCAGGCTTTTATTTCAAGTACCTGTTTTATTCTGGGCATTTCCAAGAATAATGTGCATAGAACAGCATAAAGAAATGCAACTGTAATTACAATTTACACCATCACAAGATCTCACCTACAGCAGCAACCTAACAACTTTCTAAACATTTCCAAGCTATATCAGTATTTGTTTTTGTCAAGGTCAAATAGCCATTACAAGCCTTAAAATTGGTAGTGCAAGTTTTACAAGAGACTCCATCTAGAAACACACCGGTGTGAAGCAACAATCTGAAGAGATCAATGTCATCCTGCTAGAAAGTAAATACTTTTATAACTATATCCATAGCAACCACAAAACTTTCCACTTCCCCAAAGTGATCCATAATGCTTGACTTGAGAAGCTGATTTAAAGCCCTAAGAAGGTATCGCTAGCCATCATTTTTCTTGGCCATAAAAGTCCCAGGAAGATAAATGTAGCTTTTCTGGGCCATCATTTTACAGAAAAGAAACACTCAAAAGATGACTCTAAAAAATCGCTATACTTGCTCATTTTGAAACTGTAAATCCTCCAGGGGGACTGGTGGTGCTACATTGTAGGAAATCAGTATCAATTATTTTATAAGATGTATTTTTACTCCAGTGTCAACCCAGGCAATTGACATCTCATTTTCTCATTTAAAGACTTTCTATAACTCCACTCACATCTTCTATACTACTTTTCACCAATGGATCTGTGAGCCTTATAAAGATTAGTACACATATGCCATGAATGGATGAGACCTTCTGAGAAGTTAGAGAGATGCAGATAAATTAACTTGCAGTAGTCAATGGCCAACTAAAGCCTGTAAATCCAAGTTTCCAAAGTCAGAAGCCTCTGCCCTGTCCAGCAAGCACTATTACTTCTGTATAGAAGTGCTTTGGACATCCTTCCATGCATCAAAGTTATGTTTTATGTCAGTTTCCAAAGGCCTCTCAGAAAATCCAGTGGCATTTTCTGTTTTGCTCCTTCCTCAGAAATAAACTGACCCCAGTTGTTTCCAAGTGAGTGGCAGGAAACCTTGCACCTGCTCTGGTCACAGAGGCAGACATCGAAGGCAATGGAAATCCGTCAGCACCAGGTAATTTGGCCTACACTTCAGGCTGAATTTCTGAGTTCATTCATGCTAGATGTGTGCAGCGCTAGACCAAAAGGCATTACAGAGCTAAGCTGAACCAGGTTTGGGTACATAACTCTATTACTGCTGAATAGGCACAGTCAGCCTCATCCCACATTTACACAGGCTCTAAAGCGGCCACATAAAGGACAGATAATACCTGATTCATCATAAAACCTGTCCTTATAAAGCTAACTCATTTTGAACAAATTTGAAACAGCAGACTGGGTTAATAGCAGACCAGTGCTTTGCAGGACTACAAAGACTCTCTTAGCAGGAGCTGTTAAGCTGAATTTACTGTGCTATTAAACCACAGTCTCAGTGCGGGTGTAAGCTGGTTACCAGCACACATGGAAATACACACAGCAGTAAATTCATCTTCACAGCACTCAAATTAGGGAAGTGGGAACAAAACCTGATCAAGATCCTTCATTTAAGGGGCTGGAATATTTCACTTATGTGGTAACTTTCTACTTTTCCATTCTCTTTGGTCAAAGAAGAACACAGATTTACCCTTTGCCTACACAGAGAAGAGAGCTCCAGTTTCAGAGCCAGGAGACACAGACTGCACCCCTCTTGCTGCATTCACATTGCTGACTGACAGCAGCAATAATCAAATATTTATGCAGCCCCACAGTGCAAACTCTCAGAGCATTTGGCACCATTGTTTAATGCCCTTAGCTCAGCTTTAACATGGACATGGGATCTGGCAGATGAGTAGCTGCACTGATAGCAGATATTAATAAAAACAGTCCTCTTCCCTGTCCATGTCACAGGTGTCCCAGAGAAGGGGCACCAGAAGCAAAGGGATGCTCCAACCACAGCAGCTGTTCTTTAGAGAACAGCTTAGACTGGAAAATATCTACCAGGCTGCAAACTCCTGAGATTGAATTGCATGCTGCTCTTATTTACAGGTTTGCAAACCCTTAGCAGAAGGATCGTGCTATAAGCTGGGGGATCAGTATTGAGGGTCAAAATATCCAGAAGACTCAATTGGTGCAGGCAAGGCACAACAATCAGAACAGGCTGATTTGAGGTACAGAACTCCAATACTGCTGAATACGCACAGCGAGTTTTGAAATAGAGATCTTGGGATCTCTAGTCATGTTGTGTTAAAGCACATTTTCTCCCAGGGGAAAACAAACAAACAAACAAGCAAAAGCACAAAAACAAACAACAAAAAAAAACCAACCCCAAAAAACCACCAACCAAAAACTGGTGGAAAATGTTTAACCAAAACCCAATGCCAAATATATGTATATATACATATGGATATACATACAAACTCACTATTTGATTCTAGTAACTGGGGTTCTTTCAGCTAATTCCATATGAAGGTCTTCACTAATATGTTTTTCTTTAATTTCACAGAAGAACAGCTACCTCTAGCTTTAAAATAAGTGGAGTTAAGAACTAAAAATGTTTCCTTAAAGGCACTATCTATCAGTACAGTACTTCTGTAGGACCTGCCTACAACTTTCAACTTCATATCAGAACTGTACTCTGCTCTCTCAAGTACACCATCCCAAACCAGTAAAAGCTAATCTACATTAGAGAATTCTATTAGCTCATTTGAGTTGGCCACAAACTGCTCATCTTCACATTTTACAATTATTCCACGAGTTAGGAATGGCTGAGAGGAAACAAAATCCCCTTAAAAAGCACCATCACTGCTTAGAAAGATACACTGCACAACACCACCTGTCAACATGAACTGGAAGGCACACTTCCAGCAAAGAGTGAGCAAGGGCTTGTCCATGCCCTGTGGCCATGTAGCTCAATGTGAGTGCAGCTGATCCAGTATTCACAGCCAGGATGAATATATGACATTCCAGCAGGGCTCAGGAAAAGCCTTGGGCGCCTCTGTAACAATCTACAGTGGGATCACTCCTCAGATAAAGTACAAGAAAGGTGCATAACTCTGTTCTAATTACTAACTGAAAAGAGTGAAAAAGAAAGCAGCTATTCTTTCAAAAACTCCTTTATCCACAGATCTACCACAGCTTTGACAGTGAAGCATCTCCTGTATTTAACATCCAAAACAAGCCTACAATCACCTATCTGCTAGATATCGACAGAATTCCCAAGGCACACAGGGTACCAGCTGGTAGCAGGCTCTGACTTCACAGCCTCATCACTATTGGCATCAGCCTGGCATCCTCTCTCCAATGGCACTGTTCCTGCCAGAGGTCCTACATCACACATTGGCCTGAGGCTTTGCCTGGTTATTTTAACTTTGAAGTCTGCAAAACCAACAGCCATTCCACTGCTCTGGTGAAGCACAGTGTTTTCAAGCCTTGAAAACAAATGTGGTCTGATAAGTTAATCCTTGAAACTTCAACACTGCAAAAACTTCACACAGGAAACTCAAGTTAGGTGGGGCAGCCAAGCTCTTTAAGACCCTCAGTTATTAATAGTGTAGATGGGTGGAATTAAACACATCATTTTTAAGAGAAGATGCTGAGTATCTGCTACTCAACACACTGAGGGCACACAGGCCTGCAGAGGGATCCCGGCGTTGTGCTGTTCACTGCCTACCACTGAGGCAAGCGACCGAATCTAGCACTGCCTGGCCCTCTGTATGTTCATTCACACCTTATGGACCATCTGCAAAAAACAAATTCACTACCAAACCCAAAAGTTGTCAGTTCATCTCCCACTCTGCACAGATGTATCCAAGCACTAAGAGCGTAAGGAAATGGGTTTTTTATTGACCTAGGAAACAAAGCTAAATCGTTTAATCAACTCTCGCATCATGACTATTCGTGCTCTATAAAGTGCAAAGTATATACAACCAAAGTAGTTACAGAAAAGTCTCCAAAACTCAGTTCCCGGTCTGCCAAAACTCGTCTTTCCGCTACGGGACGCGATGATAGCGCAGATACTACGGGGGGCTGAGCAGACCGCGTGTACCCCGGGCTACTTTTCCAGGTTCCAGGCGGGACAGCTTGTGCCGCCGCCGCGGAGCCGCTCTTGCTTCCGTGGGCTCGTCCCTTCCTCCGCGCTTCACCTGCGGGCACGGACCCTCGGCCGCCGCACCGGGTGATGCGCGGAGGGGAATGCCCCGATCCCTCATCCCAGCGGCGGCCGAGCGCCCGGCCGAGGCTCCCCCGCCCCTCCGCGCTCCCCGCCCCGGGTCACTCACAATCTCGGTCACCATGAGGAGCCCGGGCACGGTGCGCAGGAACTCCCTGTCGTAGGCGAGGGTGCTGGAGCTGGCCGACAGGTTGGCGGTGAAGGAGCTGCTGGTGGTGGTGACCGTGTGCGAGCGCGGCCGCGGCGGCTGCTCCTGAGGCGGCGCGGGCGGCTCCATGGCCGGCGCGGCTGTGGCCGGACGGGCGGCGCGGAGGCCCCGCCGCTCGCCGCTTTGTGTGGCCCCGGCGCCGCGGGCAGCCCCCGCCTGGGCTCGGGGGAGGAGGAGGGTGCTCGGCGCCCGGCCCCGGGCGGGGAGGCGGATCCGGAGCGGGGCCGCCCGCCCCGCAGACCGCCCGGCCCTCCGCCGCATCCCCCGGGCGGGACCCGGCGCTGCCGGTGCGAGGCGTCCCCCGCGCTAGGGAGCGAGGGTCAAAGCGGGTCCCTTCTCAAAACCATCTCCTGACCTCCCGGACACACGTACACTTGGGATCCCGTCTGCTTCCAGTGCAGCCGAGGAGCCGGGCTGAGCCGCCGTTGTCCGTGCCACAGCCCCACGGGCGGGCTCGGCTTGGGGCGTTCAGCCCCATGCGCCGGCCGGCATCGTCCCTCCAGGCTCACCCCCGGCCGCACGGGCAGCGAGCGCTGGCAGGAGCCGCGCTGGTGCTGCAGGTGCCTGTCCCCAGCGGCTGCCATCGCCTGGGAGGGGAACCGGCGCAAAGTGCCGCGGGGGAACGAGTCTAGGGGATAACCCAGCCCGCTCGGAGCTGGAAATGGGGGCTTTGCTGGGGTCTGCCAACAACGCGAAGAACTTTTCAAAGCCATAAAAGTCAGTGGAAATGTATGAAGTCATTATTGACCTACTACCTGGCAGTGTTGATCTGTTCCTTAACCTGTATTTTTCAGTACTCCAGTCTGAAGTGTCATCTTTTCAAAAAACAAACCCAAACGTTTATGGGTCTTTTAAGAGCTTCTAAAAAGATCTTCCATTCCACAAAAACCATGGGGTTTCAACGATAAGCAAGCAGGTTATAGTTATCTTCAACGCTCAGGAACTCTAATTAGCAAAGGATTTGCATGTGGCCGTTCAGTAAAAATGAAGTGTTTTCCACATGTCTGGTGGCTATTGTCCTTGAATTGTTTACTGCTGCTCTCCTGCTGGATAACAAAGGCTGGATTTTGTGGTATTACCTTTCAGCAAGGGATTGAAGCAGCTGGGGAGGGAGGAGGAGGAGTATGGGAGAGTTTCTCCCAGAAATACAGGAAACATGGATTACCCAAAGGAACTGTTTCTGTGCATTATTGTGCCTTCGCTCACAGCGTGTGTCGCAGCACAGGCTCTATGGGCTTCTTGGAATGTGTATCTTGGCTCAGGCTCCATGAAGCCTTCTTGCCCTCTAAACTCTGACTAGGAAAAGAAGTAAACTCTGATTAAGAAAAAATATGCTATTTGGTGAAGCGTTTCAATGAAAATGTTTTAGACACCAGGGACTTTTTTTAAATTTAAGATGGCAGAAGAAATGTGGCAGAGTTTTGCAAACCTGAACTGCAGGTCATCAGAACATGATGCCTGTCACTCAACATGGTAAGATATACAGATAGCATATATATATATATATATATATATTTAGTGAGAGAAAAAAAAAAAAAATAGTAAGCCCCACACTGAAACCACTGAACACAACTTCTTAATCATGAAACAAGGAATTTTACACTTTTTGGCAAAACAGTAATTTTTTTTTTTTTTTGGTGACATTAACAGCATTCTGTATTTTTTGTGTTCCTATTTTATCCTTTTCTATCAAATAAGAGTTGATATATTAAAGGAACAGAACACACCTGTGCACTGGTCTGTTTGGAGGCCTGCTTCAACTGGCTTGCAAGTAAAAAGTGCTTTATCTGATTGTCCAGCACTGCCAAGGTTCCTTGCAATGCCAGAGCTACATTGCTATGCCCCTGCTGGTGTTTGTGAGAATCCATTGTAACAGCATCGATTTTCCCCTCTGAGAGATTCCTGTCTTTTTAGTTTTCCACCTAGAAGATCAGTAAGTAAAAGTGAAGAAATGTGGGTCTAAAATTCATGCTGCTATCAAAATTAACACTAATTTCAAAGTTGTTTGAGCCATTCACATAACTTTCCCTTTGAGAGCTGATTAATTTTACACGGGATGTATATTCTCACCATCTCCAGGATGTTATTCATTGGTCTCAGTGTTCATGCATAACTCAACTCCAGATTTTTTAATTTATTTTGCTTCCTAAATTCTTGAGGGTCAGTGTTGGTTTTCTTTTAACCATCAGAATCAGAGCAATAACTGTCATTGCTTCTGGTCTGCACATCTGTCATCTGAGCATCCCGGTTCCTGTAGGGGAGAAAAAAAAGTAAAATAAAAACACAGATAGGGAACCAAGTGTTTTCTGCTTCAGCTATATTAATATACTGTACGCTTTCAATATTGCAGAGGTCTAGTATCATGATTAATTCAGCAAGAACTGGAGGGCTATGTTTGTGGGAGATTTCTTTGAACACTGGCTGCCACTCTGACTTCCCTAGTTAGCTTATTTTTCTCCAGCAAACATATTCGAAGAATGAGTTTCACTAACAAACGGGTAAACACTCCAGAAGCTGTTCTGTATCTGATATTCCTGGAAGCAAATTTCATTCTTTAACTTGACAACATAATACTTGACATTTTGAATGTTAATTGTGAGGCTCTAATTTTTTTGTTTTGCATCCACTGAGAGCTAGAACTGGAAAGCCTTCAGGGACCAGCTAAGCTTAGCTAGTTTTTTTTTTACATGTAGATAGCATCAGAAACAGAATAATTGAATGCTGCTGCTTGAACAATCAACCTTTTATTACAGAACTACCAGGAGAGAATAAGGTGGCCCATTTTCTTTATTTTAAATTAACCTTTCAAGGGAAGGATCGGCAAGGCTTTTAAACACCAGTCAAGATTGTAACCTCTTGTTCGTCAACTACTATAAGGAAGTAAACTCTGATTAGGAAAAAATATGCAATTTGGTGAAGCATTTCAATGTAAATTGAAGGCTTTTTATAAAAGCAAAATAGTGGATACCAGTGTTATCAAGTTTCTCAGTAAAGGGATTATTCCTGAACGTGTCAATATCTAATTAACAGATCCTTCCATTTAAGCTGGTTTTGTTCTCAAATCCTGAGGTCTCAACATTTTTGACATTACTGATCGAGCTCTCTAGAACTGTTTTCTTAGCAACAATCTGGCCAGCTGGAAGTGCTAATTAAAGTAGTCTCACAGGCCCAAGGAGTGGAGCTGACTGGAATTTCCTGAACTGTTTTTCTGGTTTTGAAATACATCTTCCCTTCCCCCTTCCCAAATCCTAGAATTTTCAAATGTCAAACACATTCAAGCTTTTTTAAAGTAAGTAAAACACATTAACATATAAAAGATAAGTGAGATTTTTCCGGTGGTTATCAGTATGTTATCAGTCCAAACAAAAAAACTTACTGTATTTAAACCACCTAGAAGTGAACTAAGAAAGCTAAGGGAACTTCTTCTGAAGAGAGCAAGAAGGGAACTTTACTTTCCATGAAACCCAGGTCTCGCACAAGGAAACTTCATGTCGGATGTCCAGGACAAATATTCTCACCCTTGACATCCTACTGTGCTAATCTGAGGATATTTTTAGTCAGCATTAAATCAAGAAGTGACTGGAAATTTCCTAATGGCTTTTCAGAATTAGCAAAGTGTAGGCTTTGAGCTACAAAAGGAGTCAAGTAAATAATTTATAACATATTTTACCCTTCGGCAGCTTACAACCATATGGAAAAGCTGATTTATACTAACCCAAACCAGAAATACTTGATTTGTACTTGGTAGTAACATGTGCCATAGGCACATGATCAATCAAGGTAAATGTCTCTGTAGGAATCCATATTTCACAAAGTAAAGATGGTTTTCATAACTGAGATACTTGGATCTTCCAATGTTGCGTCAACAGAGAGCGAATAGATGAGGTGCCTGTGTTTTCAAAATGGCCATTATTTGGCAAATCCATATAGAATCTTTGTTTTTACATGGGGTTACTGAACACAAGACTTGTTTTGTTTTGCAGCTTGGGCACCTAAAATTAATGAACATAAAATCAATACCAATTCAAACAATCAAAGTAATGACAGTCCATGGGATCTTATCATCAGATATTTGTTACTACCCTAATGCTGGAAAAGGATGTAGCTGTATATGTTCTGTGCTCCTCTTATAAAAAATATTTATTTCTTTACATGACATTTACGTGAATTAATATGGACAAAGTCCTGACTGTAGACACGCAGTCCTTTTACCTGCCAGAAAGCTGTCTTACAACATATTTTGCCATACAGATAATTAACTCCGTGCTGGGAACAGTAATATTCTGACTTTTAGATTTTATTTTTCAGTTTCGAAACCCATGACACTAAGTAAACCGTGCGGCGATAGAGACTGTGCTAAGAAAGCACAGAGGTCATAAGCCGCGTATTTTCTTTGCATTAGGCTTTTACCAGCTGTTTTATCTGCTCTGGGAATCTAGAGAGCCTTCCCAGCCTTGCAACACAACTATGTCACAGATACTGTACTGAGGAAAAATTGCTTACTTCTTTTAGAGCTGACTTGTACTCAGAACACGCTCCCTGCACGCTGAATATACGCATGCTTCACTTCAGGGCAGAGAGCACATCTACTCAAATTAAAAAGTTTGTAGTGAGAAATGTGAAGTCTACACACAAATCTTCTCAGAATGGGAGTTGTGGTTTTCATGCTTTGGGGCCAGGCACCTCAGCTCTGCAGTGCACCTGCAAGAGCATGTCTGCATTTTATTTCCCAGGCTGCTTCCCAGCTGCTCTCTGCCGTCTTGCTCTCCAGTGAGCCTGCAAGCACAGCTCCAAGCACAGCTGGTGGCTGTGCCTTCTCACACCTGCAAATCAGAGGCCACCCGAGTACTCAAAGAGCATCTAGTGTCATGTTGTGTGAGGAAGGAGCTTATTCTGCCCCTGAGCATGTCCAGGCAGGCTGTCCCTGAGGCACACGCATAAATACTTTCATTGGGGTCAGCAGTCCGCCACAGACCTTTAAATATTATTATGGAGCAAACACATACTAGTGATTACATCCTTGAGACTATAAACATTTCCACCGAAGACGTGCATTTTCTACTTGCTAAGGGTGGTGCTTGCCTAAGTGTTTATGTAAATCACAGCAGGTAATGTTTATACAGCACCCAAGCCCAATGCAAAACAGCTGGTGGAAAATATCACCTTCAACAATTGTCAATGCCATATTTGTTTTTAGATAATTAATGAAAGACTGTATAATTCTACTGTGGTTTCATCACAGCACCATCCAAGTTTAAGGAGAGAGTTCACAGCCAACTCAGTTTTCTTGCAGGCTTAAATAAAATAATAATCAGTCAAATATGCTGCTCTGCTGTGGTTGGTACAACACTGACACAGGCCTGAGACTTGAAGTGTGTCTTTTATTATCCCAAATTATGAGGAGGTGACTTGAGCTTGCTGTGTTTGTATATACCCTGAGAGAAGACGTGGCTGGCAGGCAAAAACCTAACAAAATACTACGGCTAAAAGCTGAAAAGAGACAGATTCAAATTATTGAAAATAAAGTGGTTTTGTTGTTGGGGCTTTTTGAATTTATTTTTTTAACATAACATGATTAGCTATTTGAAGGATTTATTAAATAAAACAGTAAACTCTCCATCATTTTAAATCTATAATTCCAAGCTATAGGTTTATTTGAAATGTACTCTTTACCAGACTAAAATTGACAAACTTTGTGGTCTTTATTATACAGAACATGACAGGAGATGACCCAAATGATTTGAGAAACCACAGAAATTAATTCCAGTTATTTCCATAAAGTGACAGTCTTGTTAACACTAGTCATTCAGCTGTACAGTACACATGCGGTACCAATGCCTGACACATCTCCTGGAGCGGCAGCAGAATAAAGGATCTCATGAATCTCGCTATGTCTACACACTGAAAACTGGGAAGGAAACTGCTACACAGGGAGAATCAATTTTATGCAGATGGACTGCAAGGCTCAAGGGCGGAAAATTTCTCATCCAGAGAAAGTTAAAAAGCCAGTGGGCTGACTGCAGGGTCTGCAGAGAAAAGTGCCAGCTGAGTGGGGTGAGGCACCAGAGTGTACATGCTCTGTCATAGAGGGCTGAAGTGCAGAAGAGAACTGAGCCTGGCAGGGCACTGACCTAAATCCTGGAGAGCACGACAGTGGAAGGAGAAAGCAGAAAAGTGCAGGCAGATGTTTTACTGCTCCTCATACTGGCTGACACAGCCTTTCTGTTAGCATGGACATTTGACAACTCTCCATTAACAGGAGAGGAAAATGTTAGCAGGGGACACAGTACACCACATAGTGGCCTGAAATCTCCAAGCAGCTGAGCAATATAGTACTGGTATTTTCAAATTAGCAGTTTATCTTTGCATCTAGACATGTGCCAAAAGACTTCTGTGCAACAAAGAACAAAATGACCCTGATGTTTGCATTCCCAGAGCAGTCTTAGCCCTGAAACAAAACAAAACCAAATTGTGAATTTGCTAAATTTGAATTCTCCCTAGTACAAAACACAGTCAAGTTCAACTCAAAGCGGGACACAGGTGCAGGCACCAGTGTTTCAGGATATACAGAATACTGCTCATGACTGTAAATAATTGGAACCTTTCATTGCATTAGTGTTACAGATATGCAAAGAACCAGCATGCAAAGTCCCCGATACCCGGTAGGTCTTGTGTTAGTGCATGAAAAAATACCTGCAGTGATGCAAGGCACTTAGTGCATCCTCCTGTTCTAGCTTCCCAAAAACATCCTTTGCAAGAGAAGCGGGAGTTTGAAGAAACAGGAGGGAGGGAATAATGTTTCTGTTACGACTGCATGTACTTGTGGGGAACAGAGTGTGTTTTCTGCTGCTGCCCTTGTAAGACCTGTTGGGATTTTTAAATGAATCAGAAAGACAAATTCAGTGAAATTTCTCAATTCACTTAGTTTCCTATGAAAATTGCAGGCTTTGGGCTGTGTGAGAACAGTGCATGGTGTGAGACTATAGAACAGTCAGGGGGTGGATGATGGACTGCCTTTTGGAGGGATTGGGATTTCCTCAGAACATAGGCTTATTTCATTTATGCCATGTCTTGAGAAAGCTTATCCTGTCAAGTCACTTATCACCCTGCTAACTAGCTACTGAGCAGGGATAATGCTTCTTCCCTAGATCAGTGAGGGAAAAAAGAAATTTTAGAAGAAAGGAAAGTTTTCATTTGAGGATTTTAGGAGACTGGGAGAAGGGCGGATAGGAGTAAGGATATCTAAGCTCTTTGAATGATGAGAAAAATGTACCAGAAAGGATTTTTCTAACAGTTCATAGTGCAACTAAAATAGTCTTTCTGCTGAGGGCATCCCAAGTATTTAAACTATGTGAACTGGCACAGCCCTGTGGTTTGCAGTACTAGATCTGGAGTAAGTAGAGGATGCTCTGTGATGGATATGGCTCTAATTACTGACATTAAGGTGAATTAAGTCCATCATATATTTAAAAATATATGGCTCAATGCTAACTATGAGACAATCATAATGTGAGATTTTCAATTACACAGATGTCCCCATCTATCCCTACAATGAAAAGCCTTATTTTCCTATAAACTTTGAGGTTGGCTCACCTTAATGATCAAGTAAAGTTCAGACTCCATTGCCTGTGCTGGCTGCAGTGGGGATATTTGTAAGAGCAATCTATTCCATGTAGATTTTTCTACAGAGAGCATATTCTCAGTTAGCACATTCTTGGCATTTACAAGAATCTGGTATCTTCTGGTAACCTTCCTCTTTGTAATGATCACCTGGAATTGACTGATCAGTTAAGACTAGGAAGATGAGGACAGGTAGTGTGATAGCTTAACCTTCATCTCAGATCTTCAGAAATCTGATTATATATAAATATACACACACACACAGAGGGATACAAGAGCATGTCTCATAGATCCAAACAACTATTTTTTAAAAAAAGAAGTGGTCACTAAATATATCAAATCTATGATGTTACAAGAGCAGTGATTCTCTGAATATACCAATCAAGTATTTACTCACTTGCCTTCCTCACAAGGATTCAATCAGAGGCCCGGGAAACAAGCTGTATCAGTGTGTGCAAATGAAGGTCATGCATCAAACCACTGGGCTTTCTTTTTAAGTGATGTTATGATTACTATTTCAGTGAAGGAGTAATCAGGGAGGTCATCATTTCATGATTCATTGTTCCAGCAGGCAGTGCAAGGAAAAATATTGAAGTTAGCAATGATTTATTTAAACGAGGTATTACTTTGATGAAATCTCAACTGCTCTATGGGAGGTTTAGGTTTGATATTAGAAAAAGTTTCTTCACTGGTCCGGCATTGGAACATCATCCCTGGAAGTGTTCAAAAAAACATGGGTGTGGCACTTGAGGGCACAGTTTTGTGGTGAAGATGGCAGTGCTGGGTTAACAGGTAGACTCAATGATCTTAGAGGTCTTTTCCAACCTAAATGATTCTATGATTTCTTGCATGCAAGCATCCTTCTTGTGCTAGAATACTTCTTTCATGGGCTGCCTGAAATCACTAGTGAAACTTTTCTTGATGTAATTCACAAGAAAGGGAAATATGAGTGAGTGAATGACTTCAGTTCATCAGTGCTAAAATGCAGGATTTAATAAATTATCTTCATCAATAGCAGTGAACAGCACTGGGATGCCTCAATGGGTATTTCAAGGTATCTATCTAACCAGCAGCTGATTTTTAGGTCATGTCCTGCAGCATACAAAAATAAACCAATATATAAAGCAACCCAGTGTAAGGCAACCAGTGCTAAGAAAAAAATACACTTGGAAAAGGAAAAAAAAGTGCTGGTGAAGATACCCCTACTACAAAGATAAGTATTCCATTGTGTTTTCATAAGACCACAGAAAGGGAGCCATGAAATGGAGCCTCTCTAGGAGAGGGGAACAGAGGGTTTGCAGATCCTCAGTCTCTCTCATCAGAATGTGAGTGATACAGTTCCGAATCTGGGGAAGTGAAGAAGAGGCAGGACTTGAAGGACTACGTCCCCCATGTACTTCCTCTCTGTGTATCTTTGCCTTGAAAAAGAAACCATTATTTCCCAGTTCTTCATTAATGGGACTGAAAATATATCTTTTTTTAAGACGTATGACAAAGAGAGGCACAGTCTCTCCATGATCACTACACAGAGAAACTACCTGTGTGTGTCGTAGTGAATCTCCTGACATAAGTTGTTCCAAAAAAAGCTACCAGTTCATTATAATCAGTCAAGAATGCTGAACAAAAGCAGATGCAGTAATTGTGTTCATTCAAAGGCAGCACAGAAAATAAAAAAAATTGCCAACCCAAATCACCACCAACCCCAAACACTCTGAATCTGTATTAAACTGATCAGCTATTTATTGAGATTTGTCTGCTGGATTTCAATATATTTTACTAATCATCTCAAAACAGATAATTCCTTTGAAAGCAAAATAATCTTTCCAAAGCTCTATCTAGCTACACAAAGACTTGGAAATAGGTATGTCCAAGAAAACTGCATTGAATAGAGATAAATCCTATGTTAAGGCTAATACTTCAGAACTGAAAGCAGACTTGAAAATTAAACATTTTTTTCCTGTTCAAGTGTTGTCTGTGCATGCATTTCCATTTTTAAAATGTGAATTTAACACACAGAAGCAGGTAGACAGCAAGCAGTCCCAGGGAATGATGTCACTGTTTCCTTAAGGTATGCCCAGCAAGGTCAGCAATCTGAGGAAATGCCTTCTGCCAGTCCAGTTGAAATGCTTTTATCCTGACTCAAGCAGGCTGCCTTGAATAACGTTTAGGTTCCCTGCTCATTCACTATATAACTTCTGTAACAATAAACCACATTCTCATTTTTAGTGATCCATTCAAGGAGGACTCATGTGAAGCCTGGTTACCTGGTGCAGAGCTCCCAGTCATTATAATATAATGAGTTTTAAATCAGTCTAGTCAAACTCAGTAATTAACACAAGGTACCTTGAGCTGAGCTTCTCAAGTGCTCCCATTCTGTTTCCTAAGATCTGTCTGTCCATGCACTCTAGGCCTAATTACTGTCCCAACATTACAAGAACAGAGATGTTCAAACCTCCCAATATTTGCTCACTGCTCCCCGGAGGCTCTCCTGATCCAGCCCACATGCTGACATGACAGGTTCTAGCTAAACTGGGTCATTTTCACACAAATGCCTCTTCAAAAGTCATGTAACCACATCCATTACTCTTCACTTTAGGATTAATTACAGTAGCAACTTAAAAAAAACAACCCAGAACAGTGATGCTGGCTTTGTGCTAGGGAAGAGAGCTTGGGTACAACATGCAAGTTCTCAGATGGAAGAAGCAACCAGGAAGATTTCCAGCCCACCTATTTTAGATTAATAAAATCACATCTGGGGTCAGGAATGTTCCTGGAGTGTTCTTGCTCAATCATTTTCATTTAACTTCAACCTCTGGTGACAACAGAGCAGAGCCGCTGCCACTATTATACTTATTTGGTTTAAGAACACATAAAAACATTAACAGCCAGGGTTATGGCTGCCTTGCCATTACCTAGGGCTCCTGCTTCTAGCTCTGAATCTGCAATTACAAAAGAGAAGGAAGATAATTCCCTCAGAAATTCAGGAAGAGCATTTTGAGGGGCTTTGCTTTGAGGGCTTATCTCTGACTAATCAGTCAGACCTAATCCTGCGCAGCTTAGCTCTGAGAAAAACCACAAGCTGATGAGGAGGTAACCAATACTTCTTGTTAAATACAGTATGTACAACCCTGGGCAAGTTGCAGCTATTCCTGCTGCCAGCCTTTGTCATGACCATCATCACATTCTCATGAACTCTCATGATCCCACAGCAGAGTGAGTGAAGTGCATATTTCCTCTGTATAAGCTGTCTAGAATGCATGAACGGCATATTTTTCTCATCTTAGTTTTCCATTTCTTGCTTGTAGAAACAGTACATGGAATGGAAAGGGAACTTCAACAGCAATGGTTTTATCTCTGTGCCTTTTGATAACACCAAGTGTGCTTGTGAAATCTCTCTTCTACTTCAGCAACTGCTAAGTTCTCTGAGGAGACATTTTCCAGGTTTTAGTTTTGAAAGGAATGCTGCTGCACTAAGCTGTTACCACAAAGCCATGCCTGGTACAGACTGACAGGCCAAAAGGGGCTTCAATCGACTCTCAACAACTTTGTCTTCACTCTTTCTGTATTTCAGGGCATGTTCTTGTATTACCATCTCTTGCACTGGTTAAAACTGACTTAGGCTCATTCCTTATGTTCCAACAAATGCAATACTTTGCATTCTGTTCCCTCTCTTCTCCACACATAGTACATACATACAGGTTAACACTTAAAACAATTTACCTGTAGGGTTTGCAGTGCAACACCATTCCACTCTAATCTGATTGCTCTCAGAAAGCTAATTGTGCCTGCTAGCAAACACCTCTGCTGCTCTAGCCTTGCCCAGCCTTGTCAAGGCATCCACATTGTATTTTGGAAGAAAAGCCACACCTGGAAATTGTCATACCTGGAAACTGCACTTTCCTCTGTCAAATGTTTCAAGGAGCTGAATTACCAGGTTTTTTTTAATGCATCTGTGAATAATGTAGTCATTCATAAGATGGAGATAAAATTTCTGAGGGGGAAAAATTATGTGAGTATAGCAACTAGGTAGATTTCACCTAAGTGTAGGATACTACAGCTCCAGAGCAGGAATACATTAGAATCAACATAAGCAGCTTTTGTTACAAAGCTTAAGCAGTGATGTGTTAACGATCATTGCTAGCTACCGAGATCTTGGTGTGATCACCTACTCCAGAGACTCAAAGAAGCCTGAGCAGCTGCACCAGGAAACACCACTAAGAAACAACTTGAGCTTCTGATATTTTAAAACAGTCAATACATGAATAAAGATGGGAGTGGCGTAAGGATTAAACCCAGGAGTATGAAAGCTTAGAAGACCTTATTCCACTAAACCTCTCTGCTGGGCATCAAAGGTAAGACAAGGCTAAATGCACAGGGTAGTATGCTGATCCTTTTTTTCCATGCTGGCTAACTCTGGGAGTAATGACAGGTATTCCTTATCTATAGTAGCCTACAGCCTGAAAAAATGCAGATGAAGAGAACAGGGGGCTAAGACTAAACAAAGACAAGGGAATACTGGCACAACTAAGCACTACTGTAATTACCACCTAGCTTGAAGCTTGAAGAAAATGATATTGATGACATCTGCACAAAATTTTATAAAAGCCCAGAAACAACAAAATACCCAAAGCATCTCTGTCACATTCCATTGCAAATCAGCACGGTTAAGTGGGAATCAGAAAAAAAAAAATAAAATTGGTTTAAAAATACGACTAAAAATACTTCTATAAAACCTGGGCTTTAACCCAAAGCACAAGCACAGCCAAGGCTGGCTCTGCTATCACAGTACAGAGCAGCTTGCTTTGTGCTCACTTTGCTTCCAAGTATTTAGAGCCTCCTAAAGCATGGATCACAATACATGTAGGTTTATTTCTCGATGCAACAATACAGGGAGTGGGTACCACAAAAAAAGCACAGCATGTTAAAAAAAAAAAAAAAAAAAAAAAAGAAAGGAAAAGAAAGGGGGAAAAAAAGCGCACCACAGTCCCGAGCAGCTGTGATGCAAGTGCTTGTGTTTGACTTTGCACTTCAAATACTAGTATTTAAAATTATGTAGATCAGGAATCCAGCCAGTGCTTGCTAACAGATTTGGCTTGCTTTCCAGTTCTCTCCAGCCTTTAAATAGCAAAAGAGCAAACTAAAAATCCCCAAGGCTGTACTTTCTGAGCCTACCACATGCCTGTGCTCAGTAATCATCAAACTGAAAGATACTCACCAAGTCCTCAAAAACACAAACCATACAGAAAGTCTTTCACACTGAGAGCTAAAGTATGTTCCCATGACAAGAATAGGGTTTATAATAAACCTGGATTTAGAAAAAGAAAGGGCAAAGTAGTTCAATTAATGTCACTATTATCACCTGAACACGAAATATGCACCATTCTTTACAAACGTGGCATTTCAGAGCTTCAGGGACTGGCAGCATGGATGTGATACCGTTCCCCTGAAACAGCAGCAATGTTTTCAATTATCCCAACCTGACTTATTGCCATCCCAGGCACTGAGGACAGGTTGGAAGAAATCTATGCACTAGCTTCACAGCCAGACAGCTTTAAATGGATACACAGACATTAGCTGTGAACATTAATCCTCTTGGTGGCCGTGTTAAAATCCTGTGCAAAATCCCCAGCACCTTACAAGGCTTATTTGTGCACACAAACATCCAAAAGCAAGGTAAGTAGGGGTTTACCTGTGTAGATGAGCATGTGTGAGTGTGTACACACATCCACCTCTTCATATGAAGAACTCCTCTTAAGGTTCACTACAAGACAGCACATACAGGTGCAGCCACACAGATGAGAAGGAAGCTGGAACAGGCATGAAGAAAAGCTGTAGGGTGAAGGACACTACATGACTCTCATCCAGGTGAGAAAAGGAAACATGCAGTGTAGCAACAAACAGCAACGCCAACATCAGAGTGCAACGTGGATTAGACTGAGCAGACTCTGGCATCAACATCCACCTAAACAACCAGGACTGCTCACACAGGTCAGAGTGGTACTTTATTTACCATCCACTGATTCCTTCAGCATAACTTACAGGAAGAGCATACTTCTAAAATCATTAATTCACACCGTTTCTAGTAACTTACAGAAATAATCAACAAACGGTTCCCAATGTCCCTACAATTACCCTTCACTAAACCTAGAACAGATACCGTAAATAACAGGTAAATATAATAGGTAAATTCAATTTAGACATGGGGAACTCTGACAAGAGACCAGTATGCTGGGTGTCACCTTATTGTTCTCCTCTTAAAATCTAATTCTGCAATTGTTTTCAGCAAGAGCAGGATTAGACTGACAGATCAAGAGTTAGCTCAAAGTCCTTACTCAAAGCAGTGATCTAAAATCAAGTTAGAACAGACTGAGAGAGAACCATGTTTCATTTAACCTGATTGCCAAACACTTCTCCTTTGCACATGTTGGGATTGAAGGCAGATGCTCTTCTCATCCATTATTCAAAATGGAAGTGTTACCTTTTAGTAGTCAGATTTCTATCAGCTCATGGCAAATCACAGGAGAAAAATCCATGCACCCAGGATACAGGCAGAAAAGAAACAGTTTTACACTTTCTAATAATATTACATGCCATGTGTTCCAGGACATTTTATTCCAGCATTATCCAATTTCACTGCTGTGAAATTTATATAATTCATTCATGTGACTCCAGGCTTACAATGAAGCCCAGGCTTGGAGCATTATGAACCATCAGCAAAGGCCATTGCACACTGACTTCTTCTCTGCCATTTTTCTTGTACAGCCTGGCTGTTATTTGTAGTCAGACAATGAGAGACACCCAGGAGAGACAACCAACCTGTTTGCACTGATTTAGTGAGAAAGCACTACCCCTTCAGAAGACACATAAAACAAAGGTGTCCATCCTAATACACTTGTGATGGTTTTTATTTTGCTGTTGACTCAGGCTAATTCGAATTTAAGCCCTTTTGGATGGTATGTTTGAGATACTTACATATTTATTCTATTGATTTATTTCATGCACTCTTAAAATAAATATAATTTTGAAATAAAAGTACCACAAGAAATGACCAAATGGCTAAAATTCCATCTTAAAATGAGGAATAAAATGCATCCAGGCACAGATTTGCTGGGCCTCAGCATCCTCTCAGTATCCCTACATGTAAATGATGGATCAGGACATTGCTCTGATTTTATTAACTGCTCTGAGGCTTTCAGTAGACAATGCATTATTCTGGTCACTGAGAAAACCATACTTGTTTTACAGTATGATGTCCCACACTAAAGTAGCAGAGCTTCCTTTCCCTGGATAAATACTTGTGACGACATCTCCCACCCCTTTGGCTTGATGTACAAACTGCCAAAACTGAGCACAATGTGCTCTTGTTCCTTCCCAAAGTCTTTCAACTTCAACACCCAACAGAAAGAAACATTGGTGGGTACACAGTACAGGATACTGAAAGATCTCACTGACCATATTGTCCAACAGCTGAGGTAGTGGCTGTTGCCCCGTACTTGGGAGTCTCAGATGACAGGCAAGGCAGTCGGTGGAGGTTATAATATGTTGAGCATTTTATATTAAGGTCCTTCCCTCATTTCCAGTGGATCTACAACATATGCACTTGGTGCTGATCTGTAACCATCTTCTAAATAAAGGAACACATGGTAAGACAGGTGCAGTCATACAGGAAGCTCGGGAAGTTCAGAACTGCTCGGAAGAGTAACTCCGGAGCGGTGGAATCACCCAATTACCGACCAGTGCCCTCCAGTGGCTCCCACAGCAACTGAAGGAATGAAGACAAGAACCTGTTTTCAGAGGTCGAAGACACCACCAGTGTATCTCTAATGGAAAGAAAGAAAATGCTGACATCTGGATGCCAAATAGCTCTTTTTAAAATTTATGTTCTTGCATGGGAACCTCACATCTGTTACCATTACATACCTACAGAAAAACCTACATTCCATCAAGTGAATAAAATATTAATGGCAAGCCTTGTAAAATGAGACAACAGAAACCAAAGTGATTCCCAAGACAAAAATGTTTATTTGTACTAACTCTTCAAAACAGGTATACATTCAACATCTCTAAACAAAATCAGTACATATGATGAGGGCAAGTTGAGTAAGTATCATTAGAATGTAATGTCTTCCTTAGCAATTTAAGTTCGTAAATCAAGAATCAGTTACAAATTTATGATCCACTTACACAGGGGTAAATGTTTTCAGTAAGACTATCCCAGTACCAGGCAGAACAGAGTGTTTGCAGAGCAGGCTTCTGATCATTCAGTTCCAGTGCCATGTCACAGTCTTTCAATGAGCAGTAAATATTAGTGAGAGAAAAATACTTAGTGCCAAGCGGAGTGTTCTCCAGCACTGAAAAGCAAATGCAAATAGTGAACTATCAATAGAAATTTAAATAAACTATTTTAGTTGTTTTATTTACTGAAACCTCACTTTTTGTCTGAAAAAAAAAAGAATACCGTAACAGACTGGAAGAAAAAATTCCATAAAAACATTTTTTCTGGATTTGCCTTAGAATACAGGCTTCTCTAAAAAACAAGAACAATTAAGATTTAGGAGTTTCAGTGGTAGAAGTAGTATTGGAATAATAAAGAAATAATTTAAAAATATATATTAATTTACCACATTTAGCTCATATAGCCCTTTATGTATCTTACAAAATGCTACTGTCCTACATACTGGATGTAAAAAAAAAGTTTATATATATATAATGTATATGTACACATACAAAGGAAAAGCCACCAATTTGGTATTAAAAAAAACAGAACAAAACAAAGCATAAGCAAGCACACTGAAAGTTATGCAGTAATGAGGAGTGTATGCTCCATGTGTGCGTTAGTGTAACAGTGCTTTCAACCTTAAAACACCCTCTTAAACGTCTAAGCAGAGTGCTTGCTCCAAGTCAGCTCTACCAGTGATGCTCCCAACTGCCACAAACGTCTGGTGTCACTTAACTTCTGGCCGTCTCTTATATTTAGCACTAAATCAGAAGTAAGGCAAAATAACTTTTCACATCCCTGAATATCTGAGGACATTCATGAGATCTTCCAAGTATTAATGCAAAACAAAACAGGAGCACAAAAAAAATGGTACCCCTGAGTGGAACGGTCTTTTTGTCTACACAAAGCTGCCCCAAAGCTTCCCTATTTCAGAGTAATTCAGGCTATGCAAGTATGACAATTATTCCCAGGCATTTTCTGTTTTAGCAAATTTTTAATGACAACCCAAAGCTTCAGGATGGGTGTGTGCTCATGATTTCTGGTGTAAAAACACCACTGAGAACAGTGAACAGCAGTTCTGATACTGCAGAAATGTCAGGCGTGGATATTCAGAGCAGATGAACAGTCTTGTTCCATGAATTCTAATGCCAACCCTTGTCTCCCATTTGGAAGAAGGAGTCCACTCTTAATGTACTTAGCATGTATTTCACAAACCAACCCCCCCCCTCCCCCCTTTCGTTTACAAGAAAATCAAAACAGATTTTACTTATTCATCTTCTCTTGCATCAATCTTAAAAAAACCCCAAAAACCTAAAAGGAACAACCAAACCACTCCCCCTACCTTAAACTCCATAAAATCACAAATTTTCCAATAACAAATAAAATTAACCTCTCTGATAAAACAAAATTTCCTGTAAAAAAAACTAGTTGAGATCCCTGGGGAATAAAAGAGAAGGATGCCTTTGAGAAGCTTTCTGGGAGATGAGTTGTAAAGGTTTGATTCAGCACCCATAAAAGTTTTGTCCAGTGAAAGAGTAACCCCGGAACTGGGAAGGCTGGATCAGGACTACAGCCCAGTGGTCATGCCAGTCACTGGCAGGCACTGACACGAACGCAGCCATCGTACTGGCACACAACCCTTTTGACGACACAAGCGTGTGTTGTACCAGTGAACTCCCCTGACATTCCTTGGAGTGCTGTTTGGAGCCCACCACTTTGCAGCTGAGCTAAAAACACAGCAGAACAACTTGGAGCAGTGGATACCCAAGGGTATTCTTCACCACCCAACCAACAATACCGGCGAAGATCAACCAGAGGTAAACCAATAAAATGAACTGTAGGCTCTAGGGTTCAGAACCCCCAGGTCAGCACCTCTGGCTTGCTTTGGGGAATGGGATTCTAGAAGACCCTAACACTGAGGGATAATAAGGGAGAAACAGAGAAATACAAAAATGCAAGGATTAAAAAACAGGAGGGGAGGCAATGATCCCCCTCTAGAATATTCCCTTTAAAACAGTGTAATTAAAAACTTGAAATTCATTTAGAAATTCATTTCAAAGTAGCCTGACAATTTCAACAACTTTCAAAAATCAAAATATTCTTCACTGTTCTTCATTGAAATATCCCTGTAGCCCCCTGAATAACTGCTACAGCTTGTTTTGCATTAACATTGCTTAAATTAATATAGTCATAAGCATGCAAAATGTTAACATTTAATTGTGTATACAGAATAAAACAAAGTTCTAACAGATAGATTACTAATATTTCAAGGTTACAGGCTTGATTCAGTCTGATCAAAACCACTGGGATTTTTCCCACAGTGTCCAGCAGATTTTAGACTAGGCTTTAATAACAGACAACAAAGCATTGTGTTTCATGGTGTAGGAGCAAACTCAAAGTACACTTGCGTATATATACCAGGCATGTAGCGCAACTTTTGTATTGCTTATCTTAAAAGAGTTGCATTTCAGCCAGTAAAGGACAATCACCAAGCCAACACCGCATGCTGTGTCAAACCAGGCTGGGTAAGAAACACCGGTACCCTCTCAGGGACATTCACGCTGCTCCTGTTGCTTTGAACAAAGCTTAATGATAGCTACATCCACTTGAACCCAGACATGAACTCGGAAGGCAGGGAGCTGCACGAGTACAACAGCCTGATGGATTTTACTTGTGCTCTGGATGACTCTGAAGGCAGGATATTATCTCTTTAACAGGTCTCCCTTCATAGCAGATTTGATACACAGCCGTGAAGAGTGGAAACCTGAGGAAAAATGGTGGGGAAAGTGACACAGTGTAAATTTCTTCTGTAAGATGTTCTTAAAGGGGCGAGGAGAGGGAGGGGGAAAACGGAGAGGTGGAAAAATTATTTCTTTTTTCTATTTGTCAGGGACAAATGCTGGGCTGAAAAGCAGGGCATAACTACAGAACCTGCATGCATCTCTGAAATACAGAGACTCTCAGAAGCCTAGCTAGCTATAATGGAGCCTGAGTCATTCATTATGTATGGCACAACCACAAAGTGATCTAAAAAATAAATTAAAAACATTTTTTCCTGGCTCTTCTTACAGCAGTACCCATCTGTGGTTAAAAAGGATGAGTGGCACATCCATTATGCAGTACTTCTGAGCAATAACTGGATAATAGAGAATATGACCAAAAAAGATTCAAGAAGACATTGAAGGTCAAATTTTTAATAAGACTCCAAAACCAAACCTGGATCCACATCCACCTTTTTTTTTTTTTTTTTTTGATTGGCCACATCTCCAACAACCTCCAAATTATTCAGGCTTTTCTGATAATCTGAAGGTTTGTTAAAGCCAAGGTGCTTTACAGAAATTTGTATTTGCTTTCTGTCTATCCCAGACAGTAAAAGCCAGACAAGTTCAATTTTCATACAAAGACTGGTAAATTTTAGGGGTTGATCTGTTCACCAAGCACATATACCATTTCAGCATGGCCTTTTATATTGATGCATTTTGACCAATGGAAATAAAAAATAAGGGTCATTGGACACAGTGAAATAGTTAATTTCTGAGTGATTCAGAGTACATCTGGACTAGGACTTCTCCTTATGAAAGGTGTCCCACCAGTCACTCTAAAGCTTCATCTGTAACGCACATCTCAGTGTTGAGCAGTACTAAGCACCATATATGATGGCCTATACATTCTGCTGTCACATATTACATTGCAGTAACTCTGCTATCAGCACACTGCTCTGAACTAGACCAACCTGAGTTTTGTTTCTTCCTCACTGGTGGAAAAAAATTATCATACAGCAACACAGCTGCTCTCTCAAATCCAATGCTAAACTGCTTAGATTGCAAAATCCTTACTAGGAAATCTGCAGAAAAAAAGATTACACTGTGACTTCTGCATTCCTTAACAAACCTCATTTATCACTGATGTACTGGGGTAGAGGGGGTTTATATTTGCTGTTACCATAAACGCTCACATGTAGGCACTAATAAAATTTGTTATGCCTTTGGGAGAGTTGGCCACAAAACAGGTAAACCTTCTGAAACAAAAGCAGGTTTCCCACAGGTTTAGGTACAGTGCTGGCAGTTACTTCTCACTGAAGAAGCACCACTACTACCAAACCACAACCGAAGTCGTGGGCTTATCCCAGAGAACATTACTGTGCACAGGTCTGCCACACTTCACATGGAGAAACCTGTACCAAAGCTGACTGCAGGCTCAGGGCCAGCAAACTCCAAATCCATCTTAGGCCTGAGCACATCAAGAGAGCAACGACTACAACTGTTGAAAAAAAGTAACTGCACTATGAGTATCCCTAGGCATCAACCCTGCTACCAAGGCTCTTCTGAACTTTGACTTTTGCACACGCCTTGGGAATAGTTTTGTAGGACCAGAATATGAAATTCTACCCTTACAAGACTCTTACCTCTTCACTTTGAAACCATGGCTGCTCCACTGTGTTTTATGTTTTAAAGTTGCTTTCAAAAGTCTTGTTGACTGAGACCTTTTATGAAGAACTGACACATATATGTTGGCATACCACAAGGAAATTAGCAACACTGTTTTCCTGTCTTTTACTAAAAACACAACCCAAAATCACCTAAAATACACTCAACTTGTTTTAAGATAGAACAGGATACAAAAAAACCCTCAAACACAGCATACTGTTTCATTTAGGAAATCATAAACAGGAAACAATGAAGCCAACATTTTAATTAATTTTTTCTGCAGTTAGCTTAATTGCTGTGCACTGAGGAGGTAGGCTTAGGTACCTTACATCCAAAGATAATATTAAAACATTAATCATTTGATGCAGCTGATCCATTAAAACTTGACTTTAAAAAGTATTTTTGAAAAAAAGTAGCAAGGCTTAGTCTTTTGACTGGCAGTTTTTAAATTTCTGATTCTTCTTTTACAAACAGGAACAGATAAATGCATCCCTTAATCTCATACGGAGACAACTGTGTGTGTGACTATAGGAATCATTCATGTTCTGACTTGAATACAAGTGAACCAAGCTAGGACAATCTGTTTAATTTCATACCACGAAAAAACACCCCCTGACCTGCAGAGGCAGATGGGAGGTTTTAACCTACAGCAAACTGGAAGTCACATTAAGAAGGAGAACTGCAGTATCTAAGCTAGAATCCATGTGGTGGAGGCAGTCACTCTATTCAGATGATCACCAAGCTCCTCTCCTTGGAGGTAAGTAATGAATTTCCTACAATGAAATGAGATGTAGCAACTTTTCACAGTCTCTTTAGGAAGCCCTGCTTCCACTTTCATGGATTTTTTTCTTTTCAAATATTGAAACACACTTGCTGTGCTTTTCTGTAGTAGCAGAAGGCAACAATACACTCTGCAAACAGGACACTCACAAATTTAACGTCACACTAATAGCTCTATCTACAATACTATTTTGAGGTTCTATTCACTTCTCTCTCTGATTCTAACTTCTAATCTACCGTTATTACAGTGATTTTCTTTTTGGCTATTACTTTTATGAAGAGATCAAAATAAATATGTAGAAAGAATTATGGAGATAAAAATGAGGTATGTGGAAATTGTTTTATCTGTTCTTACTCACTTGTCCAGCATTCCTTTCTGCTTCAGGATGCGATGCACTTCTGCAGAAGTCTGTGGTCCTTGCAGTTTCTGACCATTCAGCATTTCTTTCTCTAATTCTTCAATAGACTAAGCAACAGAGGGAAAAAAAAGAAAGCAAAGGAGAGCTATGATTAAATTTCAGAAGCCTGACATCACGTGGATGAAAAAACCTAAAAGTTACTGCGAGCTTTTTCTTTTTCAAAAGTGATCTTGAGTGACATATAGGATATTCTCCTATGTTCTTGTTTGTAAGTATTCCTAAACTGGCATCTCACAATGTCTTATCCCTCAAGCTTTTTTTTTTTTTTTTTTTTAAATCACCACCCCCCCATCTTTTAATAGTTTTACACTCATTCTAGCCAACAGACTCAAAAAACAAGAGGAAAGAGAAGGGTGCCCACTCAGTGAGCTGTCTCAGGTAACTCTCTATTACTCCAGCAAAGGAGGAGTGGCAGTACTTATAAGAACAGATTTCACCCAGTGAATCAGGTACCTTTCCAGTTTTAACAAATGCTTCTGCTACACGTCGATTCCGGCCACCGTAACACGTTGTGATGAGATCAGCGATGCCACAGCTCTCCAGGAAAGTGGCAGTAGAAACCTGTCCTTTGCAAAAAATTTTGGCAAAGGCGATCATCTCCATTAGGCCAAGGCGAATAACAGCAGCTTTGGTATTGTCACCGCAGCAAAGGCCATCACAGAAACCAGCTCCTACTGCTACTACATTCTAATAGGAAGAGAAATGGGAAGTGACTCAATTACTGCTTACAGATGTCCTTAAGAGCTGCAAACACTTTACTACTCAAAGACTAGGTTGTTAGTTGGGCTTATTTTGGTTTGTGGATTTTGATGTCTATGGAATAACCAGGGAAAAAAAAAAAAAAAAAAAAAAAAGAAAGGCAAGTCTTACATTTCCAAGGATAAAAGCATAGTTAAAACTCTGACACAAGTTGCCCCTGAGGCTGTGGAGCTATTATTACTGACCATCTTTAAGAACAAACAGATTGCACTACACCCAAACAAGGTTTTAACTAGATGGAGCTATTCCTGTCCTGAGGTAGGGGTGAAGTTAGACTGACATCCTACAGTCCTTTTATATAGATTTTCTTTTTGATTAAATAGTACAGCTAAAAAGCATTTATTGACTTCTATGATGTCATGTTAAGGGACCAAATTCAGCCAAGCCAAGCATTACCAGCCCTTTTAAGTATGCAGAGTTTCTATAACCATGATAGTTAATAAAGGATTCCCAAAAGGTTCATGACACAGAAAGACCTCCCTCAGTAAAATAAGCGTTTTCTTTTTCCTTAGACCTGGTGATAGTCTTCTGCAACAAATGTGCTGTTAACAATCAGCTAATGGTCCATGCTTTGGTTACAGAACACAGACATTTGATAAGACACATTTGAGTGAAGTGACTATAAAAACTTCTTTCTGGCTTGGGAGTCAGAGCGGACACTAGCCATGGTTCCACTACCCCCAGTAAAGAAATCCATCTAACACAGCAAACCCTACCAAAATCCTCCAAAAAAAAAAGGCATTCTGACATATTGATAAAGCAAACAAGGAAGTAATGAATGTTAATATCTTCCTGCATGCAACAGCAGCAGCAGTGACCTCAACAGAAGGCACAGAAGAACCAACATTATGACTCCTAATGTAGTACCCAATGCAGGGAAAAAAAATTAAAAAATCAACTTTAACTGTTGATGAAGAAAGAACAACAATTAGAAGATGTAACTGAGAACAACCAGCTGATTAACAGCTTGTTTGGTTTTGGACTGTAAGAAACACAGATGCCAGGCAGCTGCAGAGCTGTGTGGCCAGTCATAGCTATGTGACACTGAACCAAATGAGGCCAGAGGATCAGTCATTGCTTTTTGAGCAGCCAGCTGAGGTACAAAGGTGACCCTAAAAACTGCAGACAGATATCCCAACATTAGACCTGAAGCAGCCCAAGACAGTCAACATCAAAATTTGATCATTTAAATCATCCTGGCTTAGATCTTGGCTGTGGTGATTCAGTCAAGGTATGTCTTCAACTGAAGACACGTCTTGCAGAGCAACCTCTAGTATTCTTTCATTTGATGCAAAAGCAAGAGGAAGTCAAACAGATAAAGAAGTTTTCAGATGGGATAACCCATTCAAATGGATTTTATATCTATGTGAAGTCTGTAAGTATTTGGCACTCAGCTACAAACATAAACATGACTGAGCAGCCTTTGGGCTGTTTCCATACACTTTTTAAACACTCCCATACTAAAGCTTACCCTTCCCTCCAGCTTTGTCTGCCTGACTTTCCACTTTGAAGCAGTCTACTTAGTCATAATTTACAGTACGATTTGGCCTACGGTATTTCGTTGTCTACTTGTACCTTCTGCAGTGTTCGTCTTGGGAGCAACAGAAATACTCTTTTAAGTAAGTCTTACCAAGACTATTTACTTCTGAGGAAATGGGCTAGGGAATAAGGGTAGTTGTGAGTCCAACTTTAAAACACTGAGCTCCTTGTTTGTACAATGTTCCCATTGTACGCTTTTACACAGTTTCCAAATAATGAGGAAATACGACAACGGATTATGCCCTAGAACACACACCCATGCCTAGGAGACTTACATTCTGGTATACATATCCCTCAGGCCACAACCATTCATTTACAAGGTCTACCATCTGGTTTTACTTAAATCCTTGAAGAATCTCTGACAACTGCCTTGTGCCTAATATACTGTAGAAAACTAATTATACCACATTGAAAGTTATACCTTGCTCAAAGATGAGCCATCACTTTAAAAACAATCACAACAAAAAAAATCTCACAAAACTGAGTTATCCTTCAGTCTCAAACAAGACCAAAAGAGACAGCTTGTTACTTGAAATCTCTGGCTATAGCCGCTAAGCTGAGCTTGTTTCAGGAAGATGCATAAGCAAAACACAAATTGACACACAAGAGCCTAGTGGCACTGTCACTGTTGTGATCTCTGGAGAAGTACCCGAGGTAAGAGGGTGACTAACCTGACAGAAACATCCTTCTGTATCTCATGTTGTTGATTTTGACTGTTGCCACTGACTAAGACTACACCTGAAGTGTCCTGGTTTCAGTTAACTTCCCTCTTAGTAGCTAGTACGTTGCTGTACTTTGAGTTCAGTACGAGAATAATGTTGATAACACATTGTTTGTTAAGTAGTGCTTACTTTAAGAAAGGGAACTTTTTAGTGTCTCATGCTCTGCCAGTGAGGTGAACCAGAGCCTGGGGTGGGGTCAACATAGCCAGGACAGCTGATCCGAACTGGCCAAAGGGATACTCCATACCACAGAATGCCATGCCCAGTACATCAACTGGAGGCAGTTGGCCAGGAGGCATCAATCGCTGCTTGGGGACAGGCTGGGCATTGCTCAGGGGGTGGTGAGCAACTGCAGTGTCCATCACTTGTTCTTCTTGGGTTTTCACTCCGTCCTTCATTACAATTACTATCGCTACTGCTGTTCTTGGTAGTGTATTTTCCTTTATTTCAATTATTAAACTGCTTGTATTTCAACCCATGAGTTTTATTTTTTTTCCACTTATTCTCCTTCCCAACCCTGATGGGTAGGGGGTTAGTGAGTGAGCAGCTGTGCAATATGTAGTTGCCAGCTGGGATTAAACCACAACATGAAGTTACAGGAATTCCTGCAAATGCAGTGGCTATGTATTTGTACAAGAGGAGAGAGTCCACACTTCCGTGAGATTAGAAACTGACTGCACAATGGGAGTCTTAGAGCCCAATAAGCAAGACCCTACTGACACGCATTTTCCAAAGGTTCAAAGATACTGTCCCAAACCCCAGAAAGATGGCAACACAATGTTCCTCTTGGCCTGAGGCATTCAGAGCTCTCAAAATCACTACATGCTTAAGCAAAAACACTTCCCCTATCTTGGCATTAACAGCTTTTTACATGAAAGCACACATCTTGTAACCATGATGCAGTGTTTTTATACTGCATATGGTTTTAAACTACTAAAATACTTTTCCTTGACAGATGAGCTGTTCTGGTATCCTGAAGCTGGTGTTAGTCCTAGTCCGAGTTATTCTAGTTACATGAGCAAGGAATGGATTTAGTTATTTTATCACTGGGATAGTGAAGCTACACTCCAGAAAAGAAATGCTGATGCCAGGCAGCGCTCACAGTATGTGTCAGAACAAATGAGAGACTGTGTCCTTCACTTGCACACGATCTGCTGCAAACATGCAAGAGGTCACCAATGAAAGGTCACAGATGGTCAAGAAAACAAGGACAAATCAGCAGACTTTGCTGACAGACTGTTCTCCTACAGAGTCAGTGCTCAGAAGTATCCAATATCCAGTGTACAGCACGTTTGTGGAGTGCTCATGAAGACAGCTTCAGCAGCCACTTCTGAGGCAACCATTACTTCTCAATAATTAAAACGGATCAATAAGAGAACTAAGCAGAAATGTTATTTCACCTTCCTTGAGGCAGTGTCACAGCTCAGCACAGCCTGCCTTCCCTCTGTTTACACATGAGCTTGGAGAAGCTTACTGCTTCCCCTGATGGCCGAGAAGAGGTCAAATGAAAAGACTCAAAAATCAAAGACAGTATCAGCAGGACTGTCAGAGAGGTTAAGAATAAACTGTTTGCTTCCTCCTGGCGAACTTGAATTTCATTTCCACTTAATCTCAGGAAAAAGGAGAGAACTCTCACAATCAACTTCTACAGTATCTAGGCTGACTATACAACAGTGACTGCCCTAAACACCCTTTGCAAGTAACAATGCTGAGTTACATAACCTGGTAAATAATGTATCATCACTGTACTCCTTTACTTAAGGCTTAGCTGGACCTGGAAGGTTTAGAGCAGCCCGAAGCAACCTGAAAGGCAACCACAGCTGCTGTGCTTCTCCTTCCTACAGTAACTCACATCTGTGTCTTGGTCCTTGGCTGCTGCCAAGGGGTTTGAGGGGTTTTAACTCTACAGATCCCTGATCATCACGCAGCTGGAGCATGGCTGTTTTGCCATATTGAGAGGTTAGATCCTCAGTCCTCCTCCTCTCAGCTGCACTGGGTAAGAGAGGTAAACCAGCGTACAGTTTACCCCTGAGATTACAGCTACCAAGGTTTACATGTCCTTTCAAGGATGTGGCCAGGTTCGTAGCCCAGCTCAGTCTTGCCTCACATCTGTGCCACTTTTAACACCACAGTGGCACAGGCAGTAAGGACTCTAAGGACACCTCTGAGGTGATAACTTCGGGTCCACACTGCTCTGCAGGATCATATCCATCAGTATGCAACAGCACCTCCATATGTGGGCACAGCCACACATACTATTTTTAGGTGACATAACCTTTAAGCATTTCCTAGGAAGGCCCATCCATTGTCTGGCAAATGGCAGGTGTACTTGCAGGTGGCCTTGAGTCATGCTGCCCGTAAAGCCAGCTGAGCACCTTGAAACAACTATCCAAATTTCAACTTCGTCAATTGCTGTCCTCAGCCCTAAGAAAAGGTCAATTGACAAATGTGAAATGTTCATCAGTCCTCAAAAGAAAAAAAATCCTCACAAAGAACATGCCAAGCACTTTTTGTTCCAACAGGCAGCTTATGGTAGAAAGCTGCTCCTCCTCAGTACCATCAGATTTTGTAAAGTCACTGCCCCTATCTATTCAACCAGTCTCCAAGCTGACACAAGACTGCATTTTCACAGCACTGATTTCTGCACTTCACTATATCTCCACCAGCCCATTGTCACAAATCTAAATACAGTAAATGAAGTGGATATTCTATACATATCCATATATAAATAGCAATCAAGCACATGTTCTCCTATGATCACCCAGCTGCACTACCTAGTATTACAGTCTGAACTCAAATAGGCTTCCAAAAGCAAATTTCAAACCTATAATTATCATTGTAAGAGAAAGCTGTGCTCAGAGCATTCTTTATTACCCTTCTGAATTTTTTTTCCTGAGCTTTAGGCAACCACCCACACTGAAAATCTTCCCTGTTTAGAAAGGCTTGCAGAAATAAAAAGTGAGGTAGAGTACAGGCTTTTAACAGCTAGCTCATTATGCCAGTAATACCAGGAAAGTCTCCTTTTTCTAAGCTGGTATTTGCAGAAAAGTGCAGAAGCTGGGAGAATATACTGTTTGCCATAGTGTACTGTTTTTCATCCCTTAAATGCCAACACAGGAATTGTTTTTACTATTTCCACATCCAAAAACAGTCTGGAGAGTCGTGTTTGCCTGTTTACCCCTGTTCTCCTTGCCGTAGTTTGCAGTGCCACTACTGACATTTCGAACCGGTGCTGCTATAGAAAGAAAGCAGAGCCTCTCTTCTTATGCCTCTCTCTCCGTGCAACATGACACTGTCACCTTCTGAAACTGGAATTTCCTCCTTCCAGGAAGTTAAACAAAGTTAATTTTTACTATTTTTAATGAAGTAACTTTCTAAGTTTAACAAATGGACTGAAGCTATACATTAGATTTTACTCTAAAAAATACAAAAGTATGTCTAGTTTTAAAATTTTTATTACAAAGACTAACAGATTAACGATATAGTGAAGTTCTGGTTGATACCATTAGCAAACAATTCTCCTAATAGAAAATATGTGCAGCTTCTAAGAAAAAACACTATTCACATCTGAGTTTTGCATTTTGCATTGCACTATGGCAATGAAACCTTATCCATAGGTTTAATTTTAACTTTATTTTCTTTCAGAGCCAGATGTGCTCCCAATGCATTATTAAAATTTTGCAATCTTTGATGGTAAAACAGCTCAGGACACTATTTACATGCTGCCATCACAAGATTTAGGATTAACTAGAAAGGGTTTAAATGTTAAATTTCTTTTAAAAATACAAATTTATTATTATTTTCTTTTAGATTTAGGCAGAGTTGTATGTTTAAAGACATCACCTATACTAGGTGGTCTATACTAGAATGGCAGATCTATGCCACTTTATTCCACTTTTGCCTTTTAATTATGCAAGAAATCCACAGTATTTTAAAATGGATTAATCTCTCCTTAATTCACTTTTTGTTTAGACCTTATACCATGCATTTTTGGGAAATCTCAACTCGATTAACAAAATATACTGCAATCAATATCAAATGACTAGAGCACACAGAATATAAACATCTTTTTAGAAAAACAACTAGACAATTCAGTCTGCAGGATGCATGATGAATAATGAAGCAGAAGAGACCAATAAAGCAAGGTCATAAAAAAACCCCCAGAAGTTTCATCTTAGTATCTTTCCAGGTAAAGAACAACAATCTATTTAAATTCTAATTTAAAATCTATTAAATTCCAAGGAAATATTAGTAACTTGCCTGACTTAGACCTTTACAGCGGAGTTTTGAGTTGACTACCTGCCCAGTTTGATGGGCATGCTCATCTCTAAAGCCCTTTCATGAGATTTGTCTGAATAAAAATTTCCTGGGACAGAACTCCTCTATCAGACAAGAATTTAAGCTAGTCAGAAAACATCCCGCTGAGCAGATTTCAAAGAAAAAATAAATCTGCAAAACTTTTTCAAGGGTCTATACACAGGGATTTCTGTTCTGGTAACCTCCCACATCACCACAGCATCTTAAAGCAATGGCTGTGGAGCTGAGTTACAAGCTCCATAATCTCAAGAAATTGCTATCTATACAGTAACTCCAAAGTATTTTGCCTCAAGACACCTAATCCCTTTTGTGCACAGACCCACAACTTCCTCTTTCTCAGGCCTCTGAGTATGACAGCTGTCAAGATGAAATTAAGGAAAATAATATGCCAAAAAATATGCTACTATAGCTATCAGTTTACTTTCACTAAATAGGAAACAGAATTCCTTAGCTTAAGACATCATTGCTTGGTGTGGTAGCTTTGCAAACCAATTAATTTAGTTTACACAAAATTTCAACAGCAAAACCAAAGGCAGACAAAATAATTATCCAAAACATAAAAAATAAGTAAGTAAGCCAAATTAATTACTAAACTACTACACCCATCACAAATGATTCAGGATAGGTATCACATAATGTGAACTATGGTACTGTTTGCTAGGGTGCCAAACAATTAATGCCTCCCCTTCACAAATGGCCCATAAATTAACCTGAAAAAACAGCCATTAAACAATGTTTAAGTTAGCCTTTGCTTCCTGTCAGCATCAATTTTGTTATGAAAAAAATTTTGGATGAGTAACTGTCCAAAATAACTTTTTTCCTATTCAGGTCATTTCTGTATGTGGTTATCCACACAAACCTTTTGTAGTATATGTCCACAAAATATAAAACATGAGTGCTCACATTGCCTCAGTCAATGAAGAGGGGGATAGTTTTGTCAACAGATATGAAGCATTAATGCCAACTTCTTTCTCCTTTTCTTTTGGTGAACGCGCTTGCAAAAAAGAAAAAGGGAACTAAAACTAATTTAGAAATGTATCAGCCAGCTAGATGAAATCAATACTTGCTTTATGACTGTGTGTAAGTTAAGTGGAAGATGTAGAAAGAGAGCCTGGCAGATGATGAGACACAGATCTAACAGCAAGCTTTCAAAAAATGCCACTCCCTCATTTCCCATCTGGTTCTTCCAGGAATGTTATGTGGCAGTTTTACATATTATATAAAATACAATTAACTTATTTTTTTAATGGAAATACCCTGGTTTTTTTTCTACAGGGATCACTGTGTATCACCTGCAGCCTGTTACTCTTACCTTCAGAGCACCACACAGCTCAACTGTATCTGCATCATGTACTACAGTTATTCGGAAGTTTGGAGTCTGCAGGAGCTCTTTGAAGAGAAGGCCATTCTCCAAGATTTTGCAGCCTATTGAGAGAGCGAAAGGAAAGCTAAAAAAATATGATTAATTTATTTGTATGATATTCAGCCTTTCCTGTGCAAGCCAAAACACCCAAAAGACCAGGTTCTAAATAACAATTCCATTAATTCTCTATAGACTATCCATTTTTTGATCACTGTCTTTAAAAAGAACAGCTAATTATAAAACAGAGATGAATTAAGAATAATAATTCTACCAATTATTTCAAAGTCTGCATTCCAGAAAAATACCGACTGATAAAGGTACATCAAAGCTGCTTTATTAATCAAGCATGCTGTCCCTAACAATTGTTTCTAAACACTAAAATGTTGTTCAACCATTCAAAATTAAGTTCAATGCGAAAGCTGTGAATGAGATGTTGCAAAGCTAGCAGTGCACAAAACTGTAAAAACTAACACTGAAAAAAAAATAAGAAGATCTCTGTGCCATAAGGTATGAGTACCTGTATGCATACACACACACACATGCCTTTCTAGAAACTGTAAAATCCAAGACTAGGCACATCCTCATGCTGCAAAGGTGCGCAGACATCAGTACAGAACTAAAACAATTTCTAGTTTTTGGGGGAACAAATTATTTTGAGAAATTAAAACAAGATACCTTAAGAAAAAACAAAACAACAAAAAAGTCAAACCAAAACAAACATGCGTGGAAGTACCATCTTTGACCCTAGCACCTGAGCTGGAGTACAGAATTTATAATTGTTTATCCATGTAAAGCCATTCAGAGACAAGAAGAATCTTAAACACAGTAATAAAATGAAGCAGTTTGTAACATGAAGGGTGATAAAAAGCATGCTTGTATTTCACATGCTGAGGTTATAACTCTAGTAAGAACAGGTAAAATTGTGCTCTTCTCTCTCCCTCTATTCCCAGTATAGTCCTAGGACTTTTGGAAGGGTAAACATTCTAGGAAATTCAACCAACAGCTTCTGGTAACAGCTAGTGTGGAAAACAGTGAAATTTGAGCTATTTGGTGCGCCTCTGTGAGGACAGGTGCATGTTTTAAATATTCTTACAACTTGGAACAGTACCTATTGTGGTTTCACAGAATTTCTCTGCTGCCACCTCATTGGCAATGTTAGCTCCCATCAGCACACTGATGTCTATTCCCATCTTCTCTCGAATAATGTCAGAGATCAGTCTGAGTCCCTCCGGGCCTTCATCTATTCCCTGCAGCCAACATTAAATGGAATTACTAAAAAGTCATTCATTAGGCACAGTAGAGATGCAAGCAGAACACAATTAGTCTTGTCTACAGGTGAGAAGTGAAACAAAGCCTATTCAGACAGAGACTAAGGATGACAGGTGTTCTACTACAGACACTTCTGCGATTCTGACCTCTCCAAGGTGTCTTAGAATTGCAGGAGGTGGCACCTTAGGACTTAGGACTAAACCCTAGATGATGAAAACAGTTTTCAAAGACCTAATTCTAAGAAGTGCTGAACATTCTGCCCTGTCAGTTCAGAAATCAGGTGCTTATTATCAGTATATCCTTAATCAGTGAAGCATAACCAATCCATCAGTTATGAGTCAGACTCGAATTTGGATTTGAAATTGCACTGAAACTCACAAAATGACATCTGAATAATTTGTTTTGTGAAGAGATATCTGAACTGAAATATCAAAGGGAGATTCCCCAGTGTTTACACCAGCAACAGTTTACTAGTAGAAATACAAATGGAACAGCCATTCACAGATACGTAGAAAACTGAACAACTGAGAATAATTTAACTTTCAGCTATTATTACAGCGGTATGGCAGACCACCTATTGAAATAGTCATTCTTTCCCACAGTATACCACCTGTATTGTATACCACAACACTCTTTTTTAATGCTGAGCATTTGATCCTTTTGGGAATTGGTAATTTTGAATTATGATTTATAGCCAAAAAGTGTGATCCTACATTACTCCCATATGTACATACACACTTGTGTGCTGCCAGTAGTGACATTTCAGGCAGGAAGTAATTTGCACTCCCGTAAGTTAAAGGTGCTGCTCCTTAAATAACATGGTGCAACCAAGAGATATGCAGAAATACCTGTATAAAACCTGCCAATTAAACTAGTGCTTGCATTTCTGCAGTATTTTTCAATTCGTACTGCTTAACGCATAGCTCTGCTTTCTCATCTTTAATGAGCCTTACAGAAACAACCTGAAAGCAAGCACACAATACACGGTGCATTTTTTCCCTCATAGGGCCAAAAATGTCCCAGTAAAATAACTGTAAGGCCCATCTTCCTAAGGTGGCAAATAATAAACAGAAAAGAATGCACACACTGTTTGGGAACAACTCCAAAAATGTGAATATCTACACAACAATTATTCATGCAAGTGAAAGGAGACCAGAAGCCAGATTCTGCTCCATTGTGAAACAGACGCAACTCCTGACAAAGTCAAGGAGAGCTGCATGTGTTCCTCGTAGTGTTAAATCTAATACTGAATAATAGAATAACAACCAAACACCCCTTCCTCCCTGCAAAACCAAGGCTCCAGCACAGGCATTTTCACTGTGCAGCAATGGTCTGCAGGCAATGCAAGTGACCTTATGGCTTGCATCCTAACATGCCTGTCAGAGCAATCCCTGGGGCAACAGGGAAATGAAAATGAGGCTGATGTTGAGGTTGCCTGAGGAGTATTTTGAATGACTTTCAGCTATCCTGCTTCCTGTGCTCACTGCTTAAGTTTTATATGGCTCCTCTCGCCACAGCCACACCATCACTTGTTAGGTTTTCACAGACACAGAGCTAATGTAAAGCAGTACACATGCAAGTGTTTCAATGGAAATGTGTATTAACCAGCAGTCTTTATTTCCCAAAGACTCAGTTTTATTGCCAGATGTTAGGCTCTGCTTGAAGATTCGACTGTCAGAAAGAAAAAAAAAAACAAGAAAAAAAGCCTAAAAGATGACACGCTGCTAACTTGACAACCAATTTAGAAAGCACAGAAACTAGACATCCCACGAACATTTTTCAGAGCAGAACTGCACTTTAACTATCAAAGTTAACACAAGCCACTTTAACAGCATTAGCATCGAGCATGAGACACAAAAACTGTGACACTGATGAAAACAGCATGCCTGAAGAATATGCAAAAGCAGAGGAAAGAACGAATTGTTATGTTAAATCTCTACCCTTTCTTCTCAAATGATACTTTTAATGATGCACAGTTATGCCTTTTCATAAAAATTGATATGTACTTTGCATTCTCCTGCAAAATATTGAGGGACCTCACAGCATTTCTTTGGAAAGGCTGCTTATGGATGCAGTGTTGTAGTGTGACAGTGGGAAGCTGCCCAGTAACCAATTCTGCATTGCATGGCAAGTACCACAATTTCACTTCCACTGTTACACTAAGACACTAAGCTGGACTTTTTGTTTTGCTGGAGGTTTCTGTCTGTTTGGAATTTAGTGGTTTTTTGTTGTTTGTTTGGTGGTGTTTTTTGGTTTTTTTTGTGAAATATAGCCATTAATCAACACTCCATTAGAACGTTGGTAATTAGTACCCAGAACAGTAATTCCAAGGGAATATAGGCCCAGGACCCTGACTTTACATATGCTGAAATAAATCCTCATTTAGTCCAGCAATTTCATTAGTTATTCCTATCACTAGGAGAATATAAATTGCATTTAGCAAATTAAAGAAGATAGAAGTTTATCTTGAGCACTTTAAACAGTGCCTTATTTTACCCTTCTATTATATGAGGAGTTATTCTACAATTTGGAGCAAAAACACTTCAGAAGCATTACTTTTTCATACATCTCAGCAATACACCAGTCAGCACCGACAAAACAATAGATTTGATGGGCTTTGTTAGCCAAACTTAAGAGGCAAGCTTACAGTACGCAGTGACAGGAGTTTTTTGTTCTTTTTTGAGCACAAATCCATAAATGTATCATTTTCCAGAAATGACAGGAAACAAAGGAATGTGTGCTGAGAAAATGGCCTACAAAGCAACAACAAACCAGAACCTTCCAAACCTTGTGGGAATAGCTTATTATTTCCAGCTAAACATACAGAGGAAAAAAGCCCACCCACTCAAAACCAATCCCAAAAATAAGTTAATCCACATTTTAAAATTTTTCTGCCAGCAAAACTATAAACACTCTTGCCTCTCCCACCTCTGCCCTCTCCTATATCCTATACTCAAACTGTCTTTGGGTGACACTGACCAGACTCTCTTGTTGCAACATAATATTTGACATGAATAAGAGCACCATTCTCTCAGTCACATGAAATTCTCTCAGCAGTTCTTGAAATGATCAACTCAGCATGTGGGACGTGCATTAACAATCAAAGCATTATGCTTGTGCTCTGCTCTTCATCTAATGATGCTTTTGAAAACAACAAATAAAAGACTGGAAAGCTTAGTGGTGCAAAACATACTGCCTCCCTCTTTCTAAAAGTCTTGTGAAGAGCCCCATTTTCCTGCAAGCGCTGTGTAACAATCCACTAATGACTGAGACAAATTCTAATCTTACACCTAGAATTAATGGACCAATCAAGTGAATAATGCACAGAGATTTTTCATATCAAAATATCAAGTCACCTTGTCTTAGAAGATTCCACAATGCACTCTCAGTTATTAACACACAGTATTTATTGTACCTTTATGAGAGTTATGCCAAGCGCTTTCCTGCGCACTTGTCCTGTGATTTCATCGCAGACTTTATGGATGAACTGATGAGGAATGACAAAAACCAGCAAGTCCGCATCTTGTACCGCTTCACGAAGGTTTGGGATAGCAACCTGTGTAGTCAGGGGAGAGAAAGGCCGCATAACTTTTCAAAACTTACACTTACACACAAGTGTTACCTAATAAAAGCAGAATCACAGAATCAATTAGTTTGGAAAAGACCTCTGAGATCATTGACTCCAACCTTGGAAGGAACACCACCCAGTCCACCAGACCACGGCACTGAGTGCCACACCCAGTCTTTTCTCAAACACGTCCAGGGATGGTGACTCCACCACTTCCCTGAGAACGCCATTCTAATGTTTACTCAGTCTTCCTGTGAAAAAATTCCTCCCAATGTCCAAACGGAATCTCCCCGGTTTGATCTTGAAGTTGAACCCCAGTTTGGGTCTTATACTGAATGCTACAAACTACTGCATTTCATCACTGAAAAGAAACAGTAGCATAAATTCCCCAGACCAAGAACTCCCATCCAAAGTTGAGGCCATTTTTTTTAATGGGTATAGTCAAAGCTGTTAATCTTGCTCTTGTTTTGACAATTGCTTCTTTATACAGAAATGGGAGTAACATAAAGACAACAGTGACACAAAGAAGAAGGAGTGCATTGGATTTACTTAACTGCATAATTACATTATTTTACTTGTTACACTTTCTGATGCCATCAGTAAAATAGCACAGTCTGAAATACTATAAACCCTAGAGGTGTTAACAAATTTCTAACTCCATTTACAGCACAAGCAATATTCCCTCTGCTCCATAACTATAATTTAGCTTCTGAGCCTTACCACATTATCTGGCAGCTTGCATCCAGGGAGATACTTTACATTTTCATGGTCCTTATTTATGATATCTGTCAGTTTTCTCCCATTAATATTCTCCTCGAAGACCCACATGTTCACTGTGGAAGCGAACTTCTGCAATTTTTTTACATTATTACCTATTATTTTGGCAACTGCAGAACCCCTGCAAAAAAACCAAAAACAAAAACAGTCTTAAAAAATTAAGATTTTGCTGCAGAAAAAAAAAAGATTGTCTTTAAAACAATCACAAATTCACACACGGGATTTGACCAGTTACCATACAGCAGTTTGATCTAGTAAAACAAGTGGAAAAATACACTAGTCATTCACACCTGCTGCTTTCTTTCAGCTACAACTAGTGTAGGTTGGACTGAAGCATTTACTGAAACATCCTTACTTATTTTGTTTTCTCATCAGATATCCACTGAGAGTTTAGGTTACCGTATTTCCACAAATCAAATTAATTGTATTTTCACAACTGAGGTAAAAGTGACAAACAAAGATGTATTAAATGTTTCATTTTCACTTTTAAGACATGAGAAGCTTCTTTGCTGACTGACTCATCAGCTGTTGTACAATACTGATAGGCATTGAAAGCCAAGAATCATTTATATGTTGCAGAAGTTAATACGCCTCATGACTGTGCAGCAAACCCCACAGAACTTAACTACTGTAATAGCATCCTCTGAAATTGCAGGCAGACAAGTCCATTACTGTTACCCTCATATTCGCCCCAAGAACAGCATACAGCGAGATCTGAATTACAGTGATCAATTTTGCTTCTCAAATCTGTAAGCATTAACGAAATTAACCATAATTACAAGAGGAGGAACAAACACGATTCTTCCCTTTCGTCATTGTATTAAACCTGTTAACCCAAGTTCCTTTCCTGGGATAGGAGGTAGCTTCGTAATTACTGATAAACTACTAAGGAGACAAAAAAAAATTTAAGAGAGATGATAAAAATACAGAGTCATTGATCTGAGACTTGTGTGTATGTGAACTGCTCACTTTACCAGGAGGTAAGAACACTAACTTTTCCAATCTAGTTACACAACCCCCTAAATTTATACTGGACGTTGCTTGTAATAAACCCATAGCTGGCAACTGAACAAAATGTGTTCATTCTGCTTCAAGAGCTTTTGATATGGCACAACTCATTGTGCTGTATTAAAGATGTGGGCTAGCACATAGCTAAGGTCACTTGTTAAGCAGCAGGAGAAAAAAATTTAGTACCCTAAGCAGACCTTTTATAGCTAAACCATAAAACTGTGTGTCTTAAAAGACTGGAATTTACTTGTCTAATAGCACCTCAGACACTAAAAATGACCCTGGGTTCAGGAGGCGATACAGAAGACAACTGCAAGCCGTCTCTTCTCAAGCTCATCCAGCATGGCTTCTGCAGCACTGCACCAGCTCAGCCTCCAAATGGCAGATCCATACAAACAGCAGAGCTCACATTCCACACAGCACAGGTACGTGTTCCTCAGACAGTGCTTTCAGTTCTTTGAACAAAAGCACATTTACTCCTACAGATTTATATACAAAGCTGGGATCCTGGCAAACCCACTGCCTTCTGTTGGAACTTCACTACACATTCTCTTGCTGGTGACAGAGCAAGACAGAAATAACTGATTCAGCAACTCTCTGACTGGGATTTTCAGTTGCCAGCAGAAAATTTGGCAGTGTGTACTACTTAATTGAGGCATCAATTCCATTGCTATTTAACACTTAAATGCCTGAGCTGTTGGTTTTGGTTTTATTGTTTTTTGGGGTTTTTTTCACCCTTTGAATGCAGTATTAAGAAAGTGAAGACTTGCCACATCTTAGTTTCTGAATTCAAGAAGATTCTCCTGACTGGCTTCTCTCGTTCATTGTTTCCCATGATGTCGCAACCATTCTTTTAAGACCATTTCACAGTTGGTCTGCTTTCCCCTCATCACTTTTTAACTAAAGCACAAAGCCAAAAAGCTCCTTAACTTGCCCTGGTAACAGCAGCAGGGAAGTCACAACATGCAAGTGCAAATTACATAATTATCTAGTTCTACCATTGTCCCTGTAAAATCACCTCAGTTAAGCCACAGCTCCTCCCAGTTTTGTACAAGTTCCTAGCTGGAGAAACTCCTCTGTCCAGTAACTTCCCATCTCTTCCCAAATTTTAGTTTCTGTTCAAATTTGGCAATCAGGTTAATTAACAACCGGTTCCAAGAAAACAGTGAGGGATAATTTCTGGCTGTGCACACCTCATTAACCGGCCCTGAAGTGTTATCAGAACAAGCTGCAGTACATAATCAAGGCAGCGCTCCCAATGCTTTAATGACTCTGGGTACTGTCCTGGAATCCCAGGGCTCCAAGGCATGTTCCCAAGGTGTACCCTCTCCACACCCCAGACAGCTTACTTTATCATATCCTGTCTTAGAAGATCCTAATGCAATCACTTATCCACCAGCTGAGCAACCCTAAAAGGGCAAGGCCAGCAGGCAGCACAGCTCCTGCTCTTCCATGCTGAGCCATCTGTCCTGTCCCATGATCTTCCATCAGGTGCCAACTGACCCCTGCCAAGTCAACTTCATTGTTAAGGTGACCTTCCTGTAACGAACCAACCAAACAAGTCTGACTGGAAGTAGTTAATCAGCCAAGGTGACTGGCTTAACCCTTCTAAAGCTACTGTCCTGCCAAGATCCTTTAGGGTTTTTTCATCCCAGATAGAGGTTAAAGGGCTATGAAAAGGCAAAGACTTGTCTGACAGAATTAGTTCACACAGAACTCCAAAACCCACTGTCCTTACCTGCTCAAGATGCGAAACTCCACTCAACTACTTACAATGCTTACACTTTAGGCACCACCAATCACACACACCTACAACTCAGGCTTCAGAAGTATACACTCCCCAAATATCAATGATCAGATGTTTATAAATGCTTCAATTTCTTTCTAGTTACCTGCTTTAATACATTCAATTCTAGCACTTTAATTAAATATTTTAGGACTGCAAGACCCAGTTCAAAAGGCACTTACAAGGTACACAAATTTAGTCCAACTTAATTCAATGGTTACACATACTGCTAAATCACAGTGCTCTTTGCAGTCAGACTTTGGTGCCTAACACCCCATGGACTTCGAGGAAGAAACCACCTACATATCCAAGAATTACTATTTTCAATTTTTGATTACTTTGGTTTCTACTTTCCTCACATGAAAAACCCTGCCACTACATATGAAAGAAGCCATAAGTTATTTAAATACATTTATGCCCAAAAGAAAGAGAGAATGCTACTCCCAGGCATCAGCTTTTTTCTTTTAGCACAGGAGATACCGGCATTTTGCCACCAACTCATTCTATTAGGGAAGAACTTTTCTTATTTATTAAACTGATCCGGTGAGGTGAAAAACAAAGTATCTTTGCATGTGGTTATTGCTACTAGGCAATATCTACAAATTCCTTTGCTTCTGCAAGTGTTTCACACTCCATACAAATGGAGTAAAATTTCCTGTAAAACTTTTTCTAGACTTCAACTATGGAACAACAGCCACAACAGTCCTAAAAGATGAGGTCTAACTGCATAATTTCCCTGTGATATATAGTGCAATGCACACATTTTACAAACTAGTGCAAGGAAAGCAAGGGATGCTGCACTGAAACGTCAGCCATTCCCTCAACAAGGGATCACAAAGAAAAATAAAACTTGGCAGCTGCTGCTATTTTTAACAGCAGCAAAAGCTAACTGCATGGAGTGAGCAGGGGGTGAGCAACAAGTCTAAGACTATTCCAACAAAAGACTGGCAAGTTTGGTTTAATAAAACATAGTGCCTTGCTCTACACGGAATTCCTCTGAGTTTAATGCCTTAAAACCCAATGCTACCTAAATAATGTGCGCTTAGCATTAGTAATTGGAAGTGACAAACTGTGAAGACCTATTTCTATAATGCATTGTACTTAATTTATTCACTGCAAAGAGGGATCTGGTGTAAGAAAAAGAAATAACTAAAGAAGACAAAGGGTAATTAACACGATACTCCTCTTGAAGAATAGTGTAAACCTATTGCTTTCAGTGGATGAAGAAATAAGTCTATTTAAAGTCTAATTATAAACTAGAGAGAGAGGCAGCAATAAAACCTTGTCTCAAGCTCTCAGTGCGCCTCAGCAAAACCAACTTGGGGAAAAAAAAAATAGAGAAGGTTATTTGAAACACCTAGCGTCTCACAATTCTTCTTTGAATTGTCTTGGAAAATAGGCACATAGAAACACAGAAAACCCCGAACAACACTCTTGTAGGCAAGTGAGGTTGTTAGTGAAGCTCTACACGCAGGGCGTAGATGGAAAAAAAAAAAAAAAACCCTTCAAAAATGCACAGCATCTTTAATGTCTACGTCATCTGATATCGGGCAAAGCACGCAACAAATAACAGGTTAAAAATATCCTAGAACAACTTCTTCTCAGGACACGCGACTGTTTACAAGCACTAGAACCGCCTGCTCGATTCTCCCGCTTCTTCCCCCAAGCACGTCACGGCAGCCCCGCCGCTCCGGGGGAGCCGGGGGCAGGACGAGCCCCTCGGCACGGCGGGACGAGCCCTCCCGCACGGATCGAGCACGACCCAGAGCCCGCCACGGCCCGCCGACACCGCGTTCCACCGCCGGCACCGGGTGGCCTCACGGCGTGAGGGAAGCGCGGCCACGGCGCCGGGCGGGAACCGACAGCAAGGCCCGGGCGGGCACAGCCCCCGGGAAGGCCGGGCCGCGGCGGCCGCCGAGGTGCCCGCCCTGCCAGGGGCCGCCGCACTCACCAGTTGCCCGAGCCCACGATGCAGACCTTGAGAGGGGCGACGGAGAGCGCCATGGCAGCGCCGCCCGCGCCCCGCCACAGCGACCGCGGCGGAGAGCTCGGCGAGGCGCCCGCCCCCCGCTCTCGCCGCCCCGTCAGGGCATCGCCCGCTCTCCCTCCGCCCTGCGGCGTGACGGGAACTGTAGTTCCGCACCCCCGCCCGCCGGCCCTGAGGAGGACGCGAGGGCTCCCGTGGAGGACGAGGGTAAACGGGGCTCTCGAGCAAAGCAGCCAATCCCGCAGGCACTGTGCCATATCACAGAACCACAGAGTCGTTTAGATTCGAGAAGACTTCTGAGAGCATCAAATCCAACCAATGGCCGAGCATGGCGCTGAGTGCCACGTCCAGTCTTTCCTTAAACACCTCCAGGGATGGTGACTCCACCACCTCCATGGACAGTTCATTTCAATATCTAATCACCCTTTCTGTGAAGAAATTCCTCCTAATGTCCAACCTGAACCTCACCTGGCTCAGCTGAAGACCATGTCCTCTTGTCCTGTCACTTCTTACTTGGGAGAAGAGGCTGGTCCCCACCTGGCTACATCCTCATTTCAGGTAGTTCGAGATATCAATAAAATCTGCCCCAAGCCTCCTTTTCCCAGGCCAAACAACCCCAGCTCCTTCAACCTCTCCTCACAAGACTTGTGCTCCAGACCCTTCCCCAGCTCTGTTGGCCTTCTCTGGACTCATTCCAGCACCTCAATGTCCTTCCTGAACTGAGTGGTACAGAACAGGGCACAGCGCTCAAGTTGTGGCCTCACCGATGCCAAGTGCAGGGAAGGAATCCTTATTGTCACCATTATCTGCTGACCTAATACCATACTTTAAAGTCATGTATGTATATATGTAACATACATGTAACAACAAAACTTCTGCTCTCTCCTAGTGCTATATAGGTTTGGTGTAAGTCTGTGAAGGCTCCCAGGTATGGAGGAACCGATGTATCAGGTAATAAAACAGGTTAAGCTTGGAGGGATCTTGAAAAGAGAAGTATGAGTGTTTTCAAATACTCCTCTGCCATCAGCCAAAATGATACTGTTCTCCATTCCACATGCTTCCCCAGGGGGAAAACAAAAGTGGATGAGTTGTTGGTCTGATAGGTGGGTGTGAGTCATCTGTATAAACTTTTCCATCAAATATGTATTTCTACTGACACTTTTAGCTGTATTTAATAATAAATTATCAAGGAAAGACTGAGAAGTGATCTCATCGCGGTCTGCAACTCCCTTGGGAGGGCAAGTGGAGGGGCAAGCATTGATCCCTTTTCTCTGATGACCATTGACAGGACCCAAGGAAACAGCAGGAAGCTGGGGTGGGGGGTTAGGTTAGATATCAATAAGAGATACTTCACCCAGAGAGTTGTTGGACATTGGAACAAGCTCTCCCAGGGTAGTGGTCACAGCACCAAGCCTACCAGAGTTCAAGAAACATTTGGACAAAGCACATGATGTGATTCTTGGGGCTGTCCTGTGCAGGGCCAGGAGTTGGACTTAATGGGTCCCTTCCAGCTCAGCGTATTCTATGATTCTATGAGAATGCTCTTGTCCCTGTACCAGAACAGTGCCTCCCTCTCTTTATTAAAATCTACCATGTATCAAGACAATACCCTATTGAGCTTTTCGTTACAGCACATTTCTTCCTACAGCACTTGTACCTCTTCCAAATCGCTTGCTAGGTGTTAGCTGTCAATGAAATGCTCTTTCAATTAGAGGCTATATAAGAACAAAAGTTGGATCAGCTCTGTTGCCTTTTGAGCCATCATAGCTGAAACAGTATGAATTGCTACCTGCTGTTTTCCTTTCAGTTTAAAAGCAGGGTCTTCATTTACTCAATTTACTCCACTGCCAGTCTGCTATCAAATTAAACTGTAAGAGAGGGGATAAAAACCTCAACAACAACCAAAACCAACAAAATATGCCTCAATCCAATCTGCTTGTGCTAGTGTCTTTATTTCTACTGCTACCACTTCCTAATGTGGAGAAAGCCCTCATCTCATTCTTTGAGCCCAGTGAGAGAGTGTTTTGCTTATTCTTGCTGTAGGCATTCAGAGACCAGGATTGAGAACATCTGGCCTAGGTTTTGAGGGACTGGGGAGGGGGTAGTCCTATAAAATTGAGTAGTAAGTGACTGGAATCTAAATATTTAATGAAATAGGGAACTGAATATTATGCAAAATGTACATCCTGAATATGAGCATTTCAAGATTATTTTGACAGCCTGGACAGAAAGGTTAAAGTCTTTATCAGGCTTAATGTAAAAACAAACAAACAAACAAACAAAAAAACCAAAAAACCCAAAAAACCAGAAAAATTATAATTTCTATAGATTTTCTCAAAAAAGCTGACAGTTCTTCAACAGAAGGCTGTGGTCCATCAGCCTGCAGCATATTGTGTGTACTTCTGTATTTTACATAGTTGCTGTTGTCTCACTGGCATCCTGCAACCTGAAATTTAACATACATTTACACCATGAATTAAACTGCACTCTACTTAGACAGATCAGGTTTACACAAACTTGAAAAAATGCCAAAATGTAAACACTATTTATCTTGAAGACTCCTCAGATGCATTACAGAAGTGCATTGTGTAGGTCTACTGTGCCACTTTAAATTTTACAGAATAGAATAAAGTAAAATAGACTATTTCAGTTGGAAGAGAACTACAACAATCATCTAGTCCAACTGCCTGATGAATTTAGGTCTGATTAACCTAAACTGCTTCTGAAGTAAGAAATGGCCAATGCTTTAAATAAAAACATTGCAGATAATGGAGAAGAAAGGGCACGAAAGAACCTTTCTACTGTTAAAACAAGTGCTAGCAGATCATTTATGTTAGCAAGAATACAAGATTTTCTTTTATGCCTTGTCTGAAGACTCAGACAGCTGTTTTCAAGCAATTTAGTTATACTGACTGAAGGTATTGTCCTCTTATCCTAGTGGGCCAAACTGACCCCAGCTGGAAGTTTTAATCTTTTTCTCAAGGTTGGCAGAAGAAATTACATGTCAGTAGCTTGTGTTCAGAGGCTGACATCTTACCGTAAATTGCTAATGAGAAGGGTCAGGAGCAAAGGCAATCTGAAATGTAATCTCAGGGAAATCAGACTTGCAGCATTTTTCATAAAAAAAGCCCATCCCGATAGTGTAGCTGTGACACTCCAGGTATAATCAATGAATTGGTATCACAGATACTCACGTCCACATTCCATTCTCCTAAGCCTTATAGAACAACCAGCCAAAGGGAAGTAACAGACAGCTGGGTTCTAATAGATAAGTCAAACAACTGTTTGCCTGAATTATGGGTTTTAAGGCCTTTGGATTCTGGGCTTTGTATGGAAGCAGCACTGGCAGGAGCATGTGCTCTCTTATGCCAGTCTTGCTAGGGCAACAGTATGAGCTCCTCTGATAGGTGAAGCAGGCAGCTGGGTTTATTAAACCACCACTAGGATTTGACAGATTTGATCTGTCAGCACCCCAAAATACTAAGTCAATATTAACTTTATTTAGTGCATATCAGAAAGCAGCTTGTTTGCTTGCATTTCCATTGCAGAAAGGAAAAAAAGAAGTTTGTTAACATAAAAAATACATTTTGTATGGGGGAGTAAGTAATACACAATGGTATCGCTGTTCTTGTTTTCCCATTTTCCTCTGCATCTAGGTGATTTGTAGGTCTAGTGTCAACATAGATTTATTTCTTTTCTTCAGCGCTTCATTTTACTTCACACATGGTGATGAAAAAGAGCATGGATTGAGCAACCATTAAGAAGAGAAAAAGGAACTCATGAAAGGGCAACATAAAGCTCTGATACTCTCTCGTTGCCTGTTCTAGACTGTTTATAGGCAGAGTCACTGTGCTTGCAGCTGAAATGTATTGATCTGTTTTAACTGTTCTAGATATTGCTGGGATGCCTGTGCCTCTTTTTCTTGGGAGTTCTCTATTTGTCTGACGATCCAAGCATTTATTGAAACCTGACAAACTCCTTTCAAAACTCAGTACGCAGAGGTAAGATACAACAGTGCTAATCTACAACCACAGTACAAAGCAGAAACATCTGGCAACGGCAAAATACAAAAGAGCTGCAATAATATACAATATTTAGCTTCAATTGCAAGTTTCTGGGAAAAAGTCCTGATTACATACTTGGAATTTTTCCCTTCAATAGTCTGATTCTCTTGTTGAATGTATTATTAAAAAAAAAAAAAAAAAAAAAAAATTTCTTAATATCTAATTAAATGCATTAAATGGCAGTTTGCTTATTGTTTATTCTTAGCATTCTGCACAAAAGATAAGAATCTGAGTTATATGTAATTAGATAATTATTTTACCAGGGCATATTAACAATCTTGAAATACATTTTGAGTCATTCTAAATTCTGGTGATTTTCTAGGAATTTCTTTTACATACATGCTGTTGTGACAGTGTGGGACTTACAAAATTCTGTGACTCCTTTAATACTGTAAACTCCTGTCTATGGATATGGATTAGGCAGCATAGCTCAGCCTCTCTGAGTAGGTGACCTCAAGGGGAAGCAGATTAAGATATAATAATTAATACTTGCTTAAGACACCTCAGTTTCTAAAGCATCTCAAATACAGACTTGGGGATGAGGTCCTGCCTAACTTAAACAGACATAGATGTAACTGAATAGTAGAATTAAGAAAGTCCCAGTCTTTGACTCTTTTGAAGGTGTACCGGATGAGAAGGAGTTGGGTTTGACTTTTAGCTTTTGGGATTTTATTCCCAGTGACTGCTGGGTAACTTTGAAGCCCTGCAAAAAGACATGTACATGAAGACCAGGCAATGCTAAGAAGCACAAACATTCTACCTTCCCTCCCTTCCTCCGCTTCACATTCTCTCCCTATTCATGCATTCTTCACTTAACCTGTTTTCCCACTTCTTACCTGTGCTAATTTTGTTAGGTCTCCTCAACTTTATTAAAAAGTTTCTCTTTCCAATCCTGTTCTGTTTTGACTGACAAATCTTCAATTTTGAGGAGAAAAAGTTAATGAGGAAAGAAAGGTGACTTGTGTGTTAAAAGCCATTTTGTTTTTCTTTACATTGAGGGAAAGGTGCTTACTTTATGTTTAGAGAACTACCCACCTCATGCAAGCACCTTCAAAATAGGTCAGTCTTCCAAACAGATTGCACCTCTATTCTCGAAGAAGAAAGAATGTTTTCAGCTCTATCATATTGCATTTTGGCAGACCTTACAAGATAAATACAATTTTAATCTAGCTGTGAACCTAGGTCAAACACAGATTATAAAGATTAATAAATAAGGAGAAATCTGGAAAAGAAATATCTGATTTTAGCTTCATAAAGACTTTCTGTCTGGATCTTACATATAGTGGTACTGTTTCTTCCTCTGCCTGCACAGCTTCTTTCAGGAAATTTGTTGCAGGTTATTCCATTAAACTTATGTGTAACATCTTTATTAATTAAGGTCATAGCATGATAAACATTTGTGTCAGTAAAAAGGCCATCCTTCCTCAATTGCCCATCCCCTTCCTGCACTTTCTTCCCCCACCTTGTCAGTAGTGCTGTCCATGCAGAAAATCAGAAAAGACAATCAGCTGTGTTTATCTGTTTTTCTAACTTAGACTGTTGAATGACTGACTCAGCCACAGTAAGAAGTCAAATATCCGACTAAGCAATTTAGTGCTATTAGATTTGTATTCTGGAATACAGAGTCTAAATATGAAACAGACAGAATTGTGGGCTGAGGGCAATACACAAAAATGATCTTTGCAAATACGGGCGTCTGCCAGGAAAGTGTTTCTTGCCTACAATCATTAGGCAGTGGAGAACTATTTTTAGAAGATTTGCTTGTCATTGCTCTGTACTATATATAAGCAGCATTCATGTCTATTCCTTACAAAACAAAAAATAAAGGCAAGTTTTGCTCTAGACATGTGGATTTTTTCCTTGTTCTTTGAAGTGCAGATGACCTCAAATCATTCCTTTCTTTTCTGTCTTCCATTCCTCTTGAAACTGAACTGGCCTTCTTCTCACCTTTCTCATTGAAGCACTCAATGGCATGCAAGGAATGCTTTCTTTCTAACTTTTCCTCAGCAAATCACACAGTAACAAGCTTTGTCTTTGGAAGCTAGGAAAATGGTGTTGGAATGATGATGTAGGAATATAGGTCTAGTTCCCTGCTGTTTCACAGTCAGCTTTAATAAAACCTTAAATTTGCAATGCAGAGATCAGCATCTCTGATGTGACCCTTACAGCTACTAGAGATTAACTAGTGCCTCTACTCTAGTGCTTATTCCAGCTGTATCCTGCTGTCATCATTGGGTTCTGCTTTCTGGATAACTCTTGTTCAGTAGTTTCTCTGCCTTCCAGATAGTGCAGTGAGAGGATCTCTCACAAAACTCTAAAATTAACCTCCCGCTACTGTGCAGCCTCAATCCATGGAACTGTAGCTGCACAGAGCTATTATTAGGCATGTATAGTGTATAAATAAGGTTTAAGATGAGTGATTTGAAATAATTTACTCTTTATTACTTTTATTAGTCAAAAAGGTTTTAATCATGCGGCTTTTTTTTTTTTTTTTTCTTTTTTCTTTTTTCATGTTGTCTGCTGACTGCAAAGGCATTATTGAGGGAGGAAAAAAGCCAAATTAATTAAAATCTGGTTCTTTAGGTTAACTGCACTGGCTAATGTCATTGTAGTATAATTTTTCTCATCTGTCTTCATGTATCATTATCCATAGAAGGCTGCAAATAGGAAAACTCTGCTTTAACTTGAGTGGAAGTTTTGTACTTCTTTGTTTATGACTGTGATGCCACAGATGGCTGCGAATCTGCTGCCCATTCACTGGCATCATCTCCGCATTTTAATGTCAGAGAGTTTTAAGTGGGCTTGCAAGCTCCTAACAAGCAGTAATCAGAATTAACTACTACTGGCTTCGTGAATTGCTAAGTACCGTGCTGTGCCCTATCATCACGCTGACTCTGGGCAGCTCTGGAGGGGTACCCTGTGCAGTGCCATTGTTCCAGTGAAGGATCTGAGACAAAGAAGTATCTGGACTTGAAGTGGAAACTGCTTCTGGCTGGTCAAGATGTAAAGTGTCTGGTCAGTTGAATTATGGAGTCATAAGTTCATGGATGTCAGCGATATTTGCAAGATGGGAAGCACAGCTAAGTGACTGCACAGTTCTCTGAGCCGTAATGGAACCTGATGTGCTGTCCAGTGATCTGGAATCAGAACAGATCACTTAGAATCTCTCTCAACTGTGCTCCAGTGATTATTAGTATATCTAGAACGAATTTTAACTGGCATGCAACTAGAATTCCAGGTTTCTGAAAAGACAGTACAAATTTTTCCCAAGTTTTTAGTAACACAAGACATGAAGTTTGGAACTTCCAAAATAAGGATTGAGACAGTAAAGGCATTTCCATTAACATAAGGAATGTTGCCTTATATATGTATGTCCTTATTTCTCTTTGTACATCAGATATTCAGCCTTATGCAGCCTAGAGAAAACATTCAGATAAAGTTATTGGACGAAGATGTATTGACTGATTTTTTAGAAGTAATTGTGCCCAGCAGTCCCTGCTAGTCAATAATATGCTTAGCTGATGCTCTCAATAACTGTCTCTGAAAGTCGGTTTGTTACTGCTTAATAGCTTTTATTGACAAAGACTATGTGAAATTGTATGCGCTTCCAAAATTGATTTTTTTTGTTGCATTCAAATTTGGTTACATGCCATTGTCATTTTTTTTTGAGAAACTGTCATGTCTATCAAGAGGAACTGAACTGAGGACCATGGAACATGTTTCTCATCATTAAATACTGCAACAATAAATAATAGGAATTCACTATGAAACAGTTAGTGTAAAGTACTAAAACCAGAAAGAAACTTGGCTCATTTTAAGCAAAATGACAGCCTCGGTGTGCATGGACTGCTGAATATTTGATGTAGCAAGGAGAAAAAATATAAGAAGGATACTCCATTTTTAAATAGAAATTACTATCTAGAAAAGCCTTTACAGAACATTTAAACTCAGCTGTGATCAGGGCCCTCAGTGGGCCCACAGGCTCTAATTATCTTGACCAATCTGTAATGATCATTTTCCATGAGCCTTCTCTGGAATGCCTTCCCCATCTCCCAAGCTTTGGCTTGGCTGCCTCTGTTTGCAGGTCACTATGGTGTGGCACAGCCATGTAATGTTGGATCAGGCTGCTCTGTAGACAGCTAGGTCAGTAGAAAGCTGTGAGAAGCCTCAGAGGGGACGAGGATGCACATTTCCATCCATGCCCACTCCATCCGTTGTCTCAGGAGCTGTGTTTCAGCTTAGCCCTCGCCGTCATGTGGATGCACCTGTGCTGATCCTGCATTGTTGAGAGGAGTGAGACTAACAACAGGACAAAGATCAGCTGCATAGAAAGGCAGTTTATTGTATTTCTAACTGACTTTGTTTAAGCAACCACAGAGCCAGTTTATTTGAGTAAAATTATGCAGTATTAGGGACTAGGGCCATATGAAGTAACAATGAATACATGACTCATTCATGCGAGGAAGAGCAATTTATTCCTGATTACAAAACTGTTTAAGGCTGGAAGTGAAAATACCTTCTTATTCCCTTGTACTATGATTATGTGAGATTAAATTGAAAATAAGTCAGGTAGAAGAAACAAAACATATATCTATACTGTTTTTCATAGCAGTTAGTAAAAAGCAGCTTGCTAACTATTCACATAAAATGTAAAAACTCCAGCAACTACACCAGCCAGTGTTTTGTTAGCCACAAAATACCTAATAGGTACTGAAATATATTTTCAATAGCCTTAAAAGATTCTTGGGAGACTTAAAAGGATCACCTTACCCATGGCTCCACCTGGGCAGTCAAGCTGGTTACTTGGTTGAATCCCAGGTAACCTTTTCATAATGTGTGGGTTTTTATGGCAGGAAAGAATTTTGTGAGCCTTTGAGCTGACTACCAAGCCGAGATGGTTGATGAACACCAGGCTGTGGACTACCAATTGTGCAAACAGTCTGCAGTAGTTCTGCTGTGTGGGACTCACAGGGTGTCAGTGATCCCAGGGTAAAAAAAAAATATAGGCTGCTGGAGTAAGAAAGCCAAATTGCACTTGGCACTTGCACTGGGATACACATGTCATTTCTTGGCCCCACTGTCTGCATCCCTTCTATTTGCTCTGTAGAGATCCTAATGCTCTGAATGCTGACTTAGTGCTATTTTAGCTGGGTCACTGTACAGAACTCTGCCACACTGTAGCATACAGGTGCAGACCTTGCTGCTCTTGATCTATACAGGGCATGGATATTTCCCTGTGATTGTCTGCTTTGTAAGTGGCCACCACTACAAGAGGGACAGCTTGTACCTCAGCTTCTGACCCAAAGACAGCTAGGCAGCTGCTTGTTTCCTGTGCTCATCTTTTTCTATATAGGAGGTCATAGTAAGTGATCCTCTAAAGGTTTAAAACTGCGTATTTTTGGACATTGGGTCATTATCTAACTTTGGGTCATTGTAATGGGAGTTACTAGTAAGATCTTTTCTATAAATCCTGCGTCCTATTCTTTTCCACCCATACAACTTAGTGAAGGATGGAGGGCAGATCTGGCACTGCAGGCTTGTCCCCCCTCTGTGATGGAGACAGGACAGCTTCCCTGCTGCCTCTGGTCACCTTTAATGAAGTGTAACTTTATTTCTTCCCAACACACTGCTGTTTTTTTGCCTCTACCGCTTAGTTTTGTGCTGTTCCAGTGCTGTGCATCAGAAAACAAAGCAAGCTGTGCAATCCTAATGTACACAAAACTTCTCTGCATTAAGTGTGACAGCTCCAGTATGTATCCAGTAAGTATCCAGTATGTGCAGTCTAATAATACCAGCAAGCATCCAAACCTGCTTATCAGCACACCAAGCCAGCATAGAATGCCCCGAGTGGATCTGATCTGCAGCAGCTAGTTTGTAACTCAAGGGCATAGGACTTCTATTTATCTTCTCTTCAGAGGATAAAAACTCCCACAAGGCTTGCAACTTTCTGCTTTGTTATTCCGTGGTAGATTCTATGCATATTAACCTGCTGATTATCCACACCTAGGACAAATTTAGCATCCAGAGCAACTGTGACTGATTTCAATGTTTTTGTTTGCTTGGAAATCATACACTTACCATAAATTGTAAAAGCCACAGGGTTCCAAAAGAGTTTGCAAAGATGGCAGTGAGCCAGCTTTAGTGCCAGTCTGATAGGGTTTGAGTATGTAAACCAAAGCTTAACATCATGTGTTTTTTTTAAAAAAATCATCCATGTCCAACAATGTCCTAATTTGCAAACACAGAAGTTATTTTTGTTTCTGTTTTGTTTTTTTTTTTCCTGTTAGCACTTTTGTCGGCAGGTACAACAGAACACACTAACAGGAAAAATATTTTTGAATGCTACTTTATAACAAGATCACAACGTTAATTAGCAATTAATGACTTTCACAGGAGATTAATTTACTGTGCTCTAAGGGAGGAAGTGCCTTTGGCACTAGAGGGAGTTGCTGTTTTCTGGCAATAAACCTATTCTATGCAGCTGAAGTTCAAACATATGAGGACTTTATTGGTTTATAGAGTTTCTATGCAAATGGACAGAACAAAAGACAAGATGGAGACAAAAGAAACATTAGACCAAATGTTTTTGAACAAGATGTGGTACAAAGTGAAGTTTACAGCCAGTATGTCACCTTTTATTACGATTCTTAAAGTTAATGAATGAGTTCAATTAATATCCCACTTTGGACTTAATTTGAGTCTCCAGCCTTTATGTTTAAAATATACTGGGATGTCCTTCACTATCAAAATTGAAATAACTGTAGCTTATGGATAGTTTAATAGGTTTTAGCAGCTAACTTAGGTCCCTGCTCAACAAAGATATTTCCAAAAGAGCTCTGAATTCCAAATTCCTGAGTGATGCCTCAGATGTCTGCCCTTGGGTGTGGGAGAAGCAACAGAAAAAAAAAAAAAATATCCACAAGTGTTTAAAAAAATAACAGTGAACTGACTATGGTGATGTTCACAATTTCATCACTAGTTTTGATTTTCATAGCATCATAGAATCATTTAGGTTGGAAAAGGCCTCTAAGATCACCAAGTCCAGCCATTAACTCAGTACTGCCAAGAACATCACTAAACCATGTCTCTAAGCACCACATCTCTATGCCTTTTACCTAACTCCAGGGAAGGTGACTCAGCCACTCACTAGGGCAGACTGCTTTGAATTTTGGATAGAAAAACTTAATTGTTTGTAATATTTATGTATAGTAATGTGATTTTCAGACACAAAATAATGTTCTAGAGCTTGAAGTGTTCATCTCCAAAGCTCATGCAAGTTGCTTGTTTTAGATAGGGCTGTGCAGGCATAAATGATGGGCTAATAAGATGCAATCATATTGATTAATAAATGGGGTGAGTAAGAGCTGAGTTTTGGCACTACTGATAGGAAATTAACCCAGTAAATATCAGTAGATAGATTTCAATAGATAACACCAAATACCAGTAAATATCAGTGGATGTCTGCAGTAGAAGATAAGGGATAAATCCACTTTCATTTACATAAATCCACTTTGCGAATCAATAGCATGCCACAAAGTAATGTCTCAAAAGAATATAGCTGCTATTTTCTGTAGAGCAGAACTGTTTGATAGCCTAATTTGTATCCATTTGTTTAAAAAGGAAAATTATTTTCAATTATTAGCACAAAGAGATTATCCTCTCTATAGTTAGTTATCCTCATCTCTGCAAACTTGTCTCCTCTGCTTTGACATTCTAGTTTATACCTAATACATAAGGATAGATAACAAGATGGTGTAGAAAACTTTGGTATTAAAAAATAAATTAACACAGGAGATAATGAAACCTCTTATTATTTGTATTTATTTTCTTAACTGCTATGTAACTTGCTGCATCTTTCTGAAGAAATTTTATCAGCTTTCTTGGACATTTCTTCTCCTCATATTTGCTGCTAGTAGAGATGAGGCATTGCATTTTTTTTTTTTTTTTTTTTTTTTTTTTTTTTTTGTCTGTGCACTCGTAAACTCCGTGGCATGACTAATTAATCTGCTTTAAGAACCATGAACTTAGTAGTTTATGGCTTAGCTTTCAAGTTTGCAAGAGTATTTGAATGTTTTAAACTGTTTAGTGTGTTGGCCTTGAGGGCAGTAAAATGTGCACAACATACACAAGCTTTGAGCATTCAACATTTATCATCAGTAACACAATTAGAACCCTTCTGAAGTGAGTAAGCTGTCCAGATTATAATGTAATGGAAAGTTGGCTTTCTAGTCATTAATTACCCCATTAACTGGGCACTTTCTTACACATTTAAACCTTGGAAATTTAATTAGAACATTGGATTAAAGAAAAATATGATTTAGGTTTTACCCACAGGGAAGAGGGAAATATATAAGCTTTGTAGGATAGGCTATTGCAGATGTATACAGGCAATTTTGAAAATGCAGTCAGTGAAGAAAAATCCTGGGCATCAGCCACATTCCCTGAGTGTTCTTCCCTTTTGAGGAGATGGAGCATGTCTCTCTTTTAAATATTTGCTGAATTCTTTGGAATCCATGCCTAAGTGGAATATTTTTTTCTATGATGCTGACATGTTTTTGCTCTTTAGGTTCTTCTGTTTGCTCTGTGGCTCCCAAAATAATGCATTCAGGTTCTCTTCTCATGCTATGGTAGGTCAAGGGGAACTTTTCTGGAGGCATGAAATCTGATGTTCTTGAGCTTTTCCAGCTCTTTTCAATACTCTGTGAGGACTTTTATACTTACCCAGGAAGATATCTTCTTAATCATCTGAATTCTTTTGCTTTCCCTTTTGCATCTGAGCACGGCTTCCTTAGTAAGACCAAGGATATGAATTACTTTAAATCAGAAAGTTGGGGCTTTTCTTTCTTTGATGCTGTTATAATTTATAGAAATATGACCAAATTAATGTATTATCTCTGCGGGGAAAGCTAACCATTGTGAAGTCTAGGTCCTGTTGCTTAACTTCTATGATTAGTGGCTTTTTATTAGAAACTCTGCAGTTCTGGCCATACACTTATTTTAAGCCGGACACTGGTGCACAAAGCAATACATTTCCCATTTGCTTTCTAGCTGGCAGTCCATTCATCTCCTGGTAGAGCTCCTGTGAGGAATTAATTAGATTTAATGAGGCCCTCATTGTCTCCTTTTTGATGCTATGCACTCTGCTGGTATACCCTTGCAAAATGACAAAATGTGTTAGATGTTTTGCTTCTTCCTACATGCATTTTGTGACATGTTTTCCTAGATTGTGCTGGCTATCACAGAATGTAAGGCTTCACGTGGTGTTTTGCTTGACTTTGATTTTGAGCTTTGTTAGCGTATTCCTTAGTACCCTGTGGAGTTGAGCTTCATACCCGAGTCATCCTTTTTACTGACATTTTGAATTTTCAGTCATGTCTGCTGAGTTAGATTGCCATCCGTCTGCTAGAAGCCTTGCTCTGGACAGAGCAGACCTTGAGCCAGGTCTAAATAATGTGCCGAAATTCAATTCTAAATCTGCCAGCCTTTTAAGTCCTTTCTGAAGCTTTTTGGTTGTGCCCTGCATTTCAATATTCTTTTCCTTCATGAGAAAACAAATTTGATTCTCCTGTTTTCATTCGGCCACAGATAATCTAATGTACCTTGTACCATAGGTAAAACCACAATTTTACTTTTTACATTTCTATGCTGCAGTTTCACTGCCTCCTTTGATCTGTATTAACAAGAGATGCCTAAATGTATCATGGATTTCAGCACCAGCCACTATAGAAAGGTGACTGTCTCAATGTCATTTTCACTTTCAACGATACCTATTGCTTTTGTGTAAACTGCATAACAGTATTTCATCTTCCTGCCATTATCTGCTGGATTTCTGGAGAGTAAGAGCTGTGATTAAACCTTAAATTATGTATTTTGATTTCATTTCTGATGCTATGTGACATTAGGTAGGCTCTGGGAAACAGAATGCATAGCAGAGATCAACTACATTAAGTACTTTGATTCTAGTTGGGTTTGAATTTCTTTATCTTCTACATTATGAAGCACAAATTTTTCAGAGGCCCAGCTCTTCCCAAAGGGTGCCACTAATGGTACAGGGAACGCACACAAAGTTCGGTAACCAGTGAAACAGAAAGCTGTGTGCTTCCTGGTCAGTCCTTCCATGATGTCAGTCCTACCATGTGTTCCTGTTTAGTTAAGGCCAGAGAAAAATAGAACTTTATTGTATTTATTTCTAGGGAGAAACATTAATTGCATTGTGTTACAGATTGTAAATGAAAAACGTACTGCCTTGGTTCTGTTACGAATGGAAATTCATCCCTTTCCTGTAAACTTACGCTGTTTATTTCTATCGCCCCGGTCTTGGTTGAAGCAAACTGCTCTTGGCCGAATAAGAAGTTGGTAGCCTTTGACTTGAACTAAAGTTGAGAATTTTCCCGAGAAAGAGGCTGTTACGAGGGTTTTTTTCTACCTTTCCTTCACTTTTATTTTTTTTTTTCTTTTCTCAAGACTCAAGCCTGAAGGACACGTACTGCCTTCAACTTCATAGAGTGATGCTTGTTTTATGTTAGGGACATGTTAGGAAAAAGCAAAGTGGAAAGGAATTGTTTCATAGATTTTTTTTCCTATATTTATTAATTAATAAGACCATAGTACCTCTGAATGCACAAACACTCTTCCTATCCAACGTGAAGAAAATTTACTTGAGCATAAGGAATGTGTCAGAATTGTTAGGCATAAAATTTGTGTCGATAAGAGTGGTATTTTCCTTCAAAACTACTAAACTGAAGAAAAATAATCTCGAAACCTGAGGCATCGGCTCATCAGGTTACTTTCATGCAGAGAATATTCTTTTTTCCCTTAAAACCTTTTCTTTTCTGTGTGATGCCTTGGGTTCACTTGCTTACGTATGTTTCCCTTTGTAATATTTTCCTAAGATTCAAATTACCCTGAAATACTTGCCTGGGGGTTGTGGCCTCTGACTTATTTCTGATGCACTGCATCATCAAACATCAGTTTTCCTTCTGAAACTCTACGAAAGTGAGAAAATGCTGTGGTTTTGTCAGGAGACTTGTCTTCTCCTTTGGTTATAAACTTCCTGGCAGTTAACTGCCAGGATTTTGACACGTTTGGTTTGTGTGTAGCCTCTGAAGACTTGCTCTAACCTAGCCTTTTTTGGCAAACTCCCCATTACACTCTTAGGCTGACACTGGAGCAGCTCCATCTCCACTGGGATTTCTAAAGCAGACCAGCCGCTTTTGTTGCTATCAGGAGTGTTGTCTAAACTTGGTTAGAACAGAACTTGCTGGCAAAAATAAGATGATAGCAACTGCCAAAGACTTTGGTGGTGTTATGAATGTGGTGTGGCAGACCTCAGTGTTTGCAAAAATAAATGAATATCTAAACTTCTTTCAAACTGATTCTTGTCTTTGTTTCTGCCCATAAACCCCATTTTTCCTGGTCAGAAATACAATTCTATACCCTTTTCTACTAAAAGCAATATGAATTTTATTTCTGACATGAAGGAATCTGGGAATGGATTGAGTTAGGATGGGCTGTGTTTTGTCATAAGATGACCCTATTCTAGCTTATGAAGCACATGCAGTGTATGGGCTTATTTATAGCTTTTAGATGATCAGATCCTTTCTACTTGTTTTTCATTAAGTGTTCTGAATTGAAAAGTCTATGGAGAACATATTTAAACAGGGAAATATGAGGCCATTCAAATCTTTGTTATATTGTTTGTTTAAATTTTCATTTCTGATGACAATTTCAAATATTTGTGAGATGATTTTAGAGATCCAATGCCTGTCCTGTCGGTTAGGGATTGACCTCTCCTGATCAGGACTTCAAGGTCCCCCAGAATTGTTTCCTATTTTTCCCCAATAGGATAGTAAGATTAAATATTTGTCCTTCATTTCATACAAACGGGATGTCAGAAAAATAAAACAAATTTCTACAGCCTCCTGTGTATCTTATAAAGTAGGAAGAAAATTGTTTGTGTGTATAAACCCTTAGATTCTTTCTCTCATTGTCATTTCAGGTTGCTAGCATCTGGAGTCTGCTTTATCAACTTTCATAGCTTTAATGCTACCTCATTTTCTGAAAGTATAGCCCTGGTTTTAGGCTGTAACACAGTAAAGCAGGGAGAAGTTTATGATTGATTGAAACTGGCAGAGCTCAGAGTTTAGAATGTCTGGATTTGTGGAACTGCAGCTAAGGAGTGCCTGTTCCAGGCATGCTCTATGGAAAAGGCCAAGGTCGGGAAAAGCTAAACTGAAAAATGGCTGCTGCCTGAACTTATACTATGCTTATTACAAATTTAACATTTGTTTCTGCCTTTGAAATAATGGCAAATGCTCTTATATCAAGCCATGTATGAAAGCACATTCTGTTGTGCAGAACAGATTCTCAAAAGTCAAAGATCAAAGTTGACAGCTGAGTTTTAGAAACCAGAGGGACAGAATCATAATTCAGCTCTTTGCATGTTTGAGGTTATCTCCACTGGATACTTCTGTCAAGGCTGAGTATGATATGAGAGAGTAAGCATTACAAGCAAATACACCAGAGAAGAGGGAGAAAAAAACATGCCTGTCTTTTTCTGTCCAGCCACCAGAAGAGGATTGGATAAATGATCTTGTCAGGCTTTTAGAAACCCCAGTTTATATTGTTCTTCAGAATCAGGGAGGATAACAGTGTGTGCTGTGGGATCTTGTTGAGCATAATGTTGCCTATCTATTATATCAGCTTTAAACCTACAGACCACATGAGCATGAAGTGGGCGATATGCAGCACATCCCTTTTATATTTTGTTTTGATTGGGTTTTTTAAAGCTAAGCTTAGTTATTGTTATATGTAAGAAAATTTTGGTTCAGGTGTTTTTCACAAGCTATTATAATTTCTGTTATCAGCCAAACTTAAAATCATTCATTGGTGAAACCTGGCAAAAAAAGATGTCATCCACATCTTGGGATAATTACATACCTCACATATTCTAGAGTTTAATTAAAGTATGACCCCCAAAACTAAACCTCCAGTCTGTAACAAAACCCCAAGCTTTACTGCCTTTTACTCCCTTTGATGTGCTTATTGTCTGGTTTTTATTGGTAGCAGCTGAAATTTAGAACCGAGTAGTAAAATATATTTCAGTAGTTTATTGAATTTACAAGTGATTTATTTTGATAGTAAAAAGCAGTTAAAATATAGGTGTCATGACTTGCTTGAAAGGTCTTGCTTTTTTGTGTATTTACAGTACTCATAAAGAGCTAGGAAATCTAGTCTGCACAGCTTCCAAAACACTGTCTTGACAAATGGAGTGAACATTATGCATGTTTTAATATGAGGTTTTGCAGCTTCAGGAAGTTCTTCAAACAGACTCTTTCATTTGTCATGTCTATATATTTTAATCCCACATATTGAAACATGTACGAATGTCCTTAATGCAGATTTGTAGGTAAAAAAGGAGGCAGTCATGTTGCATTAGAAACTTCTATTTGTTTGAATTAGGTTTCTGTAGATGAATCTGCTTGCAGAATGGAGAGTGAAATTAGTAATCAAAAGTAGTTTCTGCATAAGTAGTTGGAAAATTTTATTGACTGAACTTTTTCTCCTTTTCTCAGTGCCAAAAAAATCTTAAATCTTTGTGTTTTGGTTTTGATTTCTAGTGCATAGTTCTTTCCTTTTATTTTTTTTTTTAAACTGTCATCCTATTGTGTGATGGATTCTAACATTACCTAAAGAGTATTTTTAAAGATGATGTGAGTAAAATAGAGCTCTGCTGTAGGTGAGTAACAGCCTTAGAGATCCGTACAATTGGAATGAGTCTTATTTTTAATCTGTAAGATACTGCTTGCTGATATTAAACAACTACACAAATTGCTGTTGGTGGAGTGTGAGACCAGAGCCCAAGTGGCATAAACTAGCATTATTTAATCAGTAAATACACTCTCTGCAGCATAAATACTCTATCGCAATACCTTTTGGATGTGCAAATGGTTTTACAGTTTAGGCATAAGATTACAGGTGCATAGATGTCTCATTTAGAAAACTGAGTGTTATTACACTGAAATATGGCCTCATGCCTTATGAATAATAAATTTGAAATATGACAGATTCCACTAGAACCACTCAGCTCTCTAAAAGAGTGGGATAAAAGAGAGCTTTAGCCCTGGTTTGAGATATGAGAGCAACACTGAGTAATCTCAGTTTGGTCTTGGATCTGAATTTGACCTTTAGTGGGACAGAATACTTTTCAAATCCTAAATGTTTAACGACAGAGCTAGAAAAATGGGCAGTAAAAATGCCTGAAGACTGTTAAGATTTGGTATGTTGATATTTATCTGTAATTCCACATCAAACCAAAAAGTGTTTCTGTTATCCAGCTCCACATCAAGCCAAAAAGGGTTTCTGTTATCCAGCTGGTTATGCTGGATAATCACAGTGTTTTCCTTTAGTCTCAGTGTATGAATGAATTTATTTTGAAGAACTGTATTTGTGACTGCCTATAAAAACTGTTCAAAGATTAGCTGGCACAGAATAAAGCTGTTCTCACTACCTAAAATACACAATATATAGTGTAAGTAATATTTTTGGTCACTTAGTTTTTTATGCTCACTTAGTTTCTTTATGTACTGGCTTAGTATTTTTTTCCTGTTGCAGTTCAAAGGGTTGGTTCTAGCCATGCAGAAAATACCTTTTGTCATGGTTGTCATACATATCACTTCCTCATGCACATCTAATAACATCCAATGCAAATATATACATAACATGCATAATATAAACTAGTATTTTCTCCAGCTAACCATCCCAAAGTTTGTATTCCAGAGGATCAGCCATTTTGATCAACTTTGTTTCAACTGGTCTAACCTGCAAATTACAAAGCAGTGCACTGTTGCTGAGTGAACAAGCTGTAAGAGTCTAGCTGTGACAGCAGAAGCCTCAGCCTGCATGCAATGCCTTGTGGTTGAGTATATTAACCTGCAGGCAAGTGCCTGTCTCCTGGGCTCAACTGTTCCTGGCAGTAAAGGTAGTTTGGGTGCTCTTTGCCATATGCCATGTCTCTCTTGGCTGTTTCCCTGTCACCAGCTTTGAGTTAAGTGAGGTTTAGATGGGTGGTTAATGCTGGTGGATGAGAAGGTGCTGACAACAGGATGAAGTGTGGCAAAACAGCACGTTTGGCATACATTGCAGGCTTAGATGCACCACAGGGGGAGGATAAGATGGATACTGGCACAGCAAAGCTAATGTTAAAGTTGGCAGACTGCAGAGTTAGTGGCTGTTTTCTCTGTGTTCTTGAAATCCTCGGGTCAGAAGCCTGCTACTCATGGATGATGTGCTGGTTAATTCTAAGTAAAACAATTATATAAGAGAGAATATTACAGTTCTTGTACTGTGCTTTTTAAAAGGCCAGATTAGAGAGTCCGTTTCTTTTAAGCCTTCAAGCCCAGGAACCTATGACACCGACTCTAAGAAAGGACAGGAGGACATGCTGCTGTTCCACCTGCTGCATTCACTCTCTTCCAGTTGCTGTGGACAATTGGGAAGTCTTGGTGACAGTAGGCTTGGTGCAGGTGTTAGCATGAGAGAGACTTTAGGATAACATCCCAGGCATTCCAGTGCTGACACCTATGGACAGTGGGGAAAGAAGTGCACAGTGGTATGTTTTTGTCGTAAGTATTGCCTACGGTTTAGTGACAGAGGGACTTAGTCTCCAAAGCTCATGCAAAACGAAGCAGTATCTCAGGAGGACTCTGTAGGGCAAGAAGGAAGAGATGGTAAAGCTGAGCAAGCCTTGGGGCATTTCCATGGAATATGTTCAATACCTGAATGTAGGCTGGGAAGAAATAGTTTCTGTAGACCATATAGCTAAATTCCTTCATACAATTATGATGGTGAGAAGTTGTGAGGAAATCTGGTGGTAGAAGGAGATGAAAAGAAACTGGAGAGTAATTTGAGAAAACTGATAACTAGGAGAGTGTTAAAAAGGTAAAGAAACCCAAACCAACATGTCCAGGAAATGTAAGTTAGAAAATGGATTATGAGCTGACCTTGTTCTAGAAGCTAAAACTGAGTAGTTTAGCAAAGGACAGAGAAAGGTCTCTGTTTCCTGATAAGAGCAAAGAGTACCAAATTTATCATCTTACCAGATGTTTTGCTTTCTAAAAGGCGTGATAAATAATAAGTTATTTTGATTCTTTTGGATTCTTAATGAAAGAAGCAAAATTTTGGTTTGATTGCAGAGTGAAAGTAATGTTCTAAAGGAGGACTGTAACATAGCAGCTATGTTACCTTGGAAACAGTGTGAACCTTCATCATGCAGGTTGCTTTAATAAATAGGTAATTAAGCATACTTGTAACAAAGCATACATCATGTGGTACTGCATCAGACTAAGTCAGAGTGTATTACCCTGAACTCTAGCTCTACTGGGACAAACAATTAGCTAGTAAAATAAATACAGGTTCAGTCATTTTAAAGAACATTAATAACTTAAAACAAATGAGGTTAGGAGCTTACTCGTATCAAGAGTGCTATGAAAGGCTGTCAGCTCTGCTAGGCTGTAATATATACAAATTAGGAAGGGAAGGGGGATGAGAAGAATAACACATTCTTTTGCTTCAATACAACATAAAATTTGCAAACTTTGTTAATGTTTTGACTCAAAGCCACCATTGATTGACCAAGAAAAAGGAATCCTTAGTATATGAAAAGCTGTAACATAGGTTAAACCAAAGGTCTTTCTTGTCCAGCACTTTATTCCTACCACAAGTGGCTGTTCAGAGAAAGACTAAGAACAGGGCAGGTATTAATTAATCAATAAAGTAAAAACAGTCTTTGAGGACTCAGAAGTTTAGTGCCTTTCTGAACTTCAAATACACCCAAAATACTTTGGTCAACCTTGTTTAAAGGTTTTTCAAAAACAATCGCTTTATAAATTCTTCTATATATTTAGCATCCAAAACCATCCCTGTAAGAATGAGTCTTATGAGTGTAAACCATGTGGAAAAAGTAGTTTCTTGTGCTTGTTTTAAACCAGTTGCCCCATAGTTCTTGTTTCATGCGAAACAGTGAAGAATAACTCCTATTAACCTGAATATAATTTTTATATATTGGTTGTTTCTTTTTCAACTGAAAACCCTGCTCAGTGATCTCTCTTTATATAAAAGCTGGGATTTACACTTTTCTCATTCTACTCTGTCCTTTTTGAGGGAATATTATAAATGCAGGGTATATGGGGAATGTACTTATCTGTGTGTGGATTTGGATCGTTTGAGTATCTTCTGAGGTGCAGAACATAGGGCACATGTGATTCTCTACACTCAAAAAATCTCTAGTACAAAGGATTGTTAAAACTTTCCACAGAGTTAAAGCACAAAAGCTAAGGCCCAGTTTATACTTTTCAAAGACTCTTGAGAGAGTCTCTTTCAAGAGCCTCTTCAAAGACTCTCCTCTACATTTCAGGCCTGTAATTATAAAACGACAAGAAGAATAGTTACATCTCTGATATGCTGGGAAGATACACATTGTAACATAACCGAGGCACTTTTCTAAGACAGTAAAGATGGCCATAAGAAGTGATTCGTGGATCTGGGCTGACCGTACAGGATCTGCTTAGCTTGTCATAGTGATCCTGAAGTTACATCCTCTCCTTTCAGGAGGTGTGGACATATAGTATTTTTTGGTAAAGTTTGGATGAGTGACGTGACTGATGTGGTATGTGGATACGCACTACCTGCCGTGCGTTGAGCAAGAATATCGTGTTTCCTGAGCGCTGGGCACACCACCCGGCTCACGAGCTGTGCTGCTGGTGCAGCGTACCGCGGACAACCACCTCCTCGGCGGTGACGGGGCACAGCTTGTGCGAGCGTCAGCCACACGCTTCGCGGCTCGGGCAGCGCGCTGTCCGCCGCCGTCCCGGCGCACACCCCGCCGCCGCCGGGGCGAGCGCCTGTCTGTCATGTGGCGGGCGCGTCACGGGGGGCGCGGTGCGGCCGCCGGGGCCGGAGGCGGTCTCGGTGCGCGCTCTGCCCCCGCCACACGCGCGGGGCTGCACGCCCGCCCCGCGCCCGGGCACCGTGTCCTTCGGGGTCACCGCCCGCCTCGCACGGCGTGTGCGCGCGCGAGCCGGCCGCGGGCGCCATGCAGTCCGTGTGCGTGCTCTGCCTCTCCCCGTTCGCGCTGTGCCTCCGCGTGTGCGTGTGCGGCCCCCGCCCCTGCGCGGCCCCCGCCGCGGCGGCGCCCTGCCCCCGGCTCGGGCGGGCGGGGCGCCCGGGGGGGCGGCGGGCGGGACCCCGCGGAGCCGCGGGGCGCGGACCGCCGCCCAGCTCCCCGCAACGCGCGGCTCGGAGGAGGCGGCGCGGCGGTTCCCTCGCCCGCCGCGGCCCGGCCCCTTCTCCCCCGGGCGCCGCCCCTCTCCGCGCCGCCTGTGAGTCAGGGCTTTGCCGGGCACGGGAGGCAGCCGCGGCCGGAGCGGACGGGCAGCCTCCGCCGCGGGGCTCCATGGAGAAAGCGGCGGGCGAAGGCGGCGGCAGCAACAGCAGCAGCCGCAGCAGCAGTCGCCCCACGTCGGCGGGCTCGTCCCCCTCGTCCTCCTCCGCCGGCCGCGGGCTCCCGGGCCGGGCGGCGGCCTCGGGGAGGCTGGATGGAGGCGGGGGCGGCGGCAGCAGCCCCGGCTCGGCGGCGGCCAGCCCGGGGGGCGCGCAGGCGCCCGGCGGCGGCAGGCGGCGGGAGCCGGTGCTGGAAGGGACGCTCAGCAAATACACCAACCTCCTGCAGGGCTGGCAGAGCAGGTAAAGCGCCGGGCCGGCCCCCGGCGGCGCTGCGGGGCCGCGTCCTCGCCCCCGGCCGCCCCCAAGATGGTGCCCGGGCAACCGGCGCTGCCGCCCGACCCGACCCAAACCCTCCCCGGCCGCCGCGTCCCGAGGCCGGGCTCCGTTCCCGTCTGCGCCCGCTCTCCTTCCTTTTGTTTGACTTGTTTATTTTTCCAGCCGAGTTTGGCATACGGACGGGCGGGCGGGGAGGTGGCCCGGTGCATGGTCGGAGCGGTGTCCCCCAGCGCGGCCACCGCAGGTGCGGGCCGGGGAGGGCTGAGGCTGCACATGCTGCTGTCCCTGCATGGCAGGGTTCCGTTTTTAAGCTACTTTTTCTATCACCGTAGTCTTCGTCTCCTGTGAAGTTAGCTCGGATAACTTAAGAATGAAAAACTGAGAGCCTCCCAAAATAAATGGGGGAAGGTGTCATGCTTGTGATTACTACTTTTTTTTTTTTTTTTAAATTTATGAGGTGGTACAGTGGAAACAGTTACCTTTGTGTTCAATAAAATAATTTCTGTTGCTATGTCCTACCTGTTTGACAAGCCCTAATTTATGCTGATACGGTGACAGGCCCAGGTCCTGCAGTTTGTTGGGTGTGGACAGGCTGACTCGCATCTGTGGAAGTCCCGAGGAAGGTCCGGTTTTGGTCTAATGGTAGTGCAAAATTTTTACAGAGTTGGAGCCAGACTGTGGAGTTAATAGTGCTGTATTGGGATCTGTTGAAATTAAAAGAGATTTCCTGTTAATTTTTTACTGTTGCTACTCAATTTTGTCCTCTTAGTGGATGGACAGATATGTGTGTCCAGAACTCAACTTTTCAATGTAAAGCAACAGTGTGGTGATTTTAAAGAGAAGAAAATGCTATAGGGAGAACAAGTACAGGACTAGTTATAAAGCTCTGTAGAGACCTTTGAAAAAAAACAAACAAAAGGACTAAAACCTGTTGTTACTAATAGTAGGTGATCACAAGGAATAACAACACAGGAATGGCTGGGATCTTGATGTTCTTACAGTAAATTTAAAGCATTTTTAAGTGACAGGGTTGCATAAATGCCAGTGATGCTCAGGTGCTGACTCGTGTGTAGCTAAATCAGTGCTAGGACTGTTGTAGCAGTACTTCCTGAAGAATTTCAGGAGCTGGTCTAATTCCATACACTGGAGGCCATGTGTAGGTGTAACAGCTATTAAATTACAATGAGCAAGTTTGGTATGAACTGGAGACACACTCATCTCCATTAAGGTTGATTGCTTCAGCATTGACATAGAGAAGGCCCTTTGCTGTCATTTGGTTACTGTAGTTATGTTCTAGATGCACATCAGACATTTATCTATTTGCTGGTTTATTTAGTCTTCCTGTAGTTTTGTTTAAGAAACAAACACATATTGATATCTAAAATGCAGGACTGAAATCCATGACTAAAAATTAAAAGCCCTCTTCCCCCTTTTTTTCCCCTGATACCTCCATCCCTTTTTGTAGAGGCAGTAGCTCTTTTTACTGTGTGTGATTTTAAGGGTTGTAATCTGAAATTACGAAAGAGAGGTAATTGCTTATAAATCTTTGTGTCTGAAGGTGCCTGTTTTTTATATTTGGAAACATTAAGTCTTAGACAAGGCTAACAGCTGGAAATAGTGTGCATAATCTGTGCAGGTCCAAGAAGTGTTACCTGAAAACATGGAGAAAAACCCAAATGTCACTTAAACAGTTCTAGCGCAGCACTTGGAAATTAATGTTGGTTTACTTTCAGCAGTCTTTTTGAATACTGCGTTATTATGCTTTGTCAATTGACAGTTTTATTTTCTGTAAGTCTGGCTTTTTGAGCAAATGGTTTATCATGAGACAGCTTTTTGGATAAGTGACTTTTTTAGTTTGCTCACTTACTCTGTTCTGTTGATGCGTGTAGCTGTGGTTTGGGGTGTGAAATCTGATACAAGTTCTAAACAGATCAGTTGAAATTTGAGGCTCACAGAAGTTGATCTTACTATATAATGTTCAATAAATGAGTAGTGATCCATGGGTTTCAGCATGGTTGTCCATTTGGCCTTCTGGATATTTGTAACTGATTGTGTTGGAGCAACTGTGAATTGGAGCTCATTCTGTAACAGCCTGTAAATGACTTCGTAGCTGGAACCTGCAGCGTTATTTGTTAGCAGACAAATTAGTTTTTCATTTACTTCATTTGAAAAAACACAAGATTGTTTAACTGCATGATCAATACAGCCGGATGGCATGAATATGACTAAAATGGAAAAATAAAGCGAAAACTGACAGAATTCACTTATCATGGATTTGGAATGTTCTTCTTTAAAGCTCCTTATCCATTAGCCTAAATAATTTAAATATAGTTAATGTTAGCTCTTGCCGTGTGGTATTGAAGTTGAAAGGCTTTCCTAGGTTATCCAGCACTTAGTGTGCAGAGTAGCCTTTCCAAGTCTGAAGCAATTACTGTAATTTGAATTACAATAAACTAGTGTCACTTTTGAATAAATGTTCCTTTAGCAGGCACATGCAAAAATGACTGATTTTGAGGCCTTCAGTTACTTCAGTTAATGCTTATAAATAAGTGTTAGACTTCAGTAATCATATTCAGTTGCCTCATCCAAAATCAGACTATCTGGATAGCTGCATTACTTCTTATTTCGAGAATTTCTGAGGGTTTGTTGTTTGATACTAAAGAAATCCATTTGTTCTACTCTAGCAAGTCAGGAACAAGCTGATGTGGAAATGAGTGAGGTGATTCTTTATGACAAGCGGAAGGAAACTGGGGGTTTTTTTTGGTTGTTTTGAGGCAGTTTGTTGTGTGAGAAAGGTGTCAAGGGGCCAGGGCATTTGGAGCAACTCCACTTAAGCCTGTAATTTCTGTGGATTTATTCAGGTATGGATACTGTGGAGAGAGTGGAACTTAATCTGAAACAGACTCTTTGACAAAATAAGAACGCTTCTGTCTGGTCGGAGACATTAGGACATCTGGCTGTCTTTACGATGAAATTACAAGTAATTGCAGTCTCAATTGAAGTACTGTTACAGATAATTTCTATTGGGATTTATGTGTTACATGTGTATGGGAGGGCAGAGCTTGTATTTTAAGCAGGAGTTATGAGGATTTGATGGACAAATATGTCTCTGTAGTGTCATCTCATGGCATGCAAGACCTATTTTTCATTAATTAATTTGAAATTGTTGAAATACTTATTGCCTGTGACGTTACTATTCTGTCTTTTGATTAGACTGGAAAAATGTTGTAAAAAATCCTAAACCCTGTATTTTCCCAAGGTAGTGGGAAATTCACGGTGTCTGCATTCCCCTCTCTGCTTTTTCCTTGAAAATACTTAGTACTTAACACTTGCAGGGTTTTATCCTGCAAGCGTGTATAAAGTCCTGGATCATCTGCATTTGAGCTGGCACTTAAATTTGGGTTTGTAACAACAATAAATGGAGCCCTGGCTGATGGATGTTGTCTCTTTTCTGAGCTGAACTGCTCTGTAAGTTGTTTTGTAGCCCAGGTGTTTTCTAAAGCATTACTTTGGCCTACTCCTGTTTCTTCTCTCAGTTGGGAAACTGTTTTACCAGCCTCCCTGAATCATGCCTGACCTGTGCTTGGGCACCACCAGACTTCTTTTGGGGATTAGCTGCATTCCCTGTAGGTCAACAAAAGGTGCACTTTGGAGCAGTCTGAGAATTTTTTGCACTCAGGATCTTTATCAAGCTCTCCAGTGCTGTGGTGTAGTCTCTTTTCTTGTGTAGTTGCACAAAGCAGTTGCAGTCTGACTCCTGCCACAGCAGAAGGACCCTTTCATATTACCAGTGTCCCAAGCAGCAGGTAGCCATCAGATTTTAGTGCCACTTTAGGGGCTGATTTCACTGGCTCCCAGAACTTGTGCTGCCCTAACTGCAGCTGTTAACGGGAGGGTTTTCTACGTATGCTGACAAAATGTGTCAACAGTGTGTTGTGCTGTAGCACAAAAATCTGTGTGTAACATTATTATTATTTTTTTAAGATTTATATATATATTCTGGAGAAATAGATTGTGACCCCTTAGAAGAATTGATGAAGGTATCTTCAAACAGTAATGACCTCTGTCTTCCTCTTTCTGAGTCTTTTAGTCAAGTTGTTCAAGCAGTGAATTGGGGCATTTTTCCAATACAAAACCTCAGTACATGGTTACCGAACAGGCTATATGACTATGGTTGTATGGGTATACCTGTATAGCTGCTGAGAGGGAAATCTGTCCTAGAGAAATAAACTGGGTATTTTTAGTATAAAAGTAAGCCACACTCCTAGTAAGCGACATTAGCCATATTAAATAGCCTAACAGTAGACAGTATCCGAGAAGGAGAAAATAGCCACGCAATTAATTTTATGTTTGCAAAGTTTGCTGAAATGGGAATTTTTTGTGTTTATACTGGAATTAGATTGACACCGGCTCCTCCACTGCGTATTTTTTTATCTTAGTGCGGTTCTGTGGCATGTCTATCCAAGGCTTTGTGTGTTGTTGTAATACACTCCAGGATTTATTTGCAGCGTCTGTGAACAGGGAGACTCCCTTTTAAGGAGCTGGAGATACAGTATATTCTGTTTCTTCTGTTGTTCTACATCTCCTTGAATTTTGGAACCTTGCTTATAATTTGTTAGGAATTGTGGAAGCCTTAAAATTTCAAGGTGTTTTTATACTATGGTGCTAACATTCTATTAAAGATTTTACTTGCAAAATAGATTTTACTGGGGACTGTGTTGTCCCTTCACTTGTAGGCTCTATTTGTAGTAGGAGGCAATGTGGAAAGGAAGAAATCTACTTAAACCCAACTTATTTTAGTTCTCTGGAGCAAATGATGTTTGCTGTACTAAACACTCAGTTGCTGCATATTTTACATTATTTAAATCAAGATGTATGTCATTAGTCTTAAAGAAACTTTGATTTAAAATGCCAAAAAGTCAGTTATTAGTAAATTCTGTTTTGGATTAAGGCACTAATCTATTTTCTTGGTCCTAAATTCTGTGTAGCAAAAAGTAATCACATTGAAATGTAAGCTTTCTTTTCTCTTCTTCTCCTTCCTTCACTTTTTGCTGTTGAAACTTTCCCCTAAAGTATCATTAATGCTCACTTAAAAAACAAATGAAAGTAAAAATAAATAGATCAATCTTTGTAGGAAAGTTTTAAGTACTTTCTCTTTGTTTAGTTAGTGGCTGATTAATCGTAGCTGGTTTAATGACAGACTGGTTGATTAGTTTGCATAGCTTTTGCTGTTGCCTCTAAAACTAGCTCTGTTGGGCGAATGGAGAAAGTGTTTCAAACAGCAGTCAGAGAAAGGATTTTAACAAGGTAAGAGGAAGGCTGAGTTGTTCTCCATCCATCATTCTCTGCCCTTCAGTAATGCTTGCAGGGAACATTTGGTAGAAGACAGCTTTGAACCTCAGGCTAAAATTGAAAAGGATGGTCTTGCGATTAGGGAGTTGGTTTGCACTGTGGGGGTGTCAATTCTGGTTGAAGAACTGCCATGGACATTTCTCTTGTCCCCAGGTAGGTAACCCAAGCTCTTTGTTCCTCAGCTGCTTGTGTCACATGGTGTTTGGGCTGCTTATGCTTATGCAGAGGATAAATTTATGTAATGGATAATAACCCAATGCAGAAGGTGCTTGATGGTAATGTAGGAAAAATCTGTTTGAAACAGATGAGACTCAGGCATTTTCACTCAGGCAGTATATCTGGGATTTGTGAGTGCTCTTCAGAGCTGAGCGACATTCTTGTACCAGAGGGAATGAAGTGACAGTCGAAATAGAGTGTGGTCTTCCTTTCGCCCAGATGTCACACTTAGCTCTCAGGCAGTGCAAAGAAGTGTCAGTTGGCGCTAACACTGAAGCAGGCACTTGCCCTTCTCTGGGTTTTGCTATTACTGGCTCCTTTTGCTGCTGGCTTTTTCAATGGTGATTTCTGTGTTTAGCAAGGCAATGATAAATGTGGTTAGAGGGAGCGGACGTGCACTTGCTGGCTCATTTAAAAAGCCTCACCAATTTATGAATATGGATCTTGTTCATGTAGGAGAAGGGGCAGTAGGTTGTTAAACCAATGTGTCAGGAGTAATTTTATGAGTATATAAGAATTGAAAAGTTTTCCCCAGTCATTTTATGTTGAAAATCAATTGTTCAGCAAGAATCTATTTGGTCTTTAGTTTCACCTAGTACTCTTACTTTGTTCTTCATTATATATTTAAAGGGCTGAACTTTCTAAGTGAAAAGGTTGCAAAAAATGTTGTTAAATATGTATTATAATGAATGATGAAAAAAAAGTAGCGAATTGAGTTCACTGAAAAATGCAGTTTGTTTCCATGTAATAAACTATTGCAACTTTATTTACAAGTATCTCAGCATTGTGCTTTATATCTTGGAGACTTTTGTGGATATCTTCATGAGATATTTGATTACTTTTTGGAACATAATCCAGAGAGACAAAGTTTGCTTAATGCTTAACTATTACATTTAAAAATGTTGCCGTAAATGCTGTCTAAATGCTGCTGCCCTTCACTTTCCAAGACGGCATTTAATTAGTAGGTAATTTAGAGCTGAAGGGTAGAGATTCTTAACTACTCAGTTGTATAGCACAAGCCATAGTATTTGCCGTGGTTTCTGTTCTATCTAGACTTGTTTTTCTATTTGGGTATTGATCTGAGAATTTATCTTCTGGTGATAGAGGATTCCTCATCATAGCTATGGGAACAATTTGCCCAGAGTTAATCACTACTTAAAAAATGGCCTGTTGTACTTAGTATGAATCAGCCTTTAACTCTTCACTGCCTCTCATTACGCTGGACTGAAGAGACCTCTCATCACATTTGGGTTCTATGTTCATTATTTTTGGGCAGGCTAAGTGGTTATCTTTTGTCTGTGTTTGGAGTATCTAGACCAATGGAGTTTTCTTGCTGCAAGTCAGCTCTCCCAGTAACTTAGGTAATTTATGATAGTTCTGATGGTTATTCAGTGTTTCAAAGTTTTTATTTATGTGTGACACCAGAACTGAGTACTCATTGAGTTGTAGTTGCGCTTGGGATCAAGTGCAAGGATAATGAATGCTCTTTGCTCCAACTCAATATTTATTCCCTGCTTAAAAAGTTCAAAGGCCATTAGCTTTTAGAGTCTTTGTTGGTTATTTTTTAAAAATTAGGTTGTTAGTTTTGCCTCCTAAATTTAATTGTTAGCGTGATTACAGACAACACTGAGACCTCATGTTCCCTGGTGCCGCTTGGGTTCTCCTGACAGGTACCTCCATACCTACACTCCTGTTATTTTCTATTTACTTAAGCTGCAACATCCTGGTGCTTGTTATACCATTTTCTCCTGGTATTCAGTATACAACTTGATTCAGGAACATATGGTATAGTACTACCCAAAGTGAGTGCCAGAAGTGTCAAAATGAAGGGTAGCACTTTGCTACCCTTTTTTTGTCTGAGAAGGTGTTGGAAAGGATTGCTGTGGTGGCTGTCAACCTGCAGACTGCTCTCTCCACAGTTAGCATGTTTTTGCATATCCACAGTGATCTTTCTTGGGCTTTCTCATGGTGCGTGCAGGCCTTGTTTTTTGAGGGGGTAAAAATAGCAATTAATTATTTGTTTAGGAAGACAATGATTTTAAAATATAGTTGAGGAAAGTTATTATTAGTTGGAAGAATAATTTGACCAAAATAATCAGTAGTTTTCCTTACCCTGAATTTTTATGAGTTAGTTCTTTTCCAGGTGAATCCTGTGTCTTGTAATTACAACTTTTTTGTCTCTAGATATATAATTTTATTTTGACAGTATTGTCAGAGTATTGGAAAGCATGATATTGGCTGATGATAGCCTATTTTCTTATCATCAGCAATCTTTATGGAAATTTTCCCTCCCATGTAGGTCATTGCTAAGCACTCCAAAGTCAAGTACTGATTGCCAAAAACCCCTGTTAGAAACACATTCACTCAAATAAACTCATTTAGTTATATTTTGAGGCTAGCTTCATATTTTAACTTTTTTCAGTGCACTTGATGTGCAATTTTCTGTGGTTTGGGTGCTTGCCCATTGTTTCTGATGAAGAGGAGCTGGATGCACCACGTATTGATGAACCTTATCCTTTTTTTGTCATTCGCTGTATGAACAGTGTAACCTAACAATTTTATTGGTGGTATTTTTTTGTTAAAATGTCAGTTTGAAATTTGGAGTATGAGTCTTCAAAATAAAAGATGGGGATACACTGATGTGTAGTAGCAATTGCTGTATGGTTGGTGCTTGTTTAGTACCCTCCTGCAGGCTAAATGTGGTTGCTGTTGGGTATCAGTGTTTGTAGGTGCCTTAAGAGGTACTTGACTGAAAAGCTATTAGGCTGTTAGTTGGATGGTCCTAATCTGAAATCCCTAAATTATTATTTTTATTGTGGCTTTGAGTAAGATACTACTACAAGTTCATGTATCAAGTACATATTTCTCAATGACCGAGGTAATGGCTTTTTTCAACTGCACAGCCTTTCAGGGGTTATCTGTTCCAGTGTTAAGAGCAGTGCCTTATATGGTGTGCCTTTAGTCAGGTTTACAAGATTTTTTATAAAATAAGTTGATGTTTATTTGATTTGCTTGAGAATGGACTTGGAGCACAGTTGAGAATAGTGGTGAGACAGGAAGTACATAAATGTAAGTTGGGGCTGTGTGTTGATAAAGCTTCAGTGTTTACCTTATATATGGAATTGTGAACCACACTTCACTTACAGCTGTGTTGGTTGCTACGTCTTTCGTTGGGATAGGGCACACGCACTGAGAAAATCTGCACACTGCTGTCAGAGTTTAACCTCAGCTGGAGAGAGGTGTGTGTGTGTTTTTCCAATTTAGGAATATGGAGGAAAACTTCCTAGTAAAAGGAGACTTGTTTAAGCAAATGCAGGCAAGACTAGGCATTCTGCTATTTGTGTGCTTGAATTTATGAAATGAAAAAAAAGAGAAGGGAAGAAAAGAGGAAAAGGCCGATTTCTTTTCTGTTGACATTATTTGGAGTTGTGCCAAGTTTCTGTGTAGTGCTTTTATCATGGTGATAGAAGGAAAATAATGAAGCTTATCCTGCAGAAGGTATCAAGGTATAGACAAATTAACTTTATCCCAGCCCAAACCAGCACAGTGGAGAAGCAAAACACTGCTGCAAGCATCGAGTGCTGGGCATTTTTGGTTGTTTTGGTTTTGGTGTTTTTATTTTGGTTGATTTTTATCTGAAAGGTTTGCCTTCCACACCATGAAGTTTAGTGTGGGGTTTGGCTCTACTTTCTTCACTTCTCTGCTTTTCTCCTGTTTTATCTTAGCAGCTTAGTGAGCTTTGTTTTATGATCGTTGTGTTCAAGTATCAAAATTAATCCTATTTTTATTATTCAAGTACAGGGAAAGGATAGTTTGGCAACAGAACAAGGGAGGAAAGAAAAGAGTAGAATGGCTGGAGAGTTTTAGAAAAGGGGTTGAAGCATCTGGAGGATGGACTGATGAAGGCAAAGGACATGTAGTGACAGGACAAGAGGGAATAGTTTCACACTGAAAGAAAGTAGGTTTAGATGAGCTGTTGGGAAGAAATTCTTTACTGTGGGAGTGACAAGGCACTGGTACAGGTTACCCAGAGAAGCTGTGGATGCCCTGTCCTGGAAGTGTTAAAGGCCAAGTTGGATGGGGCTTTGAACAACCTGGTCTAGTGAAAGGTATCCCCCACAATGGCATGAGGGTTGGAACTGGATGATCTTTAAGGTCCCTTCCAACCCAAACCATTCTGTGATTCTGTGAAAGGTAAGAAATGGGTGAGACAGAAGTAGATGCTCAATTGAAGACGGCACAAGGCTAGACCTTTTCTTCTTTAAAAAAAAAAAGTCTGGAAGTTGTGTAACATGAATTTAGAATGAAGTCTTGAAAACCCAAGTGAGAGAATTTGCTCTTACTTACACATTTTAATAGTGCCATTAAGAATGGCACGCAAGAAGTAGTGGGGAAAGTAGTATTTTTTAAATTGCAAAATGTGTAGTGAGGGTTTTTCTGGTTTTGCATTCTTCCCTTTGCCTCTTTCTGTAGCAGAGCTCATTTCAGGCAAGTACAGGACTGCTGTGATTAGCAGCCAGAGGAAGCTACTGACAGTGTCCACCTGGATTTATATGAACGTGCCAGACTTACCTTTGCCCTTTTAAACACAGTATTGTTTTTATATGGGAATTCAAGCATCTGTGATGATTAAACTATTTTCTTGCTAAAGGTTGTAAGTATTGTTTCTTCATTTTTGATTGGAACACTGATGAGCTGGATTTTTATAGAACAGTATTTCTAGAAATATGTATATATATATTTACAAAGCAGCAACCTAATGCATAAAGGTCTTCAGAAGCTATAGTTGCTCACAAATCTAAATATTCTTTCTTCGGAACGATCAAGGCTAATGCTCCGCATATCTTGCAACATGTTGATGAAACCGCCCTCTTATGGATTCTGTGGACTCTATACGTATGTTTCCAAGAGACAGTGTTGACAAGGTACTTGGTAAAGATGGCTACATATCAGCTGTCAGGATAAAGATGAAAGATAGAAACTTAAACTTCTCATTTCAGTCAATGAATTAATAATAGTCATAAGAGTAAAGGCAAGGGAAACACTATTGGATTATGAAGTATTGGCACAGAAAGTTGAAAAGTTCCAACTATTCTAAGATGATGCAAGAAAGGTCTGGTTTCTGCAGAGCTTTGTTCGAACAGGCTGGGTGCAGAAGAGCTGGAAGGAAACCAGCATGCTGATCTTGTTATCAAGATTCTTACTTTATGTATTGTATTTTCTCCCATATGACATGTAAAGAAAATACTACACTGAATATGTTCGTTCTTACCAACTGGGAACTTTTTAGACTGTGGATAAAAAGAAAAATTTCAAGTGCTAGGAAGAACAAACAGAAGGGAAGACATAAAGTTGAGAACTTCAGAAATTGCCAGAGTAAGACCTTAACTTGCCTTTTGCTTCTTTTTTTTCTTCTGTGTTTCTCTCCCTATATATAAGTACATGCAGTTCTCAAAAATGTCATTAGTATACCGTAGGTGAGTTCTCAGCCCCTTGTATATGACAGTGAAATGAATATTTCTTGTCCAACAGGTTTTGCCAGTGAAATAATATTTTAAATGAAATTTACAGTTGGGAGAAATGCCAACATTCATGTGGTTCAAGTTTAAGAATCTAGATGGTAATTTATCTGCATTTTGAAAGTGGAAATAACAGATCTTATAACTATTGCAGTAAAAAAACCACAGAACAAATTTAAAACCAGATGTTTTATTCCATCAACTTGCACAAAAAATATTATTGAAATAGATGTGTTCAGAAGGTGTTTGCCTGCTAGAAAGTATTCATGTATTCACTTAGAATATATCATAACACTTTATGTCTAGGACAGCTATAGAGAATATATACTCAGTTAATTATGTAAGTAGTACAGAGTGGAATGGAGGAATGAAGAATTGGCTTGAGGACTGATGTCTTCTGGCATCATGTATGTATCTTTTTCTCCTGGAAGTGACCTTTAAAATTATTGTTTTCCTTTCTCTGGTGGTAATCAAATCTTATTACTATGAGTTCCTTCCACATAAATTACATGAATAATGTAGATATGTCCACAAGCCAAAAATAGCTAAATTAATGTGAGGCAAGTATTGGAAAGTCAGATTCTTGAATACAGAAGCTTTGTATAGGCATTATAAATCTGGTGACTTAGATTGATGAAGATAAGCACACTTCTGATAAAAGGTGTTTCAAACTATTTAACTTTCTGTTTTGTTGGTAATGGTCAAGGAAAAAATCTTGCACCTATGAGCTTACGTCTTTGTCGTTACTACAATGCATTACTCAATAAAAATAAAATACTTAATAAAACTGGTTTTTAGCACAACTGTTCTATTGTTTAAACTTCTAACACCATATTTTATGGTGATAGTGTCTTCTTAAAAAAAAGCAAGGTTTTTTTTTTTTTTAAGTTTTTATTTTTCACCTGAAAACACCACAGGTACTTCACAAAATTTGAAGCATCAGATGCTTAACATTCTTGAGGTTAGACTAAGAGATGCTGGATCTCTAACTGACCACATCTTTCCTCATTAAATGATTGCTAGATTAAATATATATAGTGTTTTTCTTTTCTTGGTGTAATGGTGAGGCCTACAAATGACTCTCATTGATTGATTAGAAGATGGTTTTCAAATCTAAACATTAATTTTTCAGTTTACAGGAAGGTTATTTCTTGAGGTCTTTTATTCTTTGATGGTTTTAGCTGCAGACTAGAAAGTAACAGTGAAGAGTTTCTATCTCCTGGCAATGATTCTTGCTGAGGACAGGGCATTGCAAAACAAGGATGAACTCTGAAGGTCTGGCAAAGAACTTGGTGGACTGTGATACAACCTCAGTAGAACTCTGCTGACTCAAGGCAGCTAATTGAAAATTTATGTGATAATGTCCATCTATGGGATGTGGTTATGCTTTGAACCTCTTTGGATTGCGTTATTGTAAAACAGTACAGTCAGTATCTTTCTTTGACAGGTTCTTGTTCTTAAAAATTTGACTTCAACAAAGTAGCTTCTGAATATTGAAAAGATGTCAGCTTGAAATTTAATGGATCTAAAAACAAACTAGGAGTAGTCTTGAATACATTTGAAACTTCTTCTGTCATTTTAAGAAATGTTTACCAGTTCTTAACATAACAGGTAGTGAAGAAAAAAAATCTTACATAGTATGGCAATCTTTATTAATACAGTTACTTCCTTTTTTAGAAGATCACTATGTAAAATTTGGTTTTTAAAAAATTAACTGTGTTAGCATGCTATACTTCCCTGTCCACCCTTCTGCTGCCAGTACCTCTGTTCTCTCTTGTTCTTTCAAGCTATTTTGGACATCCTAAGGCATTTCTGTGATTCCATATTCCGTTTGTGAAAATTAGAGTTATAATTGATGCTGATGCAAGTCCTGTCCAGTTAAATCTGTGTATACATTTAATACTTACCAGGCATCGTACAGTATATCAGCAATTGCTCCACACCCAATAAGGAATGCAGTTTACTGTGCCGAGTAAAGTCATCATCAGGGAGATAGTACAAAGGATCTGGAGGCTGCTGATAAAATGTGTGGTTCATATTTTTCTTTTCCATTCCTTCTTTTCTCTCTGTTTCTCTCTGGGAGGCCACTTTAATCAAAATATGCTATTGAGGCTTATTTCAGAATTATCTCTTCTCCTCCCAAGTCCCAAATTGCATTGGTTAGGGGAAAGTTGATAATTTTCCCCAGAAGTGAAAGCTGGGGCACCTGATCTGGGAGTAGTTCTGTCTAGCTGGGTCTCTTTGCTCCTGGATGAGAAAAACACAGAGAGACTTGATCACCAGAAACTTTAATTCCTTGTTTTTCTTCTGTCATTAAATAACTTGCTAACAGGACTGCTAGTTTCCCCCCAGTCATTATACTTTGATAGTAAAAACCCTAGTGAAAATGTAATTATGCTGGGAAAAGCACTGGTACTCTTCTTTTCTAATTAAGATACTAATTTAGACGTGATAGTCATAAGAAGCTGTGAGAACAGCCAATCTCTTAAAGCAGAAATGTGAGAATGGATTGCAGTGAGCAGTTGATAACCTGTGGGTCGTGACAGCCATGTTCAGCTGCTCTGTCCTTGCCTGGGGGTCAGGGGTTCAAAGTGCTAGTTTGCTTCTGCAGCTTCCTGGTAATCCAGTGCTTTTCCAGCCTTTGTCCTTGCATGCCCTGTGCTGCTTGCGGGGTGCAGCAGGTGATGCCCGCGTTCCGCGGCGCTCGGCAGTGTCTTGCTGTGGTGGTTTGCGCTGGCTGCCCGCAGCGCTGCTTGGTGCGCTCACGCTGCGTGGCCTGGGGTTCATCTGCGCCTCTGAGCTCACTGGTGAGAGCTCTTCAGCTGTACTGAGCTCATTCACAGCCCCTGGGCCCAAGGGGTAGGTCGCAGGCATGGCACAGCTTGCTTCATTCAGTGGTTTAAATGCTGTTGGCCAAAAGGAAATCCTGTGACAGATACTGTAATTTTGCTGTGCTTTGAACCAAAAGCCTGGCAGATTATTCAAATGTAGCTCAGGGCTTCCTGTAGCTCAGTGTGCTCCTGTTCGTTAGGGAAAAGTATTGGAAGTGTCTCCCTGTGCTCTGACCTTTTGTAGAGGGGTCAGATGACAGTGAAAACTGGTGTGGGGCTTAGGTGGCTGTTCCTTGGCCGTAGGATTTCTAGTGGGAGTCCCTGAATTGAGGGACCAGCTGCAGAAAATAGCTGGACCATCTAAGCAGACTGGAGCAGCTTACAACTGCTCATCACTTAGGGTCTTATCTTTTCTCTATGCTAGTTTTTAAATGGAGGCATTAAAGCCTTGAGGAGAAGAGCTGAGCAGCTGCCAGCTGTAGTCTTGCTCTTTGAGCTGAACAGGTTGGCAGTGGAATATTAAGCTTTTCTGCAAGATAGGATAAATGATGCAAGTCCGCCTGTCCTCCTTTCCTAAGGATCTCTTTCCATTTATTTGATCTTGCTTTTTGATAACTGTGACAGCCAGTGTACAGGGGAGTGGTGCTATAGGAGATGGACTGAGGAGGAGAAAACATTTAAAAGTAAGGCGATCAGATATGAAAATATTACAGGCTGTGACCTCAGGCTAATGACATGATGCTTTTTCTAAGTTTTATTCCCCTTGAGCTTAAAAATTGATTTTTCCGAAGTGGCACTTGAACAGATTGAGCACAAGAGGTGGAAATAGGTGTCTCAACTGAGGGGGCTGGAAAGCTTAGTGGAACTGTTACTAGTAATAGAGAAAGCAGCTGGTATAGGCAAAGATACAGTGCAATGTCTCACAGATATTTTTTACTTGGGATGGTGTCAGGACATCAGGAACAGATGTCTGAGAGACTGAAAATGCCTACTCTGAGTTCTTCTGTTGAGTTTTAACTTTCATCAAATAATTCCCTCAACTGGATTTAATTACTAGAATGGGGAATTGCCTGTTTTTAACAGAAAAATAATAGAATTATGAAATTAATTTGGTTCTGGAAATGTGGAAGCTATTTCTGCTCTGGAAAGTTATTTATTTATTACCTCCATTTGTTCTGTGCTTATATTTTTGGTTTGTTGGTGGTATTGTCTTCTGTTAAGTGCTTGGATTCTTGGATGGGTCTCTTCTGTTTAAAAGAGTATTTTACACTTGTGAGTTGGTTTAGTGCACTCCCCTCGCACCTCCTTTCTGTACACATGTGCCAACAATGGGTTCAAAGGTTCACTTAAATTGTGTCGTGTTTATACTGCTGAAGGAAAAAATGAAGCCACCTTTTTGTATTTCCCTTCACAGGAAAAAAGTTCTGCTTCTTGAAATCCCTGCTATTGAATTTTTTCCTGAAATTCTTTTTGTGCATTGTTATCTGCTCTTTCATTCTTTCAGAGACTGCATAGTAGGCAAGCTGGCCACTGCAGTTCTAACAGCAAGCATGAGGTTTACACTTAGGGGAATCTAAGAATATGCCTGCAATTATTGCTGGTCTTTTAGTTTGATATCAACTTTTTTCTCCAACTAACTTGTGGGTTTTTTGGTGTTTGTTTCTATTTTTTTTTTTTTTTTTTTTTACTGTTCTTTTGTCATGCTGTCTGCTTCTCAGTGCTTGAAATGAAATGAAAAGCAGAAAAGAATGTCAAATGCTGCAGTGCAGGGCCAGTGTTAATGCTGAGGAGCGTGGTGAAGGCAGGTAGTAGGGTACCAAAGAGCACTGCAGAGCAGGAGTGACCTTCAATGTCAAATCTCTGTTAGGAAAGAGACTTACAGTTTGTGCTCCATAAAGTGAATGAATAATACTGCTTTACAATGTTTTACTTTGAGAAACAGTAAGTTTTTTGAAATGGTGGTTAAAAAAATGCATCTCTCTATAGTTCAGCTTTTCAGTTGGGATATTTCTTTATGGACTTTTTCCTACCTCTGCTTTTTTGCTTGAGCATTTCTGATTATAATCTGGATGTCTCTGATAAAATGAACAAGCGGAGTTATTTTTTTGGGGAAGGAAGAAGTGGAAATAAATGATATATTGTCTATTCCTGGTGTCAGGTAAGAGAAACTATCAGCTAAGGAGCAACATCTATTAAGACTGTTTGCAAAGAGTTCATAACATATGATAAACTAAAAAAAGACTACAGAGAAGTGGAGAAGTAGAGAAGTACTTAACACACCATTGATTTTTTAATCATCATTAGGGACAAGAAAAAAAGCTAGATGGAAGAAGTCTTTAAACTACAGTTATGGGAAAGGCATTGATATAAATTCTAGGTCTTTACTGAAGAGAACTTAGTGTGGTTGAGTAATTTTACTTGCTTCTGTTTTTTAAAGCTGGGGACTTCTGGTAACTGAAGGAAAACATGCTGCTTGTATCTGCTAGTTGAGGAAATGGCTAAGCTATAGCAACTTTCCTTCTTCCAAATCTCCATGTAGCATTTCATTATTATGACTGTGGAGTTTTATGAAGAAGTTTAAAATGTAGCCTAAATGTTCAGGCACTAAAAGTAAGATTTAGGGTTTCAGCTGTTACCAGAATCATTAAACTTCAAGTCTAATAGATATCTCACAGCTTGATGTTACTTCCTGTCACGTGAAAAAAAATCCTACTGTTTTGCTATATTTAATGCTGGTTTTTACCTTTACCTAAAGAGGAGAGCACAAACCTGGCCTGAGAGACTATAAAAATCTGAAGTTGAACGAGAAGCAGACTCTAAGAGATATTTTACTTATCTCATTAAGTTAGTTCATTGTTCCATAGTTTTATCTTTTCTAGGCAGGTCATTCTGCTTTATGCCATAGATAAGCAGAGATATTGTCAGCATGTTTAAAATAGATTAATTGTGTTGTAATATTGTCATTCTTGACCCAATTTCTTAAATACCCATTTACTAGTTTATTTCAAAAGGGAAGAATTTAAACTTTCCTTTTGAAGCTATTGGTCATAGTTGTTCATAGCTTAAAAGTTCATAGTTTCAGTTATGGCAAAGGAGTTATTTTGGTGTGGGAGGGTGGATTAGATCAGCAGTTCCCAAATTGATTTTAATAGTACCATGATTGTAGCTATAGGAATGACAGCACAGTAACTTAAAAAAGTTACTAGTGAGTTTGACTCTGGTAGAGCAGACTGATTGCTTTTGTATTAAGAATGGCACCAGATTTTTTTTGGAGGTACTTACCTGCCAGCTGATCAGCCACTTTGACTCTTCTCAGTCATTCAGTAAGATGCAACAGGGGATTTGACAGAAACATATGCAATGTAATGTAGGAGGCTCCTGAAAAAAAACGGGTTTTGTAATTTTAAAATGTGAGCACAGTGGAAACTAATTTGGCAGGACTGTTGGTGCTGAGTGGTGCAATTTGTTCATACTATTGGGTTTTTTGACTAAGATTCTTACTAGTAAAGTAGTTATTGTAGGGCAGACTATTTTTCCAGCCTGGGAGAAAGTATTTGCATGTAATTGGATAAAACCTTACTTGCCAGGAATTTGGGGTAGTTGAAAGATGTTCATGGGGCAAAAAATGAGCTTCTCTCTGCTTTCAAGTCAGGACTGCTATGTACGATCACAAATGCATGTGACCTTGTTGTGGATGAGTAGAATATGCACCTCATACATTTTACTGAGGCAAAATAATAAATTGACAGAGTTAAATAAATTTGATTGAATTAAAAAAGGTTTATCAGTGGTTTGACAAGGTTCAATAAGCTTGATGGCAAGGTTCACCTTATTAATAACTGAATGGTAGAAATATACAAAGGAAAGTTGAGATAGAATCACACTAGATTGATTCACACGTTGATCAGCAATACGAAGAGAGAGAAAGACCCTCATGTTATGCCACAACGTCCCTTTCTTTCTAAACTCCTTATGGAGAATATGTGGAGCTGGATCCAATCCTAGTCTCAGACTAAGATTGATCTGTAATGGAATTATCTGTACAATATCTATTATAATATTAAGCAGCTATGTGGATTAGCAGTGTTTCATTAGAGTTAACTCAGCATGCTATCAGTCTGTCTCCAAGACTCTGTCGCATGTAAGGGATCTCTCTGCTTTGTGTAAGGAAGGATCTCTTGGTCAAGAAAGGACTCTTAAACCTTAGATGCATCCCTGCTCGAGGGGAGAGTAACCTGGCAGTTAGCTGCAGTTCAGGGAGAGCTCCAGTTGGATCCATCCTCATATTTATGCAGTGAAGTAGCTGGCTGCTTGGCAATAGTGTAAAACCAGATGGGTGTCTTCATTTTAGCTGTTATCTTGTTATGTACTTCGATTCCTTGCATTTTTGGGTTTTGAAACCACCTTTTGAAATATTTTTTCTGGGGCACCTTCACTCCCTTGTATCTGAGGCAGCAGCTCACAGGTTCACCACAGGGCATGAGACTTGTGGCTTCTTAGCCTGTACCAAATTACGGCCTGGAGTCAAGTGTATCCTCGCAGACCTACAGCTGAAAATACTGACAATCCAGTGGTTTCCGTGTGATGTTTGTAGTTGCAGAGGAATTGTGTTTTTTCCCCTGCTGTATACGTGACTCTGTAAAGCCCCACTTCTACTCAAAGACTGACCTGGCTGTGTTATTCTGGCTCCAGTTCTCATTCCTGGATTGGCTGTACTAGGATGTGTTGCTGTGTGCTGCTGCTGGGCAGTGATGGGGACAGAGCAGGGGCTCTGCGGGACATGAAATAGGGGAAGGCTAGTTCAGCTGAACTAGGTTTTTAAAGAGAGGCTCAGTAATTCTTCCTTGAGGAAGGACAGAGAGAATTTACTACTGATTTCACTTGTGCTTTTTAAGGGCTACTTTTTTCACTTTGCCCAATTATGGGATGTAACGCTTTATTGAAATTTTGGGGGAACAGTTGCTGTTTGTTTTGCACCATTGCTGTGGACTGTGGTGTAAACATGTTTCAGCCTAAATCAAGCAGTTGGAGTTTGGAGATGTAAGTTGGACTCACATCATAAGTTTAAGCTCCTTTTCCCCCCCTTCATTTTAGTTAACTGATCAGAAAGGAATTATATATATTAAGAAATACCAAATCGACTGCATGTATTTTCTTTAGTAAAGTAGTTTAGAAATTGAATTGTTCACACAGAATGGAAGCAATGATAAGAGGATATCTGTGCTGATTTCCTAAGTCTTCATCCATGGAGATTACATAAAATGTGAATAAGATTAAATATAGTTTTTGAAAGGGTTTTAGTTTCCAGGTGAGTGTTACGTTCTTTAGAATTTCATATCAGTAACTTGAACAGAATTAAATATCTCTGAAATTGGTGAGAAGTAGCAAAACCCCTCAATTTTCTCTAACCTAATAATTAGCCTAATGTACATATAATCTGGTGCAGAAGAGTGATTTTCTCTGGATGGTGGTTGGAAGTCTAGGTTTTTTAGGCTGCAGTGTCAAATGATTCTTCAGACTTCCGTTTATTTAGTTTTAGGTAGATTTAATGAGAACCTTTTAACACATCCCATTGCTAAACTGTTCCACTTGTCTTCTCCTTCATCCCTCCACTTCATTTCCTCTCTAGATTGTCTCTTGCTTGTTGGCAGCAGAGGGGTTGTAGTAAAACTGATGTTCTGTTTCAATAAATTATGACCTGACTATTCTAATTAATTTTCAGCAACATGATTCTGTTGAAAACTTTTAGGTTGATGACATCTTTTTATTAAGACAGTTTATGAATCCTATCTAAGCTTCCATGTTTCATGTTCAAAAACAAAAAATGAGGGAAGAGTAAAGTAATAGTGAAAATAGTTCAGTGTTTTAGCTATTTAGTTCAATAATTACTATATACAAAATAGTGCAGTTGTTAGAATGGAATTTTAAGTAGAGGTGCATGTCTTTCCTCTGATTTTGAGGTTTTTGCAGTCTGTCTTAAAACAACTTAGTTTCCAGTAAGCAGTAAAAATGAATTTGAAAGAACTCCAATGGCCATTTTGCTTGCATTGACATTTACTCCTTTTTATTTATGTGCAGGTCAGCTCCCTGAAGATTCCTGACTTACCACTACAGGCTGGTATTGTTGAATATGGGACTATATTTGCCTGTGAGGAACATTAGGGTTTACCTACATAGATAATTTCCCTGGTTTTTAACGTGGAGACAGAGGCCAAATAGTTTCAGCTGAGACAACAGACTCCTTTTGTCTCTGTAACTGGCTTAAGATACTACTTGAATGATACTCCTAATTTCTGTACTCTCATTGTTAAATTGAGCAAAAAGCAGTACTTGAAAGTAGCTGAACTACTCTACAGCTACTCTAATTGAAGCTAGAGTAGTCTTGTAATTTGAGCTACTTCTATTTGCAGACTTTGCTGTCTGTTTTGTGGTCTGATTGCCTGAATAATTTGCCTGATAGTCATGCCTGGAGGTGTTAGGCCATCTCTTGGTTTGTCATCCACTGCTTGTCTCCTTCTACACGTCAGCATTTGTGCTGTTGTCCAGGCTCATTCCCCGTGCCTTTGTTGTTTGTTTCATTAATATTTCAGTCCCTGAAAGTATTTTATCTCCAGGTGAAATCCTAACTAATATAGGCTTTGGCATAAAAACTCGGGGTCATACTGGTTTTCTCATAGCTGAGTGCTTTTCTGTAGATGGTCTGTAATTCTTGGCAGCAAAAGAGAGCTCCAAAAAATCCACAGGTGTCTGAAGGTGCTTCTCCTAGATGGGACATAATATTCGGTAACAGTAGTGCTGGGTTAATTCTTACCAGTGAGGGATGCAAGTTGTTGAAGAGAGGGGAAGACTTGGGAGGTCCAAGTCAGGGAAGCATAAACCAACTTTACCTCTGCAAATATGGGTTCAATTCATCACTAGTACACCATAAGAGGGAAGTGATGTGGAAGATAGTGTGTGTTAGACACAGGGTGACTCTGTGAGGGTTTACTGCATCCTTCATACGTTTTATGACCTTCTAGTAGTGTAGTTCAGAGGGCAAGCTCTGGTTGCTGAGGTGGAGGAGAGGGTTGTGGGGATATTTCAACTGAACATAAGTTTTTTGTTCAATGGCCTTTTTCAGGGGTGCTTGTGTTTGGGATTGCTAAAATTTAGTAGCTGCAAATTTTAGAGAATTTGGATTACAGATGACAGTACTTTGAGATAAAACTGTGATTTAGACCTGGCTGACTCACACAACTTCAGTGGGTTGTGGTTTTCTTTAAACTCTGTTGCGTGGTAATGCTGATACAAAACCAGCAATTCCAGGCTCTGAAGCAGTGTGTTGTGGGGACATTATGTTAGGTGACTGAATTTGCTGCGAGTCTCTCATTATGTTTCATAAGAACCAGGCTGTCAAATGAATATATTTGATTTGTTTGTGGATGTTGTAATAGCAAGTAGCAGAAAGACCAAGCAAAGATGTTCTGGTTTAGGGCAAATTCGGAAGGAAGTTTCCAAAGGGGTCCCTCTAGAAAGCAGATTCAAGTGGCCCCTCCCCTGACTGGTTCAGGAAAAGATTTCCTTGGAGAAAAGTGGGAAAAACTGTTTATTTAACGAGGAAAGTATTCACAAGCATAAAAAAATTGATAACATTAAGCAATAAAATGATAAAATATCTTGCTGTTTTGAAGAGAGATGGCAAAATTGAGGAAGTCCTTGTTGTAGGGTGCCGCTTGGCTCGCTCAGTCTATTATCAGTCCTTGTGCTGGAATATGCTGTCTTGGACCCCGATGGGCCATAGGTGTGAGCTCCCGGTGTTCTTCTGGGTTTTCAGTCCAGAGCAGGGCTGATCAGTTCTGAGAAGAAGAAAAGCCACGTTCTGGGGAAATTCTGTGCCTCTAGCTAAAAAAACTAACTAAAAGCAAAGGAGAGCTCTCTCCTGCTGTCCGTGCTGCAGACAACACAGTCTGGGAGCAGGAGTGTGGAGGAGTGAGTGCAGTTTCTGAAAACAAGCTCTGTGCTTCTTCTCCCCCTTTGTTCTTGGAACCAGTCTTAAAGGTGCAGAACTTAATATCCAGCATAAACAGAGCAGACAGTTGGGGATACAAGCATTGTAAAGTCACCCCAGGACAAAAGGTCACATCTTCTCTAGTTGGTACGTGAAATCTCCTGCAGGGTGTGACGAGTAGCAAATGGAAATCTCCATATAATACTGCCCTTGGTCAAATCTCACTTCATTATTGATTTGTCTTCATATATTACCATCTTGGAAATGTGTTCTCTGTGTGTGTACATGCCCCTACTTAAAGGCGAGACTGTTGAAAGAGTAATACATAGTAGTGTCAGTCACTGTTGGAGTCCTTAGTGCTCTGAGCAGCTGCCTTCCCAGGGGCTGCCTTCAGTGCTGCCTTCTTTTTGATTACTTTCCTTCAGATTCGGTATTTAGTTTGTTGGAGAGTTCTATTTTTTGGTATGTTAGGCAAACTTCTAAGCTGTTTATTTAATTCTGTATTTTTATTATGTATTTTGTGAAAGATGAAGGGGTGCTGGGCACCAGGCAATTTTTGATGTGTCGTGTGCTTGCCAAACCTATCAGATCTTTTGAAACGTATTACAGAAAGTGTCAAGCAGAAGAGTGACATGTTTTTTCAGAAGGTTTAATATTGCTGTATCGCTTGTAATTTTGGTGGGGTTTTGTGTTACAGAAAAGAATAGGCAATAAGATTCCTGGCATAACTGGTGCGATTCTGGGAGGGGTTTAAAGCTGTGTGGTAATGCAGCTGTTTGCAAAGCAGCCGTTTTGATAACTGCTAATGTGAGTAGAGGGATTTACAAATACTAGTATGTAAAAGCTTCTTTCACGAGCTGGGTATAATTGATTGTCTCATTACATATCTATATATATATATTCTTTATTTTGGGGAAGAAAGATTTCTTTTTTTCTGATTTTTATTGTGTGTGTGTCCCCTCCCAAAGTTTAGGTTTGAGGGGGGCTTCTTGTGTGTTTTCGCTTTTGGATTTTCTTGGTAGGTGATTTGTTATGAAAACAGAAGAAAATTAGTTTTTGTCGTTTACTCACTGACCCTCACCAAGTTTGGTAATAAGTTCTTCTAACAGTTGTTACTCTGGGTATTCTTAAGGTACTTTGCAACTAGAATATTCCTTGACTAACTTCACGCATTCTGCTTCTTTGCATCCTCTTGAGGATGCCTAGGTGAAAGCTAAACATCTGAATGTAAAACCTAATTTAGCTAGATTTAGGGGTAACAGAAGAAAGTGAAGCACTTGATTTCTGATAACTGCCTTGTTTAGTGGTGGGATTTTTTTGCTACTTGAGACAGGCCAGTACTGCACACAGACTTGGAGCAGAGAAGCAGTTGTCCATACAGGCTGCAAAGTAGGTGTCTGTAATTTTACTTTCTCAAAGGAGCAAAGCCTTGCTCCTGGTTAAAGTGGAAAGGTGGGACTAGGAGAAGATGAACCAGATGGCTTCCTTCCTTTTGGTGTCCAGATGATTGCAAACAGCTCCTGTGGACTTAGCTTTAGTGAGAACTGATTTAGCTGCTAAGCCTTGTGTCATGCACGCTGCCTTCCCCTCGGATGGGGAATGAAGTTGATTTTCTAACTAACTAATTTTCTTGTGTGTGTTTCCTTGATCTTGTTTTAGAATCTCTCACAGACTTGTGTCTTTCTGAAGGTTAACGTACTTTCATTTCATGCAGATCGTTAGAAGTGTAACTACATGTACATGTAAGTACATGTAAGTACTTGGTTCTTGTTTTGTTTTACGTCTTGTTTTGTTTATTTCTTATGGATGAAAACATATCTTCCTGCCTGGAAGCTCTTTTTAGTCTGTGACCTGAACTGAGCTGGGTAATAAATTTCCAGAATTAAAATTACGGCAGCCCATTTATTCCCCCAGTTATGTCCCTTTTCCCTTGACCTGCAGTACAAAAATTTGAGTCTGCTTAATTGTTAAGTAGTAGTGAATTCTGAACAAAAAAGGAAAAGGAAGGCGGCAAGGATTACTAAATGACACAAAGTAGCATTGGGCAGCCAGCCAGTGTGATGGGCTGTAGGTGCCCAGCAATGGGTGTCCATAATGGTATCAAACTCAACCATGGACCTTTTGTTTATGTTTGTCCCTAAGTTGCGATTGCTGTCCCTCAGCATGGCCATGTTGTACTGAAGCATAGATTAGTATGATGAATGTACTTCTCCACAATTCTCTATGAATTCAAAGCTTGATGGGTACAAATGGAAGGCGTTACTTTTAGGCCTGTTCTTCCTCCCTCTTTCCTAAAAAGGAACCCCTAAGCAATTTTTTATGTTTATCCTTACTGTAATCTCTTTTTCCATAAAATCTGGGCAACATATCCATTTGTCACTGCAGAGAAGTTCAGACAGTTGAAAATAATTGGCATTGTAAGCAGAGGTTGATGACCTGATGAGCTGGTCAGTAGCAATTGTTTCTTCACTGAGAAGGAAGTGACATTCTGGTTCATAAAGAGGGCTTGTTGGCACTTGACAAGACAGGGAGGGAGATTTCTCTTAATATTTTATTTGTGTGAGAATTCTGTGGATGTTAAAGTCATGAAGGGCCTGGTCAGCAAAAACAAGCTGTTTATCTGTTAGCTGTGGATAGTACTTCCTCTGTTTCTTAAGTGCATTTTAGATGCAGAACACTTCTAAAAGTATCCAGCAAATTGTAGTTCATCTTGACTGAATTCAATAACACTAAAAAATTACTGTTCTAAAAATTCAGTTTTCATACAGGGATGCTCAAAGTCGGTAAAGCTTTTAATGAATACTGTGGTTCTTAATGCTTTCTTATGTTAGAAAATGATAAATTGAGGAACCTCAGTGCAGAAAGGATGGAAGAGTTACTGAAATGTGAGGATGTTCTCCTGATCATCAGTCTTTAAACGACAACTTTGGAGATAATTTTTAATAATAAAGTCCTTGTCTGTCGAATGTGTGTGTGCTATGCTTTATCTTTATTGGCTTGAATAGTTCCATTTATTTTATGGTTTAAGGTAAAAGGGAAAAAAAAATTGTTGTATAAATGTGGTGTTCAGGATGTCCTAATAAGATACAGTTTCCTAAAAATGAAATATTTCTCTGTGACATCTCATTCAGTTACTAGAGCCATAAGTTTTGCTTTCCTTTGGCACAGTAATTTACTTTCTACCCTACAGTTCTTACCTATTTTAAAACTACTTCTTAAAAAAAAGGAAGAAAATTGCAGGATAGTTTGATTCCTTATTCTTGAAAATCTTCCTTTAGAGGGTTTTGGAATCAGTGAAGAATATGTACTGGCAGTGACTGGGGGAGTTTGGAATGGAGCAAAAGGAAAATGTGTTTGGAAACTCAGAAATGTTGGGAACGGTAGTTGGAGGAGAAGGTAGTGAAATTCTTCTGTTGTGAGCTGCATCTGGTTTTGAGTTAATTTGGTGCTGAAGTGTGGAGTAGAGCATAGTATTTGTCACATTGTCTAGAATGATGAATTCAGCAGTCTGAGAGGGGAAGCTACATGAATTGTTACTATTCCAATGTGGTAGGGATGGTGATGCTGGCTATCAGGGTTTTAAATCTGTGCGAATACTGTTCTGTTTCAAATGAATGTATTTGACTTAAACAATTTGCATTTTTATGGCTAAAGCAAAATAAAAAGCAGATCATAAAGTATGTATTGTGAGACTGGCTTAGAAGAAAAGATGTCTGCAGAAGACCTAAAGCGGTGTATTAGAAAGAAAAGTTCCTCTATGCATCGTTGGGTGATGGGGGGAAAAAAATCCCCAAAAAGGTGAAACAAAGCTAGCCTGCTGTAGAAACAACCCAGCATCCCTCTCCATCCAGAAGTACTTGCTGTGTTAGGTCATAATATAATGAAAACATTTTTATTGTTTGGAAATTATGGAAAATTGGGAGATGTTTGTCTTCAGTCAGAAGGATTTGTCTGTGCTAGTGTGCAGTATTTGGACATCCATACCAATTTTAAACATAAAGTCTGGGATTAGACACAGTCCAACTATAAAGCATGGACTCCAGTGTAGGATGCCAACACAAGGACATAATTAATACAATGCTGCTTTCCAGAAGAGTTGAGGTTGTTCTAGAGGATGGAGTCAAACGTTGAAGATTTGACTGGGACTGTACTTGTCCAGCTGCAAATGTCTATAAAAACCCTCTGTCCCATTGTGGATTCAGACTGGAAGTTGTACAAAATCTGGTCCAGAAAACTGACTTAAGTGGGAAAGAAGGGTGTAAGGAGTATTCAACTTGCTAGGAATGCATTACACAATGGAAAGATTTAGCAGTCCTACACTGAAAATTTCTTGGGATTACAGAGTAGTGGAAACATGGGTTCAGATGATTGGTTTCTGAGATGTTCTGTTCAGAATGAGGGAGGAAAAGGAGAAACTTGTTTTGAGGTGCTTTTTCTGTTGGGAGCATAATTTTGGGTGCGCTGCAGATTTCCATCCAAGTGATGGCTTCAAGGAGCAGTGCATCATGTGATGTGTAATTGAATGATGAAATACACAGAAATGTGATTTATTTTTTATTACTTATTTACATAAGTATTCATTTCAACTGGAGATTATGGGAAATGGTTAATTTGAATGGAAATGGGAAAATTAAAATTCTTAAATGCAGTGAGGTGAGTAAATTATGTGAGAAATGTTCATATCATGTGCTTCTGATACTTATAAGTGGCTTTACAAATCTTTTAAAAAAAGTCTTTATTGCCTCAAATCTGTTATACTGCTGAAATGTCAATTTTTCTCATGGAAGACCTGTTAAGCTGCTGGATTTTGTTGACAGGCTCTAGTGGTAGAACACTTTAATCTCCTGCTATGCTACCGGCATTTTATCACTCTTTAAAGCATAGTCATTGCTTTTTCTTAAACTCTTCTTGAATAGGGAACTAATAATAAATTATTGTAATACTATATAATTATATGAATGTGTTATAATTATTACTCTAATAAATGCTCATATTAGTGGAAGCAAACCCAATCGAAATACTTTATTACTGCAGTGTTTGACCCTTCCCTTCTAAGAATTCAGAAGGCAACATGTTACACTTTGTAGCATATCATGCATGTTCTGCTTGGCATTTTAATTTTTTTTTTTAATCACTATGAATGAATGAGTGACTGGATAAAGGCATGGTGAAACACAAGTGTTTAACTAAGACAGTTGTAGAATTTATAAGACTTAGGATTTATGCAAAGAGGGCATTAATTTTGAAATATGGGAAGTAAAAGAGAAATAAGTTGTCATCAGGCCATATTGACAAACTTCTGGGTGACTTAAAATCTGACAGTTCTGGTAGTGTCAGACATTAGCTTTGCAGAGTGTGGTGAATGTTGGTAATGGTTCTGCATTTGGTAGGAATCACAGAGGGGGAGTATCCTGATGGATGCCAGGAGCTTCAGGGAAGCTGGACCAGAGGATCAGGAAGGTTTGAGTCTCTCAGTGGATTTGAATCTGAACTGAGAAATTCATTAGCTTTTCTTTTGTGAAATAGCCTGTGTTTTCTTGCCTGTAATTTTGCATGTCTATTTTGAACTGTGCTTAAGCAGTTAAAACTGCTTAAAATATGCTTAAGTGGTGATCTTATACCTTACCTCTAGATGGAGTCTTTTAAAGACTATTAATTAAAAAAAAAAGTTATTCTGGCTTTAGAATAACAGAAAAATCCAACTGTCTTTTGGAAGTGTCTTTCAGTAACAGTTGTTTCACAGTTTCTCTATAGCACTGATTTTTTGTATGAGAAGTATGACACAACTGGACTCTGCTACCTTCTGGCTGACTATTTTCTAAAGAGTGCATTTGTTCTAATCACTGGTATCTGAGATTTAATTACAGAAATATGACGCCATGGGTAAATGTGAACATGGCCAGTAAAGAAATAAGGATGAGGTGGCAAGATGAATCAGTTGTAGAGAGATTAGTGCTGTTATTTCCCTGGTAGGCAGAACAAATGACTTTTAGAAGTTAAAAGAAAGCTCTCTGTCCTTTTGATTCAGCTGCACAGCGCTTCTAAAATGGGACACGTACCCTTTTCTTCTCTTCTGCTTTGTATGTGTAATGCTTTTCCATCCTTGGTTAATGAAAGACTCTGGTCTTCATTTCTTCTGTGTTTCTGTGATGGTCTGAACTGGGTCATCATTTTGTCTGTGATGCGAGAAAATGTTTTTGAAAGCTGCTCCTGTTTTTCCTATCTCTTTGTGTTCCTCCCTCCTCCACCTCCTTTGTATGAAGCCTTGCACTGCTTGATTTGACATTTAATTCCTTATTCCTTCTCCTGGCTTTTTCTATCCTTTTAGCAGTTTTCAAAGTGTGTTATCTCCCCGCTTCTTTTGTGAGGCTATCCTTGTCTGTGCAGTTTATTCTTGTCTTTTTCTGTGATACCACTGTGTGAAAGGTGAAGAGGGGAGTTGCACATCAAACCATAACCTTAGAAAAGGAAATGCTTGATTCTGTGTGATGTGAACAATGTCATGGCCAAGATGCTTGTGAAAAGTTCCTGGTTCTTTTGGGACAAGAAAGAAGGCAGGATACTTGTGGGTGATGTGACGGCTTTCAAGAACTACTTACCTTTTTCTTTCTTAAAATTACTGCTTGATTTCTACTGGAAACATTGCTTTGCTTTTAGAGGCTTCTAAGACATCATCACAAAGAACCTAGGGTACAAGGCCATTGATGATGTTCTACTTTTCTGAGACTGTACACAATTGGTTGTGGTTGGCTAGAAATTCAGTTAACACTGCTACTGTAGCGGTGATAACAAGGATGTGGAAGGATGCTGTCTCTGTGTTTGGGAATTTGCAGAAGTTACTGCTGTCTGATGTCATTATGCTGGTAAAGGTATATTCTGTACTCGAATGGCTGGTTTCCTTCCCTGGGGTAGCTTTAAGCCAATGCAAAGCCCATTTTTGTGGAGCTTACAGTCATTCTGGGAGTGCTTTGCTGGTCTAGCACGCAGAAGTTTCTGAGCTGAAGTGCTCGTAGTGTTTATGTAACTTAATAGATTCTGCTCTAATAGACTCTGAGGAACTTTTTTCCTCAAATCCTTTGGTCTTAATAGGAGAAGAAGAGACTTTTTCTTGACTGTTTCTTTTTTTCTTCCTTTATTTCTTTCTCCTCTAGCTGTCATTCCTCCTTTTGTTAATTGTGGAGCTGTACTTAAGTAACCACAATGGTGATTTCCAAGGTAGTAATCGATTAAAAAATGGCCAAATAACAAAGGCTGAAATAAATTATTTGTGCCTGAACAATGAAAGGACAATGAAATTGTAATGAGGATGGCACAAACTCGGAATGAACATCACTGCATATAAAGTCTAGACTTGTTTGCTGAGCTCAGAGATGATGGGGAGAAACATTAGCTGTAGGGTCAAGCTGCTGAATAACTTTCTCAGGGTCATGGCATCACTTCTGTCTAGCGCTCTGCTTTTTCTCTTGAGTATGTAACAGGTATTACCAAAATATCTGGGAAAATGAGTATGAGCAACACTAAAATTTACTACAAAATATGCAAGTCTGACTTAAAAAAAAAAAAAAGAAAAAGAAAAAGAAATCCAGTTCTGATGTTTTCCTCTGCAGTTAAGTGCATTTTCTCCTGCTAAGCAACCTGGAGAGAAAAAATTCTCTTTAAATGGAAGAGTAGTATTGTAAAATCATTTGAAAGTCAAACACAACAGGAGAATTATGAACTGGTGCAAGTCAGTAAGGTAATCTGAAATTTTGGCAGTTTCCTTTTAGGGCATCCGTTTTTTTAACACTTCCATTGATGCTGTGGTTGCCATTCCTCTAGTCCTTCTTTGTGTCCCAGATAACCTGTAGAGGGAAGGGGAAGCAATGTGCTGCATGGTTACAAAAGGGAGGCTTTCTGTTTGTTTCTTGAGGGAAAGGATGCAGAAGTGCTTATGGGAGATGGAGTCAGGGCACAAGTGAAGGGTGTAGTGATGCACTAACTTAAAATTCTTTGAGACAGGGTTAATCTGTAACAATTGAAAGAGAATTTGATCTTTGCTCTGATGCAAAGGCAGCGGCAGTACAGAGTTAAGCGTAACTGCAGCAAAGGAAGGAGTCGCAAGGAAAATGTCTGAAACTCTGTAAGTCATAGGCAATAACTGCTTGCATCATGTCCAGATTTATTTGGTGTGACTAAAGAGAGGAGCAGACCACCACCAATAACTGTAGGCTGTGGGGACAACATTGGAAATGTTCTGTGATGGGAAAGGTTAGAGATGTTCTGCATATGGGGATATTGTGAAAGAGCTAAGACAAAATGTGGTAACTTGAGCAAATTTGGGATCTACAAAGCTACAGAAGTCCGAATAATCACAGTAATTTTTGAAATACTGTACACAAATTCATATGACCTGTGGTAATCTTACCTTAGAGGAGTAGTCACGAATAGTGTGTATTACAAATGTCCATGTTAGTGGGATTAGCCAGATTGTTGGGGGTGGTTTTTTAGAAGCAGCTAAGGGGGGTAGCCTGCATTTGTGTGATTTTTGTTCTAGTTGAGGGTTGTAGTAGACTGACCTTCATGTGAGCCAGGAGATTGCTGTCTGTGCCTTTGTGGTCAAGGGTTAATGTTAAATTGTTCTGTGTAATAGCATAGGAGATTTTCAGAGGGAAATGGAATTTAGGATCTGTGCTGTTGTGCAGGATGGGTTTATTTATGGAAAAAAAAGAAATGTTTTCAACTCTTGAGGCTGACACACCGACTTTGAAATGCCTTCACTTTCATTTAGTGCACTTGGGCAACCTAGTTAGTTTATTTCTTGTTTGTATGGTCTTTCAGTCCTAGGTGTTGGTTATTGTGAAACAGCTTGTGTTAGGAATAAAGGAATAAATCATCTACCCCTGAAAAACCAAGCCTAATAACAATACCTTATAAAATCGTAATTACAAAAATTACTTTAACCTCATTTATATATTTACGATCTTGATTTAAGATCAATCTGTGCCCTTTGTTGGGTAAATACATGAAAAACTTCTGTGGAAATACTATATGCTTGTAATTTCCTTCAACAGGTATTTTGTGCTGGACTTTGAGACGGGGATTCTGCAGTATTTCATGAATGAACAAACTAAAAACCAGAGCCCGAAGCCACGAGGAGCCTTGTCTTTAGCTGGAGCTATAATATCGCCCAGTGATGAAGTGCCACACATGTTGGTGGTCTACTCTGCTAATGGAGAGATGTACAAGTTAAGAGGTACAGTGCTGCTCACAGGGACAGCTGACTTGGTCTTCTCTTCCACTCCTGCTTCTGCATCTGTTTCTTCATGTCTCAGTTCTCTTTTACTTCCCTGTGCTGTCAGAAGGTAGTGGCTATACAGCTCTGTTATTACATAGTATGTTTTAAAACATGGTGGAGTAATCTGGAGTTAAGTACATGTGACTTTACAATGTACAGACTTTCAGGGCTGGAAGGTAATTCTAAGTGGCTTCTGTAATCTGCCACGGTGGCATTTTGATTGAATGCTATATCTTAAATTCCAAAGGAAGAAAAAGCTGTTTTCATTGCTGTCATATAACAGCATAACATTTGTTTTCTAGTACTGTTCTTCCCTGCCACCATCCTGCAGATAATGTGCAGTAGTGAATCTAATGATGGGTCAGAGAAGGGAAAAATGCCAGTGAGAGGCTGCTAATATGTTCTTACCAGTCTTGGAGTAATTGAATGCACCTGTAATATAAAATTTTCCCTTCCCTTGTTCCAAATTCTCAAGTACAAGACAGACAATACAGGATATATAGGAATACTTTGGAATATTTACAAAAAGGGAAGACAAAAAAACCAGAAAAAAGGCAGTGTTCTGATTTTAAGGTATTTTCAGTATGGTTGATTGATCATGATGCTTCCAAATCAAACTAATTTATAAAAAAAATAAACTGTTATTAAAAAAAATATATACATAATGCAGAAGTATTCTTAGTTTTATTCTGACCACAGTTTGTCAGTTGTCCAGTGGGACTGAGCTTGCAGGACTCCCCTGTGGTACAGTGTGTTGCTCTTTCCTACACAGAACTGAATTCAGAAGCAACCAGGGAGAGTTTGTTAAAATGCTTTGAAAGTTGCACAGCTAGAAATCATGAACAGTTGTTGTTTCTTTATGCTTTTCCCATCACTTGAAATTATCAAATGCTTACAATATGCTGCTTTTAATTTAATAATGTCTGTGAATTTGATTAAAAACAGTAAACAATTTTTATGCTGAGTCAATTACCATTAAGATACTCAATAGCAGAGGAAGTAAGAGAAAATATTTACTGAAATTATCAACTCTGTATTGCCATTTTAATGAGGAATCCTGTAGTAGTTTAGGGAAAAAATACTCTCTCTCCTAAACAGACTCACTATGTTACACAGGAGCCATCTGATAGCAGATAAACTCTTCAGTAATTTTTAAAGCTGATTTTTAAAGATGCATGGGGAGAAATCGTGATTTTTATTCCTGTGTCTTTAAGTTGCACATAAATAACGTGGGTTTAGAGAGAGATTTAGTTAAACTCCATTAAAAGAGACATGCTTAAGTATCTGGGGAACTGGTAGCTTGTTGGTGGCTGATTGACAACCTGAGTGTAGAGCTTTTATGGATTTAAATACTGTGGTGTGGCCCTTGTCCATCACAGACAAGTAAAACAAAAGTGGATGAAAAATTTTGAACAAAAATGTCTTCTTGAGGTAGGTGGTTTTGCTTTTACTAACATGTGGAGGAGATAACTATGAAGAAGACTCATAAGCTTATTTTTTCCAACTGGCCTCTTAAGTACAGGTTTAGATGTGTTGCACTGAAAAACTGAAGTGTTCTTATGTTGCATAAATTAGGATTTATACTGCATCCTAATCAATAATTAATCTTTTCCCCTCAGCCCTGCTCAGTCACCTCTTGTGCAAAAAGGAGGATTGATTTATGTGTGATAGCCTGCATTTTCTTGTTTCTGTTCTAGCTGCTGATGCAAAGGAGAAACAATACTGGATAACTCAACTTCGATCCTGTGCCAAACATCACAAGGAAAGTGATTCTAAGGTAAATAATTAAGAGTGAGAAGTAACTGTTATGTTTTAAATGGAGCAAGTGAAGAGCAGTATAGCCTGGATGATTGGCTGCTGTAATTAGGGGGTTGATGTTTAGAGGGCTTTGAGTAAAAGCAGCAAGTTGTCATTTGTCACTAAGTGGAGCAGGCTTGTCAGTTTGGGTGATCTGAATAAATATTTTCCTGTTTATGACGAATTGGTGAAGTGCATGGTTAATTGAGTGGCTGAATCAAACATTTATTAATAAATACCATTTTATGTCCTGATTAGTATTTAAAAGTATTAAGTAATACAGTTTTATTTAATTTTATACAATTTAGTGACTTTTATTATAGGAAGCTCCAGATAGATGTTAGCAGCAGTCATTCTTCATCTTCTTTACTAAATTGGAGAGAGCTCATCATATGAAGATTTATGTTATTTACTTCTCTTTTGAACTAATTGTCCACAATTTTTGTCCTCAAACAGCTAAATATTTTGGGCAGGTAAAAAGACCAAGTGTTTAGACTTGAATGATAGCAAAATGATGGGTTGAGGCTGTCTCTGACCTCCAAGTAAAAATGGCTTGAATTGTGGTACCAATAAAACCCTTTTTGAAGGAGAATTAAGTAGCTTGAGTATTTCATTACTTTTAAAATTTGTACTCATTGGAATTCTATATAGTTTGTATATGGATGTGGGCCAGTATTACTCAGAAAGTGCAACTCTACTCAAACAGGGTACTCTTACAATTGCTGTTCATTTGCAGCTCCTGTGCTAGATCGTGGTGCCAGCTTTTTATACTCAATTGCCATCAAGGAGTTATTCCTCAGTGTGTTTTCTGGTCACTTCATAAATGCATTTAAATATTTAGCATCTGTAATTTAACTGTGATGAGGTGGTAAAACTGCTGTTCAGTATATATGTTAGTGGAGACTTGTGCAGTGGCATATTGGTTCTTGTGCTTCTACACTATATTAATTTTCATAGTATTTCTTAAAACTTTTTTTTTCTAAATTTTTTTCCTGCTTGTGATAAATTATTCTATTTTAATAGCAAAATCTCATTTAGAATGGCAGTAATTTAGTTAACGCTGATCCTTGTGGAACTGAAGTTGGGATCATATTTTCTCCTTAGGTAAAAACTGTTGCACTTAGTAATAATTTCTGTTCAGACTACCTTTCCATGTTAAGCTCCTTCTACAGGAGTAGTATCTACATATTTTGTTCTGAATTAATTAGTGTGTCAAGAGAAAAATCTCGGTGTTACAACAATGAAGATAAACAGTAGTGGTCCAAAGAAAGCAAACAAAATTTTTGAAATTATCAGGGAAAAAAAAAAGGGCTAATACCTAGACTGCTCTAACTCTGTCAAATACTTGTAATGAATACTTTTATTAGTCCCCTTCCATTTTTGAAATGAAGTGCTGGAGTGGGGAAAATGAAATACTTTTCCTCACATTTGTTATTCTTCTGTACAGGATGAACTCCGTGTGATGGAATTTGTCTTCATTGTAGTCTTTTTTCTGGTGATGACAATGGAAAGGGAAAATCAGTATAGTAAGTGCTCTGCAGTGGCTGAACATGAAGTATTTGCTAGCTGTTAATAATAATATTGGTATGGGGAGCCTCAAAGAAAGGAGTTGAAAGCAGACAAAACAAAAACCTAAAAAAAAACCCTTAAAAAAAAAACCCTCAAAAGGACATGAATAGAAAGTGGAGAATATTTTGGGATGCTTTGGATGCCAAAACTGTTTATAGATTTGAAAAGTGTTTGAAAAGCAAGATTTTATTAGAAAGTCTCGACTAAATGAGTGGGAGGCGAGGCTAGTAAATACAAAGACAGTTTCTGTCACAGAAGACCTAAGGCACAAATTTTAGAAACAGGAATGTTTTAGAATGGGGAGCGTCTTACTGGACTAGTTGTATTCTTGCATAGTGACCAATGCTCCTGGTTCCCATGCTCATTGTGCAAGAAAATAAAGGATTTCCTTACCTGAGGGGTGGTGGACATATGTAGCAGAGGAACTAAATGAAAGAGTATTTCAGATAGTAGGAAGAGGGTTCTTGCATTTTTCTTAAAGACTGATGAGTTACAGAAACTTGGCACAGGAAGTTGGAGTATAGGTGTATTTTGGAATAGATATGTTTTAATTAGCTTGAATCTGTTGAGTGTAAAATAGAAATGCTGAAGAAAACTATTTTTCTTAGTTTCGTGTTACAAATCAGGCTAGGTCACTTTTCACTTGAAATGTTTGTTAGTGAAGCACTTTTAATTCTCTGCTTTTGTAAGCCATGGAGCAAATAGAGAATATCTGTCTTCTGTATTTTTAAAGTTAACAATCAAGAAAATAAAATGTCGGGAATTTATGTGCTTCAGCTGAGACCACTGATGACTCTACTTCTTACTCCAGAAGTGGACTGTACTTGAAGCAATTTTGTGCTTACCTGTTCCAATAAAGCTTTCTTGTGACAAGATTTATCTCTTATTTTTAATAGGATTTTTTGCTTTTCCCCCTCCTATCTTCTCAGTAGTAGAGTATTAACTGAGAAGCATATTTTACCTGGCTTTAGCATTGCATATAGTGCTAACTTGAATTTCATCTACAAGTAATTTTTAAAACTTCTCTCTGCTTTTCTTTATAAAAGGAAGGGATCAAAAGCATGAATACTACAATAATTAGACTTTGAAGATCAGATATTGTATACAAGGTAGCAATCCTTCACAGAAATTCCGGAAACTAGATTATAGAAATTATAGAAGTGCTTTTTTTTCTTTTTTTTTTTCCTTCCCTCAAAGTTTCTTACTTCATATCCACTGCCTGGTAGGAAGTAAGAGAAGCAAGAACTGCTTCATTTCTTTGTGATTTTTTTTACTTGTGGATGATGGTACTTTACGCTAAATGATTATTAGCATGGGAGTGGAAACATGCTCTTTAAAATATTTAAATCTACATAAAAGAGCATTCTGCTATTTTTAGCCACCTTACTGTTTCTTTTATGTTTAGTTTAGGGTCTGGAATTACATAGAAAGGTCTGTAATGACACAGAGATGGGTATACGTTTGACTGACTTTTGCAGAATCGAGGACTTCACAAAAATCTGTATTTTTGGGTTTTGTTAGAATACCATTGATAGGACTGTCACGATGTGATTTGTTATTCTGCTGGCAGCAGGGCTGGATCTCTTTATTCCTCCCTCTCTGTGTGCTTTAAGGGCTGTCGTAAGTGAAAACTGCAAGTTATCTGTCTCTCATTGAATAGGCAGATACTCATGTGTTCTGGGTTTCTGGAATTTGAACAGAATCCAAGCTCTGTCTCTGCTGGGAACAGCACCTGGAAAGTTGGAATCTGAGTGTTTGCTCCCAGCTTCTTCTGCAGCTTAAATTCATGTTTTTCACAGAAATACTGAGATGCAGAAATTTCTAGCTGTTCTTTAGGAGTCATACACTAGAATGAGGTAGAATTGGATGTGAAAAATATGCAGTGAGAGGTATATTTTATGTTATGCAAGTGGAATATAGTTTAAATGTGAAAAAAATAATAATGGGATAACCAGGCAAGCAGTGGGAAGGTTCCCAAGAACACCAGCGAAGTAACTCTTAGCGACAGGTCATTCATACTGGAGAGAGAACACATTTTTAAAATCTTGAATAGATATTATTGGAAGGGAATTCGTAGAGAAACGTGATATTTTGGAGCATGTTTTTCAAAGCTGAAGCTGTGTCACTGTTTTTATGAAATATTCAGAGAAGAGCATTCCTTCTTGCTGCACTGGATCTAGATCAGCATTAGTTTCTTTTTTGCAGCAACTGCCTGCTTCAAAATGCTACTGAATGACTTGCTGTCGTGACTGTTTTTAAAGGTTCAGTTGGGGATTGGAGTGGTGGAGGAAATTAAATAGAGAAGTGACTGAAAAAAGAAAAAGTTATATACTGAACACTAAATTTAGTTGCATCCTAATGAATGGTCCAAATGTGAGCGGTACAGTTAATGAGGGGATGTAACACAAGCGAAGTCTCTGACTTTGTCTTAATTAAATTTTACATGGTAATGATAAAAAAAAAGCAGTAAAAGTTAAGTGTTCTCTGGCAAATAATTCCCATGCTGTCAGATAATCTTAATGTTCTTGGTATTCCCATGCAAGTCTCATTTCACTTAATTACAGATTGCTCAACCTCCATAAGTGCCAAATCAACTGTAGTGGAAGAAATCTTCTATGTCTGGATAGGATTGCTGGTTCTTTTAGACTATTCTCAGTGAATATTTTGTACAAGCTTTAATTAAAGCATTAGTGAAATTTGAATTCAGCGATATAAAATACTTTCAAGAAGGAGTAGGCATATGCATAATTTTTGTGATAACTTCCAAGAATAATTTTGTATCCAGAAATTGTTGAAAGCTTTTCAGTTCTTCTCTTTCATACTGCTTTTTTCTTGACTGTTAATGATGGTGGCTGTAAAAGCACTGCTGAAAACAAACACAGGTTTTTAAATCCTCTCTTAATGCCAGTGTGTGGATTGGTTGCTGGATTTGCTTATAACTTATGTATATTCAGTGTGTCTCTATCAGGAATGTGACAGGGAACAGAACCTTTATCTTGTGAAGTCGCTTCTATGCTCAGATGGTAAATTTCAGCTTCGGTCTGTGTTAGAATAAGGAGACAGACTCTCCGTTGTTTCAGCTTTTGGTTTGGAGCTGCACAGTGAGTTGGCTGCTTAAAATTGGATGGTGTGGATTCATCTTTAAGCTGAACTCATTTGCTGATTCCTTGCAGCTGTAAATTGCAATCCAATTCCCTTCCTTCTGCTGCCTTCTGCTTTTGTGTGGGTTTTGTCATTTTTCCAGTTTGTGTTAAGTTGGGCATCAGAAGTAGAAAAAATGGCATCCTGCTAATAAGAACTTAGCTCTCTGACCAGCTCTCTGAGGAATGCGTGTCTGTCTCTGGTTCTCTACTTGCTTACCTCTCTGGAGTAATGGTCAGAAAAAACAATGTCCAAACCTGCCCCTTTCAGGTGTCAACTGCAGTAGCAGTTTGGCTATAATGTGAAACAGCACCTGCAGTAATGCCTCAAACTTAAAACTGATCAAATTGGTATGAGGCAGATGTGCAATTTTTCTTCACAGCTGGAAGAATGACTATCATAGATCTTTGGTTTTATCAGGTTTCTTTTTGCCTTAATAGTGAATGGCCACAGAGATACCTTTACATTTCTAAGTGGCTGGGTATTTTTAACATCTGCAGGATAACTTTTCATAAAGCCACATTAGTGAAAATTTCAAGTCCTTCTTCGTGTTGCATTGGTTCTGTGCGCGTCAACTTGCTCTGCCTTTTGAGCTTCACTGTTCCTCTGTTGGTATGCTTGTCTGCTTCCTCTTCTCATCCCTGACCTATAGAAGTCAGCTAGAGAGTGGCACTTGTAATTAAAACATGTGCTGAAATCCTTACAGTAGGGGGGCTGAGAGGAAAGCAGTACTCGGCTGTTGACAGGCGTGTGTTTGACATCTTTTTTCCTCCCTTTGGAAGCTTCATGAAAATAAGAGTTGCTCACTGCTTCTAAAATTTTTCTACAGAAATGGAAGAAAATCAGTTTAGGATTGAACATGCTGAAATGCTTCTTGATGAAGAAAAGATTGTATGATGGAACGATTATCATAGTCGCTTGCTTAAAAAACATATATTGCCTTACTGAAGGTGATGAAGCACTATCATATTCTATCAGGAAAGTTAGTACCATAGATGGTGCTTGACAGAAATGTGCAAAACATCAAAAGCCGGTCCCTTTGCAGTGCTGAAGTTTGGATGTTATGTAGATTCTGTCATTTGCATTTTAATATTTGTGAATGATTATAATGTAAATGAAGCAGAACTGTGTCTACATTTATCTTTTATCAGTGTTTGTTTACTTAGGATGCATTGGAAAAGAAGTAGATGGGAATTAAAACAGTGAATGGTGGTGTCTCGAAATTGTAATTACTTTCTGACAGCATGTGACTTCCCATAGCTCTAAAGCTGCATGCAGAAATTGGTTTTCTGTGCTGTATATATGCAGAGGAGTAAAGGAGTGTCATTTTGGTAATTATTATTCTGAGAAAAACATCTGTGGCACAGTGCCTGTGAAAATGATGATTATCAACCATAAGCAGATATGACAATTCACTTCAGAAATTATTTTATTGATCTCTGGAACATTGCATTTACTTTCCAAAATAAACAAAATTGTTTGCTTCTGGTAAATGGTGAAAAACACTTCAGCTTCTTTGTGAGCAGGAAAGGCCATCTCCTGGGAGAATGAGTCATGAAAACATTAGTATAGTTCGAACTTACTGTTCTGCAATTCCATTATTTTAATTGTTAGGATTTTTGATATCCAAATGGAAGCTTTCATTGTACTGCTTTTTTGTCTTGGGGATGGACAGTCTACTAAAATAAAAATCTTAACCCAAATCTGTTTTAGCTAAGCATACTTTAGCTAGCTTTAGGTCAAAAACCCCATGTGAAAGCAAGTTACAAATAAATCTTTTATTAGCTTCTTTATTATTCTTTTATTGGTTTCATTTTATTAGCAGGCGAAATGTTGGTGCAATGGTAAAGTGTAGCCTCAGGAAAGAAAATCTGCAGTCCTTTTGGGACGCTTCAGCCTGTGGATTTCTTGGCTCATTATTGGCACTATGCATTACTTTTGAAGAGCTTATGTCTTCCTTTCATCAGATTTTCTGCTATCTTTTTATTTATTTAGTTGTGAGCCAGAAAGCAGCGAGACCAAAGAAAATTATGTATGATAATAATTAAAAGGGCAGATCAGTCATACGAGCAGTGCTGGGGGAAGAGCAAGGGATTAGGCGTGAAGGCCCATCAGTTACTGTCATTGCTTTGATTTCCTGTGAGAGTGACTTTAATGGCTGTTATAGTATGGTTTATAATTAGACTGCTTTTAGCAGTGGAAACATCACATAGGTTTTCACATTTTATCAGAAGTGGAAGATTCTGATTTTTGCACAGCTGTGTGTCAATGCAGAAGGGATGCTTGTCATTCCCAGTGTTTAATCTCAAGAAATTCTGCAAAAGCGGAGTCAAGTGTTTGGCTGGGACATAGGTGTTGACAACGTGCTGTAAAATTCCAAAGTGCCTGAGGGGCTGTGTGTGCAGTTCCTGGAGAGTTCTCTTTTGGCAGTGACAGGAAGAAGCTGTCAGAAAGAATTGGACGCTTCCCCCATTTTCTTGGATGCAGCAGGCACAGTGTTCTGCCGCTGTTCTCTATGGCAGTGGAGGAGGGGAGTCCAACTTGAAAAGGTTTTGAGTGGCTGTAAAAGCTGCCTCCTGCAGACATTCACAGCATACTGGCTGTGACTGATTTCGTAAGTTTTAAGATGCAAATTTTTGTTTGTCATGGGGCCTTGCCTAGAGATGGCTTCATGGGTAGCCAGAGGTCCTGGTGCTGAGCTCATTTAAAGTTTCTATGTTACAGGTGCCCTCTAAAGACTAATGCCAAATCAGGTGCTGGAGTATTTGTGCTGTGGGAATTCCCTGGCACATTGTTTGGAAATGTTGGGTCACGAGAGATGGATGAAGGGTATAAAGGGACAGAAAACAAAGAGGTGAGGAGAGCTTGCTTACAGGCCTGCAGGAGCTGATCATGGACCAATGTATTTAGCTCTGATACTTGGCACAGACCACACGAATTCCAGACTGCCAGTCTCCCTGCCTGGATGAGCTACATAGGGTTCGTGACTTTTCTGTGCTGCAAGGGGAAGCAGAGGGCTCTAGGAGACTTGCTGGCTGAGCTGATCTCTCCCTAGAGGTCACAAAGCTCTCTGCCTTGCCTCACAACAGAGCTGAGTGTCAAGTACACCAGTGGAACGTGGGCAGCGCTTGCCAGGCTGTGTACTTGTGTATGTAGGGATGGGGGTTTGCCTAGTGTCCCTCTAGCAGGACAGCCTTCTTGAGCACCACCCACTACTGAAACTAGAGATGGGCTGTTTTTTCTGATCTTTCTCTCCTCCTCCACTGATCCCCAAACTCCAAACCCTAAATGACTGTTCACCAGAAGTTGCTGTGAGCTGCCACATACCTTGGCAAAACTTAGGAAAAGCCATCTTAAATGCTCTGTGGTTCCACAGTCTGAACCAGTGCATGGATTTTTCCATATATGTTTTGTGTTAACTTCTGTTACGTGCAGGGCTATAGCTCTTCCTCAAGAAACTCAGAACATACTAAGACTTCACCTCTCACAGAGTACTGTTTTCCTTTAAGCGAAACTAATGGGAAAACTCACTGTTTTACATCTCTGCTGTTTGTCTGAAACTTAGGATCTGTTTAGCTATATGAAAGTAGCAGCTGTGTATTTTTATTACAGCGATAGTATGGTACTGAAATGTCAGTGAATGTCAAGAGATTTCATTCTAAAACAAAAATAACTTTTATTAACCTAAAAGAGAAGTTGATTTTTCATTTAAAAAAATAAAATCATCTTGTTTTTCCTCTGCACTCTAAATTTATTTCAGAAGTATTCTGATACTAGTCAGTTTGAAAAACAGACATTAGTGAAGCATATTCCACTCTTATTTACTGGGAATACCCTTTTCTGTGGAATATATATTTGAAAAAGGAAATTAATTTTCCTTCCTCCCCTTCTTTCTCCCAAATACTTTTTCCTCTGGCTCTTATTTTAATTGTAGTTATGTCTAAGCCATGGTCTTTCAAATGGAAGATGAATTATAAACCTAGCATCCTTCTGTGCCCTTCTGACAAATTATACCTTGTGCTGCTTTTTTGCCTTAGAGTCAAATCCAGTTTTAATGCAATTATGATTTATCAGCCAGGGTGGATAATGTTTGAATAGATGCTTATTACTGTAATCTTATTGGCCATGGTAGAAAAGAATATATTCATTTCAAAAGTAGTCAGACCATCACTCTTGGAAGCATTTGTAAATGTTAAGTCTAGACCAGTGGAATAATAGCTATTTCTCTGAGATTAGTAGCTCTTTGCACAGTGGCAATGTGATAATCCATTTTTTAAACCTTCAAAAAGTCTCAAGCCTAGTTTTGTGTGGGGGTGGCAGAGGGACTGTGTTACTTGTTTTACTCCTCCTCTGCCAAGTAATCTGCCTTGTCCTTTACAGTCAGTGTGGTGGTAACATGCAGCCTGACTTTAATTGCAGTGCTAGGTGGAACCTTGGTTTGAACATTACCACAGAATTGCAAAAAGTGTCGTGTAAGGTATAAGAAGGGAGATTATACCCAAGGAATACTTTTGTGTACTCACCAGCAGGCTCAGAAGTACCTTGTGTTGATGATGACTGTCTCAGCAATGTTGTAGCTTGCCCTTGTTATTTGTGCAGGGTTTGAAGGTGAGGTGGAAAGGTGTTTTACTAGTAGGGCTGAGTATTTTCCTCACTCCTAAAGTGCTACTTAATATTACTCTCCGAATTGGTTTCGTTTCATGAGGTAGAAGTTACTCTGTTTCAGTTTTGACCTTACAGATGCAATTAACAGTTCAAATAGAAGGGAGAAACTTTTTTTTATTGCACTTTTATATATGATGTCCCATGGTGATCTGGTGCCCATCTGAACTTGATTGAGAATTGGTGTCCTATAGACCTTCAGGATAACTTGTGTTTGAGATCTGTGGAGAGCAACCGGAGATAGCAACACTGACAGATGGTTAGATAAAAACCGAGTACCTTGACTGATTTATAAAGGTTAAAAGTATTCGTACTGCAGATACTGTTGGAGATTTATTTCTGGCTTTTTTTGTAACTAGGTTTATCCCAAGCTTACTCCCAAAATGTGTTGATTTCTTTAAGCTATGTTTTGTTTCAAATGTTAATGTTTAATTGGTGTTTAGATTAGCCTTTGTAAAATTGCACCTCCTCTGATGTTGAAAACAAGTGAAAACGTTAAGATTTTTTCCTTCCTTGCTGTTCACACCAGTTTGGTGAATTGTTGGTCAGTGGTTTTATAAAATATATTTGTGTTGGCGTTGTTGTTACTCTGCAAAATCTTTCCTAAGCTTTCCTAAAAAGTAGGATTGTAAGAACTAAGCAGCATACTATTATGTAAGAATTTGTGAAGATTTTTGCAAAGACCAGTTTCAGTCAAGCTAAGAAACAAAAGCTATAGCTTTAATGTTTCCACTCTGCTGAGCCATGCATCTGGTTCAGGAGGAATAAATCAGTTACACCTCCAGATTTAAGTTTGTGAGAAAAGTAGAACAATACAAATGTATAGCCTGAATTGTGAATTTTTACTTCTGTAAAGGTTGCTAATATCCCAATCCTCTTGCTTGTTCTAGAGCATCTCATCCTCACGAAGCAGAAGCTCATCTCTGCTGCCACCTGGGACAGTTAATTCTGCATCTCCGAGTGGCCAGAAACACATGAGTCAAAGTGGGCCAACTGTTGTAACCATCACACATCACAAATCACCTGCAGCTGCTCGAAGAGCGAAGAGCCAGCGGTCTGGTCAACTCCATGAAGTCAGAGAGGTAAGAGAGAAACATCTGCTGTTTTGCTGTAGCTTGGAAGTGCTTATTTTGCTTTAGAATAAGCAATTGAGTCTGACAAGTTAACGATTCTCTTTGTTTCCTACTTTATGGCTGCTTTGTTTCGATCCTTTTGCTGAGCAAGAGGTGGGCTTTAGTTGTGGTTCAGCTTCAGGTCAGGTGTATACAGATTATTTTATGCTGGTGTTAAAATTGGTGTGCACACATGCTTAACAGTGAAGTAGATTGGCAACAGCTCCCAGACTTTGCAGCGGTGTTGCAGTACTGGAGGAGAATCTCTTTGAAGCTGTGTGCAGCCGTATCTTTCAGACTGGAAAGTGGGTCCTGAAGCATTTAAATATAGCTGGAAAAAAACTACTTGAATAAGTCTGATGAATGTGTGAATGAAGGCATAGCTCCCCATGCTCAGCAGTTTGTTGCTATACTGCTGTAGTCTTAACTTTGTGTCAAGTTTATATTGCTGCCCTTGCAAAGGAAAAATGGTTCGTCTGTATCAAAGGCATGAAAACCAAAGAAGAAAGCTGGTTTCTTTCAAAGCTTGTTTGTGCTAGTGTTTTAAGAAATTTAACTCATACCCATTTAAGTCTGTCTTCCAGACAACATAAACAGTACAAAGTTTTAAGCTTAAATAGTATGGCAGATTTTCACAGAACACACTTTCATCTTTCATCCCTTACGATTTTTTGGTTTGTCTTTCATGTTAAGAAATTGAATGAATTCTTGGGATGTGCTCTCAATGAAGGCCTAAATTGCTCATCCTGAGGACGAATGCTTGTTTTTCTTCTAGTTAACATTAGAAATTAAGAACTCACTGTCTGAATGTCACCCACATGTTCTTTATATAATAGAAAATACACATCTGTTTGTTTTTTATAAAAATATCCTGTCTTTGTCTACCAATCAGCTCCCCCAGGTTGTTTCTAGCATGCTAAATGTTTTGCTCTCATTGAATTCAGAATGCATTAAACCTTAAACCTATTAATAAAATCAACTGTGGGTGCTGTTGCAATTTTATGGAATGAAGCTGAGTAAGGCTGACAGCAATTTAAAAGAGAGCATTAGTGTCTGTGCTGATCATAATAAGTTGGGAAGGAAAAAAAGCTGTCAGTTGCAAAGAACTACACTGGAAGAAATAAATACTAACCTGTAGTAAAACAGTGAATAAGAGGTCAGGTATCATCCCAGCAGAAAAGCCAGTGAATTGCTGACTCACTTGTTTGAGGTGTATTGGCATGTGATGTCAGTCCAAAAAAGGTAACTATTACAGGATTTCAATCTGTAATGATGGAAGGTAATTTTTTTGTTTTGTTTGATTTGAATGGTACCTCAGCTGCAACACCAGTTCCTTTTAGAGGGCTGCAGTAGTAATGAAAAAAACTCCTCAGACACTGAAGATAAAGTGATGGCTGAAAGAAATGAGTGCTTTTCAGAGAGAGAAAGTGGTTTCTAAGATGAATGATGCATAAACAAATTTCATAAGACAATGTGTGAAGTTTACCTTTTTATGTGTTGGATATTTTGTGTGTGTGTGTTGCCTCCTAAAGAAGAGCACAGCAGTGGAGAAATCTGACCTTCTGCCCTCTTTCCCAGTGTATAATTTGTGTAAAAAATGGCCTCTTAACTGATGTTGTTTCCATCTTGTGAAAGGATAAGTCTGTTTTTTCCAGATGAAAAAAGCAGATTTTATTTCAACAGCATGCTCTGTGCATTTTCTTTTCCCCTATTTTCCAGAGTGAATGCAATAGACTTGGGTACATGGTATCTGTGTTTTCAGGGAGTATCTTTGTTCTGTATATGAGTCAATTGGTGACTGTAAGATCCACCCTCCCTTGTTAAATGTATCAGTAAAGAGGTACGTCCAGAGCCCCTCACAAAAGTGTGCTTAAACCTGTTCTAGTCCTGTTTTTTAATATGAAACAATGAAAAATAGGAGCTAAAAGTACAGTGAGAGTGAGTTAATCCTTTTCTCAATGCCCAAATCTTTGCTTTTTATCTGAAATTTGTTTAGTATGGTCTGGATGAAGGGAAGAGACAGCAAAAGGATTATAGATCAATGTTAGTGTTCCCTTCATTGAATGATCCCATTGAAGCTTAGACAGGCAAATAAGTTCTTTTTTAAATTGTTCTATAAATAGGATTGCATTAGCAAATTTTGCACCTTATAAATACAGTAGTTGAGTCAATGGAAAAAGTTGATCAGCTTCTGGAAAATGAGAGGAAGCATGTGTATTTTAAATTTCACAACAGTGCTATGATATGGTAGTACTACCATGTTAGGTATGAGATCTTTGAAGAACAGTAATGCTGCAAAAAGGGGCACATGCGGTGTTTGCTAGCTTGGCCATATTATTTGGGAAAAAAATGAGGTGTATCTCCATGTTGCAAATAGGGCAGAATATATTCCTATATTTTATATAATGCAAGATGGTCAGTAATACTTGATTGTTCTTTCCCCCCCCTCTTCACTTCATAATAAGAGTAAGCAACACGGTAAGAATCAACAACGTTTCCTTCTGTGGTTTGTTCTGGTCGATTTAGTTATATTTTTAACAGGTTAGAGAATTTTAGCATGAAACTAATTGTAGCAAAGAGGCCTATTTAGCACCAAACTGACATGCAAAATCATATAAATGTAGTAAGTACAACTGTCTAGATCTGCAAAATGACACATGTAATAGTGTGTCTGTTGTGAAATTGGAATTTTATCTTTTTTCCAAATTTTGATAAGTTAAAATTGAGCATAAGTATGGAGATTTTGACTGGTATAAAAAATTTATGTTTTATTACTTGACCTACTTTTGTGTAGTGTTGAATTGAAAAGGAGCTCAGGAGCATTACTTTTCATCATAAAAAAAAGTAATTTTTTATGCTGTTTAATATTGTTCTCTTAAATCAGATTTTTGCTTATATTAACTTGGTGTTAATAGTGCAGTCCACACTGATTTATGGAATGTTACATCAAAACTAAAATTAACTGTATATTAACTTGTGAGAAATGATCTGCATCATGTTGCACTTTATGCAGAATTATTAGAGATTCTGCCTCTTTATTTGCACCATAACTTAGCATTAAAGCGGTACTTCGAGTTAATTTTTTAGTAAGTGATTTTATGGCAACCTAAGTCTCTGTGGTCTTGAAATTTAATTCTGTTTTTAAAACTGTGCATATTATTATCCTGTTAGAAATTTATGGTAAGAGTTATTCTTTCAGATTCCTTTACTGTAGGTGGTTAAAATCAACTGGAAGTTTAAGCCAAGTGGCCACATCATGCTTCATATTAAGTTTTTGCTGTCACTGAACTGAACAATAGTGACAGAATGGTCAGAAGGGTGTTTATTTTGGCTGAGAGTACAGCCTTGTACAAACTCTGCCATTGTTACCCTTGTTGTTAAAGGACCAAGTGTATGAAGATTTTGTAGTAATTTATATTAATTATTTACAGACATTTAGCGAAAATAAACTAAAAGAAGTCCAGAGAAATATTTCTTCCCACAATTTAAAAAAGCCAATGAAGGATTTTCTTATCACTTTGAAAATTGTTTGTTACAACTTTTGATACCCTGACTAGTCATCAGCATGGGTTTCTGAACATTTGGTACAGGGAGATCCAGATTTCATGGGGCCTCTGCCAGTGTAACAGCTCTTATGTGCCAGTGGGCAGTCCTAGAACTTGGAAAGGACTGCTTTTTGGTAAGATGACAATCCTACTGCTTCTTGCACATCCTTTTCCATATATAAACAGTTACTATTTGATTCCTGAAGGAATTAGGCAGCTAAGTTCTTTGCTTCCTTTGGGGAAATCTAGGACTTGGACCTAGGGCTTCATGGAGTGAGGTTTAAGAGCAGTTTTCTGGGGCTACACTTGTCCAATTTTATGTGGTTACTGGGCAAAAGAAAGGATTCTAAAACACTTTTGAGAATTTTTCAAGTGAGAAGTGAATGTCTTCAGGTCACTGTAATATTTGGATAGCAAAGTTAGGAACTGTGACTCTGTGACTGTTAGCACAAAAGGATGTTGTTTTCTGTGGAGAAATGTTTGTTGTGTTACAGAATTATAGCGCTGCACAGGCAGCATTGTAGGTGGCGAAGGAGATGCTGTACTTAAAGCACTTGGGGACACATTCAGACCTGCAGGACTTGCACGCATGTGAACTTTATGTGAAGACATACACCAAGCTGTGTGTTGATGTTAAAGCTTTGTAATAAAAGTTTAAGCTGGTAGCGGGGGAAATCTTGATGGTTTTTGACCTATGCCAAATTTTACTTTGCAGCTTTGAAAAAGCTAGGTTTTTGCTTTTTTATTTCAATTTTTTTGTTCTCCTTTTGTTTGTTGAAAGTATGTATGTGGAAAGGTCAATAGATAAGGTTTAATGTGAGTCCTAGCAAAAAGAATGCTGCATCTCTAGATATTTGGCATAGTGCTGAGGTTCTGTGGGGTTGTGCAATAAGGATGTAGGAAAAAAAATGGAATCAGCTCCTTGAACAGGACATCATGCTCAGACAGTGTGAAGTATGCACAAAGAACATTTTAAAATCCTGTTAATAATATAAGTGTTTTTGAAAGTATGTGTCTAATTATGTGTAAAATTACTTTATGTAAGTGGGGAGAAATGCAGTATATTAGATCAGTGCTTTCACTGGCGGTTCTCACCTTGATTTTGGAGTGCAGGAAGCTGAGAGCTAGCTTTGTAACAAAGATGACCTTTAAGTCTGCATGAGTAATAAATTGAATATTTGCTTTGAGGAGATGAAAATGATCTCATATCCACCTAAGGTAAGGAGGTAGGATGGGCTGCTGAACTGTGCTAACTACAGTCTTTGTGGCCTCATAATGCTTTATTGGGGGAGAGGTGGTAACTCTGGATTGCAGCTACGCTAGCACTGCTCAAGCCTGTGTTGCTGTGACTTTGCTAGTCAGGTATACAACTAGTTACCTCATATCATGTTCACTTTTCTTTCTAGCTATGTTTCAGTATTAAAAGTTACTTTGTGATGTTTTCTTTGTGGTGGTTTGTGGTTCATTCTTTTAACTGGAGTCTTCCTGCATTTCACAACTGGCATAGTAGAAACAGTCTAGACAGGTTCCTCAGTTGGACTGACCAGGGCATTTCATCTCTCATAGGTACTGCAGGAAATATTTAAACTGTTTCAGTTCTGAAATCCAGCTGTATTCTGTATTCTGTTCATTTGAAAATATAATACGGTGGTACAGAGAGTGGCAATTTTGGAAAAGGAATAGAGAAAACACAGAGGAGTATAGTTACAGCTCTCCAGTTTTTCCTGGACTTGTATTTAAAATAACTTCATCCAACCCCCCATTTTACATAAGAAATTAGTAAAAGCTCATCCTATTGATCATCTTCTATCAAGTACATCATAATACATACAAGATAAGTAGTCTTTAACTATAGGTGGATGCTAATCAGAAAATGAGATACGTTACTGAAGAGGTTACATCCTCAGGACACTGCATCTATACTTTATATTGATTGTAAGTATTACATTTCCATTTGTCTGCAAACTCACTGTCAGAAAATTATCACTTTAATTATTTGTGTGTGAAAAACAGAAGAATGGCTCCACTCTAAAAGAGGTAATGTAAAAGTGCTTGGAAAAAACTCAGACCAAAACCAGCTGTTTCTCAGAAAGCAATGGATACTTCTTGGCTTGAAGAAAAGTTGAAGCAGAAGAGAAGACAGCAGAAAACCTTTGTGTCAGTTTTGCCTCCCTTGACGTCAATACAAACTGAATGAGGCCTTAAGCCTTAATTCAGTAGTTGATATTTGACACAGAACATGGCAGTATAAGTTATACTACAGCTACTACTATTTAACTGTGCTTAGATACACTTTTTGAATTGAGAAGCATCGTAATACAAATTTGTGTTACAGGTACATTTAACAGCTCAGTTGCAGCTGAGCTGTGTGATACCAAAAGGATTGCTTCGAGCTGGGTTTTAACAGAAGCCATTATGATTTGTTTAGAGGCATTAAATCTGTAACAGTATAAACCAGTTTCGAACCTAACATGAGGTCTAAAAGGGGCAGCTGCAGGTATTACCTCTGCACTTTCTTCTGAATTGTTGTTGCCCTCTGTTTTAGAAACCTGTGATCTTGAACAGTGTGAAAATACCAGTGTGAGCATGCAGAAATGTTCTTCTGGCTGTACAGCAGTGTTTGTGATTGCCTGCCCTTCATCTCCTTAGAAAGAAAAGCAGAATTGAGAGCATGCAGAACAGATGCAGTTCTTTGGTGTCTTCTGTGGCAGTTTTTTTGGAGCTGTTTGTCTTGTCTACAGACGTCTCTTCTCCTGTATCTGCTTATTCTATGTCAAGTTAGGCCTGCTAAGATCAATGGAAACATGGCTCCTAGGGGAGTAAATGGGATGGTGAAATCTCTGACGTTGTCAGTCTAGCACCTCCCGGAGGAGTCAGTGGACATGTGCTTATAAAAATTAGTAAATAGCATTAACTGTCTCACTTTGGGGGTGAGGAGATGGAAATTATTCTGATACTATAAACTAATTGTTGTCATTAAATAAACATGAGCTGAATACTTCTCTGATCTCTGAACGTTTACCTTGTGTTTGCCATATATTTGAGGTCACTAAGAGTGCTTGTAAGTAGCATCTTCCTAAACAACACTTTGTTCTGTGCATTTGATTTTGTATTCATGTGAAGGTTGAGTCATCCTGGGTTCCAGATACCCAGGCAGGGAAAATTAAGGTTGCTATGGGAATCATAGAGCAAATGTTCTACTGAAATTACATGTTTGTCCATACAGGTTATGTCAAGAATGAACCTGGCTCATTATTTCTGATATTTCCTTCTGCCGGCTTCCTCTTCAAACCTGAAAAATGAGTTACACAAACATGGCTTCTTTTCATTTTTTTTCAGCCTGTAGTTTAGCAGTAATTGAGCATGTGCAAAGATGATAATTTTCCATCATTTAATAAATGGCAATTTATAAATTAGGGGTAATACAGCACGTATGATAACTACATTCAGAGATTGCTGCAGCATTCATTTTCTCAAGCAATTGCAGAGAAGCCAAGATTATTCTTTACAGTTATTAAAACATTTAATTATATTTCAAGTAAATGGTAGGTTCCCAAGGGATCCTGAGAGAAGTTACATTTGAAGGGAATTCAGTCTCCAGTTTCTGTGTGGCGTCAAAACTGCTACTTAATTCTGCTTTATGTACAAAATTCAACTCTTGCTTTATGTGCACAGATAAAACAGCATAGCATGTCATACACATACCTGCATTTTTTGAAAACTACAGGGTTGTTTTCTTTCACAATTATAGCACAAATACTGCAGTAGTTTAAAATCAGAGTCTGTTTGAAAATTAAGCTTTAAAGAAAACATACTTCAGTAAATCTTTTCTTGGATGAGGGGATTGCATCTCATGGTCTTGTTTCCAGTGCAGGTTTCTGCGTGGCTGGCTGGTGCAGCGATGATTTGCACAGCAAACCCTGAACAAGGGTGACAAGGGGGCACCTTCTGCAACTCCGTAATACAAATTACTGCTTCCAAGATAAGCGGGCCATTTTGTTAACCCACACTTATGTGCTAATTTTATTAAATTAAGTAGAAGGTATTTTTGAATGTTCTCAGTGGTAATATATGACAGTGTAATATTAGGTGGCTAGCCAAGTTTCAAATACTAAGTACAGAAAATACTTATATAAATGGCCTCAAGAGGAAAGTAACCATAGAAATGGCTCATACATTTTAAGCATAGCGTTAAGTTTACATTATTATACACTTTTATTGTGGGCTTACTGTAATCTTCGGCTCCTTGTGTAACACCTAAAGTGTACTGAATGCTACTCTAAGAAACAGAAGAAACATTTTGAGTTTACAGCAAACGTGAATAGTTAGCACTGTAGCTCTTAGTTATTTAACAAAGCTCTCTCTCTGACAGCTTTTGCTGCTTGTTCTTACTGTAATGCTTGTCTTGCAGGTGTTGAATGCTTTGGAAACTGTGCTACATAGGTGCTTTTCAGCAGCTTCTTATCTGCTTCTTGGTTGCAATTCTGATTTCTGACAGTATGCTTTTAAAAAATGGCTAATAAGATGATGGCTAGCAACATCTCATCCAACAAGCAAACCTGAACTACATCTGCCGGAATCTGACATACGCTTTAAAGTAGCATTTTATTGTGGATACTAGGTGTATACCTGTCATTGATGAATTATTTTTAATTTTTATTATGGTTCATGCATTCGTCTCTTCCCTGTGCCACTTTCTGGGAAGCATAGTCGTATATTCTTACACCTACTTAGTATATTTTTCTGGTGGTACCTCCTGTGTTCTGGGATTACTGCTTACAGTTTTTCTCCAAGAACCCCAGTTATCCAGTTGCAGTTTTATTGATAGGTCTAGGCTGACAGGCACAAAACACATGGATTTGTGGAAAAGTTGTGATATAAAGGTGCTTTAGCCATATTCCAGTGGGTCACAAGATGGCTACTCAAAACTGATACTGTATGTTGAGTCATTCAGTGTGGTAAAGTTAATTATGACAACTTAAACCTGCTGACAGCTTTTGTACATGGGGAGAAGTCAAAGGGATGGACTTGGAGTGCTTTGTCATGAGCTATAGAGCTACGCTTTATGGAATACTCAGGGATGGGAAGATTAGATAGCCTTGGTACTGACAGCTCACTGACTTCTCAGAAAATGTGAGGTGAATTGACTGCAAGATGGGGAAGTAATATCTATGCACACCTGAGAGCTTTTTAAATGACAGAAACAAAATTCAGTTTTATGCTTGGACACTACAAGTTCAGTGGCTAATTGGGAGGAGGGGTGAAAGGTCCTGGGAAAGGGAGAAAGCACTGGGACTTTACATCAGAAGTTTGCATGCTGTATGGGATAGTGGACTTCTCTGAGTGGCAGTATGTATGTTTGTATATTCCCAGGTGAAATGGAACTAATAAAAATAATAATGTTAATAATAATGGTGGTGATGATGATGATAATAATATTAATAATAATTTTAAAAGATCTGGAGTTACTTTTTCCAGCACCAGATATTCTGACAGACACCTCTGTATCCTTGAAGCTACTCATGTTGAAATATGTAATTTATATTCAACATGCCCCTTTCTCTTCTGAAGACTAGTTTCACTCGAAGTCCAAACCCCACCTTTTATCGATTGTGTCCTATGTTGCAGTAAACTGATAGAATTTTCCTGTGATTGCTAATGTTGACCTAATGGCTAGCACCAACATTTTAGGAGCTCTTTTGAATGTTTGAAATTCACAAATGAGCCTAAATTTCTGATAATCAAAATACGCTTTCCAGATCAGGGCTATAGCTGCTAACTTTAGCATAATGATCCTTCCGAAGTGTAAGAAAAACTGCTACTCAAAAGAGCACACAGGATGACATCTGCTTATGAGTAACACTTAATGACTAAAAAGAACGACTTTGCAAGGTAATTTTTATAGTAAAATTGCATAAGAATAATTTCCCACAAAGTTCTTTTTATAAACTGCTCTCAGTGCTCTATTCTGTGGTTTAAAATAGAACAGTGTGCTTCCTGCTTGGCTAGATGGCAGCCAGCAGCCTTCTGAGATTTACTTGAATTTATGGACTCCTTCCTTTTACTTCTCTAATTTTTTGGTTCTGGATCACTGAAAGCAACTTGAGGTGGGGGAAACAACCTTGGGAACTCCTTTTTCTCTTCCCTGGGATTTTTTCCTTGAGATTCCAACTCTCTGCTCCCATTGAGTTGTGTTTTACAGTAAATGCAAAGTCTCAATGGATGGCTATTAGTAGGATATAGTTAATAGGAAATACTCGAGAAAAGCATTCATGGCGAGGGAACCCAGCACTTACTAGTTTATTTTTGTACAAAATGTCATGTGTTACCCAGACACATGGAGATTTCACAGGGAGCTCTTAACACCACAGGCAAAAGAGGAAAACTGTCATGTCTCCTGCAACAGGCAGGATTGATTCCCCGACACCTCCCTCCAGTGGCAAAGTGACCAGTGCTAGGCTGATACTGATCATTTTGCAGAAAAATAGCTTACTCACTCTGATTTGTGGGAAAACACAGTGCTTATTGATACAATTTGTCTGAATCACATACTTTCACTTATGTATTTCTTATGGCAACCAGCTCTTTCTAAAAAGATTTCACTTTCCACCTAAAGGCTCGTGGAGTGGCTCCATGGAACAGTCTTAGCTGACACTATCAGAGGAATTGTATTTTTCTCTAGTGTTTTAGTACTTTGGTTTGTTTGTAAATGTTCCTCTTCCACAGGGAAAACGACATGAAGTTGATGTTGTTTTTGTGAGGGAGAAGTGTTCTTCAGATTTAGGCAGCAAGAAGGTATCAGAATTATTAAAAGATTTTGGGAGAATAACAGAAAAAGGTTCCCTCCCCTCCTATTTTTTCACTCTCCTGTATAATATGAAGCCACTCACAGAAAGCTGAATATATATCAGAGTATTGATTAAGACTAAAAACATCCTCTAGTTTAGAAAATCCATGGTTGTCTGTCTATACTTAAATATTCTCTGGCAAAATCTGGATTTTCTGTCCTAGTCTGTCTGCATGGACACAAGGTCTTTTCCTCACCCCAGCCCCCAGTTTTCTTTTTATCATTCAGTAGCTCATTTCTCAGGTGTGGAGGACAGATTGAATACAGAAAGCATGCATTTAACCTTCTGTCTGGGGTTGTTACGTGTGGTAAGGAGGTGGCAAAGGGAAGCATTCGATTTGTTTTGACCTGACGTAGGTGGGTTGTTTAGCTGAGATTTCTGATCTCGGGGATCCTGCCAGAACTGCTTCTATCCTCTTTACTAACCATTTGTTGGTGCAAGGGCTGTGAAGCTCTCTCTGGTGTCTCTCCACTTCCCAGATATAAGAAGCTGACTTCTTTAGAAACTCAGAACACTCAGATTGTCCTTGGGAGTGTTTTGCATCCAAATAAAGCATCTTCATGAAGTCCCAGAGAACACTGACAGGTACAAATATCATATACTTTTTGGTGTCTGGAGATAGATCTGTTAAATATATCCTGTCTTTCATTCTTCTGAACAGAAATTATGCTTTTGTAAAACAGGTAGGTTACATCCCTTTCTTGCTGAGCTTCTGCCTATTTTAAAGGGAGGAGCTTCCTCTCATGTACCTGAACCACAATTAACTGAGAATTTCCTCCTCTGCTATGGCATGGAATGTTTAAGGCTTTCAGACCATTCAGCAAAAAAGACGTGTGTCCCCCTTTTCTTCTCTCCCCCAAATCTAGTAACTTTATGGACTAAAGCAGTAGTATTCAGACCTGCAAAATATGAAGTGTTACTATTGTAGCTGTGCAACTAATAACAAGGGAGCTCGCAGGTGTGGTAATAAGCTACTGGATAGTAGGCCAATGAGAAGATGTCTGTAGTTCATCAAATGATTAATGAATGTTGTCTGTGCAAAATAGAGTTGTATTATATTGTAAGGATACGCAGGAAGTGTCCCAGTTGCAGAATTTGAAGATACAAAATAGGAATTGAATGTGTAAAAAAAAGAGCGTAGTTTCATGTTTGGTATATGAAAAAATTAACTAGCCAATTTAAAATGTTCATGACAGAAGTAGGTAAATAAGAGCTGCTCCTTGGAGAGTGAACCCTGTGCTGAGGTTTATGGAGAGCTCATAGCCATGGGAGGTGCTGATGGTGAGGAGTGGGACAGCAGCAGGTTGGTAAGAGCAGCTGCGAACAGGAAACAACTGAGTCAGCCTCTACTGCCTGTTTTTCTGGTCGTCGTAGACTTTCAGACCCATTCCTGATGACATTTGACGTTTGCTCTGGAAGGTTTTCCTCCCAAGGAGCCGCCCTGTGGAGCGTGTGGTGACAAGGCCGAGCACAAAAAGCCACAACAAAACCCCAAAGGAAATACTGTTTTGTTAGCTGATACAATGAAGATATGTAGCAACTGACTTTTTAGTTTTTCCTGTTACAGAGATGGTGGGTTCCTGGTTAGGGAAAAGACAACAAAATAATAGATGGGGGTGGAGAGAGCTTGTTTTCATTCTCCTTTGAGGGAAAAAAATTGAATTGTGAAAGTAGAGGCAAGGGCTGAAGAGAAGAAGGAATGTGCCCTGGTGATTAGCTTCCATCCTGATTGTCTGAGGTATAGTTCTGTTTGTTCTGTCGCTTTTTGTGTCTGCAAATTACATGCCAAATGAAAATTAACTTGCTCCTTTGAAGCTTTGTTGATAGGCTGTGTGTGTCTGGGCCTTAATAATTATTACATAACAAGTCATTCCAATTTTAATGTTCATTGTTTGCTTCGTTAAAATAATTGAGGTCAAGCTGGCTGCTGTCCTGAGGTGATGATAATGGAGAATTTCGTGCTTATTCCTGGTAATGGGAGGGAAGCAGTAATCAGGAAGGGACAGCTGATAGGGATGTCATTATCTGGTTCCATCTTTCCAAGCCACTTCCAAAGTATCTCACTTGATGTTTTAGGATCCTTCCTTAAAACATTTTTTCTCATTAGCATAGTAATGTTCACAGAGGCTACTGTGGGTCTTATTCCAGATTGAAGCTTTGTGGGTAGAATTCTTTCCTGTTTACAGTTTAAGGAGGTTCTTTTTCATCTGAAGGTCAGGTTTTATTGCAAGCAAAGTGTTACTGGTGGTCATCTGGTCTTGTACGTGTTTCTACACTAGACACTTTATAAGCTGAAGTGGAAAATCATCTTGATAAGAGATTTCTGTTAGCTGTTGGAATACTTCCAGCAGCAGCCTCTATTCTTAGTTATTTCACCTTAGTTATATATTAAGCTGTAATTTTGTCTTCCTAGCTTGTATGCTGTAGATGGAATCCCATTGAAAGATGTGTTACATGACTTTACTGAAGAAAAAAGTGAAGTCTGTAGATCCTCGTCAGAAAATTTCCTTTGTCTAGTAGTAAGATGAACATAGCAAGTAACTACCTTGAGTAGTCTGAGAACACTTTTCAATAGTTAAGTCAAGGCAAAAGTTCAGTTGCTCTGCAGTGTTTATGCTTAACTCAAACAAACAGTGCATTAAATTAAAAAAAAAAAAAAATCACTCTTACTGCCTTTGTGCAAGTTACCTTCATTTGCCAGACATCTCAATTGGTGAGGTATGCTTTCTGAGCTGATGTTTAACAGTATTTATGGTAGTCTTCTTGCATGTATATTGATGCTCTTTCCTTTTTCAGAATAAGTAGTGGAAAGTGAGCAAATTTAGTGGAAATAGTGTTGGATTTGTGAATATGAGCTGAATTGGTAGCTAGTGTATCCAGTTAGTGACTGGTGTGATTGCTTTAGCGACACTGGAGTTCCAGGTGTCAGTATCTTACATTTTGATATATTCTTGCTAGATGTATGTGTATATATATATACACACACATATATTCTACTTATACTGGCTGCTTTAACTTTTGATTTTTACAGTATGACAGTTTGTGGTGTTGATGAAATAAGAGTGCAAGAGGAGTCAAGGTCCTTGAGTCTGCTCAAGGTCAGAATTGATGATTGTATTAGGTTCATGTGGCAACACAATAGATCACATTTACAGTGACTTAGAAGACTTCATTTGCTTTTGCTTTTAAGAAAAAAGGTGTTTTCTATGAAATGAAAGAAAAAACCCCAAACCTCTGTGAAATATGGATGTTTAACAATGTCCTGACTCATATATCACTTGTGACTTGCTCTAGAGTAGCTTGAAAAGCTGGTCTTAGCTCCTGTCCTTTCCAAGTGTTTTCTGAAAAGTTATTTTTCTGGTACTGTTTTCTAAAAAGCAAAAAATTACTATTTCCAGAAAGGTTGTGTGTCTTTCAGAGAGAGTGTGTTTTCATATTAGAAAAACCCACCACAAATGAAGCGCCAACCAATCAATCCTGACAAAAAAGAGTGCAGCAGCAAACTGGCTATTTCTCAGTCTTTAAAAGCAGTAAACTTCTCACAAGGACAGCTTGACATAGAGTTTTAAGGAAGTGATGCATGTTGCATTTCTATTACTATTTAAGTGTCTAACGATTTTTCCACACAACTGTTTAGTTTTACAGATGCTCTATTTTTTGTATAAACACTTTTTATTGTGTTGTTTATTTTCCCATGTTTTTAATAACTGTTTTCAACTTGCATGCAGTCAGTAATGGAAAGGATTTAAAAATAAAAATCACTGCATTAAATCTTTCAGAGGAATTGCCTACAGATAAGTTGTCAGACCACTTGCTGCTGGTGATGGTGTGCAGAGATTACTACAGTAGAGAAAAAGAGTCATTAACTGATGGAGCAGAATGTCTCTTTCGTGAATGATTTCTAGCATGTCACAGAGGAGCTTGATGATACAGAATTTCTGTGGGTTTTCAGTGCTAAGAAAAAAGAACTTTTTCTTTTTTCTCTGGAGTGTTTTGGATTTTTCCTCATGCATGGGTAGACATATCTTAATACTGACTATGAAAGCATTCAATTATGTTATCAACACTATGTAAACTACATTTTAGCAACATTTAAACTAAATTTAAACTAAAATTGAAGTTGCTCGTGCATGTATTGGATTGTAGCTTGAGCAGTTTGAAGAATATCTCTCATGTTTTATGTTCTAGAAGGAGAGTAGGATGATCGGAAGTATTTAAATCATTATGTAGAAAGACAGGATTGGTGATGCTACTTGTTTTTTTGGCCAGCTCCACGTGGCCCCTGTGACAGTGTCTGCTTGCCCTCTGAGGTAATATGGCTGATGTCAATTCTTCCTTTACTTTGAGGAACCTGAAGTCACCGTCTTGGGAGGTGCCCCTGTGGAAGCTGTGGATTGAGAAATTTTACATTAAGCTGGTGTTTGCTTTAGGTTGTTGCAATGCACTGTGTTAATTGGGCAAAATCCTGTAGGATCATTAATTCTAGAAAGATGTTCTGATAATACACATCTGTCCTAGACAGACTTATGCCTGTTAGTCTTGGAGTCTGGATAACAAAAGCATTTAAAATAAAGCTACGTCAAATGCAATCATATGCTCTTATATTCAGGTGCAGCCATTCAGCTTTCTTCCTTTGAAGTTTCTGTTTATTTTTGTTGTTGGATGGGAGGAAAAATCTTGAATAGAGATTATTTATTATTATACTTAATAATTTGGAATCTTTCCCTTTCTCTTTCTAGTTTCAGAAACAAACTGAAGCCTTAAATAAAAAATGGCATTCAGAATTTGTAAGATGATTTCTCTGTGTGGGAGAGATTAATGTATCATCTAGTATTTTAACAAAATGTTGAATGTATTTTCTTCTTTTAGCATGAAAAATAGCACTTCAATTTTTCATTTTTACTTCCTAAATTAATTTTTAATAACTAATTTTAGCTTATTTACCTCATGAAAGAATGTTCTTTCATCTTATGTCTGAAATAAATTTCTTTGCAAACCTAGGGTATCTCATGGCTTTTTCTGCTTATCTTCCACATACTGTGGAAATAACCCTGAGAATTAGTAATTTCTACTTACCATTTGTTTAGATTCTTGTCACATAAGTGTTTGGTCTCTTGCATCGTGGTTGGATATGTGCTCACAACAGGAGATGCAGTTCCAGCTGTGAAGGAGTAGGTAGCTGTTGCTGTGGCTGGGGTAAGTAGGGAAAGCAATCACACAGGATGTTAAGATCAATCCTGAAGAGGAGGAAGCAGGCAGCAACAAAAACTGTGGATTGTCTGTTTTGTAACAAGTGGTAGAGAGGCGATAACTTAGGAAAACATCACAGATGTTTCCTGTTGCACTCTGACATTCATGAGATGGTCATTGCCAGGTTTCTTGGAGTGTAGTGTTATTCAGGGGAATTGTATTGGCTTTGCATGGCAAGCCTTTGGCATGAGAAGGGCCACAGACATGGCTTCTGTGAGAAGCTGCCAGAAACTTCCCCATGTCCGAAGAGCCAAGGCCAGCTGGCTCCAAGATGGACCCGCAGTTGGCCAAGCCCATCGGCCGCGGTGGTAGAGCTCCTGGGATAACAGATTAGAGAAGGGGAATGAACTGCTGCTCAACAGCAGCCAGAGAAGAGAGGAATGAGAATACGTGAGAGAAGCAACTGCAGACACCAAGGCCAGTGATGAAGGTCGGGGAGATGGTGCGCCAGGTCCTGGAGCAGGGATTTCCCTGCAGCCTGTGGTGCAGCCCATGGTGAAGCAGGATGCCTGTGGAGGTCCATGGTGAGCAGAGATCTACCTGCAGCCTGTGGAGGACCCTGCCAGAGCAGATGGATGCCTGAAAGGGGCTGTGACCCTGTGGGAAGCTCAGGCTGAAGCATTTGCTGACAACCTGCAAAAGACCTGTGCTGTCACAGTTTGTGCAGGACTGTTTCCCATGCTGGATCAGGTGCAGAGAGCAAGGAGGATGGAGTGGCAAAGACCATGTGTCATGAACAGGCTGTAACTCCCCCTAACTGTCCCCCTGTGGTGCTCTGGGGAAGGAGGTAGTAAAACTGGGAATGAAGTTAAGCCTGGGAAGAAGGGAGGGGTAGGGGAAAAGTAAGATTTGGTTTTATTTTCTCATTACCTTACTCTGATTGGTACTAATTACACTGATTTCTCTGAGTCGGGTGTGTTTTACCTGTGATGGTAATTGGGTGACCTCCCTGTCCTTACCTCAACCCTGCCAGCTTTTTGTTGTTCAGCCAAGGAGGGTGTCCCGCTTTGAAAAGACAGATGTGTGCTAGGGACAGGCAGGCCTCTCTAGGAATGAGGAATTCAGATCCTTCCTTCTGTGTTATTATAATTTGGGAGATTAAAAAAAAAACCTTTTCAGTCAGAGCTATGGGGAAGGGAATAACAGTCCTTTACTAGTAAATATAACAGGACAGACAAACAACAACAGCAATTATAATAATAGTAAAACAGAACCAAGAACCCCGAGGGCAAACGGTGGAAGCTCCGGCGCTGATGGCTGGAAGCGGTGGATTGTTCTCGGCAGGCAGGGGGTGCCTCGGCAGGCAGAGGTGGCAGTGCCGGAGAAGCCGCAGCAGCTGGACCCGGGCTGACCCAAAATCCAGCAGGGCAGCGAAGAAACTCCGAATTCCTGGATACTCCAACAGATGATAGAATCCCAGGACCAGACTCCTCTGTTAGCCGTGGACTCCAGGCAGCTACCAGTCGCCCGACCGTCCTCCCTGGAAAACCGAGAGCAGTGAGCCCTCCACCCTCAGCTCCCGGGAGCTTTTTCCCTCCCCCAAAGCTAAGTGATCAACTTCCTTTGTCCGGGGTGAGCACCCTTTAACTATCAGTATTTGGTCTCCTAGCAACTTATTGGGGGGGAAAAATTCTACAGGAAACTTAACCCTCAACAGAGGGGAAGTGGTGGGCACTGGGTAACCAACCAAGAGTCAATCCACTACAAGAACACAGGCAATAAATACCTAAGAGTTTCCAACAGGCTAAAAGGTCTGAATCTCCTTCACGCTTCAGGAGCAGCTGTTAATAGGGAAAACATGTCACCTGCTCGTTCTCCTGCGTCAGGCAGAAGATGGAGAAAGAAGCAAACCATGCATTTCAGCTGGTGTCTTCCTAGGATGAAGCTTCCTCGTACTGAACGTTTTGAAATTAAGTAAATGCAGGCCTAATAATGCTAGATATTTGCACACGTATAATTCCTTTTAATGCATGCGTTCATGGTGGTTCTTTCAGTTTTTTTATTGTACATCTATCAAAAAGTTGTGTTTTTGAAGTTCCAGTGCATTTCTGAGAATGTGCAGTTGCTTTGTGATATTATGAGAAGAATATATAGGTGAAGAGGTGTCAAATCCAAAATAAGAGTGGAAAGAGAAATGGATTAATATTTGGTGAGGAGACAGGGGCAAATAGCCTTTGTTGTTACAAGCAGAAAACTACTAGCTGAAAACTACTAGAAAACTACAGACTTCGAGCTGTCTGTATTTGCAAATGGGAAGGATGGAGACTAGTAAGGTGCTAAAATAATCCCATGTAAGAGCAAAGTCATTCAAAGTTAGGCAATTTATTTAATTTTGGAAAAGGAAAGTTAAAAACATCCCTTTCTCAAAATCAAAGCTTTTCATTCTGGTTTTGAAACGAGCTTAGAGTGCTAATAAGTCAAGCATTTTGCCTCTCCTCTACTGGAAGAAAGCGAAAAACACCAGTAAGACAGAGGATGGTGCTATAACTGCATGACTTAGTGGCTATCCTGTTAAGGGTTAATGTGTTTAATGAGTTTCATCTTGTGTGGTTTGGTGTTTTTGTGTCAGCTCTTCCTTGATTTACTCTCTGTAGAGCAACTACACTTCAGCTCTTCTGAAATCTTTTGTCAAGGTCTTCAAAAATAATGGCAAACCTGTAAAAAAAGTTCAGTTATTTCAATAATATGTGTAATTTCCTTATCCTTTTTGCTATCGAGTTGATCTGTCACTTTAGAATATGGGAGGTTCTTCATCTTTGTTCTGGGCATTCAGCACCTTCAACAGTATGGTTTTGGTCACTGCTTAAGCATTAGATGTTCTGCAAATTCTAATACTTCGAATCCTGCACAGAAGTTGCAGTTCCAGATGTCTTCTGCTGTGTCAGGTCCATAGACCAGCTGCTGGTATCTCAACTATAACATGAAACTAGGTAGCAAGGAAAAAATTAATCAAAAGGCTGCTTTAAAGCTATCTTAGGTCAGCTAGAAAGCAGTAGGACTTGGACCAACACCTTGTTTTGGACAAAGATAGAATAAATCCCTGAAATTTCTCCTAATCTAGGAAGAATACAGCTGACAAAAGCCTGTAAAGTTTTGGGCTGGGTGATTAACATTCAGTTAATTTTCCAAATGTTTTCTAAACTCCCTGATCAGTTTATCTCATGTTCGTGTCTTGTCTGCGAAATAATGTAGTCCTTTATTAAGGGCGAGAGGAAAATTGAAATGTTTAAAGTTTTTAAAGTTTTGCTTTTGGTACTATTTTTATGGGTGCAAATCTTGGATTTATAAGCTGTTTCCCCTCCCAGAAAAAAAAATAAAATAAAGGGGGGTGGGGTGGGGGGAAGAAGAAAAAAAGTGGGCAGACTAGTCCCTTGGAAATGAAAATAGAACATTTCTGTCACTGTGAAATATGAGAAAGTCAGTTTTTCAATTTCACACTCTTATGCAGGATGGGAAAAGGAGAGAAGCAGTTTTCCATACAATTATATTGTTTAGTCTTCCAGGGAGATGGTCATCTTTTTCTTCCTGGCTGTTCCTTCTGTTTGCCTCCTTGTGCTCCTTCCATGAAGGAGGAATACTTATATAAGTGTGTGTCTGTGGCGTTTTTGTTTTATCTTGGAAGCAGCAGCCTTGTCTGTGCTGTGGCGCTCAGGTTCATGCTGTGACTTCTGAAAGCAGAGCATTGCCTGGGATTGATTCTGTGGTTCCCTAAAGCTGCATATTGGAGGGGTCTGTGTCACCTTCTGACAGGTCTTGTTTTCTGCCAAAGGGAATTAAAATTGTGGCCTTTACTGAAGTTTTTGGCCTCTGTTTTAAATGTTGATTATTAAAATGTCATGTTAACCTTCAGCAAGGCACTTGGCTAGATTTACAAATTGCAACAATGGCTTCTTGTGTAATTTTAGTCTTTTTTTGCAAGAGTGGTTATTTGCATCTCTGAGTTCAGTTTTCCTTTTTAGCTTTTCAGTCCACTCAACATATATATTTTTAATCAGTCAATTTACAGTAGCGTAGGAAGACTGAAGAACGCACACAATACTTGAAAATATAATAATGACAATTAAAAAGTCATGAAGTTCGTAATACATTTTTACAGTAGTGTGGACAAATGAAGCTTGATTCTTTGTTTATTATGATGTCTTCAGATATATTTTTCTGAAAGCTTTGGATACCTCAAGTGTAGACAAGTTTTTGCAGTAAGTTTTTTGCAAGGTAAGTGTAAGAGGCTTGTCATGTTCATATATGATTTCCTGCAGGCTTTAAAAATGGAGAGAGAAATTTTGAACTTTTTCTTTTGGCTTGCCAGTTTGCTTAAAGAGCAGCCTGCTCAAATACTGTTTTTATGTTATACAAGCATCCTTTTTGTCTTCATCTGGATGGTCCAAATCTATAAAGAGGTTAACTTTCTGCCTGACAGCTGGCATTCATATGAGAAATGAAATAAGTACTCTAAGTCGCATCCTATGATAATGTCTGTAAACTTAAAAATTACTGCATTTTGTAAGAACACGTCCTTAGTGATGTTTGAGAAATGGAGAAATGCCCATTCTTAAACTTTATGAGATACTTAAAGTTATCTCTTGATGAGATACTGTATGTAGGAAAGGAGGAGGACAGTGTAACTTCCTTGGGCATTTCAGATCACATACAAAGGCAAGAAAATCTAAGCCAAAATTAATAATGGAGAAGGAAGTAGAATTTTCATACTTTTCCTTACAAAGACTTTGAGAAAGTATGAGTCACTGTTAAACCTACTGTGAACCTACTATTTTAAGAGACTATTTTCTCTAACATAGTCTTGACATTTTTACAGGCCTTTGGTAGTCTCAAGCCCTTCGTTTTTGTAGGTGAGTATATGGTATATTTGGATCAGAACATTAACATCCATTTGTGGTAGTTCTTCACATTTAGTCACTATTTCAATCCATAAGAATTTAATAGCTACGTAGTGATATTTCCTATGACAGCAGATGTTTTTGGACCTTTACAGATCATGAGCCAAGCTGAAGGACAACAGAAGAATCTTGTACAAGCCATTGAAGCTCTCCCAAGTTCTGGACCCCTTACTGCCTTGGATCAGGACTTGCTACTTTTAAAAGCTACCTCTGCTGCCACCCTGAGCTGCCTTGGAGAATGCCTGAGTCTACTACAGCAAAGCATGCATCAAGTGGGCCAACAGCATAACAGGACACTGTCATCAGGTCAGCACAAGCTCCCTTGGGTACTGTTTCACGTGCCTTGGGGTGTTTTATTATGATAGGAAGCAGGCAAAATTAACCATACTCAGAGAGGCAAGTTGTGATGAGCAGCTTGTGAGCTTCTGCAGCCTCAAGCACCATAATTCTTTGCCTAAAAAAAGGATGCAAAATGTATTGCAATCAGAAGAGAGGAGGAAAAGAGGTGGTCCTGAGTCTTCTTAGAGAAATCCAGTCCTGAAGACAGCAATATAAAAAAAAAAAGGGGCATGGAGAAGAGGTATATATAAATTTCTGATGTTAATGGCAGTGCAGAACCAGCTTGGTTTTTTAATAGCTCTCAATCTCAATACAGATTTGTTTCATACAAATAATACTTTGCAGTGCTACAGTGAAAATAATTTTTCTAGTTTTCTGCATGGAAGGATGCTGCTGAGGTGGATTTATTTCTGTCTGTGGCTTTCTTTGAGTCTGGAAAGAGTTTTCCATGCTTTAAAAAAAAATCTGTGGCAAGTTTTTAAGAGCCTAAAATGTCAGTGTGATACTCCAAAGAGGTCTCCAGGCATGAGCCTCTCAGTCCCCATGTTCCTCGGTTTTTCCAGTTCACCCAGTTGTGGGTCTGTCCATAATACTGGAAGTTGGACGTTGAGCTTTCTCGAAGGGTGGTTAGCATTTTCCCATGCATAAACTGCACTGCCAAGTCTTAAGAACAAGAGCAACTGTTGATGTAAGAGAAGCAGCAGCAGAACTCTGGATATGAGTTGGCTTTTTGTGTTTTCTTCAGGTGCTTCCACAAGAATGCACCCCAACCTGTCCTTATTTGCATTACAGGGCAGGATATGCCCTCAAGGTTGCTGAGAGATGGCATAGTGGGGCAGCCTCTGAAGTATTCCCATAGTGAGGAGAATAGAAATGTGAGAGGGTTACTTGGGAAGCAGGAAAATGATGTGAAAATGGTACTTGGAAAAAACAATATTAAACCTTTTGACACCTGTCCTATGGTACGTGCTGACTTTCCCATATCCTGATTCTGATCAGTTTGATAAAGGAACATAATTTTTAAAAATTGCCATTTTCTTGTAGAAAATGCAACCCCCCCCCCTTTTATTATCTAAGTTTGAAACAGAGATGAAAAGCGTCCTTCGACGAAAAGTTACTTTCTAGCTTCAAGGTCCCTGAAGGTTGTTTTTCATCTCAGTGTGATCTAAGTGAACTGTGAAGAGATAGATGACTTGAGGTGTACTCGTCCTTGAATCTGTGTTCACATAATCTTCTGTTAAATCAGTGTCTTTGTTTTGACTTGATAATGGTTTTTGAGGATCTGTGGACAAGAAGAGGAAAAAAGCCAGCAAAACATTAGTAATTGCTTAAAGGGAATCCTGCCCTCCCCCGCCCTTTTCTTTTAAAGGAATGTAATGGCAATGAAATACTGAATTATGAAATCTAGTAAGTGTTTTTGTTTGTTCTTCCTCAGGCTGTAAAACTTGCATGTGAGTTCTTGCAGGAATCAAAATTCTGTAGCACTGGTTCACACCAGCATCTTTGGTGTAACTGTGAGAACTTGAATGCAAGCAGTTAATTCTTCGCTGTGTGCGTGGGCTTATTCTTAGGTATGGAAGTTAAAAAAAAAAAAAAAGAGCTAAGAGGGGAACTAAAAGCTGCTAAAATATTTAGTCTCCCTGACTGAAATGATTTTTTTTTTTTCCCTAGGCCTTATTATGCAACACACTTGCCTGAAAGAACCTGGCCTACAAGTCTTGATTACTGATTTTCCTACACACTTAATCTTTTCCAGGCATACTTTGATAGACTTAAGGTTTCTGCTGAGTCGGTAGAGTTTCAGAGTCATCAAAGCTGCATAAGCTCATACCTACTCAGACTAAAGCCTTTAAGTAATCCCCTAGCAAACTCTAATTCTGAGAGATGATCTAGTTCCTTCTGATTGTGTCCTCCAGGTGAATTCCTTTAATTTTATACCCAGCAGGTACAACAGAAGATGACCTTTACTGTCACTGTCAGGTGAAAATGACTCTTGTTAGTTTAAAAACCATGTGCTCCTGTGACAGGAATTCTCAAACACCTTTCTTGTGAGACATCATGGCCCTGTGCAATTTATTGCTGAAGGCTTCTATCCCAGTGTTGTCTCATTACCTCTTGTGTGGTGTGCAGATGCTAGTGGGAATTGTGGGGCAGAATGCATAGATAAAGACAAGATAGAAATTTGATAATTTGTTTTCTTGCTTCTAGCCTACACTTTGTGAAAGCAATCCAGTCCAGCCAGGCAACTCTTCCTTGTGTGGAGTGTGAGAAATAATTCAATTGCTTAGCTTGGGTGACTTGAACCTATCCTTAAGTTTGCTTTCCTTCAGCATCCAAAGCTCTCACAATTATGCTATAAAGAGGGAGAACTGCCTTAAAAGTAGATCTATATCTACTTAGCCTGCTTTCTCTGTACCTTTCCTTGTGTCTTCAGAGTCTTTATACCTGATTGTGCAGGTTTTGCTGACTTCCCTGGGCACTGGAGGCCTTGCAGTCTTACTGCCTCTAAAGCAAACAAAGTGGCTGCAAGTTTCTGATCTAGTACTTGTGGAAAGCTCTCATGAGGATTATAATTAAATAGTAGCTATTTTAAACAGATTTATTGACATTTATTGTTTTAAACAAGAAAAAAAGTGTCTTCTTTCTTTTGATGTAGATATTTTTGTTGCTTTATTTTCCAGTAATAAGAGTAGAAAGGAAGCAGCTTGGCATTCACTTTAGTGGAATCTTGTCCAGAATCTACAGTTATGTATGTCATGGCTTAAAATATTTTTATGGCATCCTTTCTAATGGAATAGTTTAAGGATGACATGATTTTTCCGTTTCATGTTTCTCACGTATTGTCAGTCTTAGACTTCAAGCCTACAAGCAGACATGAAGATTAAACTGAAGTCTTCAATCTTGTCTTGAGGGCTAGTCAATAATTTTTTTATTTCCACTCTGAAGCTTCATGGAAGGGTTTTTGTGATTTTGTCTTTTTTGGAGGTACATTAACAAGAACAGTCAGTGAAGCAAAATTCTGTCTGTGTTTCTACTTTTGAGTCAAAATAATGTCAAATAATGACAAAAATAATTTTTAGCTGTCATTACTAAAGGTACGTGCATTGATCACAGGCTAAATTTTTGTAATTTTTTTCCTTTCATTGAAAATATGCCAGAGAGGGGTATTATTAGCTAAAAGTGTTAGTTACATATAGTGTGAGTATAGGATGAGGGATTGCATCTCTACAAGCTTCTTTGAGTTTGGAAATTTTGGGTTTTTTTTGTAGAACAGAGGAAAATGTCAAGGCCTTTCTTTTTGGCCAGGAATGTCACCACTTAGGTACATCTAAAGTACCTTCTGACAAGCTTATTTGGCATGCAGACAAAGAGCAGGTACCTTTGAAAATAAAAATGCGGAGAAGAAACTTTTGTCCTAATTTCTAATTTTAGACGTTCTAGTCTTTTTTTTTTCCCAGCTCTGTATACAGCCTTTGGCAGAAGAGTATCTCCAGAGCCTGTTGACTGCAATTGTTAACATTCTTCCCTCCCAGACTGCAAACAGAACAAACTTGAATGTTTGTTTTAATGTAGCTCTGCTTATGTTGTGTTTTAGATCTGGGTTTTTTCATTTTACTGTTTTGGCAGACAGAATCCTCTCTTGTAGTAGCAGCCTGCACAGATCAATCCGTTCTTTTACTCTGCATTTCACATTAGCCATTCATTTGCTGAATAGAGCATCTTCCTGATAGGAATTCCCTTCTGTATTCTTTTGTCTCTTGCTTGCCCACTTTTCCAAACTGTAGAACATTTCATTTTTCTTAAGATTTTTTTTTAAAACCAAAACCAAACTCATCCTTACTATAGATTTTTTGAAGTTCACTTTAATGTGTAAGTGCTCCTGATTTTGGCTCAAATGGAGACAAATGGATCAGAGATGATTCTGGAGTTGGGGGCAGGATATATTTGAGCTTTTTATTCTCTATTGCCTCCTCTTTGGAGGAAATAAATGGACAGGAAAGACAAAATCTGGATGCTTTCAATTTGTTGACAAATGACATCTAGGAATTCTCTTGCAGCAGAGATGATGAGAGAAAAATGAGCAGATAAGTAAGTCTTCGTTTGTGCTTAAATGCCTGAGAGCAGGGAAGAGTGAGGAAAGAAGACGGGAGTAGAAATTCTTGGTTACTGGTGTACTTTACTGAGGTTGGCTTGGTCAGTCAGTTCTCCCTTAATTGCACCATCACCAGTCTTGCTTCTGTCAAGAATAACCAGAACAATTTGCTGTTCTGTCTAAAGGCTAATACATTCCTCCTTGCGTGTTCTTCTTTCATTGGAAGATAACATTATTTTCTAGTGCCCACACAACATTAGCAAATACAATCTCACGTGAAAAGCAGAGATGCAGCTGCCATTTGCTGTTGCTGGTTCAGTGTGCTGTAGGGATTCAGCAGAGAGACCAAACTGCCTCATCCATCCCTGGCAGGGGAAGGAATCCAGATCTAATACTGGTTTCTCCTCAAGGCCTGCCACTGCATTATTAGGGGGTATTTGGTAGAGTATATTGAAAATACGTCACAAAAGTGTTATCAATAGATGTTAATTTACGATTGTGCCAGGAAAAAAAATCTACTTTTTTTTTTTTTTGTAGTCTCCCAGGCAAGACCAGAGGACTTAAAATTAGAAGGGTTTTTATTACAGAATTGAGATAGGTGTTAAGCATATTTCATGCATCGATTATGCAAAAGTGAGATTGAAGGTACATCAGGTACCCAGAAAATCAAAGCCATCAAAAGAAAATTATCACCGTTGCTTAACTGAAAAATCTCCTGTAAACCTTCTTTTTGGAGAAAACTCCCCCCCTCCTCCAGTGTGCACCTGTAGAAAGGAGAGATGTTTCTCCTGAGGGCATTTGTGTGGGATCCAACCTATTGTGCCCTTTAAAATAGATGGTTGTGAACAGTAGCATTGCTATAGGGACAGGATAAATAGGTTGTGTTTGGATGCTGTACTTTGCTTAGACACAAGTGTTCTCATGTGCCTTGATGTACTTGTGTGCTGCGTGTTCGTCACAATGGAAGCTGGTGTTGAGGGGAAGAGAGAAAGAAGCGAATTTTTGGGTATGTTCTATAAGAACTCCTGTTTTGTATATACGTCCGCTCTGAACTTTCAGAAGGATGGTTTTCACTCCTGGAGCTACAGAACCAACGCTGTACAGGTAGAAGGGATCTGGCTGATTCTATTAGTTGTGTATTTGGTATGTCCTTTGTAATTTTTACATCATTTACTGCAGAAACAGATGTTTTGTTTTAATTAGTGTAGTGCTTTGCATAGTCTTAAAGCAAGTAATAGAATAGTTCTGTAGCTATCAATACTTTTACATAATTTGTGGCTGCCTTTCTGGAGAATTCCTTTAGAGCTCTGAAATGTATCAAAATAGATTAGAATTCACCTTTCTGTCAGCTGTCTCTATGATTGAGAACAGAGAAAAAAATCTGTCTTTAAAAAACCCAAACCTATGACAGCAGTTTCTTCCTATTCTTATCCTACTCAGAAGATAAACATTCTCAAATTACGTTTAATTTTTATATATATATATATATATATATAAAGTCTGTATAAGAACAGGGATTGAACTAGTGATAGAAATTTTTGAGTCCCATAAGGTGTCAAAGATGGCAACTCCATTAGAGTGGATCAAATGATTTACAGGTGGCAGCTCAGTCTGTGGAGAGTAAATTCCAGTAAAACAACAGGATTAAATATGGCACAGACAACAGCTATACCTGTATTGTTTTGTGGTAAGAGTAATTTGTACTAGTGCAGATGAGAACATTTTGGGTATGCTGAAAAAAGCACCTGAAAAACTGTCCTGGAAAGTTTTGGAAAACTGATGAGTAAAGTAGGAGCCATATTGTTAATGGCTTTTCACTTTCTACATAGAGATTGTATTCTAGTCTTTGTTGATTTTAAGATAATTTCTGATGAGTTCTCTCATCTGAGACTGCTTTTGCCTGAAACATGAGTTGCTGTATTAGATATATAGGAAGTCCCTTGGAATGATATGGGAATGATGACATCTCAGAGTAAGATTTGTAGATTAAAGATCATCACAGGTTCCCTGATGGCACTTTGAAATTAGGTGGAAATTTTTTTCAGCTTGTTCAGAGAGATACTTTTCATTTGTTTAGATTTCTGTGCTGTGTGACTTAATATCTTTCCCTGCATGTTTCTCTTCTGCAAAGTAGTCAAATTCCAGATGCACAGTTTAACAAAACAGTTTTCTCATATGCAGAAGTGTTGAGGAAATGAATGTGCTTTAATATCATTTGGACCTCAACTCTTGGCCTCCTGTTGATGTTGCCTAGGTCATAATGTGTTTTTAAAATTTGATTAGGCTGGCACGATTTGTTGTTTTGTGAGAGTAGCATTGCCCTTGGTACAAGAGAGAAAACATGCTTGCTTAGTTCAAAAAGTTTCTATTTCTCTTAGAGACTCTAAAATGTGCAGAGAAATACAAAGGTCTTTTTACAATGTGTTTGCACTCAAGAGGAAAACTAGTATAGTGTTTTTAAAAATGTGTTTGTGATGATGATTTAAATGTTCACACTTAAAAATTTCCCTTGAAGTGAGGTACTTCTTCATGTGGGAGCTTTTTATTGTGCTTATTTACATAAACTAGATTTAAAAAAATCAAAAAAGAACTGTTTACAGTGAAGGCCAAGTAGATTGTTTTTGCAGAAAGGAAATGGATAGCCCAAGGAAATTATGGGATGACATATTTTTAAAGATTGGCATCAAGAGAAGTCAGTCCAGTTTTTTTGAGTGTCTCTGTAATAGGAAAAAACCAGCAGTAATCCATTATTCAGCTTTTTTGATTGAGAGAAACAGAAAAACAGATCGAGATCTGTTATTGCAAAATAATGAAGAGTGCGAAACATAATTTGACAGCAGAGCCACAAAAATGTTCTTCCTTTGGCAGGGGGAATTTTGTGTAATTCTATGAAATACACATATTAAGAAAGAAAAACAGCTAGTTTTTTCACCCCCTTTTGGTTACTCAGATCTTTGAAAGTATTTTTATTCTTAACTATTTGTTTACACTCTCCTCATGCTTTCTTCAGCAAAAGATGGCGCCACAAAAGCACCCTAAGCAAAGTAGATCTGAACTACTGCCCTGTCTTCATAACTTAGTGCCATTTTAGATGAGAGGAATGTTCTGTAACTGTTTTGTCTCCAGCATTTGGTAAGAGTTCAGTCAGCTGTGGCATTTGTGGCCCATTTTTTACTAATGGAAGTGCTAATGTAACACTACCCAGCATAGGCTCTCCAGATCTAACCACTTACTTCAGTTACGGGGCAATCTTTGCTGATACGGAGAGGAGAAATTGCACTTTCTTTAATGTACTTTGTGTTGCTCTGCGTCATCTTAAAAATTTGTCAGTGATGAGAGGAGATCCTCCCTGTGGCACTAATTGTGTATTCATATATAAATATGATAATGAGTGAAGAGCTGTGATTTTTCTCATCCGTATCTCTACATTTTATAGCAGCGTGCAATTTATAGCTGAAATTTTAAGTCCTGTGCTGAGGGCTACTGATTTGACTTTTGAGACTGTGTTTTAGAGCAGGTAGGGAGGAGCAACTGTGCACTTGCCTTAGCTGATTATACTTTATGTCATGACATCCTTAAATACAGGCCCATCCAGGAAATCAAGTGCCGCCCATCCAGGAAATCAAGTGCCCCCCCCCCAGAAATATGGGTTGTTCTGATGCCAGGTTCTGTTTGATTCATATTTAATGTGTATCTTTCTAATGAGACCTCTTTTAAACTGTGGTCTTGGTACCAGTAAAGCATTTTAGTATTTAATCTAAAAAAAACCTTCTAATAGTAGAGACAAAAATAAGATACAGCTGCTATGCTTAAAGCTTTGATTTCAGGCAGAAGAAATGGAGGGTTTACTTGGATAACTTCATAACTATGAAAATAGTGGGTAGAGAATTCTTGCTTATTTTCCAAGGTATGCCAGATAGAATTATACATAAGGATTATAGAGTCTGGTGGTAGGACTAACATTCATTGACTTAAAAAAATCACAGATAAGTTGGCCTGCAAGATGCTTACTTTGTTTATTTAGGGCGCTTCCTGCTTCCAAAGGCAGGGATATCATATGCATATCAACTGCATAAGCTAGTTCAGAAAGTACAAGATCATATTTTGCTAAAGTAAAGCTGTACAAGAAAGCAGAGAAGAGATACAACTCATTTAGATCAGTAGCATGGTAAGGTGAATGGAGGGAATCTGTAATCTCTCTCTCATAAGCTGATACCTGTTTTCTGCTTCAGAAGGTATCCTGGGATGGTCTGGGTCCAAGTCACACTCGACAGAGCAACTGAAAAACGGTGCCCTCAGCTCCTTATCATCTGCTAGTGCCAACATTACATGGGCAATTGTACCATCGGCAGCCCAGGATGCACCGGCACTACAGCCAAACACTGAGGTAAGCGTGCTTGGTCTCTGTAGGGTGTTGGTTGGATGCAGACTGTGTGATGGTGGATACTTTCATTGATAAGTTGCTGTGTTTTGTCTTCATATTGTACTCTTTGTTTGATATTACTTGTGAAAATGGTAAGTTTAATGCAAAAGTGCACTCCAAAAACTTGAAAAATACGTTGATGGTATTGTTTTGTGCTTTTGTTTCTGACGTGCTCGAGTCAGCAAACTTCGGCAAGTGTACAATTTCTTTCTAATCTTAAAAACAATCAACGGGTTGCCAGTACACATTTCTGTCCTCTGATACAAATAAAAGCTATTTATTTATTTTTCATTCTGGTTTGAGATAGACAGGAGACACTGCTTGCTTGCTACTTGTTCTTCTATGTTCATGTTTGCTCTTGGGCGTCTCTTGAGTATAGCTGACTGTTCTTTGAGTTGTAAAATGATGTTATTTCCTGATACCTTTTCCTGTTAAGTGATTATGGGCAGAACTTGTCCTCATCATCCTGCATCAACCAGCTGATTTGTGCTTTTGTGGCATTTACTTGGTAAAGGGCAGTTCTGAAGCATCCACACTTTGAGGAGACTCACAGCTGCGTATCAGACATCTCATGCACTGAAAATCTCTCATCATGACAAACTTCTCCAGCTTCTGCAGTCTGCTTCAGTAACCAGTCCTGCCCACGTGGAAAACACTTCACTCTGAGACCCTAGAGATTATAGGGCACCTGGAGCACGTGAGACCTGGAGAACTGGAACAAAGTTTTCGAAAGAGCTGAAGAAACTAGTGAATGCTCTGGGCAATTGGAATGGCTTAAATTAAATTACACCGCCTTTGACAAAATATGTAATGGCTGGAGACATCAATAAAGCTGTTTTCCCAGTTCTTTTGTAGTATGTTGAATTGAATATAGTTCAAAAAAGTTCATAGATAAACCAGGATTTTTTTTTTTAACATGTTCCTTTGGCCCTGTGTCCTTAGAAAGGAATTTTGAATTTTGTTACTCCTAATGTCCATTTACCAAAATGTTTAAATTACCTGTAATTACTTTTTATTAGGAAATTGTGCAATTTCTTTTTTTATATAAGCCAAGTGTACTTTTTACAGTGTGTTTTTAAGACAAGACGTTATTTAGGAGTATTATTTTGGAAGTTACTACTTACTGAACCATTGAAATCTGTTTCATTAGGTTACTTTTAGTTTTTGTCAGTATTCTTTTTTATTCTCGATCATCCACTAAAGCCAAATGGAATGTGGAAGCATGAACTTTGCAGCAAAAACGTGAAGAGCAGCAGCTGATTTTACTTACATTAAGGTATCATTTTACAGTCGAGTTGAGCCATTTATGACATGTTTTAAGTGACAATATTTTTTTATGAGTCCAATCCCTTCCTGTTCACTGGCTGATGAGAGACACTGAGCTGTGTGTGTGGCTTGAAGTACTGCTTAGCTCGTGGAACTCATGATTTAGTGACAAGGGAGTACCCTTGAAGGGGTGAATAGAAACAAGGAAGTGTAGCACTGTTGCTGGTACAGAATCCTCAGTGCTTTGTGGGTAGTCTTTCTGAAGTCAACAGCCTGAGTTTGGGGGTCCTGCGGCATTAGCCGTTAAAAAAGAAGAAAAGGAGGCAGAAAGAGAGTAAGATTTTTAAGTTACAAAGACATCAGCTCAGGATGTTGTTCTTGGGAGAAACAGTAAGTACAATTTTGTGGATTGATGCAGCAATAAGAAGCAACTGGAATCAGACATGCAATTTTTATTACAGTTTAATGAGCAGGAATTTAGTTTTGCCTCTAGGAAGTGGCTTAAACCAGGATTCATTCCTGAAAGTTCTTTACAAAACTGCGTCGTCCCTTACACAGAGTCTGTGTGTGTGATGATGAGATTGATACTGCTGGCACTGAATTTGAAGTGGTTTATTTAAATGCAGCTGATACAGTTTTGATAATTTTGATGCTTTTTTTTTCTGAGAAACTTAACAGTTACCCTGGTAAGAATGCTATCTGAGCCAGGTGTCACCCAGGAGATGATGTCTGACAGGTCCAAAGTTACCAAAGATGTTTGATTTGACGCAGTTTAACAGTTCAGGGCTGGATGTAATCATATTTTTAAATATATTGTGGCCTTGTGTGTCCAAGGCAAGAGCCTAGATCTGGGACTGAGCAGGCATTTTATTTTCAAGGGTATAAAAGCACTGACTATGCTAATTACTCAGCATGTATAATAATATGTAAAAGCAAATGCAAATCATCACTTGTTTGTAGTCCAGATGCTTTGTTGTTAGTAACAGTGGTGACATTAGCAGAGGATGAGAAAATGCTTCCAGATATCATTAATTGATATTTTGTTGATACTGAATGCCCCAATTTTTTTTTTTTTTTTTAATTTATCTGATAGCTTCTTTTAGAAGAAAAGAGGAATCCACAAGCGTCATTCAGAGGAAGCTTATTTCTCTTAATGATTTTCTTTTTAAGAAAACCCAACTAGGCCCTAGATAATCTTGGTTTCTTGAGGAAGCTGTTGGGGTATTAATGGGGCTCAACTTTCCAAATATACCTGCCAGAACAAATAAGCCTTGCCTTTACAGAGGTTATGAGATGAAAGTGCTAGTTCCTGTATCAGTGCTATCAAAATTAATTCCAATCTCTTCTTTCACTGGTCTAGATTTTTATTTTTAAAAATCCACAATTTTATGGTTTAACCTCTATCTCTTAGGCAGAAGCTATACCCCAAAGGAATGGGAGCTTTTTGGCTAACTCTCAGTATAATATAGTAGGTGCACCAACCAACCAAATTGTGAATTGACCTCTACTCTGAAATAGAAAATGCCATTGAATGGCTAACCTTGAGGAGCAGCAGACTCAGCTGCTTATATTATAGAGTGTTATTTATACAGAAAAGGTGATGTTAGGAATGTGGATCAGCAGTGATTTTAAGAAGAAAACAGAGACAATATTTTGGGGCAGAGGGGGTTGTGGGTGACTGCTGAGGAATCTTTTCCATGCAGCTGCCTGCCAGTGGCAGCAGTTTCCTGGCAGCATGGCCGAGTGGCTGAGTGTGTCTAGTGATAAATGTGAGAATTCTCAGCATAACATTCAGATGCTTTGCAGCTGTGCATCAAGCAGCATCATTAACAAACCAGTGGCAGGTTTTTATATGCTTATGAAGAAGGGTGTGGATCTTTACAATTCTCTGGAATAACAAGGTTTGTCTAATGCAATTTTCTTTGAATACCTAAGCATTGTTGAGAGATGTAGAAAGTTCTGGAGCTGAGTTTTGACACCATAGGTGACTAAAGTAAAACTTTTCTTTTTGGTCTGTCATACTGTCAGGGTTTCAGGAATGCAGAGTTTCTTCTCTGGTGAAATAAGGTAGAAGCTAAAGATTATCCTCTTTAGATAATATATCAGTGTTTACTTGCTTTGGTTTATTTAGGGCATTTCCTGTTTCCAAATGCAGGGGTATTGTTTGAGATACTGGTTAAGCTAATTCAGAAAAAAAAAAGGTCAGATTATTTTCTTGTGGTGTGGTCCTTTGTTCCTTGACTATTACTCTTTTAGAGTTGTGATATAGGACAGCATGAAATTAAAGCCTATTATCTTTACTAAAAGAAATAACCTCTGAGAGTTAATTGCTGGATCAAGCAATTCTGTCTCTTATTTTCCTTTTTTTTTAATGTTTTATACATATCTACATTTTAGTTAGTGGTGTTTTTTGTTTTGTTTTGTTTTGGTTTTTTTTGGTATGTCCACCTGAAACATCAGATGGAAGGGATAAGGGCTTGAGCTGCACAGAACTATTCTCAATCTAATGATAGTTGATGTAAAAGGTGCCTGTGCATACCCTAGTGAACCATTTTGGACTTTTTGGCATAAGTTGTGTTATAATTTCAAGGTAATTTTTAGGGTTTTTCCTTAAAACAGAGCAGAACAAATGTGGTGTGAAATGTGCCAGAGGTACTCTCTTCAGACCTGTGATGTGAACTTGGTCTCCGTCCAGTATGCCATAAACAGGACCCTGCTTTCTTCATTTAAGGTTTAATAATTTTGAAATTCTTTTCAAGAAATACTGAAATGAATTAGTTTGAATATCATAGTAAATTCAGTCATAATAAGCTCGGTGCCAAAGCAGAATAAAGGTATGAATCACTTTCATGGCTGAACTACTATTCCAGTACAACTAGTTGTCATTTTGGGTGTCTGAATTCCCCCTCTGAGCTGACAAAGAGTGACTGCAGGCCAAATACAAATAGGGAACAGGGTGTTTTTATGTGGAGTCTGAAAGGGAAGGAATAATTTTCTTTGGATTAATAATTTAGTTAAAAATTATTTTGAAAATTGTTTTGTAGTTAGATCTGTAGTATAGCCCTCTTCATGTGATTTTTATGCCTTAAAATGCCATGCCAGCTGATTCTTCCCATCCTGTGGATCTGGTATCTGTGCTTTCCTGTCCCTAACTTTCTCTTGCCTGTGAGCATGAGCAGCTGTATGCATGCTCCAAACAGAAGTATCTTTTTAATAGGATTGAAGTTTGAGCTCTGTAGGATTGAGTCTTTAGCTCTGATTATCTAACTGTCAAACCAGGTTTTAATTGTGATAGTGATTGCAAAGGCAGTCAGGTCCAGGTTAAAAATATTTTGGTCCCCTGGATGATCCGAACCTTGATGTTTTCAACTGTAATGGGGAACTGTTTAATTTTGTAAGTTTATGTATTTTTTTCTATTTCTTCGGGTGACAGTTTCTTTCAAGCTGCAATTTGTTTTTTATCTGTATGTAAGTATATATCCTGATATGACTTTAGACTTCAGAGCTATTACAGAATGTTTTACAGATGCTAAGAAATAATTTTAAAAAATGCTCATGCAATTTTAGACGCTCAACTGGATAAAAGAAGTGATTTCTAATTCAATATTACCTTTATTTATCTGTGCCTCAGCAGACGTCCCCGGGTCTGTGGATTGTTTCCTAGTATCATTTGTTTCTAGTACTTCCTAATTCCTTTTTGTACTTGATAGAAATGTGCATAATTGACATTGGGAGACGAGCTTAGCCATGAGCATACAGTGATGGACAAGAGCAGTAATGGAAGAACAACAGATCAGGATGGGAAAGTAATGTTTGCAGTATTACAGACAGTCCCTTTTCACTGTTTAGTACAGACATTACAGGGTTTCTCAATGTGCTCTGCTTTTTGTCCTCTGCATGATTAAGTACTTTTCAGGCTGAAGAGCACAGTGAATGGCCTGTAATGATTTAGCTAAATTAATCTCTAGGTAAAGATGGTACCAGTTAATCCATTCACTATGCAGACCATCTAAAAAATGAAATCTGAGGTAATCAGTTGAAGGTATATTTAAAGATTAAATGTACAATTAGACTAAAAGTAGAATTAAATGACCCTAAGCCTGCTACAGCAGCACTGACAATGACTCAGATAAGCTAGCTAATTTTGATTTGATTTTTCTCGCTAACTTTCTGGAATAGCTACTGTGTCAGCAAACAGTCCTTTAGTAAAACTGTTTATGCAAATCATTAATAAAAATTTTATCACCAGCCAAACACACTGCATAGTACTGAATCACTTCCACCTCCAAAATGCATGTTCCAGCTGCTATCTATCTGTATAATTGAGAGTAATATTCTGTGTAAAAAAAACCCCAAAACCCTTTATTTCAGAATTTCTTCTAACTTGAATAAACGTGAGGTTCTGATTGATGTGGCATTCCATAATTACTATTGAAAAGTCAGCGAAGTCTAGTCATAGGAGTATAAAGAACTTGGGTTCCCTTGCAGTAAGGCTTAAAAATTAACTTTTAGGTGGATCAATTGCATACTCTATTCAGTATAAAACTTATGTTCCTTGCTAAAGGAACTCTGAAGTCAATGTTAATTTTATTTCAGGATTGTGTGCCGATTTGTTATGTGCCAGGCAATTTGCTTTGTGCTATCAGTTTTATTTCTTAATATGTGTATATATGTGGGTTTGGTGTTACTGCCTATTAGAAATCTTACCCATCTCATTAAGCCTGTCAGTTACTTAACTAGACCTTAAGTTGTGCTCAGCTCTCTCACGGAGAGAATTTGTCTCAGGTTGGCATTGCTTTGTCTTGCTTAGTGAATCATCCAAACTGGCTTCAGCTATTTTGTCTGGTCTTGCTAGAAAAAACCTTGGGGTTTTTAGATTGTGGTGATGAACTCTAGTGGTTCTTTATTTGAAAAGCCCAGAATGTGGAAATAAATCCCAGCTGTGATAACAGAATTTAATTCTAAAATTTGACCCAGAGGAGGACTTTGAAGGAGCAGGTGAAAAAGGCAGAACTGTTCTACATTAACAGAGAGTTTTTAGTTTGAGATGGACCAAGTGATTGATTCATCAGACTGAGAACAATTCTTCGAAGCTTTTCAAGCAGAGAGTTCCACTGGCCTCAAGAAGTTAGACATATGAAACAATCTTCTAGGCCTAATTTGTTTCACATACTCATTGACTGTTCTCCTGCTATGATTTATAATGATTCAGTTTTCTTTTGAAAGACTTAAGGATTTTTGTGGGTTTTTTTGTTTGTTTGTTTGTTTTTTGGTTGGTTTTTTGAGTTTTGTGTGTTTATCAACAATGTGAATGAGTGTAGTGGATGAGCAGTGAAATTGCAGGAAGAGTCAGGGTGGTTTAATAAATGTGTTGTCTTGGGGCAAAACTGTTAATGCTGCTTGGATGAACATGGCTTTACCATTTCTGTCCTCTTACAAATATGCTGGCATGTGATACCGCATACAAGAAATAGCACTGTGAGAACTGGATTTACATATAGATTGGTATTGCAAGACCAGATGATTGTAAAGGTTAAATTTGTAGTTGTCCATCTTTCTGTGCCCTCTTTGCATACGTGAGTGGTGTATTATTGACTAATGTGGCAGTATTTTTCCGCCGTAAATTTGCTTAGCTAGCATACAAAGAGACATAAAAGAGAATTACAGCTGGCTAAATGACTTCAGCTCTGTTTCTTCCTAACTTTGCAGTTACTGGGCATTGCAGGCAGAATCATAATGGGATCACAGAGTGCTCTGGCTTGAAAGGGACCTTCAGAGGTCCTGCAGCTCAGCACTGTGAGAGCAGTGCTAAACAGGTCAGCTTGTACAATCCTGAACACCTCCCACAGTGGAGGTCCCACAGCCTCTCGGCACAAAATCTTGCAGTTTCTCTAGGGATTTTGTCAGTGGAGCAAGGAGTTGTTTGGTAAGGAAAGGCATCATACTCAGTGGGCTGTACTGTCTGGTGAGCAGCTAAAAGGGACTTACCTTCCATCACCCTTACCAGGTGTTTGTCCTCCTCTTTTTCATGGCAATATGTGGCCTGAAGAACCTACTGCTTCAGGTTTTTCCCCAAGGATCTCATTTTAGAGAGGATGCCTTGTTATATAGGGGAGTGTCTAAAGTGGCACTTTCTGCCAGCCTTTCCCCCCATACTACTCTCCTGCATCAACCCGCAGCTCAGTGCAGTCTTTTGTCTTTAGCTCCCCAAAAGTTATAACTGTGTGATCTTCAGACCCCTTGTGGTGTCTGAAGTGCTGCCTGGCAGTGACTGGAATCTGTCCTGCTGCACTCTGTGGTTTGTAAGCTTGTACACTTTCTTTGTAGTGTCAGATACTCTGTTCGTTGTCATTTGATGCTCTTTTTGTTGCTTCTAAAAAATCTAATTCGCAAAATAAAACTGAATGTGTTTCAGGAAATTGTTCTTCATTAGTATCTGTATAGCATTAGGTATAGGTTTTGTTAAATTGGCTTAGGATGTCGTGCTCTCTGTCTCATGGTTGTGATTTATGCTAGCCTTCAAAGTTTTTTTTTCTTTAATTTAGGACAAGTCCGTGGGGCTTTTCTCTTTGCGCATTTTGTTTTACAGTAATGTTACTATTTCTTTCTGATGATAGCAGTGGTGAAATATATTTATTCCCAGTTCTTACTGAATTTATGCAATACTGCAAAGTCCTCTTGTATTTTAGGATTCAGATTAAACAGTTCTGTACTACAGTAGCCCTCATTTCATGAAAGGTGCTCACAAGCATGTGTGGACTAGTACTGATGCTTAATCTTTCCCTGTGCAGTGTGTGCTTGGGAAATCAGCTGCTTTTCAGCCTGTTTTTAGAACTGACTGCCTTAGGTTTATGAAAATTGATTTTTGCAAGAGGAGTTGTCTTAGGAAGAAAATTTGGGGAAAAAGTGGGGAAAAAGTTGTCCAGCAAACATTATTTGGTGCATAACAGGATTACAGTGCTGTAGGTAACCCAGATGAAGAACTCTGCTTAACAAGATGTTTAGTCACAGATAGATGCTTTATTTTTAAACATAATCATTTTCAGATTAGCTTTGAGTATTTTTTCTGAATGCTTGCCCGGGCTATATTGCAATGTAAACATATGTGTTCTTTGTTTCATGTTACATCCATTTGTTCCTATTCTTTGTACAAGAAACCAGTCCTTTTTCTTCTGAAATACCTTATTATCTGCTCCTCATCACTGCTACATTGTTATGTTCAGCCCTAAATATAGTCAGAGGACAGAGTAAAACACATCTGCAGTGTAAGAAAAGGAAGCTTTCTGAACTTGTTCTTTAATGATGAAAAGACTTCTGTTCCCAGAGATACTCCTGCAAAACATTAACAAAAAGGCCTTAGTACAGCTCTCTAAATGGTCAGTATCTGGATAATGTGCTTGTCTCCAGATGCCTGGCAGATTGATTTTGTTGAGAAGGGAAAAGATTGCAGATCTGTTTGTCATCTGAGGTAGAGGTTTTGTGATTGCTTTCTTTGCTTGCATTGTCTGTGTGTCAGCCTGTCTATGCAGTGTTAGTGTCAAGATTCAGTTCTGCTTTGCTTACTTGCTTTGCAGTGACGGGCTCTCTCCTGAAGAAGGATAGGTATTTGTTGGTTCAGTAGATGTCTCAGCTATTACATGTTGTATCCAATTAATCTTGTGTGATAGACAGATTGCCACACTTTGATCCTTGCACTTGTCCCTAGCTGAGAGATTTTCTGAACATCAAGTGTGTTTAGCATATTCAATGAAAAACAACCCCAAGCAACAAACCCCAAAACATATACAAATTATCCATACACACAAAAAAGAGATGTTTCAATCATTGATGAGCCTAGTTTGAAGAATTTTATTTTCCACAGAGACCTGAATTACCAAACACAAATAACAAATTTGGCAAGAGATTAATTTCTGGGCAGTCTGTAGACTTATTTTCCTGATGTAGGCTTTTTCTACCAAATAATACCTGGTTTGACCTGTTAGTGCTGAACGATGTATCCACAGTTACATAAATGCTTTGACCCCGCACTGTCAGAACACAAACTCTGATACTGCAGTTAGTTGCCTATTCAGATAGATATGCCTGGATTATTTTTCTTGGCATACATAGCTTAAGGTAAGTAGAAAATCTGCCTGTTATACCATTTTTCCTTTGTTATATGAAGGAGAAAGTAACTGTCTTGCTAATTGGTTCTGTATGTAGATGACGAAAAGAAAATGGTACTTTTGCTTGCCATGCCATGGTGGTGTGTCTAAGTTATCGTGTATTCACTTGTTCATTGTAAAATCCTTCTCGTTTCATTCTCGCCCTCTATTATTGCTTCGATATTTTAAAAGTTCGTTTTAATTTCGGTTCATCATTGTTAGAGCTAAGCTGTAATGACAGAGTGCTAGGAGAAGTGTGACTGTGAGCGTGTGTTCTGGGGTTTGAGGCAGGTGGATTCCCCCTTGAGGTGATAGACTTTATGCATTAGAGGACACAGCTTCTTTGAAATACTGAGAGTAAATTTAAAAAATGCAGCTGAGCCGAGCCTGCCTATTTTGCTTCCTTTAAGAAACCTTTTTCAGGACGAAATGAAGGTGTACACAGGTAATAAGTTTTGCTCTCTAAATTCTCCATTTAAGATCTGCTTTGCTTCTGGGTTCATTATGTGGCTTTGAAAACATCAAACCTTGGACACTGGACAGCCTTAAGTCTCTTTGAAAGTCACTATAACTTTGGTATCCAGGTGCCAGCATTAGAGTAAGCATATGGGATGTCGGTGTGTTTGAGGTTTTATCTTTGATCTACTCATTCTTTGCAGTGATCAGTCACAGATGCCACCAGCAGCAAAGCATAAATAAGACTACAGTAAGATGGAGAAAGGCCGGGGCTCAAGCAATGACCTAACTTCACCACCACTTTTCCAACCCTATTTTTCACCTTCCTCTGCTTCAATGTGTGGTGGTAAATGTTGAGAACAGTATTTTCTATTTTCTTTTTAATTTTAACTGTTCTTGAAGAGTAGAAAAACATATAAAGAGATACAGGAGTTTGTTGGATATTAAAAGTTTTAGTGCCTTATAGTTAAGATTAGGCTTGATTATCTGTAAATGGCAATGCATTTGGAGATTAGAGAAAAAGTGAGTGGATGAGGATGATTTCAGGAGCCAGTCTTCACAGTGGGTAGAAAATGTGTTTTAGACTTTGTATTATTTCAAGATTTAGGTTGAAGTAAACAAAGTTTCTATTTAGTTTCTATTAATTTCAGTTTTCTATATGGGAATGATTCCTCCTTTCAAAGCCTATACTGGGTTTGTGTGACAAGATTTTGGTAGTGGGGGAGCTACAGGGGTGATTTCTGTGAGAAGCTGCTGGAAGCTTCCTCCATGTCTGGCAGAGCCAATGCCAGCCAGCTCCAGGATGGACCTGCTGCTGCCTGAGGCTGAGCCCATCAGTGATGGTTGTACTGCCACTGGGATAACTGACTTAAGAAGGGAGAAAAAAGGGAACCCTGCAGAACAGCAGCAGAGAGAGGAGTGAGAATGTGAGGGAAGCAGCTGCAGACCCCAAGGTCAATGAAGAAGGAGGGGAAGGACATGAAATGCTGTCAGAGCAGACATTATTCTGCAGCCTGTGGTTCAGACCATGGTGAGTCAGGCTCTCTCGCTGCAGCTCATGGAGGACCACAGTGGAGCAGATACCTACCCACAGTCCCTGGAGAGCCCTGTGCTGTAGCAGGGACCCTGTGGAAGGTTATGCTGGAATAGGTTCCTTGTAGGATCTGGGTCTATGGATCTGAGCAGAGAGAAGCCCATGCTGGAGCTGGTTTTCTGGTGGGATTTGTGACCCTGTGGGGGACCCATGATGGAGCAGGCTGTGCCTGAAGGACTGTACTCTGTGGAAGGGACCCACAGAAGAGCAGTTTGTGAAGAGCTGCAGCCCGTGGGAAGGACTCACGCTGGTGAAGTTTGTGGATGACTGTGCCTGTTGGGAGGGAGTCTGTGCTGAAGCACGGGAGAAGTCTGGATCACAGTTCCTCTCAGGCAAGGTGGGAAGTACTGACTGCAGCTTCCATTCCCTATCCTCCTCTACCACTGTGGGGAAGCTATTAGGAAGTAGTAAAGTTAAGCCTAGGAAGAAGTGGTGGGAGGATGGTGTTCAAGATTTGTTATTTTCTCATTACCCTACTCTTATTTGATTGGTAATAAATTGAACTAATTTCCCCAAGTCAAGTCTGTGTTAGCCATGAGGCAATGGATGAGTGATTTCTCTCTGTCCTTAACCCATGGGCCTTCCACTGCATTTTCTCTCCCCGCACAGCTGAGAAAGGGAGTGAAAGAGTGCTTTTGGTGGGCACCTGGCTCCTAGCCAAGGGCAGCCCACCACAACCAGAAGCATGACAGTATGCTAGTCTGTATATAAAATAAGTGCAATTTACTGTGCAAGCTACATTTGATCACCGTTAATGAGGGATGGGTACAGTAAGCGTGCTTGCTTTTCTGTCAGATGCATGCTATAGTAAGTGCAATTAAATGTGTGGTGCCCAGTGGAAGAAGTGGCACATGGAAGTTAGTGCAGTGTCGTCATTTCTGATCCAGTGACAAGCCCTGCAAGAAGCTAACAGCTCATTATATGCTACTACTTTGGGGTGTTCTTACTGTATGTGCTTTACAAAGAGAATTCTAACTTTAGTATTGAAACTGGTGAAAATCTTACAGGGCCAATTTCTCACATTAGTGTAAATGTGCTAAAGCTCCCTGACCTTATGGAGCTATATTTAATCTTACACCCACAGAAAACCTGCTTACAAGCTCTCGAGTTACACAAGTGCAAGTATAAATGATGATTGCAAACCTATGCCGTTGTTGAAGGGAATCTGAAAATCAAAACGAGGCCTTTGACTTTTATGTGCACTAATAGGGACCAAAGATAATCAGAGGACTCTGCAGAAAATAGACAATCCTTGTCTAGTCTGAAAATGCTAGCTGTTTAATATTGCTTCTAACTTACTCTCTCTTTCTCTTGATGCAGACATATTTTGTAAGTGGGCTTTTTTTACAATCTTTTGCATTTTTTTGAATATAGAAGGACTTAAAGAATACTTCCTTTGGAATATTACAAAATGGTATGTTTTGATCTGGATGTTTTAAGTTCCTAAGATTCATCCTCTTGCTCCTGACTACAGTTCTTTTTATAGTACATGAAAAAGTTTTCATGCCTAAATGAAGATTCTTAGAGTATTTTTTTGTAATTATATGAAGAATATGAGGTCCTCAGTGTGTCCCTGATATACATGGATATACATGGTCTCTGCTTACTACTGTGGTGGAGAAAAGGCTGAGTTACTCTATGCCTTTTTTACCTTGGCCTTTACTCATAACAGACTTTGAGATCTGAGGGAAAGTCTGGAGGCAGACTGACCCTTGGTGGAGGGGGAACAGGTTAGGCAGCACTTAAGCTGCACATACACAGCCCCAGGGCCTCTAAGAGGTTATGGAATTTGGGAGAGGTTTGTGTAGACTAGAGGAAAGTCAATGTCATTCATTTTTTAAAAAAAGGCGAGAAAGGCCTCTCTGGGTGTTCTGGTAGCATCTGGGGAGCTGCAGGTTTGTCAGCTTCTCCTCAGTCACTGGGAAGGTGGTGGAGCAACTAACCCTGGAAGGTATCTCCAAACACGTAAAGGACAAGATGCCAATTAGAAGTAGTCATAATAGACTTAAAAAGGGAAAATCAGGCTTAACGCACATGACACCCCTCTGCAATGGAAATGACTAGTTTGGTGCTTATGGGGAGAGCAGCGGATGTTGTTTGCTTTAATGTTGGTAAAGTTTTTGACCCTGTCTTCCCTAATATCCTCGCAGCCAAGCTGACAGGGTATGGATTAGGTAAGTGGGCAGTGAGGTGGATTTAAAAGTGAACAACCCAGCCCAGAGAGTTGTGATCAGTGGTACAAGGTCCAGCTGGAGGCCAGGCACTAGTGGTGTACCCCAGGGGTCCATACTGGGACCGGCGCTGTTCCACATCTTCATTAATGACCTGTGCTCCTGGAAAGTCTGTAGGTGATGAAAAACCTGGGAGGAGTGGTTGGTGAGCCAGGGGGTTGTGTGCTGCCATGGAGCGAGATCTTGGCAGCCTGGACAGAGAGGAGTCTCTTAAAGATAAGCTTAGGGAGTGCCAAGTCCTGTATCAGGAGATAGTTGAGGGTAAACTCTTGCACTTATACAGGCTGGAGGCCCTCTGGTTGGAAAGTAGTTCTGCAGAGATCATGGGGAACAACAAGCTGACCGGGAACCAACAAAATGTTTTGTGGCCAGCAGCTTCCTGGGGTGCTTTAGGAGTAGTGTTGCCAGCAGGTCGAAATCCTTCCCCTCTACTTGGTAGAGGTGAGGCCACATCTGCAATGTTGTGTGCAGTTCTGGGCTCCCCAGTGCAAGAGGGGCGAGGACTTACAGGCTTACAGGTTCTGGAGCTTGCAGGCCCCTCCACGTTCTGGAGCATCCTTTCAATAGGAGGGTCTGACAGAGCTGGGACTGTCCAGCCTGGAGAAGAGAAGGCTCAAGGGTGTCATATCAATATGTAAAAATACTTCATGGAAGTGAAGAACATGGAGACAGATTTTTCTTAATTGTGCCCAGTGACAAGACAAGAGGCAGTGGGCACTTGGAAGTGAATCTGAGCATCAAAAATGCACATCTGCTGTGGAGAGTGTTGAACACTGGCATGGGTTGCTCAGACAGGTTTTGGAGTGTCCATCTTTGGAGATAATCAAAACTTAGCTGGACATGGTCTTTGGGCAGCTGATCCTACATGCACCTGCCTGAGCAGGGTATGGGATGAGAAGATACCAAGAAGTCTGTTCCAACCTAAATGAGGCTGATACAGTGTGTTCCTCCTCTTTCTTCCCCTCTAAAAACTAACCGAGATGAGACCCAGGTGGACAGTATTGTTGTATTCTATGCTTTGTGAAATATGTTGGAAAATGAAGCTCTCAGTATATCTGTATTAATTACCTAACAGTTAATTTCCTGCACAGCATTTAATTTGCAAAATGACCTTGCAGTAGAAGGACAGAGGCAATATTGCCCTTTCACAGAAGTATAGCTTTTGACTCTGATTCTATCCTAGGCTCGTCAAAGTGTCTTTTTTCTAAAAACATTTTTTTTTTAATGCAGAATGTTTCCTTCAGAAACAATTTCTTACCCTTACAGGTTTCATCTGTTAAAAAAGGATCAGCATGTTTTCTCGTGGAGACTGCTGACTAGAACATCCGTTTTGTATCCCAGCAGATGACCTCTCTAGATTAATCGATTCCAGTTCTAATGAGGTGACCCGTTTAAAATAGCTCTCTGCTGGTGTGTATTTTCATGTCTTTGGTATTTAAGCTTGGAAGTGCATCTCTTCCTGGGATTTTTAGAAATTATCTTTTATTTTCTCTTCAGATTTTTCTGAAAAGTGCTGGTGCTTCAGCCTAGTATTGGAAATGGATTTTGATTTAAATGATTTTAAATATAAGCCCCTTTTTTGTGGTTGTTTGTAACTACTTCAGAATTGGATTTCTCAGGGTCAGCACCTAAGCTAGCTAGGCTGTGCTGTTTGTTCCCAGGCTCAATAGCTTTTACATTATGCTCTGACCACACAGGGGTGGAGCAGATCGCTGCTTTCCTAGGTCAGTGTTGCAGTTATGTTTTACAGGGCGAGGTAAAAAAAAGTCTGTGTCTGATAATTCAGAAAAGCTGCAGTTAAAGGATAATCACTCCATGTAATCCTTTGCATTCTGCCGAAAGCTTACGCATTGGATACTACTAAACTGCATGCAATTTTCATGGAAAGAAAAAGAATTAAACGGTGGTTGGACTTTTATGACACTTTAAAGATACACTGGCTTTGTATTTTGTGACTGCATGTCCATTCACATGGTGTGGTGCTTGCATGTTGGTTTAAGAAATATGTGTTAGTTAAAGAAACATGTGTTAGTTAAAGTTAGTTTATGTGCTCTGAAAAATTTAGTAGTTATGTAGAAAGCTAATGAGAAGAGAGGGAAATATAGAAAGGATATTGTTTTCTGAAGATTGTTTTCTGACTGCTCTTCAGTTCCTGAAACCTTAAATTGTAAACTGCTTCCTTAAATTCTTTTCCTTGAAAACAGAGAAAAGAGCAGTTGTCTGCATGTCATTCACTGAAGGTCACTGGTGTGTTGATGACTGTAATAGCAGAGTCGTGGGGTTTTTTTTGTGACCTTGCACAAGTCCTTAGTATAGGGATAGTTAAGGTAATTAAAATTTTAGTCTTTATAGTGTGCTCATTAGACACGATTGATCCTAATGTAACATAATACTCATCCTCCCTGATGAGCAGAAAGGCTTTCATTTACAACAATGCAAATACTACTTTCCTAAGCACCCCATGTGCCCGTAGGGTGGCTTTGCTCTGACCGTGGATGTTTTGCGGAGAGGTAATTTCACGGAATATTCTGATTTGGTTGCTATTTCGTTAGTAACAATTAAGAGGCAAGGAAAACCTAACAAGAAAGAAAGAAAGAAGGGTTTTCTGGCCCTGGGTGAACGTGCAATTTTTGGAAGAAAAAGAAAATTCTTGGTATATGATTTAGGCTGCAGACTGGTAATGGGTAATTTGTTTGTTTTCTGATGCTCTTAACTACTTAAGGCTATGCAGCTGTTACATGTTCATGTAAAAGGATGTTACCTGCTAGCACGTTCTCTTTCTGTCTCGCACTTGGGCACACTCACACAAATTTGTGCCCCTTCCCCTCCCTCCTGGAGAGCTGCCGATCAGGATATCCTCTGGGAACAGCAGCACCGTTCCCCAGTTGGAGCTGCGTGCATTTAAGCTCACTGATCTCAATGCCATGTGACTGGAAATGCAAGGAGCAGATTGCCATCCGGTGCACACTCTCCAACCCCTCAGATAGCAAAAGATAAAAAAAAAAAAAAAGAAAAAGAAAAAAAAGAGGGGGTGGGAGTGAGGAGGGGAGGTTCCCTTGCTTTTTTTGTAGCGCTGTTAATTCCTGCCGGAGCTTGTTTGCCGCAAGCTCGGTTCATGGCAGTAACAGAAGCAGCAGAGCCTATTCGGTAGCTCAGTGCTCTCAATGAGGTCAAGCTGGATCAAAGGGAAGCCTCCTGTGGAAGCATCTACTGTAAGTTCTGATACTGCTTTTTCCGTGCTACCTCCAAATGAATTGTAGCCTGTGTGACTGAGCCAGGCTTCAGTGCTTTATCCTCCCTGACTGATAATTCTGTGTGAGGTTGTCAAGTTTTATGTTAATTGAACTTGTCAGTGAGGCGTCAGTTGGGTAATAATGCTGTGTTTTGGGAGAAAAGCGCTTATAGTCTCTCCTTCCATTTTCCAAGGGAGTGGGAGGAAGAAAGTGTGGTTTTGTCCTTTTGAAAAGCTCCAAGCTGTTGAGGTTACAGCTCACCAGATTGTTTTATGTAATGTACGTATTCTACTTGCTAAATAAAGCAACTGTAAAGTGCCTTGCAAAGATGCAAGAATGCAAAGATGTCCTTGGGTTTCACCAAATAGCTAATTTTTTTTTAGGAATAGCTACCTGACATTTAAGTAATGCAAAAAAAAAAAAAAAAAAAAAAAAGAGAGAGAGAGAGAAAGTACTTTATTTAAATCTTGGAAACCTCCATAGTAACTAAATTTCAAAGAACTTCCCCTTACACAAGCTGCAGTTCACCTGAGGGGTCTCTAATGAGATCATTCAAAAATACTCCTTTGCAACCTAATTCTGGATATCAGCTGGTTGTAGTGAAGCTTTCCAGTTGCGTAGGCTTCCACAGTGAGATGAAAAATTTCTTGTTTTATGTAACAAACTAGCTGTTCCTGCAGAAATGCAATTTAGCATGAAAGAACACTAACTTTTGCAGGGAGTGTTGTCTCATTTACAGCACAGAATCTTTGGGCAATAATGACATGCTGGGCTGTAATTTTTCATCTTCATAACCCATTTTTTTTTTCCCTTGAAGTACAAAAAGCTTACTTGAATACATATCTGGAAGGCTTGCAGAGTGGTTTCAATGGATTAAACAAAGTAACTACCACCTGTTTGGATTATTGTTAGTTATACATTGTAAACCCTGAGGAAAAATAAAATATCACAAGTCATTATCCCTTTTGCTATAAAGTTCCTCTTGAAGGGACTGGCATGGTGCCTGTCTATTGAAATTCAGCCTGTATTTTTGGAAACTCAGCAGCACTGGCATTGTGCTGTGAGATGATGGAGTGTTGCAATAGTTATAAAGAGTTATGGCACTGCTTCACTTCCCAAAATATAATGTCTTTTGGGTTTTTTTCCGAGGTGTGTTCTTTAATTTTATCTATTTTAGTTAGTATCTTGACTTTCTTAAATATCTAACTTTGAAATTGGATAGAGAAAGGAAAAAAAACCTGTGAAATGAGGTCATGTAGCATCTGTGTATGACATGAATATTTGCTGGGGAGATTTATGAAACAAACTTGAAGACTTATTTTCAACTTGAAGACTTATTTACTTCTATTTAATGAAAAGATAACTTTTACTTAAATATGCCATGAGATTTATCTGACATGACTGCAGTATAAATATGAGAAGAGAATGTGTAAATCAGCATCTCATACTTAGTACTCTCATTCTGAGGAAAGGATCAAAATGCTTTATGAATCCATCACTGGGGTTTTTAAATTTATTTTGACTTTGTATCTTTGCTTGGTTTTAACAGAGGCTGTCTTCAGTTCCATCAAGACAGTTCCATTTTTAGACATGTATAGTGGGGGGAAGATACCCGTTCTGTATCTTTTATCCAGGTGGTGATGTTTCTTTTCATTTCAGCATTCAGCTTCTGAGTTGATCCTAGTTGAAGATGAAATGACAGATACTGAAGATAATGAAGAGGAGGATTTAGGAGTCATGGATGATCAACGTAGTGTAATTCTCCATCTCATCTCTCAGCTCAAACTTGGCATGGACCTTACCAGGGTATGAACACTGTATCACTTTTATGTTCGTTCACTATTGTTTTTTCTTTTCACCTCTCTCTGTGTTTGTGTGCACGGCCGGTTCTTGTGAGTGTGTTTTGCCCCCGTGGACAGCGAAGTTTTTCTCTTTATGAAAGTGTGGTCCCAGAGAGCTATGGAGTGCCATCTCTTGCTAGGCACGCTTTCACATGAAGTGACCACATCAGATATTTTAGAGATGGAGAGGGATGGAAGAAGAAAGAAGAAAAAAATCCTCCAAAACTCTTGTTGTTTTTTTTGCAAGTCTTTCAGCGTAACCGTATGTTGTGTATGTAACGCACAAGTATGCCAGGGTGCACCGGGGGTTTGAGGAACAATAATGGCAATTATTGATGAAGGATATACATGTTCACATAACTGCTTTCTGGACTGGATTCCATTTAATTGCATGTCAGCTTCAAAAAAACCCATTATGGTAAAGAAATTACAGTCTTCAGTGTATCAGTTCTTGTCTGTGTTGGGCAGCTCATCACTTTAACCTTCTGTGCATGGTCCTAGAACCAGTATTGTCACAGGCTTATCTATACTGATACAGGCGAAGAAATTACAGCATCAGAGAAATTTCCCCTTAAGTCCTTAGAGTTTTGGAAATGAGGTAGATGTTAGGGAAGCAAGGAGTGCTTCTTTTTGAATAGTCTCGTATTCCAGTGAAACCTTCTTATGGGGCTTAATAAATAATCAAGCAGATTTTTGTAAATATATGGAATATCCTTTCCTTGCACAACGGTTTTCTGCTTAAAAAACCCCCAAATAAAACTCCTGTAGTCCACTTTTCACAAATAAGAGCTCATTCTGACACTCTCCACAAGTAATGTAATGATTAGAAGGACCAGAGAATTCCTCTGGCACATTAAATAGTTTTGCAGGAAGTTGTTCTCAGGGGCATTTTGATATTCTGAAGAGTTCATCTGCTTTTCTCATTTTTTTACATATTAACTTTCTTACAAAATGAAGTTTTCTCTGTATAGTTTTTTCTGCTTCCTCTGGAACAATTCTCAGTGTTTTAAAATAATTTCATTTTTAAGACTGAGCAATCCTGTGTTCTGTTGACGAGTAGCTACACAGAAATGAATGTTTTATTCTAAATAAAACAAAACTTTCATCATTTCATTTTGAATAATTTATACCTGTCACTTTTTAGTATGTCTAGGGTTATATACAGTTCATTTTTGGGTTTGTTTTTCTTACATTCTCGCGTTTTCTTAACTCTTTCTCTTTTCTGTGTTGGTTTTCTAAGACTGAGTCTGTGATGTTCAAACTAGGCAAAGATTTCTTATCCGTGGTTCTTGTGTCTTCAAAACATTGTCTTTGACAACAAACAAGATTTTTCTTTCCTGATTTTCACTGTCATCTTTTTGTCATGGCAGAGTAGACAAAATTCAAAGACACACAGTTAATGTAAGTAAGAGAAATTCCTGTAAATAAGAGAAGTGTAGACACTTAAAAGAAAAATATGAATGTAAATACATATATGATACCCTGTTCCTTACATAGTGTTCTTAAAACACAGTTATTAAAGATAATGATACATGTTGAAGCGAGAAGAGAAATAGGCATATGGCAGAGTTAGATCTGTCTGTAGATCTCTGTGTGATGCATGAATACACACATGATAAGTATTAATGAGACATGCCACATGTGCACATCACTTTTCTGCCCATTTTGAGGATTAAAAAAAATACTGGACAGCTGGCTGCTTTTTTTATCAACTTTGCCTACTGACATGAGGCCCTTAGGGCCATTGACATGTGATGGTAGAGCTGGGTTTGTTGGCTGCACTTCTTCCCATTTTTCATTATTCCTCTGAAAGTCGGATTTCAGAGCACCTTGATGCTCATCACCTTCTGCTGGAAGTGGTTGTAGCAGTGTAGTTGCTGATGTCAGAGGATGTCTTTACATGTTTCCATTTTCCTGTGCCTTCTTCCCTAGGGCTGTCTTTGGTTCATTCTGAGAGCTGTGGACTGCTGCATGATACTCACATGAACAAAGAGCTTTTTCTGAGCCCTTGGTGGTTTTGGGTTCTGGATGCATGAGCATTACCTTCACATTCCATATCACAGGAAACAGCATCTTTTCCTTATGTTAGCCATGGCCTTGCCTGTGCTGACAGCAGTTTCCCACAGTGAAGATAGCCACATTTAATGTTGTGGAGGTGCTTTACTTCTGGAACGTGTCATACTGCTGTGCCTTTTAGGGAGGAGTTAAAGTAAAAAACTACTGTGAAGAAGAGCACGTGCAGTGAAGTATCAGATCTATGCAGGGATTTGCTAGAATGGGCTAGCCTCCGTGGTGGCCAAATAGACTTCAGCAGCTGCTCGAGAGAGTTGGGTGGGGAGCAGTTCACAGCAGCAGAATGTGGTACACAACCGATGCTTTGGACTGGGATAGCCCTTTCAACCTCAGTTGAAACTAGAATTCCTGGGGAAAAATCCAAGTTTCTAAATCGTTTGTTCTTCAGACTTTTAAAAACTGAAAAATAGTGCCAAAACCCACTGACAGCCTTTGCTGGCAAATGGCATCTAATGGATTGCAGCTGATGCTAACAGTTTGTACAGATGCGTGATCACTCCCCTGCATTCCCTCACTTTTCTTACACAGTTAATATGTGCTAAAAATAAAGGGTTGCCGTTCTGTTTAAAAGGGCTGCCAGTAATTCTGCAGGATGTCACCCTGTTGTAAATTAACATAGTGGTGTGTTCACAATGTCGTAAGTTTTTATTTTGCTTGCCGATATTCTTTTACCTTGCCATTTTAAAATGTAAGTGGTATGAAAATGGCTTTTTTTAGTCCCACGGTGGCACAGATGACAGTGAAAAGAAAGCTTTTACACCTCTAAGAGAAGGATATCTCAGCATGAGGTATCTTGGCTGGATTTCTGAAAAAATTAGGGGATGGTGCTGACGCCCATGTTTTTCTTCACAGTAAATAATAGTGGGGATAAATATCTGTGTTCATAAGATGTTGTGCTCATTTTTCTCAATTGCATTCAGATCTAATTAAGTGAATTCAAGCCCAGGAGGTTATAATCAAGTTTCGAACCAGTATTGTCTTTTTAACATCAATAAAAATGGAAGAATGCCTCTTAAACTACTTCCTTTTCATCTGAAAGCGTGAGAAAGAGTAAGAATGGATTATTCTAACATTTTAGATTGCAGTGAGGTGGTATTTTTTGCTTCGGACTTCAGCATGACATTGGTTGTCATGCTGGCATTTTCTTAAAGGAAAAAATTAGTCAGTTTTGACTTCTTATGCAATTAAAAAAAAAAAAAAAAATCATAGTCCTGCCAAAAGCCAGTATAAAGAGCATAGGTCCTAAGTGTATTTTTCTGCACACTTCATTATGTCTAGCTGCAGAAGAGTTGAAGACCTCATTCCTTTAAAAGCTAGAGTGCTAGCACAATGTGCAACAGCCCAGTGCTAGCAGGAAGAATGCTGTGCACTTGCAAATTTCTTTATTTCTGTTTCTTATTTCTGCAGAAATCAAGATAGGTCCAATTAAGAATTTTTTATTATTTTTATTTTTATTTTTTTTTGCTATATTAGTGTGTGGTGGTGTTTCATATTGAAACTTAGAGGCTAGGAGATTATTTAGTAAAAGGCAATGTTTTGTAGGCATATTTTGTAATGCTGCAGTTGTGTAAGCTTTAAAACTCAAGTATTTTTACTTCATAGTGCTGCCTCCTTGTGTGGAAACAGTTCAGTTATTCAGTGGATCCTTTCCCACCACAATTAAGGATGTCGTTCCCAGCTTATTTGAGCTTTTAAAGCAAGATTGTTTGAGCTGGAGTTCAGGCCTTATTCAGATTTTAAATTGATTCTTGAAACTCAATAATAAGAGTCCAGTGATTCATCACATCTCATTTAGTGGCAGTGCTGGTGTAGCTGTGTTAAGCAAAGCACACACACAGGACTTGGAGGAGATACCAAGACTCTATGACCACGTCAGTCTTAGTGGTGTACCATAAAATCTGCGTCATCTGAAGTATGGTCTGCAGTTTTCTTCCCCTCTTTTTGTGCTAATAAAGGTCTCTGTCTTTAGAGAGAGGCTCTTGGACATAGTGAGATGCAGAGTGCTGTTTATTCAAATGAGTTTGCCCTTTCAAGTCTCTGCAGTGAACTCACAAAGGCACTACTGATATTTCTAGACAGAAGTTAGGGGAGATTTTTTTATATGTTTTGCTGTCACTTCCCCCTCTGGTAACCTGATCTTTTAGTGTACAATTTATATTAAAATGAGATCCTGAATTGAGGATCTCAGCTGCTGAATTGCATTTTTTTAAAGATTATATTGGATAATGAATATTTAGTCAGAATAAGAATGCTGCAAATAAGATGGAATTGTTTAAAGAGCTGAAAGTAAGAAAACTTTCACTTTGCCTTCAAAGTTTTAGATTTCACTTTTGAAAATCAAATTCCTCAGCCTGTGACAGTCACACCACCAGGACTGCCGGCTCAGTGTAAATTTCGCACTATTTTTCATTGTGTAAAATGAAGGTCCTCCATTCAGGCCCTCACTAGGTTGGTAGCAGAAATCATGTGGAATCCTCAAGGCTTAGAGTGTAGAGTCAGAAGAGTATTACAGATGGAACTTTGCTTGATTTATATCTAAACTTTTAAAACTTATTAGCCTATAAAGGATTGTATGTGTGTAAATATAAAATACAAAAGAAGAGAGCCAACAAGCAGATAAGTTACCAGACAGAGCAGTTCTCTCTTTTTGCAGGGAGGTACTGTGACTTACTCTGTGTAGCTCTAAAGACTCTGTTCGAGCCACTGTGACTGGAATTCTTGTTCCTGTTTACAAATTCTCTTTGAGAAGGGCTGAATGAACAATGAAAGTTTGACAGTTTCTATTTCATTATCCATGGGATCCAAAAGGGCTGATCTGTGCTTTGGTCCCACTTAGAATAGCAAGCTGGGCCAGCAGGGGGAAAGCAAAGCAAATGTGTTTGTGACAGTGGCTCCCTGCCTGCTGTAAATAACCCTTGCTTTTGGGAAAGGGAAAAGCAAATGCAATGAAGAATTAAAGAGGAAATCAGAAGAGTTGCTGTAATAGAGGACAGCTGTTGGTTTGCATCTGGCATCATTGAGCACTTGGATTCACATAAGATAAATTTGTGTGTGCCAGGAGTTCCTTTTGGTCATGTGAGAGCAACCTTTGAGCTCCCCTGCGACAGAAGTGCGCAATGGGGGAGAAGGAGGGGGCAGAAATCAATGATGTCTCGTAGCCCTTGTTTGCCTTACAGTGCCCTCCAGGGTGTTTCACTGGAAACTTCTAACAAAGTGTTACTGTGAAGTGAGTGCCTTTGGCAACATCTGCCTTGCTAGAGAGGGCCCTTGAGACTATCCAGATCACTTGGGGCTGGTCCCTCCAGAGCACACTGCCTAATGCTCAGTCCCAGGTTTTTTTCTGGGCCCATGGGAGCCTCTCTATTCCCAGGATATGAATATAATGGTTTGTGCAGTTTTTGTTTCGACTGTCTGAAATAAAGCGAAGCCACGCAGGGGCCCACCACAGTGACAGGGCACTGTCTGCAACTGAGGGGATGTGCCATGGGCTCGGGGGGGACAGGAGATCTTGGGGATGGCACGGGATTTCACTTGGGCGTTGTCAGGGGATGTGACATAGGATGGCACTCTAGGGCAAATGGGGAGTGCTTTCTTGCCTGTAGCCCCTTGGGAAGGCTCCTTGGAATGGTTTTATACTTGGAAATAGACTTGAGATTTGGTTATGATTTGGTTGTGGTTGGATCTCCTTGGGTTGGTGTGTTAGAGGCTGGAAGGGACCTAATCCATGTAGAGTGGGTTGTCAGCAGCCCAGGGGTGAAATATGGAACATAGGTGTTTGACAGAAGGGGTAGATGTACCCCTTGCATTCTGCACCACTTAGAGGTTGGTGACTGTATGTTCACATAAAATACTGTATCTTCTGGTGGTTTGGGAGGGTGTGGTCCCTCCCATTTTGGAGGGTTATGATTGGTTTGGTTTGTTGATGTTTGATGTAAATGAGTTTATATCAAAATATGTTTTTGTGTCCTGTAAACAAGGAAAACAATGGCTGGTTTGTTAACTGCGAGGAGAGGAAAAGGTGGATTTCCATGTGTGTGGAAGAGCCCATCCCTGTTGTGTGAGCTGCTTTTGAAAGTCATAATGAAATAGGAAGCAGCCTGCATGGATATCAAGGCCACTGCTTTTTCCTTTGCTCATTATTCACACTGCAAAGAAAATTAAATTGTTGTGGCATAGGAGGGGGAAATACGCTATCCCAGAATTTGGCAGGGTCAGGATTACAGCTGTCCTAACCGTTCTCTCTCCCCCTTTCCCCTGGGTAGTGTGATCACAGGGAAATCATATATGCCTTTGTCTGCTTTGCATACAGGTAGTGCTTCCAACATTTATTTTGGAGAAAAGATCCCTGCTGGAGATGTATGCAAATTTCATGGCCCATCCAGACCTGTTTTTGTCAATTGCAGCTGGAGCCACTCCCGAGGAAAGAATTATCTGCTTTGTGGAGTATTATCTAACAGCTTTTCACGAAGGCCGAAAGGGAGCAGTTGCCAAGAAGCCCTATAACCCTATAATTGGTGAAACGTTTCATTGCTCGTGGGATGTGCCTAAAGATAGAGTGAAAGCATTCAGAACTAACGGTGCCTCCACGGTTTCTAAGGACTCAGCCAAGGAGCTTGGCCAGGACCAGTCCACGTGCTACAAGCTGAGGTTTGTAGCTGAACAAGTGTCTCATCATCCACCAGTATCTTGCTTTTACTGTGAGTGCAAAGAGAAGAAAATGTGCGTGAACGCTCACGTGTGGACCAAAAGCAAATTCATGGGCATGTCAATAGGTGTTTCTATGGTAGGTGAAGGTAAGAAATGTGGTTTTATTCTGCTTTTTTTGAGCTATTATTTCTGGGTGTCAGCAGAAATCCAAATGTTTTCCTATGTGCTCTCCCTCTGACCTTTCATTTGAACCTTATGACTGTTTGCTTTTGTGAAGTTTGGAATTAAAACTGTAGGGGGCATGTAATCTTTTGCTGTCCAGACAGAATGTGGAATGCACATTACATATATAAATGTGTGCTTATATTGATGAGACTCTGTTAATACATATGGCCAGACTGCAGAAATAATTAAGTTAGATTAGCAAATGACAAATTATAGCGTATTCTTTAAGGATATTTTTGTCTTGTTCGCTTTTAAGGTAGTACAGGATTTGGTGTTCACAATTGGAGCAAAGCAATGAGAAAAACCACGTTTTTGCATAAGCCTAACCTTTGTTTTTCATAGTTTCTGCAAAGCATCGTGTTTGCAAAAGTAGTGTATTTTCAGAAGCTTTCTAGAAAGTGACATAGTAGAAGTGTGAATCCTGATTTTCTGTATCATGCATATAGAGTCTGCATTGTGATAGGTCATTGCTCAACTTGAGTTCAGAAATACAGGGAGTCATAACAAATCCTTAATGGATGATCTGAACTGATAGACACACTTGTTACCAGTGTTGTCACTGACTGTTAATGCATTGAGAGAAGTGTGTTTCTAAGAAATTAAGTCCCTTTGGCTATTTCAGGGTAAGTATGGATTTTAGTGTTTTGCCTTAACTAGTTTTAGAGTGTAGTCTCAGAAGCAAGAAGAACTTGCTTCTTTTTGTCATAATTTAAATACTGTGGTATTAAAGGCAGTAAAAAAGTGGAATGGCAAATGCAGTGGTTTGGTTTTTCTTATTAATAGCAACAGAATAATTATGATGAAAAAAGACAGGTGTATTCTGCTATTTCCACTATCTAAAACTAAAGACCAGTGGAGAGGACTACAGTAGCTCCTTCTCTGATGGCAATATATTCCCTTTTTTAATGGAAGAGACATGAAGCCTCCTTTCTATTGGTTTTGTTATCCTTTGATAAAATCTATGTTAGTATGTGTGTTTCCTTCTTCCTATGACTTAGATATTTTGCTTTGAATATGAAGTTAAGGAAGTTGGGAAGGAAGTGTCAAAAGGAAAATTGGTCTGTCTGTCTGTCTGCTGCCTGTTCTACTGCCAGCCTGGGTCATTGGCTTAACATTCTGCATTTTTCTGGTACATGTTCATTTCTAGTACTCTTTTGCTCAGTGAAGGGAACTATTTAATGGAAATAAAATTAAACACAAAGTCACTTATGATTATGTAGGAGTAGGGAAATTTCTTTTTCTTGCTGCTAGCGCACACAGTTTCCTGGGATTGGGGGTGTCTACTGTGGGGATTATTTAAGACTTCAAAGTACTGATATGTCCCAGTTTTGAGAGAGAAAGGGTCTAAGAATTAACTGCTTGCTCACCCCAAGGATTGTTTAATGTGTGCTTGTGAGAATAAGTTCTTCCCTATACTCTTTCTTTTTTTCATGATCCTGGAGATATCTCAGGAGTGGGGGTGGACTTTGGGGAACATCTGCAGTAGCAAGCTCTTTTATTCCAAGGTTTGCTGCTGTCTTTGTTATGTGCATTCTGGGAGGAAGTCTGGGTTCGCCAGTTTATAGTTACTATTCATCTTTTTGTTCACAAAAGCAGTGCAAGAGCAGGGACCTTCAGAGTGACAGCATTTCTGGGAGGTGATGGAGACACTTCAGTGCAGCCCAAGCATTTCTGTTGCATGTTGAGGACTGGCAACGGGCAGCAAGAAGTTGTACCACTGAGGCTTTTCTATTGTCTGAAAACAGCAAGCATAAGCCTGACAGCCTCAGTTTAAAATGCCAGCTTTGCAGTGCAGTTCTTTCACTTGAAACTGCACATTCTTTAACTTTTTTGTTTATTTATTTTAGGTCCAGGCAAGTCTTCCTGGTTAAGTTGGTGTGTGGATTTGTCAAGCTGTGCAAAAATTTGAATCTACTGCAGATGCTTCTTTCTTATGTACTGCATAAGTATAAATTCTTTAGAAGATTGAGGTCAATGTGAGTAGCAGGGAATAGATTGCTGAACTGATAAAAAGGAGCTGCTGGACTAGAAGTGTGGAAAACCTAAGCCTGTATTTATGTGCCTAGTAATGCAGGGCCTAATACTTTTTTTAATATGAAATATAATCTGGAGATTGTTCCTTGTATTTAGGGACACGTTAGAGTTGTAACATTTCATATGGGGTGAATTAGTCTAGCAAAGTTAGGAATTTGGGCTGTGGAAAGGTGCTGGTAGTCAGGAGGCATGTGAAGCTACTTAAAGTTAGCTCCTTGGAGAAACTTTCACACACCAAGGCTGGCTAGTAAGGTGGTAGAATCTTATTTGAAACTGTTAAAAGCAGTTAAAGCGAGTTTCTGGGGAATGAAGTATCACTGATCGTGCTTTTGATGAGAGACAAAATAACATCTCATGGATCATCAAAACCTCTGGGTTTTGATTGTTGTGGGGTTTTTTTGCTACTGTGCATTGGAGGACCAAATTAATCATGTGCTCTTGTTGGGATTTTGTCTTGTTCCTTTCTCCTTTTTTAAAATTTTCCCCTCATTATGAGCATTCAGCCCTTTTTTTGCCTGTTGCTGGAGTTAAATTACATACATGTGGGGGACTGTGACTTTTTGTAACACCCATAAGGATTTTAGACGTGGCATCAGGTTACTTGAAAGACAGTTTCCTTGATGCCTCTAATACACCTGTGCCCCTTTTGAGAACTTGGGTTAAATAACTCTGCTGTTGGTTCAAAATTATTTTCACTATACTACCGGTTAAGTCAGTACTAATCAATATATGAGAGGGAAAAAAAAATCCTTCCTAACAGAGTGTTAGAGGACTGAAATTAAATGTTTTGGATAATTTAGTGGTAGTGTTGTTCTAGTTAGATATGTATCAGAACAGTTCTGTTTGACCAGGTTGCCCAGAGAAGTTGTGCATGCCCCACCTTGGAGGTTTCCAAGGCCAGGTTGGATGAGGCTGTGAGCAACCTGGTCTAGTGGAAGATGTCCCTGCCCACAGCAGAGGGTTTGGAACAAGATGATTTTTAAGCTCCCTTCCAATACAGGCCATTCTGTGATGATTCTGTGATGATGACCAGAAACGTCATTGTAGCCTAATGCTGAATACAAGCAACTGTGGTGTGTTTTGAAACTTTGCTCTCTACTGAATGATACTGTGTGTGTCCCTCCAACAGTTCAATGAAGCTTTTTTTACTGCAGCTGTCTATTTGCAGAAATAAAGTAGTTTTGGAATTTTTGGACCTATAGTGTGTAAGGAATATGAATGGTAATGTGTCTGTGGAGCCTTTGAATCATATTTTTATAGAAATTCCATAGATGTACAGAGCACATAGCTTTTTATGCTTTTTGTTAGAAACTGACCTCGAATGTCATGGAAGTACAAAGGTTTATAAAGGAATTTTAAGAATTAGGGGATTTAAGGATGGTATGGTCTTGGCACAAAAAAGGTACAGCTCGGTGTCACAGCGGTGTCATTTTTTGTTTATGTCACACCTCAAAGTGACTAAGGGTTTTTTTTTTTTTCTCTGTGTGGTTTTTGTTAATTCAGAGTGAGTATCAGTTGCAGAGATGCAGAACAAGGGGGAGGGCACTGCTGGAAATCCATGTGGGGAGCTGTTTTATATGCTAGCTTTTCTTCATCTCTGGTTATGAGTGGTCTAAATCTGGCTTGCTAATGAAATGTCACAGCTTTTCTTTGCTGTATGACAAAACCCCCATTCTTCAGAGTAGTCAGCACCGAGTTTCCTCATGAGAAAGCAATCCTGAATAGAAAAGAGGATATTTTGCATAAAAGAACTCAGGTTGCATGTGCAGCCCCCAATTCTGGTTAATGTTAATTATGTACTAATGAAAGAGTGAGGGAGGAGATGAGGCTGTAATGAACAAGGTCACAATAAGATTTAAATTAGCAAAGGGTGGGAAAGTCAATATAAATATTTAATGGTTTTTACACGGTCCATAGAATCTTTAAATGGATCATCCTGGTTGTAGGATAAGGATGCTGTGGTGAGCACACCTCAGTGTCAGCTGTGCCTATTCCTTTTGTGCTCTTGGATTTTGGTCCAGAGCAACAAAATCCAACAAAAACTGTCATCTTTGATTTATGGGTTAATTTTGGAGAGAACATAAAGTACATTTAAGTGGATTACTCTGTATTATCAGGTGGCTAGTTATGTCTGATGTTTTCACTTCTGCTATTTTAAATGTTTTAACAAATAGGGAGGTATAGGATTCCAAAAATTATTTTTCTAAATTGAAAATTACCTATAAAAGTTGGTAGGTGGGTAAAAGGTTCAGTGCTCTTTCCAGGGTAAATTTAAAAGAAAGTAATGCATGTTTTTTCCTCTCTTTTTTATTCTTCTGTTCAAATACATGTACGTGTATGTAATAACGGATGTACAGGTCTGTAATTTCTAGTACTGAGAAATGAGTGACTTTTTAATTTACCAGTCCCAAAGCTTGATTGCTTCATGCAATTAGAGCTACCTAAATATTTCAGTACTCCTTTTTCTGTTAATATTTTTTAGCCCTGTGTTTTTTAGAACCATTTTCATATAACATGGCACTCATTACTTAATTTAGCAAATGGTTCCAGTCTTTGAAAAATGAGCAGCGCTCGCCACAGCTGCCTGGAAGGTTTGAGACAGTAAGAGCCCAGTTCTGGCATCTTCTGCTTTCCTGTGGGGATTTGAGCTGTTGGTGATGCACAACACCTGTGTGGGGCTCATCCCACAGGGAACTTGCTCCTCTTTGTGTGTTACAAGAAACACAGGGTGAAGAGCTTCTTAAACAAGGAAACTGCCCCAAGGCCCCTCGTGTCCCATGTGCCATTTGTTGTTCAGATTGATCTCCATGCAGGCAGTGGGAAGCATTAAATCCCACATGTCTCTTCTGCAGCTTATTGATCCAGAGCCTCTTCTGGGGTTTTTTGTCAATATGTGTTACTAGGAAATCAATTCACAAAGCTGCAGCATCAGTGAGGGACATGTAAGAGTCAAACTGGGAAAATGATATGGCACGACCATCACTTTAATGCAGGCTGAGGAGTCGTGGGTAGGGGTGTGACTCTGAATACATTCCTGTAGTCAAAGGAGGAGTAAACGGTGTTGAGGACATTTCAAGGGGGAATTTCAATATTCTGCAATGGTTTATAACAAATTCACCCTCCTCTGTAGCATTTTTTTCTAGCAAACTAGATTACTAAATTCACAGTTCCTCCCAGAGTACTGATCTGGTGCATTCTTCTGTGTGTAATTGTTGCCTATAAATACTTCACATTTCTTTTTAAGGAATTGGAAGGTTTTGAAAGAACTCTTCGATATGAGAGGAAAAAAATAAAAGTGTGGGGAGTATTCTACAACTTTTCATGTGTATTTACTTATATTTTCAAACTAAACATGAATCATCCCTTACAGCAGGGAAGCAAGGGAAGAAAAATAGCCTGTATATTTTCCAGCAGTTGCTTTTAAAGATCAGTTGCAATGTGATGATTATAAGCAGATGTTAAAATTATACACTGTAATGTAACTGTTAACTTTCATTTAGTTGGCTTTTAATTTCTTGAGATTGACACATGGCAGGGTAGGGAGTTAATTCAAATTGTGGTACCTATTACATATGTTGAATCTCAGTGTAATTTTTGGCTTTCTCTCCCCTGTTCAGATGTGGTGGTGCAGCCACAATGTTTGTGGTGCTTCATTTAAATGAGGGTTTTGCATGTGGGCTCTGCGAACAATGGAATGCAAAATAGGTTAATACTAAAAGTATTATCAAGTAATGGGTATTTCAGATCTGCCCTTTAATCTCTTTTAGACTGTAATTATGGAGCTGGAGTCATATTTCAAGTGAGATAGCACTTCATTAAAAAATGTATTTATTCAGGTGCTTAAGGAATTCAGAAGATATGCTACTGGGTGCTAAAAATACTGCCAAGAGAGCTGGGTTCAGTTCTTAATATCTAACCTGCTGCGGTGGTTAAATATTTACGTTGAAGGTCACTGCTGCTGTTTGCTCTCCACTTTAAATGTGCTTGGCAGCACTGCAGCTCTGAGTCCCTCCCACTTGACTGGGGAGAAAAAAGCTCTTAATCCCATTGGGGGACAACAGAGGCAAACCCATACAAACCCGTAAGGAATTGTGTTTATCATACTGTATAATTTCCTCTCATGTGAGAAAACATCACATACAGAATCACAGAATTTTTAGGTTGGAAGAGACCTTCAAGATCATCGAGTCCAACCCATCTCTAATACCTCAACTAGACCATGACACCAAGTGCCACATCCAGTCTTTTTTTTAAACACTTTCAGGGATGGTGACTCCACCACCTCCCCAGGCAAGCCATTCCAGTACTTGATCACTCTTTCAGTGAAAAACTTTTTCCTAATACCCAGCCTGTATCTCCCTTGTTGCAGTTTGAGACTGTGTCCTCTCGTTCTGTCAGTTGTTGCCTGAAGAAAGAGACCAACCCCCAGCTGACCACAGCCACCCTTGAGGAAGTTGTGGAGAGTGATAAGGTCACCTCTGAGTCTCCTTTTCTCCAGGCTAAACACCCCCAGCTCCCTCAGCTGTTCTTCATATGGCTTGTGTTCCAAGCCCCTCACCAGTCTTGTTGTCTCCTCTGGACACGCTCAAACATCTCAACGTCCTTCCTAAACTGAGGGGCCCAGAACTGGACACAGCACTCAAGGTGTGGCCTCACCAGTGCCAAGTACAGGGGAAGAATGACCTCCCTGCTCCTGCTGGCCACACCATTCCTGATCCAGGCCAGGATGCCATTGGCCCTCTTGGCCACCTGGGCACACTGCTGGCTCATGTTCACTGCTGTCACCAGTGCCCCCAGGTCCCTTTCTGCCAGGGCACTGTCCAGCCGCACCTTCCCCAGCCTATAACACTGCAGGGGGTTACTGTGGACAAAGTGCAGGACTCGGCATCTGGACTTATTAAACCTGATGGTCAGAGAAGGATGGGAGATGGAGGGAGACTTTTTACAAGGGCATGTAGCAACAGAAAAAGGGAGAATGGCTTTAAAATGAAAGAGAGGTTTAGGTTAGATATTAGGAAAAAAATCTTTACTGTGGGGGTGTTGAGGTGCTGGGACAGGCCGCCCAAAGAAACTGCGGACAACCCATCCTTGGCAGTGTTCAAGGCCAGGCTGGATGGGGCTCTGAGCAGCCTGTTCTGGCGGAAGGTGTCCCTGCCCATAGCAGGGTGGTTGGAACTGGATGATCTTTAAGGTCCCTTTCAGCCCAGGTCATTCTGTGATTCTACGATTGTTCTTTATTAACTTAATGCAATTATAGCATCCATTTAATGAGTTTGATGACCAGAGTAGTTTTTTGAGTAAAAGTTCTTCCTGGCTGCGTGTCCAGGATGAGTGGGGTAGTTCAGCCTTCCTGCAGTGTGTTCAGCTTGGATGTCTCTGCAGGTGTGAAGCTGAGGAAGCTTGAGGCAAAACGTGTGTGTGTGTTCTGGCTGTGTCCTCCTGGCCTTCCCCTGCTGCTGAGGGTTCAGCACATGACACGAGGAACTTGTAACTTGCCAAGACAAAATGATTAAAGGTCCTTTTAAGACATGTTTTTTTCTGTGTGCTTTTGCACTCCCAGCTTCTTGTGTCAGGCCTGCTGGGGTGGATGTGCTGGCTGTGCCGCTGCTGGGAGGCTTAGGTTGCAGAGGTTCTGAGAACAACTGCATGAAGCTGTTCTGGTTTGCAAATGTTTTCCTGTGAAATAGTTTCAGAATGCAGAAGTGACCAAATTGCAGAGTTTCCTGTGCTTATATTTAGTTTTGTTAGCTGGAGACAGTATTCGAGATCAGGAGTCTCTTAGAGCTCTGTGCTTTTAATTTTGAGTGTGTTTTTAAGTTTGTGTTTCCGTGCAGTGTTTCAAGGCATATTTTCATATTGGCAGCAGTAGTGTTGTGTTCCCATTTAATGCTTTTTCATCATTAAATGTGAGATCACTTTGAAAAAGCAGTGTCAGTATTCCCTTAAACAGATAGATTAATCAATACCACTAACAGTGTGTTCTTCCCCTGCCTCCCCCAGGGTGAAGGCAAATGGACTCAAGCTCATCTTGTTTCTAAACAGATACTATTACTGTGTCAAAATAACTTTCCTGCTCTTTTTTTCAAAGATTTCTGGGTTCTGAGTTCTTCCTGTGATGGGTTATTTTCAGTCCCTGTTGTGAAAATATATTTTCAAAGCTGTCATTTTTGCCTTTAGGCAGTTAGTAAATGGGACACAAAAGACTGTAAAACTCTAATAAAAAATACACTGCAGACATTTGGCATGATCTAATTCTGCGTGCAAGGTTTATGGTGCTCTTTTCCTGGTCTTATGTCCTGTTGTTCTGAAGACCAAACTGCCGTATTTTATGGGGATAGAGTTGTATCCTTAGCCCCAGGGGAAGCTGCAAAGGTCTGATCAGGAAAGAAACTTTCTTTGTGCAACTTCCAAGTGATGTTGAAAAACTGCTGCTGTTGTGTGTTGTTTTTAGTTACAGCCTCATAGTGCTCGGGGTGGAGGAACCTTTACAGAAGGAGATGGAATTGCCAGTAATTTTCTCTGCCTGGTAGAGACACTGGACTTGGTGCTAGAAGAACAGTGGCCCTGCTGGGCCCCTCTTTGATTATGCAAGATTTTTTCAAAACCTATGTGAGAAACCAGGCATTTGGAAATTAAGGAGCAAAGTTAATGGAAAATTTGTAGATGCCACGTTTCCTTGTTGTACCCATGGAGACTTAGCACCTTTCACACCATCAAGAGGAAATTAGTGGAGGACTAATTTGGACCATTCTAACTGAATGGAGAAGTGAAGAGTCCTTTGGCCATGCCCATATTTTTTCTAGAGGGAGATTATGATACATCACTGAGAGAGCATCTGAATTCTCAGTTTTTAGGTGGACAGTCGTTGTTTTTCCACCTTTTAACAGTAATACAGAGAAAGAAATCCAGTCAGATTTTCTGAAAAGTTGTTTGGTACCACGCAGAACCACAGTCAAATTGGATGCTTTTGAAAATGCTTGTTGGAAGAAACTTGTTCCAGAGAGCAGAGTTTCGTAGCAGGCAGTGCCCTCCTTCAAGGGGAGCTGCACACTGTGCTCTCTACGGATGTGCGTTTTGATGGTGGTGATCGGTCAGTGACCATCAGATCTTATCAATGAACCTTTTATCACCTCATTCTCTCCTCTCCCTGCGCAGGTGTTCTTCACTTGCTGGAGCACGAAGAAGAGTATGTCTTCACCCTGCCCAGTGCCTACGCTCGCTCAATCCTTACCATCCCCTGGGTGGAGCTTGGAGGGAAAGTCAACATCAGTTGTGCCAGAACGGGCTACTCCGCCACGGTCACGTTCCACACCAAGCCCTTCTACGGAGGGAAGGTCCACAGGTACGGGAGTTACTGTCTTACTCTTGTTTACCTGCTGCTGGATTTCAAGGGAAGGCTCTCGGGCATCTGTTCAGCTCTTCTGTTGCAGTATTTTATAGACATATAGCTTAAGTTCTTTTCCTGTTAGTGCTGGAGATGACTTAAAGCTTTTGGACAGTTTATTGTAGCAATACATTTTATGTTGTTTAACTGAATTGGATGTATTTCTCTCATTAAAATAAAGTGAATGTATCTCTCCAGGCTTTGTTACTTTTTAAAAGTTGCTCTAAGTGCAGGATCAGAAAAATGTACATAGAAAAGGCAATATTTCTGCTACCCCAACTGCTGCTCTGTGTGAGTCTTGTAGATGAACTGGTGTTCCAGGTGGAGCTCCTGAAAAGACGAGAGAAGCAAAAGTGGCATTGCCCATAGTGGTAGCTCCCTAATGGGGACTCCCACGTCTGCATTGAAATTCCAGATGGTGAAAATGTTATTTACCTTCTTCAGTTCCCTGTTACTAAGGGTGCAAAGAGGTGCTCCTTATTATTTGTTCTGCTATGGACTGTTGCAGTGTCCAGAGGAGACTCTGTTTTGCATGGTTACCTCTGTTTTATTTTAGATTGTGTAACTATTCATCCATGTGTGTGTCAAGGATTTCAGTGTTGTGTCCCCATGGGGCTGTTTTGACAGGATTTTTCTTTAAAAGTTATATATTGATAATTGGTGCCATCAGGGTGAGTGAAAATCTGGGGAAGTTGTGCTGTATTACTTCAGTAATTAAAAATTGAGCTTACAGATGGATTATTTACATGGCTATCTAAAGCACATACACATGTGCATGCTCATGCACACACAAAATTTCTCCCTGCATTTTGGTTTTCCAGTCCTACCTGTCTATTTTGTTCACTCTCAGACAAGTTCTTTGACTGGTGAGGTGGCTTTAATCTTTGCCTCTCAGCAGCTGAGAAGTGAACTTGCAGAGCTAAAGAAGACAACCATAAAAAGATACCCGAAGTTTTTGATATGGGTCTCTGACAGCATTATGTTCATGTGTGGAAGTATCATGCATTGAAAATGTCACGTGAATGTCAGGGATTGTTTTTCAGGCTGCTGAGGGTTACCTCATTTGGCTCTGGGCTTGAGGAGAGTTATCAGAATTTTAAATTGCTGCTGTACTTAGCTAGAATGTCATCCCAAAGCTGTTGCTGTGTTAGAAGAGCTTTCCTGGGATGAGTCTTTCTTTTTTGAAGGCAGCATCACTACTTTGCTTGAATAATTGGTTTGTGGAGGTAGAAAGCTGCTTGTCCCCTTAGCAAGGTAGTGCTTCCATGTGCTGATGATAAAGGGTACCAGTGATTTCTGTGGTCCATTTTTCCTTCCCCCTGGAATCAGGGTTACAGCCGAAGTGAAGCACAACCCAACGAACACCATTGTGTGCAAGGCGCAGGGAGAATGGAATGGCACCCTGGAATTCACTTACAGCAACGGAGACACCAAAGTGATTGACACCACCAAGCTGCCTGTTATCAGGAAAAAGATCAGGCCCATAGCAAACCAGGGGCCACTGGAATCAAGGTAAGGGCAGAGACTTTGCAGTGCTGTCCTGAACTTTGGGTGGGAGCAGAGCAGGGAAGCCAACTGCAGGTCTGAATGCTGTGGTTCAAAAATTCTAACTCTGACTAGGTACATTAGAAAAAAACCTGTTCTGTATTCACTGTCAATAACTGTTGATGTTTATCTTCAGAAAAATCAATACTTTAATTGAATTCAGGAACTTTTTATTGGAGGATTTAAAAATATGAGTTAAACTACATTTTATTATCTGCAAATGTCTCTTTATTTTACAAGGGTGTCTTGAGTCATTGTGCAGGGTCAGATACAATTTGTCTGCTTTCTAGACCACTTGCTTATCCGCAAACTCATTTTTCCCCTGTAGTGTGGAACATAAAGATTGTAGTAAACAAGGAAACCAGTAGCTTTTTGGTGTATTTATTGTGTTTTTTAGGTACTAGTAAGCAAATTGCATCCATCCAGTGTCTCTGCAGGATCTGCAGTTTATCAGATTGTAAACACAAACTCATTTAAACAGCCCCGGATGTACGTGAATGCTATGGCTGGTTTTAGACAGAGAGCAGTTTGGATTAGATATTAGGAAGGAATTCTTTACTGTGAAGGTGGTGAGGCACTGGAACAGGATGCTCAGAGAAGCTGTGGATGCCTCATCCCTGACAGTGTTCAAGGCCAGTTTGGATGGGGCTCTAAGCAACCTGGTCTAGTGGGAAGTGTTCCTACCGATGGCAGGGAGGGTGGAACTCTAGAGGATCTTTAAGATCTCTTCCAACACAAGCCATTCTATGAGAGTTTTTCTCAGTGTTTTTCTTGTCTAGGCTGGTACAAGGCACTGTATCTGAGTGTGGTCAGCTGTGTGTAGCTCTGTGCCGGTAAATATTGTAACTGGGAATACAGAGCACAGACCTAGAGGGGCTTAACTGACTCTACAGTTCCTCTGTTGGTGACCTCGTTGAACCAGTCTGTGTCCCAATTCAATGCATTCTTGGGTTTTGGCTGGCATTCCCTTAAAATTCAAAAATTTAAACTGCAAAAAAATGCAGAATTAAACGCCTGTCATCTGGGGGCTGGAGGAACATCAGTAAGGAATGTGAGCTGGAAATGATAAAAATAAATCCAACTGCTTTGATAAAAAAGCTCAGGTGGTGAAGAGTCAGGAACATAAACAGAGTCTGCTGAGAAAATTGCATGGCAAAATACTGGGAATTGAGTGGATCTGAAAATCTGGTCTACAAACTTGATGAATATCCTAGGAGAGTGATGGTTCCCAAGCTGTGGGACTTGGAAAACCGGTATGGGTAGCGTGGCTTCAGCCTGCTGCTCGCCAGACTGGTGTGCAGCAGCACTGGGCTGTGGCAGAGCTGTTCTCACCCTCCCTTGTGCTCCTTCTCCCTGGCCAGGCGCCTGTGGCAGCACGTCACCAACTCTCTGAAGGAGGGGAACATTGATGCCGCCACGGAGCACAAGCACCGCCTGGAAGAGAGACAGCGAGCAGAGGAGAGGCAGCGCGCGGCACTCACAACTCCCTGGAAACCCAAATACTTTGCCAAAGAGGTACTTGGAGTCTCTTGGTTTAGAGACCTGTTAGCAAGTTCCTGCACAGGGGACAAGTGAATGTCCGTGGATTTTGTCATGGGCTGGTGTTGTTATGTACCACTCATTGCTTTAATTTTCTTTTTGACAGAGTCTGGCTCTTGAAGGAGAGCAATGGACTTTTCCATGTCTATGTTGTGAACTTGTTCACATTCCTTCAGTTAGATTGATTTTGATCTGGATTTTTGGTGCCTAATGTTAGGCACGTAAAGTGATGTGTTTTTCTGTAAAAGCCAGCCCTTTTCAAATTCTGCACACTCGCATCCTCTACAGTCTTAGCATACTAAAATGAGCACAGTCTAGGGAGATTTATCCAGTGTAAGTAAGCATTGACATCCTAAACACAATCTTGGGTTTCATCTGTGTGAAAGGAAACAGATTTTACCAAGTTCATCTTCCCCCTTCCTTGGAGGAAAGGTGGAGGGGAAACGAGAGGGAATTGCTACATTAGCTGCTATTTAAACCAGAATCTCTCGCATCTTCTGATTGCATCTCTTCTCCCTTGTAATTTTTTTCCTCCCGCCCACATTACTTGTCAATTCATTAGACTGAACTTCAGGTGACAGGGATTGCTTCCTCTTTGGTCTTACTTTAGCTTTTGTGTGGACATACACAGATCTGGTATTTATAAATCTTGTTTGCAAACTCTGCTTAATTTTCTTACAGGGTGACGGTTGGCTGTACGTGAATTCTCTCTGGAAGACCCATTGACAGGAGAGAGCAGTTGCCTCATAACTTAACCTGAAAGGCACTAAAATGATACAGTATGTAACTTCAGGATGTCCTTGGATAGGTCCTGTTCCCAGAAGATCCCCACGGGAAGCTACGTACTGTGAACGATGCATCTCAAAACAACCACAAGCTCGAGTTTATTCAGGAGCCATTTTGTGTGTGCAGATCCACAGACACACAGGCACACATCCCCAAGTACCCACGGTGTGCATGTGTTGTGTGTGTTATTTACACTACATGTAAACAGTACCAACACCAATAGCAACTCAAAGACCTTTTCCTCCAAGTGTTAGGGCACAGAACCTTGGCTGGACTCGGCCGGGGTTCCCTGAATTGTGTGCTTGCAGGATCAGGCCCTATGCTAGTATTTAAGAAAATACTTTTTTATTAGTACTGGTTAAGGTTTTTCTATTTTTCACTTTTGCCAAAAATGTTTTGCACTTAAAACGTGACGTGTCTCTTAATGGCAGTCGTTCTGTCTGAATAGTCACCGAGTAACTCACCTTGACATAAGAATGATCCACTGGCTGTGCTCGCTCTGGGTTGCTGAGTTCAGTGCGTGTTTCCTGTCACTGACAAGTGTGAATTTCCTGCCACCCTATAAGAAGTAGCAATACCTTCTCCAGAATGTTGTTCTTCACACTAACCCCTTGTGCCCTCGCTGCTTTGTCTGTTCATGTGCCAGCTGTTCAGTCTATTTCTGGTCACCACCCCTGAGCCAGCTGCTCTGGGAACTTTGATCTTGCTGTGTAATGTTCTCTGGATGCTCTCATGCCAACACTTCTGGCCTACATGTTCCACTAAATGTAGTTGCTTCTGATAAAACATTTGGATGATTAGAGATAATATAACCAGCCTTCCCAGATAAATGATTCCGTGATGTAAAAGTAAAAATTTAGTAAATTATTCCACTGACACAATAACTTTATGAATGAAACAAATGAAATGGGATACAATTTGTTTTGTAGTGTTAAAGAAAAAATTTAAAAATCCTGTCACTTGATCTTGCTTTGTAAGGTACCCATTGTGACACTGACAAAGTGGATTCTAGAAGTGTGTTATGGCTTTGTCGTTTTTTAGTTTGTACTTGTTGGAAGTGAAGATGTTTTTGAGAGGTGGCAGCAAAAGGCACATGTACAATGTGCTCAGTGCTTCTTTCCACAGTGCCCCGTAATGAAACCACTGTATTTCTAACACACAGCAGCATGGATGTCTGCTTTGTTCACACACTGACTTAGGCTTGGTAGATACTACACAAAGATACCGGGATCAAACCACTGCTCACCTCTGTCCTTGTGTGTCCTGCACTTTTTCAGTAGATGTTAAAATCTCTTGAGCAGCTCAGAAGGCTGAGCGGAGGAGGTGTGTTCACAAGGAAACATTCCATTAATTGTTCCTTTGGATTTGAACTTCAGTTCTCTAATGAAGGTGTGGCTACTTTTTCCTCCAAAAGGCTATTTAGTCTTCTTGTCTGTCCTCTTCTTTCTTTTTTTTTTTTTTTTTTTTCCACATTAGAAAGATTCATGTTCTAAATGATTTAAATCCTATTTTTTAAGAAAGTGGATTGTATGAGCTTGGTTTTCTAACTGATACTTTTTTTTTTTAAAAGAAAAGAAACCCCTTATTTTTTAGGAATAGTTGATGTAATAGTTTTCTGTAACAAAACCAAAATTATGCTGTAGCAGTAATCACTGAACTGCTACTAAGTATCATCAGGAACACTTGTACTTTATCACCTGCAAGAATTCACTTTATAATGGATCCACTCTTGTTCTAGAGATCAGTCTGATAAGTACCTAAAAGTATTCCTACAGTTTGTAGTATCATCACAAAGAACAACGCAAAAAGCAAGAGTTAAACCCATGGAACATAGTCCCAGAACTCACACACCAAAGAACAAGACACATACTCACTAAATTGCCATTGCAAACCTCTGTGTCAGGCATGCAGGCCTGGGCCCCTGAAAGAGTAGACCTCTTTCAGCTGGGCTGGTGTGACTGTCAAGGCTACAGATATGTTGTAGCTGTTCTTTTAAGGAGAAATTTGAATAATTTTCTGCTTGTAATTTATTGAAGATTTTCTCTGTCTGCATGGTTGGTTGTTTCTGCATGCCGAGGACATTCCACTTGTGCTCTGATCAACGTTTTTGTTCCCTTCTGATGCTATGAAGAATCCCCTGATGCCATTACCACAGGTTCTTTCCCAAATTAACTTGGGAGACACAAACATAAAAACTCTTTTCAGAAAAGATCCCATCAGTGAGAGATCCCAGAACAAGATTCACAAATGTAATTTCCTTTTTCTGATAGTATGTGTTCAGTATATTTTGCAGGACTGAAGAGTAAATATACATAAGCCTTATTCTGTAGGTCGTTCCAATAGCTGTCTTGGAATTGCAAGTAAATACTTTCCTTTTCAAGTAGCCAATGTACACTGAATTGTAATGTAAAAACTTCCATGTACTTCAATTTTTATTTTTCTTTTTCTTTTTTTTTTTTTTTTTTTTGTGCACACTTGTAGAAAGCCTATGCAACCTTTTTCTTTCTTAAATTAGAAAAGTTCAGAAAGAAAATTTATACCTTTATCATTTAAAAGATGCTCTGGCAGTCTCTTCTGATTTGCCTTCCTTTCATAATTTGTGAATTTAAAATGAGAATGCTCATGAATAAAAGATTTGTTTCATTTAGCAGTGGGATGCCCTTTCTCTTTCCATGGAAGCTTTAGTTCAGTGGTGTCAGTCACTGACTGTCAGGAGCTGTGTACGACACCCAAGCATGGTTCCCATGGAAGTGATTTGCCAGGTTGATCCAGGTTTGGTGTGGGGCTTTGCCGCCCTGCTTGTTCTCCCAGACACTCTGGAGGTAAGTTTTTTGCTTACACTGGATAGCTCTACCTAGGGAAAACAGGGCTGGGCAGCAAAAACAGCTTTAGGAAAGGCTGGGGAACATTTGCTTCATTTTGGCAAGTAAAAAGGAAATAGGTAAAGGTGCTTGCTTCTGAAAATCCTGTTTCATTTAATCTTTATCACCAACAGAGATTCTTGATTAGAACCTCTTAAAACACAACTCTATGTTATTGCAGCATTGGAGACTTGCATGAGGAGGAAGAATACTCTTGGAAAAATCACACAGATTGTGGTCAGAATTTTTCAAGTGTTAGATAATGCCCTTCTGGTTTTCTTTAAACATTCATCCACAGTGCTGGAAACAATCTTGCTGGAACACTTTGTTTTTATGCAAAACGGAAAACAACACTGCCTGTAAATATGGCAGGAAACTCTACCCAGTCCTGTTCCTTGCCTTCCGTGGCATTACTTCAAAGCCCCATCTTTGAGCAGTTTATCCTCTTGGGTTAAAGATGTTAGGGCATTTCAGGCACAGCCAAATATGGTTTTTTTTTGTTTTTACTCATGATGAGACTGGTACGTACCAAGGGCTCTGTCAAAGCATTCAGCTGCTTTTTAAAGAGTAAACCTATCAAGATATTTAATTAATCACTTTTCAACTTGTTATGAAATTACTTCTGCAAGCCAAAATATTTCTTTCTGGGATTACCAACAGCATTGTCTGCCTCACTGCTCACAGCAGTAATGATGAAGAGATATAGAACCTATGCACTGTTGAGTTCTAGACACTTGCAGCTTTAGTTCCTTCGCAACTGCTGACCTGAGCCTGGGTCATGTGTCTTTTGTGTGGGGTATTTTTTTGTTTGGTTGTTTTTGGGTTTTTTGTTTTGTTTTGGGTTTTTTTTACTGTTTTGTGGCAATTATGCTTCAAAATTTGACTTATAACAACAAAAGGAAAAAGGATGGCTGGAGCTAAGGAAATAAACTAGTCTGGGAGATGTGTGTGATGAAGAAGGAAGATGCTGATAGTCTTTGCTGGTAGAAGCACTGTTCAGTTCTCCCAAAGAGGAGGCAGGAGTTAGTTTAGCTGTTTGATTCCAGGATCCAGCTGTAAACATAGATAGTGTGCAGGTTCCTGAGGAACCGAGGAAGGTGAGACAGTGCCAATTCTTTGTAACGTTCCTTTTTCTAACTGGGTATCTCACTGACTCCCAACTTTTTATTCCATTTTAACTGCAGAACACTGGCAGAATCCTTGAAGTCATGTTAGATTAAAAAAAACCTCAGGTAAGTAGTAGGAAACTTTAGGCCCAGGCTGGCTGGGATCCCTGCAGTTGGCTTATTTTTATTTTACATGCCTCAGATTCACTTGTCTCTGCTGTTAAAGAGAACACTGTCACCTAAGGCTGAAGACAGTCTGTCCAACTGTAAAGGTACCTGAAGAGAGGATGGCAATCTTGTATTTCTTTTTTTAGAACAAGGCTGAGTTAGTTCCAAGCCACAGACTGACTGGCAGCCTGTGTCCTGCTGCCTTTTCAGATGTTCTTCCAAATCCCTGATTTCTTACCCATGGTCAGGATGCAGCTTGGCTTGGAAGCAGCACGACACTAGAAACTGTGCATCACATAATCAATCAGCCCTTCTGCTGGTGGGTGAGCAGCTGCAGCAGCTTGAGGAGCTCCAGATGCTGGAAGGAGTTGCTGCAAAGTGTGGTTGGGAAGGAAGGCTGCTCTTCCCTGGAACTATGACAGCCACCTTCATTTCATCACAGTAGAGGCCCTAGATTTGGCTTAGTTTAAGCTTGAGGGATGTTAAGAAGATGATGTGGCTTCATTATAGTAGCTTGGTGAAGGCAGGAGAATTACAATATGGAATTCTAATGTCTTAATTTATGACTAGGACTATAAGCAACATGTTGTCAAGTTAATCACAACAAAACTGACACAAGAGCCTTAACACAAAACTTGAATTAACTTTATTTTCCCCTACAGTTGACAACTGGTCTGCATTGAGCTTTAAAGCAACAAAATAAAATGAAATCTCGAAACGACAGGGGCCAGAAATCCAGATTTAATTACCTTTGTGAAAATGTTGCAGCTGTAGTATTGGTCTGTATAAACCACTGGAGTCAAAAATGAGTTCATAAATCAAAAAAATATTCTACACCTTGGGAAAGAAGTCTGCAGTAACATTCTCACAGAACACTGTAAATTTACATTTTCTTCATGAAAGGTACATACTATTCTGCATTTTACATCAAGTTATTGATGCAAGTTTTGTTTCTATAAAAAGTTACAACCTGTGGCAGGAAAACAAACTGCAAAAAAACCCTTTCATTTTAATTAAAGAAAAATTTCAAGTCTGTATAAAGTTTCCTTATAGCTGGAAAGTGAACACGTTCAGTCTCCATTTATATTTTAGTGCATTTAATCTGACAGTTTTCACCACTTAAAAAAAAACCAAACCGAAACCAGTATAAAAGACAGACAAAGCAAATAGCACTAGAGCAGGAATTTCCTCAATTGATTTAAGCACTCTAAGTAAAAATGCAGAGAAACACATTTCCAGAAAACCTTTCATCCTTGCCAGAAAGGCAGTGAGGGCTGAGGAGGTTTGCAAATCTTCTACCTCTGATAGCCACAGAACAGGGGTTTTGTATCCTTGTCAACCTTCTTTTCCTCAATAACCAGGCCATACTTGTTTTACCAATGTAAACATTCACCTAAAATAGTTTAATTTCTGTTCCGAAGCACCAGCAGCTCCATGGTGCTCGGCTGTATGTTGTTATAGCATTCATTACTGTCGTTTCAGATCTTTCAGGAGGTTACAAATTTAGCCCTTGTATCTACAGTGTGCAAGATTTGCCTTGTCTACCTTGTGAAATGACAGCGTAAGGCAGCAATACTGCAATCCCATGTTGAACAAAAGCAGCTTGTCCAATTAATCTGTCCTGTCACCTCTTGTGAAAACTGCAGCTTTGCTTCTTACACTCCAGCTCAAAACCAGCCTGCAGCAAGAGTAAAAGGACATTGAAAGAAACCACTGAAAAATAATCATGGGAGTAACTTGTTTTGAAAGCTGAATTTGAGAGGGCTCTGCCACCTCTTTCTTGTTGAAAAAGTCATTTTCAGATGTCACCATTCCAGTTTTCATACTGCTGCTATTCAGCTGAACAGTGTTCTCCAGAAAAGATTGACAAGTTAACATCCACATTAATGCATGTGCCAAGGACCAAATTACAGGGTTCTTTGGTAAAGTCAGTCCAAATTTTCAACAGATTTGAAGGATAATATGTACCAATAAAAAAAATGCTGCTAGACTTGGATAGCAGCTCTGTCTTGCTTCACATTACAAATCTAAAACAGCTGTTCTCAATAAGCCAATATTTTTAATCAGACATTGCCTGAAAATTTTGTACAATAATCTGGACCAATGATGGTTCTGTACCCTCATGTTGCTGTGAAACATGATTTGAGCTAAAGGCAAAGACTGGTTATCTCAAGGACAACTGCTTCGTATTAGCAATCAGAACAGTGTGTTTAAACTGTCTTCCTGTTGGGTCTCTTGCCTTTCTTTAAAATTAGTTTATTCTTAATGTAGCCACGCTTCCTTTTGGAGGTCTAAAAAGAAAAACAGAATAACAGGTATTAGTTAATGATTTAGTCTTGACCGCGGTTTAATGATGTGCATTCAATGCCTGAGCTTTAGATCAGTTTTAAAGAGCTTAAATGCTAAACCCTTGACTAGGCATTATCCAGTTATTATTTTTAATGTTGGGATTGTTAATTCCTGCCCAACAGCTCCTTTTGCACAAGATGTGCTTTTGTAACCCTGTCCACCAGTTCTGTAGAATTCTTTTCAAAGCATGTGCTGAGGCAGAATTAATAATTAACCAACATGATAAGACTCTAATATGGCTGAAGAGCACAACTAACAAGTGTCAGTTTTGTTTGGAAATACCTTCTTGCATCTTTTGCACTACTTGATTCTCTTAAAAGTTAGGTAGAAGTATTTGCTCAAAGCAGCATTTTTCAAAAGAAAAACTGAATAATCCCATTTTAGGCTTCTGAACTCTGCTGTTGGTTTGTAGGTTGCTTTGTTAGCGCTTCCTGCACATTTCTTTATCAGCTTTTTTTTTTTTTTTTTTAACGACAGTAATGGGGGGAACATTAATGTCGGTAAAATTAACTTCAGATTTGTGTAGTTTCTGGCAGGTAGAACTGTACATTCAACACACCTGCCAGGAGGCAGCACCCACCCTTGCTACACTTTGCTGTGCTTACCAGCAGGCTCTATTATGATTTAAAAAAATTGCATTTAATTAACATGACACCAACAACATGGTTATAATAAAGTGAGATAGATACAAACTCGTATGTAATATTCAGACATGTATCTCTAAGCTTGAGCAATGTCATTCCTAACATGATAGGAGATGGACTGAATTTCCAGTAAGGAGGCTGGAAACTACTGAAAAACTGTGGCTACTGAGGAGCCCCCAGAATGTACTTTAAAAATCCTGCTTTGGACACCTGCCCCATGTTCTCCACTGGTTCTCTGATTTCTTAATGGCAAGTAGAGCTGTACTGCAGCAGTAAGTGATGGGTCAGAAACTGCCTCAAGTTCTAAACAGAGAATCTACATATCCAAGGCTCAAGTGGGGTCAGTGCATCTATCATACATAGATAAATACAGCCTTGCTTGTTATTTAAGGTCAAAAGTTACAGTGTTAAGTGTATGACAGGCACAATAAAGCTTATAATTTCAAGATGTGTCTAGCTTCAGTGGCAACTCCTAAATGCCTTACTTTAAGTACCTCCCATCAAATCAAAGAAATAAGCATCTTTACATTCAACATTCTCTGCTTGCAGAGAAGGTTCTCTACTTCTATTTCCATGACACAGTGTAAGTCTACTGCCTACACTAGTTTGTTAGACAGGATTCTGGACTTTCTTTTGCAACATCTATTTGAATATATAGAAAACAGATGTTGTGAAGGAGAGGGCTGCTAAGAGTCTCCCCAGCTCCCCTGGGAACAGGCCTTCCTTCACAGGCTGAAGGAGGGCAGCGCAACAAACACTTTAAAACTGTGAAGAAGACTTCAAGCAGTAAGCAGACAGACACTAAAGTTCCATCACCAAAAGTTTCATATTTAATTTATTTAATACAAAATTGCCATTTGTAAACTTCTAGGCATCACTACTTTCAAACAAAGTCAGAAAGCAACTTTCACATTTACTTAGTGAGCCATAGTTACTGAAACATGAATTGATGTACTTTAGAGATTATACTCCAGTTACATGAAGACTTAAGAGTTTTGACAGCCAGTGACACACTCTTTGTTCAGTTAGCATTCTGCCTATTAAAAAAAAAAAAAATAAAAAATTCTAGCCTTGTGTCTTCACATGCTTTTAAGTTAAGGAGACAGTAAATTAACAATTATTGCCAGCAGGCAGGTCTGATGTTGGACACTAACATGAACAGTATCCATAACATTCTGGCTAATGGAAATATATAATTCACCAGCTATGTGATTCACTGTTAAAAATAAACTCCTGACCCCTTTCAGCTACTTCACTGGGAACCCACCTTCTTTGACAAATACTTCTGTTTCGGTACAATGTTGGTTACTCTAGGTTTATGATCCAGTGTCTCTCTGTTGTCTAGCTGTTTGACCTTGTATATTCTAACAAGCCAGTGCTCTGAGGTAAAGGCTTCCTCCAGATGTTTAAATTTAATGTCTTTGTTGCCTATCTCCGCATTGCGTGTACGGTCGAATCCTGGAGGTGTCCGAAAATCCAGCTATAAAAATTAAAATTGCGTGTTAGTTTGAGACAAAACCCAGGACACCAATCACTGCAAACCATGAAACTTCATAAGGGAATGCCTTCAGCTGGCCTGAGTCAAAGGGCAACACTTCTCTTGCACTGGTTACTACTACACAGAAAAACCTTTGAGATCCTAAGGGACAAATGCATTCTTACTCCTACAGCTGTCACAGGAGACAGTACCTTATGTCTCAACAAAACTACGCTGTCCGCATTCAGGGATGAAACAAGTCAAAGAACAGTCTGAGGTGCAGCAGCCTGCGGTGCTTTTTTCAGCAGATCTGCTGCCTTTGTGCTCTTTCCTATACTGCAATAATTTGCACTTCCATAGTTTTCCATATAATCCAGAGGTAGTTCACAATTATCAGTTAAATTTGGCCCCGCTGCGTTACAAGTAAAATACGCTGAAAAAAGGGTTCTTATACATCAGAAGGAAGGGCCCCTGGTGGGGGCAACGAGGGAAGAAAAGGGAAAAATCCAAACAGGTTTAGGTCCATCTGTGTTTGATGCTCCCAAAGGGGAGTGACAACTGCTGCCCTTACTATACAGTGCAGTGTTGTTTTATGCACTGATGTGACTTGGATGGAAATCTTGTTGTTTCTGACAGACATTAAACAGTCAATAGTTCCACTTCTGTGTTGCTATTACAACAAACACATCTAAAGCTCTCCACAATGTCACAGTTGATGCTTTACTGAGCACACAGCACAGTGCAATCAAGATACTCATCTGGGGCCATGTGAAGGACACCAAAAAAATGAAGTACAAGTGTGGGTTAACAGCAGAAATGCTTTTTGCTAAAGGTTATAAACAGCAGACCATGACTGGATGTGTTTCAATTTGTAAAGTTCACTTTTACTGCAGATTCTGCTACTACAAGCAATGCTTAATTTAAAAGATAGAAAATACATCAAAATAATATTTGTTTTCTCACACTTCAGTTAACATTCAGAAGAAGCACTAACCTGCATCTCTCCAAATCTGTAATAGGACATTTTATACATGAGGCAGTTCAGCAAAGTTGGAGAGCCTGCCTTGTCTACCCGGAATTCTCCCTGAGGGGTAAAGTAATCACTTTCCTTTAAAAAGAAAAGAAGATACAAAGAGTCAATGCAAACGAAAATCTTAAGGGAATTTCTCATTCCTTTCCCCACATAAAGACCCCTAAGAATCTCAATTAGCTATTACAGTTTAAAAGCTGATTTAAGGTAACCTTAAAATGAAAGAGATAGTGCTCATTAAAGGTGAAATAGTTGCAAACCACCTGCTTGTAACCCAGACCCAAACGGACCAACTTTCCTAAATCTGTATTTTCATGCTGTTAAAAAGTTTTGTCACATCACTGTAAGTGGTTCTGGAAAAGTTACCTTAAACTGTAAAATTTAGTTGGGCATCTCTTCTTCAGAAAGGTGACAAACACTGTATTGTTAATATGTGAGATCTGCAGGGTCACTATAAACTTCATATATTCTCTGTGTTTAAACAAAAAATTTCTGCCATTTTCATCTCAACTACAAGATGAAAGTACGCACACGGGCTATCCCCTGAAGCCTGTGCTCAATATCTAGGAGTTTCTGTTAGGCTTAAGAAAATGTTACTACAGACTTCTGCAATCTCAGAGGTGTTTGAACAGCTTAAACTCTACATGAGTCAATATTAACACTTTCTCTTGTCTCCTACTATTACAGAGTTTGAAGAAATTTGTAATGCTGTTTAAACAGTCTGAACGCTCCTACTTTTTTCAAGCACGTGACTGATGCACAGAGAGACATACAGACAAGAATTACTGAAAAAAATCCCACTTTTAGTATCATGCAAAAATGTGAAAAGCTTTTGAGGCTACTGACCTTTCAGAACCAAAAACATTGAAAGAAACTGGGCTACAGGCCACTGCACTCCTACTATTCTAGAAAAACAACCCCAGCACATGTTTCAAATAAAATGGCAATAAAATAAGATATTTCCCTCCACTGTAGTGACCACTCCCAGACAAGTGATAATGTAAATAAAAGTTTTTTAAAAAAACCCAGAAAGTAGAGGTTCCACTTACCCGTATATCTTTGGGATGTTCCCCCTCTGCTATTCTCACCATCCACAAGAACTTATTAATATCATCACCAGAGTAGCCAATCACACCACCAAAAATAATCAAAACATAATCCACATCCAGGCTCCTCATGATCTCATATGCTGCAGACTCATTTGATGACATTGCTTTTCCCACCTGTATCATTGCAAAAATATCTTAAACTTTTGCATAGCTGCCTATTGAACAATTCTACAGATGAATACAGGCAGACCAAAGCCCAGGAATCCTGTACCATGTGCTCTAGGATAGCCCTGCTTGAGCAGGGAGGTTGGACCAAGTGACCGACCCTCTGTGTTCCCTTCCAGCCTGTGGTTCTGTGATTCTCTCATACCTACCTGTCAACCAAAGCCAACATTTTCATTCCAGATAAAGAAAAACCCATTGTGAATATTGAGAAACTCAAAAGCCCATCCTAAACTTCTCTTTAAGAGGAGTGCTGCCTGTTGAAAGGAGTGTTTTGAATACGAAATGTAGCAACAAGAGTTTTCCTTTTGTGGAACCTACATATTTTTCAAGTCATAACTGTATTACCAAAAGCTTAAGTGTTGCAGAAAATACCTAATTACAAATTATTTTCTAAGCTTTAGACACAGCCCAAGGTGTACAAATTATTTGAAATCAACCACTGTGCAATGCACTAAGTAGCATACAGGCATCCTCGGCACTGAATTCAAGATAAATCAACACAGAGAAAATGTAGAATAAAACTTTTTAGAGCTGTATCCAGCACCTCTTGTATCCTGGTCACTTCCCACACTTAAAATAATTTGGTCAACAACTGGCATGCAGTTCAGCAGTTTCATTTGCTCTTGAAGCTCTTGTACTTAAGGAACAGCACGGTATTGCTGTAGTCTAAAGGAGTAACTAAAATATACATAATATTGCATCTGACTTGGTAACATTCAGCTAAGAATGTAATTAGAAAGCACTAAGCTTAGGCAGCAAGCTGTCAAAAGACCAAGAACCTCAGCTTCTTGGCCATTATCCTAATTAATGTGAGGTTATTTGCCAGATTTTCATCTCTGTGCAGGAGAAAATCATCTGGACACATCTCCAGGGCATGCCTTGTTTACAGCTCAAGTGCAGGTATTGGCCACAACACACATTTATTGCTTGTGTCCCCCTTTATGGAGTCTTCATTCCAAAATGGAACTTGACAATGCAGCAGTCATACTCAAGAGAATTCTTTACTGAAAGCCATTATTGCCAGTTGCTGCAATGTGTGTGGTTACTGTCCTTAGGCAACACAGATGACTTCCACATGATGCACCTTGTCCTGCAAGAAACTGAGTCTGGATGCAGTATCTGCATTTCTGTCTTGAAGCAGAGGGAGCCACAGAGACATCAGAGCTGAGTGTCCATTAAAACACACCAATGCTGTCAGGTCAACAACCAAATCAGAAGTGCCTCAGAGTACATGGCAATGCATGTTGACTGGTATTAGACTGATATTAACACCACCAGTACAATTTCTCAAGCTTGCTTCTAGCTGAATGTGAGTTTCCTGCCCTGTAGAAAGTGTGGATGTGTGATCCATCTTCCCCCAACGCACAGTTTTTGGGACTCTGCTCAAAGCACAGCTTTGTTAATTTGTTGGCTTTGTGCACTGCTTTTTGGCAGATCTGGTCCAACAGCTGTACTCACTACTGACACAAGACAGAAAGAACACATGAAACTATCCTAACTAGCCTAATTTCTTGAGCCCTTCCTCCATTCTGCCCTGGGAAGAAATGTGATTGATGATGAGTCGCTGCACAGCACAAGTTGCCCAAGGTAACCGCAGGCAATGCTAACACCCTGCCTTAACCACATGTACAAGGCTTAAACTTACTCTTCAGAAGTGAAGGAAGTTAAAGGTGCAGACATTTTGTCTATCTACAAATTTGAGAAGACTGAACTGCTACAGAAGTCTGCTACACTCCACAGCTAGTCATAAATAATCACTTCCTGTAATTTCCCAGATGTACGGAAGTTTGTCAAGTCACGTGGTCAAGTTTTCACATGTCATTCAAAAACCCACTCAGCAGTGACACTTCTGAAATGCAAGGATCCTTGTTTTGATAAGCCAGTAATGCAGTGGTTCTGGCTGTTACAGCATTAATCCCAAGGCGAATGGATTTTGTCTCCTCCCCCCAAAGAAATGAAGAGAAACTGAAGGGAAAATGAAGTTTTGGAAGCTTCAAGTAAACAAAATGAAAACTCTGAAGCAAAATTGATCCCTAGACTTGAGTTTTAACAAATGAAAAAAGGATGTTCGTTCCTTCCATGTTTGTGTTTCTCACTCTATGCAATTTCCCCTTAATATCAATCACCCTAAGAGACATCTGCAACTTCATACTGGACTGCAGTGTAAACGTTTTGGTGTTTCTGCTCCACAGAAAACTGGCACCCTTACCAAGGCGATGTGGCTGTTGTTCCAAGTGTTGTTATCAACCAGGGTTGTCCGGTTGGCCATTCCTGCTATCTGATACCCATAATCCCACCACGACATCACTCTGGCGTGCTCGTCTGTGTTCTGTCTGAGCCAGTAATAGGCTTCTCTGAAGTCATCCAGGATATTCCGAGTGCTGGAAAACAGTTCATTTCATCTGCATCTGTACAAATCCTACCAACAAATTAACTGCACCATGATAAGTCTGGGTTCACCAATAAGGGTTTTCTTATGAGTACAGCTCCCTTTGAGGGGTTTTGTCACCAGCAGTCAGAAGTTTGAACACTCTGACAGCTGAATGTCCAGAAGATGAACTGCTTTTGAGGACAACTGCTTTTGATGACATGACTAAGAGCATTTCCAGTCAAATATAAATTCTTAAACAAGTTTTCCCAGTTGACTTCAAGGCTTTTTTTAAATCATCATTTTTTATTGGCTTTGGGTAGGATTATTTTTTATATATTTCATTAAATATTTCAGAAAATTTTGTATCTTTTTGAAAATTAGAGTAGTAATAATTTTTTATTCAGGTCACAATTCCTTCATATAATAAGGAGTGACTTAAAGGTGGCAAAGCAGATTGCTAATGCAATGGCAGTAAAAAAGGCTTTTGCCCTTTAATCGCTTCAGACTGTAGACCTTACTTACCCATCATGGTTATAGGAGGCAAGAACCACGCTGGGGCTGGAGTATGCATTGCTGGTTACCCAGGTACAGTGAACAGCAAACATCATCAACAACATCAGCATCAACATAGTCACAATGTTTTTGATATTGGGACCCAGCCCTTCTTCTGTTTTTTCCTGCTCAGACACATGTTTTCTCACTTTGCCTGCCTAAACAAACACAAGTGTATTTGTTACAGCAACTTCTATCATCCTTGATATTGTAATCCAAGTTTTCTAACTCTTGCTTCCTCCCCTCACCTTATCATACAGATTGCCAGGGTTCCTTTTGTCATCCTCATCACTACTGTCTTCTATTGGTGGATTTTCCCTCTTCATATCATCACCCAAATAACGCTCAAAGACATTGGAGAAAGCAATTGCTGACAGCATACAGACCACTGGAGTCAAAGTGAGCATCAGGCGAACCATCACTCCAGCAAAGTAAACAGCGCTGATTGCATACAGAGCAACTGCAAGGAAACACATCTAATGGTGACACGTAGAAAACAATACTCACTCTGACTGCACACGTACATGCTCTCCATAAAACTACTTCTGGAAGTGGGTTGAGCATCTGTGTGTATAAAGGCTGGAGTGTGCATCTTGCATTTCACGGCTTTTTAATTTACAGACATACAGCTGAATTAACGTTTATCCCTCTGAAGCCTCAAACCCTTCCTGAGATTCATCTTGACAACTGTTAACAATAACACAACCCCATTTTCAATATTCATTAGTAATGGGTCAGAAGGTACATGATTAGTGGAATTTAATATTACACACCAACAATACTACTGCAATAATAGATAACTTCATTTGATTAAAAACATCAAACAGCTCTAGACCAAACATGCTATTAGAACTGAAAAAGCAAAAGGAAGTGTTACAATTTCATGTAAATATTAAATTTTGATTTAAGTTAGAGGTATCTGTGGACAAATTGGGGGCTTGTCTACATTATAATTCTATACCGATGAATAACATGATATTATGAGCCCTATTCTGAAGGAAGTATTTCTGAGCAGTATTACCTCCACTTTGTCTTCCACAGAACATAAACCAAGATTTTCAGAATACTACAAAACATTAAGAACACATTTATTGGAAAGAAAAAAAGAACCCAAACAATCCTGTTTACACTGACTGGGAATATCCAATAGTGGTTTCCTTGTGGTAGACTCCTTGTTTGCTACAGTTTAACAATTTCCTAGTGTGAAAGATTTGCTACAGAGACACTGATTTACCAGATTACATCATGTAAATATTTTCTACATTGTGGTGACGCAGTATGGCTCTCCATCCTCACTCACAGGTCTCTTTATGCTGTGTTAAATGGAAGATGCAGCCTCCAGTAGGAGGCTGAAAGCAAGTTGCCCAGCACTGGTCTTGACAAACGTTCATTTTAAGGCACACAGCCACAGCACAGATTACCTCAGAGTAAACATTCCTACTGCCCACACGTCTTAGGGAGCCTAAGAGGCAGCTGTATTAGCCTGGAGCCTCATCCTTGTGAAAGTCCAAGACTTGAGTGATCTTCACTCCTCCATACGGGTTACAACTGTTTACAAGCCTCATTCAAAATCAGAAGCTGGCTTTCACAATACAGCTTTGAACAAAAAAAGTTGTCACTGACATAGGAAGACCTCACACTTTCATTTTGGCTCGTGCCTTATCTAGTACTTTTTCCAAAGCAAGTGATCCTGTTCACTAAAATAGCAGAAAACCTGAAAAGCAAAGGCATTTTGAACCATTTGTGATGGGATGAGTGCCAGAGAGCCAGAGTAGGGACCTTGTCTTTTCACTGAGCTGTTCTCCTGGCTGACCTGCACTGTGGAACCGTATCCCGCCAGAACATGCAACTCCAGCTGCAGAACTGAACACAACAAATGCCTGCATCCCAGCTCCTGGGACTACACTCCATCACCATTTCAGCAACCTCTGTACTTTTATACAGTTTTAAAGACTGCTGGGTGCAGGCAACTCTTAATAATCACCTTTAAATACATCACTTTTAAACCATATTTTAGAACAAGCCACATATCAGCTTTGAGCGAACAAAACCAAAGTAAAATCAAGTTGATGGTAAACTTTTTCAAAATAATTTAAAAATATTTTCTCTTACCAAAGACTCTTTCATCATTGATGTTTTTGATACAGAACCACAGCCCTGCTGGGAAAGTACACACGAGAATATGCAGATCAAAAAAGAAGGAAACCCATGTTGTAGGCTGATGCTCAGACACAGAGGCAATGATCGGGATGTGAATTTTCGCATACCTTTTTTAAAAAAAATTCAGTTCAAATTATTTTGAAAGGATAAAATTATTAAAACTTGTAAACATTAGGAATTCTGAAATTAATCTCAAAGGAAGCATTTCAATTTTAAATGGCAAGTGCCCTAATCACCAGAAATCTGATGAAACGCTTATACCAAAGAAGTCCCAGGCCTTGTATCTAGGAAGCATTTGGTGTGTAATTATTTAAAACAACAATTATTTCCATACTAATTAAGACAATGAAAATCATGGATGTTTCACTTGTTTACGGCTAAATATGAAACCAAATTCACAAAATGAAAGCACACAGCTATGGAAATACCATTACTACATTTTTGAAGAAAATCATCAATGCCAGTAAATCTCCTAAATTTTCAACATTGTATATCAAAACCTCTACACAGAATATCTTCACTTTCTTAGTAAAGAAAGTTACAGTATTAAGTACCAGATCAGTTTCTGGTGCACCCACATTCTTTCAGAAGCTGAAAAAAATTCAGGCCTTGTCTACACTTGGAAACACGTCATCTAAACAACATGTCAAACACTCAGTGCAGACAAGGACAAAACTCTGCTCTGTATTACAGACAACTATACATATGGACCTAATCTAGGGTGCTACCATGATTGAATGGTGAGGTATCAAACACATGTCCTTTTCTTCACTGAGATCTAATTCTCATTCAAAACTGTACTGTGTGTTTTAACACAATATGTTTTTCTAATGTAGACAAGCCCTCAAAAGTTTAATGCTTTGTGTACATATACATATATATAGACAGGCAAAGAACAACATCTATATATTCATCACGTAAATCTGAGGCTCCTTTACTGACATCTGTTGTACTACATTTTGGAGCCTGAAAAAAAGTCTGAACTGCACAAAGTTTAAAGTTCTTCTATCTTTGCTTTAAATCTTAAAAATCTACCAACTGAATTTCACTTTAAAATATTTATCTGAGAAAAATACTGTCCATTTTATTCCTTTTCTCTGTGCTGACTAAAGAATCCAACAATGTATTTTCAAAGGTAAGCTAAAATGAAATATTAACAAGATTTTTACCTGTGAAAACACACATTAATAAAAAAACCATTCAGAGTAAACATTTGTATATACAAAACAGATGTATGAACATAATATAGAGGCAACATGCAAGATCATATGTGCAACGTATTTGTGATTTTGTGCAATGTTGCACAATGAAAACAGTCTAAGGCTCTTAGTAATTTTTTAATGTGTACTCAAGTGGTGGCACAGCTTTCAGTTGTTTTATGCTGACATACACACTAGAGTTTCATACAGAAAAAAACATATCACTGCATATTCAAAGACTTGCAAAGAAGCAAGAAACTTCATAGACAAATTAGTGAAATGATTGTAAAGATCATGAAACAGCTACTACAAATACTGTCTTTAGATAACTGATTCTCCTTGACTGAAATCCTACATGGATTTGGGGATGAGGAGAGTAAGTGATTATTAGTTTTCAGTAAAATGCTGCTGGAATCTAAATCTTATATCCTTACTTACCCAGTGTCCCACAATGAATAAAATCTACCACTCCAAGGAGCAATATAACCTGAAAAAGAGAAGGAGGAAGAAAAACCTTTTGGCTGCCTAGGTTTTTAAATGCAGTAATTTTTCTACTCCCTCAAGTTATAGCACAAACCTAAAGAAATTTTCATTGAACTTGTAATATATGTGAACCATACCTACTGCATTAGGCAGGCTATAAAATCTACCAACCATGAAGCAAGCTGGTTTTAGAACACACTTACAGGATCACACCGTACTGTTAAGTACAATCTGAGTATCGAGACACGCACACTTCTAAAAGTCAAAGCAACGCAATACTAACTATTTCTCAAATAATATGACAGATAGCAAACTATACTCTGTGAAGGAGTATGAGAAAAAGAAAACATAATTGATAAGAAAGTATTTAATTTTTCTGAAATGTCAGCAGGAAACTAGGAACACTCTATAGCCAAAACACAAACACTAAATGAAATGCTGGTTTCCTTTTATTTCTCTCCTGGTGATTCTACTTGTGGCATGGAGTATAAAAGCTGCTATTAAGACATGATGATAAGCTTTGCATACTATTTTATAAAACAAGGCTTTTAGATAAGTTGTGAATATGAAAAGAATGAAAAGCAACAGTATAATTATTAGATGCAAGATAAAATTATTAAAAGTTATTAGATGATTCTTTAATTTTTATTTCCACTTTCTTTGCAACTGCTTCTGCTCCCCCTGAAGACAGAAACACAAGGAGAAATAACAGAAGGTTAAATACTTTCATTACTACCCAAGTTTTTGTGCATGACTCAGTAAATCTTCCCTTTATCTTACATTCAAAATTAGTATAATCTGACTGAAGGGTTTAGTTTAGTATCTAATTGAGACGTTTAAATATTGTGGTTAATGTTCTAGTACAAGACATTTTTCCCTTCAGTCTTCAGATGAAAAGATTGCTCCCAATCCACTGTGTGCATGTGAAGGAACTGTCAGCACACAGGGAACTACTGGTTCTGATCTTCTCTGGATGTCAACAGCCTTCACCTGAGGGTGCTGGAAGACCTGGCCAACATGAGAGCTACCCACCATCTTCACCTGGGTGATAAGGGCGCCTGGGAACTGGCTACTGTTGCACACCTCCAGGCAAAGCAGAAGTTATATGTGGGAACCTACAGGGCAGTAACCTGAGCTGCTGAAAAGACCATGGAACACAGCCTCCTGAAATACATTGCTAAATGTTTTCCTCATTGCTCATTTATAGCTGAAGAAGAATGGACAGGACCAAATGAACCATTTGACTGGTTGAAAATTGGCTGTCCTGACAAGCTCGAGGTAGTACACAGTGGATCAGGGTCCAGCTGGTGGCTCACAGAAAGTAAAAATATCCTAGAGGCCAAAAGGAACTGTGCTAAATTGGAAAGAGTGGCTGTCATGCCTTGTGGCAGGCAGGACTTCAGTCCAAAAACTGAAGCTCATTCTTCCAGATGCAGCACCTGGGATAAAGGGTCCAGGTGTGGGCACCCTCTTCTGCAAGAGTATTACTAAGAAAATCGAGAGAGATCAGAGTGCTGTGAGGTAGTCAGGAGCCTGTCAGGAGTTAAGAGAACAAGGCTAGTTCCAGCCGATGAAGTAGGGATACTGATCAGTGAATTTCAGAAGATGAAATCAACACTTGCCAAGAACTGCAACAGAACACATTTTTGGCTGCATGCTGAGATTAGAAGCCAGTTTTAGTTTTCATATGCCAGTCTGAAAACTTTGCTAACTTATGCACGGAAAAGCAAATCAAACCACCACGTTTTAGAAGACTTTGAAACAAACAGAGGTTCTATGAATTCTTTTGGAGAAATGATATCGTAAGTAACAAAAATAAAACTGCTATTAAATAGTTCAAAACGTTGAAGCAACTACTTTAGGCGAAACCAAATGTTGATCATCTGGCTTACAAGCTGTAAAGGTAAATGAGTTTCACATTTATTTACCTGTGTATGTCAAATAGATGACACTCAGGAATACAGTACCAGCAGCTAGTGAGACGCCCAAGAAGAACAATGTCTGAAATTCTTGCTTTGTTAATCTGTCTCTCAGATACTGCAAAAACGCGTAAGCCTGCAGCAGTGCAAAAACACCTATGGAAAGAGGGAAGTTCTTGTTTAAATGCTCAAAAGCAGTACAGCTGTTTAAAGCAACCAGCTATCTGCCTAGACTGGAATTGGGAAAATAAACATAAGGTACACTCTAACATCTAGAAACTAGTATAATGTGACTTTATGACAAATAACCTTTAATACTTAACAGGGATGGCACTTTTTTGCAAAAACAGAAACTTCCAATGACAGAAAATATTCTAAAGGGGAGAATCACCTGAAAACCAGATTGCATTGATTATGGCAAGAATACAGGTTAACATACCTACATAGATGTGGTAAAAATTAAGAGACAGACTTCGGGTAGCACACAATGCTAATGCAGAAATATACACAAACTAAGCTACTGAATAAAACAGGGAAAATTAATGAAAGAAAAAAATCAAACCAAGTAAGTACTAAGTTAACTGAATTATATAAATTAGTGTTGAAACACCAGAATTCACTGGTGAAGCACCCGACACCCTAAAAAAGGCTGTTCAGAGTTTTACATTAAACCCAGAACTTGGACGAGGTATTTCAGTTCTTATCCATTTCATGGTATATAATCTGATCAATCCACTGATGAATACTTTCAAAAGTGAAAATTCAATGCTGGCTGGCAGAGGAATAAAATGAAATTAAAGTGTAAAGTCTTTCTTCAAATTAACAAAGAATTTGAGGAAAATAATGAAATTCACTAGTTCTGAACTCCTGGAGAAAGACAAAAAATCTATTCACTAAAAAAATGTAAAATTCTTCAGAATCCAAATATGGCTTGGTAATTCTTTTCTTTTTCCATTACATTCAGATTGTTGCAAGTCTCCATTTTGAAAGTATTTTTGTGTTAAATTTTAATGATGGTCCCATCACTGTCCCAAATACATTTTGATAAGTGACTAAATGTGAGAAAAAACCTGGGTAATCTAACAAACTAACTATATCACACAACAGTGCATGCAGTTAAACTCAGTGTTAAGAGAGGTTATTGCTGTCAAGAAATCAAGGTGTCTGACTGCCAAAAACTACTGGAATATCAACTTAAAGAAATTAAAAAAACCCAAACAAGATTGAAATCAGTTATTTAAGAATCACACTCCTGATTTGTAACTTAAGTAAACTGCATTTAGACTGCTTTGAAAAATTACAGAAGACTGTAAACTCTAAAACCAAATTGCTCAGTAAAACCTGTGTTACCAATAAGGAATGTTTCAACTGTGAAGGCAGCATCATATTGCAAACCTGCAGAGACTATCAATGTGTAAAGTAAATGCTTGTCAGAATGGTAATTGATCCAGTCTTATGGAAGCATTTTACCTCCATTATCTCACACAAAAAAAGGTGTGAAAAATAATGTAACAATTGGAAAGGAAGCTTCCCAACAGACACTAAATTGTAGCTCTTTCTTTAATAATTTGCTTTGTTAGACTGTGTTTTTTCTAATACAAGGAAACAAAGCTGCATGTGTTTGAGGTTTCCCTGTGTTAAGCAGGCTGTTGGACGCAAAGTTTCATTTTCTTACCTGCAGCTGCCATGTGTTCACTTGTTCTAATTGGCTGAAATCCCACAAAAGGTATCTGCATCGATAATATTAACCCCACAATGTAGAAAGTGCTATATGCTAGGAGAGGAAAATGGGAGGAGAGGGGAAGAGAAAGACAGCAACAAAATTAATACAAGTTTGAAAAAGCACTGGCTCCATCTTCAAAGAGAAGTCCATCTTCTCCCCTAATTTCACTAACAGCAAAACAGAACTGTACCATGTTCAGCCATCCTAATCACTTTTTTTCCTTCTTTGACTAGAATAAAGCTGTCTATAGCAACCAAGTTTAGTGGATATAGGAGAGTATTGCTCTTTCTAATTGCACTGTTTTTTCTCCTCCTAGGAAAATAAGCCATTTAATCTAAGATTCTCCAGCTTTAAAAAAGTTTTCTCTTCCTATCTTGTTTTTTAGAGTCATGGATGTGGAAAGAGCTCTCAAATAACAAGTGACATAGAAAGCTTTCTATATGAGGAGAAATTGAAGGGACCAGACCTCAAAAAAGCAAAACATTTAAGAGTCCACTATTTCTCTAGAAAATGCAAACAGGCACAATTGTTCTTTATTTAACACAAGAGCAGAGGGAATGCAAGAAACAGATCAGCAATACTATTAAAAACTAATATTAAGCATTTGTTTGATAGATCTGTATCAATTATGGGGATTTATAACACCCCAGAAAATAGAGGCCAAAAGCATCATTATTACTACTTACTATTATTAATATGAATTCTTACTGCATATGCATTAACATTCTTATACTTTATTTTGAAAGGGGTTTTGGTCCACAATATTACAAGGTGAAGAAGAGATGGAAAGGGAAGACAAAAAAATCTGAAAAGCCATGATGCTGATCACATTTGAAGTAACCAGTCAACTTAAAGTTCAAGTGTTCTGTTTCTTCAGTGGTAAAAAACAATAACCCACCTGTCAGATTTTTAAACTCCTACAAATCCTAATCCAGCTATAGATGGCCTGGATCTTACAAAGAGATCCCTGTTCTCATAGAGTCTTTTACTAACCTCCATGGGATCAGCCCTGTGGAGTTCATCACTGAACAGCCATTTCCATAGCACCTACGTAGTCTGGCTGAGGGATTATGCTCCCAGGGCACTGTCTGAGTTCCAAACCAGTCAGAAGTGACAGGGATGATATTTCCAAGCACTTGGTTTATCCTTTCAAGCACCTGTATTGCACAGCTTGGCCTAGCTACTCATCTATGCCTTCTGAAGTCATTGAAATGCATTTTTCCTGTGGGAAGCTCACTTTTTGAAGAATTCTCTACAACATAAATCATTTACTGCACCAAGCAATTGTTACAACACTGCCATCCTGTGGAAGTTCAATGATTGGCATAAATTACTATATTTCACATTTGTTAGACCACTGTAAATCATCATTTTTAAGCCCAGTCCTGCAAGTGCTATACTTGCTATGTGCACTGCCAATCCCCAACTCAATCCCTTATTCCCACTGCTTTTAAAAAACTACTGGTGCTGAAAAGATTTTAAAAAAAAGGTAATTTACATAACATGACAATTTTTGTAGAACTTAGAAACATCAGGATGATATATCATCACCAACTTTTCATGTTCCTTTATATTCTACAGTTTGCACGGCCTTTGCAAAAACAAGAAGTTAATTTTGATTCCTGCATGCTGTTCTTACGGTTGTAACTTTGACCAGCTCCAGAACAAAACCATTCTGACCTACTGTGGATAAAGTAATTTTATAAAGAATTTAATTTGCAGTACACCACACAAACACAGTGAAGACCTACTGAAAAGCTTCTCCAGAGTGTATAATCATATACTGGCCACAAAATTCAAATTAATGGATTACAATCACCAGAAATAAACACTCAATCAGAAATTTTAGAATACTGAAGTAGTTGATATATATATATATATATATATATGGCTGTTCACAGTTTGAATGATAAAATCCAAGGCACATAACAAGGAATTATTGAAATGTAGTTTTAAATTCTGGAAGATCCTCAAGTGTCTTATTAAATATTCTGATCATTATACAGAACCTAAAAAATTGCACAAAAATTATGAAATTGAAGTGTGCAAACATAACATAAAACTATACCCTTACAAGTGAAAAACAACTTATTTTTTTAAACATACAAGAAAGTAAAGAGAGACTACAATAATAGAAAATAGTACCACTGGCTGCTGTACCTGAATAAAGAGGTTATTCACCTCTCTGATAATACATTGGAATTCTAAGCACTTGTTCGTAATGATTAAACTAGAGGATCTGAATGAAAGGCACTGGCCATTGTCAAGATGAAAAAATAAAAGCACAGCTTGAGCTTTCAAATGGAGGTAGCATCATCACTATTGATGCCAAATGGGTCAGAAGCTATCTGGCTAATAAAGTCATCTGCCTTCCAGCCCTAAAATATTTTAAAATTGGCAAACCCTTCACATTCTGGTAATTTTTACTCATTACATGATTCTGAATTACACTCCCAGATATATCAATCATGTCCCAATAATCTTTTCCTTGGTGTATGAAAAATATATACCAGAAAACCATCACTATTTTTAAAAACTTGGTTCTGTCAAATACTGTTCTCTACTTTTATGTTATGTTAGATTAAACTTAATACAGCATTTATAAAATGACTCATGCTAGCTTGAAATAAATTTAAACAATTGATCTAGAGATTAAGAACCCCAAAATTCTGAATAATAGTAAAAAGAATGCAGATTTTACTAGCTATTGTCAGCTGACAGTATTTTTCAAATGTTTTAGCCACATGTGGGTAGGTTTTTAAGAATTATGTGACTCTTGCGGGAACAGTAGCAATCGCAACAGAAACTCTCCAAAAATCTTTACTCTCCCTGTTTCAAAGAGCTTTTGTAAACTCTTCTCCCCATCTGAATAGTTTGGATTTGAAGCACACTTGAATTTCCTCTCAGAAGTGCTTGAACATTCTTACCTGTTTTATAAAAACATCCTGTTAAACAAACCTAGAAATGACATAGTAATGTGAGATGTACAGACCTCCCTAGGGCTTCCCGTGAAAGCTTAAATTAAGACAGCAGTTGCATTGAAACAGCAGAGCAGTGATCATATTTTCATTCTGATAACTCCATGGCAGCACATATCCCTCACTGCTGACGGGCAATAACATCTCAAAACGCTGCAGCTATTTGCAAAACAAACATCTGCCAAACCCTTTAATTCCTATGAACATGCAGAACTATTTTCCCCACATGACTTCAAAGACTACTTCATTTAAAGCTGAAAAAGCAAGAGCACTTATTGTCTATTGTTTCTGGCTACCATATCGCTTCAGGATTTTCTAATTAGTTAATTTTCTCTTGCTTAATTCATAAAAATCAGAAAATGAAAATATTCAATAGAACAATTTTAAAAGGAAAACAAGATAGATTACTTTCCCCTTAAGTTAGGAAGAAGTAGTTAATGAAGAAGTTAAGTAATATTAACATTAAAAATTAAAGATGGGTTAGAGCTTTTTCTTTCTCTTTTTAAAATTTTAATTGAATTTCCAATTCTCAATTACACAGAGCACCAAGGAAGTATGGAAGCAATATTTATAGTTTTGATAACAAAATTCAAAACTGAACTTGAGTAAATTGAGCCATTATTGTGGTACATAATGGTTTATGTATATGTACATAAAGTAATTTCTCCAGCAGGGACTAAAAAAAGCATTAAAATAATTAAAACCACAAAGATAACACAGTATTAAAATGAGGAATGAAAATATATTTACAAATACGAAACTCCTTGTGATTATGCTTCAGCTCACATTATGTTCTCCACCTACCTATGGTAAAAACTTCACATTAAAAATGTTCCAGCTAACTTCTCAATCTCTGAATACCTGAATCGCTTACTAATTATTCCATTCACACACCTACATCATGGCCAACTGATTTTATTGGCAAAGTGTCAGTAAAAACAGTTTACACAGTATTTAAATGTCAGGCAAATCAATAAAAAAGTTAGGCTCCCAGGATCCCTATTCACACATTCCTGAAACTGGAAGGAAGGCTAAACAATTAATTCAATAAAATTTTAAGGATTCCCATGGAGTGGACAGACTCTTACTGTGCACACCTTGTCTCAGTGATCTAAAACTTACATGCCTGCTTAAAATTTCCTATGTCTTTATCTATGTGTTTGAATAATTTCTGCTGTATAACTTTAAATAATACCGATTATTTTATATTTTTAGAAAAGAAAAACATATAAAACATTACTATAAGGCACACATGTAATTCATATTTAAAAGATATTAAAAGGGTTATTTTACATCAAACCACCCATTTTTATTTTGCCATGCACTAGAAATGAAAAAATTAATGAGCAGCTACATAAACAAAATTTTGGAAGTGTGAGAATGTTTCAATTCCTTATTTCCATGTTGTAGAAAATAACTGACTAAAGCCAGTACTCAAATTAAGACAACTCAATCTGATATGCAATTACTTTACACCCACTTGTTACAAAACACATCTGTACAATAATTATGTATTCGCATTTAAGTATTTAAGAATGACTTTGCAATGAACAGAACTTACCAATGTAGACCCTCCTGCTGTACCTCTGCATCAGCAACAGAACAAACACATGCAGTGGAATAAGGTTGATGATGAAAACATAACCACCCCATGCAGAGACCTACAACAAATGGAACAGGAAATTAGATCTGAAATTATCTGTAAATTCTTACTACAGCCCATGCTGGACATCTTGAAGAGAACACAAAGCCCATCTACACGAGCAGTCAGAACTACCACTAATACCACTAGAATCCTTCTCAATACATATTATAAAAGAAAAACAAACCACAAAAAACCCTCACATATCAGAGGTGTTTGAAATGGGCTGATGGATTCCCTAGGCTACCCTTCCTGAATCTCCTCCTTCCAAGCTAATCTGGCCATACTGGCAAAGGAGAATGTGATGCTGGAGGCTTTTCTCAAAGGTGAAGGCTGCAACACAAGGCAGTGGTGGGAACTGCAGGGCCTTGAGTTGGACTTTGATGACCTCTGTGGGTCCCTTCCAACACGGGATAATCTATGATCTCACGCAGGATCCAAAACTTTCCTTTGACATATTTAGCACTAGGCACTTTTTGTTGAGGCCAGGGAACATTATGTCCAGGTAGAGAGGGGAAAGGGAGCAAGGTACACCTCCAGGAGCAGAACTCCTGGACTAGAGCAGCCAGTGCAGATTGTAGGATAAGGACATAAACAAAAGGAAGATATATGGATGCACATGACAGCAGGACTGGTAACTGTGGAATGATATACAACGATATTATAGATATTGCAAACCTATGGCAGTAAGAGTTGTTGAGAAGGACTGCTATGGTGTACTCAGAACTGAAACACTACAGTGTTATTAAAAGATCACTGCTGATTTAGGTAAGGATTTAATGAGCTATCATTACAATGCGTTATCTAAATTTCTAACATATTTAAAAGGGCTCATACTGACTAGACAATCCATATTTTAACATGTCCTCTCGTCAAATTACAGTCTAGACTTCTCCCATATGCACCATGCCTACCCTAGATCTTCATTTTTAGCATGCAGTAGCTAATGTGGTTTTCACTTTAAGTGTACTTTAGGGTTTAGATTCTTGTAGCTATTTTTAAAGCCCTAGAATCCAAAAAGAAACCCAAATTACTATGTTCTATAGAACAGATTCTAAAAATACCATGAGGCCAAGTATTACTGTCTTTTGACACTAATACTACAAACCCCAGCATTTCAAAATTTACAGCGAGCAATTCAGACAATGTGAAACAAATAGATCAAAATAATCTAAGTTTTCTAGTAACTCATTTCAGATTATCAAAATCCTATTATCTAATTACTTGTATGAAGTATCATGGTTTACACAGGTCAGTTTATTTCATGGGAGAAAACACTGTATGCAGACAGGTAAGATAGAACAGAGCTCAAAGAGGCAAATAGAACATTGGCAGATTCAGGGAAAGGTTTGAATGAAGGAGGTCACAGTTTGCACGGACCAGGGACCTGCATTCCTAATTATCAAAATACGAACCCAAATCTAAGCACTGAAAATTATACTGAAGATGCACTTTGGAACTTTTCAAACGAAACTGAGGCATCCCCACAGGCTGGCTAAAAGAGTGGAGACGTGCTACTACTCCTACAGGTTTGCTTCAATGTAAAGCTTTACTTTACCTCCTTGTCATGAAAAGCCACATGAAGCAGAAGCTGATGAAGTAAAATAAAGGCTAAAAATATAAATCCAAGGAGAAAGCACCCTTCTCTGTATTGAATGCAAAGCAAGGCTATGAGTTAAATGACCACAATGAGTTAAATACTTATTATAAGGCAGATCTAGTTATCAGGAAAGATTTGTCAGTTTATGCAATATCCATTTGCCTTTCAAGCTGCTCTCCAAACTTCCTATTCAAGGACTGACTCTTACTACCTCAAAATCTTGATTTAACTTCCAAATTACATTGAAATTACTAATTCCATCAGAGAAAGACAAATTATTACAATGTAACAAATAGTACAATTCTGCTTTGTCCTAAAAATTTATTCAAGAAAAATATCTAGAAGGACAATTCCACAAAATTCTTTCCAAAAGGGAAATACAATGTAAAGAAAGCCATCGCCTGTGTGGGATGAAGCAGATACAAACAATAAAATTCTATCATCTAATCACTGAGATTTGAAACTAAGCTACAGATGAATCTGAACCTTTCATGAGCTGATAGAACTTGAAAGGAAAATAACAGCACCCTCCATTTACATTCAAGGATTGTTTGTCATTATGACATTGATTCTTATGTTCTGATATCATGCACACACATGATCACATACTCTCACATACAATCCCACACACCAAGATCATTAAGAACCTGTTATTGTGTGATTCTTTTAGAAGTAAAATTGTGAAAGTATTGTATTCGTTATCTGTATGTTTATGAAGGCATCTTTAGAGAATCTTACCAATAAATTGGCACAATATAAAAAAATACTGTGCTACATAAATATAACAATTCAAAAACTGACTTGCAGCTTTTGTACTGCACTTAAACATGTACCAAAGCTACGGCACTTTTTCACTATATTGCTATATAAACAGCAATGCTGTGTATAAAGAAGTGGCTCTCTATTAAGCAATGTGGCAAAAAGGAGGAGAAATGGAATGAAGTAAATGTACTCTTAACAAGAAATAGTTACCTTAGCCTCTTTGGTGACGAACACAAGGCTATTATTTCCTAGATTAACTGCAAAAGTCTCACAAGAAACCAAATGCACATTAAAGCTACAGGAAAACTACACAGCATCGAGACAACCTTTGAATTAACCTTAACTTTAGGGCACATAAACCAATCCAGAAGTTCCTTGTTCTTGCAAACCTAGTTACCTGATGGTAGAAAAGCACTATTTGAGACCTCAGTCTTAACTGTCACCAAGCAATTAGCCTGGCTGTCCCACCACTGGCTATTTTGAGGATAATTCATTTTTCATACAGCCACACAAAGTTTATCAGTTAAGTGAAAAAAAAAAATGCTTGATTCAAACAGAATTCATCAAGTCTAAGGTTTCAGAACATGGAGAAGGGGGAAAACCAATTCCCTCAATTTTTCTATTAGTTTTATCTCCTCATTTTTACTACTGTTTTCCCCCTCTGTTAGCCCTTAGGAAAATCTCTGCAATAGCCTCCATTTTCATAGATCAAGAATGAAAAGGGCATTTATGATCATTTATTATGACACTGAAGTAATTCATCAGTTCTGGTAGAAAACTTTACTTTATGGCGAAATTATATGTACAGAAATAGCTTTCAAAATGATAAAAATGTAACTTTGTCCTTACTTTCCAAATATTCTGATTATTATTGCATTATAGGAATGACATAGAGACACAGCACCTATTCATAGCATGGGAAAAAAATGTAAGTACAGTTATTTAATTTTTTTCCCAAAAGTTGCTTTAATCATATTGATTTAAATATTTTACCTTTACATATTATGTAGTTTAGTCATATATTTAAGGTTTTAATATCAATACAAAGCAACGATTTTATATTATGGCTCCAACAAAGATGAAAATAGCCTTCTTCTCTTCCTTGTCAACGTATGGATTATGTAAGTTACTCAAATAGTTTAGCTATTATATACATAAAAGCCTTACCATGTAAAAGTAGGATAGACAGCAGCAGATTGTCCAAAAGACTGAACCAGTTTTCACAGACTTTACCTGGAAAAATAACCAAGTATTTATGAATGACAAATCCTGGACAATACTCTAAAGTTTCATTCCAAAAGAGTTGTTGAGAGAACTTCTTTAGCCCACATCAAATTATATTTTATGCTTCTGAACTGATGCCCATAAAATCATAACACAAATGCAATTCTTCCACACACGAAAGGAGGTTAGGTCTATTTCTCTAGCAAAAGCATACAATCCAACTCTCTGCCTCATGATTTGATGTGGAAAGGTATTTGCAATGGCTGTGTGCTACTTTCTCTGAGACCTTAGAGTACTTTATAATTCTAAGTGAAGACCATCCATGCCTTAATTTGTCTGACATCCGACCCAACTCTGCCATTATAGACAAAAGACCTATTCTGTAATTTCAAAAAACTCCCTTAAGGTTAACAAGAGTATCCAGATACTACTAAAGGTTTAGCAGGATCCAGAAATTGCCCCAGGAATATGAATTTGTCTGAAACTGATGGGGGTGACTGTGGTGAGGGAGAACAGGAATGAAGAACAGACATTAAAAAAAGCTAGAAAGTTGTCTATAAAATGTATTTGATTCTACAAGAGTTCATGCAAACATTATTGCACTCTACAATTTAGTTATATATGAATTCCATGAGAACAGATAACCGCTATCATATCTCAGTTACTCTAAAGTAACAACATTGGTTGATTCTATTATTGTTATCAAACACAGCACACCTTTCCAGCTGCAGTTTATTCTAAAGCCAGATTTTTAAAAAAACTGCATTTAAGTAACACCAGTCACTCAGTCATGAAAAATTCAATTCTCTTCTATTATATTCCTACCAACTATACTCCATGTTTGAAATACTCTAAAATGAAAACGTTTGTGAATATGCATCTGCTTATGGAAACCAGAACTCCTTACAAAATTATGCAGAAAGTTGTAGTGATTATGTACTTACATGGAGCCACTCTAAATGAACAGTACAGGCATTCCAGAATAAACAAGAGACAGTATCCTACAGTGTCTGTGATGAATTAACAATATAGCTATGCTATTCTTGTTATTTTTAAAGTTGGTTCAACAGTTCAGAAAAACTCCACCTTCCCTAAATTTCTTCCTGCAAAACTACCTTATAGACAAAATTCTGTACAGATTTAGGAGAGGCAGACATGCTGCTTTAGCAAGCAGACAAATTAAAAGACATAAGATTGTTTTTTTAAAACACACAAGTAACACTATCTGACTGCAGACAGCTTTGACTAAATCGGATACTTAACTCAAAGCACAGACCCTCCATATAGTTAAAAGTCTTTCCAGAAGACAATTCAAAGCACTTCTATTCAGAGTCTACTGCTCTTTACCAGATATATAAGGAGGCTAACATTTGATGCAGACAATACTAATACCTCCAAACCAAAAAACAAACAACCCCTCTCTTTGCTTTAAATTTACAGACTCATCATCATTTTTATTACTACTACAGGACACACATACTTCAGTGGAAGCATGCTTTTACACAGCAGATGAAGAGCATGATTATGGAGTGGTTCAGATCATGTGACTTCTCAGTACTTGCCTAATCAAGAGCCAAGGGGAAAGGGATGAGAGGGAGGAAAATAAGATTTCAATGGATTCTAAGAAAATCAGTCACTTGGTTGGAGGAGGAACCAAAAAACCTCCCCAAAGCAAAAGACTCAGCAATTACTTACCCATAAATAGTATGTGAACTGCAGTGCAAAAATAGCTATGCCTTCATTGTCAAACGATCCTGCTACTGATCGGGATATGTAACCTGGAACTATGGCAATAAAGCAGGCAGCTAAAAGCCCCGCTCCCTGGTTCCACAGTTCTCTGGTGAGCAGGAAAGTAGAAATAGCTGTAAGGCCGCTGAAAACTGGTGCTAGAAACACACATACATCTCTTATATGGACTGTCACATTAAGCATATTTAAAATCCAATGTATAAGGCCTGCTGTCACCATCAGTCCTGGGTATACCTACATGGAGATAAAACCCAAAACACTAGGTTATTACAGAAAACTAGCATGGTAGATTTGTTTACATAGAACTTGCAATGAAACAATCATTTTTAAGCGGATATAAGCAGTGAGCATTAGCATAAGCTAACAGAATTATTTTAGTACTACTTTAATAATGTTTTGATTAATCAACACAACTGAATACCCTAGGCTCTTTCAATTTTATCCAAATGCTAACAATAACATATAATCTACTTCATAAATGAATGAGCAGCATACAGATAATATCCTATCTTGCTTGACATTTATCGTATAATGGAAAGAATTTGTCATTAAGGTGTGGAAGTAGAAACCAAAATCTGCAAGAGAATTTCAAGCCAGCTATCAGTTTCAAGGGAAAAAACCCCCAAAAATACACCCCAAAAGCCTAAGCCACCAAGAACAAACCCAAAATTTCCCAGCCGTATCTATTTTCCCTTAAAATATACCATGCTTACTTTCACTTACTTCTTGGTACCAATGGGGAAAGAAAATGTGCTTCAACAAGATTTAATTTTTCAAAGTTGAAAAGCTGATGGTCAGTCAATTGAGTACTGTATTTTTGCTAGCTATCTGTAGACATCTTTGGATATGAAGGATTAAAACAAAGTCTTCTAAAACTGAATTAAGATGTGCTCCAGGAAAGGTAGCATAGACTTACACAAATCTATTAAATCCACCATAGAATATTGGAGAACTTAAGAATATTCTTAATAGGAATTCTACCCTCTCACATTTATCAACATTAGAAAAATCAATACATCCTAGAAAAGTTAATATGTACTTCACCTGCCTTAGTTTCTTTCAAAAACTAAGAAGGGCATTGTACTAAATTAAATTAACAGATGACTAGACGTTCCCCTGCATGTTATTTCAATTCTTTTTCCTAAGAGGTTTTATTTTGTATAAGACACGTATGGAAAACATGCGTTTACATGCTGCATAAAGAGTGTGCAGTATCTCTAAGACACTACAACAAATGGTGATCTAACTGCTACAAAAACTTGTAAATGCCTTTAAGTGGTATATATTATCATTAAAAGCTTTGATGAACTTTCATACATTAAGAAACACATGGCTGCATTACTTTAGTGTTACTAAAGCTATTCCAATGAAATATTTGCATTCTGATTGGATAACATTGTTTTGTACACCTTTCCTGTCTTGTAACTTGCATTGATACCAATCTTGACTAGTCCTGATGCTTCATACAGGTGCAACACTTCCCTAATTTCACAAGGTCTTCTCCCAGTTAAATCCTAACTTTTTTCCATACATACATGAAGTCTACTCAGCATACATTATTGGACTAAAACTTGTACCTTAAGAGATTTAGGTAATAATTTAATTTTTTTTAAATGTTTTTCCTATACCAGAATTTCAGGAGTCATAATACCCTCGTTTGTTACTATTAGAATTTCATATTTGAGAAGTTCTGTATTTCTTGGTCACAATGGGCTATTGGATAAAGACTAAGGCATGTTGACTTAGTTTCTGCAGCTAAAAATTAAAAACATATCAACATTCCCTCTGAGGCAATTCAACAATTAAAAGCTTGTTTTATTAAAATTCTCTCTTTATCAGCATCAAATTTGTATTGAAAGTTCAAAAAACTTCCTGAAAAGTAATCTTTAATTATTTTTTACTTATTAGATGCTTTTTAATAAATTTATTATTTCAATACTTACAGTTCCACCTACTATTCTTCCTAGTGGATACCATGCTCTTTCATCAAACCAATTTAAAAATTCATAAAACCCATGAGATGCAAGATGATGTGTTGATCTATAGTTAAACCTAGAAAGAAACAGAAGAAGGATAAGATAAAAATAAAGAACTTTAGCATCTCCTTTACTATGTAAGTACAATGGTCCTCCCTAAATCTGCAGAGTTTTAAAGTAAATTACTAAGTTCCCAGCTACTAACAACTATATTTTCTTCACTTCTACAGCCAGTGCATATACCACAGATGACAGTTTTTGGTGAGTTTGTTTTTGTGTGTAAACATCTAAAGGTTTTCTTTCATTCTGAGAAACACTCTGGTTATTTTTTTATTCCTTTCCAAAACTACTCATTTTCAAATACAGTCTATCACATGCAGTCAAAGCAAGACTCCCATTCTGAGACAAGATAGCTACGAGCTATCTTGAAGTAAGAGACATTTGCTGCTGCCCTACTTCATGTCAAATTGACAGGTGACTCATTCAATAACAGCAACAGAAATCAGTCTGTTTGTTCACACTATCAAACTAATGGCTTTCTTTCAATCAGTAAGAATTTACACAATGAAGAACCTCTGTAGATGAAGTTTCATCTCCAAAGTTTGTACATTCTCTGCTGCAGAGAATTTCTTGTACAGCAAAAGGTCTCATGCCCACCTTCAGTCTTCCACACTGTATAAAAACCATTAAAAAACACTGACAGACTGCTACTAAGGCATTCACCTTCCAGGCACAAAATACCTCAAACATCTGATAACAAAACTTTTAAACTATTAAAATGTCCATTAGTACTTGAAATTAGGTATCAGGCTGCAAGAAGCACTACAGCGCATGTTATCCTAAAACAGCAAGTCTTTCATGATCATTCATTCAAAGGCCAAACAAAAAAGGCTGCAGATATTGAGAATGTGAAGCTTTGTACAGAAAATTTAGGTAGAGAAAAGCCTGGGTGAACGCAACTTCTAAAAACAAGCAATATTCACAAAGCCAACCCTTCTAAGAGATGTGAAATTCACTAGTTAAAGAAGTATTAAAGATTTTATTCATTAGTTAAGTAGAAGTTCGTGTGACTAAATGGAATACCACAACAGACAAAAGGTTAGATGGGCAAACCACCACAAAAGACTTCCAAAGACACTGCTAGAATTCAAGCTGAGAAAAGCTTGTGTGTGTTTTTCTTTTTATCTATTTTACGGAAGTATCCCCCTATATCAGAAATATACATCCCTTCTAACAAAAAATTTTAAAATAAATTGAATTCTTTTGCATATCTAGGATTCCCAAAATATCACAGGTTTACTTTGAAACAATTCATTTCCACAGAATAAAACTAAGATTATTTAAGGCTGCAAACCTTACCAAGTTCCTAATTGTTTAATCAGTACAAGCAATATCTGAAATGAAGCCACATTGAGGTCACGAGCAGATTTCTTCATCTACATAGTAGAAGAACAAAAAGAACTGAAATTCAGGTTCAGATGTCAGCATGTTTCAAGTGTCTGAACTATCACAGCATCAGTCAAATGATATTTTTAATAAGTAAATAGTGAAGTACTTTCAGGAACGCTATCTTGCATCCGTTAAATACGCAGTTATATAGGATACATTAACTGATAAAACCGTGGCCTTTCAAAAGTCATTAGTCATGTTTATATAAGAAAATTCACATAAACATCAGTCATTCTGACCTAGAAATCATTGATTCAAACAGCAATGTGACACTGGTTTCTAATAAGCCTACAACTATTCCCATTTGACTAGACTTCTAAATATTAATTAATTCTGCAGTTCGAAACTGTCAACTCTAATGTGATTTCTGAAATGCTGTACCTGTAAAATTAGCCTCTTATCTTAGTATAGCAAGGTCTGTAGTTAATTTGTTTAGTGCCAAGTGCCTGCAGTATGGTATGTAACAAATCAGGAGTTTCATATTGCACAGGACAGAGAGAATCCATCCAGCTACAGACTGGACTGAAAACACCGAAAGCTCAGCCAATATTGTTATCCTAGAACTTTAAAATGGGAACAAGAAAGAAGTTTACTGGCACAAATTATTTTCAGATTTTTAAATCATGAGTCAAACCTCACAGAGGCTAAGAAAACATGACTAGTGTTTACTTTTACAGCGTCAAAAGATTAGTTAAAGAAATGAAATTGGCAAGAAGAATACATATTGACATTCTCCTCATGTTTCCAAATAGCAAAGCTTCGTAACTGCCTTCAGAAGGATGCAAACTATTGTCTTGAGCTTTGGCAGCATCCCATTAAGTCTTTAATAAGAATGAATTACCACTCAAAATTGAAATGCAACATAACAGCATTTTACTTCTACCACTTCAGAGGTAAGAATTTAATCTTCCCTCCTAATATACTCTTAGACACAAATCTATTAGCCCTTCTTTCAAAAAGTGATTCTTTTGCCACAAATGAAAGCATGCAGTGGCAGCTGGGCATGTCTTTACAGCAGAAATTACTGGCAATACTATAGGTACATTCATTTTTCACTGTGTTAAGATCTGAAAGTGAGAACAATAAACAACCTTCTAGACACAAAACCACCAACAAAAAAATTAAGAGGCTTAATTTGGCACCTCACTTTGACTTAAAAAAGTGCCCACTTCACCTCCCACTAGGTTACCTGCAAACAAAAATAAGTTAAAATGTCAACATAAACATATGCACACATCAGGAAAAGGCTGCTGTGATGTTGCATAGCAAAGCCAGCTTCAGGCATGGACAAACTGGCAGCAATGGGCAGCGCACCAGACAGAAGTATAGTTTGGCAATCATATGATGATGCCAGTATTATGCTCTGATACCACTTAGCCCTTCACTGCACTTTTCTCCTTTAGGGACGAGCCTGAACCTTGTGAAACTGTTTCTCTTTAAGCTAGAATGGCGAGCGCTGCTAACAAACAGAATGCATCACAAAACAGTCACACCTTCTTACGATCTTGGCACTTTTCAAACTGTGCTCAAAATGCAGCACAGTGGTGTTGTATTCCTGCTGTAATGCTATCACAGTACCTGCAACTATCTATAGGTTTCACAGGGGTGTAAAACAGCCCTGGAAAACATTAGAAGAACTGCCACCTTTGCCTACACCTGTACCCGGGAGATTCAGGGGCTGCATCTGAGGGAGGAATCAGAATGGAGGCAAGAACAGCCAGTGCTGGGTAGCGGTTCCATGTCAGGTCTGGGGGTCACTGCCTGCCCCAGATCTTCCACTTGCAGCAGCAGCAAGAAGAGGTGATATTTAGGGTTTTTATCCAGCCCTCCTTCTGACCTCCATCTTATCCAAGGAGACACTGGAACTGGTTGTACTGACTAGACAGTATGCAACGTGATGTGACAGAACCAGAGCGAAGGACAGGATCCCTTTTCTGCCACCCTCAACCCTCACATCCATCCGATCTTGAGGTGTGGAAAAAGATTACCTATTTCCCAAGATTCTCTCTCATCCTCTCTCACCTCCTTGAGGCAAGTTGATTTGAAACAGACCCGAGAATAAAGAACAAAATTATGTGAAGCACATGTTAATAAAATACTTAGCTACAAAAACTGAGTTAAATATTCAAGTTTTCAGTCCATGCTGTGAAGAAAATACACGCTTGCTAATATTCAGCTAAGGGCCTGACACCAGGAAGCGTTGACTTATTTTAGCTGATGTTCTAGGAGGAAAAGTGATGCTCTGCTGCTCTCCTTGCCGCTTTCTGTCATGTCTGTAGTTTGAACTATTTCCTTCTCCAACCTAAGCTTTAAAGGAATAAACAATCCTAAGTCTTTGTACATTTCAGAATTCAAAATCCCAACCAAACTAGGCTGGTGTTGTAGTTTGAATCTTTGGGGGGATGCTCTAATGATCACCTAAGTGCTCTGTGTATGGTACCATTAAGTTTGTGGCGCTGTTGGAGATACCAACATTACAGCTGATTCAGTAGACAGCTGGAGATAAGTTAATAAAAATACGGTTCTCATTTCATATATTTTAACATGGAACAGAGTATAAGAAGCTACACCAAAATAACTGAAACAGAGGCATAATCTTTTTTTTAGTAGCAACATTAATTTAGAAAGCTTAACTAGGCAACTTGTAAAGCAAAGCCTGTGAAGTTTTCACTTACATATTATGCGCTGTTAATACATAATCTTAACTATCTGTTCATGCTTAGGTTTGATTTTTATTCCTTGCTATGAACTGCCTTTTTGATGACACGAGGCAATACTGTAGGATGATTACTTAATGCTAGTCACAGCAATCACTCTCTATCCAGGAGCTACAGAATTCTCCAGCACTTCACAGCAACAATTACTGCTATATTTATAAAGAGACATCTTTGACATTCCTACGTTTAGTATTTCCTTGACAAAGTACTATTTAAGGTGAGTATTAAAATAAAATTCAGCCTACTGAGAAATAAGAACATATAGAAAAGAAGAGCACATATATGGCAGTGCAGTTACTTCATCCAGATCTTAACAACACTTAAGGCAAATTACGCTGACAGCAATGGAATTCATTTGACCCCTCCATTCCAAGAGTGCAAGATCAGTGTGTTGCTTCTTGCGGGAATGGTGACTGTCTAAACCCCAATCAATTTCATGCTATTACTGCCCCATCATCTAGACTTTTTATCCAGCATTTTACAGCCATCTGAGAATATGTAATCTCCTTACAAGCAGAATCTGTTGAAAATTTTCTAAGCCTTCAATTATAAAAGCTTCTGTGCTCTCAAAGTCTTCAGCTGCAGATGCACAAAATTTGCACATCTGCAAACTCAGAAAAATGACAAGATACAAACTGTGAACATTACAAGCTATCTGAGTAATTCTAGGAGTCAGTTTTTAATGCAAATGTAGATTACAGAATCAATTTGGCCATACAGAATCTAATTAGAGATGGCAAATCGAGATTCTTGAAAAAGATAGTTGCAGATTGACTCCATATCCGACATATTCTTTGCATCCAAAGGAAGAATATATTCAGCAACACCTTATGGAAAATCTAATGAAAAACTTCAGTAACTTCAATTGAAACAAAGAAATATATATACAGTACTCCAAGTTAAATTTTAAAACACCTGCTTGCCCACAGACTATACTACAAGCACAACATCCTGCAAGTCTCATTCTGAGTTCTGTATCTGCAAATGAGCAATTAACACAATGAGTTCTACATAAGGTTTTTAAAATGGAAGTGTAGCATCCATCAAACACATAACGAATTCAAGGCACTACAGAAGTCATTCTCATCAGGAAAATTTTGACTTGTGTTGCGCTTATAACCTTGGTAAGTATGTATGGACGTTTAAGCCATTTTCAAATGATCAAGATTAGAATTCTGGAGCAGCCATACCTACAGCAGAAGTACTTACGACACATAAAGAGCTTTCCTAGTGCCCACAACCCAAACCTAAGGTGTTAGACCTCACAGTAGGACTGGGGAAAACATACATCAAGCTCTACCTCTATAGAGAGTAGTCCTCTGTTCACCTGAGCCAAAACTGACCTAACTCTGCAAAATGGAAGAACCACCAGGCAATTTTATTTCAGAAAAATTTCACATTCCTTTCTTTTTAACTTGAATTCACGTCAGTGGAATGGTTTTAGTAGGTCCTGAGTCTAATACATACACTCTATGATTTGCCCCTAATTAGCGTATTTATATATACTTTAGTCCTTATGTGACCACAAATATTTTTTCCCTGGAATTTCTCTGGATACACACTTACCATGGTTTTATGTGGAAGCTGCTATCACTTTGCACACTCAAGCTTCTGTACCTCACCAGACAGCAACCACCCAGAGAGTCATGAGCACATGAACTCCACCCCATCTTTCACAAGGGACACAGAAGAGGTTTGCACAGTTCTTGCTAAACATGATTGAAAGATTATTATTAAGACAAGTCCACCATAAAGAAAAAATAAAAGCTTTGACTGATGCAGAGTTTAATATCATCCTAATTCCCTAATGTTTAGGGGGTTAAAAACGTGATTTTTGATTGTTTAGCCTTTGCATTTTTATATCAAAATATCTGGATATGTAATTACTCTTAGCATTCTGACATAATACCAAGTATTTATCTGTGACAGCTCCCAAGACTGCCTTGCATTTAGAGAGGCTCAAATGATCTGTAGGGGTTTTGATGCAAGTAGGGCCATTTGAAAAGAGAAATACATGTCCTTCAGCTGACTGCCAATCACAAGCCTTTGACAAAAGAACTGGCAGCAGTACTGCCATTCAGAGTTTCCTCAGGTTGAAAGCTGGTCATGGACCTGCTTCTGATTTCAGATTTCGTAAATCTGGACAAACCCACCCACTCAGAAAAGTGTGGCAAAGGCTCCCCTGTTATACTAAAATTAGTAAGAATGACGATGTAACAAAATGGCAGGAAGTTTTGCAGTGATGTGGCCACCTAACTTCAAAAATGATGGAAATTTTGAGTCAAAGGATGAAGAAATTTCTGTTCCTGGAATCCAGCTGAGAAACAAAAACTCTTCCTTTTTGTAATATCTTTAGAATAATCCCTGAAGATAAACCAGGAGAAAGCCAAGGCAGAAAAAAAAAGTGGATGACACAATCAGCAGGGCACCCTTTTTTTCAGGCCCAACATTCAACTAAGCTCAATGGAAATCCCGAAGAATACCAGAATGTTTATAGAACAACCATTAAGAATTACCATTAAGAATATCAGAATTTCCCCAATGTGTTTAAGAAGATTACAGCCTTCCTACTGCCACTACTTGGCATGGTATTTTCCCTGCCTGCAATAAGATGTTACGCTTAGCAAGTGCTAAAATCAGGAACTGCATGCTGCCAGTAGCTTAATGATATAAAATTCTACAAGGACCATACAGTCACTCAGCTTCTTCAGAGAACCCAGGGCATCTCCAGTATTTTTGCTAAGAAACTGTGAGCTTTTGAGAGCACTCCATGATCACAATTTTTATTTTTCACACAATATACCACCATCTGAAATCACGATATGCTTCCCATCACCACTGTAGTGGGCGTATATCTGTCTACAACTCCAGACACTTCCCATGATGCCTATTAGGTTTTTTATTACTTTTTCTCTGCCTTGCTTTTGAACTATTCCATATCTCAAGGCAAATTATTATGAAAAGCATTGGTTTTATCAATATTAAAAGGCATACTTTGCCAGTGAATTCTGCCATTCATAACATGTAACACATATTAGACCTAAGAAGAAAGTGATCATGACATTTTTCTCGGGACAGTCAAAATTCCCGGGAGGTTTCCAAGAGAAGATGGAAACAGAATCATTTGAAAATTTTACAGGAAAAACTGAATGCTTGTTCTCTTATTTATGGACATACACTTTACCCTAGATACCACACTACAACTGGCATCCAAATTGATAGCAATGTTGGTTCTGTACCTTTTCACAGCATCAGCTTCCTGAGAGGCATCAATTCTCTCCTCAATACAGTATTAACTACCACAAACCCAAAAAACCCTATGGTGCTACGTTTGTTTCTTTCTGAGTGCTCTTGGACCGCTCTGTGGCACAATAAGCCTTGTATGCTGAAAGTCTGAAGGCTCTGCACTGAATTCAAGAATATGTTCAAGAGGGTGTTTTTCCAGATCAGATTTGCACTGTACTTGTTTTAAACATGATGGAGACAGCTTAACTCCAAGGTCTTCTAAGTTAAAGGCTGATACATGAGGATCTGCTTGGCAGGAAGGAATTAAAAGGCTATTAGTTGAACGATATATTTTAAGAGTAAAATACCCTTTCTGTGAAAAATCTGGTACTAAAACTCAGTGAAGTGAACATGACTGCTTCATAAGAAGTAACAGGGAACAGAGGACAGCTAGCTCCCAAGCCACTTTTTTCAGCATCTAGTATAAAAAAGCAACCTGTAACACCTAAATAACTACAGTGGACTCCCATTAAACTGATCCCAAAAATACCTGCTATCTCATAGCAAGATCTAGTATGTGTGCAGAAGTGAATACTAATTTTTGTAATAGTCTGAAATACAGAGTAAAACAAAGAAAATTTACTATTCATTGCAGGTACTTTATTTTAACTGCTTGGAAGTATGTGGTACAGCCTTCAATTCATCTGTATTACATAATAAAATCACCTATATGCTACAATGCCATGGCAATTGAGAAAGTACCAGCTACACCCAAAATGCATTTGAACCAACTTCACTTCCCATTAAGTGAAATTTAAGAAATCAGTCTTGGATGCAAGACGGCCTGGCAGACTGCTTCTACCCTGCAAAATATAAGACATGGTAAAAAGTAAACAGGACCCTTAGAAAGGCTCCAGATCCCTCACATCACAAGTGATACTTAAGCAGTGACAATTTTATTTCTGGCAGAACATTTAAACAGTTATAGCACTGTAGAAGAGCTTCAGCAGAAATTATTTTGTACAACCCCCTCAATATTCAAGAGTCTGTTACTTGAACTTCTTTGTAACATGACAAAGGGTAAATCCAGCCAGAATCAGACATTAGATATCAAACCACTCTGTATAAATTATGGCAATGTAAGGTTCTTTAGCTCACAGGAATTAAAACTATCTAGAGTGTGGTGGCTGCACATCTAAATCAGTTTAGCAAGTTAAAATAAGGTAGCTTTTCATCCAAAAATCCTCACTTATTTTCTCTTTAATACATTTCTTAATGCATCTGCTATTCTTCCTCCTGCATCTAGGTCAGTCTTCCTTGCCTGAATTCTCTGACTATCTTTCCATTGGTCTCCCTGCAGGTAGATCATGTTTAATCTAAGAATCTGGATCTCTCATAGTGCACCTGTTGAACTCCATCTGTTTCCACATCGACTCACTGAATATTTAATACAAAAACTGCTGAGAAAATAAAAATTGTTTCAGAGTGGATAATACAAAGTATCATTAGAGCCAAACAGATACAGTCTAATTCAAAGAATTTCTGTCCTGTGATTAACACCACGTGAAAGACCTAATTTTATCTAACTTAAATATGTCTGGTCAAATTCTGCTTAACCCTTCAGTAACCTGGCATAAATAGACACAAACATTGCATTTCTGAGGACTGTAGAACTGACCAGACAATTTTCACCTGGGGTATGTATGCATATAGATAGAACTACCTGTAGAACAAAGCAAACAATGTACACAGGGCTTACAGGAACCTAGAGACAGATCTAATTATGTACTAAATAAATAAAGCAGAAAAGAAAAATGCATGAATAAAGCCTGAAGTGCAAAGGTGTAAGGGTAAAAAAAAAAAAAAAAAAATTCTCAACTCTAGGATGCTTTGTACTAAATTACACATGCAAATTTAACTGTGGCAATTATCCTTCAACTAACCTTTGCTAGCTAAAAGGAGTGCAGAAGTACTCCTAATCCGCTTCTGTCTGCAAATCGGACAAATAAGCTTGAATCACAGGTAAAAAGACAAACCACTCTAAAAACACCATAAAAGACAACAAAAAATGCCTCTGTAAATACACCAGCAACAAAGGGAGGGCTAAGGAGAACCTCTATGCTTTGTTGGATGTGGCAGGAAACAGTGACAAAGGATGAAGTACCTAATGCTTCTTTGCCTCTGTCTTTTACAGTAAGACCAGCTGTTGTTTGGGTACTCAGCTCCCTGAGCTGGAAGACTGGGATGAGGAGCAGAATGAAGCCCCCATACTCCAAGGGGAAACGGTCAGCAACCTACTGCACCACCCAAACACATGAAGCTGCATGGGATCCACCCAAAGGTACTGAGAGAGCTGGCAGAAATTTTCACCAAGCCATTCTGAATCATTTCCCAGAACAGCCAGAGAGATCTGAATAACCAGAGAGATCCTGGTAGACCAAAGCCAGCAGATGTGATTCCCACCTACAAGGGTGTGAAGGAGGATCCAGGAAACTGGGCCTGCCAGCCTGACCTTGGTGCCAGGCAAGGTTACAGAGCAGATCATCTTGAGCAGAATCACACAGCACATACAGGACAAGCAGGCCATCAGGCCCAGTCAGGATGGGTTTATGAGGGGCAGGTTCCTCTTGACCAACCTGATCTCCTTTGACAAGGTGACACACTCAGTGGATGAGGGAAAGGGTGTGCATGTTGTTTATCTAGACTTTACTGCAGCCTTTGACACAGTTCCCATAGCATTCTGGAGAAACTGGCTGCTCATGGCTTGGACAGGTGCACTATTTGATGGGAAAACAACTGTCTGGATGGCCAAGTCCGAAGAGTGGTGGTGGATAGAGCTGCATCCAGTTGGCAGCTTGTCACAAGTGGTGTTCCCCAGGGATCAGTGTTGGGGACATGTGTTTAATTTATCAATGATCTGGATGAGGAATTGAGTGCACTCTCAGTCATTTTTCAAATGTTGGGTGGGAGTGTTGATCTGCTGCATGGCAGAAAGGCTCTGCAGAGGGATCTGGACAGGCTGGAATGATAGGCCAAGGCCAGTTATATGAGGCTCAACAAGGTGAAGTGCTGGGTCCTGCATTTGAATCACTACAACCCCACTGAACACTGTAGGCTTGGAGAAGAGTGGCAGAAAAGCTGAATGGTAGAAAAGGACCTGGCTCAACAGCAGCTGATCATGAGCCAGCGTGTGCCCAGGTGGCCAAGCAGGCCCATGGCATCCTGGCCGGTATCAGCAATAGCGTGGCCAGCAGGAGCAGGGCAGGGATTGTCCCCTATGCTCAGCAAAGATGAGGCCACACCTCAAATCCTGTGTTCAATTTTGGGACAAAAAAAGAACACTGAGGTGCTGGAGCAAGTCCAGAGAAGGGCAATGAAGCTGGAGAAGGGCCTGGAGCACAAGTCCTGTGAGGAACAGCTGAAAGAGCTGGGTTTGTTCAGCCTGGAGCGAAAGAGGCTTATGGAGAACCTTATCACTCTCTGCAACACCCTGAGAAGAGGCTGTAGCCAGGTAGGGGTCAGCCTCTTCTCCCAGGTAACAAGTAAGATGACAAGAAGTATGTCAAGTTCCACCAGAGGAGATTTAGACTAGGTATTGGGAAAAACATCTTCACTGAAAAGACTGTTAAGCACTGGGACAGGCTACCCAGGAAGTGGTTGACTCACCAACCCCTGAAGTGTTTAAAAGAGGTGGGACATGCTAGTGCTGGGTTAACAGTTAGACCCATTGCCCTAAGAGGTCTTTTTCAACCTAAATGTTTCTATAACCTCAACTATTTTAACTGATTTTATTCTGAAGCAGACTAAAAGTATACACATGCTCTGTTAATACAGTCCAACAGAACGGATGATGGCCCCCAGCTAAGGGCAAAAGAGTTCCAGCTGTTTGCAAAGTAACTATATTCTCACACTGGAGCAAATTAACGTGGGAATAGATGTCACTAATAAAATAAATAAAGAACCAGGAAAGTAGCAGAAAACAAAGTGGCCTTCATCCTTCCTCATAATACAGAGTAGAGTTTATCTTTCTAACCATATTTTGCATTCAGATACTTTCAGTGTCTGGTTTTAGTCTCAAATAAGTATGGCAAGCAGAATTTAAAATGAGTTATCAACTACTTCTATTTTGTATCTTTCATACTGTTTCAAGTAAGTCTAAATTAAAAAGAAACACTAAGTTTTCACTGAATTTAATGTAATCTGTTAAGAATTGTACGTAATGATCACCAGTGTCTCTTTAAAGACTATGCAGAGGTAACACAAGTGTAGTAACAAAATGTTATTTGCTTTTTAGGTATTCTCACAGAACTGCTAAAGATTAAGTGTACTGTGATGACTGCAGTGCTCAGCATTTAAGACAGTATTTATAATTAATATTAAATTCCTGCCATGTACAATGTGAAATTGAAGTTACATGTTTATTTTCTCATTACGTGATAGAAATTCTAGTATTTCTCAGTCTTACTCTACCATAAGATATTGAGCTATTTCACTGTGCTCCTCTGTCATTTTAGTAAAATCCCATGAAGGCTTAGAAATGACCTTAAGATGTGAAGGTGGGGGAACACTGTTACCATGAGCTAGGCTTGCTGTTATACACATATGCTTTGAAGCTGTCACAAATGTTATTACAGAAATATTCAGAGACTACACCCACAGTTGCCTCCTCTACCCTATCTCCAGGAACATGCCCTTTCAAAAGCAACCCACCTCTCTGATCCGCCAGCTACACTGGTATATAGTAGCTACAGCCCCTCTGTCTTAGAGGAGTAAAAGGACAAGTTTAATTTCCAAAGCCATTTTATTAAATCAAAGTGCATTCTTTTGCTGCTGCCCCACTGTGACATAAAATGAATGTGTGGCTGCCCATAAAAAAGGGGAAAGGATGATGCTAAAGCAAAATGTTCAGTTTGAATTCAGGTAGGCTTGAAAAGCCATGTACTGCAGGGGAATGTGAGTTGTTGGAAAGGACCTGGTCTAAGTTCTCCAGGGACAGTTCTTAGGTCATATAATCCTAAATCTTCTCTCTCCTTGCTCTCCAAATATGAATTAAGCCTGTCTGTTCCAGGACCTTTCATGCTGCAATCCCCACCAGGCTGTATGCCCTCTCAACTCTCTCTCCACAAATGTGCCATTCTGTGGCTTTTTCCTCTTGAAGGTAGCCCTGAAAGAAGACAGCAGATGGCACCGCGTGGAACACACTCTCACAAAGCAAAACCATGATGTGCATAGCTGAGAATGTTTTGTTGAAACCAGAGTGCAACGGAAGCATAAAGAAAAAAGAACCCTGAAGTTGACTTACAAAAGCAAAAGCCTGAAAAAAAAATTCAGTGATGGAACAATTAAAAGCATGACATATTTCACACAAAACATATCATCCAAGCTTGTGCCTAGCAAAAACTGGGCTTTGCTGTGGGAGGGTGGGGCTAATGTTGGTGAAGTAAAGGTAGAATACAAAATCAAAACACTAAAAATTCCTTGGCTCCCATTTAGCCATAGGAGAATAATTACAGTTGTCATTACTAGCTGACCTGAGACTTCACAAATTAAGATACTGTTGCTAATGTTTAAGGTAGTCTCTCCAGTGTCAAGATCCATTTTCTATTTGGCAAATGAAAGATTAAAACTGTTACAGAGTAAAATTAATTGTGAGACATATGCAATAGCTTTTCAAATGTTACTTCAGACATCTGACAATAGATGAATCATTCTAGTCACCTGAATAAGATACAATAGTCAAAACACAGTAGCATTACACAGCTTCTTGGAAAACTCAAACACTGCATTGGCTTTCATGACTTTCATTTTACAATAGTGAGTCGAAGAGACATCCATTTACTCTCATTGTTACCATCAATATAATGCCAAAATGCCAATTTTGTTTTGCTGACTTTCTGAATTAGAAGAATTGCAACTTTAATACCCAAATGATCAAATATTTCAACCATGGAGATGAAACTGCCTTTTTCAAGACAAATGTTTCAAAAATATTTATGAAATTCTAAGTTATTTAACTGAACTTCCAAATGCTGTTTGGGCTAAGTTTAGGATAAGGGGTTAGGACATTCAACACATGCAATAGACTATATATATATGTATGTGTGTGTGTGTAAAGCTGGATAAACATAGAAAAGTACTCAGGATAGGAAAGCTTGTTTTGTTTTGCTTCTGCACCACTATTTTCAAATCCTCTGGCTATAGCACACACACACTCTATATTAAATATGTTCCCCTCAATCAGGTGCATCCTCAAAGAGGTACTTTCCATGCCTAGACTTTCTTAACATATCAATCTATTGTGAAGATAGGAATAAAAATAAATAAAATCACACTTCTTGAATTTCAAGAGGTTGGCTATCATTTATAGCATAATAATTGCAAAAAGAGAATACAGAGACTGGAAAAATAAAGCCAAGAACTCAAAAAATGTAGGCTGTCCAGTCACATGTGCTAGAACAGTTTAAAATTACATAATTACACGCTATTTTTCCCTTCTGCCAAATCCATATTAAATCAACAGGATACAGAATGCCCATCCATACAGCGAGCCATGATTTTAAATAAATGGAAATTTATTTAAGCATAAACCAGTCTAGAGGAAAATAGCTATCCCACTAAGAAAAAAATCAATAATCAAGCCCAACGCACATCCTCCATTGCAATGTAGTTTCCCCAAGAATTTGTTTGTTTAAGTGAGGCAATTTTGAAAAGGTGTTCTGCAATTCCTCATGAATTATCAGCTAAAGAGAACTTGAATGTGCTCTTTTACCTAACAAACTAACATAACCCATATAAATGGACTTCCACGGGAAATTATATAATAAGCATTGTAACACCCAGAAGAAATTATCATTTACAGTTATTTATGTTAGATGGGCTCTGAAAAAGCAACATTTGATACTGGACTTGGGTCCCCAATAGCGGACAGATATTTTAAATACCGTTTCCTGCTCTCAAAGCAGGAATATGTACAAATACACAGTTATTCCTTGTTTAAAACACACCATTTCTTTTTCTAAAGCACAGGAATGTTGCCTCACATAATAGCAAGAACTTTTGAAGTATAGCAAGTATTTAATTCTCTAAAATGCCAAAGGAACTTCTACCCTGGGAAAGCAGCAATAAGTTGGGAAATATAGAAGCTGATCTATTTTGTCTGTATCTAGATCCTTAAATTCATTCCCCAGGCTGCTTCAACTTATGTAAGGTGTGGTGCAGCATTAGGGTCAATTTCATGGTACCTCTTCAGCCCAGACCTAGCAGCTACCCACATTAAAAACACCTAAGTTTGATTCCCAGCAACAGCACAGATGAAGACCACAACCTTTGCTCAGCTATGGGGCAGGAAATGAAGTCTATGTGCTGGACATATTACAAAAAGGCTATAGCAATGCATGTCCTAAGTTCACTTTTTTCCTCCAGGCAAGTAGTAAGACAGATGGCTCCAAGAAGTTTTGCTAAAGGACTTAATAATAAAAAACATTGTCACACATCCTGCTATGGAGTGCAGGCTCCAAAGGCCCAAAAAGTAGCAGCTTTAATGGCTTTCTTAAGTAGAAAGAAGCCCTCAGGAGTAGCTCTACATGTCAGTACAAATATACCTCAAAGGGCTTGCAAGAATGGAATTTTCAAAAATTCAGGAGGAAACTCTGCAACACATGCACAGTTGACATGAAATGGAAAATAACCTGACTAAATTAGAGGAGATTCTTGTGGAACAGCAAAGACACCTCCTCAAACTAATCGTACCCTCAATCCATTTAAAACCTATTAGTTCCTACAGGATTCTGAATTTTCTTGCTAACTATACCAGCCCAAATTTTTATTCTCCCCTTCTCCCACCAGTTCAACATGAGACAGATTCAAAAACATGAGTATTAGCATTACAGGCTGCCAAAACAAGAGACTATTAGAGACAGTTATGATAGGAAGCAAAAGCTAATCTTTATAAACCACTCTAACCCTATGTAATCAAATAAATTTTCTGTTTTAAAAAACAAACATATTAAGCTGTTCAAATAACAGGATATCTGCCAAAAAAGTCCATTCAAGGATGTTAATTGTAGCATTTGGTCTAGTTAGTCAAGTGTCTGTGAGTGTTTGCTGAAGACCATTAAAAAAAAAATCATTGCATTAAAAGCTAAACTTGATGGTTCAGTTGACCCAGCCTACATAAAACATTTGGATATGTTTTCCTTTTCATGTTTCATTCTGCTATCCATAAATCAATAAAAGGGTCAACACTTTGCAAGCATTCTATCTCACCTCATATGTTTTCCAAAAGAAGTCTGTAGGGAGTCTCTGTACTCAACCATACTCTGCGCTCTGTTTTATGAACACTGCCCCTCCCACCTATCATGCATAACCCCATTACTGCACCCACATGAAATCTGATGAGGTGTTCACCCCAATTACAAGCAGTGCAAGTGAGGAAAGAAGCACTATGTGCTAAGTAAAGATGGTCGAAGACAATAGTAGATACAGAGCAGGGATTTGATTCTTGCATGACTGCTATTTTATGAGGCCACACAGTGAACTGCTTTTCAACTGCATCACTCCAACTGAACAAATCCAGCCTGAGGTCTCCCCACTCACAAAGCAGTTTCTGCTATGCCTTCAACTCTGTCCAATGTTTTTTTCCAAATTATCCTCCTTCCATTACCTTTCTAATATTTACCTATTTTTGCAATTTCACAAGCAGTAGAGAAGTCCAGTACAGTCAAGTGCACATCATCTTGACTGTTACCACCATATCAACCTTACAGAAAAATTTACTTGGTTTCAAAACAGCTCCTTCCAAGTAGCTCAACAACACCTTACAACTGAGAAACCCCAAAAGCCAGGCTAACCTGTGCTAACAGAGTTTCTCAACCCATGTCATACTGCAATAGAAGTGATTGAAAAAGATGCCTGATTTGGATCCTCCTCATTAAAGGGTAGGTGGTGATGCGGTGGTGAAGGCTGGAAGATTATTCTCACATAAAAATCTCTTTCATGAGCACAGAGGCCCCACTGAATCAGGCCTGAACTCTGTGCTAGAATATTTTTCCTGCTGCAATACAAAGGCAGAAATGAGTTTGAGTTACCTGAAATTCTGTTAAAATTATTAATATTACTAGAGTATAAAAAACCATTCAAATGTTAACAGTAAATATAATCTTAAAAGTGTGTATTTCAATAAAATAGAAATAGAGTACTTCTCACATCACAAAATCAAAACACTTGTGAATGAAGAACACGTACTAAGTTTTTAATATGAAACTCTTGAAATCTGCAACGTCTCAGATGACCAAAGTGGCTGTCAGCTCTCAAGAACACATTTAGTATACGACCTGCTGCCTATTTTCCCAGCAAGAGGCACTAGCAGGGAAACAGTGGCCAGATTAATTACCTGGGTGGGCACTGGTAATTGATATTATTGACACTATCCTCTTTACACAATTTTTTCCCCTCTCCTTATCAACACCAACTTAACACGCTCTTATACACCTCTTATTTCATCACCTGTTGCTCCAGTGTCTTAACATGCTCTGGTTTTATTTGTATATGCCTTCCCTCTGTCACTCAATCCCAGTTTATCTTCTAACATCAGTCACTATTTACATTCTCTCCTGATGCTCATACTTTTCCTCAAAAATAAGAGATTAAACTGTAATATAAAAACTGGTGGTAAACCAGCTCAGGAAACTAAAATGTTATAGTATTTTAATAATTTACCTCACTGAATTTACTATGACTGCTTTACAGCAAGCAAGAAGAAAAAAATAGGACTGCACAGTGGGCAACAGCAGAGAACTACTCCAGAAGTCAACTATCAGATCAGGTAACTACAACACAAACCCACAACCTCCAGTGATCAATCAATTCCATACACCACTTTTTATGTTCATTTCAGTCATACTCTGAATTTTAAGGAAGGTTTCACGTCATATTTATAGATGCTAAATTATGCTTTCATTAATGATACAAGTTTATAACAGCTCAAAGATCCATCTGGCAAACATGATTTGAACACAGCAAAACCTGTATATTTGATGCTGCATGAGATAAAAATCTCAACTTCCTTTAACTTGCCCGCCTCTGAAACTCAAGCAATGACACTGACCTTAGATTTATTTTCACCAGTTCATCCCCATTCATCAAACCCCACTAATGCTAGATTATGGTATCAGTAATGAGAAAATGGATTGCTATTATATCTATAATCCATATTTGCTACCAGGACAATTATGCTACCTCAGAGCAAGGTACAATAAACACTGGTCACCCCTAATGGCAGGTGAAAAGCTGGTGGCTTGAGCAATCAGTGCTTCTGGTCTGGAAGAGCCAAAAATGTATGAGAGACTGTGGTCGTGCTCTTTGGTACCAAGAGCTGCCAGGATGTAGAAGACAGAATTCCTGGCAGGAGAAGGTGGGCAAATGGAACTGTATGGAACTGTCCAAGCCCACCCTGGTGCACCACCCTGCACGTGCAAACTGGTACGGAGAGGGTCTCATGCTCACATATATGAGCTTTGGTATTCCAGCCTAAGAAAGCTTTCACTAACGTAACTGGCATTAATCCGGCTTTTAGCAAGATGTTAAAATTCTCAGAGGAAAGAGAAGTTTGATCTCATGTCATGGGATATGATTAATGATTCAGATACAGTTCTCACACGTGTGGCTTAATGGTAAGAACTGTACAAACAGAATGAATGTACTATTTTGACAGTACTCCCTGAAGACTACTAATGTACCAAAAGTTGTTATCATTTCACTTGGTAGCAGCATCAGAACACAACAGTCTTGCTAGATATATATATGTATCTTATATGTATACATATGCACACATACAGATTATTTTTTTATACACATATATACACGCACACACACATATATTTATACATATATATGATGCAAGCAGCCAAAAGAAATAGCATAGGGACATGCTGGAGCTCCATTTAGAAAACTAGTGCACAGAATGTAGTCCCTGTTCAAGGGCTCCATGATTTTGGTTGCCTTGGTTCTAAAAGCCAGGTTGGCATTTAAGGCAACGTCTGACAGTAAGAATGTTCTCACTTGATAACTGAGTTAAATCTGCTCTTGTACTTTCATGTGCAGCTTTCACTCTGCATTTGTGGGAACACAGCACCAAAATTAAGCTCCTGGTCCACCCAGCTGCCAAACCAGCCAACAGATGAACCAAATTTCAGACATGAAAACTGTCCATTCCAATGTACCATCGCTATCCATGTTTCAGGTTCTAGGCCTTAGAATGAAATCCTGCAATTAAACGCTGGAGGCCTGTCAATGGCACATCTTTAATGTCAGTGCTGCCTGACTTCATGTATCAGCTCACCTGACCTAGAAGCTGCCAAGAAGTACACACCACACATTTCTCAAAGTCTCTGGACCAGCTCAAGTATGGAAAGTAAACACGACATGAAAAATAAATCAAAAAGTGAAAATACTGCACAAAACAGGTAGTCGGTGTGAAAAAACCCCACGAAACAGTAAACCTAGTCATAGTGTACAGGTCACAAGTGCTTAAGCAACAGCAAGGTGACCTCAAAATACCAGTTTGGTTTTACCTTGCACAGGCATTGTATTTCAATGGAGATCAAAAACCAAACACTGTTCTCTCTCTATTGCCTTGGCCTATCGTACTACATTTGGGTCACTTCTGGAAGAAATGCCAACACAAATGAGTCTCAGATGCTGATTTTACAAAAGCAGCAAGTCTCCCTTCCATCCCAAATCAAAAACTAAATTTACTGTCAGAAAGGCAGCTCAAATGGATGTTAGGAGAAAAAAGAAAAAAAGAAAAGAAAAAAAAAAAAAAAAAAAAAAGTGGTATTTGATTCAATTAATATGTAGAAAACCCAAGGCAATTCTGCCTTTCTTCCCACCCTTGATGGTTTCATATGTCCATACCAGACAACTAAATTCCTAAGTAAATGGGAAAGCTTTCTACACCTTAGAGGCAACAATATCTTTCCATCCAAAAGAATAAATAATTTGCCTAATGCTCCTCATTTTATCAGATATACCTCAGTTTCCTCTCTGGAGCACAAAACAAATACTAGAGAATAGGTAACTGACTTTACAACACACTGCCAGATATTCTATGCAAGCTTGACAGGAAAAGCCAAAAGAATTGAGAAAAATATCAAACTGTTCCACAGCAAAGTCTGCAGCCACTGTCCTGAAAAAAAAAAAAACCAAACCAAACAAACAAACAAAAAAAACCCAGTTTACCTGGAGAAGCTTCTAAAGAAGTGGTTAGAAAAAAAAATTAGAAACAGAGCACTGCTGCCAGTCTTTTCCTAAGCTCCTTTCCCATATTACATTCAGACTTGAAAGACCCTTGCAACTATGAAAAGCCATTCCTACCTAACTACTCTGCATTGTTTAAGAGAGCAACATAATTTTTTATTCTTTCCAACAATTTTGCTGCTGTAATAGAGAGAGCCCTTTGTTTTCACTTAGTTTCTACCATTTTAGGTTCTCTGTCCTACTAATTAACTTAAGTGCATTTGCCTCCACCATTTCTGGCATGCAGCAACACGACACTGGCATGATTCTTGACATTTCAACTGCTTCTCACAGACCTGCATTAAAATCAATGAGTTTTGTCAACTTCATCTATTCCTTAATTAACAAGGGTACATCCAGCAGCACAGGCAGCAATGCCTTCTGTTTGTGTACTCAGGAAGATGACTTTGCATCAATTTACGCATTGCTTTAAACAGGAGTTTATCTTTACAGCTGTATCATTACTATGAACTTAACTCCCACAGCACCATTTTAGTGTCCTTCAGGATTTAGTAACAAGTTACGGAAGTCAGCACTGTAAAATTTTCGTTTATCTAACAAGGATGAGCCTTGCTTATAAAAATCAAACAAAATTTACACCAAAAAAGTAGGTTGCATGCTTGAAAGTTTCCTCCATAATACAAAGGAAAGCCTTTATGCTTAAATTTAGATTAGAAGAGAACTACAGGATACAACCTGAGGTTCATAGTCTCATTGCAGATGTATTTAAACTATGCTCCCCCTCATTCTTAACTTTATTAACTGGAAGCTTGCACTTCTTCCATTCATTTGTGTTAGCAACAAAGCACTTAAATCATGGGCAATTACTTGACATTTTGAAGATATTTTGAGATACTTGGCTTTCACATCACAAAGGTTTATTACTTCACACAGCTTTTAAAAACAAAGCAATTCCTTGTTCTCTATCCACTATTCTGAGCCATGATTTGTGAATGGATTACATTTGCGGGTGGGGGGGGGGGGAGAAGTGAGGGGGGAAAAGCCAGCTAGAAAAGAGGAAGTTGTGCTTTTGAAAGTATCAAAGTGGAGCACATGCTTTGCAGAGAAGTACAATTTCAGCAACAGTTTTAGATGAAATTTAGCACAGAATATCTAGCGTGCATTTCAAAACGAAGCATCTCCCTCGTTCGTGCAATTAACAGTGAGACCCAAGATGTAAAATTTAAAATTAAAACCACACAATTCACTATTCTAAAGTAATCTGCCACTTACCCTACCTAAAGTTCTAAAAACCTCAAGGATTCCCAGGATGAAGTAACCAGCAGTATAAAAATTCATTGTCACGTTTTAGCATTACAACAATCCTGCCCCACAAGTCTTGTCATCTTTCACTTCGCCCTGCTGCAAGGAGCGAGTGCAGAATTTCTTGATCTCATGCATAAAATGGTTTCGGTCCCCTCGAAGAGGGAAAAAGAACAGATGGCTTCTATAGGAGGGAATGCAATCTTTGGAAAAGTCAAGATGTGTGGGAAATAGCAAAAGTCCTTGGGCTCAGAAACGCACCTTCGAAACACCTGGCAGTAAATCAATGTCAACCATTTCGCTGTAATCCCTCAAGTCACTTTTATGAAGATTACTTCCTGCAGCGCATTCCTCACCCTGCTCCCTCCCCGGCTGACAAGGACTCTAGTAAAAACCACTTCGGGAAGCCGCACCGCACACACGGGACCGCCGGCGCGACAGCGGGACCCGGACCGAGGCGCGGGTCACGCCTGGCTCAACTGTTTCACCACCAGCTCCTGACTCCGGCCCGACCCCCGATTCCCTGCCAGCACCACAACTTTCCTCGTGCCCCTCGGAGAGTCCTGCCGCAACTCCAAGGGATGCGGGGGACTGCCGTCGCCCCCGTTCCCGAGGTCTCCGGCGCAGGGGACACCCCGGTGCCCGGCACCGCCGCTCGCTCCCAGCGCTTCCCTTCTCCCGCGCCGCGGTGACGACCCCTCACGCTCCCTCCGACCTGCCACAGCGCGTCCCGTCCGCACCGCCTCCCTCTCTCTCTCCTTGCCTCCCTCCCCGGCTCCCGGGGCGGCCGCGGCTGCCGGCTCCCTCCGGGGAACAGGCAGGGGCGCAACTTCGCGGAGTGGCGGAGCGGGGGACGGGCGGCGGGGCCCTCCCGCCGTCCCCGCGGCCACGGCGGAGGGAACCCGCGGGTCTCCCCCGCCGCGGCTCATGGCGCGGTTCTTTCCCGCCTCCCCGTCCCGCCCGGCGGCGGCGGCGACTGACCAGGGGTCGAACTCGTGGATGATGCTCTCGAAGCGGATGACGGCGAAGAGCCGGGAGCTGAATCCAGCCAGCCAGGCCAGGAAGAGGATGGTGAAGGAGAGCAGGGACTGCCAGCCCGCCGGCTGCGACAGGCCCCCCGACAAGCCGCCGCCCGCCCCGGCGCGGCTGTGGAGCGGCGCCGCGGAGTTGGCGGCGGGTCTGTGCTTGTGGTCGGGGGCCGAGTGCTCCGCCATGTTGTACCCGGGGCTCCCTCGCAGCCTCTCCCTCCGCCCGGCGCGTGCGGGGAGGAGGAGGCGGAGGAGGGGAGGAGAGGAGGGAGGAAGGGCAGGGGGCGGGCAGCTCGGCAAGGGGCGGGGCGGAGCCCGCCCGTTCTTACTCGGCGCTCCTTTCTGACTCCCCGCCGCCTCCTGGCGCACCCGAGCTCTGCCGCTGCCTCCTCCTCCCGCCGTCACCGTCCCCCGGGGCGGGAGGGGGCACGGCGCGGCGCGGGCGAGCCCGGGGGGCGGGACCATCGACGGGGCGGGGCTAAGGAGCCGGAGGGGCGGGGTTCGAGACGGCCCGGGGCGCGCGCGCGGCTCCGAGGGGCAGCGCCGGGGTGGGGAGGGGGCCTCTGCCGGGAAGGGGCTGCGGACGGGATCCGGGCGGGAGGGAAAGGGGCGGATCGCGTCTCCCGCCCTCCCTCCCTCTCGAGCGGGCCGTTTGACATTGCCGCCCCTCCGGAGCGGGAGGAGCTACCGGGAGAGGGCGGGTCTCCCAGGAGGAGGCGGGGGGCGGAACCGATCCCCTCTGGTAGCGCCCTCCTAACAGGAACTCCGGTGACGGCCTGTCACGGAGCGACAGGTATTTAAAAGGGGCGGGTCATCCCCGAGCAGCCAATCGGAGCGGCACAGCCCCGCGCGCACGGGGCGTCGCGCCCGTTGCCCGTCGTTGGGGTAGTTGACTGGCAGTGGTTTGGTCCAATCGAAGTGCGGTCTGCGGGTCGCGTGGCCGCCCCCGGCGCCGTGCCAGAGCGCTGCGGTGCGTGTGGGCCAGCGGGTGGTGCCACTCCCGTCGTGCTCTGGGACGGCGCGGAGCATGCCGGGAGTTGTAGTCCGCAGTGCGGGGGGGCGCGGCGTGTCTCAGAGTGTGTGGCCGTTATTTCCATCGGTTAGGAATATTTATTTGTCGCGGTGGAAACTGCGTTGGCTGGCTCTGAGGGATGTGGGAGAGGTTTGCCCTCATGCAGTTGAGAGGAGTAGCTTGGTGCAAGGTCAGTGATAGCCCTGGGTGTGCCACTTGCCTCAGTTGGGAGTGCTTTTACAGAATCCATCAGTGCATAGTTAGGTTGGAAGAGACCTTTGAGGTCATCGAGTCCAACCTATGGCCGAAAACCACCATGTTAACTCGACCATGGCACTAAGAGCCAGAACTTAAAACAGTTCCAGGGATGATGACTCTGCCACCTCAATCAGGTGCAGTGACCAGCAAATGGACACCTTGGCTTTTTTGGGGCCTCTCTGGGCAACTTCTTCCACCACCTTCACAGTAAAGAATTTCTTCCGAACATCCAATCTAGACCTACTTCCTCTCAGTTTAAAACAATTTCCCCTTGTCCTGTCACTGCCTGCTTTGTAAAAAGTCCTTCTCCAGCTCTCTTCTAGGGCCCCTTTAGGTACAGGAAGGTGCTCTGAGGTCTCTCTGGAGACTTGTCTCCAGGCTCAAAATCCCCAACTCCCTCAGCTGTCTCCATAGGAGAGGTGTTCCAGCCCTCTGATTATTTCTGTGGGCCTCTGGACTTACTCCTACAGGTCCATGGCACTGCTGTGCTGGAGACCCCAGAGCTGGCTGCCGGCCTCCACTGAAGTTGTTCTTTAGTGGAAAGCTCTGCTCAACATTCCTTAGAGAATGTAACTATTTTTCCTCAATCCCTGCATTAGCCAAGGGATATGACTTGGTCACTGTATTTGAAAGCAGAGTAACTATATTGTCAGGTGTGTATACATGTTTTGATCTGAGCACTTTGATACGCTGTTGCTTCTGGAAGACTCCATTTCACACAGCCGCAGAATGAGGCTTAGGAAACCCAGAAGATTTTGAGGTTCAGTTTTGCTGAATCTGGCTTTTAAAAGGCTAAATTTTTGTTAGGTAGGGATTTTTTGTTTGTGTTGGTTGTGGTTTGTTTGTTGCTGCTTTTCTAAACACGGTATGCTTTCTTATTCTTGTTTAAATAGGCCAATAATACGTTCAAGATAGGCTACGTTAGACGTTTGCCCCTTTTCTAGTGTTGTCAGTGAGGCTTTTTTAATGAGCTGACCAACTGGCATTTCAAGTGAAGGATTTCTTTTTAATTGGCTCTTGAACGCAGAGCAAATGCAAGCAGAAATTTGCAACTATCAAGTGTTTTCTAAAAGGTACTGGCTGATTTTACAACAGACTCAGTCCTGGTCTACTTTTCTGAATTTCTGTTCTCTCGGTTGGCATCCTGTTTTTGGTAACAGCAGTTCAGGCTTAACGATGCAGCAGAGGAGCTGTTTCAAATGGCAGTGTTGTACGCTGAGAGAATAGTTTTGTATTTTCTTTCCTTCCTGACCGTTCTTCTACATGTTAAGGAGCCAAAAAGGACCGATGATTCATATAAGCTGGGAAAAAATATGTGTATATCAGAGCTTTTTTTTTTTTTTTTTTTTTTAATGTATAATTTACATTAAAACCCCCTTTTTATTGATTTGGAATCTGATTTATTTAAAAATTATTGCAGATCATGGTGTGGATAAGTTTATATGGTGTTTACTTTAAATTTCAGTGTTATAACTTTTACTTGCAACAGGGAGGTTATATCATTCTGACTGTACTGTCAGAGTTAGATCAGACAATTTTTTGAGCATAGACAAGCTCAGGCAATGTGATTTATTAAAATGCTGACTAATGGTAAAGTGTTTCTTTGTCATTGGTAACAAATTATATTGTTGCCTATTCATTTTCAAACTGTTCAAAAGGCTTTACTCTTGAATATCTCAGAGCTCTGGCAATGAAATTTAGTGGCAGCAAAAGCACATTTCTAGTGAAACATTTTATTAATGTTTCAGTAAATGTAATGTTTGAATTGAAATAAGACTTAATAGTCTTATGATAAAATCAATCAAACAAATGCACACAGATGGAAATTAAGTGACTCCTATAGGTGGATGGAAGGATTTGGTGGGTTTGGTACTGTACTGCCATGACAGCAATGGAAAGTACTTTTCTCTAGAGGAGATGCAAAATGTGCCTACTGGAAACTGCATTCAACCCACACTAATAGCTTGACAGGGAAGGACACTTTCCATTTCTCTGTTTTTATCTTATTTTATTTTTACTTCCTCTGCTGGGTCCCCTCTCCCCTCTCTCTCTCCACCCCCCCCCCACCCCCCAAGTCCTCTTGTGTTCTTTGGTTTTGTTTCAAGGTAATTTGGTTTGATTTGTTCCACTGTGTGTGGTGTAGCATTCTTTGAACACAAAACCCTGCAAAAATGTCCACATTAGTGACTGAGGAGTTGACTTTGCATAGTGATTATGAACCATTTTGCGTATAGAAAATCAGTTTCCTATTCTGAGCATGTAAAATCATGACCAAATGCCTTAAGGAAAGAAAAAAGTCTTTCATTTCCAAGCTTCCTTAATAATGGAATTACTTGGGGGATAATGCCAAATGCAGAATTCATATTATGATTGTACAAACTAGAAAATCTTGAAAGCTGTGGAGCTGCATATAGTAAAATGTCAAATGAGAACCCTTCATTCCTCAACAGAGCTACTGTGTGTCAGTACTGCTGAAAGAATGGCAGCAAAATTCTTGCAGAAAAAAACTGTACATGGACACATCCAGGAAATCAATTATTAATCAGAAGTAGAGACTCGTGTTTCATACTTCTCACCAAACTTCATTAACAGCAATTCAGCAGTGTTTAGTAACAGGAGTAGACACCTTAGTTTAGAAGAACAGTTCAGGTTTGAAGTGAATAAACAAGTCTCTTAAACAGTCTTTCCAATTTTGTGCTCCTGCAGCTGAACAAGTTGTTAAGCTTGGTAGTAAGATATTTTGAGGATGGCTTTAGAAATTAATGATACAATGCCTCCTGAAATGAAGAATATTAAAATAGCAGAGTTAAGCATAATTTGATGTGGTGGATGGAGGATACTTGATTTCAGCTGTGTGCTCAGATAGTCATTGTTTAAAAATGTTCAAATGAGAGAAAACGTAACCCTCTTGCCTGAAATTATCTTTGGGAACCTGAAGTTTAATAAACTTTAAAAATCACCATGTATTAGTCTCCACATAGACAAAAATGACACGAGTTTACTCTAATTGTAAAATGGGTTTGAATCAGCAGCTGTGACCCTTTGAGGATATGTGTAAATCACTTAAGCAGCGGTACAAGATGGTTTGTAAAGAGTTTTGCACCTGTGTAACTGTAATGAGGTTTGTAATTGATTTGAGTAGAAATTGCACAACTGGTGTGTTTAGACAAGGCCTTCATCTGGCATTTAATTCAATAACAGGAAACTCAAACCTTACAGCATTTTATTGCTGATTCCTCCTCTTCCTTTCCAATAGTTTAAACGTGTTGATGTTGCTCCTCTGCTTCTTCTGTCTTAATTATCCTGCTTAGCTTGCCTTTCCCTTGACCTGTACAGTGGTCAAAATCACTCCAGTCTGCATGCACAGACCTGCTTTTTCCTCTCCCTAGCCAAGCCCTGACATAGTCATCTGCCACCATAACCTTTTGCATCAACCTGCCTTTACTTCTTGTGAAGAACTGGGGCTTTTCCATCTGGTGGGCTGGTGCCAGCCCTGCTAAATCTTCATCCTTTGTTAAAAAAAACTAAGGGAGAGGCACACACTGGGCCTTTCCTTATAAATAATAAATTAAAAAATGCCATACTCAACATTCTACATGTGTATTTTCTAACTCACATACATAAGTGCTGTGCAACAACCTGTAGATCTCTGAAGCACCTATCTTGAAACAAGTTTTGTCATCTGTAGTGTTTGCAAGCACCTCAACTAGAATTTGGTTGTTCTTGGCAAATGCTGCTCTCAAGTGTTTTTGCAAAACTTCCATTTTATTCCTTCTGGTAAGAAGGAAAGTACAGTCTTAGGGATGATCAACAAAAAGTTTTTAAAAAGGCCATTTTCTTCAGGAACGTCACTAAATGGGCCTTCTGAGGAGTGATGTTTAGCACCTGGATGTTGTAGATAGTGGGCTTTATTAAAATGTCTTGTTGGAACAGCAAAGCTGCTCCGGGAACCAGCTGTAAGCTAAAGCCAACCTCTGGGGAGTGGAGTGAAAGCTATATTCAGTTTAAGTATATGAGACCTCTCACTGCTTAGTCGCAGTGAAGGTGAATTTTGTTGAAGTGAGAGAGGAGAGCAGAGTACAGTAGGAAAGAGGCATTCTACTGTTTGCTGTAACACCAGCTGCTGTAAGGGTTGTGAACTGCAGCAGGGTAAGATGTGTGGAAACAGCAAAGAACAGAGGGGCAGAGGAAAAAAAAAAAAAAAGTTATTTAAAGCCTGTTGAAATCAGTGGGAGATTTTTCTTGGTAGCATGTTGATCATCCTTGAGTTGAATTTTTCTTCCTTCCCTCCCTCACCAGAACATTCCACGTAGTTTCTGGTAGCAATTGAATGTAGGGGAAGGGGGAAAAGATTTTATTTGTACATTGTCTGTAAACTGTTGCCATAATTTATTAAAGTTTAGCTCTTCTGATTTTAGTTTGGCTGATGAATTTGAGCAAGTTTTTTAAGTCGGAAAATTCTTCTGCAGTATCAAATACTTCAGTGCATTAACTAATTCAGTAGGTAAAAGAAAAGAAAAGAAAATCGGGTAGTAAAATATCAGCAAAGAGTTCCCCGTGTCTGGAAATTTCACTGTAAGTATTGTGCAGTATTTTTCCATTATTTGGTTTGTAGCCTTGAGGAAAGAAAATTTTACAAAACATTGTTTCTAGTGCTTTTCTCTTGGTAGCAATTCAGACTAATTATCTCCTTGCTGTTTTCTAGACTACTTGTAGGTATTTTTCTGGTCAACTGCTGCATTAATAGCTGCATTAGAATTGCAAAAGAATTGAAGTCACACTGTTGTGAAATAAACTGTGCCAAAATGCACTATGCAATACAAAACAGGAGCTTATTGGTGCTTTGGGATAGTGTAATTTCAAACCATCCTTGCATGTATATGTGAATTCAGGACTCCATCACTGTCAAGAAGAGAACACAGCAATGACTGCATTGACTTTATATGACTTGAATTTCTTCGGCTTCTGCAGTGGCATCAAATGATTAGAGGCTTCAGAAGTTAAAAACTGATGTATTGAAGTGAAGTTGCTACGAGATTTTTACTGCCTTCTGTCCATATATAGACTGAGGCGCCATGTTCTGTGATATATAATCTGCACTCTTCAGTTTAGGTCTTCAGGTCTCCAACAATCTCTTTTTGCAAATTACTCTAGTGCCTGAATCCCAGATTTATTGTTATCCAGTTGAATTTCTGTTATGTTTTTTGGGTGTTTTTTGTTTGTTTGTTTTGTTGTTGTTGTGGTAGTGGTTTTTTGTTTGTTTGTTTGTTTTTTCCCTTATCATATGTGTTCTGAAACAATGAATCTTAATGTTTAAAATCCTCTCCTGGGGAAACTGACTGCACCGCAATTAGTCTAATCCATACTGGTAAACTTTCTTCTTTGCCGCCTTCTCTTAAACATTTGTTTCACTTTATACATCTTAGAACATTGTAATCCCTGTTGATTCTCTCTGCCATTTCCTCATACATCCTCCCAGTTTAATACTGGTACATGCTCCCAGACATAAAAATCACTGTATTTCAAAATAATTTCTTTAGAGCAGATTTCTAATTGCTAAAGGAAAGCAGACACATAAATTTGATGCAAAAAATAAAGATCCTTTTCTTTCTTATTTGACTATAGCAGAAGTCGTGATGCAAAAACAGGACCAGAGGACAGACTCTTCAGCCAAAGCAGCCAATCACTGTTCAAGGCAGGTTGCACTGGGCCCGTTATTCAACCATTTCATTCTCCTTCTTTGATGTGGCAATCAGCAAGTAATACAACCTTAAAGTAACAAGCCATGTCATAATTTTTAAAAGCCTCTTTGTTGTCTCCTGGTGTGAATTCGCTCCTCTAATTTTTTTTCCTTGTGTTTGCTTTTGTGCTCTCTGTACTTCTGCATTTAGAGACACTTGGGAGGGAGGAGAGGTTGCATGAAGTTGTCTTAAACACAAAAAGATACAAAATTGCCTTATAAATGCTCATTTAATAACTCTGCTGCCCTGACAGGTGCATACAGCCTCCCTGGCCTCATCCTTCTCCTACCCTGTTTGATATTGTGCTTTATTTTTACGTGGAACCGCTGTTGCTCGAGATCATCCAAAATTGCCAAGACAGGTGTAGTAACCCTAATCTCAACATTTCTCCTTTTTGAGCTAGAACAGATGCACTTTGGTTTTGCATGAAGGACTACACTTAGTATTGCTTTGGCTTCTTTGTGCCGTGGATTTGGTGCCAAATTATTGACCTTCAAAATTATAAGGGTGAGAGATTAGACAAATCTTCCTACTGTTCCCTATTCAGATGCCTCAAGTGTGGACTTTTATGTACAGTATTCAAGATTCAGCCTGAGCTTTCCAGTCCCATAACCTACTGTGTCGCACAGGCACTGTTAAGGAGTAGTAGAGGTGGAAGGGTGAACTCACTAGGACAGCACCAGCATCCAAACTCTGTGGCAGCTTCCGTGCTTGCTCTCATCCTCTGTCATATAACAGACATCTCTAACACAATGGCATAAACAGCTTATCAACTTTAACTTGAGAGAGATGTATTTTATGATTGTAGTTTCAGTCTTTCAAGTGCATGGTATAAAGTCAGTATTTCATGGGCTGCAGGGATATCTGTCATGGAGCACTTCTTCCCCTTCCTCCTTCTCCTTGTAACTTGATGCTCCCTCTGTTATTTCTAACTCTTTTCTAACTCTTCCTCCTCCTCTCTCTAGCTGATGTCTTCTTATAGTTTTTGGGTATATTTCAACTTGGCTGTTGGGCTCAACCTTGACCTGCAGTGGTTCCACTGTAAAGCTTCCTGGAACCATAAGTGTCTGGCACAGGGCAGTCCCTGACCTCTTCCCACAGGCTTCCAAGTCCACATAGGCAAGCTGGATAGGAAATATGACCAAGCTGTCTGCATCAAGATATCTTTTTGCTGGTTACCAGGACTTTTCTTTACTGAAATGCCTTTTGTTACATAACATTCTTGTTTATACAATGTCATGTATCGAATATTATGTTTGGAGACTGTATGTATTTATGGAGTCACTCAGCTTTTGTGAAGATACTATTTCTTAATATTGAGAATAAATTCAGGATTTTCTAAGGTAATGGACCTATTTTTTAGAGAAAATGCACTCATTATCTTACAAGTTTCTTTAATTTGCTGAATTGGTTCTACCTACATCTCCTTCAATTGACTTCCACTTGAAACAGAGATACACTGTGATTTTTATTGCAGGCAGATGGTAAGATTTGTGTGGAAATCCTAGGCAATTTTTATTGGGCTGTTAATTACTAGCTTTTAATTTATTAGTATTGAATTATGCTAATATTTTGTTATCCTTCTGGAGAGAAACATGACTTGTATTTGTGACTTTCTTGTTTTCTTCATTAATTCATTGTGTTAGGTAACAACAAGGAGAAGACAGTGTTTGAATGCTCTCTCAAAAGCAGTAGAGTAATTCTTCCAGGCTCAGAAAAAATGCAGTTATTTCACTGTAGTCCCACCACCCTACTGTGACTTGTAGCTTAATGTGCACTGTTCTAAACTGGACTGTCAAGTGTAAGTTGTACGTGATTTCTTCTAATGTGATAGGAGAAATTTTTTATGAAAAATGGCACTGGTTCACATAGCTACAGACTAGAAAAGCTGTGAATATTAAGTACAAAGACTGACCATCTTTTACTTAATTCTCCATTTTAGTTGAGAATGAGATATGCCTCTGAAAATTAGCCAGGTCCTCCAGAGTATTATAAACCCTGTCTGTCAGCATATATATAATACAATTATAATAAAATATACGTATACAATACAATTTTGTTTTGGAGTCCTGTAGAGACTCCTAAAAATTCGGAAATGCAAGGTCAAACCCTGAGTGCTTTTAGGCGTACAAACCTGACTGATATAAATTTGTGATTGTAAAGTTTTCTCTCTCTAGAGAACAATCTTTAGATTAGAACATTCTTTAGAACAATCTAAAGAATGACAGATCCTCACTGGGATGAAAAAATGAAATATCAATATTTTAGTTCCTCTGCCTCCATATGGTATTATTATCCTTTTACTCACACACCCAACATTATGGCACCTAGTTTCTTGAAAAGGAAGCAGAAGCAATCAGCTTCCTAAGCACTAGTGCCAGGTAGGTCTGTAAGAAATGCATATGCTAAAGGATGAGAGATATAATCATGGCTTGTTCCACCCATCCATGCTTGAGAAATGAATACCTCTCAACACAGGTTTTTAATTTGGTAATTAGACATTCTTGTGCTTGATCTTAAGTTCATTTTGGAAGTAGTACTCTTGTAATTTCTAACCATCACTTTTTATTAACTCTTGGGAAGCCACACTTTTGTGTATTGGGAGATTAAGTGTAATCAGATTCCATCTCACTAAAGCACTGCTGTGTAAACCACTTCACCTCCTGTTTAACTGAGAAACTGAACGTGGAGAGGCTTTATGTTAACAAGGAAAGGATGAATATTTAAATTGGCCAGAATGATATTATGGCTCTTCTGAGCCTCTTAGTACATAGTTACTGGCATTGCCTCTTTGCCTATGCTTATGTTGTCTTTATTTTCAGGCATCTGCAAAGATTGGGAAATGCTCTGGAGTTATAAATAATACACTGGTAGCAGAGTTGGGATGGTAAGTGTTCAAAACAAGCTCATCAGTGTATGTATGTCATGAGCAAACAAACACTGTGTTTCTACCCACGTTTCTAGTCCACTATGAATTTTTGGAAAAATACAGTTTCTGAGGCCTAACTTACGTGTGGCAGAGGCTTTTCCCACTGGAGGAATAGAGGCCAGTCCTTTTGGTAGCAACTCTGTTTACAGTTTTCAGTGTGGTCAGTGGACCCTTGTAATGGTTGCCTACTAGGAGTTTGCCAAACACCCACTCCTAATGACCTTTGACTGAGTGGAGAAACTGCTCATCACTGGAAAACAAAAATTGAAAAGAACTGAAGACAGTTATTCTGTTGCAATATTTATGCTCTTGGTCTAGTGCAGGATATCCTACTGTCAGCAAGGAGCTACCCACGCCACGTCTGCTGATGAATAGAATTTACACATGGAATTAAAAGAACTGTAAGGATCCGGTAGTGTATTTTGCCCTTTAGACTCTGTTTTAAACGTCTGTCCTGAAACCTAATAAAATTTAGGTTTTGTAGGGCCCTGAAGAACAGTAGTGCAGATTGGCAGATGTTTTAATCTGATGGGAGGTGAAATTCTATTCTTAAACCATTTGGTAAATAGACCAAAATTTCCTGCACTTCAGCTGTTTTGCAAGAGAATTGATTGTGTTATCTGAGACAGAAAAAAACCAAAACAACAACAACAACAACCCCCCCCCCCCAAACTTATGATGGTAGTTGTGGAAGATTTTACTTCAGTTTTAGTGAAATGTAAGAAATATTTTTAAACCAAAACTTTTGTCCTATGCTTGTGGTGGAGGAAAAAAGAGAATGCCTCTGCCATAAGGAGCACATATGAAATTGTAATTAGCAGGAGCATTTTTGGTGCTTAGTTACTTGGTTAATCTAAGAATTTGCCTACAGTAACAGAGTTAAGCATTTCTTGCTGTGAGTTCAAATTCCTTTGAAGATAGAGTTGCTTGGGTTCTGATCAGTCTGAATCCATTACAAAAGAACTGGGACTATGAGATGAGAAAAATTGCTAGATTTTCCTACAAGGATTTCTATCTAGGTGCAGTGAATTGTTGCCAGAGCACACTTATTGTCATGTATCTGTTGGACTTGGTCTTTTATGTCATGTCCTTCCTAGAAGCCAGGAAGATGCTGCTGCTACTGATTGTTAGTCAGGAACTGAGTGATAGCCTCTTGCAGAAACACTTTGGCTTAGTTATTGGATCAAAAAAAACATCTTCCTTGGCAGTTTTCTTGGCAGTTTTCTAGGTATATTTTCCAAATCTCTTATTTTCCCTCTAGGATAGTTGATAGATGAGCTCTGAAAAAAAAAGCTGTGCTTCCTCTAGAGATCAGGATGTCTTGGACATTTGTGTTTTGGTTATTTATCAGGGTATAATAAAGAGACAGATATGAGGATTCCCTCTGGAAGTGGATGAGGTGAGGATACCTGAAAGTTTTGGGCAATAGGGGAAAGTTGCTGAGTTGGGAATATTTCTATAAGATCTATTTTTATGAAGTCTGTTTTTGCATCTTTTACTTGAAGACAGTAATTTTAAAGTTGTTAGAATGTGTAATTCTTAAGTTCAGCACTTAAGCTTGTATTTCTCTTTAAGCATGTGAATAACCCCAGTAAAGTGCACAGAGCTAATCTTATGCTAAAGTATTTTAGCTGAACCATGTCGCTAGAGAATTTGATACATGCAAAGAAAAACACATCTAAATATATGAGCATTGTTCCCAGGTTTGGTAGAAATATTTCTGCTTTCTATATACTTTTTATAAGTTTCCCTTGAATGCAGTTTGAATATATTTTTGCTATTCAGCAATCCAGATGCAAGAAATGTGCCGTAAATATCTTGCCCTTCTCACCCTCCTTCCCTCCCTCCCCCAAAGTTGTATTTTCCAAAAGTATCATGCTATACATTGATGTTACTATTTTATAAAGAATTTATAAAATTTTGACAGTAATAACATGCTTTTGTGCACTGTTCCATAAGCACAGAGAAAGTGCTAGACCACTTACTCTCCTACTCTAATCCAATATAATATTGATCATTATGCTCAAGAAAATATTATCACTCTGGAAACAGGACTAAACCACCCTTGCCCATAAGAGTTATGCATACTTTGTTTAGGAAGAATCAGCCTACAGGAGTGGATCTTAAATTTTTAGTTTTAGTGACTGGGGTCACTGGTATAAGCTGTCATGAAGGTGCATGGAATATATCCTGAGGGAGGTGAGCTTGTGAGGAACCCAAGGTTACTCAAGGCTCACCAAACTGTAATAAAGAGTAGCTGATAGGCATAGGCAGTGGATAGCCCAGTTACTACTCTTTCTGTCCAGTAGGAAAATCTGTATGGTTCCAGGATATGACCCTTCTATTCCCTGTGGAGAGGAGGAAGCCATAGCTGGGTGTGCATATCACAATTCTCTGCTGTAATAGTTGAGTGGCTGGGGTCATGCAGAGAAGTGTCTGCTAACATTTCCATGGGAGGATTTGAAACTGGGCTCCCAGGAGTCGTTTTGGTACAGGGATCAACAACTGAGCCTCCCTGCTCAGTCTGTATTCCATAGGATTGTAGGCAGCCAGAATTGCATGGCAGAGCAGCCCTGTTGAAAATTGCCGTAGGTGGAGCTCCAGGTGACAAGGTTAAATTTAGGTATTTTGGTCAATATCCAAAGTGAGGCTGGAAAGACTCCAGGCCACTGTGTCATTTCAGGAATTCTCACTAATGTGCTCATTCATTGATGTGATTGCTCTAACTTGACCAGTAGATTTACAGCTCAAATTGGACTTACATGCCTGTTGTGTACCCTTTTTTTACCTGTCTGTCTTTGCTGTTTCACTTTGTTCTGTGCATACACAGCAAGTTGTGTTGGGCCATGACCAAATGTAAATGTGTCAGTCATGTTTTAGATGTGTAATTACGATACAGTACTTGTGAAATGGTACTTAATTATAAATAATTACTTTTATTTTTTTGCGATTTTAGAATCATTAGTGGACTTGTCAGGCTTTTCAACTGTAGTATCTCCTGGAATAAGGAAGGACAGAGTTTTCAAAAGATACTGGTTTTCTTTTTAAAAATAAAATATTGGTCATCTTAATTTACTGTATGAATCATGGAATCTAGAGATGGGAAAGACTTAGTACTTTATGTAGTCTATTGCCTTCCCCAGCAAAATGGTTTTCTGCCATAAACTTTTCCAGTACTTTGGCCAATTTAGTTTTAAATATCTCTGCAAATAAACAGCATTTTCACTGCTTCTCCAGGTAAGTTATTGAACACTTTTTTTTCCCAAGCAATTTCATTATATTTTACTTTATATTTAGCATACATATATAGATAACTAGATGGATATAGATATCTTTTAAAGGACAGGAATTTGTTATCTAAGATTTTCTGGGTTAGATAGAGGAAAAAAAATTCTTTCCAGCCCAGTGTTGTAGATAGCCAATGCCTCAGCAAATGTTGAGGTTTTGCAATTATGTTTTCATATCTATTTTGTTGCAGTAAGGATCCCCTGAAGAGTGAGAGAGGATATACTATTGAAAAAAAAAAAAAAATCTTTCAAATATGTCCTGACAAAACAAGAAAAGGGTCTCCTATTATCATGACTACTTATCACAGCCGGTTTGCATACTGCTAATTGCAATGACAGGTAAGCAAAATGAGATTTGTAAATTATATCTCTGTATTTTAAATTCATGACTACATCTTTGCTACTGTCCTTAATAATTCTTGCTGTCGGGCACTGCAGATTTTTGTAGGCATTCCTTCTGAACTAACACTATTATTGTTGAAACAAATTGCACCAGTCTTCTTTTAATCTCTCTAAGAGATTAAAGATCAAGTAAAGAAAAACATTATAGAGGCACAAAAAGCTAGCATTCACTTTCATTTTGTTTCACCTTTAATCAAACTGTAACTGCTCCTGCTAGAAGTGTTTTTGTAGCACATCTATTTGTTGAGAAATGTAATGATTTGTCACCTCTTTGGGACAACTTATGTGATAACAATGACTTAGTGTGTAAGACTGTACAGCAAGGGGATGATTAAAAGGAATTTCAGAACAGAAAACAGGCCAGTTTAAGAAAATAATCCTAAAAAATATAGCTTGCTAAAACAGTTCGTATCAAAATAAAGGTAGCATCCCCTAATTTAAAATTTAAATATTTTTTAATATTTAAAGTTTTAAAATAATAATTTTTATTCATTTTCTGAGTAGCTAGAATCCAAATAGATAAAGGTTGTCCAGTTTTTTTATTCTTGGTAATAGAATCATTCATGGTTAAAATTTGGCAGGCTTAAGTTTCTTAATGGATGGTATCTTAATGAAATCACATGATTGACTACATAGCTGTAGATTGGTTCATGACCAAAGAAAAGGATTTGAAACTCCTATTCCTTTCATCCCTTAATTTCATAAAACAAACTCTGGTGTTTTCCCTCAAAAATGATAACGTTCTTAGGAAGTGGATCTGCTGCCGTCCTTTCTGAAAAATATTGTTGGGACTTATTTAAAATTCATTAAGTACTTCAAATATTTTAGCCCGCACATAAGTTGTATTTGACTTTTGTATACCTTCTTTTCCAAGGATTTTAGCTTTATCCATGGTATACCTATAGAGATATTTTGCTCAAAATAAAACAAAAAATTAATCCATAAGGAAGTAGTGCTCTGATCTGAGGAGTTGTTTGCTACCTTTGGCTGTGAAAATTGCTGAGCAAAGTAAGCAGATGAACAAGCTTGTTGTCCAGGAAGTTAAAGATAGAAATCTTCAGAATTTGTGCATTCCTGTGAGGAACCTTTTGGGCTGGGATCAGTTTCTTATGAGAAATCTTCCCACCAAAGCTTCAGATGGAACTGAGGAAACATAATGTATTTAATTGATTAGGAATTTACTGGATATAACCAGCATTGGTGAGACCTCTAACCACGTGAGTAAATGTGATGAGATGCTAAAAAATGGCTAAATTTTCATTAATCAGACTTTACGTCCTAATGTAATTTCCAGAAAGTAAAATCTTATTTCCTTTACAATTTTGTCTTTGTCTCTTTACTGCTCTTATCCTGAGCAATTTTTAATTTTCAAAGCTGATGAATATCTGCGGTCATCTCTCCTAGCATACATCTACCCTCCAGTCTAGCAATGTAGCTATAGCTCCTCGGGATACATCTGAGCTGGCTTTAAAACTGCTCCTGTGGGTACCCAGCACAGTGTAGCCACTCAGGGGCCTGGAGTTTCATTTAGGCTGTTTGATGTATTTAGGCTTTAACAGTCTGTACTAAGACTCATCCTGCCGCAGGATGGGCTTTTGTCAGTCACTAAATAGGTTAGTTAAGTCAGCTTGGATATGTACATCCAAGCTACCTACTCCAGTGTCAAACCAGCATATTCTTTACTCCACTGGAAGTTGCATAGAGTAAAGAAAGGTCAGTGTGTCCAGACTCCCGTGGAGGGAATAAAGGGATTTGCAACATCTAAGTGGCCTGCAGTAGTTTCAAACTGAAAAAAAAATACAATGCAGGAGTTACATCATTGCCTTGAGTGTTTATAATATTTGATTTCTCTCCTCGGTAGATGTATAAATGACCAAACTCTGGGTAATTGATTTGAACAAATCAACCTTAACAGAGAATATTGCAGTCTAGAGTATTCAGCCCAATCCCAATGTCATTTAGCATAAAAGCAGTCAAGCAAACCAGTACCAATTTCTTGTATCACTCCCACCCTCTTTAGATTACTTGTCTGAGATTTATTTTTACAAGTTTCCATTTTATAGTATATTTTTATTACCAGTGTTAGAAATATATTTATTTTAAAACAGGATTTGACAATATTGCAGTGTGTTGCCCCTTTGTTCAATACCATATTTTACTCTTTTCTTCTTAGTAGTTGTAATGACAATAATACTTAACACTTATAGTACCCCATATATTGAAAAGACCTTTGCTGCCAACACCTGGTGTAGACTAGTTAGATATTGTCTCTCCATTTTAGAAGTAATCTGAGACAGAAGATCTTTAACAACTAGCCTTTGAAAAGTATTCCTAATTGCCTCTCACTGAATTCTTACATATATAACTCTAATTTCCGAAGGTTTCTGGCCACTTCTGTTACCTTCAACAGGGGAATAAACTATTACTCTAAAAAGAGGAACCAAGGAAGATAACTGACAGTGTGTCTGCAATTGAGTAAGACGCTGTTTCCTCATATGTGCTCTCTTTCCTTCAGTCACCGTGGGTTCCATTACCATACCCAGCATATGCTCCACCCCTCTTGAAGCCACAGACCCAGTGCTGCAGAGCTCAGCAGGCAAACCTCAGTCTTTGGAAAGTCTGGAGAGTCTCTAGTTACACTGCTTTTCCTTCTCACTTTCTGTCCATCAATCATCTCAATATTCCTGCATATTATCTGCTGATTTATCCATACATTCCCTCTAACTGTCTTCCCTTCCTACCATTCTTCTGTTCTTACATTCCTATGCTAGCTTGCAAGTGGCTGAAGAATTTTAGTGGTATAACTGCCATGGATTTACCCATCCAAAAGAATGTTAAAATTAAGAACAGTGTTCCAACATATATTTCACCCCACACTTGCTACCACCATCTTTTGTATGCAGGAGTCCACATTTGATTCTGCTTTCCTTCCCTCCTACACTTACATTTCCTATACATGCACACACACACACACACACACACATATCTGTTTTCCTTTCTCAATAGCAAAATTTATCTGCTTAAATAAAACTACTGGTATATTTGGGGGTCTGTAGATATAACATTCAGAATGAAAATATCATGTATTTTATCTGTCTCTGGTATGTTTTGTAAAAGAACCTGCCATGAGACTATTTCTAGCCCAGGAAAAGAGCAGAAGACAGCATGAAAGGCTGTCCTGTGGGACTTTTTTTGGTCTCTGTACTTGTATTATTTTACAGTGTAGGGCTGATGACTCCCATATGTTATATTTAATATGCATTAAAAGTTTCTTGTATTTTTGGGATTTTTGCACATGCTGCTTATGTACCAATGTATTATGTAGGATAGCATATGAGGGTTTTTATCACTGAGGTTTTATCAAAACTGGACAGAAAATAAAATTGGATAATCTTCTTTTTTCATTTGGGGGGATTTCTTTTTTTAAATTGTTCACCTCTTCCACAGTTGGTTTAAGGAAAAAAAAAAAAAAAAAAAAAAAAAAAAAAAAAAAAAAAAAAAAAAAAAAAAAAAAAAAAAATCAGATCTGAAATGGGCTTTTGAACAAAGGTCTAATTTAAATATAGATAGAAAAGGACAGCATTTTTTCCTTTACTGCATTTTGTGCATTCTGGTAAAGTCTGTCAGTACATGTTGATTATTTACAAATAAAATTCTGTTTCTCTCCCCCAAAATATTTTCTATCTTGAGAATATAGTCTCCCAGTAATCATTTTATGGTTGAAGTTTTAAAACAATTTTTTATTAAAAGCTTTTAATGTTGACTTTCGTAAAAGAAAACTTTTTTTTTTTTTTTTTTTTTTTTAAATTTTGAAGTGGGATATGTAGTCAAAAAAGGTACTTGGAAAGGACTCAAGTTTAACTGCACAGGCTGTTTTTTGAGAGGATGGAAACTGAAAAGAAATTGTTTTAATTTTTACAGCCAGAAAAACTTTGCTTTTGATAAACTAGATAAATTAACCAGATAAATTAGAGAAATGTCTTGTCAGGAGACTCAATACTCTTGACTAGCATGAGAAAACATTGCAGTTATTATTAAGTAGGCAGCTTTTCCCCTGTTAGGTTTTGTTCAATGCAGTGGAGATACTAGAAATGCTTGAACATCAATTAAAAATAAATGTTTCTTAAATCTTACAAGACCAAACAGCTCGTTTTAGCAGAACTGTACCCCTGGGAAACAAGGGCAGAGAGGCTTGCTTGTTTTCATGTGTCATACTTACATCTTTAAACCAGCAGAGATGAGATCTAATAGTTTGACACTTCTGGAAGGAAGATTTCACGTTCTGTTATCCCTGCTTCCTTTTCCACTTTCCTTCTGCCCCAAGGTCCAACTTCTTTTTCACAGCCACTGTTACTTGTTCAGACACTCATGAGTGGATTCAGCTCATTAAGTAAGCAGAAAACAGGGTGGGTTTTTGCTGAACTAAGCAGGTTTTTGCAATTTTACTTGTTATATTTGTCATGAAAAAGTGAGTACGAACACATAACAAACAAAAAAAATCACAGTCCTAAAAAACATACAGTATTTCAGAAATCATAAGGATTACTTGTGTGCTTAAGCCATTATGAGTTCAAAACCGGAGAATGAAACAATTTATCTTTTCTGATGGAAAATAAAATCAGGATACTTTTATACCAGGACTACAGAATTTCTGCAGTCGCTATCACCTCAGAGTAATTGAGAAACAAGGTTATTTTTTTTCATTTAAAGGGCTGCATGGATGCTAGGATTTCAAAAACACTAAATTGAGGTTAAATTTGCTTCCTCTTCAGTTTTAAAACTGGCAAACTTTCCTCCCCTTAACCTCTGATTTTAGTCCCTTGTGTTTTCCAAAAAGTTCAGAGACAAATTGCATTCTTTACCTTGTTTGTAAATGCAACCCCTTTCCCATTTTTTGTTGATGTGTTCAGTGCTCTGAAATAAGCCGGTTATGTTTCCTTTTTATTGAAAATGATGATGTAATGGGCAAAACATCAGGAATTAGTAATGAAAATGCTGAAGTCTTCATTTCATAAGAGAAAAATTAAAGCCAAACTAAGCTCTTCTATAAGCTTTTTAGGTTTTCTGCTTCTTGAAGAGCTCTGAATGTGTTTTCATATCATAATTAATGAAAATAGAATGTCTTTGGCTTTTGGTGCAAAGTATCTTTTTCTTTTATTCTTTTAAGTGAGGAGGAAGCACCAGATGAATCTTGATTTTCGAAACTTGGTTTCTACTGAATCAACATGTAGTACTTTATTTCTGCAAGTATCCTAAGACTTCAATAAAATGGGTTCTGAAAATAGCTACACTTCCAAAAGGCCAAAATTAGACATAACATCCTTGTAAGTGCATGTGTTCAAGAGCAGGGTATTTTAAGACCTGCATTTTAATCTAAACATGTGTTTGCTATCAGCTACAAAAGTAAGGCCTTCACAGATTGTTCTCTGCACAAGGAATATCTGTGAGGTGTGGTGTTTTTGTTTTTTTTTTTTTTTTGAGGCATAATACGGGTGCTTGTACCTTTACTAACCAACAGTGGTGAAGACAAAAGAAATTGAACCAATGCTTCAGCATATTTTAGCCTGGTTCCAGCCTTTTTTTCTCCCTCTGAGTATAAATATGCTCTCTGAACTGCCATAACTACAACCCACCTACAGTGTTAAGATGCTCATTACTGTACATGTCACCAGAGGGACTCAAAAAAAATCTCTTTGCAAGGAAAAACTAATTATGATGCCTGGTATTAAAATTTAAATGCATATTCTTACATTGCCCCTCTTGAGGAAAAGGAAACCTTGTATAAGGGAATGAAGTTTTATGTACACCCTGAATATGAGTATCTGTAATAGCAATTGTTCCACAGACAGAAAAATCACAGAAGGAATTCTAGATGCACAATAGAAGGATGACAATGATTAATTAGCTGAGTTTACAACAAAAGAATTGTTGCACAATTTGATTCAAATATCAGTAATATAATGGAACTGCGTAGTTGCTTCCACTCTGGAAATAGGATATTGAACAAAAAGCAGAAAAGTCAGTAATGCCATTTGTCCCATTGGCTTTCTGATACAATACAAGAAATAGATTGGTTAAGAGTTGTCAGCCATGGATTTCATAGATTACAGAAACAGAAAAAAAAAAAAAAAATGGAGTTATGAGGGAATTTTTTTTCTTCATTTTGCCTCCTGCTGTTGAACTTGGAATGAAAAATAAGAAAAGGATACTCCCTTGACACACCAGTAGTTTACAGCTCTTTAATTATAAAGCTTAACTTTGGCCTAAATGCCTTCCAAAATGTTTTGTTTCCTAAAATCTAAAATCTTGTTTTAGGCCTTGCAGAGCAAGCAGTTTTCAATCTCAGAAATACAGAAGAAGCCTCAATTGGGCATTGTCACAAGAAGACTTATTTGAGAGCCTATTACTAAATCTTGTCCTTCAGTATGCAGATCCAGAGTCATTGTGATTGCTATTGCCTTTGCAGATGAACAAGCTGTGTTGCAACTGTTTTTAGGAATGTTTTGTTGCCATTAATTTAGCAGTCACTTTTCTTTTTATGGGCTTTCCTCATTTCAGAAGTTGAGACTTATCTACGCGGAGCAATTCATGAAAATTAATGTGAGTCAACTAAAGATGTGACTTAGAAATAGATCAGTTAAACGTCATTAAAACCCCTAAGGAACTTCTTATCCAGAATTCAAGTGGTCCTAATTTAATTTAATTTACTTCATCAGTGAAGTTAGATCATTCAAATGCAGTTTCTAAAGGAGAACATCTACATTAGGATTTAATGTAGTTTTACAGCTTCTCTTTAAAGTAACAATTTTGGTTAATTCACTTTCCTGATTGTCCTCATAAATAAATCCCTAATCCCACAAGTGTTTTTAGGTCCGGCTAATCCTTGACACTACTTAATAAGGGACTGCATAATCCAGATAATGTCTATACCAATTGCTGTGTTGGAAAACATCCAATTTCCAGTCTCTGCTGCATCTGGTAAGACTCTTCTCTGACTATTCAGCTTTACCAGCAAACTATAGGGCAGTTATAAGGCAGGCTAAACCTATGGCAAGAGGGTTTTGTTCCCCAAAATCAATTAGCTGATACTAATACAATGAGACTTCCATCTATTAGCCAAGCTAAAAAGCTTTTAATCTGATCTGCAGCGGGTATCTTTAGCATCTTCATCCGGACTTTCCCTGAGGGGTGAACCATTTTCAGTTAAATGTCATGTCATGCTTGAGAGGATGCTTGAGCCTTGCTGTACTGCCGAGATGCAATTGTTGGACAGAGCTGGAGAGGTCTGTGTATTGGGCAATTTAAATTCCATACTGGATTTCATAGGTGTCAATCAGCAAGGGCTGCACACAGGCTGTATGGGATCAGGATATTTTTAGCAGGCAGCTCAGGCATTTAGGTAATTTTAGGTGCTTTGCATAGATTATGGCATTATATATTTCTCCGAAAGAGTAATGCTGGTAGGAAATTGGACCATTTGAGCTATGTTTTAAACCAAATCTGAACTGCTACACTTTTCCTTTCTTTGCTTTACAAACCTTTGAAGTAAAGACACAGGGATAAGTAAAAATACGGATAGTGATGACACTGTTGAAGTAGTGTTTATGGTATGTAGAGATGTGAATTTCTGCCTTATGACAAAACTGTATGATTGATCCTGCTATGCATGTGGGCTGATTTGAGCTGGGGTAGAGTTAATTGTCTTCAACGGCTTCTGTGGGGCCCTGCTTTGGATTCCCGATGAAAACAGAGCTGAAAATAGAGAGATGTTTTTGTTATTTCTGAGAAGGGCTTGTACAGAGTCAAGGCCTTTTCTGCCTCTCATATTGCCCTGCCAGTGAGGTGCACCCATGGGGGTGCACAAGGAGTTGGGGAGACAGCTGGAACATCTGTCCTCACTGACCAAAGGCATTTTTCATACCATATGGAGTCATGCTCAGTGTATAAAGAAGGGAGGGAGGAAGGAAGAAAGAAGGGGAAACATTTGGAGTGCTGGTGTTTGTCTTCCCAAGTTATCATTAGATGTGATGGAGCCCTGCTCTCCTGGGGATATTGTAACACCTGCCTGTCCATGGGAAGCCGCGAATTAATTGCTTTTTTTGCTTTCCTTGAATATATGTGTGTCTTTTGCTTTACCTTATTGATCTCTCTTCGTCTCAACTCATGTATTTTCTCACTTTTGCTCTTCTGATTTTCTCCCCCATCCCACCAGGGGGGAATGAATGAGTGGCTAAGTTGCTGACTGAGGTTACACTACAACAGCATGCATCCCTGGTCATTTGGGTTGAGTAGTTGAAAGTAATGAAGTGGGTGGACAGATGCATCTGTCTTTTGTATAAAATTGGCACAGAAAGAGTGCTTTTAACTATACTGGCTTTATGAGCTGCCAAATTCAGAAGAGACTTCTGAGCTGAATTGCTTTTGGATTCTCCCAGCTACACTGATCAGTTATTCACTAGTTACAGTGGGAGTGAGAACATTTAGCTCACATGTAGAACCTGATTTTTAGATGTCTTAATCTAGAGATAAGTCCTAACTTTTTACTAAGCATCAAATGGGGCTTTTTGATCTTTGACTCTGTGTCAAATGTGTATGAACACTAGCATGATGGTACAGTAAATTCCACATTAGAGCTCTTAGTCTTGGGTGAAAACCACCCTGGCCACAGGACAAAACAATCCCACACACATGACTAGCTTAGACATCTCTGAAAATGTTTGGTAGACTAGGTTTGCTTCTGCTGACCTTGTGCCAATTGCCCATGGATGGTCTGTATCACTCTAATTTTAGGGATCACTGAAATAGGAGTACAGACATTTCCTCTTGTGGGGAAAAAACCCCAACAAAAACCTGACTGAAAACCAACACCCCAATAATTTTTTGCAAGTCTTCTGCTAATTACAGTTGTATTTTAGATCTTGGTCAAAAGAAGGCAGTTTCAGCGGCTAGGTGCCAACTAATTCTGAATTTATAATAGTGTAATAGTAGCATAGTTTCTTCCTTGGGAACCAAGTCTTCCAAAAAGACTTCCTACCCACGTTTTTAAAAAGGCCTTCAAACCTAGCATCTGAGCTCTGATAAATCATAGCCTGAGGTGGTCTGGATAGAAAATGAGAAGCCACTGAATAAGGAAAATGCTGAAATTTCACTCTCCATAGGGATTACCAGTTTCATTAGCCTTGGTGAAAACCACATTTCACTAAATTTAGAGCTGCAGCAGAGCTCAATACAGATAATGCATTTAATGTATGCTCTGGGCAGTGAAGTTGAAACTATTTTCAAGTAATTTTCTTCAGTGTTGGATGCAGCCATCCTGTAAGTTTCCTGATAACTTAGAATTTTTCTTTCTCAAAACAGCAAGTGATACTGTTCCAAAACACCTAACATTTTCTATGACAAAAGTGTATCATCATTTCCTATAGAGTCATGTTTTATCACCACCTGGTAATATAATGTCACAGTATGATAGCACATGCAATTTAAAGATACGGGTTTTTTTTCCAGTTCTGTGGTCATGTCAAACACTGTTGAATAATGGAGAGGCTTTTTTTTCTTTTTTTTTTTTTTTTTTTTCCCCCACATGAATCTTAACTCTACCAAATTAAAGACATTCAGGTTTGGTGGGGAGGCAAAACCCCCAGTGTATTATCCCTAGAAAAATTAAGATGTAGAGATGGGTGTATTTATACAGGGCAATAGAAGTGTGCAAATAAGAAAAGAAGGGATGATATGGGAGATAAAGCATAATTCTATGGCAAATAGAGTTTGTTCTTTTCATAATATTGTTAACTGTGGAAGTATACTGCTGGATTTTACTGTATTATGGGCAGACACCAGACATTTATCTCATTTTTCATAGCATCAACTGTTCAGTTTTCTGCCATGAAGTCTTTAAAAATTACCTTTGACAATGCACAAGTAAACTCAATTACGTCATAGATACAAACTTTTCAGTAGTTAAGGTGATGTGACTTCATGGCCTATGAAGGCTACAGCTCTTAGTGGCAACACTGATGAAACAAAACTAAAATTAAACAAAAGTTTACTTGGATATTTATGTTGGTTCTGGAGAGATTATTTTTAGCAATAAGCTTTATATTTCTTCCAGATTAAATCTGCAATTTTCTAGGACAAAAAATTTTGTCTCATAGTAGGTTTTTGGCTATACACTTTAATCAAATTTTCTATGTGGTAGTTTACCAATATTTAAGAATTTGGAGATTTTAAACAATTCTTTGATGCAGAGGACTGTGTGCTGTTAGAAAGAAGATGTTATATGTCCCATCTGTGTTGGATGGCCACTCTATGTGCCACTTTATTTCAAAACAGAATAAATGCAAATACTTGCTCAGGTTTAAGACATAGGGGAGCCCTGGGCAGATAGAGTTAAATATGTGGTGATTGAATTAATACAAGGTGATAGAATTAATCTCTTGTGAAAAGACAACTGTTTTCAGTTATGTGCTATGTTCTACATGGCTGAGTAGTAACTAAAACCTTCAAGCCTCTTGCACATCATTTCTCTAAAGGGCATGTGTCTTACAGGGATTTTTATCAGACTTGCAGTTCTCAGCAGAGACTTGTGTTCCTTGGGACTAGAACAGCAGCAAATTGCAGTCTTTCCCACATTACTGGGCAGGCAGGCGTATTGCATAGAATAGAGCTCTACTGTAGGAAAGATGAACGAATCTACTGTACTTTGCTTTATTTCTAGTGTGCAATTTATTTTGAAAGGCTCAAGGGTGTCTGGAATTAAAGATCTCAGAAATAAATGTTTTTGTCATTGTTACTCATTTGAACAGAGTGATTATCTGAAAATTGCACTGCTAGGGTACTCACCAGTTTTTTCAGCTTTTTCACTTTTTTTCCCCTTGGTGTGAAGGAAGTGATAGCTAACAAATTAAATTGTATTTAAAGGATTCCCATGAAAAAGATTGTAGCCGTAGTAAGGAAATCTGTGGTCAAACTTGGAACCAGATGATACAGATAAACGTTTATGAGTAGTTCTGTCTCAAACCCTGTAATTTATGGTTCACAGGAATTCTGAACCAAATAAGCAACAACTGGGGCACTGTTCCATATTTAAAATCCTGCCTAAATCCAGAGGGATGAATTTTAAGTGTGAAGTCTGACTCTAGGGATGGTGATGAGCTGTCTAAGATTGAGTAGGGTTTTTGGGGTGATAGATGCAATCACTGTTTCCATGAGGCCTAAACACTGAGGAGTGCAGAGGCTTACTACTGAGAATTATTTGGCTTTTTCCAAACTTGATTTAGTGGCTGAAAAAGTGTTTACCAGATAATTGCTGAAATTGAGCCAATGCAGTGTCTACTGTGACCTCCATATGGTAGATTATAGACTCTACTAGCAAAGGCATTGCTTAAAGGATTTTTGGGAGAGGAACTCTGTATTTTGCTCTAGTGAATGGCACAACAGGGAGTTTTTCTTGTATTCCTTGACCTCTGTAGAAGAGTAATGACATAAGGGAAAGAAATACACTTCTGTATATAAACAGGTGAATCACTACTGTCTTCTACTTGCTGGGAGCCTAATAGAGCCTTTTCTCATTTAGCAGTTGTGGGAAAAGAAAACCCCAGTCTGCAGTGTTGCCTGTTGCCTACTAAATTTCCTAATAGGTTCAGTTAGTTAGTTAGGTGCTTCTTTATTTTGTCCCCTAGGTTGTGGTAGAATGTTACTTATTATGCGACAGGTGCCCATTCCCCACTAGGACTAACTCTGTAGTGCAGTGCAGGGTTGTCACATCTGTGGTCTTCTTCCACAAGTGGCTGACAGGGCAGCTAAATGTTAATGAACTATCTTTGCTTTTGGGTCTAGGCCCTCTCAACAGCACAAACTTTCCACATGCTGTTCTATAAGATTATACTTCCTCCAAGGTTTTAGAGATCCTTATTTTCTCTCCACTGCTTCCTTTCAGTCAATCTGCTTGCCTTTACCCTTCTCTCTATTACTCTGGTGTGGAACCTACTCCAAATGTGCGCTTGGAAGGACGAGGACGTGGAAATGAATCTTCTTCTCAGGAAGAGAAACACTTTGGGCATGCTTTTTCCTCTTTCGTGGTTCCTCAGAGGCATCCCCACTTTGACAAAAGCTTTGGTTTTGAATTCTCTTGCAGGAAGGGACTATAAAATGCAGCTTTCACAAAGTGATGTGAGATGCAGGTGAGATGAAGAGCCAAGTGATATTAGTATTAGAGGAGATTGTTAACTACCCTTCTTCAAAAGCAGCATTTGTCATTCTTCTGTGTAATGGCCTTGTTTGTGTCTCTTGAGGAAGAGGCAGTAAGCTAATAACCTGCCATTTTTCTTAGGAAGCCAGTTTACAGAATTGTTTTCAGTATCTCTCCGAGTGGAGTTGACTACAAATTAGTATATTTCCTCCCTGAAATGGATGTATTTTCTATTATTATTCTGTCACGCCAGAGCCTGTCTGCTACTTGCTGTGATACTGCTAATATTGTGGCGCCTTCATTCCACTGCTCTCTGGAGGCAGTTACCTCCTGTCTACAGTGTTAAGATGAATAAAAGAGAAAGCCTTTAATATGGTGTATAAGGATAATGATCACCAGAATACTTTCACTTCAAAGGCTTTTTATTTTTTTGGCTAGCTTTGCCAGCATTTTTTATTCAATCCCACTTTTTATTTATTAATAAAAAGCATTAGTTTACAGAAATAAGTAAAGACAGAAATAACCATTAGTTTACAGAAATAAGTAAAGACAGCTGAAGATGATAATTCTTGCAAGGATATAGTGGTGACATAAAAGTATTCCAGAAAAGTAATGAAACAAAAATGAGATTGATGAGGATTTGCAAGTAAGCTTGCTCCCTCTTGAAATGTTATATTCTTTTCTTTGCCAATAGTGCTGACTGTGTTGGTTGATTCTGAAGGGAAGATGTGATTAAAATGGGCAAGAGCTCATTTCTAACTACCTTTCCAGCTCCAAGGAAGAAAACAGATGAAAGGAATGAAATTAAAGGGCCAGAGCTACAGACTAGCTAATTTTAAATAATCTCACCTGTTTAATCTGTGGAAGAAATATTTTGTAGGTGGTGTGACCTACTGGTTTTATGTTGCTTTTCTTTGTTGTTGTTTGGTTTTGTTTGCTTTTAATTACAGCAAACTCAAATACCCCAAAACCTTGTACAATAACAGACCTGTGTCACAAAACTCTCTTTTTGAATGCAAGGTCTTGAGTATTTAGTAGCATCCTCATAATAAGGCCTTGGAATTCTTTGTGAAACTCAATCGCAGAATGAGTTGAGTTGGAAGGGACCCATAAGGATCATCAAGTACTATTCACGGCCCAGTACAGAACCATCCCCAAGAATCACACCATGTGCCTGAGAGTGTTGTCCAAAGTTTTCTTGTCAGAGTTGTCAGTCTGGTGCTGTGACCACTTCCCTGGGGAGCCTGTTCCAGTGCTCAACCACCTTTTGGGTGAGAAACCTTTTCCTAATATCCAACCTAAACCTCCCCTGACACAACTTCCGGCCATGAAGAAAAGCAACAAGCTAAGAAAGGATAAATGTGCCGGTAACAGTTATTAGAGCAAGTAGAGCAGTACTTGGCCATCCTATTATATACTTTGTGTAACTTAGCAGGTAGATATAAAGATATTACAGCTGTTAATATCTTCTGGCTGTACCTACACATTTCATGTGTGCTGCATGGCCCCAGAATGCTTTGAAACCGTGAAACCTTGATGTTGTGTGTCTCTGTTACAGGCAGTTTTCCTTGAGCTGGAATTTGAGCTCACGCAAAGCCCCTGCAGTAGGACGCAGAGGGCCTCAGAAGATGAGTTCAGTTTGCTGACCTCCATGATAAGATGCATCCTGAGGGCAAATCAGTCACAGTATCCTGCAACACATCCCTGAAGAAAGTATATGTGTTCTCAATAATACACGGGGTTTCTCTGCTAGGTGGACTAGTTGAGCTGCTGTAGAGCTGTCCTTTGAGTAGGCTTTTGCAGGGAAGTGCTGTGAAGAAGTGACAACTTCAGCTTGAGGTCTGAGCTTTAGGCTATTTCTACACAGTTGTTAAGAAGTTATCAGTTAGCTGATAACTTATTCTCTCACCAAGCTATAAGTAAAACAGCAATTTTGAAGTTCATAGTTTCTTAAACTTTCTGATTCCTCACGTCATAATTTTTTTTCCCATTTTATCTCTTCTGTTCAAAAATGTCCTCTCCTGTAATGTTATTGTTCTGTACTTTGCTTGTCCTCTTCGCTCTAGCTGTGCCCAACAAACCTGTTGCCATGACAGTTCATATTAATGTTAGAAAGTGACTTTCAAAAATCTGAGGTTTTAAAACCCACAATTTATTACAAAAGTTCCTTCCTAGTTTATAATTTAGAAATCAATTTCCCAATATTATTATGGACATTCCAGAAGACCAAAAAAAAAAAAAAAGGTTTATCCATAGAGCTGATGGATGCCAAAATCAGTAAGAAAACAAAATTGTCTGTCCAATTAATTATATATGGATGTTGATAGTATTTACCTGATATGGCCTGCTTAAAACTGCTTATACTCCTTTACTCTTACAACAAAAGAAAACTACTGTGATTAGTATCAGAGATGATGGAGTTCTGTTGCAAAACATTTATTTATTTTTGAAGAACAAGTGTTCCTTTTTTAATAAAAATCCATGTGGACAGAACACATTTTAGGATTATGCTAAACAAACAACCCTGAGTTCTCTGTGAATTAAAATTTTTCCTTTAGTAATTCACAGGTTGAACGTTTGCTCATTCAAGCTGTATATCTTTGCCTTCATTCATTGCCCAGTGAAGGGCTAAGTGTAGTCAGTGTATGTCATGCGTACCCAGTGTAGAACCTATGTGTCCCTGTGAAAAAACACACCTTATTCTCTACAGGGCTCTGCCCAGTTCACACGAGGTGTACTGCAAGGTACGCAGATGCTGAATATGGTGCATGGTAGATCATTCTTTAAGAAGATATATTTTGATTTGTGTTCCAAAGCTTTATATTTTTATTATGTTTCTAATCGTCTCTTGATATCTCAAAGCCCGAATCTCTTAAATTTCCCCTTTACTATTTAGACAATTTGGCTGCTTGCTATTAGGTATCTATAATTGAAAGAGTTGACATGTATATGCTTGCTGGAGTTGCACAAATGAAATTCAACGTTTAAAACCATCCAGCAGTGATAAAATTGGATAGGTCCACAATAAGTTATGATATGTATAGATTTCATGTTTCAAACTTCGTGCTGGTGCTCTTTTACTGCTGAGATGTTTGTACCTATATATCAATAATTTTTAGCAAACACCTCTTCACTTGTATAAGCTCTTGGGCAGGCAAGCTAATCTGGCAGAAAAAATGGAAATATTTGCAATAACTATATTTATAAAAATTTTACTATTGGAAATGAGAAGCTTTCACATTTGTTTATGTCGGAGAGTTGTAAAAAGTTTCTCTCTCCTGAGAGAGGGAAATGATACCGGGTCATTACTACCCTTCACAGAAACACTGCAGGGAAATATTTACTCCTAATATTTCTTGACTCAAGTTCTAAAAGTAGTTTTATAGAAATAGGTAGTCTGGTCATGTATCTCCAGTAAATTAAAATCCCAGAAAAAAGCTAGAAAATAGAAAATGTAAGTATGCAGTGTGTAGTGCACTTTTCAGTGTGTCCTTAGTTATCATTTTTTTATGACCTGAGGTAATCCGAGTGAATTTCAGATCAGGGTATATGGAATGAGATGAATAAAGGTCTGCTCTTGGAAGCTGTTATTCATCAATCAATTAACTCAGATTTTTTTTTTTGAATTCTCATCTTCCTGCTTCAGCTATATTGAATTAAAGTGTGACACCCAGGCAGTTAAATTTTCTCCTCGAAATATATACCTTGATACAATATTTGAGCATCCGTATGCTTTCTGAGGTGAACAGATGGGGCCACTTCTGCAGTGTGAAGTAAGCAAACATGCTATGTCTCTTCTCCTGGAAAAATACCATGTGCCCATACATAGATACTAATTTTTAAGTAAGACTGAATGTATTTTGGATGAATGAAGAACAGCTGGATTTTCTTAAAGGCAATATAGTCTTCATTTTGTAATTGGTGCTGTATCATACATTTATAGCTGATTGTTTAATTTTTAAATGTGAAATGAATCTTGAGTTGCTGGCTTACAGTGAGGAACACAATGCTTTTAAGCACTGGGTCTAAAATACAATATTATTTCAGACTTGCCTGAATAATTAGGGGACATTTCTAGATTAATAACTAAAGAGCCCTGCCCAGTGGAGAACACATTTTAATGGTCATGTTTTAATGCTTTATCAAAATATTGTGATATATTTTGCTATGTTTAGCTTCTTGAATCAAAGACTAGAGGAAGATCTAAGAGTTTATTTTTAGTAGGTCATATGTTTTAGAACATCTCTATATGCATTTCAATTTAGAAATAGTAATGTATAAATATTTAACCTAAAGTAATTTTAAATGTGCCTTTTATCCTTTTCTTGGTGATACCATCATAGTCTATGATCAAAGAGTAAATTTCAATATGCTAACGGTTCTTCTGTCAGCATAATATACCGCTTTATCAGACACAGTCTTTTTGGATGTCCCGTACGGTAGACACAGTTCAAGTGAGATAAGATCTACAAAGACAGTGATAGATTCAAGTAAAGCTCATCAATTCTCAAAACAGCTTATTCTATCTGTGTATTTTTCGTATTGCATATGCAACATGAGTACAAAGTTTCAAAAACTTTGTTTCCTAGGAAGTAAATTAAATTGTGAGAGCTAATACTTAAAATTGGCTTATTTGAAAGAAATTCTGTTTGACATAGTTTCTTGCTTAAGTGAATACCTAAATATAAGGTATTTTCCAGCCAAGCTGGAAAAGACAGATTTATTGGACTAACAGCTGTCACCACTACTGATAAGTGCTCAGCATCTGACTTCTGTAGCTGTTGTTAAATCACGTACAATTCCTTAGGCTGAGAAGGTAAATAAAGATAACTGAGTGCAGTAATCTGTGTGAAATCGGGGGAAAGAATATGGGTTGCAGGGAGATCTGAAAGACCACACATGAGCTAATCCGCATGAATGTGGCTTTGTTGTTAATTGCAGCCTCAGCATCTGTGTAAATAGCTTGTTAAGAAGCCAGGTTGGTGTTATAAACATGGAGTCTTCTGGTGCTATTGTCCAGTACATGGTGCAGAAACATGTCAGCAGCAATAATTGCAGAGAGACACACCTTCCCCTTCAAATATTATTAAATGGAAAACAAAACTAGGAATAAACAGGTGGTCTGGAGATGCTTTTAAAACTTTAATGGTGGATTTCCAGACAAAATAACATGCACAAACAAGGAAGTGGTTAAAAAAGTAATTGAGCCTGTGCACAAAGGAATAAAGATGAGAAAATGACAGTAAAGGTTTTCTTTGCTATCTTTCTGGGAAAAGATGGAAGAGAAGCAAATAAGATGCTGTTGTGTCTGAAGCACTGGGAAGACTGATAAAAGTGCGTATTGAGTAATGTGACCCCACAGAAAGAGATCACGGACAAGAGGCTGTTGTGCATCTTGTTATTTTCTACTTAAAGCCAAGCAGAAGAGGAAATAATTATAATAAGAGATGAGAAGCCTTTTGTAGCCCCAGAAACTCTGGAAACATTAAAGATTCCTTGTTAATGACAGATTTGTATATGGCAGACAACTTCTTACAGGAAAGATTGTCAAAGTTTCTTATGGGAAACATAAATCCTGTTCAACAGCAACACTTCCACTAACCATGACTGTTGCATTCTCCTGGGAAGGTATCAAAGTTATAGTGGCTACTAAGAAAAAAGCCCAAACCAATCTAATGGCTCACAATAAAGAAAATGAGGAATTAGGAGACATTGAGGCAGATGCTGTTGTTTAGGGCAGACCCCAGAAAGCAACATGAAAAGCAGACAAAACAAGCACCCAAGTATGTGGACAGGTATAAGGACTATAAATTCTTATCCCAAAGCTGAAACTAACATCATAGCGGTCAGCAGTGGTATGGGTAAGGAAAGAAGCCTATTGAAGTGATCACCATGTGTAAGCAATCCCCAAACGAATATATATATATATGTAGATATGTGTTCATGTCAAATAATATTCAAAGATATGTTATTAGACAGGCAACGAATTACATTCCAGCTGCCTTGTAATTCCAGCTGAGAACTGAGCGTGAAAAGTGGTTAGATTTAAGAAGAATGTCTACAAAGTGATCAAAGGTAGTAAAACCTTTCTGAAGTCAGTGAAGTGAGTACGTGTTGTCCGTAAAAACCTGTGCTCCTTCAATAATAAGTTATTTGTTGGAATTTCCAGTAGTCCCAATGGGACTGCATTTCCCACTGTTGAACAGCAATGAAATCCTTGATGGAAAAGAGAAATAAAAATTGTCTCGCAGCATGCAAATATATTTCAAGGAAAAGGACACCTACAGTGCAGGGTTGTTTTAGAAGTATATTCCCATGTTTACAATATGAGACAATGAAATGTTTTTAATCTCCCCATAGAAAGGAATTGGCAAACATACCAACTACCACACTGTGTACAGTAATTATTTACAGCAGACTACAGTGGTAATATAGTTCCACAAGAAATGAGGGAGGTAATATTCAGATAAAATCAGAACCTGTACTGAAGTCACACTAAAAATAAGTCATTAGCCTTATCCAGAGACTGTGCATATAGGATCTGTTTTAGCATAAAAATACCATTTTAGGTGAAGTACATGTTTTGCTATGAGGCAAGGAAGCTACCTTTACTTTTAGCATTGAGCTGACCTCAAGTAGCTTCACGAATCTGTCTTCAAAGAAATTCTAATGTCAGTTGAAACACGCACAAAAAAAGGTCCTAAGAGCAGTACCAATGACATTCTTGAAGGTAAATGAGGCATCAAGGGACAAGAAACACATAATATGTAGGTGCAACAAATTATGAGTGAATACTGTGGAAAGTATATTAATGAAAACATGGTCAAGGAGAAGGTGGGAGGAACTGAGCTCTGTAGATTTCTAGAAAATAATTTTCAGGCCTTGAGATGCTATTAGGAATATATAAGATTGATGTATATGAGGGTGGCAATGAGGATGAATAACTGTCTTCGTAGATGATGCATGCTCTTATGAATAGCCTTTGATACAGGTTTTGATATGTAGTGGTCCAATGTAAGAAGAATCATGTGTCCAAGAACAAACATTTGAAGAATAAAAGTACTATTGCCAAAGTATTTGCCTTAAAGTACTTGTTCTGCTGTAAGGCAAGGATTCTGCGGTTACTAAAGATATTAGCCTGCAGAAGCTGTTAGCATTAAGAGAGAGTTGGGGACCAAGCTTTATGAAAACAAACGTTTCCAACAGCTCACCTCTATGTACCACCACTGTGAGCATCCCATCAGAAAAACTGCATTTCAAGTTGAGTGTTGTGAAGACTGCAGAATTACGTAGCGTGGAGCAAGAGTCACTGTTAGTAGCTGACACTGAACTGGCTCTTCTGAACACAATGCACACATCTCTATGAGATGGATTCTAGCAGTGGACTAAATACTGTTGTATTTGCTTCTTTTCTTGACATGTGTATGTCCTCTCTCTCTCAACACAGCTCTATACTCTTAGTGGGGATTAAGGAGTAAAAGAGTTTATACTCTGGCATTGACCAGACTGTGAGTACCATGTAATTCATGAAGGTATTTCTTACAGGAGATGATGAGTGAACTTTGTGGTGGGGTCATTCTGTTTATACAGAATTGAGTCATAATCTTAGGAGTTGGCATGAATTGGACAGCAGTTTATATATAAAATGAGAGACATCACTGAGTCCAGTCAGAGAGCTGCCTGCTTGGCTGACATAAATATCTAATTGAGGGCATGTGTATTACTGGATGATGAATTCAAAGACAATATGTGATACAGTCTTTACCCATCTCAGTTCTGGCAGAAGGTGAGAATAGATTTTACTTCTGGTAACAGTCACCCATAAGACAAGACACACATTTCTGGGAAGTGCCTGATGAAGGACACGCAGGCAAGAGCCTAGAGAGCCCCAGGCATGTTTTGCAAAGTATGTGTTTGGCCTGAGATTACTGTACTCACACAATAGTCCGCTCTGTGCTGCAGCTGGATTTAACTAAATTGGCATCAACAGAATTTGGAGCACAAGGGCACCTTCTCATGGGTAGCACAAAATGATGGTACAGCACAGTTGGTATGCTGTACAGACAGGCAGGAGACTGTTGATCTAATGCAAAACAGAAAGAAAGGCAGACAGGAAAAGATCTTACAGATACACAAGAGAGTCCACAGGAGCAGATAAGGGAATGCAAAGCTAAACACAGAACAGTGAAATGGATGAGTGAAGGTCTTCTTGTTGAGCCCCGATGGTCCGGTTTGGATTCATGCGAAACAACAGCATAAAGCAGCAGTACAAGATATGGTGGGATCCTAAATATTTGCGTAACAAATAAAATTGAAGAAAACCTAGGATTTTTGAGCAAATCTTAGGAAGAAGCTGTATTGACATAGTAGAGACAGAACAAATTAGTAAAAGCAAAATGGAGAGAACACTATGATGCAGAATGCGGAGAGCTACTGTTTGGAAGCCTGTACTCCAACAGCAGCTGATAAAGCAAGAAAAGATTAGAGGACAGTGGAAAAAAGTTATTCCACCTGCTTGTTCAGCCTGAGAAACCCTAAATGATCAGCAGCTATATTCAGAGAAATGACTATACTCTTACTGTGGCCTTCCTGTTGAAAACACCTACATACACAATTAAAAAAGAGAAGAGAAAATATCCTGAAATAAATTAAATGTATTATAGATATCTTACATGAAACAATAGTAACCTTCCATTTGGACTATTCATTCAGTTTGGTCACTTAATTTCACTTAGTCCATAAATGAAATAGGAGATAAAGAATAGTAATGAGAAGGATCAGAGGCATGGATAGAGTTCCATACATACAGAGATTAAAAAGATTAGGGTATTTACGTAACAACACAGATGAGTAAGAGGTGAAACGAAAGAGGTGTATAAATTATTAATGGTTTATAGAAGGTCAAGGAGGTGCACTGATTTAACTGTCTCAGAACTCAGAAACAAAGGGTTCGCTATAAAATCACAGCATTTCAGTTTTAAGCTGATAGCAGAAAATCCTTTTTACACAAATGTGGCATCACTCCCTCAAGATCTGAGGCAATGAACTTCATGGCATTATTGCCACGGGATCCGACGTTTCTTGATAACTTGGTTAATCATCCAATAACATTTGATCTGAATATTTAAGAATCCTTAACATATTGATCATTACAAAATGCTTCTAATGCAGGAAAGTATTATCATGCCACTAATTGAGTGAACAGAATTGGCACAGGGGCGACACTATATGATTTGCCTTGTATCCCAGACAGAATCTTATGTAGAGCCAAATTTAGATTGGTACTTTAATATGTGGACAATCCCTTCCCTTCCCCTCCCCCCCCACCCCCCCAACCCCCCCCTTATTTATTTATGTTGGTGATGCACAGTTGTTCTGATACAGCTGGCTGCACAGCTTCTTATGCAAGCACTTGGGTCATGTGTCATGGTGCTTTCCATAGTCACATGTCCAGCGCCTAATGGACTGACCAGAGGATTTGCACTTGAATTTGATTAGTCCTTGGGGAACTGTGCTTACTGAACATGCCCAGATCAATGAGGTTGGGTATACTTGCAAGAAGGGATGCTTCCATGAAGCAATAGAAATATTGCTGTTTCTCCACACAGCATATGTTTGTCCATATCTATCAAGGAAAGCTTTGGCTGTTTTTCAGTGTCATCTCCAGAATCATTGATCTATCCCAGTCCCTGCTTTTGCTTTCACAGAAGCCTTTCACGGACATTTTCTTTTTTCTCTGACGACCATGTGCTGGGCTGATGGAAAAGAAGACTGGGCACAGAGCTATTCAGGTGGCTGGCAGCTCCCTCCTCACTTATGCCTCAGGAAAAATAAGAGAGTAGATGGGCTTGATCAGTTGTTTTGACAAGTCACATGTAGTCCATGTTTCTAGATGAGTATTGCCACATAGCAGTGATGTTTAGTGCATGACAACAGTCATGTAGCTTGCATTAGAAATATGCAAAGAATGGCTGTTATCTGGGATCTAAGTTTTCAGGTTGTAATCTAACTTCTACCTACCAGAGGTGAGGAAGGAACTTTATGCATCAGTATGGTATCAAACAGCTCCTTATTAAGGAAGAAACTTTAAACTGTTGCATGAATTATCTGGCCGTGGCTACTACGGAGGACAGGATAACAGATTCAACTAACTGTTGCTTTGATTGAATGCAAAAAAATCTAAAATAAACCAGTAAAAATGTAGAATTGAGCTATTTGGAAGTTACTGGTTCTTCCTTTGAGTGTAAAATGGTTCAATGCATGAAAGACAAACCATGCAAACAGAGTTGTTATTTTGTTAATATATATTCTATGTCTGTAATCTTGGTCCTGCATGAATGTGTAAGTATAAATGCAAAGCTTTTCTGAAAAGGCCTGTTAAGATATCTGTGCTCTACTGAGACAAAAGAAACCACAAAAATCCCCCCAAAACCTGGAAAAAAGCAGCAAAGCATAACCACACCACAAGATTTTTGCTTCAAGTTCAGAGCTGTCACTTTGCTTCTAAATAGAAACAGACTAACAAAGGCTGCCGGTTCAGCTCGAGGAAAAGGGATTGTCCAAGACCTGCAACTTCAGGTCCTGAACTCTGCTATTACACCAACCATAATCTTGTTTCCTAGTAGTCTCTTTTCCTAGTAGCCTCTTTCCACTTGATCTTCCTTTTATTTAATGGCAGTACAGAATTTCACTGGTTACCAAGGCCAAATAATGACACGCACGGTTCTCTGTGTCCACAGAAAATCCCTCAAAAATACATCCTGATTTTGCCTTTGTTCTTGTCACAGGCTGGGGGTCTATTCAGCTGAATTCCTGAAATTGCATCACATGCAAGTGGGAGTGTGTGCTGTACATATACATTTATCCTCAGATAAATGGTGGTGCAAGAGAGGAAGGATATCCTATTTTTCTAGTAAATCTGTGCCTTATAGCCAAGATAGGTCCTTCTCTTCAGTCATTTTTCATTAGTAATTTCCTAAATTTATGGCAAAAACATTGAAATTAGGTTCTCAAGTAAACAGTGATTTAGTCCAAGCGCTTCTTTCCATTACTCCTGTCCTCAGATCATTCCAATTTTAATCTACAGTGACTTAATTTCATTTTGTATTGACAATGCTTCTTTGTTTGAGTCATCATACCACTTATTTAAATGCCATGATCATGAAAGAAAATTTAAAACCAACTCACCCCAGAATTGATTCTTGAGTAAGTACCATTAAGCGCCTTCCACTGTCAAAGTGCCCCTTTCAAACTGTCAACAACCCGACACTCTATTTTCATTTTTCCTTTCCATCTAACAGTTCCTCTTTTACCTCTTTCTTCTCTAGCATTATTTATTAACTTCCCACATAGCCCTGTATCAGCTATTTTACTGTAGACTGGACAGAGGACATCTAAGAATTTTCTTTTAAAGCCAGCTCTCTTTAAAAAAAAAGAGCTCTGTGAAGTTTAGTCCGGACTTATTGGCCCTTGAATTAACTTTGTATTTATTTCTGTCTATCAGCATCATCTGTTTGAAAGCACTGTGTTCTGCTGAGGTCCAAATAGTGCAGTAACTGGCTCACTTTTTCTGTTTCACTGCTTCATAAACACAAGCTCAATAAATGCTACTACCTATTCATGTGACAACTTGAGACATTTATTACAAGTATTTTCATGGGAATGCATGTGATAAGGCTTTCAGAATACCAGCTTGGAAATTGGTAGATGCTGTAGAAAACCCCCTGAGTTTCATTTCTACCTCCTCTGTGGTCAGTACCATCCCACACTTGCATTACCAATATCCAGCTTTGCCTCCAGGCCAAAATCAGTGCCGTTTCTGTAGCCTGAGGAAGCACTAATTTAGTTTTGGATCTATACATGTTGTTTTTCACCCTATGTCACAAACCAGGGAAGCTGTTTATCTTGGGGACTTTCAAGGCTGTTCTAAAGGATCTACCCCACTGGCGCATTCTCTCATCACAGGGTCATTCTGAGAGCATTTCAGCCAGTTTCTTTGTAATCGAAGACTTGGAAGAAAATCTTTGCCCCAGGAATAACTTCCAATAATTCAAGCCAACACACTTTAGCTTTTTGTCAAAGCCTCTTTGGTGCTCAGTGCATATGCATATATGCATATATGCATTTATGCATATAGGCATATAGGCATATAGGCATATAGGCATATAGGCATATAGACATACATACATACATACATATATGCATATAGGCATATATACACATACACACACACATACATACATATATGCATATAGGCATATATACACATACATATACACACATACACACATACACATATAATTAATTCCTCAATTACTGTGAGTCTCAGCCAGAGGCCTCCTGATTTTTTTTTTTTTTTAATAACTTGTTGGAATTTAAATGGTGGGGAGGTTTTTCAAAGACATGCCTAACCTATTTTTTTTAAATTCATGTGTCCATGTCTGCTGTCTTGAGCAAGGCTTTAGGTAACACACCTTGGCATCTTCCACTGAACTCTGAGTGAAACTTTCCTTTATGTTGTTTTCTGTTGCATTGTACTGCTGAAGTGTTATTTGTGGTTTCTCATGTTTTTTTAATGTTTAATTTCTGTCCTGTAAGTTCTCTGTGGTCTGAAATTGGTGTGTGGGTAAGAGCAGCTTCCTGCATTGCTAAAAGAACTGAGCTGGGGGACTGGCTTGTCATGGCAGGATTTTAGCTCATCAGGCTCAAACTTTGCCTTTACAAGCCCTGTTCTAGTTTTATGAGGCCAATATTCCCATTAAACTAAGCAGCTCAAAGAAAGGTAAACTGTTAGAATCTTTATTGGCTTGGCTGCCTTTGCATTAGCCATGTAGCACTGCAAGTACCTTGAATGTTGCACCCTCCTGTCCCCAGAATTGATGCATAAACTTTTTCCTGCCATCTGCAATATACATACACATCTCTTGTTCACCTTAGCAGAAAAAACTGGATTGTTTTATTTGCCTTGGTGGCCTGTAGCTCATATCTCTCAAAGACGCATCATTCTTCACTGTGATTTAGCACTTCCATGTGGTGCTATGCTAAGTGACACAAGACCTCTGTTGCTGCACTGACACGCATAGTGACATGGTGACTAAAATAATAATAATGTTGTGGGAAAAACTACAGTGTTACAGAATGTGAAGTGTTAAGTGCAAGGGGTACCTCATGGATCTGGAAGATCCCACAGCATAAAACCACAGATAAGATCTTCACCAAAATGATTGAATTTCTTTCGTACTCAGAGGGACCGACAGTTGCGAAAAAGATTAGATCTTAGGTGATCAAAAAGACACTCATAGCAGGTGTAAAAGCCTCATATTTGCCAACAGGAAGTCATGATATGCAAGCATTATGCAGGAACAAACATTTCTTTTGGATGTGTCTAATTACTACAGGATTGGGGGTGTGGGGTTGTATCGTCTGAGTATAAATTCAGCATCTCATGCCAAGATTAGCAATCAGATATTTTGGATTTTGCTTTAGAAGAAGAACAATTACCACTGATCGTGAGCATAGATAAATGCCTGAACTACATTTCAAAGGTTTGTTTCAAAAGAAATCATAACTCTCTAATGGCTGCTCACTTGATAAATTTCCTATTTCATTCTGAGAACAGATCCAGGATTAAATGAGAGCATCTACACGTTTTCTTTTTCGTTCAGATAATGCTGTTCTTTTTTGTTTATAGATAGAGGAGGAAAAGAAAGAAATGTAGCCTTCAGCTAAAGTTTGCACTGTAAAAGTTATTCTCATTTTGGGACCAATTCTTTATTGATGTAACTCATTAAGAGGACTCCTTTCACAAGTTGGGATTACTCATTCAAGTAAATGAACTAAAATGAAGGCATTATCTTTCAAGATTATATGATAAAAATCTATGAATTAGACACTTATAATAGAACCATTAACAATTTTTAATTACAGTACAGCTACCAGCCATAGCAGTAGTATATGGTAATACCTACTCATTCTTTTGCCTGCTCTTTCACTGTGACATATCATTATGGAAAGATTATTTAAGTCCTATTTTTAGATTTTAGAATTATGCAGACAGAGAAAACCCAAAACTGGAGGTGCTGTATTAACAGCACACATGTTATTTCAGGTGGTTTGAGCTAAACCCTGCCCCCCACAGTAGAAAATAATTATGTATTGTGCTCAGAGGAGCAGTTTATGGGGCCCAGAGGTACTCAGGCTCAAATTCTCTGTGGTGTGCAGCCAGAGAACAGTCTCTGGACTCGTTAAATGACATTATAGTTTTAACCATTCCAATTAGGTTCCAAAAAAGGATTTGGAGGCCTATGGTGGACCTTTCACAATGAGAAAGTTGTGACAGATTCAGTATATTCTTTTCAAGTCTGCAAGACTTGTTTGCCCACACAGCCTACTCAAAAAACTGAGAGTTCTGGTTTGGGGCCATAGTTGACCAAATTAAGCACTGCTCTTAGCTCTCCATCTACAAACTGTATACATACTGTGGATAATTGATTGCTGCTCAATATAGATTCCTAGGCAGGCTCCTAAATCCTCTTTGTGCACTGTTACCATATTCCCTAAAGTGCCTGTCTTTCTGTCTCAGGTAACTGTTTTATTAAGAATATATTACAATATTTCTGTGGAAGGACCCTAATGATAAACAGTATCGGGAAAAAAATATCTCTATTAAGGTTGCTCAAGAATTTGGGTAATGATTCTCTGATGAAACATTCTTCTGCAAAAAAGGGGTCACTTAGTAAAACTAGAACTTTTGCTGCAGAAATACACTCGTTTTCATGAAGTGTCTGCTGGGTAAAAGCTTTCCAGGTGCAGAGACAAAGATTCAGCTCTCCCATCATCAGTTGATGGCACTTATCTGAGATAGGAAAGACTAACAGTTCAGGGGCATAAGCTGGTTAATTATCAGCTCTATACAGCTGCAAGCTATAGTAAAAGCTGTATTCAATTGGCAGGATGTTGATCAGGAGGTGCTTTTCCTTGCATGCTTCTATTTCACAATTCTGGCTTCTGAATATTGTGTAAATTAATGATGTTGTAACTTGTGCAGAAAAAATACCCACTTCCATGACATCTGAAGTAAAACACCTGATTTGTTCTTGTTTCTAAATACCACCTATTTTAGCTTTGATACAGAAGTTGTTTCCTGTTTTCTATTTTCTCATATGATTTTTCTCTAGTAGATTGTGTGATGATCCAAATTATTTTGGATCCAAATTATTTTTCATTTGTGATGAAATGAGAATATACTTGCCTTAGCATTATCAAAAAGCTCATAAAAAGGAATGCATTGAGATACCCTTTTAAGGTTTTTCTCCAAAGATAAGAAAGGTCTTGCTGTCATAAGATGGAAAGCAGTTGGAATTTTTATAATAAACTGCACTTTTGTGTGCAAAATGTAAGAAATCCATGCCACTGCCTTGTATAAATCAAGGTTGTAACATTTATTAATATCTTCTGAAGATACATGGTCACTTTTTCTGTGGAGGTATCTTGATATGATTTGCCTTGACACTGTTCTGCTGAGGAATAAATAAGAAAACTGAGAAAACACAGGATGATGGAGAATCTGTACAGCTTTTAGAACACACAAAGTAAAACATTTAGTGTATTGAACTTCTAAAAATGCACTTTGAATTGCTGTTTGTTTTTTAAGATACAAATTCACCTCTTATAATATGGGCAAATTAAAAAAATAAAATTAACCTCCTCACCCATAGTTTTTGATACAGTCTTAACCAAACCTCTCCATTTGCAAATTTCTACACTGGTAGCCTTTATAGCTTTATTTCCTAATTCCTTATTATCTGGCCATCAAAGGGTGTGCCTAGATCTGTTAAGATCCATGTAATTCTGACTGCAATGCACTTCAGAATCTGTCTTTTTGGTTAGGTGAATGACTAAAAATTATAGGAAAGGAATGTATGTGGGTGTGTTAATCTTCTACATGTGTTGCTGAAATGAAGAATTGATATACAGATTAACAGACTAACCTTAGTGCAGATGAAAATTTGGTATAGCTTTTTAAAATACAGACCCTTTTGGCTTTGGTTTATGAGATCTGTCAAAACTTTACATTATCTTTAAAACAAATCAAAACATTTTCCACTGCATCATTCTAATATTACTTAGCTCTTTTGCAATACAAAGTAGCTACCAGAACACATGATCTATAAGGCTAGAAAGAACTGTGTGTTCAGCATTGGTGGTAGGTAAAACCATTCAAGCAATAGCATCCAAATTGTCCTGGGATATTCAGTGTTCAGACTGTGCCAAGTATCTCTTATTTTTCCCACTGTGTTTTGGACTGGTAATTGGGAAAAAATTGCACAATCACGTGGATCTAGTGTTCTTCTTGTTGCTTAGAAATACATGACATTTTGGAAATAACAGAATTGTAAATTTAAAGCTACTTCCACACAAATGTCACCTGAACAAGCAGTGCTTCTTCAGCAACAGATTGGATTCACAAAAATGCCATTAGGTTTAGGAGTCATATTCAAATGAAATTAAAATTCTTTGATTGTTAAATAAACTGCTAAATTCAGTGTAATGGTAACAAACAGGTTAATAACTAACATTAGATGTGCCTCATCCCTTATCCTATCTTAAAGATAAAAACTGACTAATACCATATGAAGCATGAGTTTCACCTCCTTTTTTTTTTTATATTTTTTTTTTCTTAATTTCTGCTTTTTTCCATTGAAATATCTCTGCATAATGCCAGTGGATTACTTTCTTTATGGTTCCTCTTTAGAGAAGCCAGTCTAGGATGTTGCTGATTGTATTGCAGTATTGCCCTGTGTGTACATTATCCCCTTATTAGGGATGTGGGATAGAATCTGATTACTTCTCACCTTGGGATGTAATGCTATGGAATGGATGCAGTCCTGCACTGACAAAAAATGAGTGCATATAAGCATTCGCCTTCTTCCTCTCACTTCATTATCAGCCACATTTTTAAACTAGAATTTAATTTTATCCAGGTGAGTCTGCTCTGCATTTCTTCAAAGCGTTGTCTTTCTACACAGCCCTGTTCACACTTGCCTGCAGTAATGAAAGTAGGTAAAAAAATGAAAAAAAACCCAAAACCCATTTTCAGAACTTTACTTTTTCATTTGTTCGATATTGCATATGATATGTGTTCCATTACTGAGGTACTGTATTGACAGATTTATAACTTCTTTTGTTTGTCATTGAAAGGCACAAGGTGATCGATTTTCTGGATAGACAGTGCTCCTGAACGGAATGCAATCCAGCAAGCAGACATCTGACTTTGGAGCAATGTTTTGAAAACAGTGGCCAAGCACAGTGGCCCTGAGCTAAATAGTTAACCTTTGTGTGCCTTTTCAAATCTCTGAAATGAAAATGAAACTTTCCTTATTTCCAGATAAATTATAATACTTACATCTACATCAATATTTGTACAGCTTTCTGAGATCTTTAGAAAGAAAGTGCCAGTGTTATTATTATTTTATTACACTACCTTTTGAATTATGTAACTGTGCTACTTTTTGCCCTTTGAAAGATGGATTTTACTTTGAGATTTCATAATTGTCTCCTATGACACTCCTGCTTTGAGAATTAATATCTTAAAAAAAGAAGGAATTTAACTCTTATTCTAAAGGAAGATATGTTGAAGTTTTTGAATGTTCATGTAAAGAGGTGAATCCTTTGTAAACATACCTAAATTTGAATATGAAGTTTGTCTGAAAGAAAGAAACTGCACTGGGATAAAATATGTAATTAATATACAGTTTTAAGTTGCTCTTAATGACTTCTCATTTGTTATATGATTCCCATTAGTTTTTAGTCAGTTCTGGGTCACCAAAACTCTCCCCCCCCCCCCCGCCCCCCCCCCTCCGCCCTCCTCACCCCCTTTTTTTTTTTTTTTTTTTTTTTTTTCCTTTCAAAGTACCCCTTGGTTCATTCATTAAACAAGATGGTCCTGCTCTGGGGTTTAATCAAAGCTGAGTAGCAATGAAGGCTGTTGTCCCTGAATACTCTTTTATTGTGTCATCATTCCTTCTTTTGTTCTATTAGTGATTTTAGCTTTTCATGGCCTGCTTTTTTGTTTCTTTTTTTCAAGGACTATGGGGTACAGGACATTCCAATTACCAGCCAATAATTCTCTGTTCTTTCAGACATCTCATAGGCACATCCTCAAGGATACCTCAAAGAAGTGAATTTATAAAGAAAAAAGGTTAACAAAGTAAAAAAGAAAGCATGCTCTTGATTGCTTCTGTTTTTCTTGCTCTCTCTTCCCAGTATTAAAGGCTGATTCTTGGTCTAGTGTGTGTGAAGTAAAGAACAACTGATTTAGGGGGCAATGAGCTTACTGATAAGCGCCAAATATCTAACCTACTCTCTATTACAAATGTTTACTACAGCACATTGGGAATATTGATGTGTAAATAAACAACAAAAGACTATGAGAGGGAATTATACCTGTGGTATGCTTAAGAGCAGTAGGTACTGTATACCTTGACTTCCCAGAGATGCTCACAGAGGAGCTGAAGTGTGTGGGCTACATGAGCAGGCAATGAGGGGGATTGAAAGCCCTGAGGCTTGTGATCTGTGGCACAAAATCTAGTTCGAGGCCAGCAACAAGCACTGTGTCCCAATGATTAATACTGGATCCAATACCCTCCCTTGAAGTGTTTATATTTTTCTCTTGACCTGCTGGCAATACTCTAATTCAGCCCAAGGAAATGTTACTCTTTTTTTTTTTTCTCTCTGCGAGGGCACACTGCTGCCTTATGTTGAAAGTGGGGATGAACAACTCCTTGCACCAATGAATGCTGGGGTCAAAGGAGGTGATCCTTCCTCTCAGCGCTGGTGAGGCCACACCCGAGAGTGCTGTGTCCAGTTCTGGGCTCCCCATTACAAGAGAGACATGGACATACTGGAGAGAGTCCAAAGAAGTGCTATGAAAACTATTAAGAAACAGGAGCATCTCTCCTATGAGTAAAGGCTGAGAGAGCTGGGAGTGTTCCGCTCAGAGAAGAGGAAGCTGAGGGAGATCTCACTGATCTAAACAAATAACTGCAGGGAGAGGGCAAAGAGGATAGGCCCAGACTCTTTCCAGTGGTACCCAGTGACAGGAACAGGGTTGATGGGCACAAAGTGAAATGCAGGGGTTTCCTTCTGAACATCAGAAACCACTTTTTCCCAGTGAAGGTGACTGAGCACAGGCACAGGTTGCCCAGGGACATTATGGAGCCTCACACATTGGAGATATTCAAAAGCTGTCCGGGCATGGTCCTGGGCAGCAAACTCTAGGTGGCCCCGCTTGTGCTGGGGGCTTGGACAAGATGATCTCCAGAGGTCCCTTCCAATGTCATCTCTGATCATATTTATGTAAGTGTTTTAAATGAAAATTAATATGCAAATTCAAAATACATTGAAAAACATAATGATCTAGGGAAAATTCTCAACATAGTATGGGAAATTTTTAGGATTTTCATTAGTGTACATGAGAAAATGCTGTTATGTCTTGAAATGTCAAAGAGTAAGTTTACCTCTAAATATGCTATGACAAATACAATAAAAAAGGTTTCCAGATAGATGAGTGTCAGAATTAGCTATATTCTTGTGTGGAAAATGAGACTGCCCCCATGCAGACATTTTTGTAAAGAAAATGATAATAAAAATGTGAAAATAATTGAAAACTGAAATACAAATTCAATATACATTACTGCTATTATTAAAACGTCATGCCCTTTAACTCAAAAGAAGCTTTATAAAATATTATGCTGAACTAGTGCAAGACTGAAGTTATTAAAAAGGACCATAGTAAAAGTACTTCTGCATTAGGAATTGAATTTTTTTTTTTTGTGGGAAATATGGACTGAGAATCTCTAGTGATAATAATAGAGTAGACATGTAAAAAGTACATTTGGACGCCCCTGATACTGAGCACAGTTATGCAGAATAGTTAATTCAAGCAGCACTGCTCTTATTACTGAAGTAGAACACTTAAAAAATTCTAACTCTGCAGATAACAGAATTTATTCCAAAAGTCCTCTTTGATGTATAATTAGGTAGATACCATTTTTTCCCCTGTTAAGGTTCTTAAGATATGTTATCTTGAACTTTAGCTGACTTTATAATGATTCATTGTAGCAAAAAAAAAAAAAAAAAAAAATAGTGTAGAAATATTTTTACTGTGGTAAAAAGGTCTAAAACTAGTCTCCTTTGCTATCCACAATTTTCAGTGAAATCCTCCTGCTAAAGAGAAGGAAGAAATATAGGAATACATTGTTGACAACCTCAGGAGAAGTCAAATAAAAGCCTTGGAAACAAATCTTGCATCTATTTCCTAGAGGAACAGTAGAAGCATAATTTTTCTTCATAAGGGATATTCACAGCTGTTTGGAATATCACTTTAGAGGATTCTTTCTGTTCTTGTGGGCTTTGTTTTCCCTGATCCTGCCTGTGTTAGAGCAGTTTGTCTGCTAGCAAACTCTACCCAGTAAATCAGCTTGCTTCCCATAAGCCGCTCTTGCACCAGTGCACCATTGTTGTCCAGGCCTGGTTCCATGAGGTGCTGGAAGTTAGAAATTAAAATCTGATCCAATCTCCTACTTTACCTTCTGATTTTCCAGTAGGATTGCGTGATTCTTCTCTGTAATGAATGCATGTCTGTGCACCTCCTAGAAATTTCCATAGAATCATGGAATTGTTAAGGTTGGAAAAGGACATTACAGATCATCAGGTCCAGCCATTTAGCTCTGCTTGTCTTGCTTACCTCTGTTGAGGAGTTTGTATGCTGGGTGAGAGTGTGCTAAGCAAGCCACTACTTCTTTCCCACCCATATCACCTTTTGGTATGGCCTGTATATTTCCTGGTCCCATGTCAGGGCACCAGCTACCTGACTGTGCTGCACACCCCATAATTCCTTGAGGAAGAGTATGTGCAATGGAATTTAAGGTTAGAATATATAGACTATTCCTACTGAGGTGTGTTTATGCTAGAAAGAGGAGAAGATGAGAGAAAGTCAACCTGCAGTTGTGTGCTGAGGTTTGGATTGCACCCAGAATGCAGGCTTGGACCATGGTATTGAGTTGATCATCATGTAAATTTTGGAAGTTTTGTTATCTTTTAGACACTCTGACATCTGGTAGAGCTAGGACTTCATTTGTTGCCTGTTGCAAAGCCACTTTCAGGTGAAGAGAATGGACTGGATGCACTCACAGCACATGTGTTTCAGAGGGCACATGCTGCTTTGCTCTGTGCCAGCTGGAATTTCCAAAATGTTAGATGGTTTGTGTTGAAGTATATGGAAATTGGACACAAATCAAGAAAGGTCAAAGACAGAAATAAATGTAACCAAGGTCCTCTTTTGCCAGAATGGGATGGTGTTTCTGAGTCAAGCAGACACAGTAAAAATTGTTATTCAGCTGTCTGCCCTAAAAATGGGGCAAGATCCATGGAGCATTTCCAGTCTGAAATAAATAGTTCTGCCTGCATATTGACAAAAAGAACTGTACTTTGATTTCAAACTCTTCAAAGCATTTCTCTATGCCTACCAGCACAGTTTCCTCCTTCAAATAGCACTACTTCATCACAGTCAGGTGTGGATCATCCTCGCAGTAGTGGTAAAGCCATGTGGTGAGAGATAGATGGTGTTGCTGATTTCAACAGAAGGTGCCAGGTTCTGAAAAAATCTAATAATTATGTCTGGTTTGATATATTAATATAGGCTTAGGAAAGTAAATTTATGGGCCAGTGTTACAAAAGATTATTTATTCCTTTGTTTCCTAATGCTGTTATGTTTGGAGAAAGTTAGTTTAAAATAATCCCTTGAGAAATCAGATGCAGCTATTAAAAACAGAGACACACAAGCAACCTAGCTTTGGTTTGCTCTTTTGTACAGCTCATTCATTTTGATTGTATCTTGGTATAAATCCTTGTCATTAAGTGCTCATATACCTTACAGGCAGCATTTGATGTTTCCTTCTGAATGAATTGGATCAGTTCCAGTAGCAAATACTGTAATACTTATAATTTACTTTGACAGTGGATTATGTGTAACTGAATGTCCTAAGGCATGCAAGTAAATCACATCAGCTTCAGGTTCTCAGCCATTGTGACTTTTGCTCCTTTGATACTGGTGCTATAGATTCCTTTGCTTGTTTGGTTTGACTTGTTTGCCTTCTCTTACCCCTCATTTCCTTTACACTCCTACCCACTCACTGACTAATTTCTTCCTTGAGTTTTGGAATTCAGTGGCACCTCAAGCAAAGCCAGAAACGACTGAGTGCAGGAAAAAAGTCGAGGAAGAGAGGTCCCCTTGCTGTGTTTGCAGGCTGTGCAGTCATGGTGTTGCAGATGAGAACTAGAACGTGAAATGGTAAGAAAACATGGTTCTTCTTTATTGCTGTTTTCCATCTCAGTACTGAAAGACCTAATTTGTTGAAGGAATCACATGAGACTCTTTATGTGGGGATCTGTGCTTTTACATCTTTTTTTACATCAGCATCAGGGCTACTCCTTTCCTTGTGCCCCATGGGAAGTTCACTTTCACACTTGACAAGTATGCCCCTGCTGTGTCTCCTCATGTTCTCATTCAAGAATAAAAAGATGGGATGACTACATCCACTCATTAAATCTCTTCCAACTTCTTCAGAAATCCTTTGATTCACTTTTTTTTTTTTTTTTTTTTTTTTTTTTTAATATGACAGCCATGATTATAGTGATCAATTTTCACCTGTTTTTAGTGAATATACTCCTCTTCATAGCTGTACCTGTGTTGTTGTGCTGGGCACGATGACTTCAATTGCAAACTGGATTGAAAAGGAGTAGAGGCTGCCTCCAAAGGTTTTCAAGCATGTTAATATACTCCCTAATCCAGGCTCCATTTGTGTCAGTGATGCAGGAAAGTTCAAATGGAAGGAAGCGCACTATTAGTTATGGTCAAATGATAGAGGAAGAGCTGTCAGTGAAGTACGGCCTATGCTTACCTGAAGCCTCAGTTGTGCTGGAGCTGCAGTACAGATAAATGCCTTTACAGTGTCCTGGTTTCAAACATCTGCACAGGCATGAAGGAACCCTGGGATGTGTGTAAAAACCTGTTCTATAGTTATTCCTGCCTGATCAGATGCTATGGTTGTATCAGCCCTCTGATCATTTTTGGACTGATAGGCCTGGAACTCTTCACATCTGTCTTTCAGGAAATAAGTCTGACGGTCAGTCACCCTGAATGGCATCTGCACCAGCAGAGGGGGAATAAGTATCTTGTCAGATTTTGTCACTACACTGTGACATACCTGCCACTCCTACTGTCAGAGTCCTCAAGTGCCATGAACTGTGGGGGACATCCCTACATCAGCCTTGCTACACCACACAAACACAAGGAATTGCAATGTGTGGGGAGCGCCCTGGCAGAGACTGCCACACTAACTGCGCTGTTTTATTTGCCCAGGATTAATTTGCAGCTGCGGCAGGGGCCGCAGAGGCCACAGCTTAGCTAATAATGACTGAAGCAAAAACCCTGGTGTCTGCTTTGGTAGACAGGCAATCAACAAACACAGGTCAGGGCAGGCTCAGTGTAGAGGTGACCAGATGAAACATAATAATAGATTATGATGAAATTTAAGCAGATGGGATGATCTCATGGTGTCCTTTGATTTAAAACTTTTCCAAATATCTCGGTGCTGTTCCCTGCTGGGATATAAAAAATAGGAGAAGCATACCAGCTCTATGGTAGAGCAGATTTTTTTTTTTTTTTTTTTTTTTGGAATAAATTAAATTCTATTAAGCTAATGGATGGAAACTGTAGATATAGTGTGAATTTTTAAGTACAGTGCGACTTCTCTCAATTTTCCGTACAAATTTTCCAAGAGTAATATGAATTGCTGAGAACAACTAACTCTGTGCATCAGCAATAGCTTCAATAGCACCTAAACCAGAAATGTTGAAGGCTCAGCCTTTATCACAGCACTGAGAAGGCTGCTTTATTTTAGAACCAGTGCCAGCACTTGAATCACAACAGCCCAGAATGACCTTTCTCCGTAACTAGCAGTTTACAACCCCTATACCCACAAGGACGAGCTGAGAAACTTTTTAATGAAAATGAAAAGTATTTGGAAGTTTGCCACTAAGAGAGGAGAGCAGAAGAATATACGGGCTGGGGGAATACCTCCAGATTAAATTTCTTAGCCCTTCAAAACATTTGTTCCCCCTATGAAGTAATTACTGAATATTAGCAACACATGTAAAATTATTTCTTTCAATTTTTTTGTACTTTTATAATATCCCCTTTTTACTATTGAAAAACGTTAAGAATAAAATAAACCTTGGTCTTCCTCATATCTTACTCTAAGATTTAGAAGGCACAACTAAAATGGCACATTAAAAAATACAGAATGGGCTTTTTGTTGAAGTGAGAGGAATTTCTGGGTTTTTTTAGTTTTCTTTTATATTTTTATCCTCAGTCTTGTGAACTGCTCTGAATAAGCCACATCCCGTGTCAATGCTGAGTCTAACTGATCTCAAGTAGTCTCAACAAGGAGCAGTTTCCTGGATTAAGGCCTTGTTTATGCCTGTGTGTGCTGAGATGTTTTGCTCTGTCATTTTAGTCTGAGTGATTCCCTAACCATTGGTATTCCTGTAATGGATGAAACTCGGGCTATTACTTCTTTTATTTAGAAATCAAATTGGACATTTTGGACAGTAATATTTTTTCTGTATATTTTGGCACTTCCAACAAAAGCAATAAAAACCTGGCAAATCTCTTTTGAGATGTTCCTGCGTCAAAACACGTAAAGAAATTCTCTTTTATACAGTTTGATCTTAAAAGAGACTGACAGCAAACCCTTTGATACTGATTTGCAGAATCATGAACAATTTACTGGTTTTGTTACTTTAGGTTGGTTTTTTTCCTGTCTTTTATATATGCTTCTTTTAATATGGTTTTAAAGGAGCATTATAATTCAGTCTAATTAGCTGTAGTCCTTGAGTCTGTGGAGCAAAAGGTTTTACATTTTCCATTGGGATTGCTGAAGCTGTAGAAATACTTCATCTCTTCCAAGGATAATAACTAACTATTGCTGAGTTACCTCAGAGTGCTTTCTCAGGTAGGACTGAATTTCAGCCATGAGTAAATCAGGTATTTCTAATAGTCTTGCATATGGAAATATTTCCACTTTTGGTTCATTTTCAGGTGCAAAAGACTATTAGAGTTTAAAACTTGGCTACAAATGGAAGTATTAATTTTGGCCTGTCCAATGAGAATGTTAGAAAGTACTTAACCCTAGAGGTTATTTTAAATAAGAAAAAGTTTATACCAGAGTTGTGGCATTCTGAATCCAGGATTCAGATTTAGGAATATGTTGCTTTAATTTAAACACATTTCTAATCAGTTTAAGGCAAATTAAAATAATCCTGCTTTAAATGTAGTGGATTGAATGAGTTACATGCAGTAATTTAAAATGCACACTTAATCAAACTGGTGCTATATTTTATAGACATCTCTGTAGGTTTCCATTTAGGTAAAGAAAATTGGCACCAGTACCAGTTAGTTTATGCTGGCACAGATCCCTGAAAAATGTAGCGATTGAAACAAAATGCATTTTATTCCATTTTACCTTGGTCATTTAGCTATTTTTCTTGTGCAAGGCCAGACCAATTTTACTTAATTCTTCTGTTCCTCATCCAGTGATGCACCTTGACAAGGTATTGTACATCACCTGATGTGCAGTGACTGTGCAGCTGTCCAAGGAGGATGATAAATTATGTGAATCAGCTTGGGTTTCATGGAGAGATGGCTAGACTACCTTTAGTTACCTCGCTATTTCCTATGGTCCAAGAAAACTGACATGGACTGTGGCCATGGGTCAGCTGATACTTGGTAGCCTGTTCTTTTACTGCAATTTGTCTGTGTAGCAATTTCTGGGGGTTTCCAGACAGCTTTTTTTGTATACCTAAGTAAACTCCTCTAAAATGGTAGTCTAAATTAAATGGGATCTATTTTCCTCTGTTGACATGCATATACCAAATTAAGTTACACTGCTTTAATATCTCATTAATCTAGAATACCTCTAAATACTTCTCTTGCTTTACATCACCATAAATTGTGTGTTTGCACATACCTCTAGGAGTTTGCAGTGATGTAACTTATTTGATAGTTACATAAAACTTGTGGTTTGCCAGATTTTAAAATCTAAATGAGCAAATTAATAAGTAATTTGATCCAGATATTATCATAGCTGTAATAGCTATAATAACACTTGTGTGTCACCATTGTGTAAAATCCCACAGTACACAGAATTAGTAACTGTAGATATAAAGAGATTGGAAATTCTGCTTCATGTTTCTGTAGTAGCCCTGCATGCAAGGTAACTACTAATAATTAAATCAGGTAATGAATCATTGTTAGAGTAAAACCAACATTGCCATTAACTGCAGAGCTCACATGATATGCTTGTCTGCTTTTTATTCATAGCCAAAGGTAGTAACTTACCTTATTGCTAAAAATGGATCTCATTACACATCCTTTTGCACCTAGGTCAGTAACCTGGCTCTCATCTTGTTTTCTTTCCCATGGCATCTCAAATTTAAAACCCATGTAAAACCTCTTGTTTTGCTGTGCTATTATTCCAGCTTGAATACCATGAATGTGCAGAAATCATGTGGTTTCCCTAGCAAGTGACTATGATGAGCTTGGAACTGTGTGAACAGCAGCGATAAACTGTTGTTGACTTCTTTGAGCCTTTTTTTTTGTGTCAGAATTGAAATGTACCCCATAGTATGGCTCCAAAGTTTTGTTCCAAAGGGCATAAAAAAGCTAAGCCAGTACTGCATTTTTAATGGTTGAGTCCTTTGTCTCTGTCCCAACACCAGAATCTCAATTTAGGACTCCTCTGAAATTCAAGTTTTTTTCCACTAGTATGCCTGTGTTACTGTAATTCATATTACTGTAGTAGCTGATAACAGTGATTTTTGGATGTAATTGTTTTTGAGATTGCATGGTGCCTTTGATTGAAGGATTTCAGAGTATCTCAGAACAACATATTTAATTAACCATTACATCGGCTCTGCCAGCAACTTTGCTTGAAGTAGATTATGGTCTGTGCACCTAGAGTGGGCGGTGAGAAAGCTGACCTTCTGAAAACATTAGTTGTTTACAGTTTTTCTCTTCAGCCCACATATTCCTAGTTAAGGGAGTGGTATATCGCTTTAGCTCACAAGAAAAAGATACCTCAGGTTTCTCATTGTTATGGCACACATGGAAGTGATTGCTCTGCCTGTGCCATAAAAAGGTCAATCTGAAGAGATTTTCTTGCATCCTCATAAAGAAAAATTGTACAACTAATGTCTGAAATTTATAGAAAAACTGGAAATTTTGCTACAAAAGAAATAAATTTGTAACATGAAGTATAATGAAGTTTTGTTCAACGCCAAGAAGGACTTATCAATGCGTCATAAAAAAAAGATTCTGTGCATCCCTAAGTTGCAAAACACTGTTACTCATGACATCCCAAGGTATATAAATGTGATTAATTTTTAAGGTTCTGTTTATTATGGAATCATCTATTAGCATTTAATGAGAGAACTGTCAAGACTACATAGGAAATAGTTTATGTGTAAAGGGATGTTGCAATTTTAAACATTCTAAGATTAATAATTAATCTTGCTATTATGTCTTGATCCTATAACTTGTCCTGTACATACAACTCTTCTGTCTGAAGGGAATCCCACTCGCTCCAGAACAACCCGTTGGGGGCAGTCAGATTTGTTTGTTTGGGATGCCATCTGAAACCAAGCCAAGAAACATGGTCTTAGCACTCCAGGCTGCTTATTGATCTGGTGACTGTGTTGGCTGTAAGAAGGGAAAAAAATAAGTGCTTTTTTTTCTGTAGGCTTTAAGTGTCTGTCTCCCTTGCTGACTGCACCTCTGAAAAGTCAGGTCTTTATCATTGTCCAAGAATAACTGTCTCCTTTTTCTCCTGAAAAGCTCGTGACTAGACTAGATGAGGATTTAAGAGAACTAGGTTCTTGTTTTTAGCTCTTATAGTAGCTTGTCAAATCTTGATGAAGCTTTTTGCCTCAATTTCCTAATCTGTAAAACAGGCATAATGATACCAGCATCTTTCTTGCCGTGCTTTGAGATGTACTGATTAAAAATGCTGCTATGACCTTTTCTGTAGCTACTATCCCCTCGTAAAAGGCCTGATTCTGTTAGATGTTACCTGAATGGAAATGAGATCTCTTAATGCTTAGTAAAGCTTAATATTTAATGTTCAGCCTGTTCTCCATACTGTGCAGAAGTAGGTCCAAGTAATGATCTTTTTTGTTTGTTTGTTGTTTGTTTTTTGGTTTTTTGTTTACTTTAGTTTTTTCTTTATTTTGCCCCATTACAAGACTGTGTTCTATTTTCTATTAAATGTTTTGGAAGTTTTCAGCTAAACTAACAGGAGGGCATTAGTTTTGCATCCTGTTCAAAAGAATTAGGAGTGCAGCTAAGCTGATGCCACCATCGCTTCCAGTGTCAAATTACGCATGCTTTCTCATTGTTTGGGGCTACAATATCCTTGAGTCCCATGCATAACAGTTAATTCTGACAGCAGCAATGTCACTAATACTAATGAGTGTGGGTCTGATGTGTGACAGAATGCTTTTCTGCCAAGAAGCCACTCATACCTCCTGCAGCTGCTGTTCTTGCTGTTCAGCCTGGAAGGAATTTTATAAACCTGTTCTTCCTATTCCCCAGGAAAAAAAAGCAAAAACCCAACAGTGTTTCAGGAGAGAGAAGAGGCTGAAATTCATTCCAAGTAAAAATGTTGACGTACTCACAGGATCCTTTCGATAGCTTCTTGAGGTGAAGAAAGACTAAGACATGAATATATGTGATTTCTCTTTCTCTGACACCTCCTATGCTCATCTTCCAGATATACTTAACATATTAATTAACTGCACTTATTTGGTAGCTTGCTAACATTATAGATAATCTAAGGAAGCCTCTTTGTAAGTTTGTACTCCATTTAAACAAATTGCAGACTGTCCTCTACCTTAACAAAGCTTCTCAGATAGCTGAAGCAATTCAATAATTCTAGTACGGAGAAGGTAGAGTGAAATTTCTCCTGTCCCATGGTAAAGGTAAAAGTTTATTCCTAGATAATATTGTTTTGTTGATTGCATATGAAAATAGTGCTCTTGTATTTTTTCTGAAGTTATGGGACAAGGTGACCACAGTAAGGAATCCAGTGTTCCATCTACTCCTTATATTTGCAGAGATAAAGAAAATGTAAGACTGAAAAAGGCAGCAATCTGATTAGTTAAAAGTGATGATAATTTGTTTTGCTGTAGGTCAACAGCTGTCTAGAGGATAAGATCAAAACCTGTTCTACTTTGCTTTTTTTGGTCTTGTGCTGAAATGGTTTTATTTTTACTTCTTGGCCCTTTTCCCAGGGATTCTTGGGAATTTAGTTCAAATGAATTGGCATGCTTTTTCTCGGCTGAAGAGTGAATTGTTCTAGGTGTAAAAATTACACTTGCTTTATTAGTGATTCCTTTACATGACAGTGAAAAGCCTAAAGGCATCAAATAAGTAATACTCGAGTAATCCTGTTTAGATCTTGGCTGTTTGATGAAGCTGCAGCCTTTTTTGTAGAAGTGCCTAATTTTATGTGAGATATTTCAGGAGGTTTCCAGAATGATTTCTTTAGGCAAAAAATTAATGGCAAGAGTCATGAGAGTCAGCAGCAAGGAATGCAAGCAATTGATGCAAATATTGAGCCATCTGAAAGGAGCTAATAACAAGGTATGGATCAGAAAATAATACAGAGAAGCTGCAAATATTTTCTATGTAACTCATACGCAAGGACACAGTTTTCCAATCCTAAGAAACTGATTTGTTAGTGGGGAGGGGAAAGTAATTGTGATGTTCAGATTACAGGTTTCCTGAGTTGTGGTGTGATCAATTTTTCAGAATTTTATTCTCAGGTCTCGCATGTGACCACCTCTGAGCATGCACAAAATCTTCCTTAATTGCTTCTGACTTGCTCTTTGGTTTATGTCTCATAAGCTGATCTATTAGGTGGTAACTGATGAGAAGAGGAAGAAAGGGTTATTTTAATTTAAATTAATCTGTTTGTGACAGCAGGGTTTGGCTGAGTGGATCTATTTATTACTAGGACTAACAGGTCAGGTGCCTAAGAGTGTTTCAGTACTGTTTTATTTCAAATACAGTTTAAAATACACACAGACTGAAATCCTGACTTCATGATTGATTATATAGCTGGGGGCTTGGATGTTTGGTGAGTTGACCTCACCACCTGATCTGGAGAGCTCAGCTTCAGACAAGGTTCAGTTTAGCAAGGTGTTTTAAAATGAGCCATTGTGGCTATGCCGAGATTTGTGAAGGAAATTGACAAATGAAGAGCCCAGGGATAAGTATTGACTTCGTGTTTCAAGAAGGAGTATCTGTGTTCTCTAGCTTGAAAGCCCTCGACAATATCTTGTGAAGCTATCTGTTTCACGGATCATTACTTTACAGAGGCTTCTTATGCCTTAATTTCATGTTTATATTACTGTGCTGATGAATTATTGTGTATGACAATGCCCTTTGTACGGAAACATTAGCACGAAATGATTTTTTTTTAGATTGCAGGCCCATAGGTAGAGATGCTTCTGTGATTGCATGCAACACGCATCCTGCTCCCGTAAATTTCAATTAGCAAAAGCAAGGAGGAGCTGTAGTTTGATGGCCAGAAAGCACATGGGCAGCCCCATAGAGGGGTACCACAGGTGGCTGACACTGGGATTGGAAGCAGCCTCATGCTGTTAGGATAGCACAGGGCGTGTGCTCTGCCGAGGGAGCCTATTTATAACCTGCTGCAGGAGCTCTCCTTCAGCAGAGTCTGTTGATTCTCTGGTACAGAAAGACAGGAACAATAGTGTGGGGAACATGCCTCTGTCAGGACAAGAATGTTTCTTTGTTTTACGAGTATCATTTATGACCGTGGCCTTCAATGTAGAGAAAAGTGTCTTTTTTTATGGTAGTAGTGAATGCATCTAGGAAGCAGTAAGAGGCCAATCAAGGTCTCAACAGATGCTTCCACTGTGGTAGAGTAGAAGGGTTGCTACTAGCAGAATGACTGCTCTTTATGTCATCCTGCTCAGCTGCTGATAAAGAAGGGGAGATGGGGAAAACATGGGAAAATTTCAGCTAAATGGTGAAGAAAAATGATAGTGCTCCAGTGCTGTAAAGGAGACATAGCTGTAAAAATAAAGAAGGTATGTCCAGCATCCTTCTCCAAAAGAAGGAATCAGAAAAAGATGTTTTTCAAATATTGGTGAGGGTTTTTTGCAAATGTTGCAATGCTCTAGCACTAGCTAAAATTGAAGTAAGTGTTTGTAGGAAATTCCATCAAATGTCTTGTTTGTTTGTTTGGGTTTTTTGTTTGTTTGTTTTTAACATGAACCAGAACATGACCTACAGCTAGGTCTAATTCTGGGAAAATGTGCCTAGCAGCAGACTTGAGTTGGGCCTTTACCACTGGTTCCTGATCCTGGGCTTTACGACTAAAATGTCCCTTTCAGAGGGCTTTAGACAAGACTTCTATATCCAGAAATTTTCTGGAGAGACCCAGCGTAAAGGCAGTATTTGGAATCTTGCCAGATTCAGCTGGCTTGGAATTGTGTGGGATGCAACTGTTGGGTCCAATTACTGCAGATTGATGATTCCCTGTGAAAGGGACTCAGCCAGGATAAGATAAATAGTAAATTGACTTTTCTTCTCATTTTTCCAAAATCTTTAATGGGAAAAATTATATATATATATATGCAAATATTTCCTGAATAAATAAAGAGATGAGGCCATAAATAAAAAAGATAGTACTTTTTTTTTTTTTTCTTTTTTCTTTTTTTTTTTCTTTTTTTTTCTCATCGGCAAAAAGATGTTTCCTCTCCTCTGATATTTTTTTGCATTTCCCAGCTTTTAACAATTTCAGGACAGAAAGAGAAGGGAATCCTAAAGTGATGTTAGAGATGATCAATTCAGACTTCTCACCATTTGCCTGTCATCCATCTGTCCTGGTCCCCAGAGAGTGCTGTTTCTTATTGATAGAAATGGGTATGTCTCCTGCAAGCACTTCAATTAAGATAACATGTTTTCTTTTTATTTGCATTTTTCTCTTTAAGAAGTCAGCACTGTAAATTAATTTTTAACACATACTGAGAGTCAGTATTAAAGGAGGATTTTTTTAGTTGGTATGTTTGTGAAGTATATTTTTTAAAGTGGAAATATCCTTAAATAGATTTTAACCATTTTCTAAACTTTCAATTTGTTTTTTACTTATTCACTGATGTCTTTGAAGTAAAGTGGCCTGTGCTCCTTCAGCAATCTACAGTTAATGCCTTTGAGTCCTAAAGGAGAACTGTGCATTTTGCATTCGTTTACTTGGAAAAACTGAGAGGTTTCTACCCTTGTGAAAGATCTATTTATTCTCCTAGACAGCTCAAAAGCTCTGCTAAACTGTATCTTCTGTTTAAATGCTTAGAACCCTGAAGTTGATGTCTCTGCTCAAAAGAACAGTATCTCTGCGTTTTCTATAGTTCTTTCCTGACTGTAGGACATTTTACTAGCTAGTGAGTTGTCTCTGATAAACATGGTCATAAGTAATAGTATTTTGTATTTTTAATTGGTAGGTGTTGGCAAACAGATTTCGTTATCTGTTCTTAACTTCTTGGCTATTATCAAGCTAGCTTGGATTCGGATGCCTTACTGCCTTGCAGAGTGACTTGGTTTTATTGACTTTGTAGAGAAAAAAACTATGCTGTAAAATCTATGTTGAAAAAGCAGTCAGAAGAAAAAAAGAGAAGATGCTCAGTTTTTTAAGCAAGCACATGTTTTGGGTTTTTAACAGTGTGATTCTGTCAAACTTGGAGCAGGATACCTCTCAGCGTATTTAGTACAACTCCACATATATCACTTAGGCAGGCAATGTGTGAATTCCTATTCATAACTGAAGTGTCTGTCATTAGACACTAATTTGTATTATAACATCAATAGTAGATCACATTGGTTCCTGGGCTCCTATTGTATTTTCAAGGCTTGTTTTTGTCTTTGTTTTTGAGTAGTATGGATGACACATCCATTTAGGAAAAAGGAATTTTATTAATACTCCTTCAACAGGAAAGAGGTTTTGGCACCTACATCAATGCCGATAGTAGAGAGCATCTGCACTGTTTGCTGTGATCATGGAGAGAGAGAGTTGACTTCATTTCTACAGCAGTTATGTCTATAATTTCCCTCGATTGCAGTCTACTTTCATTTAATTTGTGCTCAAGGGCCCTTCACATAGAGTGATTTCTGCTGGGTGAAAGATCTTGCTACAGCTGAGAGGTCACAATATAATACACTCTATTGATTGTAATGAATACTTGGTACTTGCTGTATGCAGGATGCATGGAGGAATCCATTTGTAATCCAGAAATAAAAGTAAAATATAGATTGATTGTATCTACAGCTTGCAATTGAATTCATGGAGGCTTGGTTTCAGTTTTGAGTGGTCTGTCACCAGCTTAACTATACAAACTCTTTGGTTTTTAAGTTTACCTTTGTATAACAGCCATTTTATGATCTTATCATTGGTAGATGTAGCTGCAGAGGAAATGATTGTGTGACATTAATCCTTTCCCAAATTTCAGAAAATAAATGATTTAATGCAATTTGAGAAACAGGTTTATAGTTTTCATAAAAGAAAAAAATATTTGCTAATTCTAACATGAACACAATCTTTCCTAGCAGCCAATGAATAAAAATAAATCATTTCTATTTGGGAAAGAAATCAGAGTCTACAAGCCCCTTCCCAAAAGACAGAGGAGGATGAGGACAAGGCTATTAATTCCTCTCCTTTTTTCTTTGTTCCCAGGACTTATCAGACCATCTGTGTTCTTCCTGTTTGCACAGGTCGCAAGTGCTCAAATTGTTCCCAGGTAAAAAAAATCACAGCTCCTGCTTTAAATTCCCTTCTCTATGCATTTGAGAAGGAAGGAAAAAATGCATTTTTATGAGTGTTAGGAAGGGCTGCAGGTGGTCAAAAGCATTCTTAGTGATGAAGTGTTCCTTATGTTGAGCAATTCAACTGGAGACAACACTTCCAGTTTTGTTTGTAGGTCCTGGCAGCACTTGGTGAAGTAGAAACAGCTGTGCTGTGAGATTTAGAGAACAGGCACTTATGTATATAAGATTACTGGCCATAGTATTGTATCATGCTGCTTGACATGACTGGTGTGACCATCTCAGAAACAGGGTGTTTTTCCCCCTGTTTGAATTCAGTCTCCCTACATAAAACCCATTTGTGTATTCAGGAGTTAATATGCTAAAGAAAACACAATTGTATATAGTTTTAAAATAAAATCCAATGAAGTCCTACTTAGAAAGGGAAGGACTGTGATAAAACCTCAAAACCCATATCCAGCCAACCTGGGACAAATCTATAATGATGTAAATTATGCCAAATTGTTGACTTCAGAGTCATGGTACATCTGCACGCTATGCTGGAATTTGTCTCAGAGGATTTACCATACCAAATTAGGCCTGATACCAATCTGCTCTACGAACTTGTCTCTGAATGTGGCCAGCACCAGATGCTTCAGAGGAAAGGTGGAGGAAACCACCTGCTTCATATAGAAATGGAGCTAATGTGTTCTTTGCATTAGGTGCCCTTCTGAGTAGGGGTTAGATACAGATCTAAGTCCAAAAGCAGAAAATGTATTATTATTATTATCATAAATACAAATGTATGGCAACTAGATATTTTTTGCTGGTTTTATACATGCAAGTTTGATTATAGTTTTGAACAAAACTCTTTTATTTAAAGTTGTTTCAGTATCAGTAACTTTTTCATTTCTGGCAGGAAGATAAACCTGTATCTCCAGAGAAACCAAATTTGTGACATCAATCCCCCAATAGTCAGCAGTAAGGAGAGGAAGTGACAAATTTTGGAACTCTTTTTAATGGGATTTCATATGTAGGAAAAAGGTTTGCATTTATTAATTTAATGTTTCACAATAGCTGTAAATACATAATGCTACAATACATAATGAAACCCTTTCTAGAGTTTCTGAACCTTCTGCAGCAGTCCTGCTTATTTTCATGCTCATCAGAATTAATATGAATTCAGTTAGACTATGGAGTTTCAAAGTGCATTTCCTGTGATTATAGTTTAGGTCAGGATATAGATGGAACTCAGGTATCCTTCAAATATTATGCAATAATTAGAAGTGTATGAAGAAATTTGGGTATATATTGTCTATGTGAGTGATTCTTAATTACAGAAATGACGTTGTGTTTCCTTCCAGTTTAGCTGCTTACTTGAGCAGGAGTTGTCAAGAGTAGGAGTAGGGCTTTAAGTGTGCTGGTGTGGGCTGCCTGATCTCAAGGTCAGGTTGTCCCAGAGGAACAGTTGTGCTGCAGCCTCTTTGGACTGAGATGAATGAATGCTATGAGGTGGGGAGCGCTTTCCAGATTGTTTGAAGTTTGTAGCTGAAGGACAGTTGTGGGCTTTTGCTCTTGCAGTGTTTTAATAAGTTGCTGTGTAAATGTTCTTGGCTAAATTAGTTTGGCTATTTCTGTCAGTTATAATTCTTTTTTTCAATACAACTGTCTAGCTGTGCTTTACCTAACAAAGTTACATCCCTAAAAACTACAAGCAGCACACAGAATGTCAAGCTGTGGTCTTCCAACATCAAACTATTTACACAAGTAACATCAGCTCAGTAGCCCAAGACACCTAATATTTTTCTTTTACAGTGAGGAAAAAGAAAATGCATCTTAGAATTTTAATGAGTAAAAATAACCATCACATGAGGTGTACAGTATTTAAATTAAAAAAAAAAAAGAAAAGAAGGAAAAATAAGCCAGAGAATATCAGGTAGAAAGGCAGTGCTGAGACTGATTCTCTTTCTCTCTTTCCCTGTGCACTGAGAACAAACTGACAACAGCAAAAAAGTCCATTGCAGTTTCTCTTATGTCACCAAAGGCAGGCTGGCTGCTAGGCCTGCCTGGATTTCATGGTTGATGTGACCTTTGCAGTGACAGCGCGTTGCCACAAGTGCGAAGGAATCATAGCTCATCAAACTCAAGAGATGGTGCTGTCTCAGGATTTTCAACCTGATCTGATACCATTGGAAAGACTTGTATTGGCTCTGGTGGCTTTAGTCTAGGTTATAACAACATGAGGAATTTTCTTCTCTTGTATCTTAATGATTTTTAGAGAGAATTAGCAGTACTAACTCAGGAGGACCTAACTCCCCTGTCTGTCACATGTACATTGGAACTCAAAAATTGGTGTGTATGCCAGTCTTCAATGATTACAGAAAAGAAAAAAAAAGTCTCACTAATACCTAGTTCTAACTTGGTTTAATTCTTAAAGATTCCTAAGGTGGTTAAACTGGAAGATAAACACCAAAAGTCCTCTGAAACTTCATGGACAGATAATATTTAAATTTGGCTTAAAAAAAAAAGGACAAAATCATTGTACTGAGGCTTTCCCCCCCTTAATGTTTATGCTGCCATTTCTTTAGTTGCTTTTTGACTGTTGGATATATTTATAACCAACTTATATAAAACTAAGAACAGAAAATCTGTTCCTCCATTTAAGAGGCTTTTTTAATGCTTCTTTTTTTTAAGACTGGGAAAGTGAAGTCTGGTTTTTAGTTATTATATTGGAATGTATGTTTTGGGTCAAACTTAATGATGGTCTTGTGGTCACGCAGGAATCCCATCCTACCCTACATCTAGTATGATTTTTTTAAACTCACGGCTCCTGTTGTTTTTGATTCCGATAATTAGAAAACCCTTTCCTATGGATGTCAGAAAATGCCTCCTGTTTTCCTCTCATATCTCCTCTTATAACTGTCTATTTTAAAGCAATATCCCCTAAGAACTCTGACAATATACTCTGGCTACAGAGGTAATGGACTTATGTACAGAAAAATGAATGCTTGTGGCTCTCAGTGTATGGTCAGAAAATGTTCTTGTGTGTGTTCTTGTCCCATAGATTATAAGCAAGGATGCAAATGGTAGGCAAAGATGAGACAGTGTAGAGGCATGATGTTACTGAAGTATAATGAATAATGACTTATTGGAGATTTGTCACAATTACGTTCTTCAGTGTAATAGTCCTCTAGAATTGGAGGAAGTTAAGATGAGCTGTTACATGTTGGTGAAAATTGAAAGTTTTATTTCTTTCACATTCATATTGTAGTTTTCATGGAAAACCCAGTCCAAGTACAATAGGCCTGAATTACCTATGAAATCGTGGTCATTCATCACAGAACAGAATAATCTTACTCAGATTCTGCTAGAATAGAAAATTGGTCCTTGAACAGGATGAAGGCCTACACTACATAAGTCTTTGAAGAAAGAGACCTCTTCCAACTCAGAACTAATGAAAATCATAGTTGAGCTTTATTTGTGGGCTAGTTGATCTTCCATTGCTGTGATCTGTGGTCTGTTCACACAAACACTTAAGGATAGCAGACCTGCCAGGCAGCAGGTGGCCTGGTGTAAGATGATTGAGTCCCAATAAAAAGTCTAATCTTTTCATACCTGCAATATCTGATGCATTAACCTACACATAATGAGACATATCTTTCTTATCTCATACAATAGAGCTGAAACCCAGACAATAAATAACAGCTTCAAACCTCCCCATCCCTCTTTTACAAAGTAAGCTTCATTTTTACACAGAAATGAGGAAAGTCATTTGCTGCTGGCTTGGGTACAATGCTCTTGTTATCACACTAGAGTCATAGCTGCAACAGCAGAGTGTAGCAGAAATGCATGGAAATATTATTAACTTCTAAATTAAGCACAGTATTTGTGAGTTGCAGTTGGGAGCAGAGGATTTTTAATTAGAAATCTTGACAAGGCTTAAATGAATTGTTTTTGTCCCAGTAAGAAGTGTGGCCTTGATAAATTTCTGCTACTGAAAAGCAAGTTAATTTCCCCTGTTCAATCCTTCCGTTAGTGGCTGTTATACATCATAGGAACTAATTTATGGGGGGAAGCACTGAGCAGGAATTGATGATTATTTTAAGAACAGATCAGCACAAAACTACTCACATGAGTAAAGCAGGCTGGGATTTGGTTCCCCATTCATGCTCCACAAATGCTATTACCAGGTGCTTCAGCAGCTGGAATCCCTTCCCTCCATCTTCGTGGCATATAAGAATGTAGTGTAACCCAAGGGTTTGCACTTCATTCTAATACTTGCTGGCTCATGAGAGTGCTGGCATCAGTTTTATGCTCTATCACATTAAATACAAAGAAATAGTACTGTTTTACCAGTTTTAAACAGGTTAGCTTGCAGTAGGAGGCAGATGCCATTAGAAAGTTGTGCCACAACTGCTTATCACCACTCTTTGTAGTGTGAGATGCTATCACTCATTCAGGGCTGCCAGCAATGCCTAACCCTCTTCTATCAAAATGAATCCTGTCAATCTACCTTTGCAATGTAAACTGTTTATGTTCAGGTGGCTATTGTGGCCAAGGCAGGTTAGGGAATGCACAAACTAGTAGATGCAGGGTATCTCCACAAGCAAGGCACAGTCTGATTGTTTCTTTCTTTCTGTTGGATTCTGTTATCATGACCACATTACTATCCTTTCCTAATAAAAGCTGATGCTTTTCAAACCAGTTTTCCCATCTCAGAAAAAATGAATCCTGGTGGAAGCCTATGAGGCATCCACTTTTTTTCCCCTGTCTTCTGGGCTGATACCTGTTAAAGCCCCACATGGCTGCATGATCAGAAGCGACTGTTCAGTGATCTTTGTTAGAAATATCACAGTAACAGACCGTGGAAATGTTCCTCCAATGTGTTTGCTTGTGACTGGCACTGCCATAGGAAAGGTAGAGAAATCAGAAATTCTGCTGTTTCTCAGAGGAAGACCTGCCCTATTCATGACACTCTCTCCAAACTATGGAGAAGTGCTGGGGGAAAGCACAAAACATCTATCTGGAGAATAGACCATTTCCATAAAGGATGGAGTTTTTATTTTCAAATGCTGTGTACATTGAAGGCTTTGTCAACAGTCCCAGGGCAGGTGTAATTCTGATGGCTGGCTCCAAAAGGCCAGCTCAGGCTGCTACATTTGTGCAGACGTTGCGGATCCAGCCTCTGCAAAAATCTGTGGTCTTCTGAACACACAAAATTACCAGAGCAGGCAATGAGTTCAAGAGCAGCATTTGGCCTCATGCTGTCAGCTTCAGTAATTATGCAATTCAATTAAATTCAAGTGAGAAAGTCACCTAAGCAATTTTGAAAAATCATACCTTTCATGAAGGGGGAAGAAACAAATGTATTTTTATATATTTATAAATATATAGTGTACGTACAGACTGTAGTATATGTTGAAAGTTTTGATACTAACAATAATTCCATTTTCCCAAACTGTTATTAGACTGTGCTCATCCCTGTGGCACATGACAGCCTTCCATTAGTGCATTATGCCATATTTCTCACACGCCTCTTACATACTTACTGTCAGATTCTTCTTCTCAGAGACAAATCTTGTCCAGTTAGGTCTCTTATTTTGATGGACCTAAGGGATTTTATTTATTTGTTTTCTTTTTCAGTTTACATGCTCCTATGCAAATATGCAGATAAAGCAGGATCAAAGGATTTTGCCTTGCACTTAAAACAGAAGGTACAAAGGTCTGCCAAAGACTCATTAATCCACAACTGATCCTGAGGTTTCCAACTTATCCTCTGTTGCTTTGTCATATGAAGCCTTACACGGGGCACTGGGAGTGCAGAAGGAGTATGCCCTGGATGCCAGCCAAATGAAAGAAGACAGCTGAGAGGTAAGTGCTAATGCTGCTGAGGGCCATGGGATCTGAAAATAAAGGAAAATAATTGCTGCTGATATGAATTTTCCAGCATACATGTGAGAATTATGAGGATAGAGCCAAATAGGTTCAGAAAGGGTTTTCACTAACACCTGGCTGAAACTCAGCCTCTGTCAGGCACAGAGGGTCTGTCTTTGTTTAGATCAACCATACAAGTGCTTTAATGCAGCATTTACTGCCAGGTCTCCTCCACAATCCTGTTGAGTTTGGGACTCTCTCCCTCTCTCTGTGTTATTTTTTAGCTCCTTCATAGCAAAATTATTCTGACTTTTCATCTCTAACTCATCAGAATTCTGATGCTGGTTTTCAGCATCAGCATCAGTGTTTTCCATAATGCCCAACCCAGCGTAAGATGAGGACCTACACAATTATCAGAAGACCTCCTCTCCTGTGCTGTTTTAAAAGTAACATCTCTTCTTGACATTACCTAAGATGTGTCCGAGGCAAATACCCTGTCCTACCTTTATTTATGTGTACTTCACATAAATACTTCAGCATTTTGTGCTGCAGTGACAGCTTTTAAAGGCAAATTATTTATTCTCTCAGGAGTCTGAGAAATCTGGGGTCTCTGCATTGTGGTAGGCAGTTACACAGTACATGACTGCTGCGATGTTGAGTAGGATAATCAGCTTTCAGGAGTGTGTGACCACCAGTGCAGAGCATGGAACTGCATTCCAGCTTTTAAAAAGAGTGAGTTAGTAGCTGGTCAGCTTGACTCTGGTGCTCTACAGGGCAGGTAGGTAATCTGACAAACTCAACACGGTGTGACACACCAAAGGGCAGCACAGCAGTGGGGAAGATTGATGAAGCTTAACATCTGACACATACAGATACAACCATGTGAACTCTTCCTTCCCCCGCTTCAACTCATCATGATGCCCTTTTGGAAAGATTTCTCCAGTTGGCAGAAGCTTGCTAGTTCATTTGGGAGAACTCCATCGTGAAGCTGCAGGGATTTAGAACTGAAAACACCACAACAACTCACATGTTCACTCTTTTCCCTCCCAGCTGATGTTTCTAGCCCTTAGCCAGAATGACTGGGTAGACAGCTGAGTTCTGCTGGTTTGATCCAGTTTCCTGATCTTAAAAGCCAACTAGTTTGAGTTTAAAGCCTTTGTCACATATATGGTAAAAGGGAAGTTTGGGTTATATACAGAAAATGGAGATTTTGTGCTAAAAATTGATTTAATTGTGATACAAAGACAAATTATTTCTTCCACTTTGTACAGCCTGAAAGTGTTACACAAAAGACCATCTTTTACCACTGTGATCTCTGTTGTGGAAGAAGGAGCTTTGGCTGTAAGGGAGCGAGAGCCCCTGGGCACTTTCATTACACAGGTTCTGGACCAGGCTTCTAAACAGAGGAAAACTTCAAGATTTTATCAGCAGCATTTTTCCTGGCATGTTTTGTCAGCTGTGACTTATTTCTATTGCTGCTCTCAGCTGGTGAGAACTGATTTATAAAGAAGTATAGCTAGATTTAGGTAGTACTAGGCTCAAACAAGTATACGCTGACTTTCATAAAGTTTGTGATATGAGCCTGGTGCTACACTAGCTTGGTAAATGGAGATTTGGTTCCTGTCTAATTCACATTTTCCCAGTAATTTTACTTTACTCAGTCTTGCTTATCCTTAGTAAGTCAATTTCTTATATGCACATATATAACATGTAAATGCTATCTGTCTGTGTCAGACATGAAACACTTGCCTTCCCCCAGAACTGTTATAATGCCCTCAATGTAACATCTGATGATCTTGAAATATCCTAACCATATAATTTCACGCAATTTAGTCAAGACAACATAGTTTATTTTTGAATATAATTTATTCTCAAGCAGTCAGTTATTAAAATCTACTGAAGAATGCATTTAGATCTGTTTTAGCACTTATTTCTCTGCCACATTCCACAAAAGATTTAAAACATTCAAGTATCTCATTTCAACTCCATTATACTTGTGCTGCTTGCTTGACAGAAAATGCACTTTTCATAAACACGTTTTTCTTGTATCAACACTTAGAATTGACTGGGAATCAACAGAACAGAATTGGCTGCCAAGGTCTCATGTGAGCCACAACTCCTGAGAGCTTGTGCTTTGAATGTGTATCAGCTCTCCTTCAGAATCAGTTGGGTCACTACAGTCCCCAAAGTAGTAACACAGGGCCGTATACTTTTCCTTTACCGCTTCTTAGTGTGTAGCAATACCTATGAAATGACATCTCCTGAGGGATGTAGTGGTCAGAGAATATGTGTCCAATTAGGCTCCCAGGCACTCACCAGCTGCAGCTGGTGCTGCAGTGTTTCCCTTGCTATGAGGGAGAAGAAACATGGTCTGCTGGCAGCTGCAGCCTAAAGGATGTCCTTGGGTCATCCCCCAGAATGTTTCTATTATTGTCAGCTTAGTTGTTACCCTCATAGGGTCTTTTTGGTATCTGGGATCAGGATATCCCTTTCTCATGCTTGGACCAGATGATCTGAGATGAACATTTCCAAGCTTGATAATTCAATGATTCTAATTGATTGAAATGGGCTCTCTTTGTGTTTCTGGAAATATGGGCAGTCTGTGTTCCTACAAAAATATGAGGCTTGAGCAGTTAACAGGAGAGCTGAAAAAAAAAAAAAAAGATTCTTAGGTTTGGGGTTTTTTAAATTTTTCTTTTTTTATTTTCTTGAACTCTGAATAGATAGGGAAAAAATGGAAAAGGAAAAAGGAGTTCTACTCCACTGACTTGAAACATATATGGGCATGATTTTCATGAGCTTACTAATGTGACTGTCAGGTCTTACACAAAAATCATCATTTCCATTCTCCATTTAAGAACTTTATATTCTTTATAAACTTACTTGAATCCTGTAAAGAGAGCTGACAGTTCCTAAAGAGAAAAAAAGACCAGATTTTTATTATGTCACTTCTAGAAATGCTAATGGCAGAATGTGAAGGACAGCATAATTATAGTGTTGCTGCAGTGATTCTTCAGTAAAGGTTTTCTCAGTATTTTAATTACAAACTACATATTTCAGCAGTTTAACTTTCTAAATTCTCAGTCAAACACCCTTTGGGTTTGATTCACACTTTGTGATGCTTGTTGGTGTAAAAAAGGCCTCGTCTACTCAAAGGCAAAGCCCCATGCAATTGGGAGCAGCCACATCTATGGAGGACAGCTGGGCTGAAGAGAAGGGGCAAGGAAAGAACTGTCCTTTTCCGCATGAGAACTAAACTCTTCTTGAGAAGTAGGTGCATTGAAGTAAACAGGAGTGATAAAACCCTTGGAAGAGAACCCAGAGAGCGAGTTAGGCATATATCAAGCAAATTTGACAGGCCAAGCTGAAAATCTGCAGAATATGTAAATGAAATCAGATGAGGTCAAAGAACAGCAGGAGTGAGAGATTTCTGCAACTCTCTAGACAGCATTACAGGGACTTGCTACCTCAGCATATCTGAACTTAGGGAAGGAAACTTAACACAGACAAGGAACAAAACCGTCAAAATAATGTCTTCTGATATGCTTGTCCAGCAGGGAGAATTCTCCATATTCTAGAAAACTATTTTTTTAGTTGCTGAATCCATTTGCAAAGCTTTGGTCACAGAAATTTACTTTTCAGGCAATGTGTACTGAGATTCCTTTGGGATTTATATGCAATATTTTCAGACTCATGCCTATGAATTTATGAATAAGAGCTGACTTACTATGTGACCAAACACTTTCCCGAAACAGGGCCAAGAGAAGGGACAGATAGTTCTGTTAAAGCTCTTTAAGAATGAAATCTAAAAGCAGATAATATCATTTGAGCAACACTGCAAACTTCTCAAAATTGGAAAGCACAAATCCAATGATTAGCAAGATTCCTTTGTTCAGAGAACAGCAATTTGAGAAGCCTGTTCTGCTAAGCCTCAAAGACCTCATTAGGAGCTTGTAATCCTTAGTTTGTTTATGTACTGTTATGAGGGTACACGGATAGTTTTGTTTCAAGAGCTGCTTGTCCTTGCTTCATACTCTTGGGGAAGAGTATGAAGGTCAGAGTTTTAACGTTTATGATAAGACAGTGTGTTGTGATTGATTTCAGTAATGATGACATGGGAGCTGGGGAGGGGGATTGAGAGAGGGAGCAGACACATGCAGTTCTGGAATAGCTTGCAACAGTTTCTAAAGAAGAATGGGTAATACCTTGATTTCCTCTTGTTACTGTCTGTCACCAAGCCCTCCCTTGTTCACTCATTTTTCTACTTCAAGCAAAGGATTTTTGAAAGTGGGAGGTCTCAGAACAGTTCAAATATTTAATTTCCTGTAAAGATATTATTTTTGATCTTTGACAAGGTAGGTGCAGCTGACTTCATTCTGAGAAACCACAAAATTCATGGGAAAGCAGAATATATATCAGCTTTAGTAACATTCATTTTCTCAGGACTGTGCTACAGCTGGTTTTCTCCCCTTTCATTCTCCTGCTGTGAGATGCAGCGCTCTACTGTAGAAATGGGAGTGCATTTATGTGCCTGTGTGTGGGGAAATAGCCAGCATTCAAAAAATCTTAACAAAGATTTATGAAGCAAATTATGTTGTTTGTTAAATTCCCAGATGGAAAATCAGAAACTCTGACATGGTAAGTAGAGAGGGCATCAGCAAAAAGCTGTGATTCAGGCAAATAGAAAGCCTCATGATTTAATTCGAGATGATTTAGTGTTCTCTTTCACTAATAACAAAAAAGGTGTTTTGCATTGCATGTGTCCCACCTGCTGACGCCCTTCCTGAAGTGGAGTCCTGCGTTCTCCATTTTTGTTTATTTGCTACTGGTATAGGAAGTAGGTGGCTTAGGGAGGGGCAACACCTACCTAGTGAATCTATAATAATACTGATAATAGAAGGAATATGCTGCCACAAGTTGTTGCAATGCAGTTGATTTCAGTCTAGGAATTAGTAGGCTTGAGGAGAAAAACCGGTGGGCTGGAACTTGTCAAAAGAGAGAGTCACAGGCTACCAGAAGTCTGTAGTACTGGGCTCAAAAGTGTTAGATGCCTTCCTCCTCTTCTCTCCTTTCCTCTCTTCCCCAGACCTTTAGGTCCTCCCAGGCTCACAAGGGTGGCAGCACTGATGCTCATCCCGGGTGAGGAAAGGAGACCATCCACCTCCAGCTGTTTGCGGATCTGCCACTACTACCCCAGGCATACATGGGCAGGAAACAGGGGCAGAAACACAGTTAGCACTGAATAGGGACACCATGGCAGTACCAGCAGCTATTAATTTTTCTAATTATGTGGTGCTGCATATTTTTAATGTGATACTGCTGTGTCAGCAAGTGCTGCTTGTCACTAAGGTCTTTGTGCTGTGACTCACTGTTGCCTCATGAAGCACAGGGGAGCTGAAAGGCAGTGTTATCTGAAAATTTCTCATTTCCAACATTTTGTTTTCAGTAACATTGTCAATGTTTCTGAAAATCAAATTATTCTTCAGTTAAAAGGTTTTCCTTTTAAATGCTGCATATTCTGTTTCAAGTAAAAATGGTATTCACCAGCATGCAGGCCTTTAACCAAGATGATTCTGGAAATGCTGACCTACCACTTCTGCATCCTAATAAGAAATAGAAAAGTTTTCTTAGCAGGAATTCCAGCTGTTATGGGGAATGATGCTGCTGAAGGACTGCCTAGAAATTTGGAGCATTTCTATTCCAGTGGTGCAATGGCAAGTAAATCAACAGGTTTCATCAATCTGTATTTGTTAGTCTAGCCCAGCAGTGACAGGTGGGTAAACTGCATTTCTCATTGACCTGTCTGTTCATGTTCTGCTCTCTCCTATAGACAATGGTGTCGCAGCTCAAGTAAACAGAAAATTTAAAAATTGAAAAGCCAAAAAGTCACTGCTATCGCAGGTGGGAGGCATTCCTAGTTCAGACAGTTACAGACAGTGGCTTTTTTTTGGCTGTTTCTCTGTGAATTGAAACCAGGGTGCTTAACACATATGGAGTTACCCACAAATTTACAGTACGTGGGCAGCAAATGACAACCTGCTGCTGTATTTTATTGCTGCTGTATTTTATTAGTGCTGTGTACTCTGTGTTTTCTCCACGGCATCTACTTTTACCTAATTGTAGCTATTAAATTACAATACCATCAGATAACAAGACCTTTTTAGAAGGCTGAATGGAATGGCAGTTTGGCATAACACAGATGACTCTCTTAAAGTTGTTTCTTTTTTTATTCTTCCTTCTCTGGGAAATGTCCATCATGAGTAGAAAAGTTCCAAATACTTTTCATTTGATGAATCCATAAGTATTGCCCACTTGTTTCACCCTGCTGTGCTTCAAAGTGAGAGTAACTGAAATTCTGTAACAAAACAGTTTTATCAGAATTTAAAGAGAAAAAAGTGGAATATTTTAAAGCTTGTAAAGTATACAGCGTGAGGATGTTCTCTGAACTACCTTTGTATACTCTGATAAAGTTTCTTTGTTCAGAGCTGCTGTGGTATGAGGACACTAATGGAGCAGATTCTCTGTTATGACTTAAGAGGAAAAGAGCCTGAGAATTCTTCTCTTCCTGTGATGCAGGTGAAAGTGTTACAATACAAGCTGCGGTAAAGGACAAGGCTAGAGATAAATGCAGTATTTAAGAGAGAAGGCAAAGCATTATAAAAACATCCTGAACCACCTAGTGATGTATTTGTTCAGCAGAGCTTTTAAAAAGTGCACTAATGGCCCATTTTATCTATCACCCCAAGTCAATGAAAAACGCCCATTGACTTAAATAGGCATTGGTTCAAATGCTGAGCTTTTACAAATAATTATGCTCAGTATACTGTAGTTACCAGTATTTCTCTTCAGGCTGAATGCTGCTCCCTCCATTGTGTGGTCTGACTTCAAAAAATAAACAAGCATTCCCCTTTTCCTACTTACATGAATTGAAGCCATGGTGCTCCCACCACTACTCCCAAACCAGCTGGCAGATTTTGAAGAAGTTTTTTTTAGATTGAAGCAGTAGTCTGGACACAGAAAACACTGCTGGGTGGGAAAACCACGTGTGAAATATGTCTTTGTTGCATATCATCTTACTGGAGCACAGTTGGTGGCTTTGGAAACCATTGGATTTCTGAAGGTGTGTTATCCCTTCTTGCCCTCAGGCTGTTGTGTTATTTATCCCCAAAAGTGCCCTAATCCACACTTCCCAAGGAACCTCTTTTAAGTACAATGGCAAAAAGTGTCCAGTATTCAGTCCAGTGCACTGCCCCCTAACCTATTTTTTTTTTTTTCTCTACTGTTTGAACCATTACTTTATTTTTTTTCCTTAGTGGTAGGGCCATTGTTAGTTTTCTTTGCTACTCTTGTCCACTTTGATCTGCACTGAAACCCTCAGCAATATATTTTATCACCAGAAACCTGTCCAAAGATCTGTAATAGCCAATGAAGAATGAGTAAGATGGTAGCTGGGAACATAACTGTGTTCCCTCTAACCTGCTGTGCTACTACTGCTGCTAGCCCTAGCAATAATAGTAATAGCAATATAAAAATCCTAGTTCAACATCTTGGCATCCTCTTGTCTCAGATAAAGGCATGATATTAAAGAGCATAAGCTGGTTCTGGAGGGCATGAACGAAGCCACTGGTATGTATCCTACAGCTAAGCATCCACTTCTTAGGTTAGTAGATGTCACGGAGACACACAAAGCAATCACACGCAGACGAGATTTTTGCAGAGGTTCTCCTGATCCAGCTCCTAGCTGAAAGAGCGGAGAGAAGAGACCCCTTTGTTTATTTTTTTACTTTTTATACATTTGTGGGTCTAGCAGAAGATTGGCTTTTTGGGGTTTCCACCCCTCAGCCTCAGTGACCAGACCAATTGTCAGTTACAATTGTTTTCAAGTTAGAAATATGCAAACAAAGGACAGAGAATGAAAAACAAAGGATTTGTTTATATTACTTCTGTGGCAAAAGTAGAAAACTGCTCTAATATTCTACAGTAACTAAAAGATCTGACTCCGTTTATGAAAATCAAAAGGCTAATAAAGAAACTCAGAAAAACCAGGGTAACAAGTAGACATGCCACCTTACCTTGTGTAGACAATGAAAAGTTCACACTGAAGACTCAGTAAGACAGGAATAGCTTACTGAGGTAAAAAAGGAACTGTCTAGGCTTTCAGTGCTAGGACATTTGTGTGTTATCTGTGATGATCTCCTAGCAGAGTATTAGTACCTGCACTGTACTGCCTTTTGGGAACCTGAGTATTTTATAAGTATTTATGTTTATATCAGCCCAGGATTGATAAGGACAGAAATTGAACTACTTATCCACCTTCTCTGTTTTGAATTTATCTCTTTCTTAGGAATATAATCCTTCTCTCATAAATAATCCAGAGCTGCAAACTAATAAGTGAATGAATTATAGAGTCATGGATTCGCAGAATAAGTTGGGTTGTAAGGGATGTCTGGAGCTTACCTAATCCAACACAAAAGGTATCTGGTTCAGAGCTGCTTTTTCTGTCTCTTGGTAAGAAGTAGAGCCTGATGGGTCACTAGGAATGTCTTTTTGGATTCTCTGTATACTTACTTCAAACTCAGGAGGAAAGGGTTTATAATTTAGAAAAACTAGTTTAGAGCATCCTAAGAAAATCAAAAGATTATTGACTGGGCAAAATATTGGGGAAAGTTTCACTGTGCTTGCAAGGAGGGAAATATTACGTGAATATCTTTTTTGCTGTTATTTTCAAGATGGAAAACCTAATGCACAAGGGGTTATTTATACTGACAGACTGGTACTCAAACAAAAAAGCTGATCAGAGATCCCCAGCTTGGAGATGAGTTACTGCAAATAAGCAAAGAACTAAAAAGCATCTATGTGAATTATATAAATACAGAAAAATCTTTGTGAAGTGCTCTACAAAGGTATGTGAGAAAAGAAACTATTGCAGTGTGTGATGAATAGACTAAAATAGGTTTGTTTTTTTTTTTTTTTTTTTAACCAATTTGAACCCAAGGAACTCAGAGGTCTTTGTTCTCAAATTAAAGATTAAAAAACCTTGGCCATCTCTCAAGAGCTGATGTGGAATATGATGGTCATTTGCTGGCAACCTCACACAGGATCATGGGATGAGGTGGTGAATATCATCATGAAGTGCAAACAAATGTCATGTTAGGATAGGCAGGATATTATTGTGTGATATATATTAGACCAGCACATCTGGTTTACTTCAGGTGGTATCATGACAGGTACTTGGCAAACATCCAGAGCTCCTGCTTGCTGTGTCACATGTGCTAGTGGCTTTGTAGCCACCCTTAGTGCTCTGTCTGTACTGCTCTCTTCCTGTGTCAGGTGGAGGTAGGCTTCTTGCACAGCTCCCTGAAGCACAAAGATGGTACTTAAAAATCCTTGCAATCAAAATAAAATAGTGTTTTTTACTTTTACCACCAAATACTGCTTTGCAAGGCTCTGATACTTGGCTCCCCTGAGCCATCGGAACTCTGTTGAGCCTGACATGGGCGGCCAAGAGTGGCAGGCAGCTCTTTGGAGCCTCTTGAAATGACGTGAAGTTGCCTTGACTGTTGGCAGTTTGGAAAAGAGCAGCCTGCCCTTCAAAATGCTGCATTCTGCAATGAGAGTTTGAAATAATTTTCTTTCTCCTCTAGACCCTCCTGCCTTTCAGGCAGATATGTGTTGAGTTCCTAGGAGAAAGCACCATTTCTTAACCCACTTTAGAAGAGCTTGCTTTAATGTTCCTCTCTATGCTCTGTTGAGTGAAATTAAAGCAAAACACTGCTGTTACTTTACAAAAGAAGAAACAAATATGTTCTTATCTGAAGATAAGGAAAACTGGCATTAGCAGAGAAATTATGTACAGGTATGTTAGACAAAATTATTAACTTGTTTATATGTGGTTGTTACAAAGGAGATGTCTGCATCTGCCTTCCTGATTTTCTATGTTAAGAGAGGAATTGAAAAAATAACTGTGTAAGTCCAGTGGCAGATTTGGAGGGGGCCTTTGCCACCATCTATTGGTGAATGAGGGGAAGAGGCAGAGTGATCTGACCTTGCTGATGTTCCTTTCTGTCCCTGGTGCAAGATTTGCTTCATTTTGAGCTTCTGGGGTAACAAACCTGTGTTTTCTTCATCTTTCTGTGTGAGAGAGTGCAACACGACTGTAGTTATGATCCCTGAGTGAAGAACTGTCATAGACAAATCTTAACAGCTGGCCTGTTGTCCCACACACCTCTCAATGGAGCAGAAGGAAGTTTGTAAGTCACAAAGAAGAATGCTTTTCTAGTGTCAAGCCTCTTGTTAAATAATTTTGTCCTGGTTTCTGACAATGGAATAGGGCCTATTTTCTTTGCTGGTTTCAAGAAAAATCACACTGGTGCTTGAGTAGAGCCCCTTTGCTACTGACAGATCTTGGAAGTGTGCAAAGCTAGAGCAATTGCTGGCATTCCTGCACAGTCCACCAAGAAGGACACTTGTGAGAGGACATCACTTACAAATAAAATGTTTGCAGAATCAATCTATGCCCCTAAAAAGACAGGTGAGAAGAAAAGTGAAGAGGGCCAGTGTCAGCAGCCGAACCAAAAGTAAATCTGCAAAGTTGTCTCTAGATATGAAATCAGTCTATTTTATTGGATTCACCAATACTGCTTGCACATGCAAATCCCTCATGAATAAAGCTTTTGTAATGTAGGCTCCAAAATGAATTCAGGTAGTCAGTGACAGCAGTGGATGAGCACAGAGAGAGTTTAAAGATATTGCTTAGTTTTCAAATCAACAAATTGCTGTGGTTCTACTTAATCCATCAAAAAAAAAAAAAAAAAAAAAGGAAAAGAGAACAATTTGGCAGCCAGGCGGGAAGATAGAATGGTAAAGGACATAATGTTCCAGCTACTTTAAGATCCATTTACACTGTGAAACTGATGGCATTAGAGAGCAGTTGTTGAACATTTGGGGAACAGCTGTGTTATTGCTGAAGTGTAAAGACAAAAGTGTGTGTAGACCTGTCGGGGTGCTCAAGAAGAATAGTCTAGTGGTGGTGGGGAGAGGCTTCTCTTCATTGTTAAACCATGTTCTTACTCATTTTAACTACGAGTAAAGGAGCACTGGCAGAGTCAAATGACTTCATGAACACTATTTTCATGAAAATGGCAGTTATTATATATGATAACTTTGATAGCTGTATCAATCTTACTTAAATAAGATTAAATAACTTGGATCAAAAACGTGCCTTCAACGTTCATTGACAGATACTCTGGTCATTGTTAAAGTGTCTCTGTTACTTGAATGAGACACTTACTTTCCCTTATTTTTTCCTTTTCTCTCTGTAGGGCTGCTGTTTTGCTTGTGCTTCAGAATGGACCCACCACAGAGAAGTAAATTGAGAATAAAGAAATGTGTCTTATCTCAAGATGATATGAAAAAGACTTCTGAAGTTATCTTAAGGTAACTTTTGTTCTGGAAAAGATTTTGTTCACTGTTTCATTCACTTATCAGAGCCTCCCTGCCAATTCAAACCGGCATGATGTGTTTGAAATCTGTATGTATTTGTTATTTTTGGGTGAATAACTGAAGCAAACGGATGAATTGCTCTGCAGGAATTTTAGTGTTTCACATTGGCTTATCTACCTGCTTGCAACCACATACATGTACAGATGTTGGACAAAGATTTGTTGTAGCCAGGGAATAGTCAGTTATCTGTGACAGTGGAAAGATGTCAGCTTGGGTATGCTGGAGTGCAAGGGCTCTCAGAACTATTTTCAGAAATACAGAGTCAAACAACCTTTGCTTTTCCCACTGTCTCAGTGTGAGAAATATGACCGTCATCTCACTACTATTTTGTACCAGAAAAATTAATATTTCCCTCTTATTGGATTATTAGTAGTTACTGAAAATAAGTATTAAAGTCATGTCATTGACTGCATGCTGCTAAAGCATTGGAAGCATAACATTTATGCACAAATTACTTAGTAGTTGTTTCTTGTAATTAGGGTGTCTTCTGTGTTTTCTTGTTGGTAGCACAGTTGCTTGCACTACTTGTGTGCAGACACCTTGCACATTTTCTACTCTGCTATGTGAATAAATGTCCAATTTACATTAACAATGGTGTCCTTTCCTAATGCAAATGAGAACTCAAAATCTTCCGAGGAGCTGAAATTTAATTTGTGAAGATCAGAGCAGGTGTTCCATCTCTCTTTAGTCTACATTGAGACAGCCAAAATGCCACTACAACTTAATCTTGACTCATGTTTCTTGCATTTACAGCTATGCAGTCTAGGACAATTTACATCAGCCTTTTATTATTTGTGGTGATTTAATGTTTTTATGTTAGATTATGGCTTTAAATTCAATATGTTCTTACTGTGCTATAAATTCAAAACACAAACACAGTACTTGTTCCTGAAAACCGACAGATGAAAGAGAAACAAAATAAGGGAAAGAAAATACCTGCCAAACTGTGTGGGAAGAGAGAAACAAGCAGGGTAGATATTAAAAAACCACAAGAGAATAAAAAATGCATCTTTTTAAGATCACGTGGTTGTAGCACTAACAGAGATAAGGAATCTTAGTAAGGTTATTATGACTATATTCCTTCAAAATTTACCGTTCTTCACCCTCTTTGCAGTATTACACCTTTTTTCACTTGGAATGATGTGGTGAAGAGAGCTTTTAGTGCCCAAAAGACTTGTGGGACACAGAGGGCATGTTTGCTTTATGCTGGAAAGTCTGAGTCATTCATTTGCTGTTTCTCACATACTCTGTTTGTTCTCTTTCTGGAGAAGGCAAAGAGTTTAGCATTCCCTTGCTGCAGTGGCTCTCTGGTTTTACTATGCTGATATTTACCTGCCTTAGGTAAATATATTTGGTTTAGTTGGAGAAAACAGAATGAGGCATGGGATACTTGTCTCTTTCTATCAGCCCCTCTCACATGTTCCTATGGGAAGAACAAATTACTGCCTGAATAAATTACATATGTCCTACTACAACTTAGGTTATAGCAGCAAGAATTTAATTTGTATTATTGATATTACAGAAATATCTGGGTTTATTATGACAGAATTTGGGGATTTCTAGCTTTCCTACATTTACCTATGACATTTATATGGGCAAACACTGTGGTGTTTCATGGTTTACCACTCACAGAATCACAGAATGAGTTGTGTTGGAAAGGATCACAGTGGGGTCATCTGGCCCAACTTCCCTGCTCAATCAGGGCCGTCCCGGAGCATGTGGCACAGGATTGTGTCCAGATGGTTCTGGAGTATCTCCAGTGGGGGAGACTCCACAACCTTTCTGAGCAACATGTTTCAGTGCACAGTCATGAAGCCAGTAAGTTCTTGTGGTGTTCAGGGGGAACTTCCTGGGCATCACTTTCTGGCTGTTGCCTCGTCTTATTGCTGGGCACCACCAAGAGCCTGGCTCCATCCTCTTGGCAACCCACCTTTAGATACTTGTAGACAAAACTTCACCTTGCTTATAGATCAGCTTTACTCTGTTGATACATTGCCAGATACACTATTGACAAAATTTTAGAGTATAGTTCTATGGAGGCTTTAGTTTGTTTATGTTGTCTTGAAAAAAAAAAAAAAAAAAAAAAGGTTTTGTCAAAACACTTGAATATGGAACATTTAATTCAAATCAGTTATATTTTGGATTCAAAAATATTTCCCTGTTGGCTCATATTTTCCTTTCCTTACAACGTGCCAGTCTCATCCCTTGTGAGAGGTCTTTAATGATGGAAGAGAAAATGCAGCTAGGGGAGAATGAGAGCATTCAGCAACCAGTGTATGGCTTCCATGGGATATTGTAATAAAACAACCACATAAAGTAGTTAGATTTTCATATATAAACAAACAAACAAAAAAATGGAGACCTTTCCAGCTTTATGATATGTTTGCTTTGTTTTGCACATGTAGTAAATATTTTTTAAGATGGGAAATTGTTTAATGAAAATGCTGTGCAGCTGCTAAAATATAGATTAGCATCACAAAAGCTACATTTAGGAAATGGAAGAAATTTGAAATAAAAACCGAGAACATCTTATCAAAATGTTATTTCTAATTTTATTTGTTTTTATTTTTGTCTATTAGTAGCAACAACCCATAAAATTCCTTTTCCTTGCAAGGGTCTAAAGGCTCTTCCTGGTGTTTCTACAGTTGTTGTAGGTTTCTTAGGAACTCCAAAACAGTGTCATTTCTTCTTCAGTTTTTGGGATACCCTCTCATCGTCCACAGGACTGTAAATCAATGTGGACCTTCTTTGTATGCTATCACCTCTGTGAAAAATCATGTTTATTTCTGGATCTATGAGGGACATGTAATTATTGAGGCAATATAAAGACTATAAGAAGCTTTAAGTTTTTCAGTAGTCCAGTCATTCTTGAAAAGCTGTGTGATCTGAGACATCCAATTGGCAAAGATGCTTGGGGAAATCATAGCAGGAAATGAAATAAAAATAATGTTCTAAGGGAAAGATGCTTTTCTGATTAGCAAGTGGAGGATTAGGAACAAATTGGAGTTTTGATTTTCTATAAGAAAGTTAAATTAATAAAAACTTTTAATTCAGTAGATTTTCAAATGGTTACACTCTGCCTTGTTCAATTGAGGCTCCTCTACACTGTAGTTCCAGTTCTAGCCTTGACATTTCTAATAATGCTTTCAATACCTCTTGAAAATTCCTGTAAAAGAGGATTTATGCAATGAGTTAATCAAAACAGACTATATAGCAATGTGTTTTCCTCCCAGATAAATATCCATGTTCTGCTACTGAAGTTGATAGAATAGTTGACACTTGTGACCTGCTTCTTACTGTTTCTATGCCACTGGTTTGTTTTGATTTATTTTTACATTCAGAAATGCATAAGCAGGATATGTATTTGGTTTTCTTCCTAATCTTGCAGCTGATTGCCTAAAACCTCCCATCTGTGGCTTATGCTGGTTGAGCATACAAGCACTTGCTTTGATAAAATAGATGCTGCAGAGATTTGATGCAAATGAATTTTTCATGCAGACTGTTTCTGTGGGGCTGCTGGCACAAAGTTCCCAGGAAATGCACATGCCTGGCAGGGCTGTTGTAACCCAAAGAAACCTAGATGATAGCTGATGAGGAACGACACCTGATAAATAATAAAAGCTTGTTTTAAGGTAAGGCTGACCTGGAGAGTGGTGATTCTTTATCCAAGATGGGCAGTTGTAGACTGTGAGATAAAAACCCCAATTATTTTCATAACCAGTGAAAATTGGTTGAAATTGGTTGAAATTCAACCAATGTTGGAAGATTACACAATGTAAACCAGGACAGAGGCTACCATACTAAATCCAGTGGCCTCTAGAATTGCAGCTCCTGCCCCTCTTTCTTGCAATCCCAGCTGATTATCTGCAGTACTCTGGAGGGTTCAGTATGAATTAGTATGCTGCGAAACAGAGGCATTTATCACTACTGAAGGGAAACAAGAAGCATCAACAGTTGCTTTGATTAACAAAAAAAGCACGGTGTACAGTGTTACCAGTAAAGCAGTGTAACCATATGACTTTCAGAAAGGTTGCTTAGGTTATGTCAGTATTTGCCTGGCTTCTTTTAAGCTGTCCCTAAATTATGGAAGCGGGGAAAGGAAAAATAACTGGAAATTTCCCAGATGTGATGCCTCAGGCTTTGCCTAGAGTCCCAGGATACTGCTCATCCATCTGCTCTTTGCAAGAGAAATGCTGATTTGTGTTTGCCAGAGGGAACACATTTTCCAAGGCTTGGCAGTAATGGTAGCAACTGCAAATCAGCGTCATTAACAGTGTAGCAAGAAGTACCTTCAGCACTGGGTCTCCTAAAATGCCTGCAGGTCCACAATTGTCATTGTCACATTAAAAATTTTACTATCTGCTCAGTTCAGAGGGTTTTCCCCAAGCCACCTTGTAGACAGCTTCAGACAAACTTAACTGGCCAAACACAAGGCCAAGCAAAATTTAAGGCCATACGGTTTTCTGCAAACATGGAAGGAAGTGTTCCAAAAGCACACACAAAATCTAGTTAGCCTAAGTAAGTGGTTAGCCACACTCATCCTTTCTCAACCAAAGCCGAAATGTGTCTGTGTTCTGGGCAGTCTCCCTCCAGTGTCACTCCCCACTTACTTTTACTGCCTCAGCTTCAAAGTTTGCACTGAGTAGCAAATAGGACTCTCATCCTCCTCTCTGTAGGAACTTAATCTCCTCTCATCTTTTTCAAAGGCTTGAGTGTCTTCAATCATGTGTGGTCTGTAACATTGAGAACTGAGGTTTGAAATAAAAATGTGGGGACTTGATGGCTTGATCTGAAGATGAGCACTGGGGCCAGCTGGCTGGCTAGCTACTCCTTTCCATGGTGGGCTTAGCACTTTATATTTTAGTGCCATGTGGGAGCTATAAATGTCACATATTTAGTGTTAGAGAAGAGATGAATAACATACGCATTCTCTAAGTTCATGGTCTCCAGTATATTGCCAGTTTCCAAAGGAGATTTTGTATGACACATCGGTGGTGACAGTTCCCACAGGAAGGTGAATAGTCTGGTACACATCATCCACATTTGCCTTTAGTGTTTGCACTTTCAGTGTTATGCAGTCCATCTCCCACTCATTACTAGAGAGCCTCTGATTACATTTGCTCAGGGCTTCCTTTTGGAGAACAGCAGCCTTATCTAGTGAGCACCTTTGGCAGAGACACACCAGTAGAGCTGCCCAGCAGAATCAGTGCACCACCTCCACTCTCAGTTGAGTTAATTCCTTGTGTGGATGGTGCCACCCATTTGTGACACTTGATGTCCTCAACCTTGTACTGAATGAAGCTGGAATAAATTTTTGCTATCAGCATCTTTGTTCTGTATCCCTAGTGGATGTGCTGCTGGATGAGAGGCGGGACATGAGCCAGCAATGTGGGCTGGCTGCCCAGAAAGCCAAGCCTATCCCGGCCTGCATCCAAAGCCATGTGGTCAGAAGGGCAAGGAAGCTGAATCTTCTCCTCTACTCTTCTCTGTGGGCCCCCACCTGTAACACTGCATCCAGCTCGGGGGTCCTCAGCACAGGAAGGACGTGGACCTGTTGGATTGAGTCCAGAGGAGGGACACCAAGATGATAAGAAGGATGTAGCACCCATCCTGCAAGAAAAGGCTAAGAGAATTGGGTTTATCTAGCCTGGAAGAGAGGCAGCTTTGGGGTGGCCTAATTGGAGCCTTCCAGTACCAAAAGGGAGCCTACAAGAGAGAGGTAGAGAGACTATTATGAAAGCATGAAGTGACAGGACAAGGGAGAATAGCTTCAAATTGAAAGAGAGTAGGGTTATGTTAGACATTGGGAAGAAATTTTTACTGTGAGGTTGGTGAGGCACTGGAACAAATTACCTGAGTAAGTCGTGGATGTCCCATCCCTCAAAGTGTTCAAGGCCAAGTTCGATGGAGCTCTAAGCAACCTGGTCCAGTGAAAGGAGTAGGGGAGTTGGAAGTATATAACTTTTAGAGTCCCTTCCAACCCAAGCTATCCTACTATTCTATTTATTTAATTGATATTTGGATTTATTTGGACTACTACCACTGTTTCTTTGGACTTCTAGGCATATCTATCTCTCTGTCTCTATATCACAAAATGTTTCTCTAGGTATTGTTTGTATGACTTTTCCTGTGCTGCACAAGTTATGAAACCTTTTAGCAGTAGTATTAGTTACAATCTTCCCTCATCCTTTTGATCACCCTTTGTACTAACTTTTTAAGAGTTAAATTAACCAGGGAATTAATGTTGTGCAATTTTGTATAGAAAACTCTCAGTAATTATTGGACTAACCAAATAATTAGTGTTAACATGTGTCTTTATAGTATCTGATCTAGCAAAGCATTTGAAATGTGGGAAGTATAAGTGATTTTATCCTCTTGAGAAGTGCAATATTCACTCAAGTATATGCTGATTTTAGAGTCTTCTTTTATGAACTGAAAATTGAAATGTTGCTTGAAAAGACTTCCTACTGAATTTATTGACCTGTTGTTAGGAATGTGACATGAGGGAGATCACCTGCAATTAACTCAGAAATTAAAAACTGTTCCTAGCATTTCAGATCATGAAACTTTATGCAAGCTTCTTAAAACACACAGGAAGGATTTAATTATGTATCACAAGCTGAGAAGGTGTATAAGTGTTTGCAGAATTGGATTTTTGGATAATAAATCCTTCAATGCAGAGATTTTATTTTGAAGTATACATTTGTACGTGAAAGGTGTTTCAAAAGAATCTAGAATGTGACTTTGAAGCATGCCAGCTCCTCATGTGGCCAGTCTTAATCCAAACAGAGGATCTTTCTGAAATTGCTTCGAGCCAGTTTGGAAGTGGATTAGCGTAAAGGGCTCCTTACTGGGGTGTTAGAATGAGCATAGGAGGGGAGTGCCCATGGAGCTGCTTTTGTGGGGAAACTCTGGCCAGGCTGTTTTCCCACATCGATACAGCTCATCACGGTAGGGCCCTGATATTGACTGGAGCTTTTCTCTGCTCCTGCACCACATAAGCATTTATGACTGACAGCACTGCAGTCTATCGAGTTGTTTGAACTGTTTATAGCTGCACTCTTTTTTTGAAACATAAGAAATATCTCTTTTGGGTAGATTTCCTCCTGGTAGCAAACTGTCACTTCCCAGGTTTTGTCCTGCTGTGAGATGAATGCTTAGAAAGCAGGATACACTTGATTTTATTCATAAAGCATTGCTCATGTGATAGAACATCCTGGCTCCGTCTAATTAAGTGATAATTCACCCTGGGCAGGAGCGTCTTTCAAAGCAGTTATTGACTGCCTCATCTGGATACCTGAGAGGCTTATGCTGAAGGCCACACGCCTGGAAGAGCATTAGTCTTCTGGAATTTATTTTCCAAAATGCTTTATTAATATTAAGTGAGTAATTTTGTCCTGTATTAGGGTTTTACTGCATATTTGGTATTTATAATCTATGCTTAGACTAATGCCTGGCTTTGTGGCGCACGGCAGTATCTGTCTGAGTGATGTGCGAGCCAAGACAGCTGACTGCAGTCATTTCCTCTTCCATGTGTGTTATCTGAATAGAGTCTGTTTGCTCTCCTTAAAGGCCACTAGAGCTAAACTTTGCTGGAGGATGTATGGAGCTCTGATCAGAGCTTTATTAGCGCTTGCTTTCTTTTCTGCCTTTTGTTTAGTTTTTGTGGAGTGAAGCTTCAAAATCAAATGTAAGAAAGAAAGATCAATGTGTAGGCTGAGTAGAGAACAGAAGCAGACACAGCCTCTGAGTGGGGGGAGAAAAGTGCATATCGGACCATTTGTGAAAAGAAAAGGAAGAAATTGTAAGTACCAAAAAGTGAAGAAGAGAAAAGGGAGAGTCAGGAAGCAGGTATCATCTTTAAAGAGACATGGAAAAGCTGAGGGTAAAGGAAATATGGTTGCAAAAGATGCTGAGAAAGGATTGCTGATAGGAAAAATGGGCCATGAGAAGGTGTACTATCAATATGATTTGTGATGGGAGGGACGAAGTCTGGAAAGTATCTGGTTAGAAGCCATGTTGATAACTTCACAAATCTGAGATCTAGAAAGGCAATGGAAGAAAAGGCTCAGGAGCTCCAGTGAGTTTAAGCACAGGCAGGAATGAGGCTGCTGGCTGAGGGGATTAAGCACTTTGGGGAGCTGATCTGTAGTCCTTAGGTTATAGGGAAAGGTGCTAAGACTGATCAAAGTATGAGGATAGGAGCTACTGCTAAGAAGGAAGAAGGTGACTAGGAAAGACTTTTTCACACCAAGGAGCTTCAGTGTCATCCAGGATTTGTACTGAGATTTGATTCTTGTTCATATACCTTGGCAGCTGCATTATGGGTTCACAACTGTGCAGGAGTAGATTTTGTGGCAGTACTGAGTAACTTGTGTTTTTATCCTTTCCATGAAAGAGTGCAAGAACAGTATGAGTGAAGAGATTTCTTTCCATTGCTGAGCCCAGTGCCTCTACAACTACAGGTCCTGTGGGCCTTCAGGCCTGACAGAGAAAAAAGCAACAAACGAAAAATCTTTGCTTTGTGTCTTGACTTTATATTCTGTTAGAATTTGTGAAAAATTATATCAACTGAGTTACTTAATGAAGCAAATTCCTCTCTCTCTCTCTCTTGCTTAATGTGGTCTTAGTATGAAACCTTGTGTTGCATTATGTTGTCTGGAAATATCTTTTATATATCCACATACAATTTATTTGAAAACATAGACAAATAGTCATTGTGGGTGACAAGGTGCATGGTGAATTATCCATCTGTAATAGCACTTTTGAGAGGCTCTTCCCTCACTTTTATTCTTTCTTGTGGAGAATACCTTCACCCTTCTTCTCTCTTGTGGAGAAGATAAATACACATAGAACACCATGCTTAGAAAATCTTGTTAATTGTGTAATCTTCTTGCTCTTTTTCCAACCAAAAGCTAAAGAGATTGGCTGGAGAGTGTCAAGACACAAGATGGTTATGGAGAGAGATACTGTGTTACCTATCACTTGCATGTACAGCAATATCTTGCTGTATGTAGTCTGCTGGAGACTGTGAACATTCTTTCCCTGTTGTCTGCTGCTTATGGTGGTCACTAAGGACAGGAGCAGTGAAATGTTGGATGGGCAAAAAAGCCAGCTTGAGTCCCGTACTGCTGCACTTGCACTTCTTCTTGTATGGCTTATCCTCCATTGATTCAGGTGGTTCCTGCTACCACACAGCCACTTACTGATTCCCCTCGCCCCCAGTGGGAGGGGGGAGAAAACTGGAAGAGTGAGAGTGTGAAAACTCATGGGTTGTTATGGAGGCAGTTTTTAATAGGTAAAGAAGAACTGGACACAAAAGCAAAACAAAGGAAGGAATTAGTTCACTGCTTCCCGTGGGCAGGCAGGTGTTCAACCATCCCCAGGAAAACAGGACTCCATCACATCTGATGCTTACCCGGAAAGACAAACACCAACATGAATTTTTCCCCCTTCCTCCTTCTTCCCCCAGATTTTTCTATATGCTGAACAGGATGTCATACAGCATGGAATATCCCTTTGGTCTGTTGGCTGTATCGCCAGCTGTGCCAGATGTGTCTCCTCCCAGTTCCTTGTGCACCCCCAGCCCACTCACTGTGGGGTTGGTTTGGGTAGCAGAGAAGGTCTGTGTGAGCACATCTGAAACTGCCCTGGGTGATCAACATGGTTTTCAGGACAAATCCAAACCCCAGCCCTATGCTATCTAGTGTGAAGAAAATTAACTTTACTGCAGTCCACTGCTTTAACTGACAGTCAGGTAATAATATGATTAAGACATAAGATTTTATTTCTCTATTAATCATGGAGTTTAGCTTTTATGGTCAATATATTTTGTTTACAGGGTGGCTGAGGTTCTTATTTTTTTGCTTTAATGTCAGGCTAGCAGAAAATGTGTCTTTTTCTAAGTCAATAAAGAAATCCCAACAACAGCACTTGCTTATGTGTGGGTAAGATAGCAGTTTTTACTGTCATAAATATGCGTTAAAATAGAAAGTCTTTTCAGTACTAAATTTAGGGTTTTGCTGTTGTAGAAGTTTAATAATCTTGAAGAAGGCAAACCACACAAAACTATTTCTTTTCCAGCCTGTTACAACCTTCTAGAGTTAACTTCCTAGATGAATAAGTGAGTTTACTTTCATTGGTTGGGACTGTGTCATGATGGCTGTAGTTCTGTGGCAACTGGATTTAGCCAAAAGGTGTTAGTCAAAATGTAGATCAGTTGTATCAGTTCTGCACCTTCAGAGAGCACCAAGGCAGACTCTGCAATGAAAGAAAGTGCTGTGCATATTCAGTAAACCAGGAACAAGGCAACTCTCTGGTCTCATGATGATGTAGGAGCTCATAGTGGGATTAGAGTATTTCTCCCATTCAGTCTGTCACAACCAGTGAGCGGTAATGTTTTTAACTGGCTGGTGAGTATGTGGCAATGTTCAGATAGGGCAGACAGTGTTCAGTCTGGTGGAATAGGTCATACACCCCTCTGAGGTGTGAAATGTGTCATTAGTTGTGTTTTGGGCATCAGCTCATTGGCTCTGGGACATGGTAGGCAGACGAATGCAGGCTGAGACCAACATGCCATGAATGGGTTTGAGACACTTTTCCTACCAAGAGTAAACTTGGTTTGGTGTATTTAACATATCCTTGTGTTTTTCTGAGTTTTGTATTGGAATCTGCACTTCCCAGTCCCTCTTTCTGGTGGCCAGAAGGAGCACTAGTATGGATTTGCCGCACAATTTTGTCCCATATCCAGATTAAACAGGTGTAGTGGTTTCATGTTCACTAAATTTTGGTCTTGGTACTTACTTTTTTTGTGGGAGAGAGACTAGGAGAAAAACAAAGCAGGCTCAGCTTTAAAATTAACAAATAGTTTATTAACATACACTAAAAGAATAGAAAAAAAGAAAGTTAGAAAAAAACCCTAAAACAGAATGAAACTTCAAAAACACTCTTCCCTCCACTTACAAACTGTTCACTTTCTTACAAAGCAACATAAAGAGACAAAACTTGTAATTTTCAGTCAGTTTCACTATTTGACAATAGTCTTTCATCAATTCATTAGGGGAAGAGTATCTTTTAGAGTCATGGATCCCACTGATAACCTAGAACAGTTTTCTTACGGGTTTTAAACTGTCACAAAAACAACTGCCTGGAGAAACCTGCTTTTGTGACCCCTCCCAGGAGCAGTTTCCCAAGCTGCTTATGGGTCATGGGTCTTAGACTTTTGCATACTGGGGTGTCATCTTTTGAAGATGAATAACTCCACAGCAAAGGATTCTTCACCTCAAGGTACAGAGATATCTTCTCACTTCTTTACTGGCGTAGGGGGCTTCTCATCTTTTTCTCTGTTCAAGCATCTTATAGGATATTACTTAGTTCATCACAAACACCTTTGCTCAAATCTACACACAAATTAAAACAATCATCTCCCCAAATGCATATCTTTCCCATGATTTAAAGGAATGATCTAAATATAGAGTTCATTTCCATGGCTCTATTAAGAATAGAACAACCAACTCTTCAACTCTCTGTCCTAGTAGTCTTCTCACTCTTGCTCTACTGACTTTATGCTGTTTTTTTCTTTATGTTCACTCTGTCCTTTCTTACTCTCTCAGAGAAGGGCTAAGCTCTGGAAGCTTCATGTTGCTAAGAAAGAGTTAAATCTGCTCCGAGTTTTTGTCTCTCTTTCTGTAGCTCGTGGTGTTAGATGTTTCAAGGCTGCGCTGGTGAGGGAGGAAGAACTCACAGAAACATCAGAGATCGGAGCACTCAGGCAGTCCGGAATAACAAAAAAAACAGGCAGGATCATAAATGCTTTCTCAGCCCACCCCTCAGTGTAAATCAGGGTGGCTTTGGCCCAAATGGTGCCCATAGCTCTTATCAGGGGCCCAGCAGAGATCTCTCCCTGCTCCAGGGAAGTTTAGAGAAAGTAGCTATTGCAAAACAGCAACCTCTCCTTCCCCCCCCTTCACCCGGGAGCCGATGGAATCCGGCCAGGCCTCAGGCCAGCTCCCCCCCAAAACAGGGGAGCAGCAGGCCCAACTTGATGTTACCTGTCTCTCTCTGGTCAAAGTAAAGAAGGAAAAAAGACCCACCTACAGGAAATTTACAGGGTTTTATATGGTACTTCCCAAAGTCGCAGCCAGCAATTTCAGTGGTCAGAACAGATGCCAATATTCCAACTAACTCTCTGATAGGTCTCTGTCTCTTCCAAAGCAATTCCCAGGTCCCGACCTGGAGAATTATTTTACATTTTTTTATAACTAAAAAACCAAATTGGTCTAACCCATGGCAACAGGTCCTCTGTAAAGCAAAATGGCATGGCCCCAGCTGCACTCAGTGGGGTTAGTCAAGATGTAAGGCAGAAGATAGAAGAGATAGAAGCCCTTCCCTGAGAGGGCTGGGACGAGGAGAAATGTGGACACCTGAGTTCTTGAAGCATTTTCAGGTGAAAACTACAGGTAATACTTGGGCTGGGTTGGCAAGTGTAAGGCTGTTGTCTACATGTTCCCTGCAGCAAGCTTGTGATACCTGGCTGACAAGTGTCACAAAACCCAATCAAGTAACTGCAGCGGGCTTGGATTCAGCATGTCTTTCTCTGAGTGAATTTCCATTTGCATTTGTGTCACTTGTTCAGATTTTCCCCTAATCTAATTGTAATTTCCATCCTCTGAAGAATGGCAAAATAATCAATCTATTTGTCCTTCCTTTAGGTTATAGATGGAAAAGCTTTGAAAATACTGAGCAAGGCTCCTGCTTGCACCAGGTGATGTATTGCTGCCCCAGGGCTACCTGGAAGTTTCTTCTTCGGAGTATCTATCCTGTTTGCATATCAACTGCTCTAGGAGAAACTCCTAAAAACCTATATAGGAGGCCAATGTGAATTTAAAGTCAGAGAGAAAAGTTCTATATTTTCTTCCTTTTGAGATCGACTTTCAATATTTTCACTGTACCAGTTCAGCTGATAAAGCAATCTGACCCATAAAACCTCCAACCACTGTCAGCTAAAAGCCTCTTGAGCAACAGAGTGTCTGGTGAGCCTGTCCAAAATGAGTCTGTCGTGTTTAGTGTACACATGACCTGTTCTGTAGACCGCTGAAGGTGATTATTCTCTTTTGTTGTGCAATAGAATTGTACTAAGATCACAGAATTATTTAATGAGGTTTAGCCATGGAGATGCTAATCTGTACCTGGAATGTGCTCCTTAAGCTGTTCTGTCCAGATCTTCAAGCTCAGACTCTGACAATTAAGGTGAAAATGGTTTTGTCTGCACAGGAAAACTCAAGAATCTGAAGTAATTAATGGATTTAATAGTTGGATTAGTTAAATCAGATTAATTCCTGAACTTATTCCAAAGCAAATTAAACTAAACCAAGTTAAGACCACTTTCATCCTGAGTAAAAGCATCCACTTGCCAACTTAATGCAGTTTAACTAATCTTATTAAAAAGTGAACTGGGATTACTTTTCCTGAATACTCTCCCTAGTTCTTTTGCAATAAATCATAAATTACTTTACCTGTGCCTTCTTCAGGGTTTCAGGGCTTGGTTGAACCTGACACTAAGATTAGATCCTATGATTAATATTCAGGAAAATATCTACATGGCTGCTAGAAATAAAGTGAAATAGATTTTTATGAAGTTTGATGTGCAAAATTAAAACATTCCAGGATATGCATCTTCCCTGTTTTCAGTGTTTGTACTGTGGATGCTTACATGCAGAGTGACAAAAGCATCTAATTTTATCAGTAAAGTGGATGGAAGTAGCATAAGGGGTGGACAGATTGAATCACCTGGGTTCTTATTGTTCTAGGAGCAGAGAACTCTAAGGGTGTTATGATCCTCCTTATGTAATCTGATTTTCTGCTATTCAAGGTTAGCAAGTGAGTTGTACCTTAAGTCCTGCTGAGTGCTGAGTGACTGGGAAAATTTTGAAGTTCTGCTCTGTTATGTATCTTGACTTTGAGCTGTTGGCTGCTCGGGTGGAGAGATCACTCTGTGCGCCCAACTCCCTGGCTTTTTCATGAGTGTGGCAGAACCTTTGTCTCCTGCAGTTTCATTCTAAGGAGTGTGGCTTTTTCCACTTTTTGTTGGTCTAATCCCAATAGAGTCAAAGTGCTTGGAACTTCTGCATTTTATCTGGCCATTCTGTGGCAAATCTGACTTTGCTTAGCTATGCTGTGGTTGAAAGAAAAATGTAGTGCTGTTTTCATTGTATTTTGTATTTGTTTATTTTCTCAGGTCAGTAATAAAAAACTAGTTTTCTCACTTTAAAAAGAAGATGTGAATTCGATATGAAATTGAAAATTACACTATCAGCTCTTTAGCACAGTGTGAATGTAACTATAAAATGCTTATTTTTGAAAACAAATGTGCAATGCAGCTCACTGACTAAAGGTCAGGATTGCAGAAAATCATAACCAGTATTTAAAAACATGAGCAGGTGAGTTATTTTCTTTCTCTGTGTATTTGCCCCTGTTTGAATATCCTACTACAAGACTGTAATGTGTAGCTCAAATTCAGCAACCAGTAGCACCAGAGTAGAAAGGGGGCTATGAAAGCACATCTATTGATTTTTAGTGTGACTGTGTAGTATCAGCAGTTGACCCATGTGCTCTTGTGTGGGATAGCACTTAAATCCTTGTGATCTTTCTGATTTTGATGAGACTTGTCATGTGAAGAAGTCATGATTCCTGTCAGCTGAACTATAATGCATAATTGTGCTGCTGCGTTTTTAGATCTGTTAAATCATGATTCGCAAAATCATCCTAAAGCTGTCCTTGCTTTATTGACTTATGTCTGAGTTGCTGGAAATGGATTATTTTTGATTGTCAGGGGGTTTGAAAGAATAAGAAAGTCATGTGCCTTGTAAAAATTTTTGAGAGAACATCGTGCTATGTTTGAGCTAGTCAGTCTCAGAAGCAAGATGGGCACATTGTTCCAGTGTGTGCCTGAGCTCATCAGACACATCTTCTTGACCTGAGCTAGTTACCACACACAGCTCTGTGTCGTGCTTTTAGATTTGCTTCCTAGAAACTCTTGTGTGTCACCTCATTGCATGGTGTAGTTAGGCCTGAAGGAGACACACCACCTCCCAATTTGTTGTCTAGAAAACGTTTGGATAAAGACTTTTGAAGATGGGAAATGATCCTGTCTTAATTAACACAATGACCTCTTTACATCACTCAAGGAATGCAAAATGAACTTAGAATGAAGGTAAGTATAGCTCAAAATTACACAGGTTCTCTTCTATGTTACTGGTGATATGGGAGGGCTTTGGTCTAGAATATTTTTTGGTTCTTTTGCAAAAAAAAATCTTCTCTACAGTGCACATTAAATAAAATTGTAATAATTCCTTCTTAACAGACAGTCCACAAATTGTTTTCTCATTCACCTATGGTGGTTTTTTTTTTATGACTTTCTTTGAAAGGACAAAGTGGGTATCAAAATATGGAAAGTTTTCTTCCTTGACAAGTGGCCGGGTTTTACTCATGAAGAGGCCAATGCACTTTAAATGCCAATCTGTGGCGCTTTCACCTAACCTGTTTGATCTGATCTCTTACTAGATCCCAACACTTTGTAATGAAATAAACTCCCAGTCTTTGATTATATCTGACACCAACAGCAGAGCACTGATCAGAAAAATCTCGCTTTGATTTCTCTGGGTAGTGATCAGATGCAGCAGTCAGAAGGAAGGAGATAAAGAATAAATGAACAACACAAAAAAGTGAACTTTTCATCTCTGTCCACAAAGATGTTCTTTAGAACTACAGATATTCAGTTCTTTTTTATTCTTAGAGTGAGCAAAACCTTTCTTTATACAGTACCTAAAAATCACAGAATAATATGAAATGTTTTTCGTAAAAAGTATGCATCAGTGCATACATGGTGATAGGATATTTCCAGTTGGTCCTTCTGTTATATAACCCTCCACACCCATACATCTGCAGTCTCCTAGTCCATTCTTAAAAAACAGATGCAAGTTGCCGATCTCTTCAAATGCCAGCATCGTATGTATTAGTCTTCTGTGTTTAAATCTAGTAAGAGATAGTCGAAAACTTTCAGACTTAAATCTAGGAGTTCAGGCACTACTCATATCCACAAGTCTTCAGACCACCTCTTGGAATGCAGATACCATGTCCTCTCTGGTGTCTCCATTCCAAGACCAGAGGTTTGCACAACGTAATCTCGCTCTCAGATTACTGGTGGTCCTTCAGGCTTCTGTAATGACATGAACAAATTGTAAACTCTTTCTTCAACAGTATGGAAGCTCTAGCTATGGTACAGGTTTCTCTCGTGTTCAGAGTAGTCTCTGTTTGCCCAGAATCCCATCCCAGCCCGAGGTCTTCCTCTTCCAAAGTTGATGTAATTGCCTGTGCATGTCCTGATCTCATTGTATAGTCCCATGCCAGTACAGGTGTAACAGATTTTAGGTGCCTCAGCTATCTGCAAACTGGAATGGGATTTGCAAGCTCTTAATCAATGACTGTTTTAAGAATAACACAAAGGAATTGTGTGTTCTTTTTAGCTGTATTTTTAAATAGAAATATTTCCTTGTGTTATGGATTTGAGCTATAATTTTTCATGTTGCCTTCCATATTCACACTGTTTCTGTGATTTGGATTAGTGGTGATTAGAACTATTCTGAAAGTAACTGTTTTCATATGAGTAGCAGTGCTGAAGTGAGAAAGGACAGACACATTAATTATACAGCACACTTTATTTGCAATGCCAGCTCCTGCTAGGGCAGGAAATGTTTCTCGTTACTCCAGAGCCTCTTTTGGCTCATGCATCTTCGGAGTTGGAAGCCAAGGTATTTTGGGAAGTTTCTTGTTCATTTAAAATAAAATGTACAATAATTAGACAAAGGAACCAGTGCCAAATGCAGTGCATCACATGTGAAATACTTAATTACAGAGAAGAGTTGTGTGTTCCAATTGACAGAGTAATCTGTACTCTAATTTACTTGTCTTACAATTCATTACATCTGAGATATTGATTTTCCAATAGATGGCTTTATTGCATTTTATCTATGAGTCCTTGGTTTAAGTCTGATCTGTGAATCTCTGTCAAATGAGCTTGGGAAGCTCAAACCTCTCTATTAGGTGGTGTCTGTGGAATAATCAAACTTCACAAATAACCAAACTTCAATAGTGCTGGCAATTTGTAAATAAAGGGCAGACAGAAATGAGTCACTTAAAATGATATTTCTTTTGAGGTTTATAAGATGATGTCCTAGCAAGTAGTGCTGAAGTGAGCAGTGATTACTTTTTAATTATATGTACCTTGACTTTTAGGGTTTAATATCTCATTTATTTCAATTATACTGTGTGAAGCCAAAGGGGGTAGAAAAACTGGAGTCATTAAACCTTGTTCTGATCTTTCATAAAAAGTTGAATACCTTGAGAGTGTGCTTCACTACATGAAGTAGCAGCTCAATTACAGCTGCTAACCTTGGTGGGGAGGCATGAGAAACTATTAACCTTTTTATTAATTAGCTAAAGCACTGCATTTAGAGGAGTTTTTATAATTAATATTTTTCAGAAGTTTTCATAATTTCTAGGTCTTGAAAATATTGGCAAAAGTTATTTGTGCTAAGCAACTCAAAGCAACAGGATTTCATTGATATGAAACATGCTCCCCGTATTTTCTTTGTAGAGAGTTTTATTTGTTTGTTTTGGTTCATTTCCTTTTTTGACAAATAACTCACTGGGATGTTATGTTTTGCATTTAGCTTTTCTACACACACACACACACATACACACACACACACACACACACATATATGTGTATATATATGTATATGTTTTTTTTTCTTTTTTTTTACATTTTTTTTCCCCTGACGTAAATGGGTAATTTTTGCTCTAATTTATTAGTGGGCACATTACATTATTAAGTTTCCCAAGCAACACTGGGATATTGACTAGCCTCAAGATCCATCTAGAGCTGTATTTCCCAAGACCAGCAGTATCCAATACTGCATCTTTTAGAGAAAGATTAGAATCTAGTAATCTAAATCTGGAAGATTTGCTGTTATATCTCAATGCACACTGATATCTGAAAGCGAAAAGATTGGTGTTACTGAAATGTATTTTTTCAGGTAGCATCTTTTTAATCGTAGTGAAATCTTTTTTTCAATAGTATCTTGTGGAACTGGAATGCTGATTTTCATGTGTTTTATCAGTTTTTAAAATCTCTTCTGTTTTAGAATGTTTCCTTATTAGCTAGGATCCAGTTGCTGCATTTCTCTATACATTACTTATTTCATAGATAGATTATATTCCCAGGTTTTGAGTTCTTTTGCCTTTCAAACAAAAATTCTATTTCTTTTTTCTTTTCAATCTGTTCCAAAATTGAGATATTTCTGTGTATTTAATTGTTTTTATTGCCCTTCCCTGTTCTGTAATACTTGTGCTTTGGCTTTGGAGATATTGGATGACCAGAAAGCAAATGTGATTGTGCTGTTGATTTCATATAATGGCACTTTGATATTTTCCAGATTGCTTGTTATCTGTTTCTAAATGAAGGCTAAAAGGCTATTTGTGGTTTTCATACTGCCATTGGACTTTGTGCTATTCAGAAAGATGTCTAATTCTTTTTCTAAATGATTATGAGCACAAGCCATCAGAGCATGCAAGGAGTTCATCTTGTTCCTTCCATTATTCAGCATTCAACTCCATTTAAGATGCATTTGCTACTAGGTTATTCAGTTCTCTAATTACATTAGGTTCCTTAGTCACGGATCATTCTGTAAATCGTGTGAGTGAGAAGAAAATAAAAAGGTTCTTTCTCCCCTCAAAAAAGACAGTTTACTTTTCCCAGTATCAAATTTCAGATCACTTGCATTTTGTAATATTTCTTTTCAATCATATGGTCACATGGGAAGACACCTGCCTTTTGGGAGTGCCATTTCTTTTCAAGGGATGTCCTCACTTAAAAGCTTAAGCACAGGGAACAGAGTGCAGGCTCAGAGTTGAAATTATTCCAGTCCTGGAATTGGTTATTCTTACATATAATATCTTTCTTCCACATGATTTTTGTGACAGGTTTGAACTTGTTGTGCTTCCAACATTTTCTTTGTAAGTTGAGATCTTTTCTGAAGATGTTGCCTTGAGGCTAAGTGGAATCTGGATTTTATTTAATTTTTGCCTCTCTGTACCAATTTGAATGTTGTTTACTACAGTGGCTGGCAATCTTCTTGGATCACTGCTATATCCTGCCTGAGTGCTGCCTTTTCTCCCCCAGTATTTAGACCTTTCCTTGCTGTGTGGTGATGAGAACCATCTGGCACCTGAATTAGGTAGTCCCAGCAGAAGAAAAAGGTTCTTATTTATCAACAGAAACCTTGCCTGTTTATATTAAGGGACTAGTGCACGTTTCAGTTTCTGACTTCCAGAACAGGACAAGTGGTGTAGCACAGGCCTGAGGCATGGCAGCCTGAATATTGTTTAGCTCACAGAATGAGGCAACACTGTAATGAGATCACTGAGGATATCATAAGGATGTGTCTGTGGGATCACGAGTTACTAGGGCTACTGGAAGCAATATAGCAACCTTGGGGTATGAACTTGCCGAGAGCTGCTTAGCCTTGCTGATGTAGCTAAACAAAAAGAACTCGTGTTCACTCACAGCCTTGCTTAGGGCTGCATAAGCATGTCTGCAAAAGCTGCAGCAAACTTCTGCTTTAGGAGCTCTAGTTCATCACTTCAGATTGTATTTTTTCTTTGGCACGGATGCTTGTTTTCTCCTACAGTATAAGTTTATTAAAACTAAGACTTGGGAGCAGAGAAGTTTATATTTAGAGTGTAGAAGAATCTGGAGCTCATTTAAGTGGTCTTGCTCAGAAGAAGCAAAACATGTCTGCCTTTCAGCCAAACACTTGTAAATTATGATGGCTTTGATTTATAACAATTCTTTCTCATTTTACACATGATCATGTAAAGCTGACCTGTAAGCCTAGGTGCAATAGACCAGAAAGACTGAGTGGAATAATAATGAGAATAACAGAACTATAAAGCTTGTCATGCTGGTATTTGCGTTCTCAGTGTCAGTGCTGCTTGGCATCACGACAACCCCATTTTTATCTGTTCATATCTAAAATTGACTAATTGCTAGTTTTCAGCAGTATGCAGAAATTTAATACATCATTAAAAGATCACCTAAGAAAGATTTCCTGAAAGTGGGGTTTTTTTCTCTTAAGCCTCTAAGTCTATCAGGTTCTTAAACTTTAAACTTGTATCTAGTAAAAGTTCCAATTCATTTTGGATGATAACAGTAAATAGGCACTAATTAAAAGTAAAGGCAAAATAACAGCAAAAGTATTTTTTACTGTGTCTTCATCATCTGTGCAGCGGGCTGGGATGCTTGAGCACTTCTTGTTCTACCTTTTGTTGCATTTGTGACCTCCGTTTTTGATTAGACTGAATGGTGTAGAATAGTTAATGATCTTTCTTGTACACGCCAAGATTGTGGCACTTTATTCATTTTTTGCTTTCTCTCTAATCTTTACTGCTCCACATTCCCTCCAATCAATTAGTTCTATGAAATCTACTTCAACATCTCTATCAGTGGTGAGAAAAATATTATTGATTTCAGTGTGCAGTCATTCCAGTAGTTTCTTTATGAAGCATTATGCTATCAGAAGCAGTGGTAATAGGGACCTTGCAAAGAGAAAGCAAAATCTCAACAAGACATGAGTCCTGACCCTGTGTGCTGTTTCCATAACAATAAGGTGGAGCACGACCTTGACCTTGTCTCAGAAGTGCTGTTTCTGAAGTTAGATTCAAACAGTGAAGATAATGAGGATATTAATAACATTCGTCTCATGTTAAAGGAAAGGAAGACAAAGGAAGACATACTGTTCTTTTTTGTCTTCTTCCTTGTTCTATAGATTTTTTTAGATGATGCATGTGGGCTATAAAGAAGTCCCTATCCTACATTTTGAATTTTTTTTTTGGTTAGTTTTGTCTGGAGATTTGCAAGCAGCTATTTCTCTTGCCCTAAGTAGATTAGTAGAAGTTGTGCAGTAGATCTCTCAAGTTCTCTGTGGCCCTGTTCTTGTCCAGATTGTGGATAATCTGCTGTCATGTTATTTCTCATATTTCTAGTCTGTACCAGGTGGCTCTTAGAGAATACCTATATGAGAAATGGGTGTGAAGGTTATGAGTGTAAAGGGCTATAGGCGTGTCATGCTGTCTCTGTGAGACCACTCCAGTGAGCACGAACAGCACAGCTCATATGAGGTGGTTTATGGAAGATGGAGAAGGTTACCTCCTGCTTTGTCCAGAGAGTCTGTAGAGGCAATTAAACCTGAGTGGCTACTGTGCTGAGAATTTGTACCCATTGTGCTGCATCCACTCAGAAAAGCCCCGCTTTTACTGACAAGCATTTTATTTGGTGTGAACTCACTTAGAAACTTCATTGTCACCAGCACAGAGCAAGACGAAACACCTAAGAAAATGGAGCTGGGAATATATCTGTACTGCACGCTGTATTTGTGTGTAAAATTAGAGTGGCTGGATGCTTTGGTACTCTAGATTTGTAGAATGCACTGTTGCATCGGGCAGTGCAGATATTTGGTGAAGAGCAAAATGACTTACAGGGGCTGCATGAGAAGTAATACTTACCAAAAAATGAAACTGTATTTTTTCCACTGTATAATGGAAATTAGTAACACAGGTACTGATAGAAAGACACGGAGACACATTTGCATGATTTTATTTTGTTCCTAATATTCTTATAACACTTACAGAAAATACTCATGTCAAAAGTTGAATGGGAGGCATTGTTAAGTAGCTTAAAGAACATGCAATGTCCTTGAAAGTTAATTAAATGTATTTCTGAGTCTTGGTTAACTGTGTAGTTGTATAATCCAGAGTGTCTTTATTCTGAAAAGATGTACCTAAAGATTTGTCAGGGGTCTAATCAAGTCTTTGCAGTACTGACACTTGGCAGACTGCTGGATCCTATTTTGTTGAGCTCATATGCTGGAAGTTTTTGTATGTACAAATCGACTGTAGTGCTGTTTCTTCCCTTGTGCCTCTGATGACTTCCTAGCTTAGGTCTAAAACTGGCCATAATATCTCCAAACATTTCTGTATGTTTAGCACCCATTCTCACAGTTTCAACTACAGATGTAGATGGACCATAACTCCTCGGGGAGGCTGAGGTAAGTGCTATGTATGTGCCTTTTGGAAGTGACAGTACCCTTAATAGCTTGGGGGTTAAAAAAGAGCCTGAAAACAATAAATCCTGGATGTGTTTCTATACCTCAATTTTCCTACTACTCTGAAAAGTCTTTTGGACTCCTTGATCTGTTCCTCTGGGATGGTCCAGAATTGCTTTTTGTAGCTTACAACTGGTCTCCCAAGCTGCTGAATCTTCCCAGTTTATCTCCTCTTTAACCTCAGTCCTTCCTGGAGCTAGACCAGCATTACTGCTAGAAAAGAATGTTCCTCTCTTATCTTCTTCCCAGAGCTCTCTCTTCTTACGTTACAAATCTCCTTTGGTTTCTCTGGTAACTTTTCACTGCACAGAATTCCCATCTTACAGGCACATAAGTGCAGCATTAAGCATCCTCCATTAGTTTTCTCAGTAAGGAGAAATACATAAAGACACAGAGGCCTTTCATGAAGCAATGCTTGTCTTTGCACTTGGTTCAAAACACTGCATAGACTGTTATCCCTGGATTTTTCAGAGAGATCCTCAATGGTTTGGGTTTATTTGTTTTTCTCTTTTACTATTTTTTTTTTCTTTTTTTTTTTTTTTTTCTATTTTTGTTATAGTATTTCTTATATGCTTTTGTACATAGGATTATTTGCAGTCTTAAAAAGTGTAGTGGTCAAAATGGCGATGCATAATGCTTTTATGGACAATTTGACATCCTGGCATCCTTGTTTGTCTCATTTCCTTTACACTGGAAGAGGGTGCTTGTACACACACTTGCCCTAATGTACCTACACACCCATGCCAGCTTCAACCACTCTGTGCCTGTGTGGGCACCCAAGATAAAATGAGGGAGGGTCAGGACACATAGAACACAAGTCACTAGGAACTCAAGTTATTTTAATCCTTACCATCATGTTCTCAGGAAGGTCCCTGGGGTGTTACAGACCATATTTTATTGTATTACTTCTACCAACTCTGAAAACAAGATGTGATCTGTGAATAAAGTGTCTGGTTAATAGGAATTCATGCTTTTCTGTCTTCTGAACCTTTACATTTAGCAATCTGGGTGTTTGTTAGTCTTGAGGTCCTGCTATATATTTTGTTTCCCATGCCACTCTACAGCAACATTTTCAAGGTTGAATAGGGGATATATCCCATGGTACATGTGTCTGTAGCTTTCTGTTTCTTACCCATGTTGCCTCTATTTACATAAGAAATATAAAGTCACAAGATTGGCTTTACCATATGATAAATGAGCTTTGACTGGCATCATTGCATATCCAGTATGTAAGCAATCTTAAAACTCCTGTGACCCCCCTAAAAACTGACCAACAGTTTTCATCCTGTAGCTCCTAAAGAGTGTGGGAGCTGTGTACACAAATCCAACAAGGCTGTAAGATTTTTAGCTTCTCAGACAGACAACTCACCATGGCCACCAGCACAGATACACTCAAACACACTACTGACTTCTTCAGTGAGCTTTTGTTTTCCACAGCATCTTTTCGTTTTGTTTCAGGAGGGCCCTGAAACACCTTTCAAAGGACTGAAATAAGCTAGGATCCTGCTCTCTGCTTTGTAGGGTTGTTGTTTCTGATTTCTGTCCGTCATAGAGCAGAGTGAAGCAAAGGGACAGTGTGGTGTTCAGTCTTACTTCCCCATATCCATATGCATCTGGATGATCTAATTTTGGGCCTGTCAGCTTTTGCAGTGATAAGTTAGCAATATAGATCACATATATGCTGCATCACAATGATTTTTAAATGAGATTTATTCATTTAAAGTGGATGATAAATGGTTCTCTTTTATCAGACTCTTGCAAATGAGATTAAAGCAACATTATTTTCCTGGAGTAAAGGAACAGCTGGCACAAAGTTAATGTCTGTACGTTGTACTGTGCTTGCCTGACCTTGCAGAGATGTATAACAACAATGGGGAACATCCAGGTGGTTTTTCTGCTTCCTAAATCCTGTTTGCCTTTTGCAGCCAGGTGCTGCCTGGAGTACTGGTAGGCTGTGGGTTATGTGAGCACTCTGAGAGGCTTTGGCAGGAGCAGGCAGTGGACAAGACAGCACAGTCTGCCCCAGCCTTTCAGGGAATCATGCACATATGCCAAGTCTCTCCCAAAACTATGGGAAGCACTGCTCTGTGTTTCTTCAGCATTTCAGAAGGTCTAGCATATTGTACAGAGTGCCTTGAGTATGCTCCCCTCAGGGTTAGCTCATCCCACTGGGCACTTGGTCTCTCATGGATTCCAGGAAATATCCTGATTTTTTTCTCCTGGTTCAGATACCATGAAACCTGCATAATAAGCCTTACAGTCGATTGCAATTCTAAATTTGTAACATGGCACAAAGAATTTGTGTTGCATGCCCTTAATATGACATGAGAGGATAAAGGGAGCCACATGTATATGGACTTGTCAGTATTACTTACGCAAAGTAGCTCCTGAAATGAACTCTTCTGAGAATTTTTTTGATTCAGTCCGGGGCACTGGGAGAAATAACTCCTCATTATAAGGGAGAGCAGTGGATTTTTTCCCCTGGATGAACTCTCAGTCTGCAGGATAAAACTTTTCCTGTTGTTCTTTATTGCATTCAGGCAGAGGTCCTGCCCTTGTCCCTGGAGCTCTCTTGGTGGGAGGTTGGCTGTACTCTGAAGAAGGTAACAGGATTGCAAAGAGTTGCCCTCACAATAAAGGAAGGGACTGGAGAGGTCAGGGAAGAGCTGATGATGACACTACGGTTTTTCTGTTCCACCGACTCCACAAATTTCTTCCTGCCCCAGAACTTTGCAGGTGTGGGAGATAAGGGAAGTTTTACGAACTAAGAGTGATTCCTCTCACATCATATTTTGGTAATACATCTATATTTCCTTCTGGTGATTTTGCTCAGAGGAGATATCCTGTAGAATATTTATCTGTAACTTTCTCTTCCTTGCCTGTATTTCCTCTATTGACAGAAGAAATAAAGTCATACAGTCGACTTACCATACGTCATTGGCGAATGAGCTTTGACTGGCATCCTTACTCCAGGGGAAAAAGGACTTTGTTATGCAGAGTACATGGTTTGTAATCTGCTGTTTCTCCCATGACACTTCTCTTCAGCATCTCTCCTATGAAAAAGAAATCCAATTGCCACTGCTTGATTTTTATCCTGCTTCTCAGATGTTATTTTTCTAAGAATTCCTAGCTATGAGTCTGTCAACAAAGTCTGTAGCTGATGGCATTTTGCCTCATCTGTCACAACTCTGTATGCTCTGATAAATTAGCTGTACCAGATTGCAGATTTAAATTGGAAAGTAGTACAGAGTAATAAGGGGTTTTTTTGTTTGTTTTTTTTGATTTTTGTATTTAAATTTTTATCTTGAATTGCTAGTCTATAATCTACTCTGCACCTAGTGATCTGAGCATTTGCTTTTGCTAAAGGTAGCTGTCTATTTCAAAGTTTTGGGTTTAGTCCAATGTTGAATATTAGGCCACATAGTGGGCAGGGGAGGAGACAAATTAATTCCCTGTTTTATTTTGAGGCAATACTCTATAAATCCTCTCCAATTTGAGAAGTGAAGTCACTTCTGCACACTCTACAAATGGAACAGAAGAATACATGCATTACCAGATCCTCTAGATCTGGTGATGTTTCATCTGCTGTCCTTTGGCATCCCTTTGTGTACTCATGCGCAGCAGACAGGACAATTAGACATGAGGTACAAGACTGAAGATAAATTCAGTTAAATTCTCGTGCAAGAGACCCTGCTACCTCTTGCAGTAAATTCTTATGCATAAATATAGTCTTATAAAATATGATGCTGGGGCTTTTTTTTCCTTTTTATTCTGAGGAAAAAGGATAGTCCCCCATGAAATGGGAGATTAGTAAAACATCTAAAAGCACTAGATATTTTGAAACGCATCTATAGACACGTCTCTAAACAGGCTCTGAGAACTGTTGAGAACAAAATGTCCTACTGCGCTTCTGTGCCTGGTGCCTACAGAAAGAGTTCAATAGAAGTGGTCTGTGTTAATCTTTTGTGCTTGGAAATCTGAACTCTGATGTTCAGCTCCTCAAAACATGCGTGAAACAAGGCGTATTAGTGATTCTACCGAGCAGACAAAAATCAAAGCCTGAACAACAGAGAAAAATGTTCTCTCTTTTAAACCATTCTTCAGTTTTTCTGGAGAACATCACTACAGGACTGGCCTAGAAAGAGAAGAGCAATTGGGGATTTCAGAGTGCTCAATGTCCTTGCAGTTTGTGTGAACACTGCCATTAAAGGCATGCTGAAAATAAACTCCTTTGAAAAAAAGCATTGTTAGCAATCAATAGGGATTCATGAGTACAATATTTTATAGATCAGAAATTGAGATTAGAACAAGTAAAGTTTATAGATCTCATATGCTCATCAGGCTTGATAGAGTTCAGTTTTCTTCCAGGTTGAATAAACTTTATTTGGTACTGTTTCATTTTAATCAAAATTAAAAGACATAGTGGGCTAGTCTAAAGAAAAAGTATCCTTTTTTTCATTTTTATAAATATGAATTTATGCTTCAAAATAATTTCTAAGAAATTTATTCAGACATAGAACTGATTCTCACTCCATTTGTGTGATATCCACTTGGATATAAGATATAAAACTTAAAAATGTAACTCTACAATAGGAGACATTGAGTGCAGTACATTTCTGTTTACTGACCCTGTTCTATTTGTTTTTCCTATGTATGTTATTATCATTTTATCTACAGCTGTTAATTTGTGAGGTGTTTCCTGGGCAAATGTGAAGGGAAAATCAAAAGAATGAGAGAACCTCATTCAGTGCAAAATGAATTTTAATCTATTTCGCTTCATCTAGTTGTTCATTAGTGATACAAATTGAACCCAATCTCCAACTCTGATGTAAATCTGCACATTTAAGTTGGCCAGAATTTCATCCCAGAGAGCCTTGAATTATATAGCTGATTCCAGTAGACCAATCTAACCTCACAAATCTGACCAGCTTTGTGCAGGAATGTGTGTATGACTCTCAGAATAATTTTTAATCTTTGGGTCATAAATAACTTAGTGGAGCACTGTAATAGCTTGTTTTATATAATTCTAATACTTCAGCTGCTTTATGTTGCTGTGCTTGGCCTCCATCCTACTGGGTGGATAACACAAATAAGCAAGCACCTTTAGATACTTCAATTTCTCTGAAATGGGAGAGATTTCTTCCCCAGCTCCTTAGCTGCCTGTCAATTAAAAACTCTTACAGTGTTGTAACTAAGACCTATATTGCTTTGAAATGAGTCCTCACATTTAAAGGAGATTCTTGCCCTTTTGATCTTTCAGTTTTAAAGTCTTTTCTCCTGACCCTGATTCTAGACAGACATCCTCTTTAACCTTTGCTCATGGAATAAGCAAACGTTATGTTTTCATTGCTCCTGAGAAGGAAGAGGGAAGCAATGGTAGAAACAGTGCTGTGGTTTCTTGCAGGTAAAAGAGAAGGGCTGTGTGATGTTAGGGTAAAGGATCAGGGCATGGCAGAGAGGAATTAAGCCCCAAAGGCCTTTAAAAGGTATTTAAATAGAACAATCCTTGCTTCAATGCTTCAATGGATTTGCAGTGTAAATTAGTATGTGAAAAGTGAGCTACTAGTGGTGACAGAGGAATTCGGTTGAACTTTGCCTCTTTGTGTGGCAGAACAGAAAGAGGTAATAAAAAACATCTTCGTGCGTGGAATGTAAAAGTAAAAAAAATCATGCAGGTGAATGAACACATCTTGTTAATTTTGAGGCATTATTTCAGTTTTCTTGTCTTCTGTATATGATTGTTATTTTAAGTGGTACAGAGAGAAAACAGCCAATGAAATGGGTAGATGGTGGTGGTAGAAGGGTTACTTGCAATGGGATTAGGAAGAACAAACGGTGCCCTTTGGCATGATAGAAAGGATTTAACATTCTGGGCATGAGGAAGTGTAGAGAACCATTAGGACAAATGGCCCAGAGATTGTGGGTTCATAGAGAAGGACAAACATGAAAAAAATCCTGAAGTACAGGATTTTTCTGAATGCACAGAAGTGCATTAAAGAAAAGAAATTTTAAAGGATGGCATAGTGAAAACTATGATACAGGCAGGCAAAGCAACTTTAAACAGGCTGAAATTATAAAATTTCAACTACTTGTAGAATGGAACTATGTCTGAGGAGCTTGCAGCGGGCAGTGAGCACAACTGGAGAGCAAAGCAGAGAATTTAATTCAACAGCACCAAGGAAAAGCTTGGTAAATTGCCAGAGGAGCTTGTAGAAAACATATCTACATAGAAGATGTGAAATATTCTATGATTGTGATCATCACATGAGCTATGGTTGATTTTTTTCTACCAAGCATGTAACACTAAATCTTCTGGTTAAAACCTATTTCAGTTTGTATATAGCTATGACAGATGTAGTGAAAAGTGTAAAAACTGGTGTCTTTTAGGGTTACTATCATTAATCCTTTGAAGTCAGGCAATTCTTTTGTTCTGTTGGATATCGGGTCACCACTTGTAGCAAAATCTGTCTTGCCCGTATATTCTTGCTATACTTTCTTGAATAAACACAAATTTATAAAATACCAGAGTTCTATGTCCTAAAAAAGGCATGTGATGAGCTGGATAAGTAACAGCTGAAGCAACTTTTCTGATGGCAAATTTTGATTTTATATGCCAGCTATTTCCAGTGAGAAGGCCATTCAGATGAGACAAACAGCATTAGCTTATATGTTACAGCTTTCCATTAAGGATGCTTTCGTTGGTAGGCATACTCAGTGCATCATCTACCACTGATGTAATTAACAATGTATCTTCGCATCTTAATGGCTCTCAAAGCTCATTTCATGGCACAACTAATTTGACAGCTGTCTGAATTATAACAATGTGTGTTAATATTGTATTTTCTTAATGCTGGAATTAAAGTTTGTCTTTGAGACCAAAATTACTGTCTCAATCTGTACTTCATAACACTAACTTTGACATTGATGGTCTGATAAATTGCTCAAAACAATTTTCAACTAGTCAGAACAGATATGATTCTCTTCACTTTGGATGAGTATCAAAAGTGTTTAGATCCCCATCCAACTGTTTCATCTTGCCAGATATTACTTGATAACACAATGTCATTTTGTAGTGACAGACCATAATTTTGTTCATATTCCAAACATTGCCCTTTATAGGATATAGAAGCAATGCCTGAACGTTGAAGTTCATTTCATGACTTACAATCTAAAATAGTATCATAAACGCACATTACATAGAATATCCTAGTGAAGGCTTGTTTTAGGAATAATTTCAGGAAATATGGTGTGATATCACACTTTTTAGATCCAATTTGTAGCTTACATAAATTCTGACAAAAGAGTCAATCACAAACAGAGGTTGAAAATCTACTGAAGCAATGGAACAAAACTCTTGGGATACTCTTGGGTTTTGGTATCAGCTAGTGATAATTCCCAAGGAAAAAGATTTTCTGCAAGTGCAGTTTTCTAGGATTCTGAAATGAATCAGCAGAACTACAGGTCATTAAAATATAAATACAAACGGTCAATTGTCAATAATATATCCTATATTTGACAAATATGAAATCCCTGACATCCTGTCAGGCGTTATTTTAACTTCAGTCCTTTGTGTTAACCAAAATACTTTTTTCTTTATGAATCAAAGTAAAAATGCTCATGAAATTCTTGCAAACTTTTGATAACATTAAATCATACTATGTTAGATATCTCTGTTTCTGAACAATGGGATGGGACTGCTGGGAGATGTTCTTTGAGCTTTTATTGCAACATCAGCCTCAATATGGGGTAAGACAATTGAAAGATGTCAACAGCACACATCTTGTCAACTGCAGCCAAAATCCCGTGTTACAAGGCCTTTTAAAATTTTGTATCCAATAGCCAAGTGTGAAGAGCTTACAGATATCTGCATAAACCAATCATTAAAACTGCATGTATGCCTTATATCTAACAATAGGTGCTTGTTTCATATTTCTTATTACTCAGGAACTTTTTTATACTCTTTTATAAACAAAGTACAGAGCCTCATTATTAAACTTTTCTATTATCTTGCTTAACATATTTTTCTACTTGCTAAGGCCTTACTCTACTCAGCACAAAAACAGTCTCATTGTTCTGTGTCTTTTTTTCTTGTATCCTTTTACCTTTAGGCCTACATCTGCACTGCTATGAAAGCTTTCTGCTTTTTCTATTTCCCACAATACTATATTTTACATAGTTTGAAAAATAATTTTTAAGGTTTTTTTATTTTTTTTCTTTTTTTTTTACTTCACCTTTCTTTTTCCTCTTTTCATTTTGACTGACATTGCAGAAACATTCCAGAGCACGTGTTTGTGCTGATGACAACAGAAAGTCTATACAGGAAATTTTTTGAGCACGCTAAATATAGATGACAGGATTTTAAGCTACTTGACCACCTGACTTTTCAGAGATTTGAAGTGGATTGGCCTTACACAGAGGGGGAAAAAAGTTAAAGGCAGCTGAGTCAGAATCATGTTGATATATTTTAAGAATCCTTTTTCTTTTACTTCCCAGTCTTTTGTCTAAGGCACTTGGTCACATTTATTTCATTTTCTAGATAGAGAAGACAGTGATAGGTCAGTTTCTTAAACAATTTTCTCTGTTCTATTTTGTTGACTGTCAAGAGTATATTTTGTAGTAGTTACCATTCAGAATAACATTCTCTTAAATTTTGTTCAGGATCCAAAAAAAACCCCTGAAGGCATTGCTTGACTATATTTTGGAAAAAGGAAATACAATAGGGCAAGAACTATAATTTAAACAGTGGGTAAATTTTAAGACCTGCTTTTTGTTTTTAATGCATAAAAATAATATAAAAATGACCATGTAACTGTGGTATCTTCACACGTCAAGCCTTCATGCTGCAATCACCAGTCTAAGAGAGTCTTTCTCTACAGCTGCTACATCTTGTATCTAAGCCACAACAGTTCTTATTATGGGTAATTTACAGGATAACTTAATTAAATAGGAGGTATTTGATAGCAAAAGTTGACAGTTAATCAAGGCTAATTCTGTGCTTAAATGAACTGGAATATCTTGCCAAGACATTCTTCAGTCATATACACCGTGAATGTTACTTAAGACTCTTACCTCGAGGCTTCTTTCTTTGTTTTGCCCTGCCTCTACTGGTGACTATAAAGGGATCCTGTAGATCCAGGAGTTTGCTTTCAAAGAATAGAGGAATACCTGGAGGAAATAATATGTACAATTACTTTTATTACAGCAGCACAAATGATCAGAGTTCTTTTTGTGATAGGTGCTTTATATACATGAGGGTGGAAAGCGTCTCTGCCTCAAATTGCTTGCTAAATAAACACAAGTAGGAAAAATTAACTATTATTGTCTTCACTGACAAGAATTGAATAAAAGAGTAATTTACTGACTGGCCATAGGTCATGCAAGAAGCTGATGGCAGTGCTGCTGATTAAATATAAGCAACCTCAGTTCCAGTGCAGGATTTCATCCAAAAATAAATCCTTATTGTTAGACATCTGAGTAAGAACATCCTGATAGATATCCTGACAGTTCTTTCTCTAGAAAACATTCTCGTAGTGCTAGGTTTAATTTTAACTTTTTTTTTAGACCCACAAATCTTTAAACTTATATTAAATTATTGGAAGAAATACTGAGAAGTGGTTAAAGGTGCTATACACAATAACTAAAATACTCTTGGGATTCAGTTCAGTTTTATTGCATTTAGTCTGCTCAGCCAAGTAATATATATCTAGTTCCAGATATTTGCTTCTTGTCTCAGTTTGTATTGTGTTGGTAGGAAATTGGTACCATAGATATTCTTTACAAGAAGAAATGATGTATGTCCCTCCATAAAACAATTTTGAACAGCTCAGAGAAGCTGAGAAATGCTGGATAATTTTCCTTTTGATTTTCTCCAGTGTTGAGGAACAGTTCCCAGGGTATTTGTTGGCTGACCTTGCAACCTGGAACATTACGGTCTGGTGTTACGTCTTGCAGACCAGTTGACAGCCCCAGTTTGGGTGTGTTACAGATGTGTGAACACCATCTGTACATGTATTTTAGTGCAGCTCTCTTGTCTTCTCCCTCCAGCACAAAGCCTTAAGGCCTTTGATTATTCCTTCTGTGGTTTGCTGAGGGCTTGATGACTGAAGGATGATGTTAAAGTTTCAGTCTGAAGAGACCTGTCAACACACACTCAGCAGTTTGCTGTGAGGAAGGGATGCAGGGAAGAAAAGCTGCACTATGATTCAGTGTATTATCTCACACATCTTTTGCTTATGAAATGAAATATTCCATTCAACCTAATAGCACTTTTACAACATTCAAAGTGGAAGATGTAGCCTGCTACTGCCAGGCTTGATAGAGCAGCTATAACAACTTCCATCACGTTGTCATGGGCAATGTCACTGCCAGAGCACCTCAGTGTGGAGCATTACCTGCTTTGCCATTTGCCAGGAGCTGCTACAGAGCCCAGGCTACAACAGTCCTATAACATTTGTTTCTATTATGAAAATATCTGAAAGAACTAAAATGAGAACTTAAACACATTTTTTTTTGCCACCTGTTGGGTGCAGGGCTTTGCAAGGGAAATTTACTGGTGGACCTTATAGTCTTTGATCAGCTTGGTTGACTTTTCTCGACAGGAGAAGCAGTTGTTCCATGCCAGTCCCATATTGGATGTCAGCACTGTCTGGGTGGGGAATAAGTTGAGTTATTACTATCTTCTGCCTGATTTATCTGGGTTCTTCTAATGTGCTGATCATTGTTTTATCTCATCACTTAATAATTTGACAGAATTAGTAGCAACTACCATATGGATGTTAGCAGAAGGACTGGAATTCTTGCCCTGTGAAGAAACAGGAAGTAATGCAGGTCAGTCTCAGTTATTGGATTGGAGTGATTTGTAGGTTCTCTTGGATATATATGAAAATAAGATTGCCCTAAGGACAGTAAGGATATTTAAGAATATTGTCTAAATCTATTTAGAGATACTGAATTCTAAGTTCTGATGCTTTATCTCTGTATTTTTATGTGATGAAAGCAAGCTGTCTTCACAATTTTAAGGAAATGTTATTATACTACTGTATAAATCCGCATTAGGCTTGGATCTTGAATGCTTTAAACAATTCTGGTTCCCCTATCTCAAATAAAATATAAAATAGCTTAAAAAGTTAGTGAGATGAATAACAAAGATAATCATGGGTATTGAAAAATTTCCATAAAATGAAGTTAAGTATGCTAACACTGTTTAGTCTGGAGAAAAGCTGGCCAAGGAACAACAAGCTAGGAGTCCCTAAAGCTTGACATAAAGAACGTGAGTAGAGTTCATTATCCTTTCCAGTGCTAAACAGAGAGACCTGAAATGAAATTAGAAAGTGTTACTTTCACAGCAAAAAGAAGTGCTTCTGAATATAATGGGTAATTCAGCCAAGAAAATTATCATCACAAGATAAATATTGAAAAATATTAAGGTTTTATAGAGCAGTTGACAGATTCATGAAAGAAAATTTGAACAAGGCTGCCTAAAGAAAATTCTTATATCTGCCTCAATAAACTATAAGAAGCTGGGGCAGTGCTGTGGGTAAATGTTTATTTTCTTACACTCAGGTCTAGGCAGAGTGATACTGGCCAGTGGCAGAGTTGATGTGGCAGAGATCCAGCATGGTACAGCTGTTCTTTCCATTCCTGTGTCCTGGAATCAATATCACTTCTAGAAATGAGAAATTTACTGAGATGAAAAGTTCTAGCTAGATAAAACTCAGTTTTCTAAAAAAAAAAAAAAAAAAAAAAAAAAAAAAAAAAAAGCATTCATGAGGACAGATGCCTTTTTTATAGCAAATTAGATAGCTGCTGAATGAATATAGCAGAAATAAAGGCAAAACTTTAAAAGGCTAACTTTTTTGTCAAACGTGGCCTTTCAAATATTTTTTTGTCATGAACACCTGAAACATCATCATTCAGGGTTGCCTCTGTCCCAGTCTGGATCTGCCAAGGCACCTGGATGAGTTAGGCATCCCTTTCTTTCTGAGATTCTACAGAAGTTGGCATCTTTTTGTTTGACCTTCTAGAAATCCTTGTCTGAATGCCTGTGCATGGTGCTGTGTCTGTGAATTAGAGTAGTTTTATTTGGGTCACATGTAAGAAAACCTGGCCAGGTATCTTAACAAGGCAGATTAACATTCATCTGACACACACATCCTGGAATAGTAAGTGCCTCTTCCTCACAGAGATGCAGATCTGAATAGCAAACATTTCCTCCTTTTGTTTGGATTTGCTGTTCACCTGTGCTTTGATTTTTATGTTCTGTAAAGATATTCCAGAAGCATTTTTCTTTCTAATGACTAGCTAAATATAAAGAAAGACTAACTCCTGAATCATTCCTCTAAACCCCAAGCTATATCTCTGATTATCTTTCTGGATGAAACAGCTTTTTTTTCCCCTTAGAATTTATTTTTGTTTCCCAGTCTTACTAAGTATTTTGTAGTAATTCTAGAAGTAAAGCAGCATGATAGTCCTACCCATTACTGATTTTCTACATGGCCAAGAAATGTCGAGGATTTAATGCTGGCAGTATCTTTGGAGTTCTATTCACCTACAAAATAAAAAGAATACTAGTTTACAATTGATTTCACTCAAGTAACTATTTCCTAAGCACCATTATTGTGTACAGTAGGAAATAGGTATAGCTATTTCCTTAGGATAAAGCAATTTGTGAGGTCTGTCATAAAAGGCTAAGAGAATAATGCTGCCTTTGCTTCACACCCCTTTTAACTACCTCTATAAAATTTAAGGAATTGCAATAAAACTTGGGAAAGTGCTTTGACTAGTGAGCACTCTTCGACAGCACTTATGAGATTATTATGTGCTCAAGGCCATTTGGAATATTTGCACATAAGAAATTATTTAAAATTATATTTATTTTCTGTTTTTTTCTTATTTTTAGCTTAAAATATCTCTCAATCTTCTCCTCTCTCCCCCCCCCCGCCCTCCCCCCCCTGCTTTAAAAAGAAAGATCTTTAAACAGTTCACTGCCTCCTTGGCATTTCTTCATTCCGCTTTTCATTTCATGTGAAGTCTCCTGGGCTCTGACCAGTTCAAAATGCAACTTTGTAGTTTTCTGTGGTAAATGACTGACAGTGTTGGAAATTATGCTCTTTGTCTGACAGACAATTGTATTCATACTGCTAAGCAGCATTTGGATTGAACTTTTAATTTAACCCTACCGGCTTCTGTTTCTCTTTCTTTCAGCATTTTCTGTATTGTGATTCCTGCCATGGCAATGTATATTCTGTTTCTGAAGCAGCTGCAGTTTATTCTGTGACTCCAAATGCATCTTTGGTGAACAGTTTGGGGTCTAATGAAAATGTGCTTTGTGTATTTGCTGTTGCACAGAATAGCCTGAGACATCCATATTAGCCAGTTAAAGGGTGGCTCCTGCCAGTCAGTAGGAATAGAGCCTGTGACTTTTTGATAGCTGGTAGTGTCTGATAAGGTGTCAGTCAAATTGCTAATAAAAAAGTACTAATAAAACTATGAGTTTTGTGAAAATTGTAAACAAAGCAGCTGAAAGTTGAATGTAGCTGGAGTTAGAATAACTCTCTTACTTTAGTGTCTCTATGCCAATATTTCAACATGTTCATGAGAAGTTTCGGGAAGTTTTTGATACCCTATAAGTATCTTTCTGATATTTCACCCAGAAGAGAACTATGCATAGGTCTCATTAGTTCACATGCTTAAAATTCCTCTTATAGTTCGATGTATCCAGTCCAAAACCTGCAGTATAGTGCTATTGGATTTATGGAGTGTCGTATTTGTGGAGGTTGTGAGATATTTCCATGAGGCTAGCCAATTCTTCCTCGGAAGAGGTGTGCAATAGCTGTTGGGACAGCATGTTTTACTCTGCTGGTCAAACATCTGTACCAGCTCATGTCTAGAATCTATACTGCACCAACTACCTCCATAGGAAAAGAGAGGACAAAGTATGTGTGACCTCTATCTCTACTTCAGACTCAGATTTACTGCCAGGATACACCATAGAGACATCCCAGCTTATGAGGAAGTTCTCTAACTTAGGTCTCCCTCCAGTCATTGCTATTTTCAGGCCACCCAGGCCCACATAAAAAATGTTGATGCTTAATAAAATAAAGAACACAGTCCTAGGTCTATATGATCAGTTTTGGCAATGTATAACCTTCCATAAGTAATTGATTCGCTTGAATAACCGGGAAACACGAAAAGGTAGAAACCTTTTAAATTAGCAAAGTTATGAAATATTTGTGTATATAAAAAATAGAATGAATTTAGTATCTAGCACAGGCAGCATGCCGTGTTTTCATTCCAATATAAGAATTTATGTCATTTGAAAGAAATTATGCTCTTACCCATATGTCTCTTTTCTACAACATTCAATTTTGAGATGTGTGTATTAGAATCTTAAAAACTGTACTATATTTATATCAGCTTTATCTGTGCATGTTGCAAGTGGGTGTATGAATGTCTTCTGAATATTATTTGTTACAGGTCATCCCTTGCTTTGAGACGAGAAGTATGCTAATAGAGCTTTGGAAGCTCAAGTTCAAAAATAACAGTTCACAGAATGGGGTTCCAAGACACCATAAACACCATTGAAACTCCAACTTTGCTTTTCATCTCTATCTACTCACCTAAATGCAGTCTGACCACAATTCTCACATTTACTCATGTTATATCAATGCATTTCTAGTGCAAGCTACAGAATACCTACACAGTGCCCTGCAGGTTGTGTTTCTCCTGTGTGTCAAAAGATGCCTTACTTTGTTTCCATCATCTAAAAAGGATCTGGAAACTTGGCTATCCTCCATTATATATATATATATATATATATACATATATATATATATATATTTTTTTTTTTTTTCTGTAGTTAAAAGACAACACCATATTCCACTATACTTGTCTGTACTTGTGCAGTGTGCAGAATTATTCCATACTGCACTATAATTAAGCAGAAGGTCCAGTTTATCTTGAGGTGCCTTTTAACTATAATGGTAAATCTTCTCAGATTATGGAATCCTGTGGTCTGCTCGAGATTCAAGGGTCTTCGAGGAGTTCAAAGAGCAAGAGGCAAAAGCTTGAGATTGTAGATTAAAGCTGCCTCAGGAACATCCCTTCCAAGCTAACACGAGCAGCTCAATGCAAATACTGATGTCTGGAACTGGGTGATATTCTATTATATGCGTAATTGCAATATAATATATGCTTATCATACAATTATATAAATAATGTAATTTTACAATATAATTAAATTGAATAAGTTTAGCATGTATTAGTAATCATACATTCTTCTATATTAACAAGATATAACTGTCTATATATAATCCTGATAAGGACTTGCACAAACAGAACAGTTTTTTGCCTACATGGATAATTATAGTAATAACCAATAAATGCATTTATTAATCACACAGAGCAGGTGAAGGTTACTTCCTTTTGTATGCAGCTGCTCTTATGAGCCTTCTGGACACAGAACAAGAGTGGAGGTTGTTAAAGAGCTCATGGACTGCTTAAAAGGATATTATCCCTTTTCTGTATATTGCCTGTTGCAGAGTTCACGCACCTCAGAATGTGCTATTACTAAATAACTTATTGACTCTGAATTAGGCACATTGGTGCACATGTGATTATGAGTCTGATTTTATTTATGGGGTGGTTCTGAAAGAGCAGTGTGATTTATGTATCTATGTATCCAAGTCAGTGGAAAAAATCTACAGTCCCACATCTCTTCCTGTAATGATTTAAAATTCACAACTCAGTGTTTCAAAATTTTTTTTTTTGCATTTCTGCATGTGTTTTTCTTAGTTTCAGCTGACAAAGTGTTAACGTGGAGAATGCCCCTATTCACCCTATCTTTCAGATCTGCCAACTAACATGTAGCACATCTGTTTTCTAAGCAGCATCCTACAAAGAATGCAGAAGCTAGAAGATTTGAGAAGGTTCATGGGAGTGATGATATGGACAGAGCAGACATAAGAGGCAATCTGAATTAAAGAGAATGTTGGGAAAGTGCTTGAATTTTTAGGAGTGGGATAAGTTCTCCCACCTTTTGATTTCATGGCCAGAATTTTCCCAATCATTTAAATTATTCTGCCTCTGGCTTCTCACTTGTCCTTTCATCTTCAAGATGCATATATTTAATATCTTATCTCAGGTTGGATTCTGTGAACTTTAAAAGATTGAAGCATTTTTTAAGAGAATGGTGAAGGCCAATGACTGGAAGGGGAGGGTATTTCAAATAAGCAAAACAGTGAGGGAAATAAGGATGATGGAGATTATAAAGAAAATAAGAGAAATTTTGTTAAGATCTCTTTCCCTACTGCCCATGTTCACACCTTTTCATTATGATATTTTGCCACTTCTTTCCAGCTTAGTCTTCCTGAGGTGGAGTCTACCTGTTCTGATTGATATTCAGTCCTGTTCCTTCAGGCCTCTTGGGTAGTCACTGACTTTTTCCAGCAGCAGAAGAAATGTCTCACCAGCCTTCAGTTCTCTCCATTCAGCTTGTGGCTGCAATTGAGCTTCAAATAGCTGTGAATCCATAGTTTGTCTGACTGTTATGATAATGGCACAGACTCTTTCTTTGCCTTGGATAATAAGCTAGCTTATACAACCTCACTGTTTTCCCCAGATTCCACAGCTGCTTGTAGTTCCAAGGACTGTTTTGAATGGCAGGTTGCAGCATCCCCTTACTGCACAGAATGCAGAGCATGAAGATTCTGCTGTGTGTGAACTGGTAAGCACTTCCTTGTACAAATAGCATGACCATTTTTGCATCATGTTCAGCTTGCTCCCTGCTGTGTTAGTGGCAGAGTTTATAGGTGGAAATAGAATCTAGAACCACATTAATTTCTCTCAGTTGGCTACAACAGTTGTTGGCTGTGGATTCCTTTTTGTGAAATAACAAAGCTTTTGATTGACATTATTACACTAAGAAGACTAGGACCATGTTTACAGTGAATATGCAAAGCTACAGACAAAACGTAGAGCATTTTGACTGTTTTTCATGATCTTTTTCTCCCATCCTTGAAAAGTAAGTAAAAAACAATGGATTTCCTTTGAAAGTTGTAAGGTGCTCAAAATCTATAGTGGTAAGGACTTAGAATATACAGAAAACATAAAAATATATACCTACAAACATGTCAAGAACATTTTCTAAAGTAATATTAATGACACTTTTTAATATTAATGAACTGTTGAAGATAATTCTTTTGTCATATAAACTTATATATGACTACCATTATGCTGATCTTAATTGATTCTCTCATAAGAATTACAGCTAATTCTGTATTCATAGGTAGTGAATTTCTTCATTAGCAATTACTTTATCGCTCATTTTAGCTGTGAAAGGACAGTCGTACTACATTTTCTTTACCTTCCTCTTTCTATCTTTTCAATACCACCAATGTGGAAATTCAGCATGTCAAACTTCTGGAGAGCTCTGATTTTTGTCTGCCTCTTAGCCCTCAGTCTGTTAGCCAACCAAATGGGATTCAGAGGTCATATTTTTAATCTGCTGTTGAGAAGCTAGACTGAAGGGTGCTGCTAAGCTACGCGTGTCTAAGCAGGGAGGTCTGCAATGTATTGAAATGACGTCAGAATTTTTGTTAGCACTGATTTCTGCATTTTATACAGGAGAAGTTAGTGACAGAAGGAGCAACTGTGAGGCAGTCTATGAAAAACTTTTTTATTATTGTAGAAATGAGGTCCTTCTCAAGTGAACAGGGTACAGTGTACAGCATCTCAAGCGCCCGAAAGCAAGCACATCAAACTGCTCACTGAGAATTCAGTGCATGGTAGGGTCTCTGTTATTTCCCTCAATTGAGGGTCATTTTTTCACCACCATGTGGTGGGGGCACTAGAAGAACTGTGATTTCTGCAGCTTATATAAACAAGTTTGTTTAAAGGGATGATATCTGCTGGACGCCACCCGGAGGACAAGCATTCATCTCTTTTTCAGGATGGCAGGTGAAATACTTTTCCCTGCTTGGTCTAAGTGGATTTGTAGCCCTTGCCATGTGTGCAGTACTAAATGAGAACTGTGTTCACTGAATAATCATGATGCCTTAAGCTAGTAAAATTTGGCTATTTTAAAATTATTTTTCCCTGCCTAAATCTTTCTTTTTTGTACCCTGAAAGCAAGAGCAAATATCTGAAACATTTAGCTGATTGTGATTTTTAAAAATGCTATCTAGAAATCAGGTTCACTCACACACATGTGCAATGTATACTTCTGATAAACAGAACAGGATCATCCACACTTCAGCCTATTTTTTCCATCAAGGAGATTTTTGAAGACTTATAGAGTTGAAAAGAGCAGAGCAGGCAAAGTAGGGGATTGTATTATCCATCCCTTTCACACTCAGCATGTGATGTTTTTCTGAGAAGTAAGAAATTTGTTTTCCAAAGACATTGCCAAGTTCACTGAGATTCACTGACTCCTTGTAGCAATGTAAGCCTGAGACAGCAGTGACAGGCTTTTTTTCAGGACACTGTATATCGTGGAAAATAAGCTTCCTTCAACAGGAATGATGTCTAAGTTACAGCACCACCATGAAAATTAACAGACACATAGATCAGCCAAGCAGCTAGTGTGCAGGATTTCTGATTATGCACATACAGCTCCTCAGCTTTGCTGGTGATACTTTCCATAGGCAGGGTATATTTAACATTTGAGGGGCTATCCTGCAGACACCACGTTCCCTCTCCAGTCTTCCAGTCCTTCCAGGAACTGCAGAGAGAGCAGAATGCTGCGGCAATATTCAGGCACTAATTATTTTTGCCAGTAGGAGCTCGTTTTGGCCTTTGATTTTGAACTGACAGTTAATAGATAGGGCAGTTTTAGAAGTGGGTGTGTTTTACAGCACTTGGCAAATGACAGCCTAAATCACAGGTACAGTTTGCGATCACAGCGATATAGAACATCTCTCTGTTTACTCTCTTTATCGAAGGTACATATTCACAAAGAAGATACACTTTTTCAATACGATGAACGGTATATTGGCATTGAAAAGGCGAACTTTATGGAGAGTAATTGGGTAAATGTTATTGTCATTGCATTACAGGCAGAAACTGAGTTTGCATTTGGCTGCACAAGATGTGTGCCACAGGGAAGGGCACCTTGAGGCAGCCCTGTACAGGGTAGAGCCTACAGTATGGACCAAGGCAGCTGGTGTGTGTAGGGATCCATGGCTGTGTCTCTGCTGCAGGAGAGACTAGGGACAGGGAATGAACTCTTGGGGCTGCTAATGCTTGTTTTGCAGTCCGGCACTGTTTTGTGTTGTCAGGACCAGTTTTGTCTTCTCCTCTCCTTAATGATATCCTAAGATGTTTTGCACCTTCAAGGCTTCTGTTAAACCCCAGATAATGCAACCTATAGCCTGCATTTTGTACTGATAAAATGTTGTTTTGATGGGTTGTGACATTGCTGTGGTGTTATTTAAAACTCTGTGAACTGAGAATAATACACATTTAAATGGTGTTTATACGATCAGGCTATGAGGGAACCACAGAGGACCAAAGGGAAACCCTTGACCAAACGTTATGCAGAGTGATGAGACAATGCCACACAGCTGGAACTTTATTTAGCAGTGTGGGTAAGGTCCCAAACCTTAGCTTCGTGTATCTGAGCTGATGTAAGGTGCTGTCTGCTACTAAGTGTGATGTCTGTGGTTATTTTCTAGCAGTTATCTCATGATCCTGTGTGGGAGCAAGAACTGAAATTAAAGACCTCTGGATTTCCAATTCTTGTGCTCCTCCTCTCCCGAAAATACTGCACTGCAATACAGTAAAAGAGAAAAAAAGCACCTAAAGAAGGTAAAATTATGGTTCCTGATGACACTGTCGTCTCATCAGTTCAATGGAGAATTGCACTCGAGCAGCAGTAATTCTCTCTGGAGCCCCTGGGAGCTCTGACTTTATTTGCAGTAAGTTGGACTGAATTTTAAAGTAATAAGAACTTTAAGTCAAATGCATTACTAAATTATGTGCCACGAATGCATGAGGGATTAAAGAGTTTAAAAATAATGATTTACTCAAGTCAGCCTTGAGGATCAAAGCTTTGGCTTCAATGCTGTCTCAAGGTGGACTTTAGTATCTCATGGGATAGTTTCATGGCTCACTGCAACACAGATAACACAGACAGCATTCCAAGCTGTCAACACCAAGGATTAATAAAGCATTTACAGTATATTTTAAGTTATTATTGCAAGCCAAGTCTCATGCTCTTCCCGAGTGCTGCTGTAAGTGTTTGTTTCTGAAGTGCACAATTTCTGTTTGTTTGGTTTTGTTTCATTTCTTTTTTTGGGAAAATACCCTTGAAATTGGGAGTAGGCGATTAAAAGCAGCAGGAAATGTATAAGAGAATTCTTGGTGGTCTAATAAGGGATTTAGAGACTCCAGCAGGGGAGAAAGATTTTATAAATTTAATATGAGGGTAAATAGTACTATCTCTGTTTTGCAAATGCAAGAACTCATTCAAGATCATTATTCGCAGCCCTTAAGCTTTTGTATTTCTTTTCTTAGCTAACTACATCATGCCCCTGTCTCCAGCAAAAGGGCAGGAAGATGCATAGAAACTGAACTTCTTAGCTGGGATTATCTCATAAGGCAACCTTAAATTCTGGCAGCAAGTCAAAGGTTTACAGCACATCAAGAAATGAAACATGAGGATAGTTCATGAGGCTGCTATCAATTCCCTCTCAAGCAATATCCAACAAGCAGGGGTCAGAGTAATTATGTCCTAGTCACTTTTGGGGTCTTTGTAGCAAACGAGGCACTCAGATGGCTGTGGAAGAGCACTTGGGTAGTTCTGGCACAAGGCAGTTGCTCTGCAAGGCTCCATGGCCCTCTCACAGCAAGCTCCTGGCCTGCTCTCAGCTTGGGAGGAAAGGATGGTCAGTGTGCTTGGTTCCTCTCACTGAGCCTTTTCCAAAGTGGGAAATATTTTATTTGCTTCCCTACCATGTGCTTGTTGGAGCAGAGTTCCAGTCCTCTCAAATGGGCCTTTTAGGAAATTGATACAGTGAACCTTGAATACTTGTACTTTGCTCAGGTTTGGTGCCTTAAGCTGAAGGTACTGTTGACACACCAATGGAGTAATTGAGAAGGGTTGTATGGATAAAATTAACTGCTAACTTCTAATGTAAATATGAACATTTAGACAAATTGAGAAAAAGGGCAAAGTGACTACCTAATTATTATGAAAAATGGTATTCATGTTTTGTACAATTATGGCTATATTAAGCCTATTTCAAGCAACTAATATGCAGGTCTGATTCAGAAGAGATTAATTGGTGATATGAACACTTAAGCTATATAATTTACTCTGATTGAAGAGGCAATACTAAAATGTGGCATTAGCAGATGGATGAATTTTTGCTCTGAATCCATTCACTGAAAATGCTAGGTAAATCTCCCCTTATTCTAAACGATTAAATACTCTAATTTCTGGATTTGACTCGCATCTCTGTTTTGTTTCTTTGAATTATTAGTCAAGACTTGTTGCTGTGGCAATAGCCAGTTCTGTGATGAAGTGAAGCACATTCCAGATTCAGCTGTTAAGGTCTGTATGGGGGCCTTTGGCAGGATCCAGCAGGGTGCTTATTAGAAAACACCTGCCCCTTTCTGTTTAATATTCAACACCATATTTCTGATCTCCACAAACTCACCGGTTATCACAGGGCAAGTCTCTGGGCACTCCCCTAGTTGCTGTGGATAATTTACTGCCACTCTTCTCACCCTAGAACAGAGAAATCGTGTTTTGTGTGTCATGCTGGCACCAGACATTCCCTAAATCCTTATTTTCTGAAATGGAAGGGAAGCTGCAAGTCATCTCCTTAATTCCATTGACAATGAAATAGTTAAATACATTAATTCACTCAAGCTCATAGTTTCTGATCCAGAACCAGAATTTCATCTGCACTGTGTGGATGCCCCTGAAAACTGAAGTAAGAGAAGAGGTAGACAAATTACTAAACTGCACTATCTCAAATACACATCATAAAGCCTGATTATGATTAGAGTTCAATTGGAGGCCAGCTATATATGTAGTAGTGTACAGTTCAGTTTCATTTGCCAAAGGCACAGAAATCGCACCTGGATGCCAGTACGCACGCTATGCAAATTTGCCTAAATGCTGTAAAGTCCTGAAGTATTAGCAGAGCAGGATCCTATAACAACTGTGTCCAAAAAGCCTTACTACGTGCAGCTAACACAGATATTAAATTGAATGCTTCTCTTACTGTTATAAATGGCTGCTTTGCTGTCTTTGTCAGCAGAGTTGTGGCATTCATCCCACTGCTACGAATAAGAATAAGATGACCATCTGCATTTCTGCAGAGTGATGGCTACCCAGAGTGAGTTCAATAAAAGAAAATTATGGCTTTGTGCTTTGCTACAGCCGATAAATCATGAGCAGGTCTTGCACTGAGGCAACAAATGAAAAATAACATTATGTGGCAAGACTCTTTATAGGGTACCAGCTGAGCAGCCACTTGAATGGTAATACCCCCAAAATGAATGTCATGCAAGTGGTAAGTAATGACCTGTTCATGAGGAGCTGAGCACTCTGGGTTATTAGGGACACTGGTGGATACGTGTCAGGGACCGCGGTGATCGTGTGAAACAGTGACAGCACATATATGCCAGCTATAAGGGTGTTTTCCATTTTCTTCCTTCAGAATAAATCTCTTCAGTGCTAGTTCAGCATATCATTCCTCTCCCTTTCTGTGACCTGGGGTCTTCTACAAATGCCTATTCCTTTAGCCTAAGAGACTGTGTCCTGGAAATCGAAGCTGGTTAAAAGACGGCCTCGGGGACCCCTTGGAGGTGGTATAGACCTTCTTTTTAGGGTTTGAATTTGTCTGGGGTTCTCTGATCACATACATCACAGTAAAACCTTCAGCTGTCTTATTTCTCAAGTAATAAAAGCCTTTCTCATTGGTGGGGACTCTAAAATCAATTGAAATCTAAGCAGGAGTTTTTGTTCTCCCAAATCAGCTCTTCCTAAAGGCAGTTAATTTTCTGGTCGTGTTTCCTCTTTCAGCTTACTTCAAAATCAGTGGTTAAGGTTCTAGTAGTTTCTCCCCAGTTTAGTGATTCCGAGTAAGGAGGGCATTGCATGCATGGTTTTGCAAATGAACAGAAATATGTGCTAAACGAAGATGGAGTAAATGCTATGGAAAGTGGGTTTCTAAGTAGAGTTTTGACTGTTATCTCATAAATATTCATTGGTGTTGACAATATAGTAAGGTGTTTTCAAGATAGTAGTAAACTAAATTATCATTTAAAGGCTATTTGTGGCTGTTTACTTACAATAATAGGTAAACAACTGCTTAAAGACAAATTTTGATCTGAATTTAGTAGGAATGGCTTAAGGAGTTTCTGATCAAACCAGGTGTAATAGAGATCCTACTGTGGCTCCAGACATGCAGAACTGCACTTGCATCTATTTCTTTTTCAATTTTACAGTCTCTGCTTAAACACATGGTGATTGTCAGTCAAGAAATGCCTCCAGGTAAATTTTCCCAACGGACTCAGCATGGTGTCAATGGAAACAGTGCTTTAGAAAACATCAGCTTGAACAAATATTGAAAATCACAATAATCACTAAAATTCAGTTACCTAGAACACTATTACATGCACTGTGGGGGGAAAGGAAGAAAATACGTTTTTGAATCTGAGGTTATTATTCTTTATTGCTAATTAATAAGCGTTTGGGCTGTATTTATTCTCTAAAGGCCCGCTAGATGTCAGCACATACCTAGGATACCACAACCGGAGCAACAACCATCTGGTAGTAAAAAAATCCCCTCTGCCCTGGAAAGACGTAATTTAGACAGCACACAGTCACTGGCTCAAAGTGTTTTGCTTGACTTAAAAGATTTCAGGTACTCCCACTGTAACTGTGACAGTTTTGGCCATCAAAACAAGGGGATTTTATGCATGTTCCTTTTTGTTCTTGTTTAGCAAAATACTTTCACTGTCATCTCCATTTGGTCCATCGTCTTTCAGGAAGCACTTCTCATATGAAAGTCTACCAGGTGCAGCTTTATAGTGAGGATGGCGAATGTTTTGCTTTTATTTGAAGATTTAATGGACAAACTTATTTTAAATGTGAATATGACAATTCCGTTTAAAGCGGCAAAAATACTGAATAAAATTTCAGACATATTATTCATAGCATAATATGGCATGAGGCAAAACCCCCAACCCCATATGTATTACTAGTGTGTTCAACTCACGTGTATTTCGTCTAAGAAATAATGAAAAAAAAAAAAAAAATCACTCTATTATGCAGTCAGGCTATTTAAAATGCATAGACAGAGTTCACTGCTTGCACTATTTTAAAGTTAGATCAAAAACCCTCCTTGATCAATTTTGGCACACAGTAGCAAGAATTAGTATTCAATCATATATATATATTCATATGCTGTGTATTCATTACTTAATATTTGTCTAGATCCAGTGTCGAAACAAAGAAGAATTTGGGTGATTGTGGCAGGTAGTCCATTTTTCTTAGCCATCCATATCTTCAGGACAACTGTATTTTGGAAAATATGACATATAAACTGGAAACTGTTGTTTGGGTTTTTTTCTAATACAGTGCAGGACACAGTCCTTAGCTATTTCAGCAATTCAGACCTACAACTATTGCTAGCTGGAGTTAGGGGACATCATGTCACCACTGAATGAGGCTGTAGTGAGCTGTACTGCGACCCCTGCAGTTGACCAGTTATCCAGAAAGGGATCCATGCTCCTTGTTCACCCCATTTCATCAGAGACACTCAGCTGGAGCATGTGGGCTAAAAGAACTAACTTACCTGCAGACACCATCTGAGCTGCTCACTGAAGGGCAGGTACAGTGGAAGTCTAGGGATTGGATGCCTCAGTGGAGGACCTTAAGTTAGCTGTGGTGGCTCTGGGCCCATAACATGAAGTCATTTGGCCTTTGGCTCTTGAACTTCTATCACTAAAACCTTAATTTATCTGTTTGGCACCATGTCTCTGCTGTGGCAGTGGCACTGCACGTATTCCTAGCACTGAGTTATGGATTCCTGCAGACTCTGTGGTTCTGGGGAGCTGAAGAAAAAGCAGAGAGGCTTTTTGTTGGCTTGGAGTAGCTCCAGCCTGTCCTCAGATGTGACCTGGAACAAGAGGTGTAATCTCATAGCAATTGCAGCCAATCTATTTGCACTTAGCATATTTTACTAAATCCCTGTCCCAACACCTGCCCAGGGTCTGCAATGTGTGTTTTCAGCATGGCAGAACGTTCAGCAGGTTTCCAGGCTAAAGTGCATTGCAATAATCCCCCATGATGCCCATGCTAGTCAGAGCACCAGTCTCTGTGAGGAGGTGCCTCTTCCTTGCAGTATTTCAGAGCTGATAAAGAGCTGGCTAAATACAAGACAGGCAGAGATGCAGAGTAAGGGATAATTTCAAGAGTGAGATCAAGTCTGCCACTACATTTTACTCACAGAAAATACATCCTGCTGACCAGAAACTTGACTGACCTTATTCACATTGTGCTTAAGGCAGGTTGCCTAGCAGCAGAGATCTTAGCAGAATTTAGCCACAAACAATGTCTTGATGTCCCACCTGTTAATAAAATTTAGGATGCATTGGAATTTCCATGCCAAAGGTGGAACAGAGCCCCTCTGGATCTCACACAAGTTAAACAATGCAAACCTCGGTAGGCTGGCTTTATTGTTCCTGGAAAATGAGGACTATTTTGATTGTGCTTGACAACTCATCTTTTTCTAGTGTGAAATAAAGGAATCAGTCTTGTTTTTAAAACAGATTGCTCTGAATTTTGAGTATCTGAGCAGGTTAAAAAATACTGGTAAGTGGGAAGGAGCTGAGGAAGAGTAATACTTGGTTTAAAAGTAAATTTCATTGTGACTATTTGCTAATTTCCTATCACATGAATGCTTAAGAAGTCTGTGGGGAAACGGGATGAATAAATGTGAGTGTTGGAGTTTATTAATACTATATCTGCCTGGGATAAAAGAAGTGATTTTTATAATTTTCCTGATTTGGAAACCTGATCCAAATGGCTATTTTTTAATTTTTTTTTAATTATATTTTTTTTTTAAATTCCCCTTCGCACAACCCTGTGCCTCTCTGATCCAAAGCAGAGGCTGATTGTCAGCAGTGTCAGTGAAGGAATGACAGTATCCCTTTAGCTGGCCATTGAGTGAGAAGAGGTTCAGCAAAGGGGAAGTGAACCTTGCAGTTTTCCAACACATTCAAGGTTCCCTATTACAGTAGCATCAACCAAGGATGAACAGGGAAGTTTTTGGCTCACTGTTGGACATTTTCTTTCTCAGATTTGATCTTTCTCTATGGATGACTTTTACTTCTAAGAATGTTTTTTTGGGTTTTTTCAGATTTTAAAACCAGAAAGACAAATAATGCTCAAGAATTTTAAGTCTGGTGAAAGGTAGGATGGTAATTTTCAGTATTAATGTGGTACCTGAAAACATTTTAATTTCTGTTTGGTACTAGAAGATAGGCTCTGGCATGGACTGGTGGAAGCTTGCATATCTTTCCTGCAGTCTATGCTGGGAATTAAAATTGGCAGATAATTTGGCTGAATAGCTCTGCAAACTGTTGCAATGTGATGTAATATTCACATGTACATTGTTCCTTAGTGTTGTGTTTTGGCTCATAAGAGCATTCCTCAAAAGCAGCATACTCAAAATCTGTTCACATCTGTCCCCATCACTTGAATCACCCCTTCTCCCTGTGGATGTTCTGTACATTTTTACTTGTTAGCCCTTCCTTGGTGCTCAAGTGTTGTGTGTAGCTTTGTCTCATTTTGTGAGTAATTGTTGGTTAAAAATAAAATCAAACCTAGTTCAGTCACTATGTTTTAGAAAGAAGAATATATCCTAAGAATGCTCCTTAGAACAGAAGGAGCATTTTTTCATGAAAGAAAAAGATTGTAGCAACTGATTTCACATATCCAGTTCAGACACTAGGTATAAATACAAGTTATAAGCTGTGTGACTATCTGTTCTGTCCAGTACCTTGTATCAGTTGTTTTTCCTGCTCTAGCTTTAATTTTGCTCCTGGAAGGATCAAAAAAAAAGATAATTTTGCAGTATTTATTCATGATGGTGGATACTGCGATTCAGAGAAATAAGTTACACCTTTCTAACAAGGAGGATAATTATTCACTGGATTAATTATCCTATTAATCTACATAATTTATGTAGAATATTGTTGGGTTCTTGAAAATTTATAATGTAGAAAATCAGAATTCAACACTTTCTTTTGAAAGATTTGTTCATTTTCAATTGCACACAATCATTGGTCTTGGTGCAGGAATTAGTAAATGGAAATCCTATGGCTTTTAATATTTTGAAGTTCATTAATCATTAATCCAAAATAATTGGTTTATTGCTAAGAGGAAATAGTCTAATAACAGTGTCAGAATACAGTCCTTGCCTCTCAAAGCCAAAACCTTAAACTAAAAGGTATTAACAGGATCAGAGATGTATTGATTAATTCTATACTATTCTTTTAAATGAGAACCTTTCTCTATGTAGATTGTGTTCTATTTATAGTATTTCACTGCTGTATGACTCTTGCAAAGAGGCTTATTTTCTCAAAGTAAGACTACTTTTATCAGTTATCCATCATGACCACATCTTTTTAGACAGGACCTTTTGGGGATACATCTTGGTGTGTCAGTGCAGTCATGGGCTTAGAGTACTTTCATGTCCTGAACCAGCAGAGGAACTCTGCAAGCTGAGTGACTGCACTAGTAAACGCCTAGTTATACATTCTGCAGGGGTACATGTAGCTTTACATCATGAATCAGACAGAATGAAGCTGGTCATTAGAGTGCACTTGATGTTAATTGAAGCCATGACTCATTCATTTGCATTTTTCCTTCCCACAAAGAATATTTAAGTAAGACTCTTTGCTCCTTAAAGTCTGTGTCTAGCCACATATCTGAGAAGCTACTGATCCCTGTGGTTGATCAGAAGATCTGGTATCATGGGCATGTACAGAAATTTGAAATCCAGTTCGAAAGCTGAGCAGGATTTTTGGGCAGCCTGCCTTTCTGTAGCACAGTTGTGGGATATTATGGCTGCTGGTTACTCCGATTCTCTTTGCCCAAGACCTGCTCCTCAGTCAAGTTACTCATCAGGAACCCACATTGCTGAAGTAATAGGCAACCAAAGAGTTTTTCACATTTCTCCTTTTTTTTTCCCCTGCTGAAAATGAATTAAAGAACAAGTTGCAATGAGCACACCACTTGCCTTGTTACTGTAAATACCTGCAGTAAGTGACTGTTCTGGGATCATTTTCAATTTGAATTGACTAGGTATCTGAAGGACAGACAGGAAAACATTGCAGACAGTGGCAGAATTAGTTGTATGTTACCCAGCAGGCAGGCTCCAAATAAAGATCCTGTCTCCACAAGGCAGGAATGGGTTGGCTAGAATTCCCTAAATATGAAAGCCTTGCAACAACTGAATGTTGTTATAAAATGTATCCTTTTTTTTTTTTTTTTTTTTTTTTTTTTTTTTTTTTTTAAACCCTAAGAATAAAAAATCCTGTGGTGTTGTGTAGTAAGGACATAATTTTCAACCAAACTATGCAGTTTGCTTAAAGGTTCTTCACAACATTTTTTCCACTTTTCTATTAGATTCTAATGGACTATAAAAACTGGGGATTAATTTGGCCCATTAAATGCTAAAAGATTAACACTTTTGTAATTTTTCTAACAATTTAGAAGTGAATTATATAGTTGCACTGCAGTCATTCCACTTAATTTTACTTTACATGTCATTTTTCTCCCAGAATTAATTTTGTCCCTGTTGCAGCATTCAGCCCAGGATATGTCTCACTGCAGTCCATTATCTGACCAGTCGAGCCTGCAGAAATGGGGCATCTTACTTAATTGGGAAAATGCACTGATGCAGAAAAGGTACATGTAACTTCTTGCACCAGCTATACCTTTTAAAAATGCAACATGACAAAGATGACAAACTGCCATTGGTTCTTTGATCTGAAAGATTTTTGGGAGCTGCTGGAGTCAGAAAGTAGAAGGACTGAAGCCGAAAATTCCTTTCATGTCATATTATGGAACAGATGTACAAAGAATGACTGTACTGGGAAGCACCAGGTGAGAATTTTTAGAAGCTCTTCAAAGCCATCAGTGAAATCTGCTTTAAGAGTCCTACTTCATTCTCCACTTACTAGTGTTCTCCAGGTAGACTCTATTCCAGTGTGCTTCACAGAGTTAAATGATATAGCTACCTGGATAAATAACAGTAGGAGTAGTCAGCCACAGCAAATTATAGACTTGGGAAACAGCTGTTTTTCACCTGAGATTTAAAATTAATTTGGCAAAATTGCAGTGCATTATTCTACTCCACAGCAGCCAGTGGATTTTAGCAAACTCCACCACACTTCAAAGATATCAAATATAAAGCAAAATTAATCAAGAAGATAAGAGGAGTGGCTGAAAGAATTCAATGACCTGAGCCCTACTGACACGACCTCTGTGGAAAATGAACCTCGCTGACACCAGATCAAATGTAACGTGACATTAATTTTCTTCTTTCTGACCTTGCTTGACTGAACGTGCTGGAGCATTTAATTATTTATGCTCGCATTAGAAGGACCTAATGGGAGAGTGCAGTGGTAGCCAAGCCCTTCAGTGGCCTGTCCAGTAGCGCAATGTGTGAGCTTTGGCAGTTCACTCCTGGAGTAGGGTCCAAAGTTTGCCAGTCCTTGGTGGTTGGAAATTGTGAACTGTTTTCCTTGATTCTGATTTCTGAGCATGTTTCCAAGTCACCAGCTGCAAAACCAGTGTTCTTCTGGAGGTGAAAAGAGCAAACCTCAACCTGAAAAATACAGTAGAAATATCTCAATTTACACTTGTGAGAAGTATGATAAAGCAGCTGTAGCTGATCAGCTTCTGTATTCATAGCTCAGACACAAATCATAATCAGAGACAGTTTTAACATTTTGAATAGTGTGGGGAGAAAAAGATGGAGATACATACCATAATATATTATCTGTAAAGGTCTTGTAGGCACAGCCATCAGCTGCTTAAAGATTTCACCATTCATATATCTTTTTTTTAACAGTCTATTTCTTTCAGAACCTGTACATTTTAGATTTGACACACTTCAGGCAGAGAGGTGATACCACTACAATACCGTATCCCAGGCTAAAGAAACACAAATAATGCTATAAATGTTGCACACATTCTACCACTGGCTCATTTTTTTTACTGCAGAAATGTTGATTTAGTTAGATCCTTAACTGTCTTTTCCCTGTAGTACCCTAGCATCCCAGTAACAAAAAGCCATCTGCTTTTTCCAACCTCCATTTAACACCCGAGCAGGAGGAGTCATGCTGTGCCCAGCATTATTTGCACTCATGAGGAAGAAATTGAAATATGGGTTTGCCTAACAGCTTTGGAAATCAGTGGCAAGATTCACCCTGATGCTAGGAGCTTGTACATATATATATTGTTCATCTAAAACACCATATATAAGGTGCTCCCCATAGATTTCTCCTTGCACCACAATAAAACTCACAAGATGCACTTCGCAGAAATTTGGAGGAGTAAAGTCTCACTCTAGGTATGCTCTGTCCTAATTTTAGAGCCTGATAAATGTTCAACAATGCAAATGAATCTGCAGTTATTTTGTGGGAATAGTTATTGTGTTAATACTAAAGACTCATATGGGTGAAGGATATTAATGTATTAATGTTACATTTGATGAGAATTTTACGAGAACACCTATCTTTGTTAAACTTAGTGAGTTGGTGTTGTTAATGTTATTCTGGGACTCAGAATTTGTAGGGAAAAAAAAATCATCTCTATCTGTACCCTCTGCATCTGTAAATGTTCACTTGTAAGGAACACGTTCAACATTTGAGCTGCTCTGCTTTGTCATTCCTGCAGTAGAGCTTTACATACTTAGGCCTAATTAATTTTTGGTTTAATCTTTCTGAGCTTGAAGATACATGGACTAAATTTTGCTCATCATCCCACCCACTTATGCCACTTGTGTCAGGTTTGAATATGAAAAAGAAATCAGTGTTGTACAAAATGGATACAGCATGACAAAAAATACTGTGCAGCAAAGGATTTTTTTTTTTTTTTTTTTTTAATATTAGGGCTAAAAGGACGTCTGTTTTGCAGAAACATGTTTAAAATTATTACAAGATGAATGCTCTGCTCAGGAAAATGGTAGAATGCAATTGGAATCAAAAATATAATTTCAAGGGGATAAAAATCACAGCAATGCTTAATGGAAATGCCTGATGAATTACAAGGAGACTAATTAGCCATATACTATCTGACATTGCTTCTCATTGCCCACTATCTCAGAGTCTAACATTAGAAAGGTGTGAAGAAGTGGAGAAGATTTCTAATGCTACATTGTGAGGATCCAGTGGGTCTACCACAGGAGAAGGAAAACTGATGTATTGTAGGTAAGTGTTCTACAGAACTGGTAGCTGAAAACAAGGTTTTAATCACCATCTGCCAGCAAGCACAATGTTGAAATACACATGGTGGTAAACAATTTGGAATCCATAAGTCTTTCTGGGCTGCCTTCCTAAAAAATAAGGAAAACAATTTTGATGTATGTTTAGCTGGTGAGCATTTGGTCACCCACAAAGTCATCTGCTTAAAAATGTTGTCTTTGCCATTGCTAAGTGTCTATGGGAAGTGAATCTAGTATGGAAGTGCGTAGAGGAAGAGAGATATAGATGTCGAACCAAACTTAACATTTATAAGTAAGTCATGCGTAACGCCTAAATTTTCTGTAACATTGCCCTGCACTTTCTTTGAGGTGAGTAATGAAATGTAGGTGAGATTGGCTTTTTCCAACTGTGAAGCTTGCAGGAGAGTGACTGTGAGAACAATAAGACCCCTTTTTTGTGTCAATGTTGGTGGTAACAGGGGGAGGATATATCTTCAACAGGCCGTGACACTGTACATAATGGAGCTGAACACAGTGCTCATTGAAGCTTATCCAAAAGCCCTGTTTGCCAAAAACAGCCTTTATGTAAATATTAAATGCATATTGAAAATATGGTTGTGATAAATCTGTATTTTTAGCAATGGGAAAGCAGAATAGAGAACTGTGTTGACAAGATATATGTACTATATACTTTTGGAATGGATTATTATCTTCTGAAACTACTGCAGAAATTTTATGTTCCCATGACTGAAAAGAGAGCACTTTTTAGAATGTTTACATTGGGAGATAAAAGTTCTGGTCCCAGCTTTTGCATGAAATTAAAATAATCTTAGTTCCAGTAGTTCTTAACCTACCCATCAACATCAAATTGGCTCTTAGACTGCTTTTCCCTCCTTTAAAATTGATAGCCTAAAAAGATCAAAGTGTTCTGCAGGAGTTCAGGAAATAGACATCTACCTTTATTTCTTTATTTTTACTTCTGTGAAAACTGAGTCACATGAGTATGATAGTCTGATTTTCCAAGGACTCCACTCAGTAAGATGGATGTCAGCATCCAGACGGAAAAAAAAAAAAAAAAAAAAACCAAACCAAAAACGACCCCAAAAGTATTCTATGACACCAATAAGCTATGTTTCTGGGTTTGCATTAGAATATCAAAGTTGTTTTCACCTATTATTTTATTCTCCTCTGTACATTGCCCTCAGCAAGAAAATGGCATCCTGTGGTATATACAGAAACAACTAAACCAAAGATCTGCTGTGAATTGTTAAAAGTTCTCAGCTCTGATTTCACAGTTACCAGGTATGGGTAATTTTGTGGCCATTTGAACGCTGAGTATGCAATGTGCAATCTGGATATATGGGTGCTGAGGTAACACAGACATTAACTGGTGAATGTGTTGCCAATGCAAGCTTGAGTTTTCATAATGGTGATAAAATCCAGGCTCAGGGAGGAGGAACACTCATGAAACCAAACTGAGAGTGCGTAAGAAACCCCACATCATCAAGAAAAGCTGCTGTAGCAGAGCAAGCAGGCCAACACGATTCCAGCTCCTAGTGCTGCTCACTGGTGTCCGCTGGAATGTGTCAAACGACTGAATATGAATGGGCTCCAGTGGGAGGGATGGCCTTTTCCGTGCAAATATTTCTTCAGCTCTTAAGTTGCCCCGCAGCAATAATGCTTGGCTTTTTATAGAACACTGCCTGATTCATTGGCAACCTTTAGCTATTTTATTGATTTAGCATTTCTTCAGAGATGCAGTGAAATATATGACCCGTGGACAATGTGGTTTTTTTTGAAAGCCGATGCTGATGTCAGGGGTATGTTGTCTGGTTCAAGCTCTGCTGCCTCTGGAGTTCATTAGAAGTTGTTTTAAGTATGCTTTCTACCCTGTTTATGAACTATATTTCTTTTTCCACACTTGGTAAGGGTGCTGTTTTACACTGCCTTTGGTGTGTATTTCAAATCCTCTTGGCTGAATTGAGTCATTTCACGGTGAAGTAAGCGGAATGTAAGAGAAATATGCCATGGTTAGGACACTGTGGCTTAGTATATCAAAAACATTAAAGAACGAGGAAGAGACTGGGAGGGCTTCTAGAATCCATTTTATTTATTCGTTAGAAGTAATGAAGCAAAATGTTTATTGTTTGTGTCCTCTGAATGTTAAACTGCTCAGCGGTTGAAATCACAGCGAGAGGTGATAGCAGGCTCTGATGGAATTGTGTGTAGCTCATCTGAACACAAGGCTAGTTGGCAGGTTGCTGAATCAGAAGCTAATGAGCAGGCAGGGCTGGGGTTTGGGCTGTGGTGAAAGTGGGTCCACCGCACGAGGGTTTTAGGAGTAGAAGCACAGGCCTGAGCAGCTAGGTTTGTGTTGAGACATGGGCAGGTTAACTGTGAAAACTTCTGAATCTGTAACAGCCGCCACTCACCATTTGATGCCAAAGTCTAAATGTAGCTCTAACTTCCGGTTTCTATTTCTGAAAACTGACCTACGTCTTTGAGAGTTTGTAACTGTTGCACAACAGAGATAATAATGTTCATTGTCCTTTGGCAGATGCTTTGTAATACCAACATGTCAGGCTGAGCATACTTCAGCTCCTCTACCTCTGTGCGTATCAAAAGATGATTCGATTGAAGGAACTCCTATTTTCTCCGTCCTCCCTCTTCCTTATACTCGCTTTATCTCTCCAGGAATCCCCAAAGGTATTATGACTGCAGCTGCTGCTGCTCAGCTGCTATTGCTGCACAGTTTGCATTTCTCTTTTCTGCTGCAGAGATGGAGCAAGAAGACCCTTGATAAGCTTAAAGTTGCTTCTAGTCCACTGAAAGCTTGATCCAAGAAGCTCAAAGACAACGCAATATGGCAGCACCACTCCACACCATGCAGGGCATAGCTCAGTGACAACACTGAATAGGCAGGAGAGAAGCCTGGAGTTGATGCATCTGGATTTGGTGGCACAGGCAGTAGTTGCTGTTGCTACACGTGACCAGCAAGATGTGAAAATAGCCTCATCTAGAAACAGAGGGATTTCCAGAACTCATGGATCAGGCTCATGCTGGAGCCAGCAATAGTGTAATACAGAGTGAAGGCAGCTGGTCTTTCCAAATTCTGTCATGAGCTGTAAATCACGATGTCCCTCTTCTCCTGTAAACAGACCTACTGTAAACAGACTGATTGTAACAGACCTACAGCTCATCTCTGTGAAACTTTAAATAGCCAGGCTGAAATAACTTCTGTGTCACTCCAGGTTTGCGCTGATGCATAAAATTACACTGGGATGGAAATACCATGGTGAACCAGACAGGAGCACAAATGGTTGTGACTTTTTCATGTTTCCCAAAAGCCAGGTGATAGCTGGTTCTCCAGAAAAACAGAGTATAAGTGCCATATTCTTCACCTGGCTTTCTGCAGTGGCCAGCTTTTATGGCTGGTGAGGACTGCTACATTGAATAGTTGGTGGGTGGATTACATTTCCCAAAAGAAGGTCTGATGAAACCAAAACTGCAATCCCTCCCCATCCCTTCCACCAGCAGAGGCCACAAAACTCAGGGTTTGGTGATTGTGATTGGCAGCAGGTGTTACAGGCTCCCAGGAGTGGCTCAGAATTTGTCTGAGGAACTCTGCTGACACAGGTATCCCCTTTCCCTTCCTAAAAATATGGTGTCTTAGAATTCATTCTGATGTTTTAATCCTTAAAGCAGGAAGCAGTGAGAGCAATAAAATTTAATCAACAGAGCACTTGTTTTATCAAGTAAATGGATAATTGTGACATTTGACATTCTTACGAGGCTCTGTCTCTTGAACATTTGCCTAATTATCTCCCCCCTTTAAAGATTCTGTTCAGGTTCCTGCTTAGCAGTTCACTGCATAATCAGATTCAGCTTTTCTGAAGCATTTTGTTGTTGTTTTTGTTATTGGTTTATAGTGCATTCTCTTGGAAATGTCAAGTATGTTGTCAAATATTGTACTAATTTCAGTTTTCTTTGTGTCAGAGCCCTGGACTTTATTAAGGAAACACATACTGTGAGTAGGTCATTCCAGTAACTAGCTCCATCCGAAAGAGCAGTGGCATCACTCAGCTGAGATGATGAGAGAATCTCTGTGTAGTTGAAGGGGCCCTCTCAAGATCTCTTTTAACCATATTTTCTGTGTTCCTTGGATCACCCATTTAGAGCAAAGGTGTCTTTGCATTCCAGAAGCATGATTTTGGCAATGCAACTGTGTCACCTAGCTATAGGTGTCAGAAGTGAGGCTTTCATTAAGCTCCCTTTAAGTTAATGGAGGAAAGAACATCTCCATGAAGTAACTCATCCCCAGCATCTGCAGTAACTAATCTTATGATGAATGGAATTTCCCTCTGAAAACCCTGCTTCTCCCAACTGATAGACAAGCTGTAGAAAATGGCCCAGACCAGACATTCAAGACCTATACAGCAACAGTTAGATAAAAATTAGGTCTGCCTGGGTGAAATCTGACAAGTTTGTGCGAGTTTCAAAAGTGACAAATGCATGGACTAAAAAATAAAAACACATCATCAATAGTTCAGGAAGCTGTATAGTGCTAGTGGTTTCCATCCACTTTTGGATGGCTTCTCTACATGTTAATGCTGTTCTGTTGTCTTCCTTAAACATCCAGTTCTGGCCCCTGTCAGAGGGGATTCCAGCAGGAAGGACCTCTGGACACAGCTGCCGTCAGCTGCTACTACATTCCTGAGCTCCACCTACATGGAACATTTCTTAGTGTTTCCTCAGGTGTAGGTACAAGGGATAGATGTTGTGTGTGTTTGGAGCAATAGTGCAAGAACTCTGTATGATCTGAGCTCCCTTCCTGCTTCAAATAGTCCACAGACCATGTGCCAGCCCTCGATGTGAAGTTGGCATTGAGTCCACAAAGTGAGCTGGTTTCCTGAATAGATGAGAAGGCAGGTGGCAGGCCAAAAAAAGCTAGTTTAAAAGCCTGTGAATGGAGAAAGAAAGGCACAGATGTGTAAAGGAATACTCATATTATAGCTCTAGACAGACTTTAATGACATTAATGTGTACCCTAACTATCATACCAAGGTTATTAGCCCTTGCTTGCATGCAAGACAGATCTAGTTTGTCCGGCAGTTCAAACTTTCTATTAATTACAAGATTGATGCCATTGCCTTTGTCCAAAGAAATGAGAGTTGTTCATTATCTCAAGTTCTGTTATTTTTTGTTCTCATTACTGTAAAGGTAAAGGTGCCAGTTAGAGTTGGTTAGAGTTCGTTTTTATAATTAAAGCTTTAAAATTTAATAGTGAAGTCGATGTTTTACACTTTGGCACTTCTGGTTGCTCCATCAAATATTTTGTGTGATCTTCATATGAGTATGAATACAGTGGGGTGCTGAAATACTTCAAATAATTTGTCCTCGAGATCTCCTTCTCTTGATCTCTGTTTTTGTTTTTAAAAAAAGTTGTCCTGTGAGGGAATGGTTTATGAAGTTTCAGCAGTGTCACCCAGTAGTGCAGAGATTAGTCCTGAGTCCTCCACAGGATAATGAGTCACAGGTGTATGTTATATGTGGCTGGCACTCTGAATCTGCCAGCATGTCTGTCAACTGTCCCAGGGCAGAGAGTAAGGATGAGTGGAGAGTAAGGATGGCTCATTTAGTGTATTGATGGCAGGTCAGCTGGAGCTTTTCACTCATTCAGAACATGATTTTCCTTCTTGTACAGCTCACTGGTCTATCAGAGCAATTTCATGTTGAGGTTTTTCTCACAGCTTCCAATTTATTCGAATTTATCTCTAAAAACACCAGGAAACATTTTGGTCCTGCTGGTTTTGGTGGGAAGAATCACAAAGGTACTCCAAGTGAAGGTACAAACATCTCTTCTCTTGCACCTCTGACCTGGTAGATGACCTTGTCCTTTCTCCTCTTCCTCCTCCTCCCTCCTTTTCACATGCACTCATGTTTTCTTGCCGGTGTTTCTTCTCCCCAGCATTCCCACAGATGCCTTTCATGCAATAAGTGCCCACCTGGTGGTGGTTTGTGTCAGAGGTGTTTGCTCGCTGCCCGGTGTGTCCTGGCAGGTGGAGCTCCTTCTTCAGAGGGGGGTGAGGAAGCACTGCTGTCCCTGCACACAGAGATCAGTAGTTTCCTTACCAGAGGAGCAGTGGCTTTAGTGCTCCTTCATTGCCTGCCTGCTGAGACCAACAGTTCAGGTTATTGTGTACTTTCAGGGAGACATGGGAAGAACATTACAAGTTCCTTGTGCTTTGGAAGTTACTCCGTTTACAACTCTGCTTCTTCCAGATAGGCATGACTGTTTATATGAAGAGAATAAATAAATATGTGTTTGTTTTGAGAAACATGTTTATTTTGAGAATACAACATCGCCGAATAGATTTAATTTCATTGTAACATTATCAACATTGATAGCAAATATCTTTAAGGGAGAACAAAAGGGTAATGTATTTCTTCTTTTCTTCTTATCACCTTTGTATTGTTTTTCCTTCAATTTGATCCTGCTGCTGCAGTCTGAGAACCTTTATGCAAAGCACAGAGACAGCTTAGGCTCTCATCAAATTACTCATTGCCTTGCAAAACTGGATTTTAATGGGTACTTGATGTCATTGGAAAAATATTCTTTTGGGCTGCTCCATGACATTATTTTGATATTCAAATCCTTGAAAAAAAAAAAAGGTGCTTGCATGCTGATCGGGTTAAAAACTGGATCTCACGTTTAGAGGATCTATGATTCTTTTTAGAATGCCCCACTGAAAGCATTGATTATATGTCCAGCAAAATTAGCATAACTTTTTAACCAAAAGAGGAATCTCTGTTTAACTGCCCTTTTTTTGAAATAGCACCAGTAACACATGATGCTTTTGGTGATTGTGTTTCTGTTTTGTTCTACTTAAGCAGTGAAATGGAATAAAAAGGAGTAAATACTAAAAAATCCACGTGGCTTTTATGGCTGTGCCTACCAAGCAGTGAAGTGGCACAGCATGAACACACTTACCAGGAAGTATCACGTACACTAAGGGCACTTCTGCAAGAGTGCAGGAATTCACAACACCTCTCTGTTTCACTAAAAACCTTCATAAAAACAACATTTTGTTTTGCTTACCTGTGGCATTTCTGTGGTTTTTCAGAAGAGTATTCATATTTATCCTAAACCTTTGGGAGGAAATTTGGCTCCATTCATGAGGCAGAAAAAGGTATATATGACCATTATCCTTCACTTATAGCCTTGTTTTGAAGGCTTAAGTGCAATTTTCTGCACAGAGATGAATTTCATTCTCCAGTAGTTCTAAGGATGCTGTTAAAATTTGCTATATGTCACACTAAAAGGACAGCTCATCTCATGATCCCCATCCTTAACCTTTTTTTACACATACACAACCTATAAAATATCTTTACCCAAAGCAGAATTGCATCCTGCCTGCTTCCTACCTTCCTTACTTCAATAATAAATAGGTCGTATTTGGTTGGTCAGAATAATATTTGAATTCGATATTAATTCAGCAAATACTGTTGGCTGCAACAGCAGCAGCAACAACAAAAACAACAACAAGAATGAGATGGAAACGTTGACAAGAATAGTTCTAGTATTTTCCAAACATGAGTATTTTCAGGATTAGAATCACAGAATCATTAAGATTGAGAAAATCTCCAAGATCATCAAGCCAAACCATCAGAGACTTAATTCAGAAGGAAAATTACAATAAAGAAAGGGAAGGTATCATCCCATTCTCCATTAATAGCCTAAAATCCAGTGGTTCTTGCTTGGACTTTGTATGAGGAAGTGTTAAATCTAGGCTCAACCCAAATTACAACAGTGGTTCTCACATTTTGGAATGGCACTTGTTGTCTAACTCAAGGATGGTGTGTATTGACTCTTTTTGACATAGTATTTTTAAGGTGCATAATAAAGAAGCATTTATTGCAGCAGATGAGACAGGCCAGAAAGGTTCCTTTATAAAAGGCCTGAAGCTATCCAGAGTGTTTTTCACTGTCCCTCTCTGGTCAAGCAAATATTTGGATATGGTTTATGCTGAAGATAATACTCAAATTGAAAACAAGTAGGTTAGTGTTAAAATATTTTTCCATTTTGTGGTTTGGTGTGTGAACCAGAAAAATTGGATTTTCTTTCAGTTTTACTCATAACTGGGAAAAGCTTCAAAAGAATATGCTTTGAGTAATGTACACATTAATTATTATATGCACGGTTAAGTGTTAGAGCAGGAAGCTTTAAGCAAGTCAAACAGATGATATTATACAAACATGGCTGTTGCAGTTGCAAACTCCTACCAAAGGTAAAACTGAGTAAAATCTTATAGATATTTTATTAATATGACATAGCTGAATCACCTTAATGAATTGCAGGGGTAATCTGGCCTGTAAAAATTTGCTGTGAATCTTTTCCCAGTTTCCAGGAACCTGATTGCTGGAAACAAACCAATAAGTAGGCCTGTTAAAATGCTTAATCTGACTAAGTCTGAACACCCCTCAGCTCAAGAGTCTGTGAAAATTGTGTTGCTAAAACAACAGGCTGGAGGAATGACCATTAATTTAATAACTGATCATTCTCTGTTGAGCTTTAGCCTCTTTCATGGTTTGTCAAGGATAAGATTGAATTCAGTGGCCAAGAAATGGAACTGGCGATGATAATATTTGAAAAACAGCATTGCTGTTTCCTTTGCAACAATCCTGCTATGGGGTAATGTTTTTCAGGTCCCCCAGAAGTATTCCTTTTCATATAGAACTTATTTTTGGTGCAGAATCTATATTTTTCATATTGTGGCTATGGAAGTTTGTTGAAGTAGGACAAGTTACATGGCTTTTTAATTTTTTTGTTGCTGGAGGAATGTGTCCTGGAAGATCCTCGAAAGGGTGTTCCTTAATATAGGCTAAATTTCCTTCTATCTCTGGCATTTACAACACTATATCCAGCCAATTTATTATGTTTAAAATTAGACTTCTTCTATAGTTTTGGTAGCATGACCCAGTTCTCTTATAAGATTTCCCCACATATAAGGCATCCTCTTATTAACAGATGTATCAACTATCTTACACCAGCTTCTCCTTCCCTGCCTGACACCCTCAGGAAACAACACTAAGGGTTTCTGCTTGAATTGTTACCGTTTCTGTTGGGTTGCTAAGCACATTTTACATTTAGGCTGTCATATTTTAGTTTGCTTGCTTTTTTCCTCCTCTCTTTTCCCCCCCCCTTTGTCTCCAAGTCCATTTGTGATATATTTGTGGAGTTGCCCTTCAGCTTCATTAAAGCATTGATTTTTTTTGGTTAATTTGTCTAATTCCCAGTCAAATGAGGACATGGTACTTGTAAATCATTTAGTTCCTCATTAATCTTTTCCAGTGCTGGTTCCATTTTTCAGCTGTCTTCCAATTTACTATCTCTAGCGAAAAATATCCACTGTTCCCATCACTTGTCACAAGTAATGTCACGGTTGCTGTGGATCCATTGGCCTGAATAATCAACATGATTTTTTTTATTAGAAATCAAAATATTTGCTGCGGCTGTAGAAAGCCGAATCTTTAATCCCATGCAAGGAAGTTCACTAAATGAAATGCAATAAACAGAAGATCTAAAGCTTGCCCTGTTACTTTGTGCCAAGTCTTATTCGTTAGTTTTTTTTAACAATAGCTGTAGAATTTTAAGATGCAGCTGAGAACAGCAGAAACCCCAAGAACTGCATCCTTATGCTTTGATACGTCACTGGCAGAAATCCTGTTGAGACAAGAGGAATAAGGACTTCAGCATTCACTTGAGAGTAGCAAGTATCAGCTTAGTCAGAAACCCACAGATAAAGAATTCTCTGCTCCAATCCCCGACTATAAAACACTGGTATCACATCACATCACAAGCTGCTTATAGGTAGATTGGCAGGACAGGCAGGGTGCCTGCTCCTACAGCAAACTGGCAAGAAAATAATTTTCTTCTGAAATGGAACAGTGCTTTTAAGGGCAGTAGGTGATACTCTCCCTTCCTGGTCAGCACCAAACACTGCCCTAGCAGAGTAAGAAAGAGAATTAGACTGAATTCCCTGCTGAAGGGAAGGGCTGTCATTGCCCATAACTGTTACATCAATTTTATTGTTGAGGCAGAACAGACCTCACCTTTAATGCTCTCTGGCCAGATCTATCCTTCAGCTGTATAAGACTTGACTCATGTACCCTAACACTGCTCTGTACTGTATGACAGCTTTACAAAGTGGCTTTCCCTGCATTTTGGATATTTGCAGTGTACTTTGGTGTGAGCATATATATATACTTTGTGTTCTTTACGACATTAATCTCAACCACTGTTATTATCTTATTTTGAAAAGAGGCAGTACACTCTTGATGTCACTCATCCTGACTTTTTTCAGAGTCTTTGTGCAACAGTGACTGAAAACAACTTCAATGCCATGATTATTTTAGTTGCCATCCAGTGACTCATCTTCCTGTGGCTGTAATGGGATTTAAGGAGCATTTAATGTTCTTTGCCATATATGGGGTAATTGCCTGGTCAATAGAATGATAAGCATCTTCAGCTTACTATAGCTAGAGATGTTAGACTGATGGGAAGAATTAAAATATGCAGGCATTTTGTATTTGAGACATCAAATAAAAAGCACTGCCTTTCCAAGAACAGAAGTTCTGCATAGGGAAAATCAGGCCACAGTGTTTCTTCATATGGCAAAAAAATACCAGAGGAAGAAATCGGTGTAGCTTTGTTTGTAAAGTATGTACTGGTTAAATTGCTGCCCCTTGCTGATCTGTCTAATCCTTTTAATGAGGCCAGGTAAGCAAAAAGGAGGCAGTAATGATGCTGATGACTCAGAGATTTCTCCGTGTGGAAGAAAACAAGCAGAAGATGATTGTCTAAACAGAACAGCACAGTGACTCTCCAGGTGTCCTTTGCACCTGTAAAATGGTTGCTGGCTGGCAAACTAACCAAGCTCAGAGGCTCCCAGTGTTCCTGGGTACAAATGCTAGAATACAAATTTGTACATTGTGAGAGTGTGAGATTTGCTGTGTTTCAGCCACCTTTCAGCTTGCAGGATGCATTGTTTCTTAAGCCTAGATTTGTGTTGGTCCTTTATCTTTGAAGAATGAAACAGCAGCAAAACAGCTCAGAGGCAACAACAAGCACACAGAGACACTGGGGCACTTTGTTCTGCTCTGATGAGTGGAATTTAACCCAACTTTCTCACTGAAACTGCCTTTATCTGAGGATAAGGGATGGTACTTCCTTTACACTCCCTCATTCGTGGTTTTTTTTTGTTTGTTTGTTTGTTTGTTTGTTTGTTTGTTTTTGGTTGGGATTTTTTGGTGGTAGTTTTTTGTTGTTTGTTTAAATAATGAAAGATTTAAGGGGTAAGCCTTGATTCCTCCATGTGAACTTCTGGGACATCATCCCTTCTGTTGACCTGTTTATTGCAACTTTTCATTGCAAAATTTGTAATAACTCCTGTTGGCCAGGGGCTGCAAACTCCATGGAGAGAATCCTGACCACTAGGTGACAGAGTTAAGTTACTTTCCTTCACTCAACGAGCTTTTAATTTATCATGCAAATTGAAGCTAACTCAGCCAGAGAGATTGTAAGGGCTTCTGCCCCATAAAACAGGCAAGCACTTGTGGTAAGAGAAGTTTTTGAGGGGCCAGTTGAATCCCATCAGACAGAAGACGACTATAAATTTGTGTTTTCACTTGCTGAATTTACCACTAGATTGTGGTACAAAAAAGGGGAGCCGTGGTTTGTCTGCTAGCTGTGCTTCCAAAGGCAGGAATAACACTCCTCCTTTAGACAGTCCACCAGCTGGATCACCCCTCAGATGGAACAACAACTGGTGGAACCCAGCAGGGCTTGGCACTCCAGGTGATGTTAAGTATCTGTGTGCATGGCCAGAAGGATTCCAGAGACTCAAGGAACACTCACATTTACGCTTGAGTCCCTTGAGGGAATTCAGGGTTTATATGCCAAGAGGGGAAGGAGACAGCCAGCACTTTTACGTATCCAAACTTCAGGGTAGGGTGGTAAATACAGAGAGAAGTGAAATGTATATGCCCTAGCCCTTCTGTGCATCTGGTGCTTAGTATCTATTTCACTTGAACAACATGGCCTTCTGCCATTGAAGCCTCGTGCCAAGGAAACCACAGTAATATATGTTTGGTGCCAGCTGTACAAGTTACACAAAGAAAACTAGTTAGAGGAAAGTTTAGAAAGTTTAGAAAATCTGAATGATTTCTGCGGGGGATTATTTTTTTCAGCTGCAAGGCTTAATTAGTAGGATTCCAGATTGTAACCATGCAGTGCTTGAAAACATGTTGGATTGCATTGAGACAGGTGTTTTTTTTTAATGGGATGCAAATTTTGATGATATAGTGAATTGTTGAAATATCCAGCAGCACTTCCTCAGACAGCTCCAGCTCATGCACAGTGCTTTGGATATTGGAACCCATTTTGTTGCAGGCCAGAAAGTTTCACATTTGACTTATTTTTCTTCACACATTTCTTACATCAGTTTTATTTTTGAACTTATCACTATAGAAATCTACATGATCTTTACCGTAATCTTGAATAGTTGTAGCAGGGTCAGTACAACGCATGCTCAAATGTACAAGGTACATGAGAATGTCAGAGGCAGCACTGAACATCCCCGTGCTTTGCCTGGGGAGCTGTTACCCTGCTATGCACAAGAGAACAGAACAGACCACAGTGCATTTCACAGTGCAGAAGGCTAACCGAGCACTGCCTAGTATTTTTCACTTTCTAGCCATACACTATAAAGCAAAAATGTTGGTATACATATTTCTAGCAACTGTGAGTTTTTACACATTGGTAAATACCATATTTCTCTTCTGCTTGTCAAGATGTGCTACTTTCGAGTGTGGGGCTTCAAAGGAGGCCATTTAGAAACATGATTTTCCAATTTGGATTGGCAGTTACATGCCCCCCTAAAAGCGAGTCACTGAGACTGCAGTTTTGAAATCCTGCTAAAAAAAGTGCAGTATCTCTCTCTTGACATGTCTGTGCACTTACTCCTGGAAAACAGTTAAATCAAGGGAATATTTATAGCACCAGTGGGAGAATAAAGTTGGTCCCTTAACTGTGACAGAGCCCATTTCAGTCCTGTCAGCTGTCTCTGTTCTTAGCTGAACATCAGAAAGCAAGTTCCATCCAATGGTGGCTTCATGCTGCTCTCTGCTGCAAGCTGAAACTTCTGTCAGTGTTAGTGTGAGCCTCTTATTAGACCCTTCTGTCTGTACTGGCTGCAGATTCCTGCTTTTGATCCCTGGTCTCCTGAATCTAGCATCCACTTGTCCTCTTGATTGTGTAATGCTTCATGGAAGTTTTCCAGTCCATCTGTGTGTTGGAGATTTTAAGTATATGCTAATTTAATTGTAAATTATTGACAAGATGAATACGGAAAGATCTGTTTGTATGCTTTTGATACTGGAGAAATCTGATCAGAAATTTTCCATCAAAGAAGCCTCTTGTCCTGGTTTCCCCTCTTTGTATGCTTCATTGAGACTTTCTCCTGCCTGGCAAATGGTCTGAGAAACTGAGAGCTAGTCCCCACAATATCCATAGCTGCACATACATGAGGGGTGCAGTCAAGTTTAGGCAGCTCAGGCAGACTCATTATGTTGGTGTTTGTACTTTTAGCTCTTCAGTTGCAATCATAAATTCCTTCCCTACAGTTTAGGATACAGAGGCTCAGTGAATGTGTGGTGAGACAATGCTCAAAAGAGCCCAAATAGCAGTTTTTAAGCCAGTTGGATATGATTAATTAAAACCACAAGTGAATTTCCTTAGCTAAACCTAGCAGCAATCCTTCTTTGACTTTTCAGTTATTGTGGGTTGTAATTAGGATTATTTTTAGGATGTTATTAGGATGATTGTCACTACGAGTAACGGCCCGAAGCTTTATTCCTCCTAAAAGGATAACATGCTCTTTTTATTTTAGATTAGGGAAATAACAGTCATGTCAAACTTGAAATTGCCCAAAGGCTCCTGCCTGCTCCTGCCATAGCACTGCATCTTATTTTTCTCACCTGACTGTCCTTTGCCTTAGCCATTCACTAGAAACACCCTGTCCTTTCTCCTGCTTTGTGGAGGCTGATGCTGAAGGATGTGCATGATGCATGTGACCTGTGATGTGCCTGTTGTGGCACCTGATGCATGGGCAGGTAGAGAGGCAAGGCCACAGCACTACATGGAGCACAGATATGCCCTCTCATCAGATCCAGTATTCAGGAGCCTTTTGCCAGGATATTTCCCTAATGTGCTTTGTACATATCCCTGCTAATTGTCTCTGTTGTAGAGAATATAGTTTATATTTCCATCCTGCAAACTGATCTTGTACAGACTTTTCTGACATAAGAAGGTCCAAAAAATATTTTTTTTCAGGTTCAGAGACTGTAGTGCTGAGACCCTGAGTTCCTCCAGTTAGCTGCCAGAAATTAAATCCAGGCTCTTTGATTCATGACCATGTCTCTTTCCTATTATACCTGAGCACTGATACCCTAAACACTGAATTCTGGAAATTTGATTCTGAGCTTCACAGTCTTGGCCTCTCCATCTGTTTGCACATACCCAATGTCCTTATATGCTCTGAACTGGTATCTTGGTTTGGGGATTGCTGTCTAATATTTCTGGGACTTGGAATTTGCTCTTTTAGATTCTTGGCAGAGAGACCCAAAGCTGTCCCTTTACTTTATTATTTTGGCCTTTAGCCTTTGTCGGGATATGTTCTTCTTTCCTGAGACTTGCATTTAGTTCAGCAACCTGTGAGAACTCTGTGATTTTCTCATCTTTTGTCCTCTAGTTTTGTAGGGACTCTGACCTAGTTGTGATCTGCACAGGTCACTGATATTGCAGGGAAGGGGATCTCTGAGAAATTTTGGTCTTGATCTTCTTTTTTTCCATTTCCTTTCCCAAGTACTCAGCATCTTTCTTTTTCTCTTAGCCTTAATTTAATATCTCATGCACTTCACACTTTGCCCACTTCACAGCATTTTATCTACTTGATGATATTGAACCAATTCAAAATGTCTTGCAGGTCCTTGGTTCAGTTGCAGCATTACGTAAATATCATTTCCTGAAGAGGAATCAAAACAAGATAGTGACATACTGTCTTATTATTGTTTTTGAAAGCACTATATATTTGGATCCATTGTCCTTGTTGGAGTAAACATTGTGGAAAAAAATCATGTGAGATCATTAATGGTTCCAAAATGCAACAGCTCTTTTTATTTACCTTCCTCCCCGGGGGGGGCGGGGGGGGGGGAAGTGATTTGGTGACTAAACTTTGATGATCTGAGCTCTTCCAGTGAAAGTTTTACAGATTTTCTGAGTAGTGTCAAATGACCTCTATTGTTGAAAAGATGTTCTAGTTTTATCACATCTAAATATATTCTATTTCAGAGAACTTTTTTTAAAATAGCCCCTCTTGGCCACATGTCGATGATTAAAATTGCTTTAGTCTCACTGAGGAGACTCAGTGAGCTCAGAGTGAGATCAGAGCCTTTCTTCTGGTAGATAAGCACACCTGTAAGTGTACTACAAAGCCTACAATGCATCTGAGATCAGCTTCCCTCTCTGTCTGTCATTGGATTCAACACCAACAAATGTAGAGGGCTTTCTAGGTGGCAATTTGGCCTTAAGACGGGCCTCTGCTGCACAGTACAGTGAATTTTGTGTAGCAGCAGTGTCTCTAAAACTAGGCAAAGCTGGGGCCAGTTACTGTAGCTTAGTTCATTTTCACATGGCTAAATTCTCTTTCCACCTTTGAACGTGATGACTAAGCCCAAATGCCTTACGAAGAACATGCCAATGCTGTTCCACCCCAAAATGGGGCCCAAAATGGGAGAGTGGGAGTCTGGATGGGTGAGACTGGGCTGGGAGCATGCTAACACATAAATGGCATCAATGCTCACAGTCCAGACCTCAGGGTAGCACACAACTGTGCTTATTTCATAGAATCACAGAATCATCAAATGGCTTGGGTTGGAAAAGACCTTAAAGATCATCTTTTTCTAACCCCTTGCCATCAGCAGGGACACTGCCCACTAGACTGGTTTGCTCTATGCCCCATCCAACCTGGCCTTGAACATTTCCAGGAATGGGGCATCCACAGCTTCTCTGGTAAATGTGTCCAGTGCCAGGCCAGCTTCAAAAGTAAGATCTTTCTTCTGTATATATATTACAGTATTTCATTATTATGATTTAACTTCTTGAGTGTTTTATGTTCCACTGCAACACATTATAATGATGACACCTGTGATGGTCGTGCCATAATGAGGCCAATTAGCAACAAAGCTGACCAACAAGGAAAAGAACCTTTGCTATGAATGCCTAACAATTTCCAGCAACAAGAGAGAAACTTTGAAAGTGCGAATACTAGTCCACTTACAAAGTCCATTGTGTTTGAAATGGCTACATATTCTGTGACTATGCATGTTCTGTTACTATGCATGAGTAAGATTGTTCCTTCAAGGGAGAAAAAACTTTGACCACATGGTCCTTTTGCCTTAGAAGTGTTGCCCCACTTTGAATTCCAAGTAGCTTCTTTTTGGACCAAAATAGTTTATTCCCATGGAAACTCCGCATTTGCACATCACTGCTGTGAGCCAAGTCCTTTCAGGCTTTTTTCTCGAGGTACTCTGTCCTGTGCAATTCTGATCATGTAGTCATAATCCTGTGCTTTGGTACATGCTTTCCCTTTCATCCCTAAAAATGCATGGGTTTCATCTCAGTTAAAGGGTGACCTAACAAAAACCTGTCCTGTCACCTCATTTATTTGTTTAACGGTCAGTGCAGCCCGGCAACAAATGTCAGACCTTTCACTCTTTGGCTTTTGGCTGCAGGTGGAAGAAGCAGAAGTTCAACCTGTGGCGTGTCAGGGATGGACAGAGAAGCATAGGCCTAATTAGAATTCTGTAGCTGATTTTCATCCTGTTCACTTTTTAAATCTTGACAGGACAGTACTGTTTTCATAGGTCTCTGATCTGCAAGTCATAAGTGTCAAAATGTATCAGTGTTCTCTTCCTCTGTGTTGTGACTGTTAATTTACTTTTCTGCTTTTAGAAGAATAATGGCCGTCCACTCAGTTTGGTTAAAATATAAAGTCATCTGGGAATCCCAGGTAATTTTTTTTTTCTGGAAAACTCCAGTTAAAAGGCTTTCTGATAAAGAATGAAGTTGATAATATATTTGAAATATATAGGGGTGTTTTTATTTATTTTTAAATTTTTTTCATGATAATGAAATAAAATATCATAAAATGATATTTTATCATTTGGAGGTTAAGTTTTATTTATCCAGAATAAGGTATGAGAAAAGAGCTTATTATGGCATCACGTACTGGGCAATTGTCTTCTGGCCCCTGCAAGTTGATCTTGGCAGAGGGATTTATCTGAGTACTGTACAGAGGCACTTGAGGTCATGGGGGATGTTTGTGTATTAAGTAATGAAACTCAACACTTGGACCTCTGGGCTATCTCTGGTCTGCACTCCCACATGCAGATGATGCAGAAATGCTCACTCAGTGTTCTGCAGAGTCCTCCACCAATCTACTATGCCAAAAAGCTTCTGGCTATGACTGATGGCAAAAGGGGTCACTGGAGTGAGGCTTGGACTAAAAAGGTTGGTAGGCAGTGGTCTGCAATGTGTCACCCTGAAGACTTATTCCCAGCTGAGTTGCTCACAGGAATGGCTGATGGTGTCAGATGCATGGGGATAGTCCTGCATAGAGGTTTGGCAGGACTTGTTTAGTAACAATTAGCAATAATTCCTTCTGACAGTGGGGAGGCTCCTGACAGGCTTGGTCAGAGACTGATGAATTGGTTATTCAGCCTGTCCCTAGGAGAGAAGAGGACAGGAAGGTGTCCCACTGGGAAACCACACAGCTCAGTCCTGGTGGTGAACCTGAGCTGGATGCAGCCTTTTGACACAGATACCTCTACTCAGACCATGGCCAAGCAAGGGAATATGACAAGGGATAACAGCTTATCAGCCCATTTGGTGAGGCTAATAGAACTGTGTATTTGCAGTTAAGGCTAAGTTGGCTGCTAAGAAAACAGCTGCACAGGTTTAAGATCTTATAGTCTCCTTGCTGACTGCTAATCTGCCAGTAGTTACTACTGCAGTGGGAAACCTGGCAAAAAGAAATGTGTACCCATGCCTCTGCCATTTCCATCCTCAGTCTGTCATCTTATACATGTCCTTTGGTAGTGCCAACTGTCAGGTGCCTTGGGACATCATGGGGTTTTGTTTTAAACTTTTTGAAACTAACACTTCATGCTGAAATTAAATTAATTGAAAATCATGTAAAATAATGCTCTTTCATTGTCAGATTAAATCCTCAGATTCATATCTATATGCTCAGAAATGTGAGCAGTTGTGCAGTTTTTGTTTTTTTTTTCTTTATCATGGAATTATAAATTTGTTGCAGACTGAAATAATGGATTTTGGTACTTTGCCATCATAGATGCATGCTACTTGAATCTTTATTGCAGCAGATCAAATTCTTCTATGCAAATGGCAAAAATGAAATCCAAGAAAACTGCCTTCATTAAGGTATAAATGATACCATTTGCCATACTTACAAAGACATTCCCAACCTGCTTTTGGCGTAAAATGTGTCTTTTACAGCTTATCTTGGCACACACATCTTCTGCTCCTAATTATGAATGCCTTGGGGTGACACCAAATAAGCAATAATTCCAGCTGCTTCTGACAAAAGAAGACACTGCTGCACTGCATTATTTCTCTGATGAATGTATCTTCTCAATAAGCTGAAGCAGACTTTGCATCAGCAACATCTGCAACAACAGGGAACTAGAAAGTGGGTCAGGTATATTGATAGTTTGGAGAAGGAGAATGGATGAAGGAGGGTGTGTATGAACGTGTATCTGCTTTTGCCTTCATATTTTCCCACAAATACTTTGTTAATTTGTTTAGGTCCTCTGGTAGCAGCCATTGGGGAAGCTTTCCATATAAAGTGCTTTACTTGGAGCTTCAGTAACCACAGCTGAAAAATCTGACTTTGTTATAGTTAGTAGCAATTCATTTTCTTGATGCATATGGGGACAGCATTTCTCCTTGTAATTCCTAAACAGGTTGAGGACAGGATCTAGGTAGCACATTGATTATGCTGATTGCCCCCAGCAGTGCTCATTACTACTGGCTCTGGAATTCCGTATGTGACAATGACAGCTTGAGGTGAAAAAAAGTCTAAAATAAGATGACAAATTTCATAAGGGAAGGGATTAATATCTGCAGCCAAAGGGTTACAATCACCCAAAGAAAAAGGTAGATGAAGACCATGTATTGTTTTGAGCCTTGTGTTAACATACCAGACGGCTGGGGTGGAGGATGTATTGTGGAAATATCTGCAGTGCAAATTTTGGTGCCCTGGGGTAAGAAAGGAGATGGTGAAAGCAGCAACAGCTGCAGTCAGACTGATAAATCTCTGCTTTTGCTGTTTATTTTAACAGCAATATTGGGTTTATGTTGTGTTGATGGCTCTGGAGAGGGTCTAGCTTTCTTTGTGCTGACTGAGCAGGTCGAGTTTGGAGCACGCTGCCTTTGAGCTGCACATTAAGTTGCCTAATGCATAATCTGTAAAGACCACCTAGAAAGAAAAAGAATCTTGAAGGAATCACCTCAGCCATCAAATATAGTCTTTTGCAGTAGCAGATATCCCTGTGATAAATGTTTAATTCAGGTAAGTCAACAGAAATGCTACTCTGTGTATACCCTGGGAGCCATAGAACTTCCCCCAAACTCATAATAACAAAAGGCTATAATACAAAAGGCAGAAACACAAAAGCACACCACATGACAGGAAAAAATCAGAAGAGACTGGGGCAATAGCAGTGTGCTCAGACTTTAAAGTACCAGGAGAATTTGTCCTTTAAAGAAGTCTAGAAGGTCCTGCAAAGTAAACAATCCATCATGTTATTGATAGATACCAAAACCTTCCAAGCCTTTCCTTCCAATCTAGTTTGGAAGAATATTTTGGCTTCATTCCTGGGATCAGCTTAACCCTTGGTGCCTGAGCAAGATGCGTCTTGATTTGGACAATTGTTCATCCTCCATGTCCGTTCTGGTTTTTACTGGCCTCTGTCTTCTGAGACAGCTAATTAGATTCTGTGTTAGTATTGATGATCCCAGATATAGTGATAGTGAGACACACCAGATACTGCACACAGACTTTCAGATGCATCTTACGTTGACCGTTAAACCACTGTTAGAGAGATTGTGTCAAATCTTGTAAAAACAATATTCTGAAAAAAGGTAACTATTGTTTTTTTAATGTTTACTTGTTTTTCTTTTAGACCTTTCTGCAGGGTGAGGGAGAAGGAGCTCATTAGAGACTAGCACAGGAGTCTTGTAGGCTTGTCTTCCTATGTTGTCACTCTATGTGTCTTTCTTATTTTTCTCTGTTGTTGTCTGTAGTAGCACACATCAGATGGAAAATCTGTCTTTTCCTATACATTTTTTATAAATTAAACTCCTTCAGGTGGGACTGCTGTCAAACTAGGTTAACTTTTAGAGTCTCTATCATACACAATGTCTGTTAAGATTACCCTTTGGGGTTTCAAGGCCACTAAGGGCCATATGCTTCTAGCCTTTAAACAAAAGAGAAGAAAGCAGAAGTGTTGACATTGTAAACAGGAAATCAAATGAAAGCTTCAGCACATTCTTTACACCAAGAGGTTGGATATTGCACTCTGGAGCAGGACGCAGAGAAGAGGAGACTGTGAAAGAGGCTTTAGTAGTTATGCCATCCTTAGACAGAAAATGGCACTGCAGCAAACAAATACCAGATAGTTCCCAAACAGACAAACTCAACTCTGAGTTGCAAACCTTTGAAAAGTCTCATGCATAGTTCCCAACAGATGGGAAAGATTTGATTTATGATGCCTTAATATACTGAAAGTTTCCTATTCCTTTTAGTGCTGACTGGAATCTGGAAACTCCCTGAATGGGGTTCTGTTATTTATCATTTTGCTGCAACATATTTATTGAATAGAATTTTTTCTTGGACTGGTAAGGGAGAAATACTAATTAACTATCTCCATTTTTGATAGCTTGCCTAATTATGAAACTAATTAGTGTCTAATTTTTATTGTGAGAATTAGAATACTGAAAAAAGCCTTAGAGTAACAAAATGATAAATACAGGTTTTTCCTAATGATTCTGGACTGGGTCAGACATTTAGGTATTTCTTCCAACAAACTTATATATGCTTAAGAAAGAAAAAGAGGGTATTCTTTGGGATATTTCTCTTATTATTTCTTAAAAATTAGCCTCTGAGAAAATGAGAGCAATAAAGTGTGCAAGATACTCAGGGCTGGGATTGTCAAGCAAAAAGTCCTGTTTGCTGTCGAGAGAGGTTTTCCTTGAAAACTCTAATGGCACAGTTACTACATCCATTCTAGTACTAGGAATAGTCAGGAATGTGTTTGACATCTGTAAAGATGGCAAAGGCATCCAAAATAGAACAAAAGCCTTTATTGTCACTCTGCCCCTGTAAATGAACTGAGTTAAAAGAAGCTAGGATTAAAGAGTATATTCATGAATTTACAGAGAAGGGTCAAAAATAGTAGCAGAGTTGTCTTATGATGGCTAAATACTGTAAGAAAAAGCAAATGGCCTTAAAGAGTCATCTTGTAAAAGTGGAAGTAATCTGAGATACCTAATTTTGCTACAGTAAGTCAATTTATATTAGGGAGCTATACTATTTATTGAGAAGTTCTAAACTATAGGGATTGACCTTTGAAGTGAAATCAAATATCTACACGATTAAGAAGAATTATCTGTGTCAATATATGTAGCTCTATTTTAAAAGACAATGTGCTGGTTTAATCTAGTGATTTAACACTTTTAAATACCAGTGGTAAGAGAATCCGTTTCAGTGGTTGTGCTGGTTTTTCTATATCTGAACTGATGCACTGATACCTTTCAAAATGGGTTGCTTATGTGCAGGATGCAGCACAGAGGAAATAAAAAGACAAATTTTGGTTTTAAGTTGCTCTTTGCATTAAATGTTTGAAGACAGTTATCATTCAGAAGGGAATACAATCGGGTTTAATGTACTATAGTTGGTTGTGAAGTACATAACTTAATGGCGTCCTTCTAAATGTGTTATATATTTCTCTGTACTGCTTTAATGTAAATAGGTACTGAAAGAATATGTTGAAGTGATGCATTTTCTCTTTATTTAATTCTTAATAGTATGTGTGTTCATACATCTTGGTTTATATATTTGTCAGATATTCTCTATAGTTCAGTTTATTTGTAAAATATTACCAGGGTCTTTTCTAAAACAAGGTGGAAGTTCATTTTACTTTCTTTCCATTTCACTGCTGACAAGACTTGTATTTTATGACTCATTTGGCTCCATTCCTTCTGGTGTGCTTGTAGAGTAAGTCTTTGTATTCTTCCATTTTGTCAAGTAAAGAAGACTGTGCAGTGTTGTCATCCCTACTATTTTTAGTATAACTGGTTGAGTGACCAGTCACAGTTGGCATTTTTATACCTGTGAAATCCAGAGAGATGCCAAGAGAAAAGATGTCTTGGCAAATAATGCAATTAAAGTTTGAATGGATGATGTCTCAGGAGAAAATCAGTTCTAAATTATTGTCTTGGTTTTGAAAGACAGTTGTCTGCCAGGGAAAACTAGCGCTTCCCTTTGAAATGGAGAATGTAAACCCCTTTCCCTCCAAATTATTATAATTTTGCAAGTAGGGGCTTTCAGGCAAAGATATGGGAATAGGAGTAACAGTTCTTTATAAGGAATATTAAAACAACAAAAAACTTACAAATGTAGTAGTACAAAAAAACCCCAAGTAAGCAAGCAAACAAAAATCCTGGAAAAACCCTGACAGAGTCAGGGATACAACCTGGCACCCTGTTGGTGAGGGTGTTGGAAGCAGTCAAAAAAAATCTTCCTGGAGTAACAGATGTGGTTCTGTGGAGTAGAGATGGTCCTGTAGAAAGTCCAGCGGTGACGAGATGGGTCTGGTCTTCCTCCAGGAATCCAGTGGAAAAACTGGATCCCATGTGTCCTTCAGTCCCAGTTTTTATCTAGCTAGGAACAGTTGGTTCCTCCCCCACTGTGTGGAGCATCTCACAATGGGATGATGGAATGTGTCATGTCATTGGTGGGCCCTAATGGCCCATTATCAGAAGATGTCCCCTGGAGGATGGAGGGGTGGTGAAAGAGATAAGAAACACTGCCCCACTTGGATTTAATGGCTGGGCCATTATCAGAAGGCATCCGCCCCTCTCCCCACTGGAGTCACAAAAGATAAGGAAAAAACATCTCCCCAGCGGCTTTTAAGAGATAAATAGAATACACATTTTTTGGTTACATAACCCAAGATAATAATTAAATTAAAAAAAATAAAAGTAATGGGAATAATGATTCCTCTTTCCTGCCTGAGCAGCCCAATACCAGAACATCCCATGAAGGAGTCTGCATAACTGAAAGATCCAGGACTTTAAAACACTTCCCTCAAGTTGCAATTGTTGGTTTTCAGCTAAGTTTATATCTATTTTTCTCCCTAAAATTTCTCAAAACCACTGTGCGGATTGCTGTTTTCAGGAGACCAATTCACACAATCCTAATATCTAATAGTGCTCCAAAAGCATTTGATGGCAAAAGAAATAGTGCACAGCTCCAGTTTAGCCCTTCAGCTGTGAGTGTCTTTGCCAAATTGGAAATGTAGCTGAAAACAGTGAAAACAACATTTTATATATAATTTTTCTATTTTCTCATGTTTACACACTGCCATTTCTACCTAGAAACTCCAGGTGTTTTTTTTTTTTTTTTTTTTGTTGGTGGTGTTGTTGTTGTTTTTTTGTTTTGTTTTGTTTTGTTTTGTTTATATAATGGTGATGTTACAAAAGGTCTCCAAAGGTATCCATGTCAAAAGGATAGAGTCGAGGAATGAAGTTGTGCTATACTCATCAGATGCCAGATCTTGTATCAGTACCTTCCTCAGGTAAGCTTGTCCTAGGTTTGCCTCAGCTCAATCAGCAGAAACATCTGGCACTTTTCATGGTGTTTTCTTTGGAGGAAGTGGTCTTCTGAGTCCTTGAGAAGCAGAAAGAGGGATTAGAGTATTTCAGCAACAAGAATTTGGCTTTTCTCCTAGTTAAGGGCTGGGACTTCCACTTCTTTTTTGCCTTGTCATAATTTAAATTCACTGGCTCATTCCCAAGCTCGAAGTGTGAAATGTGCTCCATGTACAGGGATGCAGGAGGTGAGAGTTCAGATCCTTGACCTCTCAGGAGTATAGTAGCTAACTTTCAGCAACACCTTGGTGTTGCTTTGACCTTCCTGTCCCCTATATTGGATGCATGCAAGGCTGTTTTCTTTAATCTAACAAAGGGGACATTTAAAGTTATATAAGAGCTTAGAATGCTAAGAGGAGTGAGCTGCTTAGCATAATTCTTGGCCTGAGAGGTGCTTTTATTTCTTGTTTATCTCCTTTGATCTCAGAAAAGATGCTTTGTCAACCAAAGCAAAGATGCTTTCTTTGCTAGAAAAAGGCTGCCGGAGAAATAACAACCAAAAGAAACAAAGAAGATTTGCAAATATTACTGATATGCACTGCACAGTGTCCAGCTTCCAGTCATTTCTTTCCTGGTCTTAAGCTTGATTTTGTAAGGTCAGCTTGTCACATATGCTGCCTGTTTGCACCAGGGGTACAGCGCAGTCTTGTGAAAGCTATGTGGAAACCAGATGCAGCAGGGCAGACTGGAATCGCAGTTGAATGTGTGTCCACTGGAAATAAGTGGTCACTTCCCTTTCTGCATGGGGACTTGGATATCAGAACCACTTTTAGTTATCACAATCACAGTGTTTGGTGTAGCTGTGCTTTTTAGTGAAGTGTATACTCACACAAAAACGGGAGCCATTGAAGTACTTGACTTCTGCCTGTGCTAGCATGAGAAAGCAGACATAGGCCAAAAGTCCCTTCATGGTTTCACATAGCTAATACTATGCTGAAGTGATGCCTTTCCCTATTGCTGCTCCATTTCTCCTGGAAGGCTGAAAAGTAGTAAGTTACTTCACTGAAACCAGGTCTCTAATCTACATGCAGTATTTACATCACCTAAACATGCTACCATTAAAAAACCCCTTTGTTCTGGGTGTGGGAGGATGACAGCTAAACAGCTTCTTGTCTGTTCCTAAACTTTGCATCCCAGCCATGACATCAACTGTTATAATCCCTGTGTGCAGCAATTTCATTTTACCTCAGATTTCTTTATTCATAACAGGTGTTCACACAAAGAGAAGAAATTGTGCTCACTGCAGTGAAATTGTCGAAGGTCAAATCAGGTTTGAAGATGGCTCAAAGAAGCTTTTTTTTCTGTCCTCAAATGTAGTTTCATGCTGCTTGGTGTACATTGTTTGTACGCGGAATTCTACATTTTCCATGGAAGTGAGTGTTGGGAGTAATTTCATTTGCAGAACCCACAGGCTAGTTTTTTTGCTAAATAACATTGCTCAGTGTGGTTCTGAAATCGCCTGCTGCTTTGCATCCTTTTTAAATGTTATGTGGTCTGTGACTCTTGTTTTACAACAGGAAAGAATTCATGTAAAATCTGTCTTGAATTGATATAAACTTTGTTCTTTCCTGAAGTTTACAGAGATGGGAAGCTGAAGCATTAACTCTCCTTAGCATGGGTACGTGCTCTGGAAGACAATGGAGATTTCTTTCACTTACAATCCGGTGTCTCTATCTGCTTCCAAATGGTTCCACACAATGAGCTGCACTGGATGGAGTGCTAGACCTGTTTGCTAGCCTTCTGGGGGCTGCCTGTTACCAAGGACATAAAGCTTGATTCTAGAAACAATATTCATGCCTTTTCTTTGATGGCTTGCTAATGTGAAAATTACAGCCTTTGCTGCAAAGGTATTCCAGGGTGGCATAGACTTAGCCTGCTCGAAATTTCCCTGTTTTATTTTCTTGGAAAACCGCAAAAGATTTTTTTTTTTTTTTAAGGTATGGAATAAACATGTGAATTACTTTATGGGAAAAAACTAGTTATCTAGAATTTTCTCAAGATTCTTGACACTTCAAAATGTAAAAATGAAGAGTTTACCCATTCTCTGCTTTGTCATGTCTACTCTTGTGTCCTTCAGTCTCAGGAATATCCAGTGAAACCTGATTCAACAGGATCTCTCAAGTTTTAGGGAAAGAGTCATTGTGGGAGAATCTAATTGATGAAGATAATTGAAGAAAGAAACCCTGTCTTTTCTAATTTAATCTTCAACTTTCATAATATTCCTATATGGATTTTATCTCCTAACTTCCAAGATAACCTAAGGACTGATCTTAGATCTGTTCAGTCAGCACAATCATTTGCTACCTTCCTGTGCAAGACAGCGCTCCAGTTGAAGCACCGTGTGGCTCCAAGTGGGCCACGGTCCAAATACCCAGCCTTGAGCAGGAGTCTGCAGCTTGCCCTGAGCATTGTGTTACTTTTGGTACCTCTTTAGCAATATCTAACCCTGCTGATTCAGAGATAACTCGTACATGCCCACACTAGCTGCAGTCGAGTGGTATCTACTGTTTCTCTAATTTTTTTCTATCCCTCTCTGTGATTCCTTTGGCTTAAAATAGGTTAAGATCCTTGCATTAAAAATAGAAAGACAAAAGCTATGTTCATATCTGTGTATTTTTGTTGATTAAAATAAATCAAATACAGACACATAATGAGGGTGAAAACACCTTGCTTTTTTTAGCCATTTCCACCTAAGCTTCTGTTTCTAAAACACAATGAAATAGCCAAATAGGGGTTATATATCTATGAAAATATTTTGGTAATATTGTAAACCGTAGCAATAAAGCTTGTCTAGACTTCTTCTTTATAATCAATGAGATTTTGAGATAAAATTAGGGTCTTAGATTTTAAGCATCCTCATTTTCACTGCAATTTTTTCAACACTATTTCCTTATTGTGCCTGTCCTCTCTTTGTCTGATTCAAGTGGCACACAGAAGCCTTGCTCTAATTGGTTGTTTGTCCTTTTTTTAATTTGCTGGAGTGATTTAATCCTTCTGAATTACAGAAGGGGCAAGCAACTCCATAAACCTGAGTAATGAGATTTGTTAAGCATTATTTCACCATGAGGATATTTCCTAGAACACACATCTTTTCCAGAAAAATGTTTGATTAAAACATAATGGGTGAAACAGGATGCTGATTCCCAAATCTCGAGAGGTTCCTCCCCCTATGAGATTTTAAATTCTTTCACCTCCCACCAAAATCAGCATTAGAAAAGGGATATGACATGACTCGGTTTGCCAGCATTGGTCAAAGGACAATATACAAGACACACTAGTTATTCAAAAATAGTATTACAATTGTGAGATCAGGCAGTCTACTGTTTAATAATATATCTTGCATGGCTGCTTTTATTAAACAAGGGAATAATAACAGTTAGATCTGTAATTCTCATTATTGACTTGAATGAACAACAGTCAGTCTTGAAAGGTTATAAACAGACCTATTTGGATTACTTTTTTTTTTTTTTTTTCCTTCTTCTTCTTTTCTCCAACAAAATACAGATGCAATTTAGAAGATTTCAATATGCAACATGGGTATCCAAGCTGGGTCTATGAAATCATAAAAGACTTGCCAGCAAGTGGAGTAAATTTCCATTTGAGCAGCAAGTGGAGATAAAACTAGCAGCATGAGGTTGCCACAGTCCTGAGCTGGATGTCCAGCCAAGGCCTGCAGTGGAATGCTGAGAAGTCCTTTTGGTGCCTCTGGCTCTTTCAGGCTGATGTTTCCTGCTCATCCTGCCCCTGGCACCACCAGCAGGGACAGCACTGAGTCCTTGCATTTGTCATGTCCTTGCCCTGCCTCGTAATGATCCAGGAGATTTTGTCTGTGAACTGCTCCCTGTCTTTCCTTCACCCAGTCTTTATTATATATGTGACCTCTGGGCAGCTGCAGATGTGCTGTCCAAAAGAACATGTGGCCTATTTGTGTGTCAAGGGAATGACATTTGTTCACCTCTGATTTGCAAAATATCTTCTCCAGAAACTGTCCCGTACTCAAATTCCTGCTGGCTTTGTTGTCTTTGCTGATGCCTTGAGGGTTCAAACCTTGGCAGCTGATGATTTGTTGCTTTGATGTCCTGAACAACACGTTTTGCCAGCCATCTAATGCCATATTGTTCCTTTGAAGGCATCAGATGCTGCAACTCGAGAACCTAACTACTTCTTCACTTTACTGTGTAGAATGATCAGTCTTCACCTTTGGGTGGCCTCCACTAGCAAGGCAACATTATTCCTCTAGGCATCAAAAAGGTAATGAATGCCCTTCAACTCCTTAATGCTTTTTCTTCCCTGTCTCAGTTACCTGCACCAGACTGCTAATGTTTGACTTTCGTAGGTGATGTTGACACCAGTGGAGCTAACCATGACACTTCAATTATTAATGCCTCAGGATCTGGATCTGATTGTCATGGGCTCTGGGATCCTGCAGCTTTTTGATTATCATTTTTTTAAAATCCATTTGTGAATTCTTTTTCATTCGAAAAATGGAGCCCACATCTTCCAGGGAAAAGACAGAGGAAGAGCTGAGGCCCTAATTTATACACCTTCCAGGTTAGATTTGTATATGGTAATTTTAAAAGCTTCCATCTTTAAGACCACCTAAGGCCCCTGGCATTTTTCTAAACAATTTCTAAAAATCAGGACAAATCACATGGTATTAGAGTTTGCATACCAATATTAGACATTACCAAATTTTTGAGCCTCTTTTGGATAAAATTAAGGGGGGTTTTTTGTTTGGCAAATACCCTTGTTCTGAATTTTGGAGTAGTGGATTTGAAAGAAACTTTACATCTTATCTCTGAAATGAACTTTCCCTCTTCAATTCTTTCTTACGTCAGTAAAGAATGAATTGTTATTCTAATTTTCTGTGTTAACTATTTGCTTACAGCACTGGTGTTCTGCATAGTTTAGAGGAGGTTCCTGACTTGTTGAAAAGGTTTTGTGCTCAGAGAATAAACTTCAGGCAGGGGGACAGGTAATGAGATCAGAAAGGCTACTGAGACCTTTCAGCTTTGTAATATCAGCAAGTGTATGTTGTAACTTTGCTGTATCAGCTTGGTAAGCAGCAGAGAGAAGATGCAAGTTCACATCCTGGCAAATACAACAATTTAAGAAGAATGTTAGTTCATTAATATTTTAATGCAGTTCTCAATAGTTTATGTGCAACACAATTCAGTTGTGTGGTCCTGGCTGCTTTCAGAGAGGTAGGCATTACTCGTCATGTCAAACCTTTTAGTCATCACTGAATAATAGAGCTCATTATGGGGGATCATAGCTTCAGGTGAGGTAACTTGATTCATTTCTGCACAAACCGGGCAAGAAATTAATAAATATTTAGAAATGATGTATATTTACCAGTGTAATATTGCATATTGAATAAGTTGTCTGGTTTGCCTGCCAGCATATCAAAGTTTGTGTTTAATTATCACGTTACCTAAATCTGATGGCCAGTGTTTTTAATGGATTCATACTGCTACCCTTTCCTTCAGCTCCTCCTTAAGCTCTTCTGAGCTCCTTTTTGACACAAATAAATTGAAATCTTGTCAGCTTAGTGCACTGACAAATGAAAATAGGTGACTAATGTTGATTGTCTTTTGGTATTTCATATTGTGCTTGCCAAGAGTATGTCTTATGTACTGATAATTTAGAATCCTACACACTCAGGGTAGTCATTTTTTTCAGACTGATTGCAGTCAGTTGACAAAGAGTATCATCTTGAGCAGATGCTCACCAGTAGCCAACCCTTCTTATAATTACTTAGCATAAGAAGAAAGAAAAAAAAAAATAAATAAGACACAGAGGACCATTTAGTGATATGGTCTGATTTCTTCTGTATCACGTGTCATTAAAATTTGCAGATGTACAAGCAGTGACAGCAGTAGCAGTAGCCTGCATTTGGCTGAAACCTGTCTTCCAGAAAGGCATCTTGTCCTGGCTGAGGGGCATAAAACCATTAAAAATTTCTTGGTGCCTTAATTAGCTGCTCCAGTGATGTGCTGTCACCTTAAAAGGAAAAATTTTGTGCTACATTTGAATTTGTCTGACTTCAGTTTCTACCACAGCTTCTTGTTATGCCATTCTCCACTAGATTAAAGAGCCCTTCAGAATCCAGTATTTTTTTTCTGCATCAAGGTACTTATATGCTGTAATCAAGTCAATCTTTTTGATACGATAAACAGATTGTGCTCTTTACGTCTCACTTAGCAGCATTTTTCTTCAACTCTCAAATCACATTTTCAGCTCTTAATCTGCCCCCTCTGCTTAATGCTTTTTCTTCCCTGTCTCAGGACAGGGAAGAACGTTTTTTTCAAGACATGGGCAGGAACACAGTATGCAAGATTGGTATAATCAGCCATAAATCCAGAGAGAAAACTATGTTCCCTATTTCCTACTCCCTCGATGCAGGTTAATCCTTCCGTTTAGGAACATCACAGTCAGTGTTTGGGATGAGTTGGTGACTACAGCCCCTAAATCACTTCCAGCGTGTGCCATCACCTGCTCAGTACACAACGCCTACAATCCTTCAAGCTTATTACAGGGATTTAGCTATAGTAGATGTATTTTGTTTGACAAGGTCCAGTTTGCCACTCAATTCAGACTACTTCACTTGGCTGCTTGGTACCTTTGCCATTTTTCTCCTTTTGGGCTCATTTTCAGGGAAACATACCCATTCAAAGAAGGTTCTTGCAGTTTTTGTTGCTTTTTGTCATCAGTCATTTAGGCAAGGCCTAGTCAATTTAACATCTGCTTTAATGATATCATGGGGTACCATGTTTTCTTTCAGACTTAAAATCTGAACCATCAGTATGCATGTAACCAAACAAGCAATCTCTTTGAAGAATGAATTTAGAGAAGTTTGATTAGACCTTATCTTCATAAAAAAGACTGGAATTATTTCTATTAATCACTTTGAAATATTTTTAAATTAAATGTTTCTCCATTTATTATTTAGGTTGCCAGTGTTGGCTTCTATTTTCTTCTCATTGCACTTGCTCATTTTTTGACTACTGGTATTAAATTAACAACACCCCTTTGGAATTTCACAAATAATGATTCTTATCTTTCTTAATTACTAGCAGGTTGGAGCAGTTCTTCATAATCCCTTTGAGATACATCTACTTGTTTCTTTTGTAGCACAGAAGTACTTATAGAACATGTTTACATTTTACACATCAGCACAAAACAACTTATGAACTACATTTACTACGTGGGCCAGTATCATCACTTGGTTTTCTTTTGTTCCTAACCCACTTTAAATGTCCTGTTTGACCTTAGCAATAACAACCATGGAAATTTTTTCTTCCCCATTAAATTATTGATTTCTGATATTGTAACCTGCAATTTATAACAACTGTAATTTGTATAATTCCTCTTTTTTCCATTTGCTTTCTGACTGCCACCTTTGAGTTTTTATCATAGAGTTACTGCTCTCTGTGATTACAAAGTCACAGTCTTTTGACCATTTAATAGAGGCTTTATGAGAGCCCCTCTTTTGATGTTCAAATGAAATATGTTTTTCCTTGTCAGCTGTCCCTTACTGTTTTTCTCAGTTTGGGGAAATTAGCTCTTTGAAGCAGCAGAAATGCATAGTTTTGATTGGGGCTGTCTTTCATTTACCCATGATTAATACAATCAGACCACAATTGCTTGTTCCTAGGCAACTACAAACTCTTAATTTAGTGATACCAATCCCTTTTATCTATCAAAATGAGGTTCAAATACTTATCTCTTGCAGAGTAGGATATCTATTGGGCTACAAAATGACCTTCTCCAATTGTACAAATTATTATTGCCTTGGTAGAATCTGCTGTTAAGCTACAAAAGGGCTACACTTGTTTCCCCCCAGTAAGAAAAATTAGGATACTACTGTGGATAGATGTTTAATTCACATGTGAATAGTTCAATACTTCCAAACATCTCTGTCACATCTTAACCAGGATTGAATTTTAAGGGGAGACATAAAATTTTGGGGGCATTGGTAGTTAATTTTTGGACATGTACAGACCTTCCTGCAACAACAGCGCTCAAAACCAAAGCTTGTTTACCTTTTTCTTTTAAATGGTAGCAATTAGGAGGAAATTTATTTTAAGAGGTAGTAATTAGGAGGAAATCAAGGGATGAGGATTAAGAAGGCCTATGTTGCTCTGAATGGGGCAGATGTCTTGGAATGAACTGGAACAGGAATGTCAGTTTGGAGAAGTAGAATGAGGGGTGACCTCGTTGCAGTTGACAGCTTATTCGTGGGGGGAAGCAGAGGGGAAGGCACTGATCTCTTTGTGGTGACCAGTGAGAGAACCCGAGGGAATGGCCAGAAGTTGTGTCAAGGGAGGCTTAGATTGGGTGTTGGAAAGAAATTCTTCCCTCAGAGGGTGGTTGGGCACTGGAAGAGGTTCCCCAGGGAAGTGGTCACAGCACCGAGCCTGACAGAGCTCAAGAAGCGTTTGGACAGTGCTCCTGGGCACATGGTGTGATTCTTGGGGATGTCCTTTGCAGCGATAAGAGTTGGACTTTATGACCCTTGTGGATCCCTTCCAGCTCAGAATCAGTCCTCTGTGATTCTGTGAAAGTTGCCCTCGGCGGGCGGCGGTGCCCGGCCGGGCCGCTGGCAGGGACCGGGACGAGCCGCGCTCAGGGCTGCCCATCGGCAGGGGAGCCCCGCAGCCCCGGCGAGGGCTTTCAGGCACCGGGTCAGGCTTTAGGGGCAGCGAAACAAACCCGTTGGCACGGGCAGTGACCGCCGCAGCCCCCGGGTTTGGCGGCGAGGGCAGCGCCGGGCATCGCGCCGTACGGCAGCCCGGGGCCCCGGCTGGCAGCCGGGCCGGCCGTGCCGTGTGGCCCTGCCCCGCGGGAGGGGCGGCGGCGGCCCGGCGGTGCCGAGGGTATTTATAGCGGGCCCGGCGGCTCGGAGGCTGCGGCAGCGGCCAGGGCACAGCGGGAGCGGCCCCGCTCCTCTCCGGTCCCAGCGCGACGCCGAGATGGAGGGTAAACGCTGAGGGGCACGGCCGCCCTGTCCCTCCTGCCTGCCCGCTTCGGCCGGGCTGCGGGCGGAGGGGCTCGGGACGGGCCGGGAGGAGGGAGGCGGCTTCGCTCTCTGCCCCGCTCGGGGCTTTTAACGCTTTCCTCGCCTTGCGGAGGCTCCTGCAGCCTCCCCACCGCGGGTATTGGCCGGGAGAGGGGCCTCGGGGCAAGAGGAAAAGAGGTCGGTGTAGGGCAGGTGTAGGGCTGCCTGCTGGGGATCCACCTGTGACCCGCTTTTGTTACAGAGCAGCAGTAGCGTAGCCAGGATTGCTTAATAAGGTACAGACTTTGCAACAGTTGTCATAAAAACATTGCAGAGCCGTATTTTTTTTGTTGAAATAAGTCATCTTTAAAGAGGGGTGCCTTTAATTTTTTTTTTTTTTTTTAATATTTTTAAATCAGGCGCTGGAATCACATAGTGATAAATAGCAATATAGTGATTTGCTTTGGAACAAAAAGTCTCAGTAAGAGAGAAGTTAATCCTGTTTTAGAAAGGTGTCGTCAAGTTCTTTACCCGCCTGATGAGGAAGGCTTTGCATCATTAATGAAAAGGGAAAGTTGACCCTATGTTAGTGAAAGTTGGGACTGTGGATGAACTGTGGCTAATACAATAATGACACTGCCAGAGGAGCTTAGAAAATGCAGAGATTAAATTTGCAAAGTTAAGAAATGAGGAAGTCCTTAGTGTTGTGAATGGAAGCTGATTGCTAAGTCAGAAAATAGTCAAAGTGTTTGCAGATGGCTCTCCCCATCTCCCACAAGATCAATATTCTTGATAACAATTACTTCACTTATCTCAAATTGTGACCCTCTTATGAACACTATCAGAAGACTTGAGGCCTAATAAGTTTCTTTTATATTTTACCCTAAACATGGATGAAACAGTGAAAAAGCTTTTATTCCCAGGTTGAGAAGTCTCTTCTTACATCCTTGTGAGTGATCCAAATCATTAGCACTATATTGGTTAAAAAATCTCTCAACAAAATGATATATTTGAAAGAAATCTTCAGAAACGTAATATTTTAAAAACAGTGGATCCCTTTTTCTTTATTTGATGTAGACTGAATGAGCATTGCAAAGTTACATGGCAGTTCTGGTGTGTAGTAAATATGTTCTGGTGCCCGTAGTAGTTTCAGGTTGTACTGTAAGGACAGCTGTACTACGTGAGTAGCAGGGACAGTATTGTATGAGTGACAGCAGCTCTCAAAGTCATTTGCTTAAGATGCAGCTTATATTTACATCCCCTGCCAAAACAACACCAAAGACACACTGCCAGCAGTCACTGAGACAGGGATCTGGTGGTTTAGCTGCATAGTAGTGTTCTTGTTCAGGTATCACCTGTTGTATGCTACCAAAAGTCCTAATTTCCTTCCAAAAACATTGGCTCATGCTGGTAAATCAGAATGTGTCTAAGGTAATGTGATCTCCACCCTTGTTGCTGCAGGTTTCCCAGTCTCTCTACCGTATTCATGAGTAGCATATGTTATTTCTTTGCACTTTCCCTCTTGTGAAGAATTCTTTACTCTCACAGACCTCTTTTATTAATTTTTTTTTTTTAATTTGCTGTGTTTTCTGCCAGGTTCTTTCTGGTGAATGATCTTCTCTTACAGGGGATGGTGAATGAAGTTAGGCTACATTGCAGCCTTCTCTATAAGCTCAGGTTATTGTAGAAATTTGGCTCTATGGTCCTTGAGGTTGTACAACTTTGCTGCCTGCTGAAATATTTATTATTTTTATAAGCAAGTGTGAGTCCAGTGTTAAAACTAAACCTTCTGGGCTGATCAGTGCAGTTCTCATTTCAGTACTGATATTATAGGTATTTATCTTTTAGAGTCCTATTGGAAAGCATCTGGGAGAGAGACTAAAGGCACCTGCCTGTTGCAGCACTAGCATTGTGTTTGCTTTGCACAGCTGGAACAGCTTGCAAAGTGGAGTGAAGATTTGAATGTGGTGATCACAGTGGGAGCACTCTGAGGGGTGACACTGGTGTGTTTTCTGTTGTTGTTGTTTGGTTTTTTTTTTTTTTTTTATTTTTTTGTTCTTTTGTTTTTTTTTTTTTTTTTTTTTTTTTTTAACCCCTTCAATATGTCCGAAAGCAACCACTTGAATTTCATCTTGTGATTCCTAGTTGAGGCTCATTTCTCTCAGACATCACCACTGTCCACAAGGGAAGCCTTAATGCCTATGCAGGGATGAGTCAGAGGATTTTTGGTTTTGGTTATGCTTCCATTCACACAAAAGACAGCAAAATCCCATTAATGAGAGGGGGCCAAGTTGTAAATTCATGCTTCTAGCTGCAGAAAGGGTTCTTCACTGCATATATATTTCAGTCATTAGACATCAGGGTGGTTTTCCAAGGTTGATTTGGCATGGAGAAAGCTTGGCAAATTCTGTATTTGGAGGAAAAAAAAATAGGTGAGCTGTTTTCTTGTGGGGCATAAATCTGAGTGTGTTAAGCAGAGTTTCAAGCACGTTGCTAGCTCATCAACAGAGCCAGAGCTGGCAATCATGGGAGCAGCCAGCATTTGTGCAATATGCTGCTTTTTAACTTCTGAATTGCTGGTGGTTCAGTGTGTATTAGGTATGGGGAATTACGTGGTTTTATGCCACCAGCAGATTGGGGAGATGAGCTAGCAAACATTTCACGTGAGGTGTGTTGCCGTGTTGCTATCTCAAACAGCTGTAATGTGAAGCGTGGTAAAGCACCCTGGAAGCTAGGGAGACTTTAAGGCACTGGTAATGTGACACTCAGGTTAGTATTTTGGTCAGAGCAGGGGGATAGGATCTCTCCTGTGTCTTAAAATCTGATCTGATAAAAGAGGTACTCAGATCTTTTCTAATATCACTTCATCAGAGGAAGGGAGGCATCGTTTTGCAAGAAACGAAGCTTGCGTCAAATAAAACTGTTCTGTGTGAGTGCATTAATGGTGCTTTAGAATTAATAAGAATTTCTTGGCAGTTAATGAACATTTAGTGAAGAAGCTTAATTTGACATTTGAGAAGTTCAATAAATAATTTTTCATTCTTGATTAAGGCATCTTTTAAACTGTCACTTACACAACCAAGAGTTGTCACTTTTTAATGCATTATGAGATCTTGTTGCATACTGATTCAGCTATCATTGCCTATGAAACAGTTTAGGTTTAATGTGCCTTTATTTCCCTGCTCTTGACTATTTTAAGCTGCCTGCTTCTTTAAAGATCATTTATATTTGCATAAGCATTTATTATGTATTCAAGACAGAAAAAATGGACACACTGAAGTACGTGTCTTTGAATTTCTGACTTCCTCCCACTTTGTGGAACAATTTGAGATAGTTTTTTATGCTCATCCCAGATGTTTATGGAAACTACCTCTTCAAGCTTAGCAAAAATCAGAAATTAAACTTCTTATGGCGTTTTTTGCTTTGTCTTGTGTCACGAACTGCAGAGGTTGTAGGAGGTAGTTGTTGGTAAAGCATCAATAAGTCCAGGATACTCAGCAGGACGTGGCTAAATTTGGGCTGTTTCCTCCCTTTTCTTCTCCCATCTGTGCACACAAGTAATCTTATTTTAGCATTACTGGTGTTTATACATGTGCAATGAGGGAATAATAAATTGAAAAGGCAAACTGTTGTTGCTTTGTAGTGTGTCAGTAGTGGTTGTTTCTGTTGATAATTATTGCCAGGCCTCATGTAAGTGTAACAAAAGGTATCTTTGACCTTATTCAAATGTATTTATGTCCATCTCTGTTACCATTTCTTGACTATATGTGATCTTTATTTTTTTAATGAAAAACTTGTCAAGTGTCAGCAAATAGAATTGTCTTTCAGAGTAAAAGCCACTGGACCAGAAGCTTTTCAGTATCACGAATGTTGTGAGAAAGGTGGCTCTTAGTGACCGTGGTCTTTTGTCAGCAAAGTAGCAATGACTCTACAAAGTAGTTGGTTAAATCTAGATAACTTGGAAAAGCTTGTGTCTCTAAAGCTTAGTTATCTCTGCCCTTTTTCACATTTCATCTTATGTATGCTGATAAGCCTTATAAATATGATGTTATCCATTGGCAAATGTCAGGGTTTCAACAAGAAAGATTGTCTTTAAGTGGCTTGGCATCCCTCTGCTGGTTACGCTGCAAGACAGCTTGCAGGGTCTCATTGAGCTGCTTAACCTAATTTTTTGCCAGCAGCCCTATTCCATTGTTCAGGGATTACGGAGCCCTCTTTGGGGCCAATATATCATGTTAAAAAGCTCTGGCACTAGCCTGAAGTGGAGAGAGCAAGTGACAAATGCTGTATGTACCTGATATCTGATTGCAGTGCTAGTGCTGAGGTCAAGTGACTGATTCAAGTTTTGGCATGGTCCAAACAAACAAACCCCAAACGAAATAAGGTGTCCATTTTCTGCCTTCGATAGAGGAAAATGGAAGACCTGGGTGCAGTCAGATTACAGGCAGTGTGGTGGCTCTCTTTGGGTCTCTTTCAGCTTGCCATTGCTGAGCCTTAGCATGCACAGTAGGATCAGATCTGTGCTTCCACCAGGCACCATCCAAACTGATGCTCTAGAAAAGGACTTCTAGGGTCTTCTGCTGGCACCTGCCAGTGTCATGCAGCAGCCTGGCTTCTTGCAGCTCAGGAGTGGTTTCCCAAAATCAGGTAGTAAACCCATGGCAGGCATAACTTGAAATGGTGTGTCCAGAGTCCTGCTGAGTCCCTCAACTGTGTCACTGATCTCGGCTGATGTGACCACCAGTGTTACAATAGCCTGGGCAAGGCAACTTGCTCCGTTTTGAAAGTGCATTGAGCTGCTTTAAACTCTTTTACATTGAACTGATAGGCTAATAAATTATGAATATCTATGTAGGAACTAGTTCAGAGAACCTAGTGGGCTGGAAAGTTACATCCTGATTAGCTATGCAATAGCTTCCCCATGTTAGTAAATAAGGGTGTATCTCGGAGTTGTGTTGTGGACATGAGTTGTTGAATAGCAGTTGGAAATCCTTTGTAGGAAGCAGAAAATATGGAAGTGTTTATGATATGAAAAAAATGAGAGGACTTGTTTTGACTATAACTTGAATGTGCAGGTAAAACTTCCTAAAATGAAATTTAGACTTTTTACCTATTTCTACATTTTAACTTGCATTAAATCACACAAAACTCAGTTTTAGTAAACTACTATGTGCTTAGTTGATTTTTGAAAGACTGGAGCTAAAATTTGATTTTATATTATGATAAAATATAGAGTTCTTGCAGGAAATTGCAGACTGTCATGAACCCTTTTAAAAAAATTTGCAGAACTTCCATTTGGGAAAAAAACTCTTTGTGTTTTCATTTAAACTTTTTTTTTTTTTCCACTAGGAACCAGAAAAATCTCAAGGATTCTGTATGTTCTGTGTGGGACACACCTATATTCATAATTTCTGTTTGAACTCAGCCTCCTGTAGTTAACTTTGCTATCCCATGCACAGTGTGTTGATTGACTTGAATGTTGCAGATCCAGTCACTTTCCCACTGAAAAAAGAACATTTATTAGATGTTCATCATCAATACTTTTAATTAAAATGAGAAGAGTTTTGTTTCTTAGATACGTCTTACACTGTTAGCAGGTGTTAAGAATTAGAACATCTAAGAAAGAATCTCACTGGGGTCACGGAGTTGGGATTTCTATTTCATAGTTCGCATTTGCCATTTCTCAGTTTTGCATCAAGGTGAATTCCGATTCTCCACAGCCCTTCTTCCTAATTGGAAATGTTACAGCCCGAATCATTCCTGCACTTACTTGGTTAGGGCATTGCAGATTTGTTACAAAAAATTAACATCAGCTCCTGAGGATTGGCTGCATAAAAATGTCTGAATCTTATTTGATTTTACCCTTTTTTTTTTTTTAAGCGAGTTCTGCCTACAACCATACAGCATGACATGTTATGAGCAGTCAGCTAGAAAGAGCGCCCCTTCAGAATTCAGGAAATACCTCTGAAAGCGGGACCTCTGTCCTAGTGTGGTCCTCACATTCCGTAGCATGGTCAGATATTCATCCTCTCCTCGTTTCATTCTCCCAACCTTTCCTTTAGGAAAGGGAAATTCAGGTGTGGGATGGAGAATAGGACCCATTTGTTGTGCTGCTTCTGTTCAGTGCTAGCAGTGTGCTCAATGAGTCTATTCAGGGGTTTTGGAGCCCAGACACAAGCACTTTTGTTTTTCTTGGGTCCTTCTCCATAAAGGTCGCATTTTCCTTTTCGCAGTCGGAGGATTCCTGTGTGGGGGTGGCTGTTCCAGACCTTCTGGGGGGAAAGCACCCGGCTTGCTCTTTATCCACAGGAGTGGTCCATAAATCTGCAACACAAGAATATGAAATATAAGGGGAATTGCCTAAGCCCTACCATACCCATGCCTACTTATTTTTTTCATATGGATACCTTTTCCAGGATAACAAGTAATTTTATGTACTGGATTTAAAGAAAACCGCCTCTCCTTTACTTGGTGACAGGCCTGGGAGATCATTTTATGAAGAAACAATGTATTTTTGCCTTAAACCTGGAGTGGCTTTACTATATTCATACGTACCAAAAGCAGTGATTAAAGAAACAGAAGCGGCTTTAAAGACTATGTATATCAAAGGACTCAAATATCTGCATAGTGTGGAACAAGTATGTGTTTTAATGCTTTGATGCATGATATGGCACCACAGTAATTCATTAAACATGGTTGTGTGGAGTCTTGACACTGAAGGCATGTATTTTCTTTTGCTGGACACACTGAAAGAAGACCCATGACTAAATCATACAAAATGATTTTTTTTTTTTTTTTTTCCCCTGATTAATGCTGGCAATTACTACTGCATTTGTTACAAAGCAGAAATATGTCTTAGGTCAAAGCCAGCTTTTTGCATTCCCTTGAATAGTCAGTGGTGCTAGTAGAGTATAGACTGAACAGGATTTGGCTTTGGCATTCAAGCACAAGCTTGAATTCTTTCACAAGAACTCCCTTCTGTTTCCTCATTTGCCTTGGAAGCAGTAAATCTTTCTGGTCATGCTACTTTCCCAAATATTGTTAGAATGGGCCAAGTACAATGTTTCAGTTTCTTTTTGTAGTGCAAGGATTTAGCAGTCAAATGTTGAAACACAGACAAAGCTTCTAAAATATATGGTAGTACTTACATAAAGATATAGAAACATCTGAAAAAATGTTGGTTTTTTTTCTGTACATTATTCCAACTCCAATTAATTTATATTTGCTGCTGGGAAAATAATATTGATCATAAAAATGAAATGCTGGTTGGAAATAGTTAGGCTTCTGTAATAGAATATTTCTTTCAGGATGAAATATGAGAATTATGTACTCGATTTTGCTGCTGCTGAAGCCTGTGGCTGAATGCCCAATTGCCTTCAACTGGAGCAGAATTGAGTCCTCTCTTTTGTGGAAGGATATCTTAAACAGTCAGTAATTCTTAATCTCTGTGTTAAAGCACTTCCATTTGCTAAATTTTTAGTTCTGTTTCAAGCCTGGAGCCATTTGGCTGAAATTGTATTTGATGTATTTTCTGGATGTCTGTTTTCTGAGTCTGCTTCAGAGTGTGTTTTTGTATTCTCAAATAGGAAAGAACATATTTATTACAGTCACAATTCTAGATGGTTTCCCTATCATATTTGGAAACAAAAGAGGTGTATGTGACAAGATGCTGTTTCTATGAAGTGGGCTTTCCCACTTCAAAGAAAGTGGTGTTCCTTTAGTGCAATCAAGTGTGTTTGAGACAAATAAAAGGCCCCAAATATTTGTAAAATAATGTTGTGACATTTGATGAATGATTTTATTCTTTTTATAAGAGACAACATGTATCAGCATAGTGAGCTTTGAGAATGTGTTAAAGGCATATATTTAACTGTGACATGGAAAGTGAACTTGGAATCTTCCTGGAGGTTCACCTCTAAAGCAGAGTAAATTGGTCATTGGCCTCTTTTAAAAAATGTGATAAAAAGAAAAAATTGTGTAGAATTTCAGAGGTTTATCATCTACTTAGTTTTCCTCTTCAGTGTTTTACTACAACCAAGAGGAAACACATTTATTTTTTGGTAGAGAAGAGTTTGATCATCTTATAAGAACTCCAGAAGTCAGACAATTACAAGCAGAAGATTAACTGTTGTCGGCTGCAGAAAGATCATGAGGGATGAGAAGAGTGTGTGCATCCAGTAGTGGTTTCCAAAAGCTGAAGACTACCTCAGAAAAATGTGTGTGTTTGGGGCTTGATTTAGCTCCGGATTGTGAAATAACTGTGTCTGCTAATTCCAAGTAATGGTCTTATGGTATATTCCAGGGCAGAATTTACAACAAATTCAGATTGAAATTGAAAGTTATAACCAAAGATTTATTGAGGAAGTGGTAAATAATTGCAAGGAGTATTATTCTATGAAATAAAATATGGGCAAAGTTATGAACTCTTTGCTGGAGCTTTACACAGGTAAAATGCTGTTGAAATGAAATCTGTCTTCCATCCTTTCCTTCCTTTCATCCCTTCTTTCCATCTGTCCTCCATCCTCTCTGCTTTGCCTCTCTTTCATAGACTGTGTGCAAGCTCCAAAACAGATGTGGGGAGTAGGGGTAAACTATCACCCATTTTCCAGATCATATCTTCTTCCTCAGGATCCACAAAGCATCCTAGGGAGACTGTAGAACTGTGTGTAGAGGTGAACAGACCTGCTTCAAACAGGAAGGTCTTAGGCCCATGGCTCAATTCCCTAAAGACCTGGTAGAAGAAGTAATGTAACGTTCTGCTTTTGCAGAATTCCTGTAAAAAGATCATTGTAAAGTCATGGAAATACCAGAATCTTACCTCTGTGCAAAAGTGACAGGAATAGGGCTAAGGGAGTTACCAATAGAAACCTTTTTCTCAACTCTGCTTCTAGCAGACACCCGAGAAGTTGGAGAACAAAAAACCCCAAACCAATCCACCAAGCAACAACAAAAATAACCCAAACAAACAAACAAAAAAGGAGTTGAAGAATTAGTGAATTCTCTTGCTCCACCATCTATTCTGTTTGTAACCAAAGGAAGAAGTATCAATATCTGTGCACTGCAATAGATATTAAGCTCCCACATAGTTTTTTTCAGATCCTGCCCTCTTTTTCATAGAAACAAAATACCTTTGGCATACATAGAGATCATAGACTCTCCAGGTGATGTTAAGGTTGAAATTCTTTTTTATGTTTATGTTAAACTCTGAATAGTACTTAAGGTAGCTACTTATGCATCAAATAACTAAGTCTCAATACAAAATTAGTCTCTCTTCTCTCTGTCCAAAGTCCTGATGCCTCCCATTTCCTGGTGATACCCAGGGTTTTAAATCTTGTAAAGCTGACCTACTAGCTTGTGTTTCCAGAGATAAACATCTAAGACTTTTTCAAAGCTGCAGTTTCTTTACAGTGCCTCTGCTATGGTGTGCTGGAAAACATGAGGAGAAATGACATTTCTGATGTCTGTGATTTTCCCTTTTTGCCTGTTGAAGATTTAATACTGTTTGCCTACTTATTCTCCATCTTTCCAGTAAGAACATTTATGCTTTCCCTATAACAATGGGATGAAGGCTACTCTGTTCAGAAAAATTTAGTATGCTGCCCATTTGGATTAAAAATAGAAGTAATTTCAGAAATGTGTGTGTGGGGGTGCTTGATTTTTTTTGGCAGCATTATGAGAAGTGTGAGGTCCCATCTCATGTTAGAATTTCTTTCTTTTTTTTTTTTTTTTTTGTCATATCTCTCCTGATAAGTGAAAGTGAACTGAATTGCTTCTCTGAGTCACCAGAAAATAAAAGCTCATGGGATAAGCAGGGTTTCTTTCAATCAATATACCTTGAAGTGATGCACATTTCTAAGCAGCACTGTTGTTCTTCTGTGTCCTCCTGTGCATGAGGAGCTGTAATTATGATAAGCATGATGAATGTGTCAGACTGCAGTGCCTGGCAGTCCTCTGGAAATTCAGTTGTTTAGACCTGTGAAAGAGCCACCTGTCTTCTCTACTTTGTAAGTGGAGCCAAAAGCGAAGCAATTAGATAAAGCTGGTTTGGGCATACAGCTTTCTCCATGTGCCCCAGCCTTGCACCATCCCCACTGCAAATGAAGAAAACCCATGGTGGCAGTCCAGCCTGGCTTTATAGATGTTAGCTATTCTAGAGCAGGATCAGTGAACAGATACTGCCTGTAACCCAGATGATTTGGCTGCAGTAGTTACCGCTTCTCCTTTCAGCATGATATTGTTTCAAATATCTATTCCCTTGATATCTCCAAGTGTCTCAATTTCATCTTCATCCTCATGCTGATGAAAACCAAGTCCTGATCTTGCCATTAGAAATCAATACATGAAAGAGATACAGAGTTGCCAGTATTGGCTAGTGTCTTACAAGCATCCTGGATGAGCTCTCAGGGGTAGTGTAAAGGAGGAAGTAAAAATGTGTTCATGGAACACAGCAGGAGAGTATGTCTCCTGGGTAAAGGTGAGGGAGGGCAAAGAGATCATCACTGGAGGAAGGAATAAACAAGATAATCTGCCCAGCAGACTGTTGTAATTAGTGACTGAGGACACTTAATAGGATAAGGGCAGAAAAAAGTACAGGTATGTGACATCAGAAGGTTTTATTTTCATGGAGTGTGGGTCGGTGAAGCATTCTGCAAATAATGCAGAAGACTGAGCAAGAGGACTGCCTGGTGGGAAGGAGCAGCATAAAGATACAGGAAAAAAAAGCTGAAAGTTATTTCATGAAAAAGTGGGAACAGAGGGATGGCTTGTGGAGGGAAACTTTCAGCTAAGAAAAATGCCCATTATCGGTACAAATACTGTATTTGTATTTATACAGCTGTAACAGGTTCTAAGCCAGAACCGTATTTTCCTCTGTGTTTGGAAGGTCCCTTGCATGCTTTCTTATGTTAGAGAGAGCAGTAGATGCAGTACAAGGGGAGGTATTATTGCCTACAGAATAACACAGAATTGCCTTCTGTGTTTGAAGTAATGAGGTCTGGGTTTTTTTGTCTGCAGATTCTTCAGCCAAAATCTAGGATTTTTGTACAGGCAAAAAGTCCGTGTGAGTTTTTTCTTAGGTTGACCAAATCTCCAGCAGTGAAAGAATATTTTTTAGTTTATTATTTATTTATCCTTGCTTTAATGATGAGTTATTTCTCTTACAGTTGGTGTTTGCAAGCAGGAGATGCTCCAGAAGAAGAGTGCTGTTTTGGTGGATGGGGTCATCCTAAATGGTCCAATAATGGACTCAAAAGCAGGAGAGAAGTTTGTGGAAGAGGCCTGTAAGATTATAATGGAAGAAGTTGTCCAGAAAGCGGATGATGTAACAGAAAAGGTAAAGCCATAGAGTGTCGTTGAAACTTTGTAGTGAAGATAATGAACAATAAATCAAATTTTTATAAGCTGTATTTTATTGCACTCTGAGTAGCCTCAAAATTGCTTCTAGTCTGTGCTTGGCTCCAAAATAAAATACAGCCTTACAAATTAATAAAGAATGTATTATAAAACCTTCCCATAACATAATTAGCATACATAGCTACCAGAAAATGACAGTGTTTTTTAATCTCAGAATACAAAGGTCATTTTCTTTGAGATCACAAATGGCTGTAGTGTTTTTCATGTTTGGAGCGGGGTTGAGTTATTGTTTGCTCCTCAGGGTCACTGGTGTTGGGGAAGGAGGAAAGTGGGTGTGGTACCACTGTGAAAGGACAACATTATAAGATTGCTGTGGGTTCTGCCAGACCTGCCTAAGAGGCTGTATGGGAAGAGGTCCTGCAAATAAAGCATGCTTGCCTTTGGGCATGCACTGCTTGCTCCCACCCCTTGGCAGTACAGCACCTGAAAATGCTGTGATTACAAATCCTTAGCTAAGGATAGAATTTGAGCTGCGGGCCTCTTTCTTTTCTGCCTTTCAGCATTTTCCACTCTAATGTTTATGCTTGAGTGTTGCCTGAGACATGATAAAACCAACATCCCATGAGGCCAGTTTACTGCATATATTTTCTGGTGGCACGGTGCCCCGGCATGGGAAATTTTGGGAAAGCAGTGCTGAATGGGGTGATTACTTTGTACCTCTACAACCTCTCAATCCTGGCTAAGTTGTTCAATGATGGTGTCTGCACTGCTCCCCATCACTAGGTCTGTGAATGGCAAGCACCTGAAAAGCTTAAGCAGATTCTTGACCTGGAAATGAGGGACACCGGAGAATGTCATCAGAAGATCCTGCAGCTCTGCCGTGATGTTATAAAATACAGCGTCAAAACCAGTAGGAATGGGATTTTAAGCACAGTTGCTCTGCATGCTAACTTAGACAGGATAATGTTTACAAAGCTCTGTCACCTTTCAGGGAACTGAGTGCAAATGTTTGTTTCATTCCTGCCTGTATAAGTGCGCAAACAGTTTGACTGAATTCTGGTCGCCATAGGTTTGACGAAAATATGTAATAATGGAAAATTAATAAAAAATATACAATTAATGCAATGCCATTTGCATTAATAATAGATTCTGTCATTTTGAAATCTTGAGAAAGTCATCTAGGCAAATGATATAACAGTCTAGCAAAATAGGCAGGAGAAGGACCTTTTTATGTGATTTCCTGCTGTCTGAGTGATGAGATTTGGAGTCACCATCATTGCCCTCATATGTTCTTTGTGATGTTTACCCTCCATTTATTATTGTTCTATTTGAGCAATAGTCTTGTAGGGTGTTAATTTGCTGATAGGCAATAACTCCTGTTCCAGACACCATGAGAAGAGAGCCTGCAGTGTTTTGGAGACAGTATGCCACAGCTCTGCAGGATTAGTTCTCTACAGCTAACTTTTCTGCAGCATGTGCAGGGTAATTCAATCTCGGTGAAAAGGGATGGACAACATCTGTTCAGGAAACAGCACTGTGAATCAGTAGCTCAGGATTTCAGATGTTGTATGGCTTAGGCTGTATTTTGGTACGTTAGAAAGACATTTGATATAGTCAGTTGTGCATTTCTGGGCTGCATTCCCTGCTATAGTCACTGTTGCTGCAGAGTAAAACTGTAAAATAATTTTGAGAGGGAATTTATGCCTTTGAAAACCATAAAGATTAGTGATACTGATCTGGAGGGGTAGTGTACTAATAATATACAGATATAATAACTGAGTTAGTGAAAGATGTTCTGTTAATCTTACTTTTGCAAATTACCTTTAGATTATAATTTGTTACACTATCTCATGTTAGAAAGGACATCATACATAAATACATGCTGTGCAAGTAGTCTTTGAGTAAAGACATTTATTGAAGCCCCAGATATAATATAAATGGAGACGTACTGTTTACCTGGTTTTTCATGTAAAAATGCTGTGCTATGGATTAAAATTTAGGTGGTGGCCACACTTTTGAACTGAGTTGTTTTTATAGGCAGCAATAGTATAGAATTTTGTCAAAATTAGTTCTATATCTTAGTGTTTCAAGACAGATAAACAAATTCTCTTAATTTCTCATTGATTTTAATATGCAGAAAATTTTTCCAAGTTGTTAGACTGCCTCTCTCTCTGTGTTGAGACTTTGGTGGGAGAAAAAGCACAGCTGCTTGCGATCAGCAGGTTCCTGTATTCTACTGCTTAGCAAAATTTGGCCAAGCATCTACTGTGGCCTCTCAAAACCCCTGTTTAAAGCTACTATGTATACTCAATTGTCAATCCCTTTTATTTTTTGATTTATAAAACTCGTGAGCTCACATTTATTCTGTGCACCACTTGCATTTCTCAAGATATGATTTGAGGTTTGAAAGTGCTTATTACATTTACTTTCAAAGGAATGTCTAACTTTAGGAAAGGACAGCAAATCCAGAGAATACTGAGAGAATCGAGTCAACTGTGGTTTGCAATGATCAGCGTTCAACGGAGACAGAGTGTGATGTAATCTCTTTCCTGGTACATCCCATCACTTGCTTTCCATCTGTGTTTTCAGATCATCCAAGATTTTTCAATCAGCTGTATGCTGGAATAGATTATTACTCGTTAGTGGCTCGTTTCATTACAGAAGCACTGAACCCCAGTGTGTAAGTGTGGTCCTTTGTCTTCTTGGTGATGAATTAACATGGTTTTGGGAATAACAGCTCTTTTTGCTCCCTTGCTTCTGATTTCTGTTTTCAGTGTTACAGAAGAGGTAGGAATTGTGCAAGCCTTTGGTAGAGAAAACGGGCTTGATTCTGATTTTCTGAAGATGGGGTTTAAGAGGGGATTTTGTTTTTCAATGCTATTAAACCTAGACTTTTACCTTACTTAGTACATAAAAATGAATTAATCAGGCTTAACTTAGTTGTTCATTCCTTTGAGGCATTCTGCACAGAGTTAAATGCAACCTGTCTGCAGTTTACTTGCAAATGCAAAGCTGAAATTCAAGTATGTGATCTACATTAAGAGCAAACTCTGGTCTATTACTTTGAGAGTTGAAGTGTCAATGAGATGCTGCCAGAAACTAAGCAACTGCTCTACTGGATCAGATCCATAATGTTTTTAGTTTAGAGTCCTACTGCTGCTGGTGATCAGCTGCTGATAGATTAGGGAAAGTTGCAAGAAGCATTTATGTTGTTCTAGCCATGCTCTGTGCTATGAGTTCTGTGGTTTTAATATCAATTATCATGCTATTATTTCTCTTTAGATACACGTATGAAGTATCCCCTGTGTTTCTGTTGGTGGAAGAAGCAGTCATCAAGAAAATGATTGAATTCATAGGCTGGGAAGAAGGGGATGGTATATTTAATCCAGGTAGGAACAGTTCAGACCTCAATCTGAGTCATTATAAACTGCCTATTACCATTAGTTCTATGAATATTAGAGTCACATAGAATATTTGAAAATGCATGCAGAAGTGTAGTGGTAGACAAAACTATTTAATCTAGGCTTATCTTATGTGTTTCTACTAATAATTCAGTGATTCTGACCAGTGAATGAATGAAAACACTTCTACATTAAATATAATTATATGGAATTATTTGAAATTAATTGTTTCTAGCTGATGCCCTTCCTGACCTTATTAACAATACCAACAGCCTCATTGGAAGGAGTCAACTTAGCTGACAGACAGGGAGCCGATTTATGTGCTGGATGCCAACCCATGGTGCCTGAGGGCATAGATCTGTGTATCCTGCCCATGAACTGTGGGAGCAAGAGTTTACGTGATCTTAACTCCTTTGAATTTTTATAATTTTATTAAATGTTATGATAAGGCAGGCCAAACATATATTTCTTAAGCTGCTTGATAAACCATGTTTTTCATATGTTCTGTAAGGCAGTGTTTCAGCCCACTGCACTGAAATAATGAAGCATAATGGTGGTATTTCACATATTATTCAGATAACAAATAATTGGGCTAGATGTGAAGCTTTTATATCTGTTTTGGGGTTGAGAAGAGAAATTAAATGAGTACATGAGTTTCAACTCCCCCTCCCAAACTGAAAGTCAGTAATTCTAGCCTACACATAAGTAGCAGAAAAATAAATATGCTAAAAATCCCTATTTTTAAAATATATTGCTGGTATGGATTTTTTTCACATCAAATTTGATGTGTATTTTTGGTAGAAGCCTTACTTTTACAGAAGAATTTCTAGCTTAAAACTTAGTGATCTACTGAGAGAAGATAAATTATTTGTAATTTTTTTTGGTTCTAGTTTTACAAAATGTTTAATAGTTTTTCTTACTGCTTTGGTTTTGTCCTTCTAGGGAAATAAAACCTGTCCTGAGTGAATAAAGCTTGTCCAGATCTTACCTTGCAGATCTTTCAGTTCCCACTCACTGTGTTTGGTTTTGGGATTTTTTTTTTTTTTTTTTCCCAAAGACCTTTTCCTCCTATGGTCCTCTGAGGCCTGGTTTCCCAAGAGATCTCCAAGGCTCTGAGCTTGGTGCAGGCAGCTGAGCTTGCTCTGTTTCAGTGTAGAAGGTGCTGTGGCAGGGTTTTCTCTGTTGGGAAGGTCTGCTTGGGCACAGCTCTTATTCCTCAAGAAATATCCCCAAAGAGCATCCAAACAAGCTCCGCTGCAGAGCCCAAGGTTCATTTTATGTATGTAGCCTTCAGGGAAGGAAATAAACTGTGATGGATGCATCACTAGGAGGCCTGTGGGGCTTATTTTTCCCTTCATAGGTCAAGCACTCAGATGCAGGAAAGGTACTCATACTGTGGCTAATACAATATTTGTATCTCTCTTTTTGCAGGTGGCTCTGTTTCTAATATGTATGCTATGAATTTAGCAAGGTACAAATTTTGCCCTGAGATAAAGGAGAAAGGGCTTTCAGGTCTGCCAAGACTAGTTCTGTTCGCTTCGGAAGAGGTAAAATGAAAACAAAGAAAAGCTTTTTGAACTTCATTTTTTCAGTAACTGCAAAATTGTATCATTTGCATACCTGATGGGGCACTGGTACAGTAATTCTGACATCAGTGTATGATGGGGAATATTGGAGCTAAGTAGAGAAGTCTGATGGTAAATTTCCCTGCAGAAGCTTTCTTGCTTTCAGAAAACAAACACAGATGTTCCTGCTTTGAAAACTGCTGATGTAAGAATAGGTTAGTACATGGGGCAAGCCTGAAGCAGAATGCATGTGCTATATGGTGGAAGTCTGCAGCATTTGATTTCCCACAACATAAAGTCTAGCAGGAACCGTAGGTAGGTTGTGGATGTCAAAGGTGTTCTTCTGCATGTTTAATTTGTACTAAACTGAGTACTTGTGGACCTGTGAGATGGCTCTCTGCAACTCCCATTTTGCCCTATTTCTGAATACGGCTTGGTTGTGGTATAAAGTCAAACCCACCATATGCCTCTCAGGAAAAAAAAAAAAAAAAAGCCGGACCTTTAGACATTTTTTGTTTAAATAATTGAAAATATGTGGCTAGTTTTTAAACTTTTTGAATAATATCTGTCCAAAATGCCTGTGGGAAATTGAGTTACATTTATACATTTATTCTGAAGGTAGTTTTTGGAGGTTTTTTTCTCTTTCCTGTCCCTTCAGTTTTAAGAGTTTATAATTTGATTAGTGCAGAGTTGTTATTAATTCTGACTCTACTACATAAGGGCCCCAGTGGAAGCCTGCACAGAACCTTGTTCTATTAGAAAATATGACTTACCAGGGTAATTTTAGCTCAGATGTTTATGCTCCAAACAGTTCACAGTGTAAATAGATGAGAGGCTTATTTTGAAGAAACCTGAGGGATGAAGGCATTGTATAAGCTTTCCAAGATAACACATGTCTTTTGGAACTGAGCCCACATGTCCTAAATAAAGGTGGTTTGGGTTTTTCCCCCCTCAACAAAATATATTTTCTTGTTTGTTTTCTTTTAATTTTTTTCCTGAAAAGTGTGTGTATGAAATGACATGCCAGTTTATACTTAATCCATCATGTTAGATCTTCAAAATAGTTAAGGAGGAAAAAATGAGTTTGAAGCAAGTTCCATAAATGCTTTTGAAGTGAAGCACATGAAACTCTTATCATGAAGTAACGTTTTATTTCATTGCACAGTTTAACTGCAACATATTTTCTTACTCTGAAATGAGCAAACAATTAATTTCATATCAAAAGAAATTTTGATTGGCTGCCAGAATAAATTTATTTTTATCTCTTTGCTTCACCAGGAAGACTAAAACCATAAAAACCATCGAGCTGATCAGGAAAAATAAATGGTAGATTATTTGCAAGGTCATGCTTTTGATCTCTAATACGTTGTTTGCTTCACACAACTATGTAGTCTTTAGTACTCAATAATCATTTGCTGTAAAACTGATGCTTTTGATAGCTAGATAATGTGACTATTTTCTAAGATCACTAGTGTTTATTTGGTGCTATGAGGGTGGAAATGGGCATATTTATTTATATTTATTTTAGATCCACCTGTACGGAGTCCAAGCTACATGACCTTTTGGAAACTTTTGTTCAGACATGTCTTATTGAGAATATATGTAATCAGTAGCCCACCCTTGAGACAAGTACAGAAGTGCTGGTGTCATACAGTCTTAGGGTTTTATTATTGTTTTTATTTTGAGCCTTACCTAACATTTTGCACCTTTGACTCAGAACTGAGGAATCATTTAGGTTGGGCAAGACTCTAAGATCATCACGTTCAATCTTTGACTGATTACCACCTTGTCAACAGGACCATGGCACTAAATGCCACATCTGGTTGTTTCTTGAACACCTCCAGGGATGGTGACTCTGTCACCTCCCTGGGCAAACTTCCAATGGTTAACCTTTCCTGTGACAAAATTGTTACTGTCCAAATTGAACCTCCGCTGGCACAGCTTGAGGCTACGTCCTCTAATCCTGTCAGTGGTTGCCTCGGAGAAGAGCCCGGCTCCATCTGGCCACACTCTCCTTCCAGGCAGTTGTAGAGAGCAACTAGGTCAGTCCCCTCTGAGCCTCCTTTTCTCTGGGCTAAACACCCCCAGCTCCCTCACCCACTTCTCACAGGACTCACTGTCTAGACCCTTCACCAGCTCCGTTGCCCTTCTCTGGACCCACTCCAGCCCCTCAGTGTCTTTCTTGCAGTGAGGGCCCAAAACTGAACACAGGATTTGAGGTGTGGCCTCACCAGTGCTGAGTGCAGGGGGACAATCCCTGCCCTGATCCTGCTGGCCACACTATTGCTGATACTGGCCAGGATGCCATGGGCCTGCTTGGCCACCTGGGCACACGCTGGCTCATGTTCAGCTGGATGTCAAACAGCACCCGCAGGTTCTTGTCCACTTGACCACTTTCCAACAAGTCATTCCCCAGCCTGTAGTGCTGCCTGGGGTTGTTGTGACCCAAGGGTAGAACTGGGCACTTTGACTTGCTGAATGTCACACTCTTGGCCTTGTCCATCAATCCAGCCTGTTCAGATCCCTCTGCAAATCCTTTCTACCCTCCAGCAGATTGATCTTCCACCCAGCTTGATGTCATCTGTGAGCTTCCTGAGGGTACACTCAATCCCAAACACCCTTTGTTTTGGTTGGATTTTTGTTGTTGTTGTTGTTGGTTTTGTTTTAACTGAAGAGGTACCTGGAGAAGTAAATTGTCAACCCCCACGACAAAACAAGCAAACAAATGAAAAGTAAAACAAAACTTGGAGAAATTAACAACCTGGGTTTATCTTTGTCATGAATCAGGCAAGAACACTGGCATGGAGGAGCCATGAGGCTATAATGAACTGAGTCAAATAAGGAGTCAAAAGACATGAGTGTTCAAGCCCCCTGTCCCATTTTAGGGTTTGGCTGCAGTGGTGTGCTGAAATAAAATAATTTTTGCCTTGATTTGCTAAGTCTCTGAGTTTCAGTTTGGCACTTGTCAGGTTGAAAGAGCTGCCCTGCTGCAGAACCAGGGAATGCAGTCTTTCAATGACTTGTGTGATCCGGGGCTATGTATTTTTTGTATGTTCTTGGATAACACAAAGACATATATTTAATGCATGGCCCACCCAAGGTCCTCACGTATTCTGCTAGGCCTTCAGGAATAAAAAGGCTCCTTATTCCTGCAAGTAAATACTTAGATATTAAAAACTGTGGTGATACACAGTGAACACTGTTTATGCTGCTACTCTGTAATACTTTTGCTGGACCATTACAGAGTGATTCCTCTTGAGACAGTAGCAGTAGAGAGTAATTATTACATCCCATTTTCTGGAGGCATGATTTGTGGCTCTATAGGAGATTAATACAGTTCTTAGATAGTTATAGGTGTCAGCCCACCTTTTTATTCCCATTTTGTTATTTGAGTCCCATCTAAACTTTATTCTGGCACAAGTATGTGTTACATTGATCTGAAAGGTAGAAATCTGATATGTTTGAGGTAAGTAAGGGTAGAAGAGGATGTGTTATCAGTTGAAATGTACATGCTGATATGAGCAGTCTTTTTAGTTGAAATGAAACTAAATTCCTCCCCAGTGCAACTTGATCGTGAAAGTAATAAAATGAGAGAACACAACGTTATCTTATCATGTTGTCCCCTGTTGAAATTACAACAGAGAAAAATGGGTAATAAAACAATCTCATAAGAATGTAATTGCTTTATGCAATCATGTCTCTAGGAAACTTTTTAAAAACAAGAAAATACAAATTTTCTTCTGTTTTAATGAACACAGGTAGAAAGTACCTTGTCTTTGCAAACATTATTAGGAAATGAAAACTATGTCTAGATACACGTAAAATAGTACAGCAGCACATCTTAAATGCACCAATGTTCCAGTCTGATCTCATGCTCAAAGATGGTAATTTCTTACTACAAATGGCTACATATTTAATAATTTGTTCAAACAGACTAAACTGTGAAAAACATGGCAAGAGTAATCTGAACTCACAGTATTTAAAATAATACTTTTAATCTGGACATTTCTTTCTCCTTTTTTGGAAAGGGAACTATGAAAAGTGAATTAGTTGGCACTCTTGTGACTGTAGCTGCTAAATGTTCTTTGGTATATTTTTTTTTCTTAAAATGATGCAATGTAATTTAGCATAATGGCTTCTAGTAATGAAGGGGGGAAGAAATTCTTACGTGTTTCCAGTCAATGGAACTGAAAGACCTCTCTTTTCACCAAAGGAAGCATATTCCAAGTCTATGTAGTATTACAAGTCTTGTTCTTTTTCTGTCCTACAGAAAGGACAGAATTTTCTAAGAAGCCCAGGAGTACATCTGGGGGAAAAATATGGGGGAAAAATAATATATCTTACACCCTGCTGGTTTTTGTATTCCCTCTATTCTTCTCTTTTCCTCTGCTTTTTGGTATAGTCTCTCAGGTACTCAAGCCTCTTTTATCTTCCTTTCCATCTCTCATACCATTGTTTATAATAAAAGATATAATTTACTGATTGTCTGCTTACTAATATACTGGATTTGTAGGTCTGCTGCTTACTCAGTTTGGAACAATCTGATTATTCTTGGTGATTCATACCTTTCGTTTGAAAGCAATGGCTAGAAGTCAGTGATGGAGGCAGCTTGTACTTTAAGTGATTCACTAGTCAGTCAAAAACATCTCCAAACTTATGCTGAACAACACACAGCCAGCCACTTACAATAATTATTACCTTTATTGATGCAATTTGATGTAATGTAAGACTAATTATCCACCTATGTATGTTATTATTCTTGTAACAGTTTAAATGACTGAGCCCTAAAGGCCTTGTGCATGTGTCGTGTTACAAATTAAGCTTTCTTAAAACTGCTCAGTAGCATCAGGTAGTGTCTTTGTATTCCTTTGCTTAAAAGGTGGGTGATGGTGGGGGAAACCTCTTCATCAAAAAGAAAAAGAGCCCTCTGAGATCATCCATCTCATCAAAATAAGTGTGACAAGCTTTAATACCCTTAATATATTCATGCCCACACTTTAAAATATTGTACATTTTTCATAATTATGTTCTGCAATAACTGCATTTGTGTGAACTCTCAGGAAGAAAATGGAATTAATTAACCACCTGGCTTCACCTCCTGTATGAAAAGCAACAATTCTCGACGTCTTTGTATTCCTGGAGTACGCATTATTTTAACCCTTCAGTAATAATGTGTAAAAGGGAAAATTTTGTTTTGTGAGAAGGGCGGTGATTATCCAAGGGTTGGATGATCTTGGTTCTGAGAAGAACTGTGTAGTCCTATGGGATGTGGTGTACTCTCAAAAGTGACTCCACTGCTCTAAGTGGGTAGTTTTGACATCTAAATATCTTTGGGTTAAGAAGGTTACTGTGTCTTGAATTCCCAGGCTATAATCTTGAAGACAAATTAAGCAGAGATCAGTGTACTCTTGTTCTGGAATAAGACAAAGTGTTCTTGTGCTGGAACAACAGTATCCACAGTAGAGCAGGTCCTTGTAAAGGTCAGTGTTGGAAATATGGTTAGATAAACCATTAATATTTGTTGAAAAGAAATAAGTTTGTGAAAATATATAGTTGTTTGTGGGCTTGAATAGCATTCTCACCTTAGTCATTTTACCACACTCTGATTAAATAAACACCCATTTCTCAAATTCTCTCTTTTACAGTCACTTCACAGGCTTCATAGACTGATGCCCTTTAATCAGTGCAAAGTGAGAAGTGGGCTGCATGTTCCTGTGTACTCATTCAAATATGTCTCAGTGATGAGACCTAGATAAAATTCTTTGCTAAAATAGTAACTTAATTTTCTGAAAAATGCGGACTGGCTCACACTGGAACCCTTTGCAAAATCCACAGTAAAGTCTGAAGATGTACTGAGTCTAAAGTCTGCCTGCTTTCATAGTAGTTTCTAAGGTTCACATTCATGTGAACTATCTTCACACCCCCATGATTTCCAGATATTTTTGCAGAGATAGGACATTGAAAGCCTTGCAAATCCCCATTTTACCACATCTGAAATTTTGGTAGGTCTTGGGACTTGAGTTTCTTGATCCCATGAACATGGGTTGCTGAATTAGGCCATGGGTAAGTTTAGCAGAGTATCCTGTCTCTGGAGTATCTTGTCTCTGGCAGAGGCCAGCAGCTGAGGATGAGAGAAAGCATACATAATTGTAACAAGCATAAAGTAGAGGCTTCAAATATACATCCTAAGTAAGGGTCCAATTTCCAAGGAGTGGACTTTTGGACTTTCAGACCTAATTAATTGATTTCAGGCTGTTGAGTTAGACCCAGTGTTTAGATCCTTTTCCTCATGCATTTCCTAACTCTTACACTCATTGATACTTTTGACTTAGTTCTATTAAAAGTTTTTGAAACAATTAATAATTCTTCCCTGATGACACTTCAAAGCATCTACTTTTCATTCTAATGCAGAACCAGCTCTAAAGAAAATTGTATGAAATAGAGCTTCTAATTTATTTTCTTAAGCTTGAATTTTATACATGGTACACAACCTTTTTTGTCTTATTTTCCCCAGTTTTCTGTGTGTGTTAAGTACAAGACGGGCTTTGTGATATGTACCTTATCAGTTTGCTTTTTGTGTTGGAATATGCTTTTGTCATGGCTGTTAGGTGCTGTTGTACTTGTCGCTGTTCTCTATGTTAAAGAGTTTTACTTTGTTTCTCTTGTTTAATTGTGAGTGTACTTTTTTTTTTTTTTTTTTTTTTTTTTTTTTTTTTTTTTTTTTTTTTTTGTGCCTCTCTCAACTTACAGTGCCATTACTCCATGAAGAAGGCAGCCTCTTTCCTGGGTATTGGTACAGAGAATGTGTACTTCATCAAAACAGATGAAAGGTAAGAAAGCAAACAAGCAAACACCATGACTCTGATCTCTGAGCCTTTTTAAAATGCAGTAGTGCTGTACATAACTAACCTATTTGAATGTAACTGAAAAAGTTTTAAATCTGTGTCCCTTAGAGGTAAGATGATACCTGAGGAACTGGAGAAACAAGTCCAGCGGGCCAGGAACGAGGTGAGAGGGGGAGAGAGAGTGTGAAGGAGAGAGGAGTGTATGCAGACTGTGTGTGTCTGAGTGGAAGGAAGGAAAACTAAGAGTGGCCAAAGTCTTAAAAATAGGGCAGTTAATGTAACAATGTCTTTCTTACAGGTGCAATCTATTTGCCACCAACTCGTGGAACAAGCCAAGGCTTATGGGTTCTACACTCTTAGAAGGGAGGAAAATTCCACAGGGTGTTTACTGCTAATGAAAGTCCCAAGTACAATGCTGCTCTGAAGTATTTAACACATTTCTTGTAGGATTTCTTTTGCCCTTGATCCTTTTTTCAAATGGATGCAGTATGTTTTCCTAAAATGTTTTTTCAGTTAATTGCAGCAGCGATTGCTCTGTTGCCTCTGCAGTGAGCAAGAACAGTAATGTGCGGCTTAGTCGCTAAAACTGTTTTACAAGCTTCAAATGCTAAATTTCATCCTTTCTCTTATCCTAGTGGGAGTCCAGAGATGTGCCTCTTTTCCCCTAGGGGCTTTGCCAAGTAGAAAGTTGAAGGCAAGAATTTGGAAAGGCACCAATGTGTGTATTTGAACAACATTAACATACATTCCCACAATCTGTAAGACAGCCCTTACCTATAGCCAACATAATCTGTTTTAGAGAGCTTGAGGAACTAAATGTGACTTCCAAGAGGATCTTCCTTTGGCTTGGTTACCTCACCATTTTTCTCACTTCTAGTTTGTGCACCAGAGCAGTAGAATTCAGGGTTCAGCCTGTAGTCCATGATGAGTGAATGCAAAGCAACTAGTGCAATGTCCATGGCATGGAATCCTTTCTTGGGAAATCTGCTTGGGAAATCTTCTTGAGAAATTTGTGGCCAAGGCAGTCCTGTCCTGTCCTGAACTGCTATGGCCATAACAGCTTTCAGTAAGTTCTGATTTGGATACATTTTCTGACAAACAACCATCTCTTATTTGAGATTTCTGCTGGATACCATAGCTGTTAATACATGGGGGCCCTAATGATCTAGCAAGCTCTCTTGCTTGCCTCTTTCTGCACTTCATATTTTCTGAGAAAGATAGCATGTACTTTAGTCATTTGAGCAAGCTGGGGGGAAAAAAGAGACTGAAATAAAATAAAGCAAGGGGAAACAGGCTTGCAGGACAATCAACTCTGCTTTTGCAAAAACAGTATTCTTGTTTGTTTTTGTAACAATACGTGTAATGGTCATTTGAAAGAAATCATCTGGAATTTATGATTTTTTTCAAAAAGTTCAACCTCAGTATGGTACTTCCCAACTTAAAAACAAATGTTCTATATTAAAATGCTTTGCCTACAGGAAAACATGATTTCACTTGAGTTTTAAAGGAAGTTATAGGTGTATTGGAAGGCTTTCATTTTATCAGAGCTTCAGTGTGTCTCTCCTTGGCAAAGTGCTTCTTTACAACTTTTACAGAAAGATGCTTCAGTGAATTGCAGTAAATATTCTAATGACTCTAGACAACAGAGGATGTATTTGCTAGTGATTGAAACACAAAATGATCGCTGAATATGAATGGCAAGAGTCTTCTCTTTTTAGAGAATTTAGGCAGGATGATTAGTTTAATTATATTGTCAAGAGTAATAAAAATTTAATTCCCTTCTTTGTGGGAAAAGTATAATGGTAGCAATTATTGGAATTTGTAGAGACCTGAGACTTGTCCCTGTATTCAGTTGTGCTACTGATTGGCTGCTTGAGAACCTTTGACTTTGATGTAGCTGTGGGAGAAAATTGCTGGGAAGAACACTAACAGAAAACAGATGCATTGGATACATCTTTGCCTTACTTGCAAGTGTTCTATACTCAAGCTTCAGGCTGATTTGTAAGTTTGATTAACTATTGTGGTAGCTTGTACTCAGAATAAATGACAAAGAAGTGAATTAAAGGCTGCTAAGTCTTTGTGAATCTATGGGATTAATTTGAGTTCATTCCAATGTTACTTTTCATTGCTTTAGCCATTTATAAAGAAAATCTAGAATACAAATAAATTATAATTACATATCATTCTAACAGTCTTCTGCACTGTAAAGAAGTATAAAACTGTCAGAGTGTAAACGTGCATCAAGCCTGTCTGTCTCTGTAGATGTTTAAAGTAGCAACACTTAAAAGAAAGAAAAAAAAAAAAATTGAATTTCAGCTAGGTGGAGATACATGAAAGACTTGTGTGGAGTTTGATTTTTCAGCTGATGTCTGATTTCACTAAAGCTCCATTGAGTTACCTCTGCAGACACACTTATATCATCTGAGAGATATAATTCACTGCAAATGAACTTCAACAATCCCAGTTTGTACAATTTAATAACAACTTTAGTGCCTCTTCAGTAAGTGCGTTGTCTTTCTGTAGGCCAGATGCTGAACCATGCAGAGCAGTTCTTTCAGCGTGCGTTTACCAGCAAGTGGGACTGCACAGTCACTGCTAGGGCCCATAGCCTCCATTTCATGGAGTTGTTACAGACTCCAACAATTCTTTTCTTTGTTGCAGTTTCTGCTCCTAAGTAGACCAGGCACATAGGTCTATCTGCAAGGGTAGGTGAGCTGGTCTGCTAGTAGCTGAGGAAAAGCAAAGATGGACAGCTGTCAATGACTGTCTGAGACTGCAGCCTGACAAAAATTTTCCTTATCCCATCTGATTGACCTTAACACTGTCTGAGATTTCCAGCAGTCTCTCTCCTAACATTCAGTTACCATCTACAGCCCTTCTTCTTTCCTAGACAGGAGCTGGAGCAAGGGAATAGCAGTGAGCTTTAGGTCAGGCGTGGGATCAGACAGCGGTGACTGTTCCTGTCATGGTATGCAGCAACGTGGCTGAAAGCAAACCGTGTTTCCTAGCTGAAGTTTCCTCTTCAACAAGCAGAGAGCAGGGGTGTTGTAGAGACAGTGCAGGTGGAAATCCTAAAGGGATGAGCCCTTTCCTTGCATGAGTAGTCTACTGGCTGAGCTAATAGCTTTATTTCATCAGTCAGAATGACAGCAAATATGGTAGTGAAATGTGAAAGACTGAGAAATGGAAATCAGTGTATAAAGAGAGATGTCAAATATCTGGTATGTTTTGATTTTGACAAAACTAGCGTCTGTCAAAACAGTCTGAATCTTCAGAAGTCTGCCCTGGGATGGTGTTAACTAGAAAAGGAAAAAAAAAAAAAAAAAAAAAAAAAAAAAAAAAAAAAAAAAAAAAAAAAAAAAAAAAAAAGATTCAGCACTATTAAATACAGTACCTTCTGCTGGGAAACTAAAATGTAGATTGTCACATACTTGTCCTACATTCCTAGATCTTTTTATATGTTAGCTCTACAGATAAACAAGGAAGAGATTAGCAGTGCAAATGTTAATTTTTTTGTTTGTTTGTTTTGCATCCTATTGCAGGGGTCAGCACCATTTCTTGTCTGTGCTACAGCAGGTACAACTGTACTGGGAGCATTTGATCCTCTGGATAAAATTGCTGATATCTGTGAAATTCATGGCCTCTGGCTTCATGTTGATGTGAGTTTGTGTACTGTGTGGTTTTGTTTAGCACTACTTTTTTTATAATTGCTCTTTTACTTTGACTGTAGATATTTCTTTTTAGAAGTTGGGCTTTAATAACATTTCTTTTTCCTTGCATAGGAACCAGGAATATGTTCAGATTTGACTCTTTTACATATGCTGCAAAACAGAAAAATAACTTGGTTCAGACAAGCAGCCAAAGCCATTTTGTTATTGTCAGGTTATATTTCAAAATTATTTTACAATCAATTTCTTCTTCTTTCTACCTCCTAAAAATGCTTCAAGAGTGGTTATATACAAACATAAGTTTTGATTCTCCCCAATTTCTGTCGGGGAATAGACACATTAGAACTGTGGTGTGAGGCTCGTATAGGTTAAAATAAAGGTGTGTTTCTAGCTCAACCAGTCATAATTTTTTCTGTTTCATTTTTACAGATTTGAATTTCCTGTTCTTACATTTTCTTAAACTGTTAAGATTTTTTTTTTCATTGTAATTTTAGGTTTAGATAATAATCTAGCCATTCTGGATTAATGAATGGATTTTAAAAATCATGGAGCAATAAGGGAATCTGGAGCAATATTTGTGGAGATTTCCAGACCTGCTCTAAATTTCAGAAGTGTTTGTTTAATGTTCAGTATCTAAAGAAAGATCACGCAGGCAGTGATGCATGTTTCAAATAAATGTCTCGCAGACATCAAAAAAGTCACTGTATGTGAGCGCCAAAAGAGTTTTCTTATAGTCTTGGAGTCAAAAATACAGAATTTAGGCCTAATATTTAAAATGTCTGCCAAGCCTCCTCGCTGCTGTGAAGGACTCATCAGATTTTCAGAAGCGCAGCACTCTTGTTACACAACTCTCTTGTGTGTCTGTATGTAGCTGGAGGAAAGAGAAATGTAGCTGGAATCTGTGTTGGACTTTAGGTGAGTGAAACAGATGTGGCTGGAGCCATCTCCAGTGGCTGTAGGAGAACAGTGAGTAGTTTCCCTGTAGCTGAACTAAAACATGGTGAGATAAGTCTGGGTCCTGTTCTGAACCTTAGTGATTCTTTAGTGTTTGGAAAAGAACTAACTTTATTCTTCCAATTTTGCCTCATGTTAAATTAAGGTGAAAATGTACAGGAATATCTTTAAGTTATTTTCTGTTTTGAAATGACTGTAGCTGTCAGATGTTAATCGTTTCCCAGTAGGTGGACAAATGTCCAGTAATAAGTTTCGTTTACAGTCTGGAAGACCAACTATTCTCTTAATATAATATGTGATTCATGTTATGAGTCTCTCAGTGGTTCTCAGAAGTTCTACCAGTATTTTCTCTATCTTTCACACTCTTTGAAGGGTTGAGTGGAAGGCTGTTTCTCTATTTTTTCCTTAAAAGTTTCTAGGTATATTTATAAGAGAACAGGATATGGGGAAAGACTAAAAATGTTCCACAGAAGTGACATCAAACGCACATGTGTATATACAAGTGTGCTATGGTAAAATGAGCAGACTATGATTGTTAGAGTGATATTTTTTCTCACACAGCACCACTAGAAATAGATTTACTGAAACTGTATGTGAGCAGGTAGAGTGAGACTGGATCTCTGCCATTCAGAAAGACTAAGAAACACAGAGAAGAGTTTTTTTTTTTTTTTTGTTTGTTTTTTTTTTTTTTTTTAAGTAAGCATACCTCCTATCACTATAGGATGGAATGTAATATTTTTGAAATCTCTGAGAATCTACACTCTGCTGAAATGCCTGGTTTCTTGTTGAATGATTTACACATTATACAGTCTAACAAGTGTGTACTGCTGTTTAAGCCTACTGTAACTTTGAAGGAAAAAAGGTACAGTGCAATTAAAACAAAGAGTAAAACCCAGGTAAAGTTCTGTCTAATTTAGGACTTTTCATGTATCATTGATAGGCATCAGGACTATCTACTGTAAGTGCTCTCACAAGCTGTTACTAAGAATATCTTATATGAATGTCAGTGGTATTGTTTCCAGATTTACAATGATTTATCTCATTTCAGAATATTTTCTGATCCCAAAAATTGATGTGCTTGCCTTAGGGAGACTCTTTTCATTAAATATGAAATTATAAAGTTTGTGATTCTCAGGAAGGTCAAAAGGGAAAATGTCAACAAAAATTCAGTAAGCTTCAGGAAGGTAAATTTCAATAAAGTCAGAAATAGTAGATAAGCTCTTACATGAAGACAAGCCAGAGAGGAAAAGCGAGTTAAGGAAAATGTTTTAAGAAGATAATACCAGTAGGTCCAAACTACCCTAGCAGCCAAGCTGTTCAGTCAAGCCTAAGAGCAGAGGCTATACCATGCTTATTTTGTTCACATTACAGCATTCCAGTTGCTTATTGTATTTTAACCTCCATCTCTGATGCCTTTCTTAATAACCTTTTTTGTATCATCAATATGCCCCCTAGCATTTGTGTATGTCATGTATTGTCTTCATGTAGCTTTAAATGCCATGTATTTCTTCCCTGATGGTCCTGACTTTGACTATTTTTTTTTCCTCCCATTATTAGGCCAGTAGAGAAAATCAGGCTTGACCTATTAGCCCATGCTTAGGTAATCAGGCAGTGCATGCTGTGATTCCCATCATTCAGTTGTAAGTGATTTGTGGCATATGAAATAGTAATTTTCTCATACCTTGTTACCAATTACATTGTGCAGGACACAGGTTGATAACAGTGGTGTTTTGACCTACCCTGCGTTGCTGTCAGCTGGATTTGTCTTAAAATGTATCATTCTAGTTTAATCAATCTGCCCTCCTTCTATAGTCTCATGGACGGAGGAGAAGCAGTCAGCTTTACTCTGTCTTTGCAATAGCTCATCAAAAAGCCAAAGAAACCTGCCAAGCTGCAGGTCCAGTAGTGAGTGAAAACCTGGCTGGAAAACCATTCCCACAGAACCATCCTACCAGTGATTCCCTGAAAGGGGAAAAAAAAAAAAAAAAATTGGAGGGGGATTCCTTACAGGTCTGCCTTAGGGTAGAAATTATCTGGTATTTTCATTAAATAACTTGGATGAAAAAGAATATGCTGACAAATTTGAAAATGACATAAGACTTCTGAAAAAAGGCGGTTGGAGGACAGGATTAGAACTCAAAGGGATTTTGACAATTTGGAGGGAAAAAAAAAAATGGAAAAACTAGGCTGCAGTTCAATAAAGATAGAATTCTAAGCTGCAGTAAACAAGTACACAAACACAGGCTGGGGATTGCTGGCTAGATAGCAGATCTTTACTGTAAAGCCCAGATATTTTTCTAGTTCACAAATCAGTGATATTTTCAAATAGAATTAAATTCCTTTCAGAATTGAATAAAGGAGATACATAAAATGATTCTTTCTTTCTGCTTCACATGCCTTCTGCTTTATCCAAATTTTGTCCAAAATAAAAAAGATGCAGTTCAAGAAGGCTCTAAAGGAGAAAGATTAGAAAATGAGAAAGCAATGTAGATAAACAGAATCATATCTGGAAATTCTGACCAATGAGGAAAGATGGAAAACACTGATGTTATTTAAACTAGAAAAGACAAAGAAACAGAACGTAATAGTCTACAGAAACTTTAAAAGGTGCTGCTAAAAGAAAAGGACTAATCTGGTCTCCTGACCACTGGAGGTGTGACAAATGGTAACATTGTTTAGGACTGACACTTTAAATTAAAAGCTGATATTCCTGTTACACACAAATTAAGTGGTTAAGTTGTGCAGCCTCCATCATTAGAGACGCCTTTAAAACCAGACAAAGCCATTGATTCTTGGTCTTCTTAAGTGCCTTCTCATTCATGGTGTTTTGTTTTGGTTGTTTTTGTGGTTCTTTTTTGGTATTTTTGTTGGGTATTTTGTTTGTTTGGGATTTTGTTTGTTTGGTTTTTTCCCACCCCTGGGTCCTTAAGCACTTGCTCTTTGAATTGGGTAAAGAAACATGGATCACAAATTCATCTTGTATTACGGTGGCTCAAGGAGAGTAATATCATTTCTCTCACCTAGATCTCCAGTAGTAGTTCCTTTAAAAAAGGCAGAAAGTAGGGCAAAAAATGCTGTGGAGGCAGCAATTGCTGGTCTCTCTCTGCATTTTGTTTTTCACTTCAGTGCTAATTACAAGTATGATTGATTTGTTGATTAATAACCTGTAGAAAAGATGTGGTTGAGAGAAATGAGATGAGTATGGCTAATCTTGCCTTTGGGGGTGACACACTGTTGAAATGACCTCTCAAATGCCTTTCTAGTCCTGTTTTTCACAAACAGTGTGAGAATGTCGACTTTTTCAAACACAGAAATGTTGGATGCAAATTTTGTAAAAATTTATTGTATTTTAATGGGTTATTTATAAATTCTGAAAATCAGGAAATAACTTAGTGACTGTTTTATTGAATCATAGAATGAGAGGAGTAAAATTTGTCTCTGAATAGGAAGTTCAGTTTGATTGTCGTCACATAGCATGGCAAATTTGGACTAGCTGGAGAAAAGAAGTTGCAAGTCATGGTTCTGCAGGATTACCATGAAGTTTGAGGCAAAAATATTTCCTACCTTAGGTCCCACCTGTAGTGTGTGCAGCAGCACTTGTCTCAGCAAGGATGTTGTGAGCATGACAATGTGAAATATGATGTGATCTGTTAATGTGTGTGGCACTAATGAGAATGACTTTTTAAGACAAGTTAATAACTTTCATCTCCCTTATGAGCCTTTGCCATCCTGTCTCCCAGAGATAGCATATCTCATTCCTAATGTGTGACCTGTGAAGCAAATACTGATGATAAATTCATATATCAGCTATCACATATTTTTATTTCAAGGAAAGAAAAAAAGAACAAAACCCAAACCAGCATATATTTTCTATGCTTAGGTCAGGAATCTTTACATCAGTGATTTTCTTTTCCTTTACTTTTTTTTTTTTTTTTTTTTTTTTTTTTTTTTTTTTTTTTTTTTTTTTTTTTTTTAATAAATTGAGTCCAAATGTTTTGTGGACTGACGTATTTTGTGTCTCTGAAGAGCTTTGTGTGCTTCACAGGTAGTTTGCTTAAGTGCATTCTGCCTGCATGAATATTGAAAATCGTTTTATATATTTATTTGTTTAGCAGTAACTTCTCAAATGCACTGTGTGACATGTCTGGTGTTTACATTATCTCCTCACCTTTCCACTGTGGATAAATGTTGTTTGAGAGCTGAAGGTTCACAGCACCTGATGATCCTTGCAGAATTCATGAAAAATAATCACATTCCCTGATTCAGGTTGTCCAGAAATTAAACTTAGGTAATAAAAAATTGTTGTCTGAGTTCTTTCTATAGTCTCTGGAGAGACATATCTGCCAAAGGTGTCACCCAAATATGGGTGTCTGGAGTAGATGGAACTAAATAAGGAGTTTCAGTGGAGAGCTCCTCACTACAGAGAAGATCTAAGTGGCTCTCAGAGCACACACTTAGTTCTTAGGTGAGCTGAGGGAATCTTAAGTCAGTTTAAGGTCAGTTCAGTTGCTGGTTACAGAAATGCTGCTACTGCCCACTGACAGACTTTACTTTTCATATCTGTGCAAAACCTGAGCCTGGCCTTTGCAGTTGCCAGAGATTATCACTGTCCACTGTTCCCCCAGTGGAATTCTCAGAAGGGCATTGGCTAGCAGGAAGAAGATGTGCAAAGTGGGACTTTCTGCTGTCACTGATAGTTTAAGGCTGGGGGAAAGGAAGCAACTCTGTTTGGTATCAGCAATAAGTCTGATTATGCAAGGACATATCAGTTCATTGCCCTTGCTTACACAGAAGGGCCGCTCTGGTTTGTGGCTCATGTAGTGGCACAGACCACAGCCACCTGTATTTCAGGCATAGCCCCAGGCTGCCATCTTCTTTTCAGGAGATGAAACTAAAGGCAAAATTTAGCCAACTAACCATGTAGTAAACTAAGTTTTAAATGAGGTAAGACATCTTTAGAAATTACTAGTTGAAGTATTATCAAAATAACTTTATACAAATAATATTTTCTTGGCTCTGTAAATGTTCCAACAGGCTTCTTGGGGTGGCTCAGCTTTGATATCAAGGAAGCATCGCAGACTTCTTCATGGTATCCACAGGTAAGTCTATATTCCATGGGCTCACTTACTAAGGATTGAGGTGGAAGTTATGTGACCTGTTGGCTTCCATAAGTGCTGCATTTTAAAAAACAGTAGGAGAGATTTCTGAACCTGGGGTGGGAGTATGGAAAATCTGATTTGTCCACTTGGATTGTGTTTGGTCTTTTTTGATTCTTTAATACCCATGATTATGGATGCAATTTTCAACTCCCTTTCTCCATTAATGATTTTTGCAGGGCTGATTCTGTTGCCTGGAATCCCCATAAAATGCTGTTGGCAGGAATCCAGTGCTGTGCTCTTCTGGTGAAAGACAACTCTGTAAGCTGTCCTGACCTATTTTATAATTTTTGTTGTTGTTGTATTATAGTAGGCTGTCATGGCTGTAATATGAAAGTGGAAATAGAAAACAGCTGAAAGTCAGTTTTACTATACTGCAGTACAAAGGCTGAATTATATTATTTTGAATTTCACCACTTAATCAATTAATAAAGGGTGAATAAAAGAGCAGGGTGAAAATGATCCAAGTACTCACAAGTGGTCAAATTTTGCGGCTAGTGCCCTTGCTAGTTAACTTCTGCCCATGATTTGCATTCAGAATGGAGTATTTTGTCACCTGGACCGGGCACACTTTAACACCAAGCTCATCAAAGCCCTCAGAATAGCTGCTATCCATGGGGACTGCAGCAGTGCTGCATCTGTTTAGAGCAGGCAGAGCTTGTCTTCACATCCCCTTGTATGGGAGGGAGCACCAGAGTGGGAGAGGGATGGGAGTCAGCGCACACAGGTAAAGGTGCTGAGCCTTCTCTCCACACTCTACCCGTTCTTCCCCGTCAGCAGGGTGATTTAGACTTCCCAAAAGCTGTGACTAATTTAAAGGTCTAGGAAGAAAACAACAGAGCTCTGGTCTCAAGATGACTCTGTGCAATGTAGCAAAAATCCCTTCTCGTGTCTTTGTGGCATTCTTTTATCCTAAAAGAAAAAACAAACCAAACAGGAAGTTTATTACTTGAAGCTTCATTTAAAAATCAGATCTGCTAAAAATTATTCCAAATGCCCACCATTATGGGTGATTTTTACCTTTTGCTCCATAGGTTATAAATGACTGACTATCACAAAGATATTGAGCCCCTAAGGTTTGCATCACTGTTTTGTGGCCATGGTTTATGAATTGTTTTTATAAATCTCTGTCAAAACAACTGATATTTTCTATTCAGCTGCGGGAGTTACCTATCCATGTAATTTGTTGCTAACTTCTGTTAGTAAGAACTAATGAGGACCAAAGAGCACAGTTGCTAATCAGCACTCTCTTGGAGCTGATTGCTCTCGGTCAGGGGTGAGACATGGCAGGACAGCAAGGAGAAGTGTGGCACCTTGTTTCCTTAGATTTACAGCCTGGGGGATTGAAGAGGATTAGATTTCAGGGTTACCATCCATCACATTATCTTTATTCTGAGCTAAAAAACAAACAGAATAAAGCTATTGACTAAGATTAATATGGTGTCTTAATTGCAGGCTTGGGAAGATTTCAGTGCTGTAGTTTTAACTAATTAGGCCCAGTAAGTACATAGATATCACCCCAGGTAATGATTAGGCTACTTGGACTGAATAGTGTAAATTTCTCAGGAAGAAAAAGGAAAGAAATGTAGAGGATTTAAATGTTCTAGCTGCTCTAGCCTTTCAAGTCACTTTATGTACACTGTTTCAACTTCAGCATTTTTGTGGTTCCTTTCTGTGCACTGTAAGGTTTGGTAGAGCTATCCTATTCCACTTTTAAACCACAGCTAGGCAATATTGTGTTAGAAATACTTGTAAAGCTGAATCTTAGGTTTTTGAAGGGTGAAAACAGAAGTATTATGGATCACAGCATCAGATCCTGTTGTACAGTGAGACGTTCTGGAATGCAGAAGATTTGTCTGCATTGGGAAGAAACTCTGCTTTACTCTGTGTCTAATTCCTGAAAAATCAGCTCTTATTTGTTCTGTGTGTGTGCCAGTGAAGTCTTTATACACAAACAGACACGCATACAGATTTGAGTACTTTCTTATTAACTAGCTGGAATATAAATCCTTAAGAAAAAAAGATCAAATGCATATTTAAGACACTGTGACAGGAAAGTGTTGCTTCACTTTGATCCTTTCCATACCAGAACAGGCGGCTGAATCCAGTTTCCCATTAAAGATGCTATTTTTGCACCACTATTTTCCCAAGAGAAGGGAAAAGTACATGTATCAGTTTCTCACTTGGGAGCATGTTCTCCTAAAGCACATAAATACCTATGGCTAAGATGAAGCCCACTTTTATATGTGAACACAATTCCTTCACACTGTGGTTCGGATGCATCAGTGGGAGCTGGATGCTGAGATGTGAGTTGGAAGAGTCTGACACACATTGCTCTGCTAGTGAGTGTTCAAGGAACCTCAGGTAGATTCTGAAGAATTCTGCAAGAAATCAAAGCAGCAAAATGTTAATCATGAATGTTAAGTCCAATTTATGAATTGCCCTATCTCTCATTAAAAGACTGGATAAGGAAGTTTTGTTAGCCCATCTTCTCATTTGCTTTGAGGTCTGTTTGGAAATTGTGGAATACCTCAGAATTAGGCTTAGTTGATTATAAGAGAGCAAATCAATCCCCTTCAGTTTTTATTTTTCTCTTCCATGCTTTCTGTATGAAAGACAGTCTTTGGAAGATGTCATCACATTTCAGTTGTAGTGGTAACACTGTAATTTTCCATTAACAAATGTAATAACTTTTTTGGGGGGGGCTTTTTCTTTTGTCATATCGCTTCAATGGGGTTTAGCAGTGTTAATATATTTAAGCCACTGCAACTGACTTGTTAGAATGAAACATTGTAATTAAATATTTTCTTGTACAGATTAAAAAAAAAAAAAAACTGTGATGAAATGTTGATAAAAGAGTATCTTCTAGTGAAACAAAATTGGAATATTTCCAAGGAAGGTAGAGATAGAAAAGAGACATACGTGTTTGACTTGATTAGAAGAGAGAAGCAATTTCACCAAAGGGAAAGAAAGATTGGTTAATCCTTTGTAAAAGCCCAGATCAATGACTGTATTTCTCCAGTGTTTAAAGCACTGAAGAAATGCTCAGCTATTCCTTTTTCACTGCCATGCCCTGAGTAACTTTCATCACTTCTCCAACAACATAGTCTTACTCGGAAAACATTGGTATTGCAGGGACATGAATTGCAGTTAAACACAAAGCTAAATGGACCAATAATCTCAAAACATTGGTGAAGTCAGTTTTGGTCTTATGTGTTCTTAAAAGGCTAGGAATCAGTGTTGGGTTGTACATACTCCCTTAAAACCACAGAGCTACTACAACTTGTCCTTACTGTCTCCCATATCTGTGTGAATATTATCTACATATAAGCAGAGAACTCCTGTTTATCACCAGTGCCAAAGTTCTGTGACTCAGGAGAGTGAAGCACTAGTTTAGGTAATTAAGAATCAGTTCTAGGTAATAAGCAGATTTTTTACTTATTATTTAAGAATAAAGTCTCAATGAAGCTAATGAATCTCATTTTAGTACAGAATATGATTGATCAAGATGATGATGGTAGCCATCCACATGTAATCTCTTCCTCATCATCAATATCACAGAGATATCTACTTTCCTGATTCCCCTCCAGGACAGCTACAGGAAATGCTCTAATCTCATTGCTTTTACTTGGGTTTAATACAACTGAGAGATCCTTCTCACCTCTTGAATTGCTATAGTGTCCTTTCACACTGCACTGCTTTTGACAATTTTCAAGTATGCTGTTCAAAAGATTGTCCTTATTGCCTCTGAAAAGGCAAATTAGGGAGAAGCTTGTCTCGGGGAAAAAGATATTTTATTAATGAAATTGAAATGGAAAGAGATCAGAAGACTTGCTGTAGGTAAGTCTGTTCAATGAGAAAAATTATGTTGACTTATGAAACAGGAGCTCTTGCTTTCAGTATCAATATTTTTTCATCACTTTGCCATTAATTAAAACACACAAAAACTCTACATAGACTTCATCAAAAGCTCTTTGAAACTTCATGGTGGACTGGGGCCTCTGTGAAAATAGTATTTCCATTTCCTAAACTTTAACAGACTGACTATAATGCTGAGAACTTGCATTAAAAGGATAGAAAGATAAAAGATGCTGAAGACTGAAACTCAAAGCTGTCCAATGGGGCAGTTCTAATGAAACTTTTGCAATTCTTCTGAGCAGATGTAGCAGCTCATTTACTGTGTGAAAAACTGTTGGGATCTTCTTGGGACTGAGAACACTGAGTTAGAAAGCATATTTAAAGCATATTTATTTCCTTTCTTTTTTCCTTCTACTGTTTCATCATTTGACTAGGAAAATTGAGGTGACTTTTTTGTTTTTCATTCCCTTTCTTTTCCCTTCTCTTTCTCCTCCACTCTTCTACTGGAATATTTCTCTCTTTCTCACAAAGGATGGTTTTTGTTTCTTTTCCTCTCTGCTCTAGTGACATGCAGGAGGATGTCACTGTACTTGCCTCTGGAGATTGATAGTATCAGTATCTTCAGCAGGATTTCTTGAGCATGTTGCATTCTTAGTAAGATAAGCACGTGGAAATGGATCATCAAGCCAACATGTATTGTCAGCTTCAGATGCACCAGGAGATTGGCAGTACTTGCCTTTTTTTTTTTTTTTTTTTTTTTTTTTTTTTTTTTTTTTTTTTTAATTGCATTACCAACAATACAAGCTGACTCAGGGCTCTGGAAATATTTGTGGCATTTTCACTCTAGAGCATTTTTGTAAAACTATGTAACTCTGCAATTGTCCAACTGTCCTGTGATCTTAAGTGAACTTCTCAGTCTTTTGTAATATTGCCAACTGTGTTTAGGTTTCTTGTGACAAACAGTGGTTACTATTTATCAGATAACAGGCATGAGAGGAACTATTATTCTGTGACATCCTCTATTGTGCAGCTGCATTGCATTCTGAGGAGGCAGAAGATGTGCCACATTGACCAACCCTGCTGTACTGTACACTCACTGCAGATACATCATTCAACATTTTAAGTCAATGAGACAAAGCAATTAGCTTAAATTTGTCAATGTTGCTGCCTCTTTTCTTGTTTTTTTCTTTTTTTCTTTTTTTATTTTTCTTTTTTTATTTTTCTTTTTTCTTTTTTTTGTTTTTCTTTTTTTTTATTTTTTTTATTTTTTCTTCTTTCTTTTTTTTCATTTTTTCTTTTTTTCTTTTTTTCTTTTTTCTTCTTTTTTTTTTTTTCTTTTTTTTAACACTATGTCTAGTAAACTTATTATTCTCCTGAAAGTAAAGGTATGAAGGTCTAACTGAGTAGAGCACAGTGTCTTGACAGAATGACTCCTGTTTCTTGTTGTGCAGCTGCTAGCCAGAGGGAAAAAAAAGCTGTAAAAACCCCTCCAAAGTATGGATGCCTCAGTGCTGGACTATTACGTCATTTCTAATGTCGTTTCTTGCCTTTCTTTATTTGAGAAAATTGGAAAGTAGGTGTTGGAATCTTATATGATGCAAAACACTGCATCCATTGTTGCCTTTCCAGCTGTGGCTAGCCTGTGCGGCAGCTGCACGTTATCACTCTGCAAAGGGAGAGCAGACACCAGCCCTTTTTTCCCCCAAGCTGTCATATAAACTGTATTTTACAAGGCTGAACGTGCTGCTTCTCTGACCAGAGTTCAGACCAAATTTGCTGTACTTTTACCAAACAAATATTACAATGGGATTGTCAAACCTGTACAGAAATTGTGGAGAAACCTTGGTAGTGTTCTCCTTTTGTGCTCTAGTGGGCAAGGCTACAGGTGGGAGTTTTTATTTGCTTTGCTTTTTTGGAGGGAATTGAAAAGTCTAAGAGAGAAGCAGAGTTATTCTATGTATGCCAGTTCATTAATTATCTTTCTTTTTTTTTTTTTTTTTTTTTTGTCTTGACCTTTTTACTCCATTTATTGCCAGTCCCAAAGTCATAAGTAGGGTATTGGAATGTAGATCAATCCCATCAATGTTATTGGAATATGACACTTTGATTAAGAGTGATATCAGACACTGTGCCATTTCAAGATCAGACTTGCTGTAGATGCAGAGAAAAGGGCAAAATGAGAAATGCTTGTTTTGTTGGTTCAAATTGAGGAGTGATACTGAATTGGAAAATGAGTTGTGCTCTTCCTAGCACTGACAGATCCAGATTTTTGGTCTCCTGGGCCCCTCACAGGGCCACCGTCATCTCTGCTCTGGTAACCTGCTTTTTGCCAGCCCTTCTCTCTACTTCATAGTTTACCAAAGTATATTTTGATACTTCATTTTTCAGTCCTATGTCTCTTCTCTTCCTCTGTACCTTTAAACCTGTAACAGCCTCTGTGCTTTCTGTTTCCCAGCCTTGTTCTCTGCTGGAACGTGCCACATCACTCATTAATCTTTGTCTGTTCTGTGCTGCTCATCTCTGCCCTCAGAAGCTGAGGCTTGGAGATTGCTGAATAAAAATAATTTTATTTAGAAATCATGATTAGCATATGTGAAAGTATTTTTTCTTAAGTTTATTTTCAAATGTTACATTTATCTGAAATGTGAAAGAGAAAAAAATTGTGATATACTAATCTCCTTGTGGTTTTTCTGCTCAGTCAGCCTAAACCCACAGTGACTATTTGGCAGTAAGGGCTAAACATTTATTTCTTTTTCTGAAATCTTCCCTACCTGCAACTACACAAAGCAGGAATGGATTGAGCCATTTGTGAACATGTAGAAAGTTCCTCAGGGACTGTTCTTGATCACGGTGCTTATAATGACAAGACTGGGTTCAGTTCCTATATGGGCCATTCACTTGGATTGGACTCAATGATGCTTCTGGATGCCTTCCAACTTAAAATATTCTGTGATTCTGCGATCTAAAGACTGAAGCAGTGGACATAGGTGTCTCCTTTTTCTCTCTCATTTACATCCATATATGTTTTAGGGCAACTGTTTTTCTGGTATCCACTCCCATGATTTATTGAGATCTGAGTCAAAATTCCTCTTCAGCCTGCCGCTCTTCCATGACATTATGAAGAAAATCATCATAAAAAAAATGTTTGCTGGTTGTCAGTGTGAATTCACTGACTTTAGGCTCATCCAGGGTTCTTGAACCACACGATAAACTTCTGATGATTTTCTGCCTCTCCAGATCTGTTTTAATAAGCATTTGATGCAGGCAACAAAAGAAAGGCTTTGGCTTGTGAGGAGGTTTGAAATTGCTTATCACCAATCAAAATCTCCATCGTATTTCCTCATAGGGCCTCCTGAAGAAGTGTTACTCTGCCGAGGCTGCGTACCTGTTCCAGCAGGACAAGTTCTATGATGTCAGCTACGACACCGGTGACAAGTCCATTCAGTGCAGCAGGCGCCCGGATGCATTCAAATTCTGGCTGATGTGGAAAGCATTGGGAACTACGGGCCTTGAGGAGAGAGTAAACAGGGCACTGGCTTTGGCGAGGTACCGCCTCACAGTTTTGAGTATGTCTAGTCTGGTTGGTTGGCTGAAATGTTGGCGCTGCTGATACTCCATATCCTGGAACAGAGCCCAGTGTTACATTTTGCCTCTATCCTTTTTTTTGTGTATAACGGGTGGAACTAATAACAATAATAATTAGTGTTATTACATTTGCTACAATATTTAATAGTAATTACTGCTTTTAGCAATAAGCAAAATTGTTGGTAAACGTGGAAGTCAGAATTAGGCTATCAGTCTGTATTATGGAACATTTATGTTATCTGAACTAAACATAGGACAGAATTACCAAAACACTTTCTTTTAGCTCAACTGTGTGTTATGGTGTTGGTGTAAAAGAAGTTATGTGTGCCTGAATCCAAGCTGTGTCTGGCAAGAACCAAGTTTTCCTGTTCACGTCATTCGTTCTGAAAGAGGAAATGCAGAAAACTGATCATGGAAAACTCATATGAGGACATTGTGTTAATATTAGGATCTAGCAGAAGTGTATGAAAGCAATATTGTTCTGACATACTGAGTGCTTTTTCTCAAGTTTGCTGAGGTTCTCAATGCTTACAGTATGTTCTGTTAGGGACTGAAACACCTTTTTCTTGTGTTCTTCCCCATACCTGTCCTCTTCAATTTCATTAAGTTTTTGGTCTTGCAGAACTGAGTTTCACAAGTGAATTCAGCAAAATTCTTGATAGAAGGTATTTATAAAGTGATGGTGATGTCCTGGCTTCTGGGAAGAGACTTCTATACACAGGTGGTTTTCTCTTCTCCTAGAAGAAATTATTTTGAAATAAGATAATGGCCCATTAAAAGAAGTTCACTTTAAGTAAAATGTATGTTCAGAATTTATAGAAGACAAAGCACAATGTAAACTGCAGCAAACTAGCTACACACTGCCTTAAATCAAATAATTGGTATTGACATATTACTTTTTATATGAAATAACAAGTAGAAAAGAATTGAATGTTTACTTCAATCAAAATTAAAGCAATAGTTTGACTCAAATGAAGCTACCTAAAGAAAAAATAAAAATGCTCCTGACCTAAACCCAGAGTGGATTTGAAAGGAATAAAACAAAAGAACCCAAACCAGAAAAGCTGAAAAAAGCTGTGACTTTTTTTCTCTATTTTATTTCTTTAAATCCACTCAGTTATTTGTCTGGTTATGTGTTTTTTAATATGTTCTGGTTAAATTACACCTTGTTTTTGTTGCAAAGCATTGTACCATTCTTTGTCTGCTCAGAGTAAGTAATCCTTTCCACTATCAGTGGGAGAATTCAGTCTTATCAAGATCACTGGCCAAGGTCATTTGACTGACTGTGTAGTGATTAATGACATTTCTGGGATCGATATTTCTGTTTAACATTAGGATTCAGATGGTAGCACTTCTCAGGAGTGACTGGCTGGTCTCTTCTGGTTTTTGTTTTGTTTTTCCATTAGGAAGAAATTTAATTTTTAGACTGATGAAATAGATTCTTCACGATGGCATTGCCATCTTGAATTTGCATGGACATGGGCACTGTACCACATTTACCAACTACCCAGCTATGCAGCCTTTCTCCTCTTTTGTTACATTAGATGTTACTTCAATTGCAAGGGTATTATTTCAATGTTCCTGAACACAGGCCTGGATTAATTCCAGAATTAGTCCATTGACTATAGAATTTAAGGGCAAGATTGCTTTTTCTTTTTTGCTTGTAGTCAAGCAGAGCTGAAAAGGTAATTAGGGTAATTGCTGGCAGGTATTTCTGATGCAGCAAACTTTGCCTATTGGCTATTTCAATAATATCTTCTTGTTCTGGAGATGAATCATGCCTTCATCAGGTTATTTAATATCCAAGGATCACTGTGATGGTATCTATTTAGAAAGACTTACTTTTTATGTGTGTAGAGTAGAGCATCCAGCTGATCATTTCAGAATTTTTTTGCGTATTTTCTTCCCCTCAATTATTTTTGATGTAGGGATGTTGTTTTATAAAGTACACTAAAAAGAAAATAGAAGTAAACTGCTTTTAGAATACAACTATAGTTACTATATAAGCATCTCTGCATTTTATGCTTTGTCTTATTTGGAATTTTTCTGCCTGTTTCCTCTTTGACACTCACTGTTAGCAGGCATATGTCTACTTTCACAGCAGATCTCCACCTCTCATTTTCTGCAAGGCTTAATCATAGCAAATGACATTTCTCTGTGTACTTTGGTCTTCACTAAGACTCAAGCCCTTCTAACATACTACAACTGTGACATGATAATAAAACTTCACTGTCAACTGTGGAAAGATGCACAAAGTAAATTGCTCCACTGCCATCAAATGATCCTGGCAAGATAAATCATGGGCAATGGATTTTCTAATGGCTGCCTTCTTAAGTTATTGGCAGTGTAGTTAAGAACATGATTAACAGTGTTTTGAACTTGATCAACATCAGGTAGCCTATGTCAGAATTTTTACCTAGGTGATCTAAAATAAAGGCACTTGAGGAAAGAGGGAAAGGTATTAAGCATTGAAAAATTGCTCTAACAATTCAAGACTTAAAAAAAAGAAAAAGGCAAGTGATTATGCATAGGTTTCATTTTCATAATTTATTAAAAGAAAAAAAATAAATTGAAGGCCACTGTCATATGAACAGTCTGCTGATGTTGCTGAATGTTGGTTTTATGGCACAGACAAGTATCTGCTAATAAACAGGACAGAAGCAGCAAGCTTGTTTGACATAAGATAATTACCCTACAGATAATCATGTCTCTCTTTCAACCCAAGCAGTAGTGTGGACATGAACAGCCAGATAACAAACAAATGCATGCGGGAGGATCTGAACGGTCGTGGCAGAAATGACCAGAACAGTGACTTGTTCCAGCAAGAGGCAACACCTCACCAGTGCGCAGCACAGCTCCTGAGCTGCGTGTGGTGGGCACTGGCTCTTCACCGCAGCGGTGGCTTTGCTGGGATGTGTGCTGGGAGGCAGTGAGTCACAGGCACAGCACTTGTTCATGATAAACAGCGTGACAACTCCCCAGGCACTGTTTGGAAAAATGTGTGCCATCTAGGGTATTGTTTATTGCTTCCCCAGCCAGCCTGTTTCTGCAGCAGGTCTGCTGAGGAGAAGGCATTGCAGAGACAGCTGTGCTAGAGGTGTCCCTGCTGGGGGGAAGTTTCAGGCATGTGGGTAGGACCAAGGGAGGTTATTTTCACAATATTTCTCTTTCTCACCAAAAAGAATTACTAGTGTGATGACCAGTAAGTCAGCTTCAGACAGGAAAATGTCAAATAGTGAATGCAGGAGATGAACAGATTTGTGAACAATCAGTAGTTTAACTGTGTCAGGCTTATTAATGTTAGGCAGCAATATCTTCACGTAGAAGACTAAAATTTTGTTGGAATGGAAAAGCAGTGTGAATTTGCTGTGTATTTGTTGAAATTTTTCTTTGTAAGGCTTTGAAAGGGGGAGAAGAAAGAATTCCCATCTATGTCCTCCTTGCTTCAGAATTCCTGTGTGATACATGCCATGGCAAAGTTGTGGTCATGTTTTAAAAATTTCTGTAAATTGAAGCTGTTTGTATCCAAAATTTAGGTTCAAACCCATCTTTTCATTGAAGGCTTCTGTGTTTTTCACACGTGATAGGTGAGAAAGAAAAGAAATTCCCATTTTAATACACTGCTAGCATAGGAGATCCAGGGATTGTTGTACGTAAGCAGTGGCCCACTGAATGGGAGGTTGCACTATGGACAGTGTAGAATGTGGGCAGTACTGGGAAAATCACTGAGCTTGAAGTATGTTCAAATTTTTAAATGCTGAGCTAAGCTAAGAGATCCTGGTGATAGCAGAATGCAAGAGGTGTCAGAGTGACCGTGAAATAACATGGAAGCCCAGCACTGGAACTTGAGAACAAGGGATGGAGGTATTAATTTGCATTGGAAAAGTTCACCGCCTGATGCAAATAGGATCAATTTGTGCCATGTGGCTCTGCTGAAAATCTGTGCCTGAGGACATAATTTGGCTTCTCCTCAGTGCTCCTTGGCTGGCTGTGTCCTTTTGTTTCTAGGAACTGATAGCTATTGCATTTTCACAGCAGGTAGAAATGAGGTTTAACTCTGTTGTTTTCTTAGTGTGGGAAAAAAAAAAGAAAGGAAAAAGAAATTCATGTTTAAGATCCTCTTTTTTGTTGTTGTTTTTGTTGTCTGTGTGTACTATTTTGTTCTGTGCTTGAAACCCCTGATTTTTTAATTACAGATATCTAGTGGAGGAAATTAAAAAAAGAGAGGGATTCCAGCTTCTTTTGGAGGTAAGTGAAAGAGAACTGAACTGTTGTTGTTTTTGTTAGGAAGTGTCCATTGTCTGATTTTGTTCTTTTTAGTCAATTACCAATTTGTATTTAAAGTATCTAACCTAGTAAGTTTATGTATTGGAGATCCACGGATATGACTGAACACATATAACATGTGCTGTGTTCCCTACCGTCATTCTGTCTAATTTCCTAGCTTCAGGTCCCATATTGCCTCAGGGAGTATAGAAGGAGCACTTCTCTGTGAGAGCAAAGAGGCTGGCTGTAAAAAAAGCAGTGTTTGCCAGAACTACAGATAAGACTGTGTGCTGGATGGAAAAATAGTTTCATCCTTAATATGGGCTTTTCATTTTTTAAGTCCATTTTTTTTTCACTAGTTCTATTTCAACTCCCATTTCCTAAAAACTACCCAAAAGTTGTGTGTTTCACTTGTTTTACTAAACCTGTCAGCTTATTTCCTGTTTGGTGATCTTGCTTGGGGGAGAGGGAGTGAAGGGAGTAGAGCTTAAGTACTGTTTTTCCACCTGTCCTCAGCTCTTTAATAAGAATGATATCTGAGGATGTTGCAAAGACCTGTCATTTTTATAAAAACTTTTTGAATTGTCAGAAATGTACTTGTATGAAAGACAGCCTGCTTTGTGGGACCAGGAAGAAAAGAGTACATAGAGGAGGACGGGAAATGGACTAAGTGTCACCATGAGCATTCCAGGTTAGGCTAGACAAATAAAAAATATGAAAAATATTTTTTGCTATTCATATTATGTAAACTTTTCTTTTTAACTTTGAAAACTGCTGCTCAGTTGAAGAATTTTATGCCAGCAGCACACAATGGGTTTAGTAAAGTGGCAAGTCTGTTAAAAAGCTGTCCATTTCTTTTTATTGTAGACCTTAGAGAGCCCAGATCCACTGTAGATGTGAAAACTCTTGGTAAGAGCAGAGGTTGTTGTGTAGTTCCTGCAGGAATGGGACACCTGGATTTAAAGTGGGTTTGAAGGGAGTTTTGTAGCATGGACTATGAGAAAGAAGTTGAGCTCCTTGAGTTCTATGTGTTTTTCTGTGAGTCGAGAAGTTGAAAGGGCTAAGAAAGTTTTCAGGAGTGCAGGGGGATAAGCAATGAGAATTCAAAGAAAAGCTGCTATGAGGCAGCGAGGCCCAGCTGTGCAAGGCCTCTCTGAAGGGAAGATGGACTTCAGAGAAGAATCTTAGGAAGATGATCCTCTGATACATGCAGTGAGGAAAAACCTGTAAAGAGAATTGCTCTACAGCCTGGAAATGCCACTTATGCTTGAGTCATCTTGAGCTCTTCTGTGGTATAATTGCTTACCTGCTGGAGTAAGACCTGTGACAAGATAACCAGAAACAGAGTGTGAGGCATGGCTGGGGGTAGTTTTCTAGGATGAATGGTATTTTCAGAAGGCAATGATATATTTGATGTGTGAAAGGAAACTGAGATAATCAAGAAGGCAATATAAGCAGTGGCAATATGGTAATGTATGCCATCTGTCTGCTCCTGCCATCTGATTCTAGATAGTTTTGCAATAAACTCTGTAACACTGAGCTAGTGCTTGTTCTTATGGGGAAGGCGCTGCCTTTTCAGGGTGTGTGTTTACATGTGTACTCAAAGCAAGCTCTTTGGGGAAAGAAATGGGACTTGAAGGACTGATCTTTAATCCATTCAGCGGCAGCACATGGCAGGTTAGCGGCTCAGTTCCCGCTGACAATGACAATTCTTCTTGATGATTAAATTGTATTTAATGCGTTCTTTGAAGTGAAGCGGAAAATGATATGAGCAGCTCTCAGTGGCTTTTCATGGAAGAACATGTCTCAGCTGGTGGGCTCTCCTCGTTCAGGAGACTGCCTGGGATTATAATAGCAGTCACATCCACAGTGGGGCAAGGAGATGGTGTGACTCAGCTACCAAGCTCCCTTTTAACACTGTTTTTATTTTTTCTTTCAGCTAGTACTGATGAGGATAGCATGTGGGAGAGGAGTGGGGTGTATGAGTTCACAATCCAAATTATCATAATCCATATTATAATCTAGTTGCCATCTGAATGCTGTGCTGCAAATAGTGGAGGTCAAGATTGACTTAGTGATTTATGGGTTGTGTGGGATGGGATCAGAAGATGTATCTATGCCTCATAATATTGTTCTCTATGCAGGTAAACAAAAAAAAGTTAGTCCCAAATTAGCAGAAAATGTATAGAGATCCTGGACTGGCCTGCTGGGAACATTTTCTCAATCATATATGATACAGAAACCTCATAAGCACAAAATGCCTTATTTTATAATGCAGGGTGAACAGCCACTTCTGCTGGGAGCCTTGCAGCTAAATCTGCTGAGTTTAAAGGCAAAATTTCCCAGGAGAAAAGCAGATGTGGGGTTTTGGTCTGCTCAAAAGGCCTGCTTAGATACTAGACAGGATACATTCAGGATATGGTGCACACCCTGTAAGGAGCAATCTAAGGATTCTTATAAAACGTTGAAATTGAGAAATTCAGCATTAACTCCAGCACTGTATAGTGTGCTCTATGATATGAGAGGAGATTAGCATTGTTCAGTGGAAAAGTGATGAAGTATGCAAGTGTTAAATGGTCACAAAAACTGAGTTTTTGTGTTTTGTATAAAAGGCATCATTGGAAATTTCCATTTAAAAACCCCTAAACACTAAAAAGAAAATGTATTCTTTAAAGTTGCTTAAAATATGAATTCTGTAAGCTACCTTTCTGTGCCTCTCTTCTACTTTTTCTAGCCATAGTGTTTTACTGAGTAAAACAGAGTTAAAGATGGATATAGTAAGAAGAAATTAAAAAGGAACCCCTAGCAGCAAGAAGAGGAATGGATGAGATGAAAAATTATTTCTAGTGTCAAAAAAAAGGAAACAAAAGGTGGCTTGGAAAAGGAAGCTTTAAAGGAAAGGGTATAAACTCAACCTTCCCAAAAAATAAAGCAGAACTCTTTGAAAAGCTGTAATATGTATCCCTGTCCCATCTATTGCATCTTACAATCAGTCGCTTGTTCTCTTGTTTAGCCCGAGTATGCAAACGTCTGCTTTTGGTACATTCCACCGAGCTTAAGAAAAATGGAGGATGGACCTGAATTTTGGCAAAAGCTGCACCAGGTGAGTGTCATGTGTTGCCTGAGGCTTACTGATTTATCTGTGTGCCAGATAAGAACGTGAAATAGCCCTTTGGCCTTTGCTCACCATTATAGCCTTTCAGTAGACTAGGTATTTAATCCTTAAATAGATGGTGGTTTAAGATTTAAGTTTTTTCTTGGTTTAGACAAATCTAAATTTTTTTTTTCTTAATATAAGAGGTGTAAGCATTAACAAATATTCAGCTTGTTATCCAAGCTGTTAGTAGCTGGCAGAACTGAGAAGAGGAACAGTGTTGGTGCATTTCTTGTCTAGACAGATTATTCATTACCTGTTTGACATACTTAGTGCTGTCCTTGGAACTTGGCTTGCATTATCTGTGACAATCTATGATAATGCAAGCAAGGAAGTGCTTAAGAATATATTTCTGATGTTAAACATAAATGACAACAGGAATATAATGCGAAAAGACTGTGGGAAAAATCTTCACAGATGAGTGTTTTGGTAACTCTTTGCCCTCCTGATAGAAAGTCATGAACATCTTAGAAAAAAAGCAGCGGTAAAATTTTGAATTTATTAGTGGAAAATCAATAATTAAGACTTAATTAAGAAGCCACTAGACATTATGGTATTATGTTTTACTGAGTAAGTTATTCTGTGAGGAATTGAATTTAATTCATTGTTTGCTCATGTCTGGAAGAGCTTTTGTGTTCTGTATTTATTTTTTCATAGAATTTGCTACTAGAAATTTAAACTAGAACATAGATGTGTATATCATCTGCATACTATGTAAACAAGCTTACATAGTTTATATACATGCTTCCTGTAACATCTGTTCTCATTTCAGCAGCTTTCAATTTTACAGGAACTGCTTTCAGTTTTTGCTGGAGGCTGGTGTCTTTAGGAGAAGGATCTTCCTTAACCCCACCTGTATTGTTTTGGAAAGTACACTTTTGTAGTACAGATCCGTGCATGGCCACAATATGGATGCAAGGGCTCAGTATTTACCATGCTTTCACAGTCATGTTCCTTTCATTTGGGGCATCCTGTCCTCTCCTTAGAGTGGAAGGCTTATATATGAATATGTGTGTATATATATACATATATATGTGTGTGTGTGTATGTATGTAAGTATATAGAGCTGTGTAACAGCTCATCTGCTCATGGAGGAGTGAGGATTTGGGAAGGAGAAACCAGAAGGCATAGAAGGAACAATGCTGCAACTGTCACTGTTTGATTTATGTGGCTACAGGTGGGACCAAGGAGGGAAGGGATGGAGCACAACAAATGGCTTTGAGCAGATATATTTGAGTGGTTTATGGAGTGTAACTTACTGGTTCTTTGCTCTGTTACTCTATGGTGCTTCCAGTCAGGGTAGGGAATAGATACCTGCCTTTATTTTATGTACCAGTGTAGGTAGATTGATGCTGGAAATACAGATTTCCTAGGCAGTGTTTTTGGAGAAGAACTTGGAGGGAAAGAAGCTTGCATGCAATTTCTTCCAAGAACTGACCACTGCTGCAGGTCTCAACCACTCTTCATGGGCAAGGTGACATTTTCTTGATTCTTATATCTTATCTGATGAAAAACGAAAAAATCCCAAATCCTAAGACATAAACTATTTCATTCTTTTCCACAAAAGCCTAGGGAAAAAAAAAAATTCTAGCACTGAACAGACCAGAGCTCCCTAGAAAATGGCACAAATTTCTCTCCTGGAGGAAAAAAAAATGATGATTGTTAGTTGAGTTATTTTAGACACTGCTGGGAAGTAGTATGACACTACAGAAGTGAGCCTGTTTCACAGTGAACACATGTTATTTCACCTCCCTGATTCTCTACAGGGATAGGTCTGGGGTAACCCTGCTTTTTGGATGCTGAGGGCCACTTTGGGGCACAACATGTATCAGCGAGCAGATGAGATGACAGCACTGGGTCAGAAAAAATAAGAGCGACTTGACTTTTTCACCTAAGATCGATTTGTTTTACCATTGCTGATGTAACCAGCATGGTCATTATATTACATTAATCAATACAAATATACTGCTGGACAAGAAGGAATGCATCCTGATCAGCAAGGTGTAAATTATAAGAGCTGGACAGGTTGTTACATGGTACCATTGATAGACAGATGGGGCCGTGATAGTTTCTCGATTGCAAGCAGTTTTTGCATATTCCTGTAGTATCACTAAAATGAGCATTAAAATGCTTCCATTCACAGTTTCCCTTTTCACACCACATTTTAACCACACAGTTATTCTGTTTATCCAGAAATCAGTCTTCCTTTTTGTTGACCTGCATAACTGATAATAATTAAGGAAACATATGTCTTAAAAATCCCTAGGGCAAGTAATTGATTTTATTTAACTACTTGTTCAGCAATACTGTTCAGAATAACATGCTGTCTTCTAAGGCTAGTTATATGAGTTTTAGTGCTGGTGAAAGTTGATAAGCAAATTGTTTAGATGTAAAGTCTTCAGCTTCGTGAAGAATTTGCATAGACCTGTGCAAAATAACCCTGGAGGTTTTCTGCTGTACTGGCGCTTCTCCAGTTTCCATGGCCCACTTTACATGGAAATGTGTCAGAACTGAGTGGATGGTAGTGTGATACCTGATTCTGATGTCAGCCTTCTTGTTGTCCTACATAGAGTGTGTCTCTCAGAAGTTGGAAGTTGGTGGTCTTTTTTAATTTTTTTTTTTTTTTTTTTGGTGGGTTTTTTTTGGTGGTAGGCTGTTTGTTTTAAATTCTGGAACCTTCAGTTTTAGGTCTGAAATTTGCACTCTTTTGAGTCTACTACATTCGAAACAGAAAGGTGATAGAAGCCTGAAGGATTTGGAATATTAGTGGCTACTAACTGGTCATTTGATTCATCACCTGAACAATTTAGGGAGTGAGAAAAAACCATGATGATGGGGGAAGTAACGGACAGCATGAATGGTACATTCCTCTGTTATGCGCGAAAGTGGGAATTCTGTGCACATCCACAGTCTGACGCCACTTTGATCTTTTGGGATTACAGCAGGAGTTGGCTGTGTAGTGAAACTAGTTCTATAAACAGTGCAGCAAGGCTTTGGATGCAGTTAGATGGTCCAAGACAGTCCGTGCCCTGAACACTGAGCGGCGCACTGAGCAGGTGGTATAGCCTATAAACGATCCGGCCGTGCAAGGTGTTTTCCAGTGCCGTTCTTCACAAGTGAGGAGAGATTTCTTCTTGTAGAAACCATGCAAACGGGCCCCCTGTGCTAATTGAGGAGTTGCTGGTAGATCTAGCTAGAAGTATCTGTAAGTGGTGTTGTTTTGTCATTGCAGACTGGGGGCTGCTGTCTCTGACCTGGAACTGACATAACTGCCGGGATGAAGGAGTAATGGTTTTGCTAGTGCTGTATGCGCCCCCCAGTGGGAATTTCGCTCCTTTTCCTTTGGTGACCCACTGTAGAATTTGTTTTGTTTAGTGCTGCGAATGGTCGTTGTGTCACATGGTCACGGTGAGAAAAACTGAACTGGAAATTACAAGCCAGAAATCTGAGTGAGGGAAGAAGTAAAGACACATAAGCAGATATAATTTCAATTTTCCTATTTTCTCCATACCTACAAATATCTATGCATATTCTTTCCTGTAACGATCTTCTCTTTAGAAAAGTCATCTTTCTCAGCTTATACTGAAATGCCTGCAGATGATGTAGAATTGGCTGGTTGTTAGTGACAGCATCTCTGGAAAGCCTCCTGGCAGCACAGAGGGTGCTAGGCACAAGGAAGAGTTTGGAGGGATACATTTGGAACTATTGCCATGCTACTGCTAGCCCAGCCAGACACGCCTTGCTCATTCTGGATCACTTTGTAGTTTGCAGAAACTCAGACTTTAGTCTTACTACCCAGAAGTAATTGTCTTTAACAGACTCCTCCTCCTGCAGGAGCTTGGCCTTGCCAAAGGATCCTGGAGCATAACTGTAGGTAGAGTACTATGTAATGAATACTGCTCTGCAAAGAAGGGTAGTGGTTTATTTCTAAGTACCACTTTAGACCTCAAAATCTAGGTTCAAAAAAAGCAGCAGTTGGTTCCTAGTAAGTCTTTGGTGATTTACTAAACTTTGCCTGCTTTGTAGTTGTAAAAAACATATACTGGAATTTTAGATGTCCAGTGGTTCAGTAAAGCTTTTATACACAGTTGTTTCAATAACACAAAATTCTAGCATCTCAGTCTTAGACTCTACTTATGTGGTGCAGTTGGTGTTTTTCGGTTGTGTTTTATTTCTTTCCTTTCCTTTTGAGGATTTTTGGCCAAGTAATACAAAATTTATTGGCTGTAATAGAAAGCTCAAGGTGCAAAGTCATATTAAAGTAGTAATGTCCTACTAAAGCCTGTATAGCTTGGAATGTTATTTTGCCCCTCCTCTCTTCACCTCAGTAAAAGGTAAACTTATTCCAGCTTTTCTCTCTTATTTAAGAGAAGAATATATCTGTTTTCTGAAGGCATATTTGTAAAATAGCGTGTCACGCTGTATAGTGTAGTGATACATTTGTATAATGAGAGATTTCATATCAAAGCATAAATGTAAGGAGGTTGAAGAGGTGTTGCCTTGGCAACCCCTGAATCTTGTGTTTTTTGTTGTATAAATAAAAAAAACACCAAGGACTAGATTCAGCACTATTTATATATTCAAAATACCCTCTGGTTATGGTATAAGACTTGAATGGGAAGGGAAAACAAGACCTCCAGTTGGTTTTTTTAACAAAGTTTGTCCTCTGCATTTTGGAAGAACAAGAGAAAAACTACATAAGTTATAACCACAGTATTAAATGCAGTGAAATCAGCTTTATGCATAAGAAAGGCCCCAAATATGTCACTACAAGTATATTTCTACTTGGGATTTGTATTTGTGTGGAAAAATACACCATTCTTTGAGTTTTTCTTACACTTGAACAAGGAAACAATTAAACTATACTTTAATGTGTGTGTTTGAAGAGTAATGACAGAGACAGGCTTCTGTGAACTTTCCTTACATAATTAACTTTTATGATAGCAAGTACCCTACTGCCTCTAGCATCTAGCTCAGTTTGACGTGAGTTTCGGTGGAGGGCCACAACAAGTGGCAGGAAAACAAATGGTAGGATTTGCACAGAAATATGTGGGAGTTAGACTGGACAAATCATTGGCTTCCAAGACAAAGTGACCAGCTAATTGGTGAAGGAAAGGCTGTCATGGTTGTGCCTTCCATAGTGCCATCCCTCAATGTCTTTGCTTTCTCTTAAAGCACCCTTCAAATCTGTTGTGGACTTCAACAAACAAAAATCTACAAGAGGAAGAGATTGCTTTGGCAATCTTTCTTTTAGATCTTCCAGGGGCAGGTGGATTGTCATTTCAGTATGTCAGATGGGACCTCTGGTGTGGCTGTTTGAAGAAATAGGTCAGGGAAATCAAGGTCAACAGAAGCTTCAGATTCACCCTATAAAACTCAAGGCTGTTACCCAAGGAAGCCATTTGAGGAATTGTCCGGTTTTCCACCATCTTTCATATGGAGAACAAGAAAGGCAGCTTTCAGATCATGACTTAGGCAATCTGCAGTCAGAAGGACCCTTGGGAAAGGCTTCATTATTCAGAAGGGGAACCTAAGAGGTGCCATGATTCTTGACTGGCTGCATTATTTATAAATACAGGTAAAAAGAACCTAACATGAAATCCTCAGCTGTTTTAGATTTCTATTTCACAGACTTCTGGAGAGAAGGGCTGCAACATCTCCTCCTGACAGAATGGGCCTAGCTGCACTCTCAGTATTGTGCTCAAGAGGGGCAGAAATGCAGCATTCAAGGATAGGGGAGATCAGGAGGCCCTGTGGAGGCAGGGCTGCAGGCAAGGACCTTAGGGGAGAGAGGCACAACAAGCACTCAAGCCACAAAATGAGTAACATGACAATAATCAGGATTTACGTTGTAGTGTGACCATCCCTCAGCAGAAAATGATGCTCAGAAGTTTAATAATAAAATAAGCATTAATTTTTTTAAAGTAACAACATCTCTTATTTTGCAACTAATACTGGATAATATACAGCAGCAGATGAATAAAATTTTTGTAGTTTGGCTGCATATAAATGACTGTTATTGTTAAGAAGAAAGGTCTAAGCTTTGATAAATGAGAAGAAACAGTACAGTATAATACAATAGCAGAGAAAAATTATAGCAGTGTTTCAGTACCTTGTTAATGAGGGATTTGCACACTTTCCCTTTTAATATGTCTTTATGCAGTTCTATATAACTCATCAGTACAAAAGTGACTGTAGTTAATTAAACAAGGTATTTAACATTATTTTAAACCTATCCTCCATAGAAGTGGATTATAAAAAATAACAAAAGTAACATACTTTTAAAAAAAATTGTTAAAGTAGAATATTTTGGTTTCTGACTGTGTATCTGCTTATAACTGGAAACTATGTTTTTGTTCTCTTTTATATTTGTTCTTGCATGATTACTGAAGTAGTAGTGTTAATCTAAGGGCCTGAATTGGCTGGGAAAAGTCTTCATCAGGAGAAGTAGGAATCAATGCATGAATCAATGCGCTTGACAGTGTCCATTTCACCTTAGCACTCAGCCCAGGTATTCGGGGCACTTCAGTGTATATTTTACATTGGTGAGGTTGTACACCTACCTAGTTTTCAGCCACATATAATGGTGTGTGAGAGTGACCTGATCTCACACTTGCTCTTTTGTGGGATGTCTGGTATATCAGGTGTGTGTATGGGGCTAGAACAGAGGTATGTTTGTATGACTGTATTGTAACTACAGTAGATGTAATAAGACAAGGGTGTAAACTGCTTCCAGCCCGTGCTTTCTATAAGAGTCCTAAGTGATGCTGTAGTAATTCATGACATGAGAGTCATAGATAGTTCTGTTCTAGCTTTCTACTTAGCCCCTTATTCCAGATTGACTTTTCAGGGGTGTGTAGTATCAGTTGGGCTCCAGTTAAAGGCAGTCCCATTCATGCAGAAATCCTTACATATGTTAGGTCAGTGGCACCTGTCTCAGTTGATACAAATAGGCAACAATCAACATTGCTAAATAATACATCTGGCAGCAAAACAACTCTGTTTTAAAAGCACTGCTGCACAGCTGCTAAAACTACACCTCAATTCTTGGGATTAAAAAAAACAAAGAGAAGAGACCCCAATGATTTTGATGCTGAATGGTTTACTAGATGAGAGTGCAGGGCAACTTTTGTCAGAGACTTAACATTGAGCTGTGCGTGTTCAAGGCACACTGGGGACTGAGGTCTATTGATCCCTGGTGTTCAGCCTACTGAAACGATCAAAGCTGGGGGGAGGGAGTCTGCTGCAGCTCCATATGTTGCATTCAAGCTGAACAAGGATTTCATCTTCCCCAAGCCACCTGCAGAGCAAGATTGCTCAGATTTCCAGAGATGAAGTAGATTTCACACTAGTTGTTTCTTGCTTGAAATCCTTTTAAGGATAATGGAGTGCCCAATAATTTCTCCATGTGGTAATACACATAATGGCATGAAATGAAGCTGGGGGCGATAGACAAAGTGGAGAGGAGTATTGTTAGGAAATAAAATCACAAGAGACCCACAGATTCAAAGTAAAGGACCAGTCCTTCCAGGGAGATTACTGCAAGTTGTGTTTCCATCATGGTATGTAATGCTCTGCGACAATACCTTAGCTGGCTCAGGTACTAGGAGCCATATGGCCACAGGCTAAATACGGTACTTCAGGTTTAAAAGGAACAGTTGACATGACTGTGTTTTCAGGACCAAAACAAATCACCTGTGGTGGTGGTATATATTTTGTGTAGGTGTACTCCTTTCTGACAGGGAAAGCATGGGTTCCACTTGTCCAGTATCTTAAAATTTTCGCATGCTACCTCCTTAGACCTGAGGGTCATTCTAACTTTCAGTTCAGATATAGAAAATAACATATTTTCAAATCTTTGCACTGTTAAAAGCTTCACATATAATGAATTTTCCTGTTTGTATACAGAAAGCTTCTAAAAAGTCTTATTTAGTAACTGATAGGTCAACAGGGGTAGTGGGGATTCAGTGGAACTGCATTCTCTGCTTTATTGCACAGACTCAATTGACTAAAGGGCACTTAAGCACTGCATAAGAGCTCCTTGCTATTTCTGTGTGAACAAAGACAGTACTTTTTAATTTGTATGGATTTCAAATAGATACAACCTGTTACCCAGAGCAGCAGATGCTTTTCACCCGTTGTTAAGCATCTCTTAAACTGTGAAAAGACCAAGAGGGTAAAACAACCCCATTTCTTTTCCAGAAAGGTGGATGTTTGGGGGGACTATGTGAAAATGGTGCAATTCATAGAAATTAAACAGGCAGTTGGCAAAATGCCTCTGAAAATTGTTTTCTCTGTGTTTGGGCAGAATAGAAAAAGCTAATCTGAAAACTATGTCAACTATGACAGTTTTTTAAAAGCAAATACTGAACTATTTTCTGAGTATTGAAAACAAAAGGGAGTTAGTAATGAATGTAAGAGTTTCATCTCTGTTTGTTTGTTTGCATTAAGAGCACTTCAATGTCATCCTTGTTTGTACCTTTCATCACTTTCCAATAGCATAACTAAAATAACTTACTTGGAGCCATGTTGCCCCACAGAACAGTATTGCATTTCTGTTCATTACTGCTATAGAAATGAGAAAAAATCGTATTTTGTAATGCAACACTGTGACACCCTTTAGAACTGTCCATATGCAGTGTTCCAACGTAAATCCATGTGTGTTCCTATGCATATACATGTATGTGGGTGTGTGTTTATCCCCCAGGATTATATAGAAGAAAACTATTATAGAAAGGGAGAGGATGGAATAACATATAGTGTTACTCAAGTAACTCCATTGTAAAAAAACAACTTGTAAAAGGAATCACAGAACAGTTGATGTTTGAAGGGAGCATTGCAGGTCTTTGAGCTCCCTGCTTAATCAGGAATACCTAGAGCTGGTTGTCCAGGACAATGTGCAGGTGACTTTTGAATATCTCCAAGGATGAGACACTCTATAACCTCCCTGGGCAGGTGTTTGGTCACCCTGATGATGAAAAATTGCATTCAGATTCCTGACTACATAGCACTTGTTTGCCCAATCAGCATGTATTTTCCTCTGCTTAAATGGGACTAATTACCTTTGCTTCATTTTGGAGTTAGAACATATTGGCTAATATTTTAAATGGCCTTTTGTGCCTGTCTGTGAAGAGAACTGCTTTTAACAAGAAAGCAGAGTTTGAAGACACTCAGCACAGTTTGTTCTGTCTGACCTTATGCACTTTGTTCTCCTAAAGCAGCGCTGTGCCCCTGAACACCTGTGCACCCCTTCATTCTGCTCTCTCAGTGCTGTATGCACATTAATAACCTATGATAGAAGAAAAAATATGAGTTACAGGTTGAACTCCAAACTAGTGCTTTTCTGAAAGTATCATAGATCATGTTTAATAGCCTGTGGATCAAAATGAAACCCAGTATATATCACAGGGGAACTCAATAATTGAAGCATTCTGGGAATGTCTAAGTACTGGAGTGCTGAGTTCCCTAGAAGCTTCCTTCTGTGCTAAGTTTTTACCTGAATAAAAGCACTATAATCTATTTTTTTATAACAATTGTAATCATATTTTAATGCACTGACTTAAATTATTTTATCTTATGTTCAGGGGAACAATAAGCTCCCTTTTCTGCCCCTTCCACCTCTTAATTTTCTGCCAATGAGAAAAACAGTCCTTGAGAGACATTAGCATTTCAGAGTATCTCTAGTACACTTGACTCATGGCTATCTCAACTCCGTCCTGCGTGTCTGCAGAATGGTCCCTTAGGAGCACTGAACAGTTTCTCTGGGTCTGTGAAGCTGATCTATCTGTCTGCCAGCTCTGAATTTACACCTTTCATATGAGAAACCGCAGGGTCTCTCTGAAGGATCCTAACTGGTCTCCTGGTGATGGGAAAGCAATAATTTGCAAGCCTGAAGCTGCACAGGTGGTACTGTGTGGGTATGGGGAGGATGCATAGTTTTGTCTCAGAAAAACAACAGTAACAGAAAGGTTTTTTGGATTTGCTGCTCTGTGGTTTGCACAAGGGATAAATTCTTTTCCTATTTAAATGTGGTAGAAGGAAGGTTGACTTTTGCAGTGGCCTGACAGAGAAGAAGGCTTGGAATGAAATTGTAGGAATCCTGGCAAGACTGAGACCCTTGAACTTTTCTTGACTGAGTATTACAGGGCTGTTGTGCCAGGGCTGCATTATGTGACTGTGGCAGAACTGGGCTGGTGCAGGTTGTGCTGGCCGATCTGGAGCCCTCGGTCTTGGGGAAGTGAGGCAGCCCTTCAGCCCAGGTCAGTCCCCTCCATGGTGTTTAATGGTGCTCCTCCAGGACTATCATGTTTTCACTGCATTGTTTCACCTCGTGCCTGTCAGCTGCTCCTAGAGCTGCCTTCCTGCAGCTGCCCAAGCTGTGGCTCCCTGGCCCTGGGAGGGTTTTGGTATGCAGTTCAAAGGATCTGTTTTACAACGGGAGTTTGAACTGAATGGGGTTGATGACTGAGGTGATTTTTAGGTGAGCATTTGCAGTGAACATTTTAGGGTGCACTAGGGAACTGCCCACCAGAGCCACTGGCTTGATACGTGATGGCTATACGTATTCCTTTATGATGGTTATATATATATTCATTAACCTTGCTAATAATTGGTATTTCAGTGCTGAAGGGTATATGGAGGATAACAGCACGATCTATCCCTCCCCTTGCTCCTGTGCATAGGATGAATCTCACTGAGAGTGAAAGTAAGGAGCATGGTCAAGCAAAAATCATTCTTAGCAGTTATGTAATTGTTAATGCATGATTTGTCTTGCTTTTGCACTAGTTAAACTGCAATGTGGAATGGAAGGCACCACTTCTTGGCACCTTCTTAAGTGCTGCCTTTCCCTCTGCAAGGATGTGGTAACAGGACCTTCTCTTAGTGCTCGAGATGTAAAAGTACTTGAATACCATGAGTTGCAGGTGGATGAACAGCGAGTAGTAGTGTGGTCTGTTAGTGGTGGTTTAATACATAACAGCAATGAATTGACCATAATGCAATAATAGTGATCATGAGATAGTATAGTAGTTTTTTTGGGTCATTTTATAGTGAGTTGGACAGAAGGAAAATAAAATCTCTGAGTTTCACCTTTAATTAAGGGACTGCTACAACATGAGTTACCATGTGTTTGATGGAAAATAAAATATTTTTTTTCTTCTTTACCAGCCAGAGAAAGCAGCTGTTGAGCAGAATAAGTCTTTATTTTGCCTTAGAGGAAAGGTAAACTTCCACTGTAGTCTGAAACATGGGTGACAATTTCAACACTGGCTTGGCCTATCTGGGGAAATATTTAACTGTATTTGTTATATCAGGCCTTAGTGGGGAACTCCCATGTCAGTGGAGTTTCAAAGGATGTGAGCAGTTGGGCAAATGCAGCATTTCTAAAAAAGAATTGCAATCATAATTCAAACATAGTTCACAAATATTCAAAGATGTGTTTAGAGGTTGTTTTAGGGTACTGTCATTGTCCACTTTGCTGGCTCTGTATTTTGGGGACTCCTCTCTGGGTAGACCAGTGACTTTTGTATAAGCACATATTCTATAAAGGCATCTATTCTTGACTGGAATACAACAAGGAATGGTAAAATGATCACTTTCTTTGGTACCTCCTTTCAATAGATAATTAGCTTTCCTGTATAAAATGGTGGTGAAAAAATGCTTATCCACACTAAAATAGACTTCTCTAACATTTTGCTCATAAGTTATCATCAAGTCACTTCTCATTCTTCTATTTATAAACGAAATAGATTCACATCTTTAGGTCTTCATTAGACATTGAGTTATTTCTGTGGCTGTCATCATCATCCTTCTCATTTTTCATTATTGTAAAGAACCCCAACAAACATCTGAACTACTTATTGCTTGCCAGCACCTGTGTTTGTTAGCATCTGTGTTTCCACTACAGTATGTGGAGATAAAATTGTCTCCCTAATGCCTGTGCACTTGCTTATAAAATTGTGGATCATATCACATTTTTTCTTCTACTGTATTTCTTCGGGAGGCTCTGTAATACATACATATATACATGTAATGTGTATGTGTATATATATGTATATATGATGAATACTGAAATGAAAAGTTTTCTTGTGTGTATAAATTACTATTTGAGAACAAAATAAATTGTCCAGATGTCTTGGGTGGTTTGGGTTATTTTTTCCCATTGGCTTGTGGAAAACAAATTGACATCCCAGATAAACGAGTGGTCTGATGATATGGGAATCTCTGAATTTAAGAGCAGTCTTGACTGTTTTAAAGTATTCACATAAATGACCTAATTACAAAACTTTGTAGTCTGCCTCTTGACAGAACTTTTAAAAGCTGATTTTGGCTTGGGTGTAGAGTGAAAACAATTACAGAGAAGTCAGTGGCTTGCCAGGAAGGATTTTTGGCTTCTGATGTGTGACCTGGAAGCTCACATGAATTATGTTTTATTGTTGACTGCTACAGTCTTTTCAGGGTCACTATTTTTAAGGTAGTCATCCATTTTGAGCTCTCTCTGGTTTTTTCTCTGCATGCATAACTCACCTTTTGAGTGAGTTTGAGCAGGTCAGGTCTGTGCAATGGCTTGTCTTCCTCGTATTTCTCCCTTTGTGAGTCTCTCACTTGCACATGGTATCTGCTGTCATTTATTGACTTTCAGAAAACCAACAGTGAGGATCAGCATCAAGGTTAATCCTGGTCTCTGTGGAGCCTCACTAGCAGCAATGTTTGATTGATGCTCTGTTTTTCCTGCATGGGGAGATATGCTAGTTATTAAAATCTTGCTTAGTTCTACTGCATTCCTATTGTGTGGTCCTAATTTTTTTGTGCTGTTCCTGTGTGAATTTTTCCTGCTATTTTTCATTTAAATGGCTTGTGTAAGGCTTTCCTATTAATGCTCTAAGTGCAAATAAATCATCAAGAAAACTTGGAATATCAGCAAAATAATGAAGGTGGGCTGACCGCCCCCCCCCCCCCCAAAAAAAAAAAAAAGGTACTTGGCAAGGATATAAATATAACTGAAAACAAACCCCTGCATTTTGAATCTGTTTCTATAAATTTTAGAATTTCTATGTATTCTTACCCTTTAACTCATAAATTAAATCCAGCATGAGCTTTTATTTTTTTAACTTTAGGTTCACATTGACTTAAGCATCCTTATTTCACTAGGTCTATCTCCTTACCACTTCTAATACTGGTGCTTTTTTTCTGAAATTTCCACAATATCCTCAAAAACTATCCACAGCTTCAGTGAGTTGTTTTTAATCTTAGCCATCCAGGCCTATAGACCTAAAAATTTTTAACATCCCAAAGGCTGCTGATGGCTTGGAAAGCTCATCAGATTTGTGGTAGGAATCCCTCCCAGCAGAAGAAGAAAGCTTATTGAACATTTCTGGATTGCCTGCATTTTTAATGATTTAACAATGGATAGGGCTTCAGTCATCCCTAATGTACCCTACTAAACTGCTTCTTCTTTCCTTAGTCCTGTCAATCAAGGTTTTCTTTTCCTTCTGATAAATTTTCTTTGTGTCACATTTGTATTGATTGCTATCTGATCTGCTTCCCTCTTTCAACTTGTTAAATATTGCTTTGCTATCTTCCCTTTGCCAATAAATCGGGATGGGCCTTTAGATAAAGCTGTCTTCTTTCTTGATTGAAGGATTGCAGCTTTTGGTCATCTAATCTCTTCTTAAAGAGCTTTAAGCCTTCATCTATCTTTTCCACCTGAAGTTTTTTGGAAATTAATCATTTTAAAACAGTCTTTGTGATTGTGGCCATCCTTTTCCTTAGGCTTCACTGAGTATAGTCAGGTTGTGATGAGTTCACAGGGGGAAGTGTTGATTTATAGACCAGTGAATAATTTCTTTGGGCCACAATACGGTTGGAAATGAAGATGTATGATACTGAGTCTGCAGCACCCCTCTGGTGAGTTGGGACAGGGTGTGCAAATCCAATTGTTGCATGAATTGGAGTCTGTGGATGTGATGGGTCAACGTGTGGCAGCAGGCTGTTGTGGCTGCTGGGGAAGGAAGGTGAGACAAGGCCAGTGCTGGGTGTCTTGGCTGCTTGCATGATACCTCAGTTTGATTAATATAATGTAGATTCCTGCAGATACACCATCCCTGGAAAGATTCAGGGTTGTAGGGCTGCTTGTTGCAGTGTTGCAGGACCAGATGACCTTGAAAGGTCAACGCAAACTATTCTGTGTAGCGTCTGTGCTTGTGAATCAGGTTGTTTTTCACAATCAACAGTAGCTATGAGGCAGTTGTGTTGAGGACTCCCTGCCGAAGCTGCCAAAGGGCTCTGCTGGAAGTGGTTAGGGATGGTGGTTAGGACCTGACTGGAGGACCTGCCCTGGCTGCCCTGCTCTGGATCCCAAGGATGGGAATTCTGCTGCGTCCGTAGCTGCGTCAGGGCTCAGCGCTCGGGTCCAGCCGGCTGAAGAGCTACGCATGCGGTTGGGGGTCCCCTCTGGAGCACGGCTTTTCCAAGAGGATTTGCGGCCGCAGGTAGTAGTGGGGCCCGCTGGCCATCGGGGGGCACCAGAACGACAGCAATGCCTCGGAACTGCTAATTAGCGCTCAGGCTGTTCATGTCTATGGTGCAGTCGCGGAAAAAACCCCTGCCTTCAAGGGGGGAAAGAAATCTCTTCCACTTCTTAAATCAACATAATCTCCTCAGTAATACTGCAAACTCTATTTTAAAGGCATGAGCTGTTAAAGAATAAACCAGCAAGCATGACTTATCTCCTACTTTCCTGGCAGCATGAGCTTTTCCTTTCTTTTCTTTTTTCTCCTTTTTTTATTTTTTTAAATTTTCTTTTCCTCCCTTTCAATCCTTTGTTTAAAGTTATATATTGATATGCAAGGTTTAGGCTAAGAAGTTCCCTTGAATAAGATGTTTTGAACAATTATCATCGAGAGATCAGTGTCTAATAAAACATGAAACTTGTAAGGATTTTACCGTTCTTCCTAGGCATCTGAGTGTCTTATATGGAGTCTGAACGCTCCATATAGGACACTCAAATATAATATTTGAGGAGTTAGTATATTTATTTGTTTGTTTTCCCTGAGAATTCAGCTTATGGTCTGAATTTCAGATGTGAAGGGATACCTATAGGCATTATTTCTGGCTTGTTGCTGTATGAGGTTATTAGCATGGGTGGATATTGTATACCAGTGACTACAGGCTACTGGTAAGTCAAGGTGTTGAAGCATCTTTGACTGCTCCTTCACCTGGCCTCATAAGAAAATGGGAGGAAGGAAGCATTTTTTTCCCTTAAAAAGCAGGCTGTTCTACTGTCTACAGGCAAAGCCTTCTTCCCAATGTCTCCTGAAACTCCTGCTAATCTTTGATGGAAATTCACAGTATTAATATTTAATATTGAAGGTATAAGGCTATTTTAGTAAAGACATATTTTCTGGTATGTTTTGGTCTTTTAAAGTAAGTTCCTGAGGATGAAGATACTGAGTTTCTCTGGGTGGAGCCACAGTATGACTTCTGAAAATCGAGTCTGTTATCCAACAATTGGCCTTGGTTGGCCAGTACTGTTGAAAAGTGTAGTTCACATTGTCCTGGGTCATCAGCAATGGTCAACACCTAAAGCTACCAGAGGCTTTTGTCCCTGGTGGTACTGATAGTCTTGCTCTGCCCAGTTATCCTACTGATTTACCAGCCTTGAAGTCCCCATTGCACGGGTAAATGTTGAAGCACAGTCAGAATGTGGCTTTTAGTTATAACAACGCACACAATTAATTTTTGTAAGTGAAGAATTTTGCAAATAGTGTTTCTGACTTGACAAAAAAATCAGAAAACAATGAAATGAATGTAGCATTTAAACACATGGAAGAGGCTTAGTGAAAGGACTCTTTGCTTGAAACTGTGTTGGTCCTTCTCACTAACTGGACTAAAAAAGACACTATTTCACTATGCAGGTCTTGCTTTCTTTCATAGTCAAGACTACCAGAAAACAGTGTTTTCATGAAACCTCTGACTTTCATCAGGCAGCTAGGGGCATCTGGAAATTCCTGCTTTGTCAAGTTAAGTAAGCCTGTTTGAGGTCTTCTGTAAATGATGAAAAGAATTGTTAATCCTGCTGATGCTCAACTTTAAATTGGTCAGTCCTTAAACCTGTGCAGTTCTTTAATTCATGCACTAGATGGTGATCAAAAGCAGCCCAAGTTGTCTTCTCTTCCCAAAATCACAGCTGGCATTGGAAAATGAAAGCACAAGACTGTCAGTTTTTCCTGCCAAGCTTTTAAACTTTCCTCACTGTCCATTAATGATTAATCTATTTAGTAGAGTCATCTTAGAGATGAAGGTAGAGGTGCTGCTAAATTCATATATCCTGTTCTGATTTTTTTTTTTTTTTTTTTTTAAATCAGTTCTTGGATAAAATTGTAGGAAGTGCTTTTCTCTGTCCGATATTAAAACATTCATCAAATATTCCATAACTTCAAGCTGGAGTTAGGATTGTTTCCACAATAAAGAAATTAAAATATACTAGTTCTCTACATAATTGCTATGGACTGAAATGTAAGTCTCTGAATTTACAGATTGATTACTGGTATTACAAGGTAATAATGAAAAAGTGTGTGGGAGGCATTACTCTGAAAACATGAGTACAGGTTTTTATAAGATAAAAAATCAAGGAAAAAACATTTCTGTACTGCCCACCCTGAAATTATAAAACTTGCTCTAGTCCTATAGTTTCAGATTACTACTTGCTTCAAGGGGAAAGATTTTGAGATGTGCTTTGGATTCTGTAACTGGAAAAAATGCATTCCACTGAAGAGAATAAGTCAAAAATATTCTTTTACTGAAAAAGTCAAGGTTTAATATTCCAGAATGGAGGCTAATAGGTGGACCTAGACAGATCTGTGACAAGGGGATATCTAGTACAGTACTGTGCTGAGTGACTGTATGTAGAAAATATCAATGGTGCAGTGTTTAGATAGCAAGAGGGAAATGTACAAAACACAGGTCTGTAAGACAATGATGTACAACACACTGGACTGTACTACAGGTATTATAGGCCAAATAAATACAGTTCAAATAAACAGCTAAAAGGAGCATGTCACATGAACAGTAAAAGATAATAGCAGGGAAAAGTCTTTGTTCTCTGTGTAAATCTGCTTCTGTAGGGAAGGAGAAGCCTCTCTTGTGACTAGTGCTCAGAGGCACTGACATGCATACATCCTTCCCCTGGCAAGGTTAAAAGCTGCTGGAAACAACCCTCATTCTGCTCCAGTTTGGGAGGAGGTGCCATGGGTGATGGCTATGGAAAAAGATGCAGTGCTCTGGAGCCACCTCCATGTATGGAAAGATGGATGAGATCTGATGGTGCATGGAGCAATGGCATGGCTTAAATTAGGCTTAAACTGAACATCTGTGGTTTGTTGTTGTTGTTGTGGTGGTGGTTTTTTTTTTGGTGGTTTTTTTTTTTTTTTTTTTTTTTTTTTTTTTTTTTTTTTTTTTTTTTCCTCCCTGAGCAGAACACAGGCACTCAGTGCAGAGGCTTTATCCCAGAAGCTGGATAAAGAGATATCCCTTGGATTTAACCTCGGTGTAAATATTTGTGACTCTCTGTGACTTCTCTGAGGCAAGCAGGGAAGGCACAGATCATCAGCGGTTAGGAAGCTGGATAACAGCTAATACATATCTGCTCACAGGCAATTGTAGGGTTAAAAGAGCAAAAGGAAATTTGATGCAGCTACAATGTGTTTTACACTGATGATCCATGTAGCAACGAGGAAATGCATGGAAAAGCAAAATTCCAGACAACTGAGTTGATGAAATGATTCATGCATTGACTTTTTAACTCAGCACTCATCCCAGTTATAATGAGAATCATCTGAGTGAAGTAAAATAACAACAGTTTGAAGTCTATAGCCAGGCTAGATGTGAGAGTCATTTGCTCTGTAGCCTGTTGGAGGGCTGTGCCAGGTACCAGATGGAGCTTTTCCTTTGGCTTGTTTTTTGTGTTTGTGTTTTTTGGAGGTGTCCACGGCAGCCCTGACTTTCATTCTAAATTGGTCCTACATAGCTGCATGTATACATATATGTAACATATGCATGCAAATAATCTGTGCTTACAGGAAAAATTGATCTTTGTGTGTACACATGGCCAGCTTGGCAGCAGTGCAGCCAAGGAATTTACATGTGCTAAATTTATAAAAACTGTCTCCAAACATAGAAGGGAAATTGTGTCAAGAGAGTTGAGGCACGCCCTTAGGATGGTGTTAGCACGTATTCTCACAACTGTTCTTGGTTAAAACGGCTCTTGCTCAAACAGCATCAGAAATGCAAGCCTCACATTGCCTCATTCTGTGCAGTTTAAGTTTTTGATCTTAGAGAATTTATCATATGATAAAATAATGAGGTAAAAACATATGTAGATTTAATCCTAGTCCGAAGTTCCATTTCAAGTTCATGCCAGATGAAGTTCCACCCCCGAGTTTTCTAATGATCCATGTACATTTGTGGGACCAGTGGGATGCTCCTGGGATAAAATGCAAATGATTTTATACATAGAAAATTATTCAAAGCACAGATCCCTACCATTTCAGTGAAAACCACAGAATCATAGAAGGATTGGGTTGGGTTATCAACCACAGAAAAAACTTCAGAGCAGTGGCAATTCAGTACAATGTCAGAAGGTGGCTGGCCTTGGGATCCAGCAACATTCCTCCTTCTCAATCTCAATAGGTGTGAGACCACTGTGGTTCCCTGTCTTCAAGTCCAGTGAGTACACAAATTCCAAGCGGTGCACATGTGCACGTGCGTACCTGCACATGCACACACAATACATGATATACACACAGTTGGCTGCAGAGATCAACACAGAGAGAGCAGTGCCTTTACTGGCATCCCCATGAACACATCTAAAATCATATCATACAGACATGGAAACCACAAACAATCATATTCTCTCCAGCTGGTAGGGACTGAAGTCTTGAGGTGTATGCACATTCCTGTTTCTCCAGTAGTTGGTTTTGAAAAGTGAGTCTATCCAGTTGCTGACACCTTCGTTGCAGGTATTCAGACCTCCTGTCCTGCTATCCGGCTTATCCATCTAGGAGTTTATTAATGTTCACACATTCACACAGAAGAAAGAAATCTGATTTAATAAGAATATAGGATAATCTGCAGTGATTAAGTGCAGAATTGAGATAGGTAAGGGTGCTGGCCATCTGGCTGTTTGTATCTGCCCTGTTAATCTTATTTTCCTTGTATTTTAGCACAAAATCACTTAGGTTGGAAAAGACCTCCAAGATCTAGTCTAATCTTACAATGACCACCACCTTGTTACCGCCATGGAACTGAGTGTCATATTCAGTTGTTCCTTGAAAACCTTCAGGGATGGTGACCCCACCACCTCCCTGGGCAATCCATTCCAATGTTTAATAACCTTTTTTGTAAAGTAATTCCCCCTGAAGTCCAACCTGAGCCTCCCCTTGTGCAGTTTGAGGCCATTTCCTCTTGTGTTGTCAGTGGCTGCCTGGGGGAAGAGGCTGCTCCTTATCTGACTACATCCTCCTTTCAGGTACTTATGGAGGGTAAGATGGTGCTCTCTGAGTCTCCTTTTCTTCGCACTAAACAACCCCAGCTGCCTAGCACCTCCTCATTGAACTTACTTTCCAGACCTTTCCCTATCTCTGTTGCCCTTCTCTGGGCTCTCTCCAGCACCTCAATGTCTTTCTTGTAGTGAGGGGCCAAAACACAACACAGGACTTGACGTGTGCCTTCATGCCTGCTGAGCATAGGGTGACAATCACTGCTCTGGTCCTGCTGGCCACGCTATTTTTGATGAAGGCCAGGATGCCATTGGCCTTTTTGGCTACCTGGGCACACTGCTGGCTGGCAACCAGCAACCCCAAGTCCTTTCCCACTGAGCCATTTTCCAGCCACTCTGCCCCAAGCCTGTACTGCGGCATGGGGTTTTCCTCACCTTCCCCCATCCTCCTGACCTCTCCCTGTCCACACCTTCGGTTCTTCACCTAAGCGTCACATAATGCATTTTCCACACTCGGTTCCCCTTGAATCTTCTAATACTTTGGATATCCTCCCTCTGTATTTCATCCAGTGCAGCTTTTGGGTCAGTCCACTAGTTAGAAACAGGAGAGGAGCATGGGGTTAAGATAGCTTTGATTCAAGATAAACTGTCTGCATGGGCTTCATCTTACCTTGTGTTAGCCAACTAAAACTTAGGCACAGGTCTTCCACTGAAGCCCATGTAGAAGGAGAGAAGCTTTTTCAAACTGAGCCTGTCTAATTCTAGGATGAGACGAATCACTCTCTAGTAGTGCATCTTTTTCTGCCTTAAATAAAGCCGAAGTCTAGATGGCTAGAATAGGGTAGATGTCTAACCTTTAGACTGCCAAAATGATGGGAATGGAATCCTGCTTCCACATTTTATCCTCAGTGCTGAAGGCTGTGTCTCTGGGTAACATGTTGTACAGTTCAATGTACCTAACACTTCCTCTCAAGCTGTTGCTCCCTTTATGTGAGAAAGACTTACAAAAATAACCAACTAGAATATGTAAACAGCGTGGGTCCTGAAGCAAAAATATTGTCAAAGTTCAATCCAAGTCAATATACAGAGCTGGAACCTGGGAAATGGTAGTCTGTGTTTGTGATAAGTAAGGTGTAAAGAAGATGAAGTGACCATGATTTAATTTTCTGTGATCCCTCACTAAGCCTTCACTAAGAGTGATGCTCACACCAGTCAGCAGCCCTGGGTGTGTGCTGTGGAGCGCTACCACTGCAGGAGCTGGAATCTGCACTGCAAGGGAGCACTCTGCATTGCATCCTGCTGCTGCTGTTCAGCTGAGGTTCCTCCAGGAAGGAATCCTTTTTGACCCAAATGGGATGAGTTTGTGTGTATTCTGCAAGAGCATTTGCAAGGCAAATTTGCACTAAAAATACCCTGTCCTGCTCACTAATGTACCTGAGTGATGTCTAGCGTTGGCTGGAGAGTTGTGATTAAGATCTCAGTCATTATTTCCTTTCTGTGTGACTCAGTTCCTTTCAGAGATTAAGGTGGAGATAATAGTATTTCTTCTTATCTAAGAAGTACATTGAAATGTGAGGATGGAAAGCACTGTAATACTCCAAAATAGAAGGAATTTTTCAGTTATACTTAGGAGTAAGGCTCTTTTTCCTTTTCTCTTTTTCTTTTCCCTAACAGCAGCTACTTACTGATTTGTGTCTCTCCTTCTGACCTGCCTAGAGCATGACAAGTAGATGGATGTGGCTTTAAGAGCATCAGGTTTTTAAGGCAAATGAAAAAAGTTTAAAAAATTGTGCGGTTTAAACAGAGCTTTTGATTCCTTAGCTGTGCTGGTCCTGGCAAAAGAATGTAAGAAAGGTCTATAGCAGCATGAAGAAGAACCTAATGAAATGCACTTAATATAGTCATGCTAGAGAAAAATAAACATTTCTATCCCCATATATTTAATTTTATTGAATATTATATGATTTAGTTATCAAAACATAGTAATAATGACCCAGGCAATACTGATGACCATTGGCAACAATGCTCATGAGGACACACAGCCTAATTAGCTTTAATAGGATGGATTTAATAATACATTGGATTAACATCTGTTAGAACGAAGTATAAAGATTTATTGTTCTCTGAATACATATTGACCTCTTGCTCTCAGGTCAATAAATCTTAAGCTTGTGTCCACTTAAATTAGTATCTACTTATTATGTTAGCATTCTTCTGTTTCCTATCACCAACTTCAGTAGGAGAGAGGAGGGGAGCAGCACTTCTCTTCTGCTGCATCTAACACTTCTTTCAGAAACTGAAGGTAAATATTGTATTTGTAGATAGAGAAAAAAATGTCTGGGCCCTAAATTGTCCTTCCTTCACATAAAACTTGCTTTCCTTTCTGTTGCTTGATAAGAAATTTCAGAAATGTTCAGAAAAAAATCAATTGCTATTAATGCCACAGAAAATGCATAGCTTGCATCATTTGCACAATGAAGTAGTCTTTATATTTGTGTGATGTGAGTGGTGTCAAAAATGTTTTTGGGGATGAGTGGGAGGAAATCCTGCTCCTTCCTGTGTAATGAGATACACCGTTCTTTCTAGGACTTCAGATTTCATTTTGTGCTTCAGATATTTATGCACAGATTCATTTCTAGCTAAGTAAGAGTTTCAAGAGGAATGAGATGGAATATATTTCTTTTTCATGCCTACAAGGGAGGGAGGGAGGGATTTCTTGTTACTCTCCAAAGGGGTCAGTATGGTTAGAAATATCTACGAGTCTAAAAAAATGTATTATATCTGAGAAGCATTCCCCTAGAAGCAGTAGCAAATCCTTAAGATTTATATTGAGGAGATATTTAGACCTTTTAAAATTTAATAGATAATTTAATTACAGATAATTTAACAGATAATATTTATAAGGAAACATGGGTTAATCTAGCTCTGCCACAGATGAATTTAGCTATAAAACTCCCTGTGACTTCAATGGCAGAATTCTGTAGGTGAATGGTGATTAATCTAGAGAATCCTTTCCAGACACATTGACCAATCAGAAAATTTATAAATTTTTGTAGGAAGATTATTTGTATTTATTGAGTTCTGGAGAACTTTTTCAATAAAAGAAGTGAAATCTATCAGACTTAATGGATGAGTTTTGTATAGCAGATCACAATTGCTTTCAAAGCTCAAAATATTGTTCTTGTTCTCTCTCCTTCTCTGTAAAAATAGCTATGCTGATGCAGAACCCTGACAAAAACATGCAAGTACTTTAGCTTGCTTTTATTTTCTTTCTGATTGTGTGTGATTTATAGGTAGATGCGGCACTAAGGGAAATTGTGGCATTAACCATGGTCCATAGGGAATATCTGGTCAGACTGCTGAAAGAAAAAGGTCCTCAGAGCAATTTGGTGTACAGGATTAGAAAATTTCATCTGTGCCTCTGAACACTGAGCCATATCTATGTCTCTAATGGTTTAAGCCCAAGGTTAGCAGATCTTTTATTTTGTATGTTCCTTTGAGGTTACAAATCCTTGCAAAATGGATTCTAAATTTTGTGCCCAGTCTGCTGTTCCCCCTTCAACTGACCTTATATTATCTAGGGATTGACTGCAGTCTAGTTCTACTTACCTCAGACTGTTATTAATCATCATTACCTGTAGTTTGGCTCTTTAGTTTGCAAATACTCATAGGTGCAAATCATTATTTTCCTTTCATTTCTCACCCTTTCAGACTGCAATAGAATTGCACATTTTGACACCCTAGAGATCCTGCTTTGTTCTTTCAGTTTCCTGGTTGTCCATGCATTAATCACAGAGGTTTGTAACATATGTTGGATTTAGGCTGGGAATAAAAAAAAGATAAAACACCTCACTGGGAATGAAGAGAGGAGCAAGGCTGAGCTGGAATGAACATTCTCTCTGGGGGAAAGCTGTACATGGGAAAATGTTGTGTTGACTTTGATAGGGCTTGGAGGCCTTTGTTTCATAGCCATATCAGGCTTTACAAAAAGGAGTCTCAGGTAGAAAAACTATTTTGAAAACTGACAATTATTGGTCTTATATTTCACTGTATGGAGGGGCAGATGAGATTAATTTACTTTGTTAAATTGGGTAATCAAATTAGACAACTGCATTGCTTTTGTGCTAGCATTTTGGGTCATGGTAGACACCATCTCCTCATGCTCCCCAAGGAATTGTATGCAGCCTCTGAGAGAGCCAGTATGATGACTTTAAGAAGAAAAAACAAGGCATGAAAGTTGCCTAGTTTTGTTGAAATACCTATTTTTCTTTAGATCTGGTTAAAGAATATGTGTTGCTCTGTAGTTCTTAATATAATGCAAATAGAGAAGGTGCTGATATCTTGTAACAGAACCTGACTTGTGCAAATAGTAAATAAGATCTTAGCAGTGGGGAATATTTCCGAGTTTCTGAAGTGACATTGCTTTTTCTACACTAGGAGCATGTTGAGTTTTGAACTTGTGTCACCACATAATGCAACCATCTCCTGTTGTAAAGTGTTCCTCCCAGCCCCAGACATTCATGGTGCACTGTAATTTCTTTATTCCCTCAATGGAGTAGAATGGAATCACAGCCCTGTGCGTGCAAACCAAAAAGGAGAGAAATTTTTGTTACTCTTGCTTTTAAGATGACATGCTACCTTTCATCCTGGATGGAGAAGGGAAGATTTAGTAGGGTTGAAAGACTGGAAATCCTAGTCACTAAAATGGGAACTTAATAAAATTGTGCACAGAAGAGCCTTGTGTATGCTGCAAAAGCTTTTAAAATTACTTTTGTAAAACCAGTAGTGCTCAACTCTTTTGAACAAATCAGAACACTGGAATCATAGTGTTGTGTGTTAGCCTCTGGAGTTTTCTTAATGCCTGAACTTTCTACATGGCTTGTTCATAAGATCTTGGTAAAGCAACACAGAAATGACAGAAAAATAATAAGAATTCCACGTGAATGGTCTTGAAAAACCACGTGTGGTCTGACAGAAACAGACATGTGACTGTGCACCTGGAAAACTATGTTGTTCACCAATGTGCTTTTTAGCTCTAAGTAAAAATGCACACAAACTTGTTCAAGTGCTGATTCTGTTCTGGAGGCTGTTTTTCCTGGTTCCTCCTTTTCAGAGGCCAATGCCATTAGTGTGAAAGCCTTTGTCTGAAGGCTATTTTCTCTTGCATAAATGACCAGCCTAAAGAAGTCATTGATGACAATCAAAATCTGAAGCCAGCCCACCATCTCCTATTATTCAGGTAACTTTCAGGGATTTGTGGGATTCATAACATGTCCTCTAGCAAAAAGCAGTGGATGGGAAGATGATGTGCAATATGTGGTAGTGTGGACATATTGCGCAGCCCTGAGAATGAGTTGAAGGTGCACAGGGAATGTTGGTACTGGGAAAAAAATACAGCAACATCTGTTCTTCTTTTGATATGTTAGTTGCTCAAAGAACGTGGAAGTGGTTACTGCTATTTTGACAAATACACTTATTTCTGCTTTAGTTGCGTGGTGTGGCACAAGGGGAACACTGGCGCAATAGTGTAAGGCAGTAATTTATTAGTGGTTTAGGGATGTGGGCCCAGAACAAATTCTAGACAAAAGAAAAACATGTTTGGGTTTTACAGAGAGCCTTGGCTACAGGAACAAAGCTGTGATTGGGTGTGCAAATATTTGGTATTTCGATTGTCCTGGTTGCTGTGACAGCTGACAAATGCTCTGAGTTTGTTTTTAATTATCACCAAGAGGGGAAAATCCTGTTTTAAAGCCAGGAACCAATGTTGCAGCAAAAGGCAAGAAAAGATATTTAACAGTGGGGAATATACTTTCTCGGTGTTAAAATATGATGAAAGCACTATTACTTCCAAATATTTATAGTATTTAGCTAGTTTTGTGATTACAGCCAACAAAGGAAAGTGTTTCATTCATTTGCATTACATGCAGTGATGGATATTAAGATGTCAGCTACTGTTCTTACTTGATACTGACTGGTATAATTAAAATCAACCTTATCTTCTTCAGCCACACTGGGAAATGCAGCAAGCATGTTGTGGCAGGTGTTTGTGAGACCTACTTCACACAGAAGTTATAAAATACATGCGTCATACCTTGTGGATGCTCTGCCCACTTGTACCAGGGTGTCGTGGGTTGGATAATAGAGTCATAGAATCATGGAATCATTTAGGTTGGAAAAGACCTTTTAGGTCATTGAGTTCAACCATTAACCCAACACTTCCAAGTCCATCACTAAACCATCGACATGGCCTTTGAATATACTCAGGGATAGTGATTCAACCATTCCCCTGGGCAGACTCCTCCAGTGCCTGGCAGCCCTTTCAGTGAAGAAATTTTCCAGTATATCCCATCTTAACCTCCTTCAGTAAAACTTGAGGCTATTTCCTCTTGTCCTATTGCTTGTTACTTGAGAGAAGAGACCAACCCTCACCAATGTATGAACACATAAAGACCTCACTGTTCTGAAGGGTTATAAAGGGAAAAAGAAGCATGTTACCCAAAAGAGATGCAGTGATTTTGTCCAAATAGCCTCTGGCAGGGTTTGGGACCAATCCTATTTGTGGAGTCTGTATCCAGCACTGTTCTATCATTTACGCAAGATAAGAAACTCTATTGTGAGAACCCCCTGAAATTATTACATCATTATGTAAAAATTTAAGATTGTGTCCAAATACTTCATAAATTGGGGGTTTATTGACTTTTTTTTTTTTTTTTTTTTTTTTTTTTTTTTTTTTTTTTTTTGGTAGCAATTGCTGTTCAATAGTTGTTTTGTTAAATATGCATGAATTCAAAGTGGTCACTTCTAGCAGGAAGAATAACTAATCAGACTTTGAACAACCAATAATTGCCTTTCAAGTGAAAATCATGAACTTCCAAATGAAAATTTGCCCCTTCTGGGAGAGACAAAATAGATTTTTGTGGTCAGATGATGGGGGCTGTTCTGTATAAACTTGTCTTCCATTGCAAAGGACAATTCAGACAAGGACACAAAATGCATTTTCCCATATCTGTGAAATCGTGAGAATGTGATCTTCCCATTTTGTTAAAAGGGCAGCTTTTTTGTCTTTTAGCTACGAATCATCAGCCAGTTCCTCATGTGGTATTCTGTACCTTGGAAAATTTAATCAAGGATGTATTTGAGGAAGAGAAATAGTTTGAACTGCTAATATTCTCCTGTTCTTCCAATGCTGTCTCGCCTGCTTTTATGGATCCCTAGAAAGGTTATTGATTTACTGCAAATGTGGCTTTCTGTAGTAAAAGCTGGAGGCTGTTTGCAAACTGCCACCTGAAGCAGAGGCTTAAGCAGGAAATTTAGAATATTGCATTCTGCTTCCATTGAAGTCCATCGCAATTTGGAAATTAATATCAGAAGCAGAATGGGATCCTGTGACTGGGAGTTACTGCTGCCAGCAACTGGAATAACTCTTCAGCTTTATGTTGCAGAGATGCTCAGCCACCTGGGAACTGTTCAAAAGATTTGGAAAAATGTTTCTTATAGCAGTTGCCAATATTAACACTAGTTTTTGTAGGCATTCTCTCTTTGTAGTACTTGCTGGGTTAGCACATTTAGACTCATCCGCACTGCTCAAAGCTGTTCACGTGGGATGTACAGATGTGTTGCCGACAGAATGGGCAGACCCATGAGTTTTCTCATACTTTCTATCTTTTCTGAGGGACAAAAATTCTACAGATGTTTTATTTCAGCAGTGTCAGCACTTTTGATCCCATACTAATGGTTGCACAAATAATGATTTTTTTTTTTTTTTTTCTTGGACATTGAATTGAGAAACTGGAGGAAATTTTTGGTTTTAGTTGACCAGAAAGTTGTTTTCAGGCAAGCTAAAATGAAGCAATTTGTATAGTGTCAATTTTATCCTTTGTCCTTTTCTACAGGCTTTAATAAAAATGGGTCAATTTCCAGTTGAATTTAAGTTTTAATTGAAAACAGTATTTTGAAACAAATACTCCAAATATGTTTGTTTCCAACGTTTAGAAAAAGTTTAGTATTTTCTGTTTTCTTTATTTTTCTGGCTGATGATATCTTAGGCTATTTTTCAAATTCACATTTTTCTCCCGCCTGCAGCAATATATTCTCATAAACTCATTGCTTAGCAGAATATTTTTACCCAGCACTGTTAGCAATTTTGCAACTCACTCCTTTTGCCTTAGTGTTTAAATAAAAAAAAATAACATAATGTTGCATTTAAAGCTTATAGACTTTAGCCTACAGTTTGGAAAAATTGTTGTGATATGTAACATCAGGCATGACTACAGAAATCTGCCTGGAGCCTGTGAGAATGAGGGCAGTACAGGTGGCATCCAGGTTGCAAAGGTACAGTGTGAGGGAATATAATTTGTGTTGCGACAGTTTGAAAATACTAAGTTAGGTCTAAAATGAGATCAGTCACAGACTAAAGGAGGGTACTAGAGAAAGAAATTTATAATCAAGGTTGACCTGGTCTTCCATTATCAGCAAGCCAGTCTGCAGTTTTCCAGCCTGAGCTTTCTTGTACTCTCAGCATATCTGTTAATTGCAATTGTCGGGGACAACATTAGCGCAGAAAAGTAAGGGATCAATTAATACCAGTAGGTGTCGATTCCTTAGTTTCAGAAAAAAAGAACAAGACAGCATATTGTTTGGGGAAATTCTGCTTCTCTTTAGGACAACTGATTTGACTATCCATACCCAGCTGTGCCAGTGTGGATGGGGCTGGGGACTCAATGCATTTACCTCGTATGAACAAAGGAGCCAGATTACTCTGTTCTGTTCTTTTGGATTAGAAGGTATCTGCTATTTTGCACTAAGTGTACAACTTGAGCTACAAACCGGTGATAATGGGATATGCATTTTAGAAGTCAATGAGATTATGTGCTTTGAACAAATTAAGCATTTTTTATCTTATTGCAATTTTTCTTTTTTGTTTTGTTATTAGAATAAAATTTACAAACCAGTTATTCTGAAAAATATCTATAATGTTTACCAAAAGGCAGCTAATGAATTCCAAAGTATGATACCATGCCATGACTGATGGAGTAAGAACATTACCTGTTTAACAGAGCTGCTCTGAAGGTTTCCCTTTGCACAGCAATCCCATGTGCTAGGAGGTTGTTCGTGGCCTAAGAACAAGGCTTGCATAGCTTGACCAAGGTGAGAATGGTTATGGAGGCCTTGGTATTTGGAAGAAGAAATTTACTCAAATACGGGTTTCATCAAGTGCTCTGAATCGATTTTTATTGTCCAAATTTGGGAACTAACTCTTGGAGACACTGGGTATGGGATTCTCCTGTTGTGAATGTGCTCAATCCTTTTGTTGAGTCAGTCTGTAATGGTGGTTGCTGAAGTGTGTTATGCTGTTATAACTTGAGCCTGATGAAGATTCTTGAAGTGTTGGAGAAATTTGGATTGAATGTCATTGATGAGTCAATTAATAGGACACAGTGGTTTAAAGGTAAATGTTGCCCTGTGGTGTGACTGAACACAATCACTTTTCTCAAGGGTACTTGAGATATAGAGAAGGAGATATGTTGCTCTTCTGATTCCCCTGGTGCACTAGATACTTCAGCTGTAGTGTCTAAGCTGATCCCAGCTACTTATACTGCTCTGTGTGTCTATGTGCTGGGAAGAAGCATTGGCATCTTCCATGTAAATATGTATGAGGATCAGCTGTGGTCTGGACTCTTAATAGAAGCAGCTTAAAGTTTAAGGCTAAAACTTTTTATTGTTGGTAGGGCAGCTGAGTGCTGGCTGTGAGTGGGAAAAGAGATTACCCTGTCACTCAAGTAGGTAGAGAAGGAGCTAAACTACTCTGCCATCTTTGGTCTATTTTTAAAAGCTCTGCTATCAGTAGTAAGGGAAGCATGAGCTGTTGCAGCTGCTGTGTAGTTCTGCACAGGCAGACTGTGATGCACCCATCAATCCTCAGGAAAAGCTCCCTGGGCTCTTGCTGCACAGGGCAATGTGGGAAACTCTGGTGTGACACCTCCTCCCCACATTCCTAGGTGGAAGAAGAACCTGTCTGATAGCTTTTATGCTGCTGTAGTGAGTGTTTGAAACAAATCTCCTGGGTGGATTAGCACGGGAGGCCAGCAGTGGGAAGGAAGAGGTGAAGGGAGCAAAGGAGAGAAGACACCTTCAGGTTTATGTTATACTACACTTAAAATTCTGAGACTGCTCCATGGATGGGCCACATAAAGAATTAGATTTACAATTTGAACTAAGTTCCGTAGGAAAATAATTGGACTGGTGAAGCAATCTCACTCTCACTAAATTGCTTTCCAAGGAGCCTATCCTGAATGGGACTGTGCAGCTCTTTCTGATATTTGAGCATCCTGATTTCTCATTGACTTCAGTGAGAATTAAACTCATTGAACTCCTCACTAGGCAATTAGTTTCCTATAGGTCTAAGTTTTTTGCTGCAAAGTGGTAGCTGCCTTCCCCTTCTGTTAGCAGTCATACCCTGTGCCACTCAAGTCCACGCCTCAGCATGCAGGTATCATTTAACGGTTCTTTTGTGAGACATGTCCTTAAGCATTTGAACATGGATTCTGTTCCTTACTATTTTCTGTGGATAGGATCCTTGACAGTTTTGTTACATTGACTGCACCGCTGTAGCAAAAAGAACATGCAAAATATGTGATGGAAAGCCTTTCCAAAACTAACCCCGTTAAAAACTTATAAATCAGTATTTTGTTTTGTTTTATTTGTGTAGGAAGAGTTTCTTTTGCTTTCAAAAAGGGATGAACACACTTTGGATTAAGAGGACAGCTTCATTAGCTTGGAGGATGAATGAGATAATAAATGAGATCATGAAAGTGAGGTTTTTCTACCTTTCCTTTCCACGAGAGAAGAGCTACTGAAATGCAGTCTATTTATAGTCCTCAGATTACTGAAGCTGTAAATGTTTTTGCTTTCATGGCCTCTGTTTGTGCTACTGCACATTTTGGGATGATGGATTATGGAGCGCCAGGTGTTGGGATGAAGAGAATCAATAGTGTGATACAAAAGATGAAATAACTGTGATGGAACATCAATAAAAGCTAAAAGCTGCCATAGGGACTAAAAGCTGCCATAGCGATTTGAATCTTAAAGAGCCTGAGAAAGTGTATTAAGAAGAATTCACTTCTCCCCTTGCACTTCCATGAGCTGAAGTCACTTGGGGGCTTTGTCAAGGACAGAGGTGGAGGAATGTTTTCTTTTCTGTATGTACACGGTGCCCAGCACAACACCTCTGGGGCACAGTGTCAGAGTGTCAAGGTAATGTCAGGACACAGCTGGTGTGGGTGCAGTTTGGGGTGTTTGGTCTGAAATGGAGAGGATTTTATTTTAATTTTCAAGAAATAAATCAAATTTGTTATTAATTTGCATGCTACTCCCACAAGTAAACTAGATGAATACATTTGGAAGTAACTAGTTGCAGTTCAAGTCTGTGCTGTTGGGTTGTTGTTCTGAGGAAATGGCAGCTGCTCCTCGGCTGCTGTGACCCATTCTCAGGGGACTTGGCCACTAAAGAAGCACAGTAAAACTAGGCTGTTAGCGTTGAGAACCTTGTCTGTTTCTATCTAAGCAAAAAAGACTACTGAAATATGTCATGTATAAATAAATCTATTAGGTAAGTTTGGCTTTTTTTTTTTTTTTTTTTTTTTTTTCCCCTGGAAAACCAGGCAGAAAGTTTTAGAGCTGAAATTAATGCAGAAACCAAGGTTAGGTCACACACCTATTTTCTTTGTTCAAAGTCAAACCATCACAAAGAGAAGGAGAGGAACACACTCTTCTGAAATACCTTGGTGTTATTACTAATATATTAACATGCAAGACCTTTTAAAAAATACTCCTGTCAAAATACTTATTTCTGCCTTCCAAGGAATAGTCCAGCAATGCATTTAAACTTATGATCTATTTCAAGCATGACAATGCAGAACTACTCACATGCTTTAAGCTATGCACGAGATGAATTGGGCAAAATTAAGAACCGTGCTGGGATGAGATCAAATGCTCTGCTATAAGGACCTGACTCTGCCAGTCTCACTCATGGTGAGTGAGTGATTTTCTGCAGTAAGACAGCTATGAGATTTCATCCCATGCAACACAAGACTGGTGTAGCCAAAAGCTGCTCATGTCTTAAATCTACAAGACGAAATGTTAAGCGCCAGGATCAGGCCTTGTCCTTTAATATTGCATCACACTGACTTCTTTTGCAACTTGAGTCTCACAGGGGTTCATGCAGAATGTCCTCTAGGGACAGCTGCTTTGCAGATGTGGTGGAGAAGGGTCAGCAAGGGCAAGAAGTTATGCTTAGCCTAGTTAGCACAAGGAGACAAGCCCTGCCTTTAACCAGCTGCAGCTGATGTTCTTCCTGAGTTCAAACCTTTGATCTAAAGCAGGAGGACTAGGGACCTTAACCCAGCCTTTTCCATGTCACTGATGAATTCCTCAAACACCGGGGTTTAGATCTTGCTCCATTTCTTTCAGGAACTACAGAACACAAAGGTCTCAGTGCTTTAAACCTGCGGGTCTGAGCTTGGCTTTCCTTGGGGCAGGCAGTGGGGAAGACAGGCGAGGAGTGCAAAACTCAGACAGTTCAGAAAAACTTTTTAAGTCACAAAATACACTTCCTCCCCAAACTTGCTATATTTCTGAGTGTGACATCAAACCTTTTTTTTTTCCTTTTGGTCTATACTTTCAGGTTGCTCCTGTAATTAAGGAGAGGATGATGAAGAAGGGCAGCATGATGCTTGGGTACCAGCCTCACTGGGGCAAAGTCAACTTCTTCCGCCAGGTGGTTATCAGCCCACAAGTCAGCCGAGAGGACATGGACTTCCTGCTGGATGAAATCGAGCTTCTTGCTAAGGACTTGTAGCTGTAGCTCCACAGCATCAGGTGCTGCTCATCTGCGATATTTATGGAGAGAGAGTGGCAGCAGCATTCTGGTGCTGTTTTGTGAAAGGTAGTAAAAAGCTTGATATATAGTTTGGAAACTGTCATTTTACAGATTAGTGTTGAGAACTTTGCAGGTAGAACACCCCTTCACAGGAAAGTATTTGCTGATGGGGGCTGGGGGGCAGGCTGGTACTTCCAGCACTATTGCTGCCATTTTGGGAAGTGTTTCCTCAAGAAGGGAGCACTTCTGAAAATGGTGCCTATGTCCCAGGAAAGGCAGCTATTTGCTGGGTACCTGTGCACAGTGTAGCTCAAACTTGTCACTTAGGCATGCAGGCAAGATTCCTCTGAAGTTGCTGTTATGGGTGAATTTGTCAGTGAGCCTTAATATGCTAGTTAATTCTCTTATCTACTCTGTCAATATTTTAGCTTGGTAATTAACATGATACGACTGGAAATTGTGAATGCATGTGAAATGAGCTCCTCAAGGCCACCAAACTATGTGGATTTGCCCAGGTTTTCTGCTGTGAGCACAGGCAGACAGTACAATGAGGCTTCGTGCAGTCATCACAGTGGGAGGTTTGCAGGAACCTCCTGCACAAAGCCCTGAGTAATCAGTATAGACCCTGCTGGGAGAAGGTTGAACAGCTGCCCTTTTAATGTCCCTTCCAACCCACAGGATTGTGTGATTCTATGAAACACAGTCATTTGGTCCAGTCAGTGTTTGCCAGTGTTGCCCACCCAAAATATCACCACTTTAGGAGAAGTGAAAATACTGGAATAACATTTATAACTTCTTACTTATTTATTAACAGGAGTTACCTATCATTTCTGAATTGCTGTTCACCTTCATCTATTTTTAAAGTGTAAAGATTTATTTAGAAGCTTTTAGATGCACTTTAAAATTTTAACAGAGAAAAATATATATTTACCCAGAAGTTACCTATTTTTTATGCATGGTGACTTTATATTAATAATATAGCAAAATTGCTTATTTATCATTGTTTGTTTGTATTTTCCTACAGATTTGAGGTGACTCGATTTTATGTTCTCAGTGTATAATTTGTAATTTTACTCTGAAATTACAGTAGTGGTGATCAGAGAAGGTCTTCCTGTGATTTTAGGAAATGAAAAGTTTGAACTTTTTTGGTCAATGTTAAGTTTCAAAATTAAGTTCTGCACTTTGTTTCTGTGTTAAGAATTAGACTATATTTTTCAACTGATTTTTATTCCAGAAAAATTATGCATTTTATAAAGATAGAAATGTATTTCTTTTGATGAAGTTGTTGCAGTAAACTAATGGAAATAGCCATGTCTTCCACCTTGTAATCAACATCTACTCAACGTTAATGTTTTGCTGTTTGTTCCTTATTCTGTAATTGAGGTAGCACTAACCAGTATGAACCTTTCTGCTGTAATGTTTTCTGTCCTCCTGAAAGCTGTTTTTAAACACAAAGCTTCCATTTTCACTTCCTACATTGTACTAGGATCCAACGTGGCAGGAAATCCCTACTTCCAGTCTCTAGGATAATGGTGTGCAAAGCTTAACAAGGTCATGATAACCAAGGAGGTCACACTGTCAGAGCAGTAGTTAAAGAGCAAGGGTCACCTGCAGCCCTTGACAGGTGCCTTTAACAGTGTCCTGGAAGTGGGTATACTTGTGCTGTAACAGTGATCCACTGCAAAAACCCACAGCATGAGTTTTAAGCAAAACCCATGCTGATAATAATAAAATGAATATCACAATGCAGTCCCTGGATTTTGCTCTTCAATGCCCACAAATCACTTCATCATTTATTGAATGATTATATCTGGCTATACCAGTTATCCTGAGCTTGGAAAGCCTAAATTCAGGGCCTAGTCATTCAGGGTGCAGTGCAGAGTGCGCAAGGAATGCTGCATGAAGAGGACAACTTTGCTCTTTCTTCTTGACTTAGACAGGACCATTACCCCTCCTCCTCTTTTACTGACCTTGAAGGGAAAGACCGTGTCAGGGTGTTTTATTTATGTTTTGTTTTGTTTTGTTTATGGTCCAGATTCTTGGTGAGTACTTGATTTTTTGATTCATGGAGATGTTATGACACCTTTTATCACCTAAGAATTTGGTCTGTAGTGTTTTGTGACACCACCATGATCAAAAAAGTAATACTGTCTTGTTTCGCTTCATGTTCTTAGTGTGATCCTCTGCATCTAGACAGAGGCTGTGACACTTACGGCACATGTCAGATGGAAGTAACATAGTTCCTTTCTGTAGCAGTAGTGGATATAGTATTTTTAAGTGAGAGTAAACTGGATCTTTTTTCATAGTTGCAGAAAATAAGTCTCTGATCAAAAGTGCACTTATTTCTTTGAAGCCATAGGTTAACCTTCCAGTGTGATGTGAGTACCTTATCCAGTCTCCATATATTTTCCATTGTTTCTGACCCCTTACCATGTCCCAGGTGCACAATATAATGGTTTCATTTCAGGACTAATGTAATTTTCTCATAGTTGCTTATGTAGCAGTACTATGTACAAAATGTCTATTTTGTAGCTGGTGATTTTAATAAAAAGTGAAGTAAATGACACCCTTATGGATGCAGGCCATCTTTGTCATTTGTCAATCTAAAACTGCATATACAAACATAGAAGGTACCTCTAAGCACTCCAGATAAATAGCACTTCAGCTTTAGAATGTGAAGCTTAACCCTGCTTCAGGATGTGGTTTAGCTGTGTGCTAAGCCCACATCATCTTTAATAAACATTTTGGGTGAAAACATGTAATGATTTATCCTACTCCTGCTTCCAAATGCAGAAGCTAAATTGCCTGTGCAGAAAGACATTTAATTTTTATTATTTTTTTACTAGTCTAGCTAGTTGGGATTTGCCCATGAGCTCCCTCTTCTAGTTACTGGCAAGCTCCATCAGGACGCTAAACAAAGTTTGGGAAGTAGTGAGGTACATGCATAAATCAGTGTAGAAGCTGATCCGTTTGTTCCCTGTAATTTCTTGTGTCTACCTCTAATAATTTTTTCAATAGAAAAGGAAAGAAATATTTAGACAGAAGGGATATGGAGGAAGACTTTACTCTTAGTTGCGTGGCTGCATCTTGTGAGAACTTCGGGCATTTTGTGATGGGTCCATGTGCAAAATCACCCACATAAATCATTGTGCCTAGAGCCAACAGTCTCTGTCTCAGAATTTCTATTATGATTTTCTGTGATAAATGAGCACTAATCATCAGAGTCTGGTTACATATGATTTTAGTGCTTCTAACTCACAGTGATTTAACTGGAAGCCCTTGCTGGACTGGACCCTGAGTCTTATCACTGGGATCTCTCATTTCAGCACCAGTGAGGAGCAGATAAACTGAGGTGTTCAGTGTGCCAATGTTCCTGCCTAGAGATTCAGATTTATCTTTATTTTTATGTGACTGAATTGAGATGTACTTTCATTTGTATCCTTCAGTGATGCATTAAGATGCTTTTCAAATATCATTTGACCTGTCCTTAAAGGACAAGAGATGACCTTTAAGAAAAGCCTAGTAGAACTGGTAGAGTTGCCTTCCCAGAATGCCAAGTAAGAGTATGTAAAAACCTGCCTAAGGCTTCCTCATACACACAGCCTACAGCACTGATTCATGCGCAAATAATTTTTATTTTTGAATCTCAGGTATCGTGATAGGTTTTACCAAACTGATAAGAAATGTTGAAGGCAGAGGCGAATAATTCAGAATTACTAAAAGTTGAGTTTGCTCTCTTCTGTTATGTCACACTTGAGCTCTGTGGCAAGCCAAAAAAGTGAGCTAAAAGTGACATTTGAGTCCCATATTTTTAACAGTGCCAAATCTGCTCAGCCTCTCTTCCTCGTTGGCTACTTCTGTGGTTTTTCAGTGGCCGAGTGACATGTGGAAAATCAATTGTTGGAAATCAGATGTTGCAGGTACGGCCCACTCATTCCTGTCCTCCTTTCTGTGGTGTAAATGGTAAATCCTGGTAAAATTTGAGCTTATGAGCACTGTATCAACTACAGTAACTCCTAAATATTGCTACTGTTACTTAACAATAATGCAATTGCACACGTTAATTTTGTCTTAATTGCTCATGCTAATTGCAGGTTAGATGCAATCAAAGCCACAGTGCCTGACAAATGCACTGTGTACACCACAAGAAACCCTGGTGGAGGGGTTTTCTTTCTTTGGATTGTACCTAGTTTCTCACAATTACATGTTTTTTCTTCAGATGTACAGTTAGATGTTATTACTCTAATTCTGTAAATACACAATAATCAACCAAAAAATTACTTTTGAGAAATAAAACAAAACAAGGAAATTTGCTCTGCAAGAGGAACAAAAAACAGAATGTCAAAGGTTTCAAGGCAAGCCCACAGAAGGAAACAATGGCTGGGTGAATGATTCACCTCTGCTAAGTGAATTGCTTTGTGCCTGTGCTGCAGAGGTGGAGCAGGGAAGCTGTTCCAATCACGGAGTTATCAAAGAACTTGTACATGTTCTGGCACTGCAGCAATCTGTCCCAGCATGCCATGGCCCATCCACTGTCCTAGAGAAGCCCTTCCAGAGGTCTGGACACTCTGCAGTGCATTGATGATTTTTGTGTGTATCAAGGTAAAGTTTGTTTTAAAGTAGTCCCAGTAAGAAAAGTGACACTGAAGGGGTAATCTTTAAAAAGTCCACTTTCAGCCTTGGTAGCTCATGTACAACTAAAGGACAATAGATCACATTTCTAAAATTCATTAAAGAAATCTTGTAAAATCTTTATTTTATCAAGGATGAGAGCAAATAATAAAATGTGAAAGATATGGACTCTTAATAATTCTGTCAAACACAGATGTTCTGTTTTGATGAAGTAATTTCTTCCTTGTAACTTGCACAAAGCTGTTTAAAAATGGAAAGTCTGATGAAAACACTTGCCATGAATTAGCACAGACCCATGGAAAGTAACATTTTTCTTTAGCACTGTGCACAACACCATTCTTCCAAGAAACTCTCACCCAGCTTGTCATTCTGGGAAGTGACTCCTTAAATCTGTCAGGCACTGACACTGGTGCCTTTATCCATCCTTTCATTTCATGTCAGTTGATATGGATTTTTATTCTTTCCCTGTTTCTGTACCCTCTCTCATGCCTGAATTATTATTTTTTTTTTTTTTCAGAGGGATATTTTCAGTATTTGGAGCTATAGGAAAAATGTCAAAATAGCATAAGGGATAAGATTGAAAGCTGAAGCAAACATAGTGCTCATGTTATCTTGATGGGATGTTTTGCCTGCCTTTTTCCAGTAATGGATTTGTCCAGATGCTCAGATGATGAGCAGTCACTGCTTCTGCCAGAACTATGGTGACACCAAAATCAGGACTTCACATGGGAGACCAGTTTGGCCTTGAGAAACTGAATAAGACAAAGAGTGGCAGAGAGAAACGTTACTTGTTCTTTTTACAGATGAATGATACACAAGGGACTTAAAACTTCTATTTTTGTGAAAACTTGTACCATAGCTTTAGAAAAATTGTGGAAGGAGTCACTAACAGGAGAGAGCAGTGAGTGAAAAATGGGGCATACTCTGATAACAGGCCTAGCAGAGGGAGGGCTATTAGACTACCCAGAGAGCTTTATTCAAACTTGAATACAATACAATATACAAACTTGATTTTCTAGACTGGACTCTTCAAGTATTTGCTGTTTTATCATTTGGGAAAACCTACGTAAGATGGGAAGCAGGACCGAAAATGCAAAGTGAATAGGACTACTAGTGAAAGATGAAAATGAGTAATTGGGACAGGATGATACTTTGGTATTGATTCTGAGCTAATCTAACTTCATACTGTCGTGACCAACCCTTCCAGAAGGATCAGATATATGTTCATGAAGTTTGCTGATGAACTTTTCTTGGAAATTTTAGAGTCTGACGTACATGGAGATCTAGGTGATTTCTAAGTATGCGTGATGAAGGAGACAGTAAAAAATGTGCAAAATCCTTGGGGACTTGCAAAAAGAAGAAAGCAATTTTTTGTTTGCGGTAGGACAAACTAAGCACTTGCGAACCAGAAAATTACGAGGATAAGTAAAATGATGGCATAAAAAACAGTGTATGAGGTAAGCCTAAATGACATGTAAATAAAATCACCCAGCCAAGAAATTCAGTGGTTATCAAAGCAGACCTAGCCTCTCATCTGGAGCACAGCAGCAAGGAAACTCTAGCTGGGCAGCAGGCTCAGTGGCTGGTCCAGCTCTGTTGTACCACAAGATGTGAGCAGTGAACAGTGAAAATATTAATTGGTGCTACAGAGCCAAAGCATAGCGCTGCAGAGTGGTGTGCTCCATCTACTGGTGTATCCTCTGGTAACCCACTTGTACCACACTCCGTGGCTCTGTTCCATAGAGCACTCCTGGACCTCTCACATGTGGCAGAGGAGGGATCTGGAAGTGAAAGATCTTGGGATTTTTTTGGCAAAAAATGATTTGTCAGAAAATGTTACTTTGATTTTGGCAGTCTCCTTTGAAAACGTTGGATTTCGATGGACTTCATGGAAAAATATGCAGACCTGTGATTATTTGTTTTTATCCTGCCTAAATAGTGACTAGAATATGTTTCCATGCTGTGTAGCCCATTATGACACTGGTGTGTTTTAGGCATCCAAGATGAGCAATGGAGAACTCATGGCAACATGAAAAATTCACTTCCCTAATTCTGAGCCACTCAGCCGAGCAGTAATTCCTTACCCTTGCTTTTTACCAAGGTAAAAAAAATGGAGTTCAGGAGTGTGAAGCCTCTTAAGTTTTATGGCTTCAGAATGCTCAATTTCCTGGCTTGATTTCATCACAGAATCATAAAATAAGCTGAGTTGGAAAGGTCATCAGGATCATCAAGTCCAACTCCTGGACCTTCACAGGACACTCCAAGTGTAACACCATGTGCCTGAGAACATTGTCCAAATACTTCTTGATCTCTGTCAGGCTTGTGCTGTGACCACTTCCCTGAGGAGCCAGTTCCAGTGCCCAGCCACCTTCTGGGTGAAAAAGCTTTCCCTGGTACCAAACCTGAACCTCTCCTGACCCAGCTTCATGCTGCTTCCTTGAGTTCCATCACTGGTCATGAGAGCAAAGAGATCTGTAGCTCCTCTCCTTTTCCCCTCATGAGGAAGTTGCAGACTGCAGTGAGGTCTCCCCTCAGTCTCCTCTTCTCCTGGCTGAACAAACCAAGTGACCTGAGGCACTCCTCACCAGGCTTCTCCTACAAAGGCTTCACCATCCTTGTGGGCCTCCTCTGCACACTCTCTAATAGTTTAATATCTTCTTTATAGTGGGTGCCCAAAACTGCACCCATGACTCCAGATGATTCTGAACCAGTGCAGAGTAGAGCAGGACCTTTATTCTGAAGCAATCCAAATGTCAGGTTTTGGGGTTTTTTAATATTTTCCTTTCTGTGAGATATATCAATGTTCTATAGGGAGTTGCAAAAGAGGATGTCCTGCCCCCATGCTCCAGCTCATTTTGCAATTTACCACAGAACAAAAATTCCAGCTTCTTGGCTACTCTGAACTCAGACATTGGAGGCATTGATTGAACACAGCCCTGCAACTTCTGTGGCAGGAAAAGATCTCAAGATCTCATTGAGAAAATATGACCTCCATCCTGAAATAAGATCAGAGATATCAGAGAACTAGTGTCCAAACTTTCCCTAGTCCATAATTCATGACCAAAAATTCTGGAAAATCTGCAGCCTTTCCATGAGGTTTTTGTAATGGATGTTTCCAATTTTCTCTTATGTCCTTTTTCTCCACCATGGTTAGGGCCAACAAGTATTTTCCCCCTTTGTGTTTTTTACTTCTTCAAAGATTATAATCTTATTCCCCCTTAATTATCTTCTTGTCTATTCCTGCATTGCATTCATTCCTCCTGTGTTTCCTCAAGAGGCCATGTTTTAAAATCTTATGATTATCCTGTCCAAAACAAGACAGAGCAGTCCTCTGGGATCTTACTCGGCTTTAAAAGAGTGGCAAGATCACTCTGTACATCTCTCAGCTACCGCTGCTGTTTATCCATCACAGTGCGATGTTCACCTTTTTTGTAAAAGCAAGACATGATTAATTCTTGCCAGGTTTGTAATCCCCCCAGGGCATTAGAACTTACTTGGCCAACTGCTCTAAGTGGCTTTTCCCCATTAGATATCTGTACATTTAATTAGTCCTTAGTAAGTGTTTCCACTAAAGAGAATAATGTTTTTTCAAAATATTTATTTAATCTGCCAAGAGCAATTTGAATTGTTCAATCTGTCTGTCCTGCAGCACACTTGCAGCATCCCACAGTGTGATGCAGTTTGCAGATTTAATAAGCAGATATTTTTGTCCATCACCTAGGCTATTACTTAAAACACTGGATAGGAACTAGGGTCGCTGTGGAACCATAGACAAATGCTGCCTAAATCCATGTTGGCTCCTATTCTTCTCTCATTGATTTCCAGTTGTCTTCAAACAGTTTGATTCTTTCTATCCCTTGTAATTATCTGAGATCCAAGGGACTGAATGGGTTCTCCAGCTCCTCTTGCACCCTCTCAAATGACGAGTTCCAGCTCTGCCCCTTGGACAGCATGGGAGCAGGATGTGCAGCTGCAGAAATCCTCTTGGGGGCATGTTGCGGCTTGGAAAGTTTGGTCCTGCAGTGGTTGGACCTCAGGCTGGATGTGGATGGAGCCGAGGCTGGCAGGTGCAGGGAGGCCTGTGGAGGCCATGTTCCTGGCTGCTGGCTCCATGGGAAAGCAAGGACATGGCAAGGGGAAGATGAGGGAGCACTGGAGTCTCGCCTTGGTGCAGAGTCATGATGTGGCTGGGATCTGCATCTGTATTTGGAGCCAGACACACACTCTCATTTTATGCGGGAAAGTCAGAGTAGTCAAAGACAAGCATGGCTATGTATGAGATTGTGAGGATGAATCTCACCCAGATCAGTCAGGCTGAAACAACACAGCACACTAAGCATTCTTCACCCTCTTGTTATCCTGTGCTATTTTGAAAATTAATCTTTTGTTGTCTGATTGTAGCTAGAAAGAAGACTAATATAGCCAAACAAGTACAAAGCAGTTTGACCTTTCCAGATACCTTTCTCTTTTTCAGTTCTTTCTGGTGACTTTTATTTTCTGGTTGTGTTTTTTTTTTTTTTTTTAAATTTTTTTTTCCATAAAGCATTTCGTTTGCTAGGTTTGCTCTGGACCCAGAGTGTTGAACCTAATGAGAGAACCATGTAGGAGATACGGCATTAAAAAAAAAAAAAAAACTTCCCCTTACCAATTAAGAGCTTTTCCCCCATAATTACTGTCTTAATGAAAGCACAGCATGCAGCTCACAATACCTATGATTTCATTTTAATTACTGCTGAAAGACAATTAAAGCAGTCATTTAAAAATGCAATTCTTCACGCCATGGATGGGATCCATGGTGGAGCAGTTTGTGAAGAATTGCAGCGCATAGGAAGGACTCAGGTTGAAGAAATTGATGCTGGAACAGGAGAAGGATTCGTTTCCCTGAGCAGTGGCAGGAACAACCTGTGGTGAACTGACTGTAACGCCCATTCCCTGCGCTGCTGCGGGGGAGGAGGCAAGGCCTGTCAAGGAGGGACAAGTAGGCAAAAGGTGTCTTAAGATTTGGTTTACTTCTCATTATGCTGCTCTTATTTTTATAAGTAATAAATTAAGTTAATTTTCCCACCTCAAGTCTCTTTTGCCTGTGATAATAGTTGATTAATGGTCTCTCCTGGTCGTTATCTCAACTGATGAACCTTTCACTGTATTTTCTCTCCCCTGTCCAGCTGACAAGGGGAGTGATAGAGCAGCTCTGGTGGGTGCCTGGCATCCAGCCAGCATCACCCCACCACAGGACTGTTTAATACAGTTAGCAAAAGCCACACACACGAGCAAAGCCAAACAACGAATTAATTCACTACTTCCCACGGGCAGGCAGCAGTTCAGGCATGCCCAGGAGAGCAGGGCCCCATCACATGTAATAGTGACTTAAAAAGACAAACACCATCACTCCGAGTGTCCCCTGCTTCCTCCTTCTTCCTCAACTTTATAAACTGAGCATGATGTCATAAAGTCTGGAATATCTCTTTGGTCAGTCTGGGTCACCTGTGCCAGCTGTGTGTCCTCTCAACCTCCCATGCACTCCCAAATTTCTCACCAGTGTGGCAGTATGGAAGCAGAAAAGGCCTTGGCTCTGTGCAAGACCTGCTCAGCCATAAAAAACACATCTCCGTATTATCCGCCCTGTGCTCAGCTCAAATCCAAAACACAGCCCCACACAAGACACTGTGAAGAAAATTACCTCAGCCAAGCCCAGCACATATCCTCAAGTTAATAATTTTAAGATTGACAAGATATGTGGCTCAAGCAAGAAGTGTGTTGCCATGATGGTAAAGAGAAGGCATTCACTCCATAGCATTCATACATTCCTAGTGCTGATGTGTTGGCTGTGCATACGAAAAAGGAGATGAAAAAGATGAACATCAGCATTTGACCTTTCTGACCCTATATCCAAAGCTTATTTCATGCATTTGTCCATGAAAAAAAATTTCCATCTCTTTTAGAAGCTAATATGATTGATTTTTCACATCAGGGCAAGCAGTACAAAAATGGAGAGCTCCAGCCTAGCCATCCCACATGGCAATCAGGCCTCAGCAAGCACTGACAAAATGCACATTGGAAAATTGAAAGGCGAATTTTTTTTTGTAGAAATCCATTTTATTACTTGGGTGTATTTTTGAACTAAATACTTTGTATTATTAGCACTAATGTGAAGGCCCCTAAAGGATAGAACAAGTCCTTAAGCTATTCTGTGAGCTCTCTCCATGTGTTGGTGGGCAAAGCATGGTGTCAGTGAGGAAAACCTGCCTGCAATCTGTAGACATTGCTGAAGTCAAATTTATTGACCTGAGCAGTGCTGGTGCAGTGACGGGCTGGTCCAAAAGCGAGCTCATGGAAGCATATGGAACAGGCTTCTGCTGTCCAGGCTTCAGCTGTGGGACCATTGGCTGCCCATGCTCAGGCTGTCCCTGGATCCTTGCACAGCCCTGCTCCAACCTGGCCACAGGAGCCACATTTGGGCCAAGCTGCTGATGTGGTGAGGATGGTGGGACTGCTGCATCGCCTGCTTGCTCTCTGGACATTTTGAGACTATTTCACATTGAAAAGCAAACCTTAATCTGCCAAATGTTTTCCTCTAGACCTAATAAAAGCAAATTAGACTCTTACCCAGATCAGGAATTAATTTTGTCTGGTTGTGTGTCATGGCTAGGGTAAACAGTTTATACTTGGGCAAAGGCTGTGTTTAAGTATGGCTGGATCCTGTTTGGTTTACTGTGATTAACCTAAACAGTTGAGAAATGTTGAAACAAGTCAATTTAAATTCTTTCTTCAATTTCCTACAGCTTTCCTAAGGTTAGGTTCTTAAAGCAACTATTCCAGAAATCATTTCAAGGCAAGAAAATTAATATCGACATTCTTACATTAAAATGAAATTATGGGGTTCTCCCCTCCCTTTATTTAATAAGGCTTACATGTCCTTTCCAGATGTACGCAAGCGAAGAAACCTGCTGCTTAATGGGAGATGTCCTTATACTCCAAGCACGCAAGCATTCCCCTATGGCATTCTAAGCATTACAAGAAATACTTAGAATCACAGAATAAGCTGAGTTGGAAGGGACCCATCAGGATCATCAAGTCCAACTCCTGGCCCTGCACAGGACAACCCCAACAGTCCCACCATGTGCCTGAGAGCATTGTGCAAACACTTCTTGAACTCTGTCAGGCTCGGTGCTGTGACCACTTCCCTAGGGAGCCTGTTCCACTGCCCAACCATCCTCTTGTTGAAAAACCTTTTCCTGATATCCAATCCCCTGCAATCTACTTCTGCAGACTCTTCCTCAGCGTTGGGGCTGAAGTGTCAGTGATGTCATGTCACAGAAACATTGCTCCTTCTGCTCACATGGGGATTAGATGAGCAAAAGGAGTAGTAGCCTAAGTACACGAGTGAGTCTGTGTGGAATTGTACGGGACTTACCAACTGGAATATTAAAAGTCATGGTATGAGATTTATGTCCTGTCTAAACCTTTTAGCTAATTAAAGGTATGGCCTATTTTCTTCTGCCTCCAGAAGCACCAGATGGCTTATGGAAAGCAAGTATTTTTGTTTAAGAGAATCAGTAGCTTGACTTTAATTTGATGAAAGGATGAAACCTCATCTTTCCAGAAACGTCTGGATTCAAGTATCAGCAGTTATTATTTTTAACTTGCTTAGTGCCTGTCTTATTGATGGGCTGCTCCTGAGTATGCTGTCTGCTAACCCATGTGCTGCAAAGTGTAATTCTGCTTGGTGGCAGCACCACATAGCTGTTTTGAGCAGATGGGCTTTGTGTTTTCTTTCACTGGATCCTTTCCCTGACAGCCTTTATTTCAGTTTTGTTGGATCAAAGATGAAACACTGTTTTTGTCATTCTAGGCATATAAAAAGCTTTGCTCTTTCAAAAAAATAGTCCTTTACTTTAAATGATTCTCAAAAAGTCACTGTGAGAATGCACTGGAAGACCCCAGAGTAGGCCTTGTATTTCCATCTCAATCTCTGAAGCAGCAACCCTCATCACTTCTGGGTCTGGGGAAGTATTTCTTATATGTTGCCAAACAACATATTCCAAATTTAATTTGGATATCTTTAAAATCCTTTTTTTACTGAGTAGTCATAGCATAGACAGCCTTGATCAGTGAGTGCAGAGATCCTCTCAGCACTCACATACATGTATAAGGAAGTCAGATAAAGCCCAGCTTTAAGAGCTGAACATTTGCGGCCACAGACAGACAGATGTTTATCTGAGGAGAGGTTTAAACTGGCTTCTGTTTGAGAACTAGAAAGACAGTTTTCACCTTCAAGGAAAATCAGGAATTAGATGCAATCAATAGCTTCTGTAAAAGAATTTCTAACCTTAAATGGTCTCCTGAAAGGCTGAATCATGAAGACCCTGGCACATTTTTAACAGAAGGGAATCTATTCCTGGAGCTCTTTGTGCGGCACAGGCTTTATTGAGGTGGGGGTGGGGCAGGGAAGCTCCATTACTGTAGCATACAGTTCTGATAACAGGTCCTGCATCTCAAGCTGGTTTAGTTGATCCAAAATAAAGCACTTGCCCATGCCCCCCACACAGCCAGCTGGTGGCTGAAGCACTCTGTAAAAGCTCGGACATTTTAGAGAGCCTTATGTTATACTGGCAGGCGGCTGAGCTGTACAATACAGGAACCCTGCTCCAGCAGGGCTGGAAATGTGGTGGGACTGTTTGCATTCCTGGCTCAGCAACTGGGAATCATGGGGAGGGGCTGAGAGTTGAGGGTGAGGTTGGAGGGGCCTAATGCGAGGTGCTCGTGTGTATTGCAAGCTGATGGAAGCTTCATGCCGGGGTGTCAGGAGCAGATTGTGTCCTCTCCTTCAGAAGGAGAAGAAAACAACTGTGGTCCAGGGAGCCTCATGCAACCACTCATGGTAGCAGAAAGACAGCAAACCTGGCTAGAAACCCGATCTCTGTGTCCGTGAAAGCCCGTTAGAAACACATCTGATGTGTGGTTCTCTGGGCTTTGCTTCCTCTGCATCGCTTCTGCCCTAAATGAGCCAAGGGGGAATGTGTTGAACTGGTGTATGCCATGGGTTTGCTTGCTCAGCTGCTGTCTCTGGAGGACAGACCCCAGTGGTCAGTGCAGTCCTTGTGGAGGCAGAGATGGTGCAGGAGGAAGGGCACAGCTCCAAACTGATCAGAAACAATGGCGAGGTGCCCTTTGGGAGGTTGCACAATATCTGGTGCAGGTCTTGTTCTGAGACAAAAACACAGAGGGGAGTTTTCGTGAGAGAAAGACCGGCACCATAATCCAAAACCAGAGGCAGAGGGAGGTCACTGTGCAGCCCTTGCTGGGAATCTGAAGGTGCTGGGGAAAAGGGCTGGTTGGGAGGGGCTGCCAGCAGCACGGGCTTGAAGTCATGGATGAGTGAACAAAGAGCAAGGTGAATTGCTTTTTGTTTTTTCCACAGAAAATCCTTGCTGCAGCACAGGAGAAAGAAAAGTGTTCTCAGCTGTGAGTGCTCCCCCCTGTGACACAGAAGAGGGTCAGCCTGGGAAGAAATGCCAGGGATCTTTGCTCTCCCTGGTTTCACATGGCAATATCTTTGCGTGGGAGACATTTCAGCAGTGAAGGTTTAATCACACCAAACTTGATCAGGTGACTGTCTAATCTTTTTAAGAGTTTAGCTAACTAAATGAAACTTATCTGAAGACATTGTTTTATCACCATTATAGCTGAGCAAATAATTCACAATAGATAATTTATGAGCTGCCTTTTGCCTCTGCCTCTTCATGAAATGATTAGATAGTGCTCAAAGCATTCATTAGTCAAGAATTTTAAATGTCTTTCCTGGGCTTGGTCCTCTCAGGAGGCTCACAATTTGACTGTATTTCAACAAATCATTGCACTGTCTCCAGCTTTCTGCCCATGAGCAACGCCATTCAGCATCCAGAGGTCAAAAATAGGTGGGAGCGGCCAGCAGGTCAAGGCATGGAGAGGAAATGGGTTCCAGACAACCAGGCAGGGGCACCATGGGCCAACTGAGCCTTGTGGGTCATGCTGGGAAATGTAACCCGGCAGGACACAGGTGCCTGAAGGAAAAAAAACCAACCAAAATCCTGAAACGAGGTGCATCACTTACACTGAGCCAGGCTGAGACTCGAATTTTTGCCATCCTCCCCCAGCAAGAGCCTTCTCAACACGCACATGGTGTGCACCGACTTGCAGGAATGTTTGCCAAGTAATAAGCAGTGTGAAGGCAGCCAAACTGCATTCAGGAACAGGCAGACAGTCTGGAACAGAATTCACTCCATCTTCTTTGTGGCCAGAGGGAAAAACTGCCACGGGCAGCATTTTATTAAAAACATAATGCCAAAAAAAAAAAGAAAAGAAAAAAAAAAAGAAAAAAAAAAGAAAAAAAGAGCAGGAGAGAGATAGAAAGAGCTAAGGATTGGGAAACAAATTAATCAATGTTCCTCTGGAAGGAAAGTAAGCCCTTGGGCCCCAGTACAGCTGGCTTGACAAGAGGACAATATTGCAGGTGCTCTACATGTGGCCCAGTTTGTTTCCAGGTGCATTCGGAATAATGATATCTTAATGCTTTTCTATTTCTTTTTTTTTTCTCCTCAGGAGCTAGGTCATGATTTTTCCTTCTTTTATCATTCATGTCTATTCCAATAGCAATTTGGAGTATCCTAGAAGGGGGTGAAATCCCCACTGTGCTGGAAATTATGTGAACGGGTGACACAGAGGCAGGCTGCGCTGGGAAACCTCCTTATCCAGTACAGAGCACTGCAAGGTTCAGCAGTAAGCTCAAGGACTGCTTTCTGCACCGCACAGCTGGAGCCCCCTTGCTGCGCACCCGGGTGATAAAATGCTGACCGACATGCTAATTAAGAGCTGCTCACAGTAGGATATAGAATACAATATTTAGGACAAGAAAGGTGGGCAAGTATTAGAAGTACATAGAGTACATAGAGTATTTCAAGGATGTCGTGTAGTTCAAGACTGAAAGATCTGTGGAATTTGCCTGCTACATTTTTAAAGGGCATTTGCAACACTTGCTTGCTGTGTTATGCCAAACGGACCCAGAATTTGAGCCAGCATAAACAGGATGTTGGGGCCTGAAGGTCTTTGCCAGTATGTGGCCAGTGGTGGGGAGTGCTGAGGGGTGGCCACTGTCACCAGCGCACTGGCACACGCCAGGGCCAGCCACAGGGATGCTTGGTTTGCCAAGGCTCAGCAGGACACTGCTGGAAACCACAGAGGTGTGGGCACTGAGCCTTTGCGTGCCTGTTGGGAAGCCGAGAGCTGTTCTTGTACTTGGCAGAGGGTGGCTGGCTTGAAGGAGGAGCTGCTCACCTGTGGCTGTCTGCTGGAGGAGCACCTAGGCAAGGCCTGCTTCACAAAGCCTTCATTTTGCCTATTTTAGACTGGATGTGGCCACTGTCCTTTGCACACCTGACACTGCCTGTGTGTGTTGCTCTGTTCAGAGCACTGGGTGCCCAGAGAGACTGTGCATCCACTGACATGCTGTGAAATCACTGACAAAATTCCACAAAGCCTTGAGGCAACCTGATTTAAGGTGCCTGTTTTGAACACGACCCTGGACCAGGTGACAGACAAGCACAGAACAGACTCAGATGCCCCTGTCAGCCTCAGTTATTCTGTGATTTTGCCTGACTCATGAACAGAGACATGTGGGTGCCTCTTTGAGGTATCCTCACTCGAAGGAAAGAAGATACCCAGTGCAGCCAAGTAGGAGGACCAGTGGAGGTTTTGGCATGAAAATACAGTCCATGAAAAAAATGGTGGTATCTGGATGGTCTCAGATGCCAGTATCAGTGCAAAGGCTTAGACTCGACCCAAATAACATTCAAGGCAATTTGAAGCGGGTAGAGGGAGGCATCTTGCTCTTTGTTTATGTGGTGCCTGTGTTCTTCATGTCTTCCACGGGAGGGGTGTCAGTTTAAAAAAGTGAAAGCTCTTTGTGGAGAGCAGTAGCTGTAAGGCACAAGCACATTAATCATGCGCTTCTCAGTGACACAGATTTAGTGGGCTGTCTTCTGGCTCACTTCAATATCAGCACCAAAATGACTGAGGTCTAACTACAGCCTTAACATAGAAGCATAGAATCCATTACGTTGGAAAGACCTTTTAAGATCACGGAGTCCAACCGCTAACCCAAAACTTCTGAGTCCATGACTAAACTGTGTCTGCAAGAGTCCCACCCACACTGAGACCTGAGCAATCCAGAAGTAGGAAAGCATCAGCTGTAAGCCCTTTCTCCCTCCCTTCCACTGAGACTAGTGAAGATGTAACAGTGCAGGGGCTAAGGGGCCTGCAAGTTTGGCCATCTGCTAGTGCTGTTCTGCTGAAGGGCAGGGTGGACACACTGAGAGCGACATTCAGGCCCCTAGTGGGACTTGAATCATTTTAGGACAGGGTTCATTTTATGAACCCTCTCCCTATCCTGGATTCTCCAGAGAAGAACTTGAGTTGGTGTTATTTTATTTGCTCCAATAAACATTTGATTTATACAAAACAAAACAAGATGAAAACCCCCTCAAAACAGTTTACAAAGCAAGTTATGTGTTTGAAACTTTTGATATACAGGAGTATATATTGTTCACATTCCTATTTCATACATGATGTACAGGTGAAATATTCCTTAAAAGAATAAAAATTTTCCTTTACATGTAGTGTTAAAAAACCCCATAAGAATGTCAGTACTGTCAGGAACTACTGGTGGCCATTCCTTGACCTTCTGTGTGGATTGAGGAAGAGAAATGGGCTGAGACCTGCCTGGATGCATTCCCCACCCACATCTCCTACCTCTGCCTATGGTCCTGTGAATTGAAAACATTCCCTCCCAACAAAAATGCCACAGTATTCTCTAAGTTCTACTGTAGGTGTGGAGGTTTTGCCCCGTTCAGTTTTAACATTTCTGAGCAGTTTGGTTAAAATGCAAAAAAGAAAAAAAAAAGAAAAGGAAAAAAATGCCGTTAGAAAACCATTTCAGATAAAGAATTTGCCATCATAAATCTTAACTGCTATTTGAATAAGAATGATTCCTATTGACTTGCATCGCAACATTTTTGAGAGGAATATTGATGTTTATCTGTCAAAGGTGTTTAATAAATCACACCAGATACGTCTGTCTAGGATTGGTTTGGGCTGGTGGAATTTCTAACTTGCAAGGCCTGCTGACATGCCATGAGGAAGAGAAAACTGGATAAATCACTGTTAAACACCTAAAGACAAAATTTTTAGCACTTATTAAACACGGCGCTGTCATGTATATAGGCCCAATGTGATGTCAACTGTCTGAAGCTTTTTGGGGAACTGAAAGAATGTAAGCAATGTCTGAAGGATCCTGTTGAAAAAGCTTTTTTTTTTTTTTTTTTTTTTTTTTGGGTCTGTGAATTGTTGACTTGCTGATGCAGCCCTAAATGCAAGCAATGCTGAGGGCAGGATATGCCATTAACCTATTGCTGTGGGAGCTTTCCCTCACCTCCAAGGTCCTTTTGCAAAAATAAAGGCACCAGCTGTTGCCTCTTACTTTAGAAAGTGTGGAACAAAGTCAGGCTGTGGTTTGTCTAGCAATTAGACACACTGCATAGGGGGAAAAAAAAAAAAAAAGAAGTGTGTTCTTGCAGCAACACAATCAAGGTAAAAGACAGGGAAAAAAAAAATAGTACTGCCCACACTCAGAATGCACGGCAAATATAAAACATCTGCTTGGATTGCTGCTGGCCCTGTCCTGTTCTGTATGGTTTGGGGGTGGAGATGAGAGGAGGGGAAAACTCATCCTGCTGATATTTTGCAACCTGTTTGCAAGCAGCACAAATTCAAAGCAATAAACATACACCATTAACGAACTCGATAACAAAACACACACGTGGGAAGGACCAAAACCTCCTCACATGCCTGTTCTGGAACAATTTGCAGACTCTGGGGTTAAGATGAGAGGGAAAAGACATTCCTGAACCTTCCACAATGTGCTGCAGACAGGACTATGCAGGTACAACTGCCTGTCTGCTGTGAGACTGCTCCTGCAACTGTGAACAGCAGGACCACAGCCAGGTGGTCACTGCACATGCTTTGAAAGTCATCTTCTTATTGCATATTATTCCTATTTTTTGGCAGAACGCTTAGTGCACAATTGCTGGTGTGGTGCTATACCAGTCTCCCCAAGCTCCTTCCCTAAGGGGTGGGATTTTTATACGCACTGGTAATTTCCTGGAAGCACTTTTTTTTAATAACTTTTCTTTTCCCAGGACATGGCTGTTTATAGATATATATACATATATATATACATACACACAAGTTTTATATATATATATGTATATATATATTAAAAAATAGCAATTTCATAGTTATATACAGGCATTAATAAAGTGCATAATGTTATTGGCTATTTTCAAATCCTTTTCCTGAGGAAGTGCTACCATACATAGCTCCTCCTACGACATGATGCTGGCCGCCAGTGCTAGGGTACGACTGCTACTCCCCCAGCTTTTAATTCCCAGAATACATCTCCCTGTCCAGAGCTGGAGCCCACAGGGAGTAGCGACAGCCTCAGTCCTCCAGGAAGCAAGTCAAGGCACTGATCAAGACTTCTTCCTTTGCCAAGGTGAACACGTCTAGGAGCGACTTCCCTCCGTTCCGGAGCTCTCAGGCACGCGCTACTTTGCGGTGGTCACGGAGCCGTCTTCGGGAATCTTCTCCTCGGAGCAGCTCCTTCCCGACAGCCTGTCGTGGTGCTTGAGCTCGCTGAAGCGCTCAGCCACGCACTGCGCCGTCAGCCGGGCCTCGGGGTCGTGGTCCCAGCACTCGATGAGCGTTTCACACACCATCTGGATGCCCTGCAGGGAGCACAAACAGGGCAGCCGTGAGGGGGCCAGCCGCCAACAAAGCCGCTCCCTGAGAGCAGCTCCAGTGCCCTCAGAAGTTTGGGGGTTATTTCACGTGTGTCCTGGGGGTTCTTTATGCGATCTGCTGCTCCTGTCATGGTGGGCATTGCTTTCTTTTAGTTTCTTTAAAGAAAGACTACTACAATATTTTCAGCCCTTTAGTTGGTACTGTCATTTTTGGTCTGATACGTAATAACAAGAACAGCGATGCTTCGGACTAGTGCTATAGAATCAAGCAGGGTTTTTTTCTAATAAATATGATCAAAATTCTTGGATAACATGACCTACTGCTTAACCCATGCCTTTTCATGCCTGAATTCTACTTGAGTTTTTCAAACAAAATTCTGATTGCCAGCAATACTGGGCTGTATATCAGCTCTTTCTAATTCTTGTAGACTACCTAAATCTATGTGCAAATATGGGCCACAGTCCCACAGACACTTAAACACATCACTCACAGCTGTAACTGTTTAACCCTCATTTCAATTCAGATGCAAATGTTTACAGGAGCAAAAAACCAGTTGCATCTCTGTAATGAATTTTATAAACATGAGGTATTTGCCAGGAAACTGTGTTTTGCTTTATGACACTAAAAGCCCATTAAGTAGGATTTATCTTAAACTTATTTTTAAAAAATAACATTTCACAACACTGCATTAATTGTATAATTTACCTAATTGGTGATGTTGACTGATGTCAATGCTAATAGCAGAATGTTACTGTCTGTATACAAATAACATTAGTTTTCTGCTGGCATTGAAATTACAAGCAGTAAATTAAATTAAATATTAAACATTAACTTGAAATCAATAGTGCAACGAATCTCATTAAGGGGGGTGTGGGGGTAATTGTAATATGTAAATCCATTCCAGAATTTGATCATGATGAATAATGAGTTCATTACAAAAACACGACTGCGGAGGAAGGAAATGAATATGGAAGAGCCATTACAGTAAGAACAACTTCTACGGAGTTCAAAGCAGATCCTCAGCTGCTGCAAACTATCACAGCCCTGTGGAGACTGATGCACCACTGCACCTTAGCACAACGTGAAACACTGAAGGGATTCAGGCGAAGGGAATGAAGTCCACCTTCATTAAATGTCCTCTGAGCACGTATTCAGGTATCCATTTCCTTCCTTAGACTCTTAGCTGAACCTGGTTGGAGCCAGCTGTGCCCATTCTGGTGACACAAGCACAAGTGTATGGCCCTCCCAGTTGATGGGGTGCTCTGTGCTGGGTACAGTCTGGGGTGTGGGTTTTACATGGGGAAGAAATCTCTGACGTTGAGTGCAGGACACCTAGGTCCAAATCCATGATCATTTTACTTGCTTTATAAACTCAGAGGTGATGAAATCCACAGTGTATCCTCCAGCTCTACCCCAGTACCTCAAGCTGCAACTCTCCGCACACTCATCCTTGCTGTCAGGGGTTTTCAGTGCTGGTAGTATCAGATATCCAGGTGTCCCCCAAAGTTCAACTTTCTTCCCTTGTTAAAAGCCCCACCTCAATAACTCTACTCTTCACAGCTGAGTACATAAGGAGCAAGTCCCTGCAGTCCTGGAAGGGGCTGCACTCTGCCATAGTCTTCAGGTGGCAAGTGTTCTTGCTTGGAAAGATTATTGATTTTAGCCACTCACTTGGTCTTTTTAAAGTAGCTGTCAGAATGATTTTACCTTCCCAAGTGGAATTAAAAAGGGAGTGTTACATTGCTCCTGATGGAAATAATGGTAGATGATATTTCTGGTTGCCTGGGCTTTTATAAATGTTTGTGATATTTTCCTTTTGTCGCTAAAGACCACTCAGCATATTTCATCGAGAAGTGGAATGATCAAGCCTCACTTCTCTGATATGATTCACATTTCATCTCTATTGATAAAACTACTGAGAGCAAAGGTGAAGAAATGCATGTGTTTGGCTTGTTTCCATTCAGTTTCATCTACTGAAAAATCTACCATTGCCTAGGAACTGCTACCGTGGTGCTTGTGAATGAAGGAAGCTGACAAAGTGCTTTGTGGGGTGCGAGGGAAATGGCTAATGCCCAGCCTGAATAAAACCAGACTGGCTTGCTGAAGACTAATTTCATATTTCCTTAAATCTGTCAACAGCTGGGATACAACTATGACTGGTTTCCATGGAAAAGTACTGAGATTTGCTTTCTCTGCTGAAGATCCTCTGTAGTAGGATGGACTCCTTGGAAATGGGGTAAAACAAATTGAACAGTGCCCTGTTTGCAAAGCTAACAGTAGTGAGTGGAGAAGGGTGTCATGCTGCTTTTGGTGTTGAATAATGCTGAAACCAGCCTGACTCAAAGTTAAACATCTTGGTAATGATGGGGTGAAGATGTGGTAGACCTGGTAAACTGCACAACAAAGGAACAAACAAGTGATACTGTTAATAACTTATCTAAAGCTGCTGAGCTGACTGAGCTGGCCTGAAGACATCTGACTGACAATAAATCACTTTATACTATGAAAGCCCAGCCCCACTTTTTAACAGCAGCGTCTTCTAACATAACCCTTCTTGGAGTGAGTGTAGATTCCTCCTCTTGAAGAGTCCAATGCCTTAAGGTTACTCCCATGCCTTCAAGGTTACTCCTCAGCCTCAAGGAAAAGATTGCCTATGGTTGTTGGCATGGGTGACTGATATCAATCTTTAGTTAATAATTGGTCTTGCTACCTTTATTACAGCTGCTTTAATATGATTGCTTCAATATTGCTTCACAGTGCACACCATATGAGTAGTTATAGCCTACACTATGCTGTGTAGTACATAACTCTGATTAAGACCTTTTGTCTAGGCATTATAATAATAAATAATTTATATTTTTATATCTGGTTCGCCATCCTTAATCATGTGGGACCAAGTTGTATAGTGGTTCAACTGCACCTGTATAATCCTTAAAATGTAAACTGTTGACAAAATCTGGGGCTAAGACTGGATCCAGCTACACCTAGACACCTCTCTGAGAAGGAGTTTAGAAAGCAAGGGGATCCTTTCTGCACCTCATGACTCAACAGGAGGGCTTCTCTAATAAATTTTGTCTGAAGCTCCCATTCTGCCTGCAACAGAGGCCCATGTGTGAAGTTGTTTTCTTTGCCCTTTCAGAGCCTACACACAGTGTGCTTCAAGGGCCTAATTATTCTGTGGCTCTCCAGATGATTGCTGGATCTCAGGCTTCCAATGTTTCTGTTTTGATTGCTTTTAGATCACACTGGTGTGCAGCAGGAATACCAGGGCATTGGGACAGGCACGGTGCAGAGAGCCGTGGTGTCTGAACCACGTCAGCACCAGTGCCACTCTCTGATAGCGCGGCACTGGTCTCTCCATGTGTGACAGACTTCTCCCTGCAAAGAAAGGTCCAGCCTGTTGGGCAGGGCACTGAGGTTTGGCTCAGGCTTCAGGCAGCAGCTAAATGTACAGTGCAGCTCCCACCGCTCACATGTGGTGCTCTTACCTGATGGTTAAGCCAGGAGCTGGGGATCTCGGGTCTCCCTCTGTCTCTCAGGACATTGTCCTTCATGCTTTCCACACAAGGGTGTTCTCGCACTTTGGAGCCGAATGGGGGCTCGTACTCTTTCACTTCTGACAAAAGAAGAAAACACAGGGTACTTAGCTGGGCTGTGCTGGTGCCGAGAGTGAAGGGAGCTGGCTGTTTTCTGAGGAGTAGGAGCTACTGATTAGCTGCTCACTGCCACTGTTCTGCTTGACCAGCTCCAAACAAAGCAAAGCCACTTGGCATTTTCAAAAATGTTTCAAATGTGTTTCTCCCACGCACTGCCTCCCTCCCCTTTTGTTTCCTAGCCAAGAAAACAATTCTCATCTAAACTCTTTAGTATATAATATTATTAGCAATAGTCCAAGAAGCAGAGTAATCTATAATGGTTTGTGAGCCTTTCAATTTCTGCTGAGGTAAAACACACACAAGCTTTAAGGTGAGTTTTGCATGAGCCAAGCTTTTGAGGAGTTGGTCACCCTCTCCTGGAGTCCACACACACTCACCAGGTGAAATATAAATTGAAATCTGTCTAGGTCATGGTAGATGCGAATGTGCAGATTGCGAGGTTGAAACAGTTGCTTGGAAAGGACAAAGATACAGTTAAGGAGCAATGCTGGAAGCTGCCATACTGCCCTTGTTTACTCCTAAGCTGCATTCTTTTGTAGAAAGTAGTAGTCTCTGCTCTTATTTTAGACGTCCTTCCCAAAATGGATCAGTTTTGGCCTGTGATACAAGGGCACAGCTTTCTGAAGGGCTGCTGCCACTCTAGTTTTTTTTGCATGTTGCATATTTTCTTTGCTTTTCTTTGGAGAGAGAAAGGAAGAGGCAGACATATGGGACCTTTGGAGAAAACTCAAGAAATCTCTGAGAGCGGAAATATTACAGTAGATGCTGACATGGTGTAGAAAATGCTGTGGTTTCTTTGGGAACAGATGGGGACTTTACTCACAGGCCTAATGACTTGCTGCTATCAGATAAAGATTTATGAAGTTGGCCTGTTCTGCTGCCTCCTATTTCTTTCTAGGAATTAATTGAGGGCAAGAAAAACTGAAGTGTAATCTACAAAGCAGTCTGGAGAATGTATGCGAATGCCCAGATGATGTCTGAGCAGAGACGAACGAGCAGAGAGACAAACCACTGTTGCATGATGTTACAACCAAGTTCAACTGCAGTGCCCAGCGTTGCTCACTCCTCTAAAGGGGTAAAAAGTGCCGAGAAACGTGAATAAGGATGAAAGGCCCATAAGAAATGAGAAGAACCTCTAACAGTTGGGTTTGTTTACTTTGGGAGAGAAAGGTAAGGACAGGGTCATATGATACACTACCAAAAATAACTAATGATCAAGATAACACAGGTCAGATCCTTCTGTCGTGTCTCATGATACAAACAAGGTAATATTGAAGACAACTAACTTTGGACTTTCCTCCAAAGCCTTGATGTCAGGCTGTAGATCTCACTTGTATGTGATGGCCATGGGACGAACACTTTATCAGGTTAATGCTTAAAAAGAATAGCCAAGTTACAATAACAAACATTTTGGAATGCTTGTTAAACCTTGTGCTTCAAATGCTCAGCATTTAGAGATTCAGCTGCAAACAACTGTGTGCAGTGCAGCAGATCACCCCACAGACACCTCCTGTAGAGCTCTCCTTCCTTCTCCCTAGCCATCTGCTGCTGGCCACTTTCCACAAAATGCTCTGGAGAACGGCTATAGTCCAGAAACAAAACTCCCATCTTCTAAGACCCAAGGGCCAAAGTCTGCTTCGCTTTCTTTCCTGTACAAGAAGGTAAACCAGTTTCACCCACGTTAATCTGAGTCTGAGATTACTCAGCCAAAGTAAATTTACAAGACTTTAGCCCTAGAAATTGGGAAGTTGCCATCTGGCTAATCAGACTTGGGTTAGAATGCAGCGGATGCACAATGATTATATTGCACATACCTGTACATTCAAAGTTATTAAATATTAAAGTTCACAGGGAGAATTTAAATTGCATGACTTAGATGACCATTTCCTGCACCATCTCCATCAGCCATGCTTTAGTGGTCATGGATACCAACCAAGGTTCTGAGATCTTCCAGGGTGTCAGAGGAGTCTCAATGTCCAGCAGAGGGAAGCTGGTGCTGTGGTGCTGAATTGTTTTGTCCTCTCACTGATTTAATCTCAAGGTTGCTCAGGTTAATGAGATGGTTCAAGCATGAGAAGGGAAGGCCTTTCCTGGGAATTGACTGGTTCATAAAACAATTTTTCTGTTTGAGAAATTGTAAGTTATGAGCATTACTCCTCCAAATACAAAGACTGAATAGGTTTTCCAGGTTTGGATCTTTTGTCATTGCTTTGTTTTTGTTTATTGTTAAAAACAAAACAAAACAAAACAAAAAAAAAAGGAAATTGAGGCCAGATGCAAATTCACTTTCTAGTGACTTTCTACCAGCAGAGTCATGCCTTCCCTCAGTTTGAAAAGCATATGGCATCTTCTTGCTATTTATTATCATGCTGCTTTTTCCATTGGAAAGTAAAAAAAAAAGCCCACTAAATCCTCATGCAGTAAGTCATCCTAATGCTGTGGAATCTCGTGTCACACACATTTTGCAGTAATAGCTGCTGTTATTAATGAATCATGTTTATGTGCAACAGTAGATGTAACAGATGTCAATTTGAGGTAGGTTAAGATGTTTGTGCTTAGGTGCCTATGTGTGGCTGTACTCAGATGCTGATTCTATTTCTCATGCCTTATATGTTTCTTTCCCTTGTTTTTAGACCAGTTGGGCACTAAAAATGACAGCTGGGTGAAGTACCATAAATACGTCAGGAACCATGAACTACAGAACCTTTAGCATTCAAAAATGGCAGACTTCCTTCAACTTTAACCTCCAGCATTTAATCTTTACGGTTGAGAGGTGACTTGCACTACTAACTGCTGCACCTCTAGTTTCTTTTGACATTGGACTAGCTATAATTTCCAGAAAGGCTGGGATTGGATTTTTAGTCCCAAACAGAGACATTACTGAAAAGCTATCTGCTGTGTGTAATGAAAGCTTGGAAAATTTGGCTTACTTGTGGTCAGTCTTTTTCTGCTCTAAGTTTTTTGCTATGAGATTTTCTTTGGATCCGAAGAACATACCCACAAACCCTGTTGACACTTCTTTATGTGATCTGTCTTACTGATTTCTCTGATGAAGTTTTATTTGTAGAATCAAAGCAGGAGTGAGGTGAAAGGCCAGCAGAAGTCAGCTGTAAGGCACTGTCTACAGCAGTGGGCCTGTGTTCGGGTTCCTTTGAAATTCCCCTTAGAGCTTATGAGAGGGGAAGAAGGGATAAATCAGTTGATGATGGAGCTACTGTGACATCTCATGCAAACACAGGTAGAGTCCTTCAGAGAGTGTCTTTCTTCACGCTAGAGGAATTTGGGTAGTGAATATGCTAACTTGCACAAATGGAAAATAATGTCCAAAGGAGAGGCCCAAAAGGTGTTTCATGGCCAAGTTTAAGTTGCTGTCAAATGCTTACTTCATAAATTTCCCTGGGTTTCCCTGATGAGGGAAGGATGCATTGGGATGAGTAAACTCATTGTGCACACACATCTCTTAAATGACTTCACATCTGATGATCAAAGACACAGTCACCCTTCTAAAGGGGGCAGTGACCTTATCCACGGCCACATAGGCTTGTTGAGAGACAGCACGTGCTACCTTACGTGTAGCACTGTGGCGACACTTGGAGAATTTCCAGGACATGGGTGCCTGTCGTGGGGTGACGCTGCACTGTGTGGATCTACTAGCCAGGGTTGTATGCTACTACAAGACAGTGCAGTGCAGACATGCCCTAATTGGGCTCCACTTCACAGAAGGAGAAATTTAAATCAGCCCCCAGCTGCAGCCACCTCAGGGCCCACTGCACAGGCACAGCCCTGCTGTCCAGGCCATCTAATTGCTCCCTGATGCCAGAAATGTCACTGCTCCACGTCAGTGTGATGAAAGCTGAGCATTTCATGAGGTACAGGGAGCACAGTTGCCAAACCATGGGTCCTGGCTGACTCCTTCCAAATAAGCATAAGATTAATCTTGATTTTATTCACATGAAACACAGCTCTGGTAAAGTAAGGCTGCCATTTTTAAAAACGCCCTGCTACTATACTGAAGCCAGCCACCACTCCAGGCAGTCCAATACTGCTCAAGCAACATCGCCATTTTCTGGGGGGTTTCTCTTCTCCCTCTTCACCAAACCCATGTATCCAGAAGTTCCCTTTCCTCTCCTTCTCCCCTGCTACCCTCAATAGTCCCTCACCGATAGCAGTTGCGATACAAACCAGACGGTTTTCTTTTCTTTCTAGGAGGCTGTCAGAGAAATTACACTTGTCTCAGTCACCAAAGCTGTGTCACTCTGAGAGCAAGTGGTTGAGATGAAAATTGTATTTCTTGCAACGTGCAGCATCTGGTGCACAGCTGTTGTGCTGAATGAAATACCACATTAACAGCAGCATGGAACTGTTGAAGTTCTCCCCAAAGTAGTATTGCTGAGTTTCTAAATATGCCTCTTAAATTATACTCTGGTGAAAAATCAGTCAACCTCGATCTTTGCCTCTGTCTCCCTTTCCCTCGTGCCCCATTTCTGCTTCTCCATATTTAGCACAACAAAGTAACAACGAACAGCGTGGCCTTTCTCAAAAGCCGATCTCCACCTGCTTATTTACTACAGCGGCTTCACAGTATGAGCTGTGCTGCTGGGTATTTCTGTGTAAATGTCTGCTGACTGAAGCGGCCTGGCATAGCGTGGAGGCTGTGTTGGACAAAGCTGCTGTAGTGAAAGGACCTGCCTGCATCACCTCCCACAGTCACCAAACACCTGCACGCTGACAAATAAATCCCGAGAGCTCCCTTTGAAAAAGAAGTAAGTCCCTGTTCCTCTATGAGGCTGAACGGCAATTAGCCCCGCTTCCTCGCATGTTTCCCTCCCTAAATAAAGCTGTTAATGCTGTTGCCTCGGCTAAGACTCCCCACTCTTGTCCTCAAAACTGCCCCGAGCTGACAGGACAGCCTTTGCCCTGCAAAGACAGAGCCTAGATCTTTTAGGCTCCTTTGAAAAGGCTGTGTGCAGCCAGGTCAAGCCAATCCGCCTTACACGCAAAGACATTTCTCTCATTGCCAAACAGCCCAGGAGTAAGAGAGGGGTTTGCATGAGCACAGGCAGCTCCTCAGGAAGGCTGTGAGGAGAGGAGGGAGTCTCACAAGTGACAGATGGAGAGAGAAAGCAGAGGGGGAGCTGTAGTCATGAATCACTGTAAGGGTATTTCACCAGCTGGCTGCAAAGATAACCAGACTGCACGAACCAGGGGAAAATCTGAGAAGGAAATGAGAGTAATGGTGCACTGCTGTTGCAGCTCACTACCAGTGACAGGTTAAGAGATCTACATCCTGGGAGTTGTGTTTAACTGCTTTAGCCAGAGATGCTAAGTGCAAGTTCCAACCTCTACAGATCTGCCCTGGTGCTCCCGGGGTTTTGCTGGGGACCTCACCTCAGGAAATTACTGAAATAGGGAAATAAAATTCAAGAAATGTGTTTCTGGAGATGAGAATGACTGAGGGATGAAACGAATAGGGAAAATCAGGATGTGGGTGGGGGTTAAGCATCACTTGAAAGGGGATGCTGGGCCAGAGAAATATTTCCCTTTACTGAAATAACTTTAGCTCTTCTTCCCAAGGTTATAATGGGTCAGTCTCTTCTAGATAAACATGCTGGTGATTTTCCTTCCTTATGAAACTCCCTTTATATCCTCTTTTAGCAGTTGTCTTCTGAGAACAGCAGCAATCAGGCTTGTTTTCGGTACAATCTTCATTTTGCCCTACTCAGCAAATCTGAACAGGAAGGGACTCAGCCATCCTCAAAGATAAAGGCCTCTACAGTGAACAGCTCATAATTATACCAACAGGTGAGTTCCTAAATGCAAGAAACAGAGACAGATCACGAGACGGGACACAGTTTCTTTTTTTCAGGTTTTAAATCTTCTCTGCCACATTTACAAAAGTGCTAATGAAAGGCTGAGGTCGTACCAATGCACTTTAGAAACAGGCATGACCATGATCCATTAAATATGGATAGGTTTGCCCTGGAATATGTCAGACTGAGGTTCAGTTCCTGGAGCACCAAATGTTTTACCCTTAAATGTTTGACTAGAAAAGGATTTGGTGCTCTTTTCATGCTTTTATGCTGGCACATTCGGCACACATACTTACTTTGTAGCTTTCCTGGCAGGGTGCAAACAGGGGCAAATGTGTCGCCCACAATATAGCCCACCCAGAAAGGCCACATGCTGGTCAGACAGAGCAGGAGCCTGAGATGGAGGCAATTCCTCCCTCCTGCACATGGACATTGTGGTGCAGCCACACAGTCACTGTGCAGAGTGGCTTCAGAGACCTCCCTTGTGGTATCCCACAGACGCTGGTGGAGAAACAAGGAGCAGCTATGCACATCTTCCCCTGGGACAGTGGTTTCCCTCCTGAACACTACGTTCCTCATAGCACAGTGCTCTAGCACGCAAGACTGTGCTGTCTCTGCGTCTACGGCAGCCCTTCAAGGTGGAACCGTGCCAAGTCCGATGAAAAGGGAGCCTCTGTGGTTTTGGAAGAAGGATAACAAATCACAGTTGCATATCTACTATAATATCCACATTAGTTACCTTTTACAGCCCCACTCCTTAGACTGCCTGTGTGAGCCCTGAACTGTGCAGCAGGATTTTTTAATATGACTCCTAGATGATTCCAGCAGGCTGAAGAATTTTACATGCAACTTTGTCTTATTTTAGTTCCTGAAGTAAGGTGAAAAACTTCAGACATGGCAATATGTATTGCAGATATCTCAACAGCAACTCTTCTGATTTCTAGCACATACCAGGGTTGCACGCTGGGGATTCCAGGTCAACTTTAGGCAAAGTAGAAATGGAGATTTTTGTTCCAGAAGAAACTGTGAATATGAACAAGCATAGCAGCTTTTCCTGGAGCTGTTCTGATAGTCAGTTCCGATCATTTTTATTTTGTTACTACACTTTACACAGCCCTTGATTTCTCATATGGGTGATCTATTGCAAAATCACAAAGCATGATGTGCAGTAGGTGGTGATTTTGGGAAAACAGGAAACTTTCCATACCACTATGATGCCTCTTACTGAAATTATCAATTAGTAAATGTGACACTTAACTGGCCCCTATTAGGTTTGAGAAATGACATTCCATGAAAGTAAATCAGAAGCAGTTATCACTTCTTCGGTTTAATATTTCAAATTTACTTATGTTTCCAATTATTTTTGTGAGATCAACCAGGCTGAGTCAATCCATGGCTACTCAAGATGTCATAGGGAAACCAGACTTTAATAATCTTTAGAAGTGACCTACCTAACAGCAAATTTATCCTGACACCAACTGAGGACCAGTTTCCTCGTGCTCTCAGCTGCTTGGTGTTCAAGCCTGCTCATGCACACGTGCATCTCACACTACTGAAGGACTGTTAATTTGCAGCACCCAGATACATTAGAAAACCTGGTGATAGTTAAAAAGAATCATCCTCTCCTCAGACAATCATGAGAGCACGTCTGTCTCAACATACTTTTAGAGAGAAGAAAACAGATGGCACTTACCTCCGACAGCGTTACAGCGAGATGTCATTTCCCAGAGGACCAAAGCCATGGAGTACACATCTGTTTGTTTGAAGGACTCCATGTTCTCCAGGTTCATCCTGGACTCCAAAACCTCAGGGGCCATATATCTTGCTGTGCCAACCTACAGGAGAAGAGATTGGGAGAGCTCACGAGCTGAAATTGCAATTCATGTTTTGGATTCCACAGTGATTTAACTTCAGCTTTCACAGAAACAGTGCCATTTGACATGTATCCAAAAATTCAGGCTATACTTGGCACAGGCCATGTTTTCTGCTGCCAGGGGAATCTGGCATTGTCCTGACTACCAACTTACTTGCACCTCTCCTGGTGAGGAAAGAAAATATAGCCCTTTTTAGTTCCTTAAGCAAATAATTTTGATACTGACAAGTTTTCTCACTCTTTGGCTATTCACAGATAAACTCTGACCTTTGGGTCTGAAGCGATTGCTGCTGACCAAGTGTCTTTCAGATGAGCAAGAAACACGTATTACATTGTACAACATATTACAGTGTTAGCTGTTTCTTTTCATGGTAGGCTTAAAAGGAGAGTAAATGCAAGCCTGGGAGAAGAAAGCAAACACACAAATACTGAATGCAGAACCACACATTTGAATCCAAACCAAAAATCTGCCCCTTTGAAAAAAAAACATTCTCACAAACTTTATTCAAAGTGAGAAATTTTCAGCAATGACTTTAGCAGCTTTGCTGAGATCTAGATTATGATTTTGCATTACAGAAGGTGAAGCTTAAAAGTCTGTTTTTATCACAAGAAAGGAAGAATGCTTGGATCACTCAACAGTTGCTCTCAAATGACAAACTCTTCACAGGGTATAAATAACGTATTCCCCTTGAAAAACTGCAAACAGAAGTCTTTCATCAGGCAAAGACAGCTTCAAGTTGGAGACTGGTTAATGGAAGAGATGAACAAACACAAGTGGGTGATGCAGTAGGACATATGATTTAAATGAGCTGTTTACACTACAGCAATCACTCCAGAGCCCAGAGGCAAGCAGGGCTGTGAAAGATCGTTTCAGTTACTGGGTCTGCAACTGCAAATGTACAGTCATGAGAGAGCCCTATTTTATAACTTCTGTAAACATGCCTTATCACCTCAGGCTCAGGGCAAATGGGAAGATGTTCCACCAAAAGTGGAAAGATCATAATAATAAGAAAAAAATCTAGAACATAGCTTTGTCATAGGACCTTGCAATAGCAAGAAAAGCAGAAAATCTCTGTGTCAAAAATATCCAAATGGTTGTAGGATCAAAGCCTTTATAAACAGAGAACAGGAAAAAACTCAGTGTGAGCAGTCTCAAAGTTAAGTTCTCTGCTACGCTGACACTGGTGAATTTAAGGCCAAGCATGTGAATAGCAGCTATACACTGAAGAAGTACTTGGGACAGTCACGTCTCAGCACCACCGAGGTGAGGCCCAACTCCCTTCCCTACATAAAACGTACTTATGGAAACACTGAAGCAGAGGTTGTTCCTACCCACCATTAGCTCCCTAGAACATGATTTCTTCCCCAAGCAGATCCCATCCAAAGCTTAATAAGCTTGCCTATGCACATGGCCCAACCTCCCCCAAACCCTTCTGATTTTAACAAGAGTTAATGGTGCCCAAACATAGATTCCCCCAAATTGCGACAAAGCTCTGCTCAGCTCTGGCATTTCACACACTCTCTGCAGCAATGAAAATGATTCTGCACTTTTGCAGAACAATGGAGGACGAAGCCCTATAACTAAAATGCACAGAAGAGAGTGCAGGGAAAAATTGACTCGAAGAATGCTATCAAGCCAATCTTATATTCATCTTGCTTAGAACTTATCATGTATTCCATTCTGCTTATGTCCTTTCATTGGCATTTAGATTATTAGGTCATTCAGTCAAAGACACTTTTTCTGTATTTTAAAAACAAATGACTCCTGAGTCTCAAAGGTATTTTTAGGTATCTAAACTCTGGCAATTCCAAGCTGGTTGCCCCTCTAGCGTCTGGATATGTTTCTTCTTTGCAAATACCAGTCTGCTTTCAGTTCTCGATTTTCCAAAACTTCTGGTGAGAGACCATCTCTCTTCCTGCACTGCATTATCATTTTTTGTGACATTTGAATCTTTTTTTACTGGAAAGCTTACATTTCTTTCAAGCTGTTGAGAGATGTTTCATGCCCTGAGCTGTATCACTCAGAGAGGCAGTGGATACTTCTCTTTATCTGATATTGGAAACCATCTATTACAAGGGTGCCGATCCTGCTGAGGTACAGAACTGCTGGCCTTGCAGGCACCTACCAGTCCTTTGAACACGGTGGGAAGAAGGTCCAGATTTATATGGTCACATTAAATAATGTCTGCAAATATTAACCATCATGAATGACCAAACTCAAAAGACTGCTAAGGTTCTAATGGGGAAAAAGGTGGTTTCCAGCCTGCTATTGCAGTCAATAATGGCTATATCTGCACGATATGAAAGGTAGTTGGGTAGACTGGAGAGAAGACGGCTTTGTAATCCCAACAACTTGCCTTCATTATTAGTGTCCAAGGATGACCAGAGAAACAGTTAAATACTTACACTCTTATTTATTTAATTGAAGGCTCGAGGTTTTCTTGAATTAAAAATTGGGTCAGCTCCATTACATGTTATAAAATTGAATTGCCTGGTTGCAAAGGTCTGAGTCAAAGGGTAAATTTTAGAAATTATGCATAAGGCAAATCTTGGTGCAAGACTTCTTTGATAAAAGCTACAGCACTGAAGCTGGCATGTTGGGAAATTAAAGTGGCCTGCTCTTGTGTGCCCAAAAAGAACAAGGCAGAGGTTGAAGTGGAGTCAAATCAATTGACTCATGCTCCTTGTCACAGAGAAGAATGACACCAGCCAGGTCACCCCCAAACAGATTCACTGAAGCTAAACAAAATAAAACAGTCGGCCTCAACATCAGTGCCCAAGAACACCAACTCCAAAGCCATGACCTGATCTGGGCAGCCCTGTGCTTTGTCATCAGTGTTGGTGTGGACTGTGCAAGTGGCAGTATCAACACTATCCTCCTACTTCCACGTGACTCTGAGCAATGCCGGAGAAATCAGCCTGCAGTAACGGTCCGCTTTAAGCAAAGTGTCTGTGGGTGACGAATTTCAGGGTCCTTGTCTTGCTTCAAAAGGGACCAGTCTTATGAGTGACACTCTGGTATGACTTAATTGAACTCTAAAAAGATCTGGCATGCTGGAGAGAAATCATATGTAACAGAGTGGCTCCACTGATTAACATTCACTCCTGGTTCTGGTTAACAGATCTTCTGAAAATGAGATCAGGACAGTTGCTTTTCAATAAGGAGACTTTCAAAGGCATATCTTAATTTGATAAACAACAGTAAAGCTCCTATGAACCCAACAGAGCACTACGGACTGAAGATCTGTCCCTGAAAATGTTCTAACCACAGTATTACTTCTGTGTGAGGCAAAACTGTTTAAATGGACCGGCTTTAAGTGACCTATGTATAAAAATATAAATATAAAAATACACATATAAATATATGTACAATTAAACTATTAGGAAATAAGTTAACAATACTCTTAATTCATACTATGTGAGTTTTCATTAAAAGAGACAATATTTAGAGATGTATATAGTCTTCAATGCATCCATAAACATCCCCCTGGCATTCCAGTCAAGTAAATGAGTATTATCCATGATCCTTAGTTGAAAAAACACAACAGGGCAATTATTTTTATTCTACATTCCTGTATTTTCTTGAGTGTGGAGAATGTACCATTCATTAAAGGGGTCTCTTACTTTGAATTTTAAAATTACAATCTATCAATAGTTATGTAATTACAGCTTTTGAGGGCACAAAATATGCTGGAGTAGACCAGGATTGGGTCGAGCCACACAGAAGGGTAATGCCATCGGGCATGAAAACTGAGTCAAGACCTCACAACATGAAACAGATCCTTACTCTATTTGTGTGTGTGTTTGTGTGCATTGCAACAGCACCACAAAAAGTTGCAAACAAGCCTAAACATGCTTAACATAAGTGAGAGGATGGTTGCATCACTCACACATGCAGATCTCCAATCATAACAAAACCTACATTGCACTTCTATCGTTGCTTTAATATTTAGAGCCTCTTTGTTTATAAACACATTCACATTAATTTTTAATGATTTTAAGTCAAAGCTGCCATAGAAGCTTAAGGTTTTTTCATCTTTTCAGCCCAGGAACTGACAGACCAACTGGTACATCACCCCCCCCCCCCCCCCCCCCCCCCCTCCCCTTCAATCTTCTAACTTACCTGCCCACTGTTAGCCAAGTCATCCACAGACAGGGAAGGGTCCAGCCTCAGGGATAGCCCAAAGTCACAGAGACAGCAGGTTAAGTCATTTTTCACCAGGATGTTAGAACTCTTTAGGTCTCTGTGTACAATAGGCGTTTTGGGACGACCACAGGGTGTGTGATCACTGTGCAGATGGGCAATCCCTCGGGCCAAGGACCCGCCAAGTTTCCAGAGGTCCTCCCAGCTGATAATGTGCCGTGTGAGATATTCCTGCAAGTTTCCTTTAGCATGGAAGGCAGTGATCAACCAATACTGTTTGCCAAGATCTGTCTTACGCTCCTCTGCTGTCAAGAACTGGAGGATGTTCTCGTGCTTGAGGTTTACATCCGAAAAAATGTCTTTCTCAGTTTTCCAGGAAGCATATTCTTCATAGGAGAAAATCTTGACCGCCACAGTTTCATACTGTTCTGATGTGTTTTGCTTCAATTTGGCTTTATACACTTCAGCAAACCTTCCTTTGCCAACAACAACGTCCAACTCAATGGGCAGCAGCTCTGTGTTGTGGTTGATGTTGTTGGCACAGGTGGAGCTGATGTCTGAGCGGTCATCATCTAACATAATGGCACAGACATCACTGCAGTCCTTATGCTTCTTGGGCTTAACATTCTTCTCCCATGCCTTGTTGAGTTTCCTCTTCTTATGAGTGCGGTAGGCATAAAAGATAACAATCACAGCAACAGAAATCACCAGTAACGGGACAAGACTTATGATTGTGACTTTGGAAATTTCATCTTTCTCCTCTGGCTTATGAGGGTCATCTGCAAAGAACAGAAGGAAGGCATGCATGAAGTTCTATCACAGTTTGATGTGTACAGAAGGCTGTCAATAATTATAATTTTTATCCAGAATGCAATATATTATCTTCTCTACTAACAGCAAATAATAAAAATTGTCACTGTTTTGTTGCTTCAAAATGTTGTTTTGTATGTAGGCCTCTGTTTACCAGGACTTCCCTGTCTGCTTATTTTATAAAAGGCCAGAACTGAACGAGTAAGAACCTAATGTAATTTAGTAGCTTTGTTCTTCTCTTAGGCTTTTAATACATAATGGATGAAACTTTCACTCTCCTGAATACAACAGCCAAAGTCTCCTGTACTTAATCCATCAATGTATTCTTGACAGAACTGCTCCTTTAACCACTAATTACTAGAACACATTAATTTTCTATAAATAAACAGACAATGAAGCCTGTGAACTCCCACCTCCTCAGATGCTACTCCAGTTAGTAGGGTTCCTGCAAAGGAACCTTTAGGAAGTCTGTTTACATGCTGTACAAAAATATTCAGGCACAATATGTACGCTCATATACAGATGTGAAAAACAGAACTCATTCTCATGCTTTGATGTATGTGAGTGTTGCTAGAACAAATTCAAACACCTGCATCTAAGCAGGCTCAGAACGGTCACCACCACCCCTCTCCAGGGACTTCTGCACGGATTGACGTGTCAGAAAACTTCCTCTGTTGAGTTCCTTGCTAGCTGCACACTGCTTTTCTGCTGTAAAGATGTTCATTCCAAACTCTATACCTGGTGCAGTGCACACATCATCATATTCCTAGGTGAAACATATACGGAATAGAAGATCTATTCTATTAGGTCTAGAAGACCTAACAGGGACCTATTCTGGAAAAGGATGTGTTCTGGGAAGAGTACAGATTATTATCCTAGAGGAGAGAGCTGCCCTGTCACCTCTAAAAAATTACTTTCTAGTTCAATATTTCTTAGGGAAGATAACCAGTTTAAAAGGGAAGAATTTTGTTCCAAGAAGAGGTTAAAGGAGGGCCGAAGTTTGTATCTGAACCTGTTTTGACCAAGCATATGCAAATTTACTCTCTCAGTCTTTCTTCATTTGAGTGAGATAAAATGTACTGTATTATCTTTACATGAAGGAGGGCATTGTTTGGAACGAGTCCTGTGACCCTAACCTGAATGGACTAAAACAAATAAAGCTGCAATTACGGTTAAACAAGTGGCTTGTGGTGGCAGCATGATGCTCTGGCAGATGCTTACAGCCATGTCATTGACTCAGGCTCTGTGCATCAAGCTAAGTAAATCAATATGAATAGGAAAAGTTTAATGAGCTCTGAAGGGAAGCTGTCACTACCTACATTAGCCACAAGCCTCTGTTTCCCCTACTCTGTGCCTTTCAAAACAAAGGTGAACAATGCTAAAAGGGATAGTGGCAAAGAGTTTACAATTAGAACAAGCAGTACCTCTGACCCTCCAATTTCACTTGTAATCACTTTTCCATTGTATACCAAATTGGCAAGCAGCAGCAGTCAGCAGTTATTCAAAGGCAGGGCATCTGAAAAGTATAGTCTTTTTATTTAGAAAAAGGCTTGAATCCTGAACCAGGATGTGCTTCCTCTGTTTGAAAGGTTCATCAACCAGATGTAAGCGAGTTAATTAAATCCTAGCCTCTCTCATAGGGTTTCAAGGAAGAGGAAGTGCCTTTCTAGCACTGTCATTCCCAGCCTAGCACAGGTCAATGACATGCACTAGCAATACCTACAAAGAATGTATTTCCTTCATTTATGCAAAAGAATTTTCAAGGCAATCCCTCCTTCCAGACCTATGCAAACCACAAATCCTTATTCTCCAGTGATTTCTCTTGAGAACAAAATGCTAGTAAATTTTAAAAATGCTGCATTTTAAATAAGAACAATACCTACTAGTTCATCACAGATTAAAGACAATTCTTCTGCTTTTCAACACATTGAAGAGGAGAAAAAACCCACTGTGTTTGTTTGGCCTTTATGGGAGGAATATATTTAGAAAGTCAAACGTCACTGTCAGTAAATAGATTTGCATTGCTTATTCCCTTGTGCATTCTTTGTTTCTAGAAAATCTGCTTTATTAAGAACTCGGGAAACACGCTGGTGGAGGAGAACTGACTGCATTGTGGGATGGCTGTTTTGGAGTTTTGGCTGCAAGCAGATCACAACCACGTGACACGACTATGACCAGTAACAATCAGAGAAAGTAGTTTTATTGAACATTTGGGGTTCTGTTTTGCTGGTTTTGGTTTGTTTTTGTTTTTTCTTGACCACAGAAAAGCATGCTTAAGTCTGGACTATGCTCCTGGAAATGAGTAATATGTAATCTATACCACAGGGTACACTCTTTCACAACGATGAAAATGTTCTTTGCCATAGAGCTGCAGTATCTAGACCATTTGTATTTGAAATACAAATATCTTTCAAAATGAGTGACAAAAGCCCTAAGATGTATTAGCTGTCTTTCAAATTCCTCCTCCTGAGTCCAAGAAGTTGGAGGTAGCTTGGTGCATGTTCAGCTCTAACTGAGGGGAATCTCACCCAAAGTCCGTGCTCCTTTACTGCTGTCCTACCTGTGTGAGGATCTCCAATCATTCCCACAATGTCCTAGAGCAGGCTGTATTATTTTGCTCTACAGCTGAGAACTCTCCAGCACAGTTCACAGCTCTTTCAGCTCTTCCCCTTTTTGCTCAAGAGAAAGCTCTGCTTGTGGTACAAGGGGGATTTCTGGGTAGAGGGAAAAAAAAAACCTGTTGATGTTGCAAATGTTACTTGAAAAAGAATGTAAAAAAGATATAATCAAAGCAGAAGCTGAGCAGTTTGGCCACTTCCCCCTGAGCACTGTATCGTCCTGCAGCCCTGCTGCAAAGTGACACATCTGCTTTGGCACGGACTCTTGGAGGAAGCAGAGAAGCAGGAGGTGAAAAGCATACAGCTGCATAACACCACCGAAAGCATCAGGGACAAAGGCTGTGCTAATTTTCACTATTTAAGACACTAGGCAAATCCCACTCAGGGTTTGGGAAGTGCAAGGATGAGCACACATCAGTGAGAACTGAGTGTCAGGACTGACAAGGCTGAACTCTAAGCTTAGGAGGGGACCAAGCTGCCTGACAGGAGAGTTAAAGGGGATAGCAAGAGCAAAGAGCTGGTGGCACTGAGGTGTGTCCCCAGCAAGACACTTCTGGAACTGCCTCTGATTTTGCCCGGTAATATGAGCAGAATCAAATCAGCCATTCCAGCACTAACTAAGGATGGCGTACTTCCCTGCAAAATCTGTGTACAAAACATGGACAGGATCAAAATTCAGAGCACAGCTGTATGTTTGCATAGTGGCCAGCCAACATTTTATGGCTTGACTACAGGAATCTAAGAATAAATATGTTCACTTATAAATAAATACCTATGACTGAAACCTCATCATTAAAAAAAGAAAAAAAAAAAAAAAAAAAAAAGGAGTGCAGCTTCCTCTTTTTGAACACTGAAATGAGCAAAAATTGGCTGCACAGGCAGGCAAGGAAATGGTTAAATGAAACAGCCTTTCATGTTTTGCAAACGTGCTCCTAAATAACTTTCCCCACCCAGAACTATTATTTGGGTGGATCAGTCCTTTCTTAAGCTTCAAAAGAGCCTATTAATATAGCATAACAATAGAGAAGTTGAGCTAAAAGAAAGCTTCCTGTATGCGGTTTAAACTAAGCACAAACCATCTGCATAACCCTTAACACTACCTAAGCCTTGAGGGAATAGGGCTCAGGTGCCAAGGAAAATGGAAACACTGTACAGCCCTTGTTCAGTCAGGGAGCTCCAAAGCACAAGAGCCTGCAAATTCTTTAGGTTTGTTTTCATGCCTTTGATAGAACTTTAGTGTCACTGAACTTTGGAAGGAATAAGAAAAACAATGGCAATGAAATGAGGACACGCTCTTGAATAGCAGGGCAGCAGAATGCCCAGCCAGTACTGAAAGAACTACTTCCTTGCTTGTCTGCTGCTCCTGTGAGCTCTAAAGCTGCTGCTAATTCAACTGCTAGTCAAATCTACACAGCAGAGAAAGAATATATTTGATATTAGCAGAACTCAAGTTGAATGTATTGACACTGATGTATTGCAAGCTTGTGCAGTGTCTTAAAAATTCCCAGAAACACCAAGTCACAAAACATGGTCCCAGACACAGAACTGTGATCTGGTTATTTTGCAAGATCCCAAGACACAAAGCAGCCCTTTGAGATGACTGGAGGAAAACTCCATTTTGTAGAAATTCTGAGGTTTCAAAGTTTGGTTTGAATTCCTCTCTGGAATGAAAACCAACACGTTTTGAATGCTTTTGCTTGAACAGAATTTCTGTTCAAATGTTGCAATTTGGCAAGAGATGTGTGTGAGTGCTGAATTTCCAGTAGTGAGTGGAGTGGTACGGGTGGGGTACAGGAGCTTCAAGTTCAAGACGTGCTCTGTTTGAATCAAGGGAGAGCTTTTCACAAAATGGGAGTTTGAACCTTGCATGTGTAGTGATTTCTGAGCAAGGCACTAGGCAACAAAATATGGAAAAGCCTGCCCATCTCTTTAGTGCTTTCTGGATGAAAACTAGCTCCGAAAAAATGCTTCACTTTCAGTGAAATGAAATTTACTCTGAGCAGCTGTTCGGAGTAATTTAGTTTATCTCTACTGAAGAATCCTAAAGTGGAAATAAAATTCTGTCACTCAGTGTCTCATGTACCTTTCTGATTTTGGCCTTTTTAGAATTAAAATTGGAAATCTTGGAAATCTTCAGCAAAACATTTTTCAGTGGGAAAAACTGACTTTCAAAACAAACTCTGCTTCTGACACACCTATACTTTTCCCTGAAACCCCTATCTTGAGAAAAAAAGTTGATCCAACTTTTAAAAATTTTTCTGAGTTTTACAGCCATTGTTTTGGGGGGTTTGCAGATGGGGGCTGGGGAGCTTTCTTACTCCGGGTGGAGGGTGTTTCCTTAGGGAAATGGTCCTGACACAAAATACTTGGTAATAATCAAATTTAAATGCCACACCTCAAATTAACCTGCATTTTTAAATTATGATAGCTTCTTGGAAACATTTTGATTTTTCATACTTGCTGGAGATGAATTTTTTTTCAATGTAGTAATTTTGTTGTACAGGAAATCAGTTCCACCCCTCCCTCAGCTCTCTGCTGAACCAACTCATGGCAGAAGAGAGAGATTACTAGATTTTTAAACCAGAGTAGGATCTATTTTACTATCCAGTGGAAAATAATCCCTGGCATTTCTTGCAGGCTTTCCTGAAGGTTGAATTCCTTCAACGAGTTCCTGTACTTGAAAGGAGCTTTCTTTGGACTAGGTAAAACAAGTCTGTCAAAGTGAATAAGTTGTGCTTGAGCTGCACGTCTTCATCTTTTATTCTGAAAAGGATATTACCAGGGTATCCAAAAGAGTATCTCTCTCCTGGAGAGGAACTACCTCCGGTAGTTGGCAGATCTGCCAGGCCATCTATAGTATCATGGAATTGTTTAGGTTGGAAAAGATCTCAAGATCATCAAGTCCAGCTGCAAACCTAGCACTGCCAAGTCCACTACTAAACCATGTCTCTAAATGCTACATCTACAGGTCTTTTAAATACCACCGGGGATGGTCATTCATCCACTTCCTTGGGGAATCTGTTCCAGCACTTGACAACCCTTTTGGTGAAGAAATTTTCTCAGCTATCCAATCTAAGTCTTCCTTGTACAACTTGAGGCCATTTCCTCTTGTTCCATTTCTTCTTACTTGGGGGAAGGGATTGATCTCCACCTTGCTACAACCTCCTTTCAGATAGTAGTAGAAATCAAAAAGAGATTTCCCCTTAACCTCCTTTTCTCTTGGCTAGACAACCCCAACTCCCTCAGACACTCTTGACAGGACTTGTGCTCCAGATCGTCCCAAGCTTTGTTGCCCTTCTCCGGACACACTCCAGCCCCTCGATGTCCCCATTCTTGTAGTGAGGGGCCCATAGGGTTTGATGTGCCCTCACCAGTGCTGAGTTCAGGGGATAATCACTGCACTGGTGGTGCTGGCTCCACTCTTTCTGAAACAGGCCAGGATGCCGTGGGCCCTCTTGGCCATATGCTGTCACTGCTGGCTTGTGTTCAGCCACTGTTGACCAGCACATCCAGGTCCTTTTCCTCCAGGCAGCTTTCCTGGTACCAGTCTTCCTTCAGCCTGCAGCACTGCAAGGGGTTGCTGTGACCAAAGTGCAGGTTCCAGCACTTTGTGCCCTAAGGGTTTACATAAAGGTATGGGAACTCATTCACCTGCTCTTTTGGGTATTGGGCTGCCTTAATGCTGCTCTGCAGTCAACAAATGGCTGGCAAACCAGACCCAGCTCTCAGAGCACTTAATGCATGTCACTGCCCAGTGCCACCACTTATCTCTTCCTGAAAGGTATTAAGTATGAGCTATTTGGAAGACCAGTGGCACACCCACTGCAGCTCTCCCCTGTGGACGCAGTTTTGGCCTTGGCACATGACTGCCTAGGGGATCAGGACTCAAGACTTCTCTGTAACGCCCAGGGAAAATCCCCAGTTACACGATCCAGTTACACGTGTTACATGTTGGAAGAGTCATGCTTATGCGTCTGTCACCTGAAGGGAATGGCTGTATCTTAGTCACAGGGGTGGGAGGCAGGCAATTTGATTGCCTCTGGGTGGCTTACTTCAGCAAAAAGGCTGGGCAGCAATGACCTAATGGATATTTCATCTATTGTAAGCAGAATTTCATTTTTCAACTGATTGCCAAGTATGCTATTCAGCACCCAGGAGGTTTAAGAAACTCTTAAGCTCTAAGACAGAACAAATAGTTTATTGCTGCTTTTATTCCCCCACTGCTGGCTAGAAAGTGTAAGTCCTTGGTTTGCTGGCACAGCACCCATTTGCTTAAAATCTTCCACACCCCCTAATGCATTCCCTTCTTATCTCTCCCATTCTTATAGGTCCCTTCACTGTGTGTACATGGCATCTCTCACACACTTGGACTTTTGTAGCTGAGTTTTCCTACTCAACAATATAAAAGCCAACATATTTTAACTTTACATGATGTGACTGAGTTTCTGTGATACATGGCTCAGTTTATAGAGCTTGGGTGTCTGCTGCTGTTCGCTGGTGGATTTCTGGAACAAATCAATCTCTCCAGTTTCAATATGTTTCAACAGATGCCACACATTAACCACTATTTTTATTCTCAGCCTGAGTTTCACCCCTCCAACCTTTCCCAAAATATTATGTTGCCAGTGTTAGTTACAGTTTGTTTCTGTCTGTAATTATTAAAGTCTCTTCCATGACAACCTGATAAAAGGTTGGCCACATTCCCATACTTATTAAGCTCTCGAGTGATGCAAATTGTAACAAATATGCCAACCAGACTGGAAGAGCACTGCCTAGTTTGTTTTTACACAAATCTGTAACTGAGCATGGTTATTTTCCTAAGAAGCAAACAATATAAATACTACAGAGCAAAACAAAATTTTGGCTTCTTTAGCCTCTTTTCATTCCATTTCCTTTCTATCCCATTAAGTGAATCAGATGTTCAGCATTAGACAGCCTCTCCTTTAGTTACACACAGCTGCAGGCACTGGGTGGGACTCCAGTGCCTGCAAATACCTAAGAGGAAACATAGAGAACAAAGCCAATATACAAGCAGTGAGAGGCTCTGTGCAATGTTATGTAATGTTACTGACCTCTTTTATGGGCAGCTGGAAGACAGTTACCTTCTGAACATGTTAGTTGGATAACAGAAAAAGAGATTAATGAAAGCCTTTGTTAAAATTCACTTGGAAGCAGTCCAGCTGTAATCATCTCCCTTCTGATGTTCCTTGAGCACCGGACAACTCATCACATAAGTATTTATGGACTGGTGACTGTTAGTGCACAGATCTTAAGTCCGTTCTTAAGTCTGAGATCCTCCTATGTAGTCAAGTAAGACCACTACCACTTTGACTCTAGCAAGGAGAGGAAGAGGAGAGAAAGAAAGGAAAAGACAGGGACAACATGTTAGAGACAAATGAGAGATACAAAGTTAAGGACACTTTGAAACATTATCCATAAGTCCTGCAGTCTGGGCACAGGACAAGGCATCACACAGGCATGCTCGTGGTAGTTCAGGCAGATGAGCAGCACCAGCTCTCCCAGGTAACAACTGTACACTGTGAGCAATCGCAGCACTTGACTCATGGCAAATCCACAGGCTGTAATTTGATCAGGCAAATGACTCAGCGACAATTGATTAATCAAATAGACACGTCTCTTACACTCTCAGTTAGCCAACTCTGTAAAACCAGGATCAGCGTGAAGTTTTTTAGCAGCACAACAACCTCCCTCCCTCGACACGTTTCCCCAGTTAGCTTCATTTTTCTCATAAACTCTTGTTGACCTGTCAGTCATCTCTATCACTGAGGTTTTTGTATTTCAAGGCCACTGTCTGGTTGGTTCAGAGTTGCTGCTAAAGGTTTCTCCCATATTTGGGTGTGGTGGGAATGCCCAAAATAATGACTTCACCTTGCAGTAAGTGAGCACTAAACACAATCTACCTAAACAATCCCAGAGACACATTGGGTACAAGCTGCATGGAGATCTGTATAGCATGGCAAGAGACAGGCAAGGATAAAAAATTAATACCATGTAAGTTATTAGAATGAAACCACTATAAACAAAACAGAGCTGTGCTGAAATCCTGGTTCCAACTTTTGAGTTCTCTGCACTGTTGCTTGGATTGGAATTTGATGCCCAGGATAACAATTGCATATATAGTGAAAATAGTATTTAAAGGATTTGTTTTCTTGTTTGCAGCCTCCACTGCTGGTTAGCATATTGATGAATGACTGTGCCTAAATGAGCTGCACAAGAGGAAGGATTTGCATGGCACAGCAGGTAGGTGGGTCATGCATCAAGTAACATGCAGGAATCCCATTTTCTTTTTCTTGTCTACAATGAGTACCTGGTCATCTCTGTCCATGGAGAATGGGCGAGACGTGGGGCTGGAAAGGGCACAGTCCTGTTTGGTCCCTCAGGGTAAACAATGCTTGACTTCAGTCAAAGAACTTGGTACTGTTAATAAAACCCATCTTTGTTAGCCAGTTGTCGTGCTCACACTGGTTAATGGCTGGGAGATGTGGTAAAGGGAAAGCTGAGGAACAAAGCTGCCCAAACAGCACGGGAGGACTGGGACTGTGCAAACAACTACAGACAGACCTGATTCATCACAGCAGATCAATGTAGAAGAAGGTAAAGCAAGGTGCAGAGGATCCGCCAGACACAACCAGACATCAGGGAGCAAGAAACCCTCACAGTCTCGTCCTGCACTCATTTCTTTCCAGACAGCAGGACCAGGCTCCTGTCTGCCACCTAGTCAACATCTAGCCACCCAAGGCCTTTTTACCCCTGACTCTGGCTAATCTTTTCCAGCGGTTTTGCTCCCTGGCTTTGCCTTCTGGTAACACTAATATTAGACTTTTGAATAAATAATAATTACAACACACTGGCATTGAGATTTGCTGTGAAAAGTATTTTTCTGCCACAGGGGTGTAAGCTGCTTGCCAATCACCCACAATTTTGTTTGGCAAAAAAAGAGAGGGAATAAAAATAAACAGAGTAGTCAGATTTACAATGGTTACCTGTCTCCTGCATGTTATTTCTCCAAGAACTACAGAACATTATTTGGAGTGATTCTGCACTCAGTATTTTCTACCACCTGCCTGTGGCCTGGAATCTGAATCAGGGTCAGCCCCTCTGACACAGCAGAACTAAAGGCATGTTTAGGACATGTTTGGCTGTGTCTCGCTTATCTTGCAGATTGGCAATTTAAATGAAAATCTATACAATATACAGGCATTTGATTTTGATGTAACTACTTCAAACATTTCTAAAGTCACTCTTGAGTGAGTCCCAACACCTCAAATACTCAAAACCTTTAGATGCTTTTGTCTAAAAATGGAGTCAGGAGATTTGCCCTTCACAGTCGAGACTCACGCAAGCCAGTGGTGCTATAAACCAATTTTTCCATAAGCAATAACAGCTCAGCTGTGAATCACTGGAATTTAGTGACTAACATTTGGTGGAAATTAGAACTTGTTGCCTTACCCAGGATTTGCTTTCTTACCTCAGAAACATCAGAAACAAACAAAATCTGGCCTGTTTTAAGTGTGCATACAGGAAGAAGAGGTAAAACACTAGTTATTTATAGCGATAGCTTGAAAGGAAACACTGTGATTAACAGGTGAAAAAGTTAGTCAGTTTCTGCTAATAAATTATTAAAATCACTGTTTGATCAGGCTTTTTTAGAGTAGCTCTTGTCTTGCTCTCCAAAAACTACAGAATGTGAAAAAACACTGCAAAAAATATTCTTGTTCTGGTGTACAAGAAATGTAGAGGAAAAAAACCCACAAGAACAATGTACAGAATAGATCTGGATGACAGTCATTCCAAAGGCAAAATTATTACAGGCTATTATCTAGTTGTCTGGAGGAGCCATGGACCAGCTGGCTGTGATGTTCTGCTCAAAGTTAAACACAGACAGGAAACCGCATGTCTGATACTGTAAAAATCGTTTGTCTTCCTGCCATTGCTAACCAGGCAAGCAACCCAAAGGGGCTGTTTTCATTTAAAAGAAACACTAATCCACAACAATAAAAAAGGAATGACAAAGCCTCAATTCTCCCCCGTCCTGACTGGAGTTAATGCCTGTGTTTGTGAATGAACTGGAAATCTTACAAAGTGAAGTTTTATATTACTTTAACTTTTATCTGCAGTTATTCACTTATAGGAATGCAGCACATGGTTTTCATGAGTCACCTGAAGCACTTACAGCACATGACCTAGAAGGAAAGGCTCCACTCGGAAGAGCGAAAAGAATTTGGGTAAAAAGACTGGGCTTAACTTTCTACTACTCCTTTTAGGTTGATCTAGAAGTGTGAGTGAGCTGCAGATTTGATAGGAATGAAGGTACTTGGTACTGAATTTCTAGAATGGTTTTCATAACCATACACACCAAAACCACACATTTATCAGTGATTTCCTTCAGCTACATAGCTCCAGGAAAAACAGCTATAACTCATAAAAATTTAGCCAAAATCCACAAGGGTGTGGTTCACGTTGTACAAAAACATTAGACAGCTGACACAGTAAGAACTCTTCTCTGGGAACACATTCTCTTCAACAGAACCAAGGCAATCTGTTAGAATTAGGTCCTGGGTCTACCACCTGTGCTCATGTCAATACCAGTATATACTCCAAATCCTCTAAAGATCACCCAAATAAGGGTTGGTCACACAACGATGGATCAGCAGTCAGGTTGTCTGGTTTCAAATCAAGCTTGGGGAGGGGATAAGGAAGACAGGGATGCGGGGTGGCACAAGATATGGAGAGCCTGGGCCAAGGGAAGCAAAGATTTGCTAGCTTGCTCTTGGCTAATTTGATGTGGTTTTGTGACCTAAACTGGTTGGCCTTCTTGGAGGCTAGGAAGTGAGAGCTACAATCGCTCACATAGCTGTTAACCTCAGTGCAGTCACACACCATGTTTCCCAGGAGTGGAAACAGCATCCCAACCCTTTGTTATCCCAGGTATCAATGACCTAATTAAACCACTTTCTAAGGAACTTATGGGTGATGAGGACGGGTGAGGTGTGCCACACCCCTTGAGAAGTGTGTGTACACAAGTTTCTCCATTGGAGACCTCACTCTTGCCTGTGAGAAATCTGACTTTGTCTCAGTAAAAGAATCACAGCAGGTAGGACAATAAAAAGCAGAAGGGGTGTGTGTGCAGCATGAAGTCCAGCAGCACTGCACACACCTTCACTGTGCCTCCCTTTATTAGAGTTCATGAAGTAGAATGAGGATGGGTTATGCACTTGTAGTTTGGTCTGTACTCACATTTCCCTGGTTTAACTGAACTCACGTATGCTTCCTTGTGCCGTAGTAGGTGTGAGGGAACATATTCCCCAGAGAAGGAATGCAGCTTCTTCACACCCACCACAGGAGAGGTGCAGATGGACCTGAGAAACTGTCTTAAAATTCACATCCTATCAGGTTACCAGTAACATCTCTATATGCAGATAACAACTATGGCAACACAGCCTTTTAGAAGAGGTAGGACCTTAAAAACAGCATTTTCCTTTAGTTTAGATTTTATAATGTAATTAGCATGTGCTGCGTTTTGGTGTGTCAACAGAACAGCTGTAAACAACTCGATTTCATCTTCCATCAGCTTTTAAGTGCAGTGTCTTCAGCTGAGTTATCAGATTTACTTCAAAATGAGGACAGCCAGGCAGGAAGAAGTATCCTCAGAACACAGAAAATAAAGGCTGAATTTTGCAGGATTCGGAAAAGACCAAAATGGCACCTGCCATTAGAATTCCTCCCCGACAAAACGCAATTCCAAAGGACATCGGCTTAAGACTGTTAATATTAACACAGTTAACATTACTTGCAAGGAATGTGGGAATGCAAGGTAAATTATTAAACCTACCTGATGTAAAAATGAGCATATCATTGCATTCTTCACCTGTGCAGGAACACATGAACATCAATCCTCCATCGTCCTTCTTTTCCCTCATCAAACACTGCTCTGATTTATAGTCATCCAAAAAGTGACCATACAGTGTTTCCTGGGGGTCGTGGCATATTGTTTCTAATGTCACATTTTCATCATTCTGTCTCCTAAAAGTGAAAAGGAGAAAACTGAAATCAAAAAAGGAATATTTTATAAGGGGAGCAGACAGGACCGCACCTGCACAAAATTTGCCTCTTTTGAGAATACAAATGGCATTTAAAAAGCATTGTGTGTTTTTCTCTGTCCTTCCTGAATGGGGTAAATTTGGCACCATCTGGGCTTCTCACATTTGTACAATGGCACAGCTATTCCTGTATCATATTACAGCTAAGCTCACAAGAGTGTCTCTGAAAATCTCACTTAGAATTATTCAAGCTAATGCTCAATGAACTGCTGTGAACTTCAGAACATACTTTTTGGTTTTTGTGGTCACTGAGCAGACAGTAAAAATCTGTGGGAAATTATGATAAAAACTGAATTATTTCCCCAAAATCCGAGGAATTTCTAGTGAGTTGGTGTTTTCATTTTTCTTTTGAAGCCTAAAATCAGTGCACTGAAGGAGCTATAGTTAAAAAAACCCAAACCAATCAAAAAACCCCCACCAAAATAACAATCATAAAACCTGGTGCAATTTAGTTACCTCACAGTCAGGGAAATATTTACAGCTGATAATCTGGACCATATTCCTGTGCTTTGTCCGGATCCACAGATTTAATTTCATTGACAAAAGACTCAAAGGCAAAAAGCACTTTACAGTTCTCAACTTGCTTGCCTTTTGGATAAATGGTCATGAAAAATCCAAAATGTATCTAAAATTGTACAGCAGCTCCTTTTTATGGCAGTAATAGACATCGATGTCTTACTGAAGAAGCACAGAACAAATACGGAAAAGCACACTGGACCGATCCTGAACTGAAATGCCAACTTCCAATTACACTGAGCATCTCAAGTCAATGGACACAACTAATCCCTCAGCACATGAATTAGTTATGTCCCTCTGTAAGTGGTTCTAATAATCAACAACAATGCTGCAAACACTCAGTTCTGTTCCTTTAGTCCACTTATTAACTCATTAAGAGCATTTCTGTATTTCTCTGACAGGACTGGATTCCCATTTATGGAAGGGCAAGGGAAGCCTCAGTTTTCAGACTGGAACACAAGCTTAAAGTCAGTAAATCCTAAAAAAGCATTACAAGTCATTTTCATAAACTCCTGATTTCTTTGAACCTAGACATGGGCTATATAAAGAGTATCATGCCTACATCAAAGTCTCTACCTACACAGAAGTTTTTTCTCATTAAGAGGAAGTATTTCTACCTATACATGGCAATAAGCCTCTTGTGATAAATCTACATAATCTAGGCAATTTCAAGGTGCCTTGAAATCTGAGAGAGAATTGTCTTTGCTCAGCAACTGTCACTCCAGCCCTCTCTTGAGCCTCAAATCTGTTTCTACTCTCGAGTGTTGTGAGTGGATAAAGCTTAATGGCTTGCACAAAACCATGCCTCTTTTCCAATAACAGCTTAAATGGAAACAGAACTGTTTTAGAAGAAAAAAAAGTCCCCAGAACATTTCATATCAGAATTGTTAACCTCAGGCAACTCTCGGTATGCTGTGCAGAGATATGAGTTGGAAGCGGGAGAGCAAAGCCTGGTGAGGTAGCAGGGACATTCTGAATATCAGAGCAATCGAGGAAAGTACTAAGCAATGATGAATGAGGGTGTGCTCCTGTCCCCACCTGTATGAAGAAATAACTTACCATATAGCAACACAGACTTCACTGCTCTTCTCACAGATGGAAGTGATGTTGCAGTTGCTCTTGCACTGATGTTGGTTTGAGCAGGTTGTTACTTTAATATCACAAAATTTGCATAGGTTTGACATTTTCAGTCCACTTTCCTTATTTCTCTCCACAGGTGATGTAAATTCAGCTTAAGGAAAAAAAAAAAAAGGAAACTCAATAATGGTAGAATATCAGATTGCATTATTGCTTATTATGAAGATAAGGTTTTCATCAGCAGCAAACATTTCCTCTTACCTTAAATTAGAAAATCTTTGATCTTTCACAGTTCCCAATTTTCTTTACAACAAGGAAAGTGCCATGATGTCAAGACCAGGTTAATCAAAGTGAATTCGAAAAACGAAATGAACTTCTATGACCTCAGAGGGAGCAAAAGTTGCTTCATAATTTGCAGACTTGTGCATTTCTCAGGACCAGTTTGCACTGAAATAGCTCCTCTGCACTCACCCATTTGCATTCCTCACAAGGCAGTATACCTGTCCCCCACACATAACACTGCGTCGTGGTCTGTGTGCCACAGTAACTGCGGATTCCACAGTGAGAATGCACATTGGTTGTGTGGCATCATTATAACGTGGATCAGGATCAATTTTGCAATTTTGTCTTTACTACCCTAAGGCATAACCTAGGTGTCATCCCTAAGCTGGTTACTCTCCACACATAAAAACCTCAGAGCTGGAAGAGATTTGAGCTTAAGGTAGATGGTCTGCCAGAGGTTGTGGGTTAAACTCAAGCTAGAAATGCAATAGGGCATCTGTGCAGTCCAAGTGGTTAAACTCAAGCTAGAAATGCAATAGGGCATCTGTGCAGTCCAAGTGATCTACTGCAGGAGTCTAACTGGGCTAACTGCCGGGGACTTGAACTCAAACTGACTTGCAATGACAGCCTGCCTTGTAGATGCCTGCTTTGACCCAACAGCTATACTTTTCTGCACCCAGAAAGTGAATCATTACATGCTTACTAGTTCCAAATCTTAGTAGTCACCGCCTGCTTCAGTGTGGCAGCAGTAAGGAAAGAGATAATTTTTGTGCCAGTGTTTGAACTTCAGGAAACATTCTTTTAGCTCAAAAACTATTTTGAAAAGACAGTGTAACTACAAGGAACAGAAAACGCTGACACAAACTTCTTTCTAAAGCTAAAACGAACATGCAACTATCTGAAGCGGAGCAGACAATCAACAACGGTTTCAGTCTGACTCACTTTGCAATGCAATTGGAAAAGTAGGGTGAACCACTTTGAGGAGATACTGGGCTTACATGCAGCACAGCCCTTCTCTTGTAGCCACCTGCATGTTAAAACTGTGTTCATATTGCTTTCTGTGGCCAAATGTTGCTAGTCAACCTGTAACAGGCAACCAGGGATTTATAATTTCCCTCTCTCTACTCAATTAGCTGAGAAATCAATTTTTTCCTTCTAGAACTTCACTCTTTACTACCATTAGACTATTTTATTACAGGAAATAAATATACATGATTTTTCCAGGAGGAAATAAAAGGGCCTCTTGCTAACACTTTCAATGCATTTCTGAACCATTGTGAGGGACTGAGAGAAAAGTCTTCTCTCTTCAACCAAATCACACATCTTTCTCATCACCAGCACGCTCTGGTACTGACCTAAGGTTTCTGATCTAACAGCTGCTGTAAGGAGTGGCAAAACTTCCAGTGGTTTTATGGTACAGAAGAAGATGCTGCACAACGGAGGGGATGGTTAGGATGAGCTCACTGGGTGTGGCAGTGTGCTCCCCCTGCTTTTGGCTCAAGCCAGAGCTAACAGTGGTGGCTGGGAGTGGCTGCACCTGGCTTGAAGCTGGACTCGGGGAAGATAGATAATGACACAATAGTGGAGGGCCATAAAACTTACTCAGCAGCTAAGGGCTAGCTGAGCATGTGCCAACCAAAATACAGCTGGCATGCAAATACTACTATAAGTCAGTTGTCTTACTCCATAAATAGGGAACAGCCCAGGGTCTGCTGAGCTCTCCTGCACAGCAGTGGCCTGCATGCCAGGATCTTCCCCTGAACAGGGATGCCTCTTGGGGTTGCTCCTTGAGGTTGAGAGAATCCTTACGGCATCAAATACTCAGTAAGTGCAAAAGTTAAAATAAGCATGCTGAAAGTTTGAAATCTTAGCTAAGTGAGATAAAGGACTGCTTGTGCAGATATAATCCTTCCGACATAAGTTCCTAGCCTGGCGGTAAGTCCGGATCCAGCCACACCCGGAAACCCCCTGAGAAAGGGGTTTAGAATGCGAGAGGATCCTTCCTGAGCCTCATGACTCAACATGAGGGTGTCTCTGACAGTTTTGTCCCACTTTGTCCTCTATGCAGTAAATAACCAAGTGTAGGTTGCCACCAAAGCTTGTTATAGCACTATCACATTCATTACCAAACTTTGTTAAAACAAACATTGTTACTTTTCTCTTCCAAGGGAAGCGTGTCACCGTATTTGCAACACTGGGAGCACATTCATGAGTGGAGAATGCAGGTAGCATATTATGGCCTGGCAAAATTTTAAGCCCCAGGTCATTAAGAACAATCGCTTGTTCTTAATTGTGTGTTGCAACAGCCACGTAGAGGAGCAAAGTGTCATTGAAGTAGGTGTGGTAGGAACTCAGAAGGTCTTGAATGTAGTGTTCTGTGAAATACACGTTAACATAACCCTTTATAGCAAATTGTACATCTCTTCTGGATGGTGCCTCTTATTTACCACATGCTGAAGAGAAACTAATAGTTGTCACAACTTATCTAGGTTGCAGTAATGATCGAAACAACTTGATAGTGAGGGACTGTCCCTCCACCCAGTAAAAAAACAATCCATGGTTCTAAAAGCTTGGAATGAAAATAGAGACAAATACTCTGAGGGAAAAGTGAAGTGACTCACCCAAATGTAAACAAGAAACCTGCAGCAAGGTGCCAAGCATCTCACAACTGAGCATGGAGGAAAGGCATCTGCTGCTCAAACTGCAAAGGCTTCGGCTGCATCCATGCTGCTTTCAGCTCTGAGCTTACTTGGAAGCTGTGGCATGATGGATGCCTCTACTATAAACATGACTCAGTTCCCTGCAGCGTCCACAGCACTGGAGCCAAGAGCCACATGAAGGTGGGTCCTTAGGTAAAGTGTTTTGAGCACATTATATTTGTTGAGAGAAAGGGTTTGGTTCCTACGCCGTTCCTGGCTGCGCCAGGTTCTGCCAAGGCTCACCCACTGGAACAAATGGATGCGTTTGGCCCTCTTCCAAGAAGGGATATCCGAACCAAACTACTTGATTAAAAACAAACAAACAAACACACAAAAACCTCCAAAAAACCAAAGTAAACCAACCAACCAAACACCGCACCCCCCCCCCCCCAAAAAAAAAAAAAAAAAAAAAAAAAAAAAAAAAAAAAGCCATCTGGAAAGCAGCAATCCCCTGTAAGGTCACAAACCTTACGTTTCTAAGGTAGACATTAGTTTAATCACTATCAACAGTAGCAAAAGGTTGGGCAGTTAGGACTAGGTAATTTCTGATCAGGTTTAATTACTGCCAAGAGCTAATGGGGTTTTGGGGCTTGCAGAACTGACTACACTTGTATTTTCTCCCCAGAATTCTTCTAACAGAGGCTGACAGATCAGTGACTGTTTATTCATGCCTCTGGCAGCTCAAAGAACTGTCTAAACTGCCCAGGTGAACAAATTTTGTTCCATGCTTCAACATTTGGTTCAAAGTGAGACTGCAGTTTAATTTTCCTAAGACTGTCATAATGCTCTAGCAGGTGTTAGTGTATTGTTTGCTGTTACTCCTTGGCCTTGTCCACTGTGATAATCCATCTAGTTCCAAACTAGGGCCAAGTTTGACTTTTTCTATCTGATGCAGAAACCACATCCTGCAGATGGCCTGAGAGGAAATCTGGAGTAAGATAGGAACTTTGACATCACTCTTTGCTCATGGCCTGCTACTAGACTTTGAGGACTTAGAAATGCTGAAAAGATGGGTCTTCTCCCAAGTCACACCTATCTTTAATCAACAAAGTCCTGCCTGGAGAACGACAACTTGGTAGGATTCTTCCCTAGGAAAGTGTATTCACTCATTCCCTGAGGGACTCAAAAGTAAGGAGCGGTTCAGGACCAGCAGACTGCTCCTCTTCTTGTAGTCACCTGAACGTTCATCTCTAAAAATATTTGACTATCCTGCTGCACACTTCATACCACATGAGCCAGCTCCTCAAGATTTTCCCCTCAAGATTTTCCCCTCAAGATTTTGGTTAAGACAACCAAAATCAACTTGAACACTGTGGACAGAAACAACCTTGGATTTTGCATGGAAAGAAAAAAGTGGATATAATGAAAAAGTCAACAGAGAAATCACAGATTTGCACAGGTGAATGAAGCCATCTTAAAATGTGTGCTTGTCTCCAAAAATTTGATTTTGCCATCCACTGTCTAATGTTAGTTTTCTTATTTTGACTTCTACAGGAAGCCTAATTCTAGCTTTCCTTGCTTCTTTGTCTATGGAGAGGGTTCTAAATAAAAGACTGTGGTTTCTTGGCTATGAAACTTTCAGCCAACCAATTCAGCAGAGATCAGCTACCGTGGTTAAAATGCACAGAACATGCAAGTCAACACGTGGGCTGGACATTATGGAAGAGACACTAGAGCAATCACATTAGAAACGTCCACTCCATGGATTCTGGTGGAGCCAGGCTTGCAGAACATCACTTCTCTTCTATGATTTATTTATCATAAATGATCTCTTCTATGATCTTTATTTATCATTTCTTGGGACATCATAAACAGGACACCTCACCCAAAGCCTATTAGCTTGAAGTTGTTTGCATCTGTTATCTGTAGATATGTAACTTCTATTGAAGCGTAATGTTGTAGTTTAATTTTCTTTTATTTTTAATATCATTACAGAATTCTCACAAGCTAACATTAAATAAAATTCAAACCAATATGATGTCTTTTTAAAAATATCTACATTGGAAAACTTTCTATGTCTTAGGATGCATTTCCGAAACAGCAGCCAATTTCTGTTACTCCTGTCTTGTAAAATCCTGTCATAGCACTTCTACTCTCTCATCCAGTGTCTCTGGCACGTGTATACTTATAAAACAGCAGGCAGATCCCATCCCTCCCCCCACCAAAAAAAAAAAAAAAAAAAAAAGCTGAGAGAGATGTCGGGATGGGAACTCTACTACTCAGCTGCTGTGAGATAATTCCACCTCATGGGAAAGATTTTAAGATTTCATTCCACTACATCATGGAAAATTTCCAGGAGGACAATGCCTTTATTAGAGAGACTTGAAGCAGATTGTCCTTGCTCTCCCAAAGAGCAAAGCTCCAGGACGTCATATATCCGTGTTTGGAAAGCACAGTAGCGGCTATGAAGAGCATCCAAACTGCATTACCTTCTCATCCAACAGAAAGACATCAAGCTTCACCAGGAACTGTGCTAAACACAGCATGACTTCTGTTTTGACTACTATCCCCAGCACATAACTTTGACAGTTATGGAGACACTGCCAGCTTCATTAGATTTGCCTTACACCTTCTGATGAATGAATTGCAGGAGTGAGAGAGTCAAGGAAAATGTATGATCTGAGCTTTGCTTACAAGACCTGGATGTATATCCTGATGGCTATTCTTAATTAAACTGATTATGTCTGGTGTGGTAATACAAGGAAGTGAAGACAGAAACACAATCGATCCTAAAGATAAAAAAAATCATGAGTTACGAAATCACAAGACTAGCCAGACAGATCATGGAAATAAAGGAAGGGGAAAAACATAACCAAACCAAACCAAAAACAATACAAACCAAAACCCCAAACAAACGAACAAACAAAAACCAACCAAAACCCCCCCCAACCCCAAGCAACCAAAAAACCCAAATGCCGGGTTCTCCCTTACTTGCCATTGCTGGCTGTACTCTTAAGAGTGCTTTTTGAGACATGTTTTGAAGCTTTGGCCATGGCCAGGAGGGTTGGAATTACTGTCTAACTAAAAAAAAAAAAAAAAATAAAGAGAAGATAAAATGAAAATAAATCACTGGAATCCAGGAGGTGCATCTTCAAGAAAAACAGCTGTATTGCACTTTACTCATCATAAAATCACAGGAGCTGGCAACACTGCAGATCACCTAATAACTCCCATCATAACACCTTCGGGGTAACCCTATGAAATAGGCATTTTCAGTTTTTCAGTCGCAGCTGCCATTTCTAAGCTTAATGTCAACTGAGCTGAAATGGAGTGTCACTCTGGTACATACTCCGATTTTTGCCATGTGAGTATGAGCTCAGTGTTCACACCATCTTAGACACTGCTTTGGGTACAGTCCTTTATCTCAACTATGAGTTACTCCAGCAGGATTACCATGTGTATAGGACTTTTATGATTTTGTGACTGTTTCTATTAAGATTAACAACGATTATCAAGAGTGCTGAGGCAGCCTCTGTAAAGCTAAATATGCGCTATCTTTCATGTACAACTAAAATATGTCAGAGGAAAACAGGTTCCATGAATGTTTAACTATCCCTGTGGCAGGACTCCAGGAAATCACATTCCTATGGATTGTTTTGCAGAATCTCTCACCCTCGATCTTTATCACACATAGTCACAGATCACTGACTACCACAGAGCACAACAGCTGCCTTAGTCAGTACTTAAAAGTTGTGCCTTTAAGTGTACTGATTGCACTTTTGTAAATTTCGGGGCTCAGCAATGGACAGAAGCCAAAATAACTTCCTGTTTCAACACAGTACTTTGTGAACTACTTGGAGGAGATGCATTTCATGGCTTCTCCCTGTCATGTAAAAGCTTTTGCCCATTGTATGAAAAAAATGCAAGTCACACCTATCACACCGAAGAATGATTTGGTGGGGCTCATAGGCTTGTTTTGGGTTTGTGTGACCTGCTCTTCAGCCATGACTGAGAAGACTGCCAGGAAAGAAGACAGCAGACTAGGTAAGCCATGTTGACCAGCTAGACCTAGCCAGGAGCAGTTTGGCCACTCCCAGCTGAAGGAAGGCCAAAGCAGAAGAAAGGAAAGCCAGAAAGCCACTGATGAACTGCACTGAATTTGGGAAACCACCTTTTCTCACCTACCAGCAGGCAAGGTATAGGGGAAGGTACATGCAGAGGGAGAAACAAAAGGAAAAGGAGCAGGAGCTGGAAAACGTCATTTAACTTGCCTCTGCAGTAGAAGTGCCTTGCTTTTAACAGCAAGTGGAACTGGTAAAACTTTGCTTTAGGGATTGCTGCAGGCATTGACACAGACACAGAATCTAATCTGGCAGGAGCTGGGGGTAGGGACACGAGAGAAACTGAGAGAGGGAACAGCACACTAAGCTGGAGATCCTGAAGATGAAAATAATTTTTGTATTTAAAGCATTAAAATACCACTATTTTTACCCACTATTTCCAAAATGAGTGATCATTAGCAGTTTTAATCATGGGCTAGGCTCTTCTCTCTAGTACAGAGCACGGCAGTGCCTCAAACACACCTAAGAACAGAGCTCGCTGTTGTGACTCCTGACTGACAGCAGTGCAGGTGAGAGAAGACTCCAGTTCAGCACTTAAAATAGAGTGTGAAAGCATTCTGAAAACATTATTGTGATGCCTCAAATAATGAGAAGGATTTTCACCTGCACATCTTTAACTTACAGTGCATTTTCTGCCCATTATTTAGCACTCCATGGCTGGCGGAACAAAACAATACTGTCTCCAAGCAAAGAGAAAAAATCTAAATGATGGCTTCTTATAGGGCACTTAAAAGGACATGTCATCCCCTCCTGACTTTAACCCTCAACCTCCCTAACAAAGCTGGTAAACAGCACACAGCACATACATACATGTGATATAACACCAAGTTCAAGTTATTCAATTGTGACTACAGGGTCTAGGTTTTTTTCTGCATAATGCATTGAGTTAGGAATTTACTGGAAGTGCTATTTGGTGGTTAACTTCTCCTGGGACTTCTGATAGACGCTGGACATCGAACACAGCAATGGTCATCTGGTTCTCAAGATTAGCTAAAACAGCTTCCCTGCTTTGTTGGAATAAACATGATTCATGGTTCAGAACTGACATTTGCATAACTAACTCTGACCTGTGCACTAAGAAGCATATCCTGCATTTAACCTCCTTTTGTATTCTCCTCTGCTCAGTGAAAGCTGTCATTGCTTCACTTGAAACAGTGCTGAAAGAGTATAAACACTTCAGCTTTGTGCAAATATTATTTTTCCAACTTATATGGTCTGAAAATAGACAGCAGTCATTCAAGCATAATACAGTTATTTCTGTGATATTTTTTCATGACAGATGAGTCTCTGTGGAAGACCCCGTAACATTTAGAACATACATAATTAAGAACAATTCTGACTCAGAAAAACACAAATATGCCTCTGCTCTCTGCTACAGAACCTTGCCAGTACAAACCCATGCAATTGTGCCTTCTCTGTAGCTTGAATGGAGTTTCTGAACCCATTGCATCACTTCCTTCAGCCAGATAAGAAAGCCTGTTTATAGTAACCTGCTTCTCTCCACTCCTGTTCCCTCAGTAATCACACCACGACCTGCCTGCTTCAAAATATGATAGAGCTCTTAATTCTTCATAATAGCAATGGGGAAGGTGAATCATTTGTCCTGATGATGGCACATATTCCCTCCAAATGCTTAATTTATATTTCTTCCCCTTATGTTTCTTACAGCAGAAGAAATGAGGAACATCCATCTTAAAGAGCCATTTACCCTGTTTTCAAGAGTCAGTTTATTAAACTCCCAGTTTCCAACAGGGAAATTCAGAAGTCCACCCAGTGTTGGTGGAACAGAACTTATTCACTAAACTAAGCTATTTCTATTAGCCATGAATTATTCTATAGAGACACATCCTGGTACTTCAGTTTATCTGCAAGGCTACTGAATGAGCTCAATGTCACATGCCAACTGAAAAGCTCCTGAGATTGTAAAAGAAATGGATCATATTCCTCAGATAACAGTGCCGCTTATTGGGAGGCATCACTTTCTTAATTACAAGAAGTTTTAAATGCCTGTCTTGGGATATCTGCTTAATGCAAAGGAAATCTTGTCTGCCTTTTTAGGTGCATCCTGACTGGACAGGCTACAGGTGGGAAAGCAGGGGAGGAAAGCAGAGAAGTTTTGAAGTCTATGTTTCAGGACAAGGGGCTGCATCTTCTGCTAAACTTCTGGGCAGTAGAACACATTAGGATCCATGGTAAGGAGGAGAAAATTTCAAAAGTTTTAGGAGCTTCCTACTGTACTGTATTGCCAAACCCTGCCATCCTTGCCATGGGGAATTGCAGTTGTGGTACTTGAGATGGACAGAGTTGGTGGGCACATTGGTACAGTTCCTATTCTTCCCTTACAATGACAGCTGTTGTGCAGGCTCTTCACTGTGCAAGCAGAGCATGCTGCGCAGATGGAGCCCTGCCCTCAACTCCCACAGACCACTGCACCACCCAAGACACACAGAAATCAAAAACAGTAACATACATGCTTGGACAAACACTCACAAATGACAGTACTACAGGACTTTACTCTTATTTAGTGTAAGGCCTCATCCTGCCTATCTTTCTGAATGGCTACAAGTAACTAAGCGCTGTTCTGGCACACATACACCATCACATGAGTGCACTTAGTTAAAGGGGTGGAGGTTTTAAAGTTTTCATGTGGATCATCAAATTCTGTTAAATCTGCATCCTGTTAAGTTACCTCAGTACAGGTCATATTAGGAACAAGTCTAGTCAGACTCAAAATTGAGATTTACCACACATAAAGTTGTTGTGGCTTATTCAATTGCTTCAAAATCAGCTATAAGCTCAAGAGGTCTGAATTCTGTACGTGAAAAAAAGCTTTTGTGTTACTTGATTAGCTACCTGCAGCATTTTCAGCAGTAATAAGGAAGGCTGGACAGACAGCAGAAAATAATCTCTTCCAAATGCAGAAATGGAAATTATTTAAAGACTGCTCTCTACACTGGCAGCATACAGAAACTGAGGTGGCAAAAAGCCAAATCTTTCTGCTGAAACTGCAGTTAACTCTCACTAGTTAACCCTTGCTACAGCTAAACTCTTGCCACATGTATATCCTCTACTGTATTCAAAAGAGCACACTAAGATAACTAAAACATAGAGGAAACTGTGTAAACAATAACAACAAGAAGTTGCCATGGCTTGCTGAGAGTTAATACAGGTGGGCAGATATTTATTAATACTGTTTATTCAGTCAGGAGACTGGCAGGCACTTCCAAACCCTCTCTGGTCTCAGAGACCCACCTCCAGGAAAGGTTATGAGAATATGTTACTCTGGGGGAAGACTTTTGCTTACTTTTTAAAGTAGTGAAAATGAAACACAGACAAAGACTGTGACAAATCACACAAAACAGGAAATTCAAAGTTACGTCTGACTCCCACAGGTTCCCTTTGATGCTGCCAGGTTGCTTGGTGAATCAGAAAAAGCATCACTCCTGTATTTGCCATTCTATGCCTTTAATTCTCACTTTTATTTGCTTTACTAGTATGCCCTAAAAACTACTGACACACACTTTCCTGACAGGTGTAGAAGTCAGAAAGCCATACCCATTTTCCCCTTGGAAAGGCTCCTGCCACACACAGCTTTACAGAGCCCTAAACAGATCGCTCCTTTGGGGGTGCCACTGCAAAGGCTCGCTCACACACACATCTCTTCTGACATCTTATTTTTAATGTCCCTTTCTGATGCAAAGAAACAACATATTTTGAGAACAATTGTCTGCCTCATGGAGAAATCCTCAGACCATTTCCAGAAAAATGACAAATTTGTTTCTAAAGCATTGTGAACACAACAGATATTCCCTTTTCCCCTTTCTCTCTAGTGAGGCCATAAAGAAATATCTGCACAAATAACCTTGCAAAAAACATCAGTCATCCTCCCCTTGCTTGTTATTAGCTCCCATCCCTCACTGTGCTTTCTCCTCCCTCCCAGAGGAATCAGACCGCACCTCACCACACCTCCCGCCCCCTCCAAAGGCCAGCCTGAGCCAGAGGAGTTCTCCAGTCTAGACATCTATCTGACAACACAAACACAATGAAGAATGTGGTATGAGGAGTGGCAACCCACAGCAAAACTGCATATTTCATATTTGTAGTAGTGCTGCCGAGGGCAGAGAAAAATCTCTGTGGCTCCACGGCTGGAGCTACCTCTGGGGAAAGGTCAGGCTGCCCAACATGCCGGGGACATGGAGGACCTGCCCTCTGCTGCTGTCTCCAACCCACAGTCTGCTTTCAAATGTTGCTTGCCCCGAGACAGGAGGTGTCACAGCCCTTCCAAGACAGGAAACAGGGGCTCTGCAGTTAGTATTCTCTGCCAGGCATCAGCACTGCAAGGGCAGATGGGATTTGCTCAGGACTCATCAGCATAGGTTATGATGCTTTAGGGAGCACTCCAAGGGCTGATGTTTCTTCCCAGTCTTATCTGCAGAAGCACCCCAGGCCTCATAGTTGTTTAAATCCACTGTAAAAGTAGATTGGAGGTTATTTTGATTTTGAAGTATAGAAAAAGGACTGTTGGTGTCTCAAGTTAACAATTACAGGAGACATCTGAAAAGACAGGTACTACACTCTGTGACTGTTTCTTCAGCAGTACAGAGATCTGTCAGATGCCTCCTCTTCACAGGAAGCTGGAAGAGTCAGAACAGTCTTGTTTTTAGAATACAATTTTTTCAAGAGGAAGGATATTAAAGGGAGAGAGAGTATGCGAAGCACATATATCCTCTGTCTGACGTGAAACATTTGATTTTGCTGCAGTTCCATAATGTGAACACAAAAAATAAAATTCAAACCAGTCACCCCAATTCTGCTTTGTTTCAGGGGAAAAGTGTGATGAATATTTACCTGAAACTGCCACTATTCTGGAAGAACATTCTGTAAACCCAGACAAAAGTTTTACCTTTTGTTCTGAAATTTCTGCTGAACTGCAACTTGTATCTCTGATTTCAAAGATCCTGATTCTGACTACAATTCCTTTCTCTAAACTGGAATCAAGATGCTGCGGACCAATGAAGGAAACTTTAGTCAAACAAAGCCAAACCCAAATAATGGATTTGGGATTTAAAAAGAAAAAACTAAATCAAAAGCAATCTTAAAATATAACACAGTAATTGGAATGGGCCGCATATGTTCAAATATCAGTTTAAGCATCACGTTTACAAGTCGGAAATACTTCAGAATTATGAAGCACAAGGGGCAGAAAAGATTTTATGTATAATGGCATAGTTTGGAGTACATAAATCGCAGGCCTGCCATTCATTGTTTTAATTTCACCCATGCAGAGATATCTGAACAGAAGTTTCTCGCTCTTTTTCCACGCACAGCTCCCTAGTGAGCCTCTGCACTGACCCTTCACAAGTGCACCTTTTGTGTCAGCTGCAGGAGCGTGTTGGAGCCGTGAGTTAGGGAGTGCTTTGTGCCTCCAACCAGTACCCACACTCTTCGGACATGATCTCAGCAACCTAGACAGCCAGGATTGGAGCTGACAGAGCAAACTGGCTTCGGCCACAGCTCCTATGGCCATCTTAAACAAGGATGAGGTCTGCATGGAAAGAGTCTCTATCCGTACAACAGGAAAATGTACGTGTGTACACCGGTTGCTGCTGAACCAAACCAGAATTTCCGTGGTATTTTATAACACTCCAGTAAGCGTGGGGAGAAGCTGCGTGTGCACAAAGACTCACAGCTGCCCAATCAAAATAAGCATTTAAATGGATTAACCAGACAACTGTTCTTTCAAACTTGCATTCGTTACACAGCTACATAAATCAGAGGGATTTATAAATATTTGTTTTTCCAGATAAAAGGAGGATATTAGTGGGATTTTTTAAAGTGCATTCACTGCCACTATCTGTCCCTCCCAGCCATTAACAAGCAAACAAGGAAACAAAACAAAAACAAGGATGTTATGCGTGGAAAAATTCTAGTAACAATTTTTGACTTGGGGATTTTGGTTTAACCATAATATAAAAAGACAACTTACTAATGTAAGCAGCATGAAAGACCTGATTTTATTTAGGTTTTTGAAACCTCTGAACTCGAGGAATATTTTAGGGGTCTGGAAGTTAAGTTAAGGCACATCCCATTACTAGAGGATGCTGTTATGGTACTAGTTTATGGTATAATCTACTGATTATGGTAAGACAAAATTCTGTGCAATTTCTTTCTCTAGACCTGAATATAATCCATCCTTCCTAGTCCATTTGAAAAACTGTTTCCAAGTAAGAAGACTCATTTAACAAGTCCACATCCTTAACACACACACAGAGGCTCCTCTGTCAGCTACTGATGGGCAAACATGTTTATGCGGAAGCTCTGTTCAGAGCTCCTTTTTACTGTGAGAAGCCATTTTCCTTCAGGAAAATGGTGTTTATGAACCATTCTGTCCCCACACAGCAAGTTTTGAATGACAGACTCAGGAAAACAGTATTAAAAAGAAATTACTCTCTTTCACAATCCATCAGCTCAGCTAAAACAGTAAATCAGAGGAAAGTTAGACACAAATGTAATCCCCTAGGAATAGAATCACTTTGAATAGATTTGAAGAAAAATACACATCCTTCTCAAATTCAGCTTCAGGATAGTTATATTTGTCTCTGTCAAGTTACATGCAAAGAAGCAGAATGATAGAATTCAATACCCTGGGGATATGCTATCTTGATAGATGCGTCTAACTGCCACAACCATTAATGGGAATTATATACAGAATATTCAGAAAAGGGCATGTGCATAAAACTACACACTACTAATGATATTCAACCTTAGGAAAACTTCCTTTTTCAGACTTCTGATGCAAAGATCCTACTGATTTGGCACACTGTTAGTGAGTTATCAGATTTCTTGGTAAAGAAGTATCTCTCTCAACAAAGCAGCATCTCCTTTGTCTGCCAAAGGTAAATTTGTTAACATATCCCCTGGGTATTAGCTATTCCTTTCCATGCATTTGCAAATTACTCCCTCCAGTTACTTTTGAGCCTGTGAATCACTAGCTGGCAATACCACCCTGCTGAAATATAAGGGCATGGACGATCGGCTCCTTCATTTCTACTTGAGGCTGAAATTTTACTGGGCTTAAAGGAAAATAAAAGCCGTGAGTGAAACCTGTCCAATCTGAAAAAAATAGGTGCTTCACCCTTAAATACCCCTCTTGAAACTTCACTGAAAGTTCCTTATTTCTAAATCACATGCAAAGAGAATTCATTCACTATATCATAAAACTGAGTATTTTAAGGACACTTGCATCTATATGAGAGCATGGTCCACCCACATTAAAAAAAGAATAACCGTGGGCACTAAAGACCTGCATGCAGGAATATAATAACACTTCTCATTCCATACAACAACACATTACTCACTGCTGGCAGCACCCAGACCCCAACAGGGCTTGCATTACAATGTAAGGGGAGGACATTTCCACAGTAGGTGCTGCTCAGCTGGAAGAGACTTGCCAATCTAAAATGTTTAGTCTACATGCCTGAAGATGTGTGAGGGACTGCAGGCTCTTACATTTAATTTATAATGAGGCAGAATATGATCTTAAATTTGAAATAGACACATCAAGTTGGATTTTTCAGGGTTTTCCCCTCCTAGTAGCTTTATGTAATAGGTGTTACTTCAAATCCACTATTCCAGTCCTCCAGCTATCTCTTCAGTCATTCTTGAAACCATAATCTTTCACCACGACTCCAAGACAGCATATACACTTTCAAGCTTGTTTAAAAGAAACATTGTAAAGAAAAGACTCAAGCCTCTACAAAACAATTCCTTCTATTGAAGAGAAAGCTGAGAAGAGCTAAGACAGAATCACAAGAGCAAGTGTACCAAGCAGCATCTATGTACCACTACCTCTCAGTTTTCATCTGAATGCCTCAAACTTCATCCAGTGACTGCAACCATTTTTATTTTTTTTTTCCCTAACAACTGAGAAATGTGAAAAGCAAAATATGATGACACTTGGTAAATATTTAAATGGTGCAGTTCATTTCTGGCACAGCATTAAGTTCCTCTGCTACTACATAATGTTCCTGCTACTCCAGGACAGATGTTTATTGTCACATATATGAGTTAAATTTAATAGGATAAGATCTTCAGCAGATGCTGTGATTTCTGAGTGTTGCTATGTCAAATTATACTCATTGATGTTTAATATTTTAGAGTCATCAAATGTTTCTGGATATCGGTCATCATCATCCTTCATCTGGAGGGCACTTATTCAACTGTAGAAATCAGTAAGAGTCTGCAGGATGTCTAAGGGCTTCTATGAAATGCCTTGATCTTTTTAATCAAATGCCAAGTGGATTAATAATTACATAATGAAAATACTATTTCAACAACTGTCATTGAGGAGGCTGTGCATAACATGGGCATAGCAGCCGAGCCACTCAGCATCCCTTTAAACACCACGAGCCAGTTACATGCTTTGTTACGGTTTCTGGCAAAACTGTTCAGTGACATGAGCAGCTCATTCTCTAAAGCTGTCACTTTGGCATTTCTCACAAATACTGCACTCATGTAGAACACAGTTTGTTTCTAAAAGTGTTCTCATAAGGCAAAACAATTCCAAGCTTTCCCAACATAGTAATAGCTTAGAATATACCAGAGGAAAGTGTTCCATAGCAATAGAGACATTGCTTTAATTCCTTGGATGTAAAATTTTATAACTCATGCATATTTGAAATATCCCTGTACAACATTAGTTAGCAGAGCAGTTTAACTGTTTTGTTACTTGTGGAGATGCTGATCTTAATTCTGAGATACCAGCCTGGTGGTGCAAACCTGTTTCATCACAGATTCAAAGGTTGCAAGAGCTCTGTGACTCTGTGGACGGTATTCCCAGTCTGGCCTTCTGAAAGTGAAGCCATTCCACTCAGCTAGTTTCGCAAAGCCCTAACTTACCTGGGTATATGTTTAACAAGCTGTCTTAATTTAGAGATTCACATTGGAAAGTCTTTCACATCCCTTGGCCATATTCTAATAATGAAAGTATCCTGTTTGCTAAAAATTCACACCTCCTATCTGAGATGGTTTTATTCACCTATAGCTTCATCCATTTGTCAGAATGGATGCTTTTTCACATTTCAAAATATCCTCCCCCACAGAGTCTAAAATACCAAGTTAGCACAGCTTAAAACCTTATTTCCCACCAACTAACTGCAGCAAACCTCCATGTGAGCTCTGCTATCTACAGCTGAGCATTCTAGCGGAGCAGATTTAGCTAAGTTGCACAACCTTAACTGTGCCTTCAGGCAAATTATCCCAGTTAGTGGTGTTTAAGTTATGTACGGTATCTTAACAAGGCATGGAAAAGTACCTGCATATCTCACCAATCTGACCAAGCAGAGAACAGCAGCCATAGGTGCCATTCCTAATTATTTAGCTCTTCCTATGCCCAAAACCACAACAGTCCATTATGTTGAAAAAGCACGAAATTATTACCATTAAACTCTCACCTGAAAATGCAAAAAATACAGCATGGTTCCCTAAACAAACAGTACCTCCTCCTTCCACTGAGGGCTAAGGACAATAGAGTAGAAATTGATGCCCTGGTAAAAGCAAACTATATCTCATTTTCAAAAGCACAGTGGAAACTTAAATCAGAATCTGCCTTTTAAAGGGAAAAGTGATGGTTGTATGAATAGTCTAAGTACTCATGCTAAGCAACAGCATGGAAAAGCAGGTGTCAGTGCTTTCTATTCCTAGGTATGTGGTTATGATAGTGGTAAATGTGCCTTGTCATTAGCTTTCAAGGTACTTCAAATAATTAGTGGTTTGCTTCTAGCATTTGCTGCCCACCTTCACCCATGAGAAGGCCAGTAAGTTTCTGCCTTCAAACCACCAGTAGGTACATGCCTGATAATCATACTATAAGCCACCAGAAGAAAATAGCCTTGCCTGGGAACGTGCAAATTGGCTGAACCATGAAGAATATATATGTGGACAACTGAGGGAAAAGTTAGGCCTTCATTTGTCAAACAGACGCAAATTACCAATATTTCCAAATGCCTCACCAGGCTCCTGGCACACAGCCTCTTAACCTGAGAAAAACAGAGGGAAAAAAAAAAAAAGTGCTAATGTATTATTGAACTTGACAGGGTGTTAGAGACTGTTGAGAATTTCTGGATGCTCTAAGGCCTTCATCCAGAATTTCTCTAAAGAACAGAGGTTACGACTCTCTTTGAACCTCAGTTTCCCAATCACAATAGACGAGTGTTGAAACAATATCTGTTCATTTCCCACAAGTTCTAGAATTGTCTACAGAAACTGTAATTAATACATCATTGCATTATTTTCTGCCACAAGCTGAAGCTGTGGAAATATCAGTATATAGGACTGTACTGAAGTTTAATGTGGCATCAAAAATACAATGGATGAAATCGTGGGAAGCTGGAAATCTATGTTTGAGTCTCCAAAGACTAAGAGACTTCTCATTTCCTAGTTCACTGCTTTAACCATAGGCCAAGATGCAAAAGTTGTAAGGCACCAACAAATCTTGTCTCCTTCTCTCATGTAAAATAAGGAGCCTCTAATCGCTTCCAGTCTGTATAGGGAGAACTTTTATGTCCAATACAGATACTTTGAAATCTTTTTAAGGTCAAGTGCATATTTTTTAGATAACCCAACAGGATACGCCTCATTCCTCATTCTGAACCCTAGTTCCTGAATATTGGTGATTTAGCTGGAATCACATTTTTATTTTCCTTCATAAACATTAAAATCAGGGGACATATATGTATAAAACATAGGCTTCTCCTGAACTAATAAATATTCATCATACCAGTGATGTGACTTTTCTCAGGGAAAAGTGAGAACAGCAATGCCCCCAGCCAGCCAGAAACCTTAAGGCAAAAGTATAAAATGTGAGAAGTAAGGAGTGCATGAGCAAGAAGCTGATGGGGAAAGAAAAACAAACAAAAAAGGAAACACGTTTTGGTTGTATTTTCTTTTCCAGAATAGTTTACCAATCCTTTCCTGCTGAATGTCTTCCTATATCTATTATCCAGAGACAGCAGATATGGCTTTAGTTACAACCAGACAGTGTGGTATTCCTGTTTACATGCAAACTTGGGTTACAATAGCTCTGAAAGCCTCATGGCCTGGCACTGTACTTACCAGATGAGAATACTACAAATGCAATAAAAGGATCAGCTTCCCAGATTTTTGACTTAAGGCATTCCCTTGTGGTAAAGTTGGGTGAGGAAATTGAAGAATAGACTGAGGGGAAGAAGGGAAGTTCAACAGCCCAGAAGCATGTATTGCTGACCTAGTTACTTTGTGAAGGGTTAAATAAAGAAGCTTACAAAGTCATGATTATTACATGGTCCCCTCTGATCTTTTCATGAGGATGAGAAATGGTTGTTTTCAGTTTAGAAAGGAAAAAAGATTCTGTATGTAAAGTGTCTCTTTGTTGTGCTGTGAACTCCCTGGAGAGAATATCAGTCACCCTGCAGGGGCTGGAATAATGAATGAATCCATCAGGGAACAGGCTTTCTTCTCCTGTGACATGCTTTGGGGGACCACCCACACACATGTCAACCCTTTTTCTGCTAAGTGCTGCCTCTAAAGCCTTCTCCTGTCTCAGCCAGCAAGGATCCTTCATCCCAGAGCCCTTCATTGATGGAGTTCAGATACTCTCAGGCTGAGGAGTGACATGACCATGGGTCTCCCACTTTCAGGGCAAATCTCTAACCACGGTAGGAAAAGGGGGCAAGGCAACCGTGAAAATTGGTAATAGGAGCTGTGGCGAGGTAGAAGGTACACAGCAGGGCAGCTGGCCTACTGCCACAGCACGGTCACTGCAGAATCACAGATCTCCTTGTATGCCAGAGACAAATGAGAAGGGTAATTGCTGCATGCTGGTGGGCAGAATCGGTCAAAGGGAACAAAAGATCAACCACCACCTGCAAATGACAGCTCCGCTCCATTGGCTCCTGACTGCAGATTGACAAATTTGCTCAAAATTTTTCAAAATCTCACTAAATGCTTCCCATTAGTGAAAGACACAGAGATTTACTCCTTACTTTCTCCACCCTTTCTGTAAGTTTCTCAGGAAGAATGGAACACTCTGAAAGCACTATCCAGTCACGTTAAAGGAAAGCTTAAGGTAGCTACAGAGCTGAGAGCAGAGCATCCCAAGTGGAGCCTCAATTTGCACAGCAGATTCTAATTGCATAAAGAAGGACTATTTTAAGAGACTAGACAGGTGGAGGAAAAAAGCTGGGAAAGGAAAAAAATATAGTTACATCTATCCTATCTCCCCAAGCACACACTTCAGTGGCCAGAAGTTATTCACGTACGCCGCTGCTGCAGTACTTGAAGGTATGCTGAGTCTTGATGTAAGTATGACTTCACGTTTGCTCCAGCCACAGAGCTCCCAAAGCATATGGAAGTTGGTCAGGACAGCCTGGTAATGCCAAAATCAGGAGGGTAGCCAAAATATAAGAAATTTAATCTTCCTCTGAGCACTAAGGCTTTTCTTAAATTGTTGCTGAAGCTGTGCTATCCAAACCATCCATGTACTATCCAAACCACTCGTGTACCGCAACTTTATAACAAGTTTTCAGCAGTATCTAAGCCACTAATTAGGCTCAGGGATCAGACTAGATCAGTATCTCAAGATACCCAAGAATCCTGGATAGCTGCTTCTGCTTTCTTCCCTGAAAATAACCAGAAGAGATAACCTATTACTAATCATCTGCGGTCTGCTTCAAAGTTCGGCCCTTTGTACAGCAACATTAAAGATGTGCTTATATTAGTTAGTGAGATGAAATCTACAAAATTGCCACATTATCATCCAAAAGCCCCAGGCACCATCAAACCATGCCAACAGGTGATGTATAGGCATGATGAACTTAATCCCATTCTGGGCTGCAGAATCCACAGCAGGATTAAAACTGGAGGGAGATGGCTCACCTGCATCTCACATCTAAAATATTTAGATCTAGAAGAATTACAGGTCGACACTTGATAACTCTAACTGAACCCCTTTTTCTTCCTAAGTCAATAAATTGAGTACCAGGTCACTTATGATCCTTCTGGGTAAAATATTAAACAAAATTAAAAATCACATCCACATTCTGAGGAGGCATTTGTCCTTTAGTCCTCATTTCCCATTCTCTACTTTTCTTCCTTATTAACTACATCAGCACTAGAAGCTTATCAGTGATGAGGGAGCTTCAGTTTTCATACATCTCAGGAAATGCATGCAAGGGTTTTCAAAGGAAAGGCCCGGTCTTGATGAGAAATCATCCTTCTTAGATATTTATCTTCTTTTGGGACTACCTATCGCACATCAATTAATCTGCATCCTCCCAAATTCCCCTACCATGACTCTTCCGGGGCAAAAATCCTTGATGATACCTTACAAGAAGTTTGGAAGTAATCTCTTTCCCTTGACTGCCTGAAATCTCCCATTCTTAATGTTCTGAGTTCTTAAAAAAAAAAAAAAAAAATGCAGTCAAATTACTCTTTAGCTCCAAGAAAGAGAACCAGATCACTCTGGCTCCTGTAAGACTGATACCACAAAAGTCCCCTCGAGGGAATTACAGCCTCATAACATACAGTTGCCTATTATTTACTCTGTGGCCAGATTCTGCCAGCTGGTATAAATCAGGGCAGGTTCCTCGCCTTCAACAGAGGAAGCTGATTTATGCCAGCTGACAGTCTGGCTGCACGCGTTCCACTTGCACAATGCTAGTTTTTAAAGAGACCTGTTAAAGTGCTCCAGGCACGTAAGAACCACGCTCGGGTCTTTACTTGGAAAATGTTGCTCTGAGGAATAGAACTGTGAGACCTTCCCGCTGCTCTCTGGGTGTACTGTTCCAATTCACTTGCTTTTCTAACAGAAGTAAGTCTCTAAGCCCTGACAGAGCCACCACGACCTTGGGAACAAATGTGCATTTTCTAATGTCCCCTGCATAGACAAGGTTTTTTAACTGCGCTTCAATGCTGCATTAAACGACGCCCACCGGAATACCAATGCAATGTTTTAGAGGAACTGATCAGCTGCACACAGGGCAGAACTGATCTTTCAGAACTTGTGTTACTGGTAACTACAAACACATTATAAAGAATGTAGTGTGACTTGCAAATCAGTGGCTGGATGTACAGCTTTCGTTGCTTGGTAAATCTTCCTTTTTTTTACCTTAAAACCTCAGGTGTCTACTTACAGAACAGGGAAACAGCTCATTTGAGGGTGAAGTGCTTGGTTACAAACAGAAGATAGTAAGAAACAGAAGATAGCTTTCTAATACCTCTGGTTTCAGATTGCCATCAGAAAGGCACAGTGTTAATCCCAGGTGTCACTGTAGGGATGTAACTGCTGGGTTGTCAACTGAAGGATGCTTTATGTGTAAGGAAGCAGACTCCTCTATCTGCTCCTGAACTCTATTAATTTCAGTCAAATTTTTGCCAAGACACTACTCTGGGTGAGCAGAGAACTAGAATCCTAGAATCAGACTAACAGGACTGTTAATAATCAAAATTGTAGTTCCATTGCATGACAGAAATTTCTGAATAGAGCTTGTTATTATATGAAACAAAGACTAAAAGACACCAGCCATTCAGAGCACTGCCATTCCCACCCAACAAGGAGCAAACAAACACATGGCTACAGGTCAACCCCAAAAACGCTGTCAGGGGAATGTTTTTCCTGCCCCACAAAGTGCTTCAACATTCCATACATTTTCCTATTCACAAGAGAATGAAACCAAAATCATTTGAGGTGGCAGATATGGGGATGTCTGTATACGCATGTCCCGCGAGAGTGACAGCCCTCCAATATCCTGGGGAGAGTGGATAGGGGGAGCTCCAGTTTCAAATGTGCATTTTGTGAGTCAGGCAATGAACTTAATCCCACCTTTCTTCCACTGACCAGTGTTTATTTTAATTATTGATTAATGATTATTTATCTACCTTTTTATATCAGAAATTCCACTGTGGACCATGGAAGAAAAAAAAAAGAAAAAAAAAAAGAAAAAAAAAAAAAGGAAATATTTCCTGATGAAAGTTTAGTGGAAACTGGTACATTTCCACAAATTGTTTCAGTTTTGACAAATCAGCATTTTCCCATGAAAAACAGTGTCAAAAACTCTCAACCAGCTCTAATTCTAACCAGATTAACTCAGGGATGAATGCCAGCAGGAAGTTCTTGCTAAATACCAGTTGTTTGAGCAAAGGAAAACCACTTCTTCCCAAGACGATCTTCCCAGAGGTGAAAAGGCTTTAAAAACCATATGAAAAAAAGGACAGGTAGTTCCAGCTGTAACAACTACAATGGCATTCACAGCAAGAGAAAGGGCAAGGAAATGGCATATTTAAAACATAGGCATGAACATGGACAAATCAGCAACTAGTATTTCCCCTGACACTGCTAATGTTATCGTTTCTTAAAATCTCGAACATTTGCTAAAGCTTTGCAGGAATGCCAACAAGCTGACATTAGTCTACATGAACTGCTGGGCAGAGCCCTTAATACATGCTTCAATTTCAGTTCTGTTTGAATCCCTAGAAGCTAGTGGACACATACAAATGACGGGCATGCTGTCATCAGGAAAAAGTAGAATTAAGCAGTTCCTGGTGAGATTTGTTAGTTCTAACTACTCCTTTGGATGAGATGATTCCATCAGTGGATGGCGGTTGAAGCAATTTGTTGCCTTTACGTATCTTACCCTAAACATCTGTACACAACTAAAACTCTGATCTTTCAGGCAGCAGGATATAAAATGTTGTACTCAACAAATGCCAGTGCTGTTGCTCTGTTGCTATGCCAGAGAGAAGACATAATACAAAAAACAACTGTTGAAGACTTAGCTGGGTCACTGAGAACCCAATTCTGCAAGTGTTTAGTGTCGATCCATTGCTTACAGTGGCATTTGCCCTGTCCCAGTGTGTAGACCCTCTCTTTGCTGTAAAAGCATTGTAGTAAGAAGCTTTTCTGCTGTTTCTCAATACAACACCCACCAGTGAAATTAAACTTCAAAAGGACTTTGGTTGTCAAAGCCAAGACATATCCCTTCTGATTTATTTTAGTCGGTTTTAACCTTTCAGAATAAGAGTTCATAGAAAAGCGCAAGTATTTTTTCATCACCTTTTATTTTGTTCTTGAAGCAATTTTATCGGGGTTTAAAAAACACTCCCCATCATCCTGTAAGGAAAAAAAAAAGAAAAAAGAAAGAAAGAAACAAAAACTCCTCTAACACCAACAAAACTTTAGGCAAAAGACTTATTAAGTAACCCAAATCTCAGCACTAAGTTTCTTAGACTAAGATTCAGCCAACTTTCTTTTTTGTATCAGGACTGGCTCTCCACTACTTCATGCTGGGAAGCCCTTGTACTCTCCAACATATTTACAGACTGGATGATAGCTCAGTCAGTTTTACTGAGTTTGCAATGCTCTGGGAATATAAACTACCTAATGTCCCTGGGATGTGCCTACTTGGGTATTTCCCTTAAGTCAAAAGCTTCTCTGTGGCAAAGGAGATGGTGCTGTTGTCTCCCACCTGCCTCAGGGTACCCTTTCGTTCCTCTGCTTGTCTGGGTGCCAGAAGAGCTCTGGGAACCGTGGGCGAACCAGGACAGTAGCAGCCCACATCCCTCCTGCTGATCCTAGGACTACAGAGGTGTCTGGAAGCCCTGCCTTTCACTGTGCCACCAACGCCGGGCTGTAGCCATGCCAGCCAGTGTGGAGATTGCACAGACCACTTTCCGTCAGGATCTGTCACCAGCGTGTTTCGCACCTGATCCAAACTAACTGATACAAATGCACCCTGTTCTGCAAGATCCAAGAGTAACGGGTTGGGCCCAGCCAGTTGGTTTTGCTCATTTTGGCAGTACTGAAAGTAAGGCACAGCTCCTCTGCGGTCCAAGAAGTGGCAGCGAATGCTAGGAAAGTGCATACAGCACACACATACATTATTGAGAAGAGTTCCTTTGCCACAAATGCAAAAAAGTATCAAAATATCACTTTAAAAATATCTTGCAGAGGAAATATAAGCATCGGAAACTCCAACAACTGGTGCTACAGCGATACTATGCTCTTTTTTTTTTTTTTCTCTCACCTCAAAAGGGCAAATGCTTTCTTAAAGCCTTTGAAAAAAAAAACAGACTTCAAAACCCCCCACAAACCAGACCACGAGGAATCTTCCTTCTGGTAAGAGCCTGACACCATATTTCCTCCTATGTTCAGAGTTAACCTTGTCAAAAAGACAACTTTTACCAGGCATCATTATAGGATGCTGCATCTTTGAAACTGTAACAATTCATCCCAGAAAGGAGTATTTTGTTTTGAAGCAATGTTGTTTGACTAAATATAGGTCATATAATAGTAGGTGTTTATAAAATATGAGTGAAAAAATACTATGAATATGAAAATTTCTTTATTACTCCATTGCCCTTTTCTTTGAAAATTACTTTTGAAACTGTTTCAGGAAACCTGCTATAACTCTTTGTAACTCTACTTGTGCTAATGGAACTATATTCATTTGCAGCAGCTTAAGATGTGGCTCATAATTTTTTAATAGAAACCATTCCGATATAGAATTCACCACCTGAGTTTTAGAGAAGTGTGTTGATGCCAAGGAACTAAAAATAACAACTAAACAAAAGTGTTTTTCAAAGTCTTAGGTAAAAAGGCCTCACAATTCAAGGATACCCCATAAATAGAAGAAAATGCAATATCACCTCTGATATAGCTCTACTTCCCTCCTGAAACACCTGGAAAAATGCCAGTTTTAATGGGGGGGAAGGAATGCATTTTAGACTCAATCCTGTTACAAACATGTTCCATCCCTTTACACGATGTTTGGTTTCCTACTTCCCTTTTGCAAATATCTGAAGCTCTAAATTTGATTTTCATATTATAAAATTAACTAACTCTGATATCTATATTCTAAAGTATAGATAATAATGCAAATAGAGTTTGGCTGAATAGAGAAATTAAGTTCTTGATCTTCAGAGATGAACAATTATTACATGGATGATTTCAAGGAACAAATTTCTAGTTACAAAAACCCAAAGATAAACTAAAAATTCATATTCACTTGAACACACTAACACCAACTTCGTACATGGGCAACTGGTGTTTTGCACTGACATTAATTGATTAAATGCCCCATATACCATTCAAAATCATTCCAGAAAAATCACACCTTGCCCCTTTACTCTATGCAAAAAGCCATCAATTACTTGTGTGTAGTGCAGGACATGAGAGTATCTTTTTCAAAGGAGATAATTCCTATTGAACTTGTTCATGAATTTGTGGGTTTGTCTAAAATCTTTATGGGAATGTGTCATTCTTATCTAATATTTTCCTGTAAAGAATGTAAAAGTGAAATTTTAGCTGGTGCTTTGTCAACCAGGCATCTGGTTAGTCAGTAGGCATACTTGGGAACTGAGCTCTTTTGAGACTGGTATGTCCCCTTTTTTCAGCCTCACTATATTGCTGAGTTATTACAAAATAAGTAGGCTTTTTCTTTTTTCTTTTTTTTCTTTCTTTTTTTTCCTTTTTCTTTTTCTTCCCCCCCCCCCCCCCCTCCCCCAAGCATTTGGCAGCTCTAGTTTTCATTCTGGTGCCAAATAACTACCAAAATCCAAACTTCACACTTTCTGCTCCACAGAACTGGTGCTTTCTCTTTCTGTCATAATAGAATTCTATGGCACAATAGAATCCTACGGCAATTATCAAAACAGCTTTTGGAGCTATGGGATAGATTATCTGACAACAGGTCTGCTCAGTTTTGATTATTGTAGAGTGTAGATGAAGATGAGTATGAAAAATGCTGGAATTGTAACCAGATTGTGTTCTTTTTCCTCACTGGACCTATGACAAGAAAGAAGAACAAACTCCTCAGCCATGCCCACTTTTAAAAATCTACCCATAGTTTGAGATTGTCTATAGCTGATTGAATAGGGGAAAAAAAAGTATAGTAATAAAGATTAACAAAAGCTGAACTTCTCCATTTAAAGTTTTTTGTGATGGGAATCTGCAAAAGCTTGGGGCTGGGGTCAAAATAAAAGCCATCACAGCTTGAGTATGATTTATATTAATAAAAATTATAAATATATATATAGAATTAACAAGAAGCCACACATCTCAAATTTAATATAATTTTGAGTTGTGGGGACACCACAGCATCTTATTCTTATGCTGTCCTTTTCTTCTGCCCCAGGCTTTCATGAGTAAGTTTGCAGGTATGTAAAACCTGTTGACTTCGACAGGGCTGTTAATGAAGCATGAAGTTATTCTAAACTGCACATAGCTAAAGGCAGCAGCTATTCAAGAGTTATCTACTTTATGTTATTATGTGTCAGCCAAAATTTGGGATCACTACAGACCACAAATGGACCAGGCAGGAGAATCAGAGGGCTCAGAGCAAAGTTTGTAGAAGCCCAGGCATCCGCACACCTCACCTGAAGACAAACTAGATGTGCTATCACAAGACATCTTAGAAATCTACTTAATTCTTCACAAGTGTTTCAGATGCAGTTTGCCACAATTTGCTGTTCTCTTTTTAGGTTCACCACTTGTGCTGCAACATGATTTAGGGCCTAACCTTGATATTACAGATTTAATTCACAGATGTGGGTAACTACTGATAGCACAGAGATGGAAAGCTCCTCAGGGCAGGAATCTTGTTTTTGCGGAAGAACTTTAAGCTCATAGTATATATTATAAATTATGATATGAAGAATACTGCAAGCCACAGACCCCGAAAACCTGTCTAAGGATGTCCTGGTAGAAACAGGGTGAGGACTATAAAGTGTCACTTTTAAAGTCAGTCAAACAACACGCGCAGTCAGCGCTAGAGGAATGAGTGCTTTTCAGTCCAACTGCTGAGAGCCACGGCTCAACTCCGCTCTTAGCAGAAACTCACGCGAAACCCGGGTTTTGGGAACCAAGCGCAGAGCCAGGCAGCAGCGGGCTCCGTGGCCACGCACAGGCCCTCGCCCTGAGAGCCACCCGCGGCCCCTTGCAGCGCCGCGGCCGCGCAGGGCCAGGCGGTGCCCGGCGGAGCGGCGCTGCCAAGGGGCCGCGGGTTCCCCGCCCGCGCCCCCGGCCCGGCCCGCGCACGGGGCCGGCGCCAGGTGCGGGAGCATCAGCTGCGGGCAGGGCCTGCAGCCCTGCCCCCGGACACCGCGGGCAGCTCCCCAGATGCCCTCTCCGGGCTCCTCCGGCCCGAGCAGACCCTGCTGATTTCCTGCCAAATCCGCTCCTTTCTTGCCCCCGTTCCCTCCACGGACGGACATCAGCTTTGGCCGCGAAACCCCGAGATTCCCGGTCCTTTCTTCTCCGCTTACTCCCCCGCAGGGCCATCAACAAACACGCGCGCTCCTCCCGAAATGTTTCCAGCCCCAAAACTTTCTCAGCAGCCGTGTCCCTCGCCTGCCGCGGCGGACGCCTGTCCCTCGCCGCCTGCCCCCTCCCCTCCCCTCCCGCCCCGCTCCGCCGCTGCCTCCGGCCCCGGCAGCTGTCAAGCGGCAGCGCGGGCCGGCGAGCACTTACCCCGGAGCAGAGCGGGGACCGAGCTGCCCATGAGCACCCAGAGGGAAAGGCGCAGCAGCAGGCGCCGCAGGCTCCTCGGCAGCCGGGGACTCATCGCGGAGCCGGATCGGCGCGGCCGGCGAGCCGCGGGCGGGGCGCGGGGGCGGCGGGGAGGCCGCGGCGGCGGTGGCGGGGCCGGCGGGGAGCGGGGCCGCGCCGCTCCGCTGCTCGGGACCGCGGGTGACTCACTGAAACTTCACTTCGGCGCTGCAGGGGAAACAGGAAATCTTAAACTTCGCAAACAGCTGGGCAGGACTTTCTTACTCTTACAGTAGTTCCTTCTCCCCCTTCCCACAGCCACCCCCCTCCCCTGCTCTCGCCCTTTCGCTCTCTCTCTCTCTTTTTTTTTTTTTTTTTTTTTTTTTTTTTTTTTTTTTTAACACGAAACCTCACCCAGTTTGGTGTCAATCATCTGCCGGAGGCCAGCCCCTCTCAGGTCGGGCTCTCCCACCACAAGCGCGTCGGGGCCAGCCCCGACGTGCAGCCCGGATCCCTCCTCCTGCCTCCCTCCGAGGCGGGGACCGGGTACAGCCGCCCGCCCGGAGCTGCACCGTGGCTTGCGAGGAGGCTCAAGGTCGACAGGAAACCGCCAGCTCGGAGGGCTCCTGCTCCCTGCGAGTTGAAAAGGACCCGGTCGTGTCATTTGGGAGATGGGGACTTTGCAAAGCTCCTCCTCGCATCCGTATCCCTGACCGTAACGATGCTGCTGCAGCAGCCTGTTTCCTCCTCTGCAGAACCGGTATTGGAAAGAAGGACGTAACCCCCAGATGAACTAAAGCAGGGAGCAGGGGAAGTTGAAGTCAGGGTAATAGCGGGAAATGTTCACACAGACTAGCTGGGCACTCAACTTGAGGATGTTGAAGCTGACTGGAACGACTTGGTCACCTGCTGCTTATTTTGCTCCCAATTGGCTGTGCACTACTTTATCTCAAATGCTGTGTATGTGACACAAATGAAGTTTGTCTCCATCCCTCTCCAAAGGAACTTCTACCAGAGATTTTGCCTTCTCTGCAACGGGGATTCAGCGAGTAGGACCACACCACTGGTGAAGCCAGCTTTTTGTAGCCCAGTCAGAGACTTCAAGAACCATTCAATTTTGAACCTGAATAAGGCTTGAGCTCTCTGCCAGTATAAATCCAGACACTGCATAGCCAGGAATTGTATTGAGACCCATTTTCAGCTCACAATCTTCCTTTCTCTCTGAGTTAAATGGCTGGGCATTGGTTGAAGGGTAAACTGATGCACACAGGGATAATTTGAGGGCAATTGTTCCAACCTTGTTGATTCACTTTTGTCTCCATTACAACTGGTTAGAGGTACAGATCTGGGTATTTCAGAAAAAGGGCTAAGCCCTCAGGGGGAATATATGTAATCATGCTCTGAATGTTCCATATCATCTCTGAATTTGGAAATGTTTGCATAAAGAATTGAATTGGCCTATAACAGACATTAAAAAAAAAAATCATTGTGATTTTATGTAAATTTAGTTTTAAACACTCCCTAAATGCATCTCTTGACCTTGAAGTCTCAGTTTATAGTACAAAGTCTCATAAACCTTTCCAAGAGCATTTTCCTCTCCCTCACCCCCTTTCAATATAGTCATTCACTCAAAGATGTGGCAGTCACCACCTTCCAGAGGTAAGAAAAGTTGCAGACTCCCCTTTGAGCATAGACGGGAGTGTTCTTATCAGTTCCTCTACGCCAGCTCTGTGCTAGAAGGTGACTGTGTTTCCAGTATCCACTTAAACAAAAGCATTTCTCAACCCCCACAAGTATATAATGTGTGCTGTACACTGCTCTCTCCTTGGAGCTGGCAAGTTGCAGGTGCCAGAGTTGCTCTTTGCTTAGGAAGTTGGCTGTGTGTGCTGAGCCCTCCTGTTAGTTTTTGGTGACTACCTTCCAACATGAAAAAGAAGTTTAAAAGCAAATAAGTACAGATTTAATATTATATTCAAACTTGTCATGATCCAAGCATGACTTGGCACTCGTGACACTGTCTCACTTGCATCTCTCTCCCTCACATCACCGCCATGGCTCTTCTCCAATATGGGCAGTCTACCCAGTCTCTCATCCAGGTTCTGGCAGTAGGTGAGGGGCTTGCAGGAGATGGAGGCCTTGGGAAGGGCTGTACTCAGGTTTCCAACAGTCTCAAATCCTTGAGTGCAGCCAGGCATCACCGCCCCTTCCCTCACGTGGGGAGATATGGCACCCCTTACCCACCACGTGAGGAGTTTATTACAAGTGGACTTCAGGAATTTGATATTTCCATGTAAGCACTGCCAATATTTTTACAGATACTTCATGCAGCAAGGATTGTGCTTCAGCTGAGCTTTGGATGTTCTGAGAACCCACGAGAGTGAGAGGTGTTACTAGAAAGTTTTTGTGTGGAAGGAAAATCTTACTTGGATATCCTCAGGAGAAAAGTGGTATCTTTGTCACCAATAACCTGTGTGGAAGTTGAAGTAAAGCCAGCTTTGGTTCATAGATTTATCCCAGATAGGCTTATTAACGAAAACTCATATTTTGTCTTTTTGAGCACTACAGACCTCCCTGTTAGGGCCCAAATGCAGCTTAATCATGATTACCCTGGACAACCAAAATATGTGAAACAAGACTGAGGTGGTAATTTCTTACCATTTCCTTGTTCACAGTTCCCTGCTTTCAGATAGCAGTTTCTTCTAGATTAAAACTGTGAATATTTAACATCAGCCTGACTGAGGTAGAGAAAGAGTCGTCTTCAGAGAGCAGGAGATGAAAGTAAATAATAATCTCCAACCTGACAGGGTAAGGGAAGACAGCTACTTTCAGTTCTTCACTTAGAAAGGCACAATATCAAAGCACTGAATATTGTGTTTTCCTTCTGAGCCTTTGAAGTACATACCCAGAACACAAAAAATTTAGTAGCTCTCGTATCTCAGGGCCTCCTAGTGAAAACATGCTAACTGCTCCTTGCTGCAGGTTTTAAGTACAGCTTTTAAAACAGTCCATAAAACTACCAAGTATAAATGATCTCCCTTTGTTATTCCAACTATTTTCTAGCTTTCAGTATCATATTTCTGTCAAATTCCTCTGTGAACTACAGCATTATCCTCATAGAAAAAAACACTTTCAAGCTTCTACAAAACATGCATTGTTACTAAAACTCTTGTTTCACAGTACTTAACATACACTCAATTCAAAACCATTCTGCTCACAGCCACAAACTGTTGATGAGCACAATAAAGCAGTTATTTTGATTAGTTTACTAAATTCAGTGTTGCTTTATTTAAGAATCCCAGAACAATATAGTTCCCAGATGCAGAATTAAGTAAGGCCTATACAGTTGCACTAACACAACATAACATTCATGCCCGTGTAGAGCTGATATATGTGGTGTACGGAACACAGAAGTGAGACAGCTCGACTTCCTTTAGCTGCCTAAAAGTTAGCCTTGGACTGAAGTTCCAGGAGATGGCTGAGAAAAACCTACCACATTTCTCACCATCTAATGGAGCAGTCCTATTTGTTTGACTGTGATGGGGCAGTCCCAGATCAGGTTCAAGAACCAAAGGATGGAGGACAAGGATGGATGAACAGAACTGTCATTATGGTGGCAGCAGGCTATTAGGTCACCTAAATTCCCTTGGTCATCCAAGAAGGGAAAGGAGTCTAGGTAATTTAAAAACTTGAACACAATGAGCTGATGGTAGGGAGCATAATTAGCCCAGACAACTGCATGTCAGGTATTCGATGTTAGATGACATGAATCCTACATGAAATGCTCTTTTGAATGTATACATCACATAAAGTAAGCTACAAGATGCTTTATCCACTGGCCTTCATTGGAGTTAATGCCTGTGATTTTTGTTTGGAATGACACAAGGCAACCAGGTACGTAGTATGCTGACATTGCCTTACTGAAACTATTAATGTAGTAACTGGAATAAGTAGCTTAATGTAGTAACTGGAATAAGGAGCTTGACCCAAATAAAAACACTGATAACTCTGGACAAGTTTTGTCATAACTACTTTCAAAATAAAAATAGGAAATCTGCTAGAAAAACTGACATGTCCTATTTTGATGTTTTTGTTGTGAGACAGATTGGGTTTTGTTTTGAAGCAGACTATTAATTTTGAAATTTTTTTTGTACTCACCATGTTATCTATTAAAAAAAAAAAAAAAAAAAAAAAGAACATGGAAGAACATATGACACTTTGATTTCACTACAGTTAGGCAAGAGGTTTATTTTTCAGAGAAATTCTGGCATTTCAGTTCAAATCAAAGTGAAATTTCTTAAGTATTATTTGAAACTCGAAACCTCTGTTCACTGCAGCACTCTGTTCACAAAACTGACTTTTGCCTGCTAATTTTCAAATTGAGGGTGCTTGGCATGGAGTATTAGCCTTTCAGCATCCTTGATAAAAGGCTCTGCCTGTCTTGTGTATCATTGGCTGAAGAACACATTGTCCTCTTCCAAGCAGTGTGAAACTGTTGCACCCTGTATCACCATTTGACTCATATTTCTCTCTTAATTTAGGTTATCATAGAGCACAGAATTACAGCTGCTGTTAAATACAGTTTTATTCTTTTGTATAATCACTGGTTTCAACTTGTTATTGATAATTTGCAACATTATGAGAACACACGCAGCCTCAAGCAAGGACACTTACAAAAGGTTACACTCATTGTAAAATGTTTTGAAAAACTTATAAAATGTGTTTGGACTTAACACAGCATTATGCTTATCTCATAGATATAATCAAATTAAAACATCTGTTGTGTGTAATCATCCGTCAGAAAAAGGAAATCAGCTTGTTATCAACTCCTGCATACATCAGAGGCAACAAGAATAATGTTATCTTCAAGATTTATCTTAGTAAATTTTCTGCACAAATCTCCTGAATGACACTTATCAAAATAAGATTCTGAAATATTATTCGAATTAGCACTAGATTCTCAGGGCACTTCTGTTCACATGATCTCCGACTTTTAGCTATAATGCAAATCAACCATTTCTAAGCTTCACTGAATTGGCTTGCTCTGTATTTATTGTGAATGTGTAAATACCCTGCAACAGCGAAAGCAAAACTACATTAGTGTCAGAAGAGATATCTTTCTGCAGTGCTTCTGGCAGAAAACACCATCAGTATCACCATGCAACCTTTAAAATTAAATGTTCCATCCTCTTTTTCCAAAAGCAAAGGACGTTTGGAGACTTTATACTGTTTTCTTCAGCTTCTACAATGAATATCTGAGCTAGAGAGAAGCTTGCACACTGCCATAAGTGTGTTGCATTTTTGTGTGGATTCTTTTAAATGTAAGAAGAACTTGTAAAACTAATCTAGATGATGTGGCATTTTTAAAAGATGTGGATACAAATTATTACAAATGTACTCTGTGTATAATTTAAGTTGCTCAAAAATATGGTTACCCATGGAACCTGTCATCCTTACCACATAATTTGAAATATTTACTATCATGAAACTTTGTTTTTATAGACTTTTCATTAGAAAGAATTTGAACATTGGATGCCAAGCCTCAGAAAATATCTGAAACTATCAATGAACTTCAGTAGTATAACACAGAGGCCCTTCTGTTTCATTTTTTTCCCACAGGAACAAAAGGGAGTTGTGAATTTATCATAAAATATATCCCTAAATCTAATCTGAAAGAATCTCAATACTTCAACCACAAAGCCCCAGAACTGAGGAAAGCATCCTCCCACCCCACCAAACAGAAGATCATGTCTGTGCCGTTCAGGAATGCAGCACACTGACGATGTTAAACTGGCTCATTTGACCGCGATCTTTAAACAAATTTATTTGCGATAGCACAGCTGTTCCTCTCAGGAAGGAAATGCACGGTTCCATAATTTTTATCTGCGAGGCAACTTTATGGTCTGCGGTCACAGGAGGTGGCTACTGTGCTTTAGAGGTCAAAAGCAAGCAGTTCAGGAGGATCCAGAATGCCTTGGGAGCTGGATATTGTTCCAACAGAGCTGACCCATTTACAAATGAGCTAACTGTGGCTTGAAAATAACTTTGTTAATAAAATTCACTTTTGCTATTTTCTTCTTCTGTGACTAAGGTCTTCATCAAACTATCCTCCAAGTCCCATTTTCAGGCTGCACACACAGAGTCGCCCACATCTTCCAACTGGTGTGAGATCTCCCCAGCTGGAAGATGCTCTCCATGCAATCCTACCAGCCTTGAATGTCGGACAAGCATTTCCAGTCACATCTCAGGCCAGAGTGGCCAGGTTACCATCAGCGGTTTCAATTCCTGGCTGTAGTAGTCTAACACTGTGACTGTAATCCAGTGAAAATTACACCGTGATCGCCTCAGACTCTCAGATGTGAAAGATACCTACTCTGTCTGGTAAGCTGGAACAAACATTGGGGCATTAAAGACCTCTGCAAGGATGAGGCAAAGATTGTTAAACTGCAGCTTCAGTGATACTCAACATTCCCTGCATTGCTAGAACAACATAGGGGCTTTAAGAGAAAGCTTTAATATGACTTGCACCCATTTTGTTACCTTTTTCAATATTAAAGTGTTATAGATAGTCCTTAACTGAGAATTAAATGCTTTGAAGTTAATAAAAGATTCATGATTGACTCCACTGTCTGTGGAGAAATAACACTCTATTTTCTGTCAGTTTGGAAATTCTGGAGTGTCAATTTCCCAAGTTCTATGCCCAGATATTGACTTCAGTGAGGGAACAAATGCAAACTTCTGGTTCAAAGTCAGTTTTCCCTTCCACAAAAACATGTACAACATTTCTTGCTCAACTTTGCCCTGTCTGTAAGAATATTTCTGTCTTTGGAGAAAGTAGTTGGGTAATTCTCCTGCCTACTACAAATGGAGGTGCAATTGACAACAATGAAGGACAAGAGTGTGAGTGAATATTTGGTATCTCTTCACATGCTTTGAAGTATAGATAAGGAGACATCTTGCCCAGTGCTACCATAGTTTGATCCCTTAATCATGAAGCAGCTGGAGCCTTCCTGTCCTGAGGGACGTCTGACAATCTTATATTAAACAAAAAGAACAGAAATTAAGGAATTTGTAGACTTTATGGTGAGTAAAACAAGACAGCCAGGCAGCAGAGTGGGATGTTGTGCAGACAAGTGATGTTCCTTAGGGAGTGAGAATACCCTGTTGAAGTCAGACTGAATTTTCTGAAGGGCTTTTATAGTCCTTGCTATTTGATGCATGCATTTGCTTGCCATAAATACTAGCCCGGTTTTCATCTCTACCTTTCTTTGATGATTTTTTAGCATGATTCATAAATAAGATTGAAAAATCAACTTCAATAATTTACATTACAAATGAAAAATTATTTACAGCTGTCTGCATGACATTACTCTTGTATGATTTCAATGTTTTTCCTTTAAAGGGCATGCTGTTCTGAATTGGCATGTCTTTCTTTTCTTCATTTTGTTGCCTTTTTTTTTTTTTTTTTGCCTCCATTCTTTGGATCCCCTTCTCCTATTTCTCCTATTCTCTATTAAATCTTTCCTTTGTTTCTTTCAGTGAATTTTTTCTGGGTGTTATAATCCATCCCCATTGACATTTCTTTTGGGTGCCAACTACAGACTACTATTTAAAAATCGGAGGTTTTTTTACATCTTTGCTATTACTACTATGTCAAACTATGGTAATGTTAGACTTACAAACTGCTTGTTCAAAAGTGTCTTTGCTTGTGTGTGCACATTAATATTTAATCCAAAAAAAATCATGACTATTAGTTTCACAATTAGCAACTACCACAGTGGTAACACCTCTGGGCCTCATATAGTGTTTTTTAGTCAAAGCCCCGAATAAAGGGCACCGGGAAATGAGAGTGGCATAACATGCTTCACAGCTCACTTATTTGCCCTCTTAACCACAATAAAGAGTCCCAGCGCAGGCTGGTCTCCATTTCATTACCACCCTCAAGAATTTCTAGGCATTTTCAGATGTGCTGAGAAGCTGATATGTAAAGCCTTGTAAAAACACCCTGGCATGAGGTCCTACCTTTACTAGCAGTGCAATTGTATATGTGTGTGCAGTGCTGGCAGCTGAACTGGGGCTGGTGTAGCAGAATGAGCTTGGCCTCCTGAACACAACCTGTTCCCACTCCTGTCTGACCTGCTTATGGATCTTAGCGGCATGTTGGGGAGCACAGTTCCTATTTTCACTGTAAAAGGTGTCTAATTTGCAGCAATAACACGAACAGACCCATGAGAGTGCTGACTGTCTGCTGGTGCTGTCCTGCAGTTTACCTGTCTGTGAGCTCTTCCACCTTTTCCAAGGACCCGATCATTTGCACAGTGAGTGCCGAGCTGTGATCCACTCCCAGACTTGCTTGACAGTCACTCCTGAAAGATACAGTGGGGACAAAGGTAGAGTAGGCCAATACACACCCAGATTCATGTTACCAGAGCCTGTGCTGACTGCAGTGAAGACCTATCTTCTGTGTAACTAAATGGGAAGCTAAAACACCAGCAGACTTTTACCATAACGCAGAGCTGTAGCAGGATTCTTCAGTCTCAGAGCATCTCTCTGTTCTGCCTTCTCCTCTGCCACCAATGCATTCTCTCACCTGCTCCTTCCAGTTCCTGTGTCCACTTTCACTGTTTCCCTGCAGGGATTTCTATTTCCTCTGAGCTCCTGACAGCTGCCACTGGCCTGCTCAGCCAACACACTGCACGACTTGCTAGGCAGCAGCCCCCAGGGCTGGCATGGTTTGACATAGTTGCTTTGGGTTGTTGTGCCCTTCAAAGAAATACTGGGCTACAAGCCTTTGTTTATCCTGTGTGGGTCACACTCCATGGATCTTGTGAAAGATTTTACATGGTGTTTCCTGTAAAGTTTAAAAGTTAAACCCAATAAAGATTCAAGGAAAAAATGCAATCTGAAACACCTACTAGATCACTGTTTAATTTATTTCCTTACTTAACTGCAGTGGGTAAGAGAATTTAAAAGGCAAACAGGATTTTTAGCACTTCAATGGTGTGATGAAAGTTTGCTGGTGTCACAGTCATGCAGTCGATAATGATTGACAAGGCAGTTTTCATCTCTGAATTTCTACCTGTAAAAATGTGGAGTTAGAGCTGTCTTGGACTCTTTAAGAACTCGGATATCTAGCTGTTGCTTATTGATTAGTTTTGATCTTGTTCATCCTCTTGGGTGTTGGTGAGAACAATAGGAGTCTGTCAATGGACAAATTTACACAGACAGTTCAAGTATAGTTCCTTCCCTTGCCCACACTAAGCCAGACATGGCTGCCAGCCCTATCATTTAGAACACAGCCTCCAAAAGTCTCCAGTCCTACAGAACATCCCCTGAAAGTCACAATTCCTTCCATGTGCCATAGCAAATGGTGCCAGCTGCAGTTGTATTGCATGATGCTTGGAGCATAGAGCCAAGCTCTATTGTCTTCCTGTTTTCTGCTAATTGTACACCCATGTCAAGGAAAAGGAAGCCACATCTTTGAAGGGGTTTTGCTGACAACCAGAAGGCAGGCAGGTCGTGGAGGTGATAAAGGGAGTGAAGTACCATTTTGCCTCTTCTACATGGAAATGTAGACCTCCCTGAAACAGCTAGTGAAGCAAACATAAATATAATTTAACCTTCCATTGGAGGTAATCACTAGAGGAACCTGAGTAATTTTTTTCACTGCTAATTTTTGTAAAAAGTTGTGGTGGTGTTTGTTTTTTTTTTTTTTTTTTTTTTTTTTTTTTTTTTTTTTTTGGAATAAACCACTCAAGGTGCAAATTATCACAGTTGCACTATTCATGACCACAGCTTCTTCCTCTCTTCAGGGAGCCATAAAAGTTTTCTAAGAATCAGAGGAAACAAAATAATTCTTATACATGAAGAGATACAGTGCTTCCCATGAGGTGCTCAAAGATTCTCAGTTGGAATGCATGAAGTAAGAGGCGCCTGGGAAGCATGGGTAAATTTCTTTTCTCATGAGTGAACATTATGACCTAAAAGCATTAATTGCTTTGCTTACAGCACTGAGTGGGTTTTTAAACAAGGAAGTACATTTATTCTTATTTCTGTAGTTAACTTTTGTGTATGGGACATGAATGGACAAAGTGGGGATAACTCATAACTCGGTGGACACGTTTTTTCTGTGCAACATGCAAGTAATAACTACTGCCCCACAGCGTGAATAGGATATATCTATTAGGATTTATAAGGCAGAATTCACTTCACAGGTGTAAAACACCATAAATTATATATGTACTCCATAACTCTAATATGTTTTCTTCTACACAGCCTTTCAGGTGCAAACATCCCTCTCCGGTGTTCATGTTGATGACACTTAACAAGACATCTATAGTATCAAAAGGGATCCATCCAAGGCTTGCTAACATCACCACTTACTACTTGTGGGTGAGTACCAATCACAGACTAGCAGCGTGAGCTTCCAGGTGTGAAAGAAGTGGTGACAAGTGAGAACTGCAGGTGTTGACAGAGTGTGCAAGCCAGTATGTGATAAGTGGGAACCAGTGTGAATTTTGTTTCAAAGGCTAATACACATTTTGCAAAGGCAGCATTTGCAGCCCTTGACAGGAATTAGAGGTTGTTTTGCAGCACCCAAAGAATAACCTCCTGCTATTTTTCTACAAAGAGTGCACACCACTTTCAGCTTTTGCAAAGCAGCTGACCGTAGACACCTCTTTGTGGGCTCACCCCTGCTGTGCTGTTCAGAGCATGCAGGGTGCTTTCTGCCTCCTTCTGCAGCAGGCAGCCATTTCTGGCCTTCACCTGCACCATTAGGAAACAGGCTCCACATTGTAAAGTCTGAACCTGTACCCAAACACAATTTTCTTCAGTATTCACAGAAGATCTTATGCTAGGTTTGGGCTTGCTCCTTTCAGATCAAAGACCAGCTGCAAAACTTGTATTCCAACCCAAACTGCCTCCAGATTTTGGGGTCTGGGGTTGAAGCTCTGGTTTAGCTCAATTTCTAGCTAATTTCTCTATATGTAGAAAATTTAAGGCCAGACATTTGTCCCATTGAAGTCACTAGAGTCTTGCTTTCTTGACACTGATTTAAAAAGGGCACTTAGGTCATATAGGTAGTATTAACTAGAATATTCAGTATTTTTTCCTACAGGGCTAATATTTGGTTGCAAATCAGCCACCCTATGTCTGTAGTATTCTCCATTTTGTGATCTCATTTTATTTATTACATTCATAAACATCTCTATTTAATATTAACTCAAGAAACTTGTCCAAAAGACAGTCCTTGTTTAGTTTGACCTTATACCTCCCAGTCGTTGCTTCTGCAGGGTTGGTTGTTTCCTCTAAGAGATTTAGTGCAGAGATAGGGTAATAGGACATAGTGGACTATCAAGCCATTCCAAGGAAATGATTGTTACGTTCCTGCCATTGTATAAAAACCCAGGTTGGAGCTGGGTAGGTGAGAGCTGATGGTGCACCGAGTGGCTCAGAACACCTATTGCCCCAAGGAAAGGACAGCGCTGTAAGCAGCGCGGCACTCCCCAGGGTCACACAGGAGTCTTTAGAGCAGTTTTTGCTCTTAGCTCTCCATTGCAAAGGGTTTTGGAAAACATCTCCCTCTAGGAAAAAAGAGTCTTTCTAAAGCATATGTTATTAGTTATATTTGTTTGTTTGTTTGTAACAAAATTGAAATTGAATGGGTTGTGCTCACTGAGCAGCACAGAAACAGCAGTTGGCTTGAAACAGAATGAGCTCCAGTTGAAAACCCTCATCTTCTGATACGCTGGCAATTTCCTCGCAAAAGTGTGACAAAGTTTATTTGTATAAACAATTGCCTCTGCAGCAGTGTACAAAGAAACACTCTCAGTAGCAGGGGTTGGCTGTGGTCACAGCTAAGCAGTCTCAGTGACCTTAAATTGCTAACCTAGCGCTACATTACTCCTGGGCTCTTCTCAACCTCTGAAACACACCAGTGGGTTCTGTTCAGTCCCTGTGTGAAACTTCATTGTGTTGGATGAAGGAAATCTTCATCTATCTGAATTTCATTTCAGCTGATAATGACAGCTGTTTTATAAGTGCTTAGAAAACCAGCAAGAACAAAAAGACTCTATCAGATGTTAAAGGTCAGAACACAGCCCTGGGAAAATCTACTGTTACAGCAGCACCTGTCACGTCAAGCTATTATTCATGTAGGTTAGACCTACATGAGGAAGGAAGGAAAGAGGAATAAATTCCTGTGGTTACTTATGGTCCCATCTCAATTCTGTTACTGCTCCTACCATATGAGTATAGGCAAGAGATTTCAGATTTTCCATAAAGTTATTTCAGGCAAAATAATTCCACAATGGAATTATTTTAAATAGTTGTATAAGAGACTGCCAAGGGAAATGAGAGAAGAAGTGCCACCCCTTTTTAACTGGGTGGAAAGAAATTCTTGGAGAGTAATGTGGTAGGAACTCTCGCGTAGCAAAGTACCTTGGCAATGCACAGTATTTTTTGCGATTGCTGTGACAGCAAACCTACCTATCTACACAGACAGATTAAAGCAAGGAAAGCAGTTTTTACTGGGGAGATTTATAAAACAATGCCTCACAAGTGACAAGGAGCAGCTCTTCAAGGCCTGCCAGTTTACACATGGGTCGACAGAGTTAGCAAGCGTTTTTGCAACAGTGCCACCTGGCCTTCCTTTGGAGGAGGAGAGTGCAGCATACATACCCCTTGTTACAGGCGGAGCACCGCACAAAAGCCTTGTTTAAAGCTGACTGATATTTGTAATGAGGTTAATGTTCAAGTTCAAACACTTTTGCAAAATAGTTAGCACAAGTGTCTGGGTCTACCTCTGAGCTGCAGCCAAGAATAAAATATAAGCAGTCTTCCTTGAACAAACTCTGACATTGTCAGAAGTTCTTGATTTGTAATTAGAAGCAATTAGATTAAATAGGTAAGAGAGATATCTGTGGATTTATTTACCTTTGTTAATGTCAAACAACACTGGAAAATCAGGATTAAGTGTGAATCATCTGGAAAGGACAAAAGCATTAGTATTCCTTTTGCTCACCTAACAAGGTCCTGTTTTTAATATTAAAGCAAAATTGTAAACCCTTCCCCAGGGACAATAATTATTTTACTGCTATTTACTCTGAGTGCTTTTCTAATTTCTAACGTAACTGTTCCTAAACTACAAGTCTTACTGGGCAGTAAGAACTCTTTTCATGCTGGAAGCTTAAACAATTCCTATTGCTCAGCTGATCAGGAATGTTGTTTTTCTTCAGTGTGAGCTATAGCCATTAGATCCATGTATTCATTTTTTGTGACACCCCTGAGAAATGACTCCACTGTGTTACTGCTCCACAAAGGAAGGAAAAGAGGGAAGCAGCCAATATAGCAGCTTTCCCTGACCTGAGGAAGTTGCACAAGGAACATTCTTTATGATATCCCTAAGATGATCTATTTGGTAAACCAGCTTAATTCTGTATTCCCCAGGAGTTCTCCTTATCCTTGACATTAGAAAGGACTAAGATTTAGTGAAGTCTTCACAGAAAATCTAAAGAAATACATGTTTTCTAAGCTTTGAAAGAGCTTTGAAAGAGCATTTCACTCCCTAAGCCCATTCTGTTAAAATATTTCAAAAATATTTAGAATTTTCACATTTTCACAATCTTGCTGGTTTTACTGCCACTTCTCTTCCCACTGTATACCCCAGTTTGCCATGATCAAATGATCAAATGAAGGAATAATTAGACAAACACTGAATTTTAATTCCAGACTAACCTGATGGATAATAATAATTTGAACAATAAGAATAAAAATATAATCTTCAAAGTAATGCAAATTTATAATTAAAGGAAATAGGCAATCTATTTTTTTATTACCTTTTTGGATCTTAGGAGCACTTGCAATAATTATGGTGACTGCCTCGGGTCCCTAAAGAAGGGTGGTGGTGGTAGAGAGTCTTCTGTGCTAAGTAAAATACAACACTATAATGAATTATTTGTGTTAAACCGATGCTGTTTCTCCATGGACACTGTTAGACAGCTCTACTCCTGGTTTATGTTGCCAGAGATTAATTCAGCTGGGAGGAATAAGACTGAGATCTTTCTCTAAGTCTCCACTTAGAGAAAATACCAGGAAAAAAGTCATATGCAATAAATGACCAGAACCTTAAGGGAGATGTTTGTGAAATGACATACATTCCTTTGAAAATTGGAGGGACGACTGATCATTGGAAAAAAAAAAAACCAAAAACCCTGGTCCAGATGGTGATAGAGTCTGCATTTCTTGACATCTTCAGATTGAGGAAATGTGTTGCAACTGAAGACAAATTACCGGACTAAGTCCGAATTAAAGAAAACGTGGGTCAGACTAAGTTAACTGATAATATTTTCTGACCATAAATTACAGGAATCTCCAAAAAAAGTATGAAAATCATAGGAAAAGTGTGGGCAGCAACTCTCTCTATTTAGTTCCAGCTGCTTCTTCTCACTGGCTATGGGCTCAGGACAGAACACTTCTCTAATCCATGGTAACTAGAAAAGTGAGAACCTTTAGTTTTTTTTTGAACTACTCTGTCTTTGAGATTCTTTGCCATTTCTACCAGACTCTTTTTATATGGATAAATTTGGATTTCTTGTAGAAGTTCCTCCATGTATAGCAGAAAGGAAGAGCCATGGTTTCCGCTTCATGGGGTCTGCTTGGGGCAAGCACCCCTGCCTTCACTCTGACAGGAATGTGGAAATCTGTGCTGAAGTATTTGTGTGAATTTTATTAACTGTACATAAATGCCTTGTCTATACACTCTGGGGTGCCCAGTTTCCCTAGCAATAGTCACTATGAATGGGAAAATGGCTTTTCCCATGAGTGGCTCCCACCAGTAACATCTGTGTTCGATGTTTCTGCCTGCCTGTCTACCACTTTTGCTACGAGAATGGCAGTTTCAAATTATTATTTTTCCCTTTTTTTGTGGTTATTATATACAGGAGATAGAGTAAATAATACATTTCGTTATAGAATCACAGAACATCCTGGGCTGGAAGGAACCTTGAAAGATCATCTAGCCCGACTTGCTGAATGCACAGAGTCAAAAGGCAGTCTCTGTTCCCAAAACATTGACAATCATACATAAATATATATTTTCTATACAGCCTTTTTTCTTCTACTCTGTGAACTAGTTGAATTAATCAGATGTGCAGTTTAGGCTGTGAGGTTGTCCCAAAGCACAGCAAGGATTTTTTGGGCCAACGTATGTCTCTTAGCCAGGAATGAATGCAGCCAGAATGGTGGTGGAAAAGAAAATTGAGAAAGAACTTTATAGACACACAACTGCTCTCTAGCCATATGAAAAACCAAGACAACAACCCATGATTAGTGCAAATTAACTTCTAATCTTCTTCTCCTCAGAAATGTGTGTTAGCCACAGATTTACAGCTGGCTTTCTGTCCTGAATTCCAGTCAGGTCGGCTGCTCTGTTTACTTCAAAGCAGCAGCAACTGGTGCTTCACAACTTAGGATCAGGCACATCTCTGAGACCTGAGTCTGGTCAATACAGCTAGGTAAAACATATGGGCATTGGCCTCTGAGCTCTGTAAGATATTCTAAAATGAAAAAGTTGTAGGCAAGCCAGTTTGCCCTTGAATTCTCCTTGTGACAGGTATACCAATGCAAGGGCGATTTGTATTTTCAAGACCAAAATTATTTTTCTTGTGCAATTTACTTACTCTTGCAAGCCTTTTGGCCTCAGTGCAGTAACAGTCTGTGTTATCCTCACTTTCACCTAAGCTGTCTGTGTCAACCTTTAGTATGCCACTTTTCCAAAGAAAAACATGCATTTTGATAGAGTATTCCTCTCAGTTTAATTTACTTTTATTCACATTCTTTACTATCATGAAAACAACCCTTTCTACAGTGGTTTAACCTGTATCCCCTTGTATTTAGTCACTTGTCAAAATGAACCTAAATATTAAACTGTTTCACTGTTTTAAAAGCAGTTTCTAAATACAACCTCCTTCCGCCCTCCTGTGTTTTTATTCTGAATAAAACTGATTTACTTGACTAATTCCAACATTTTTGTTGTTGCATAAGAAATGTCTTAACATTGTCTTAATAACCTCAAATTGAGTATGAAGCAGCAGAGAAATTCTCAGCATTTAAGCAGAAACAAATTCTGTTCCATAAATCACATGAACTGACTTTCGCACTCAGAAGGCCTCACTCATGGAACTCTAGAATTCAAATTTTTTTAAACCCCAGAGTATTTGAAATGACATCCCTTGAAATAAATGTAACTGAAGCTGGAAAGAGCCTGAAGGTAAAAAAAAAAGAGCTATTATGCCTTAAATCCTAAACAGAACAAGGCATTATCTGAATTTCTTCTGCAGAACACCAAAAGCAATAGTAAAGTTTTTGGTTGCCTCTGCATACGGTCTGTGGGATCAAGATTTAATAAGCTATGGTGTGCTTTTGGGAGGTTGTTGTGGGCTTTTTTTTTTTTTTTTTTGGTGGTTGTTTTCGTGGCTTTTTTTTTTGGGGGGGGGAGGGTGAAAGGAAGAGGGGATTATAGAATAAAAACAGTTGTTGAATTGTGTCATATGTGGTAATAAGCTCCTTTCCTCACCCACCCAATCACATAGGGAAAACACAGATATTTCATCAAGATGATCAGAATCCAGAAGAGCATTCCACAGCAGCATTACCTTGGCAGGAGGTACAGGCATCAAAAACAAAAGTAGACTTATTTTGCAAAGAGTTCTCCCACATTTCTTTCTGAACCCCATGATCTAAAGCACATTAATTTACTCTGACATTTCTTCAGTTCCTTTGAAAATTATGGCCAAGGCTGTAAACAGGTACTGAGAGAAAGCGGAACTTGCTGAGGGACTTGAGTACAGACATTCAGTACTAAAAGCACCTTACACTATGGAAAAGTCAGCAGTTACTTTCTGGATCTATTCACAGGTTTTGGATTCCACTTCTGTTACAAGCATTCAGGATAGAGGTGACAACTGCATGAATCACTGGGATGACATGTCCATCTACAAGGAAATGACAGAGTTTCCTAGTGAGCTGAAAGTGAGAATGTATTTCTGGAAATTGCCACAAATTTGATCATGTCAAACGAGGGGTCCACCATAACTTTGATGAATAAAGGCTATATATCTTTGAGGAAAGGCGGTGACAATGTTTTGGCCCACTCTTCAAGGTGTGTCTCTCCTTTTAGCCAGACGCACTTCCGTCTTGCCTGGGTTCAGCCTGAGCTGACTGTGCTTCATCTACACACTTCCCTGTAGGCATTTTGGCATGGTACAAGTGGTGGGAGTTGCATTGTTCAACAGAGGGTGTACAGGAGGACAAAGAAGATGACTTAATTTTGGGTGGACACAGTAAGTGTGAGATAATTTATATTAAGGGAGAATTTCCTTCTAGATACTTCATTAACACCTTAGCAACACCAACAGCCTCACTGTGCACTCTGAGCACGTAGGAAAAGATGCCAACCCATGTCTCCTGGTAAGAACTCACTTGTCCGGACTGAACTGAGTTGTGCTAATAGGGATCAACTGGCAGAGACTCCTGCTGGAGCCCTTCTGGATAAGGCCTTGTGGCACAAGATTCATTAGAAGATTCCCTTTACTTCAGCATAGCTAAGCCTACCCTGTGTTGTCAGTAGGTTATAAACAGGCTGTGATGGCCAAGAGAGATTCCCCACACAACTTCTGTCCCCCTACAAACATGCATGCAGATCACTGTGCAAGTACAAACTTACCATTCAGAAGGTCTGAACATCTCAAATAAATGTCCAGATTTTCAAAAGCCCCAGCACTCACACAGGAACCAGAAAGAAGCTTTCCAAACAGAGTAAACCAAAACCCACTCTAATGGCAATGAGAGCAATAGGAACCTTGGACAGTCTGTGCCTGAGATGGCCCAAAGGAACTGAGCTCCAAGAAAAGGAGCTCTGCACAGGGCTGCTATGTCCTTCAGAATACATCCTTCATTGCTGCAGACTCATACTTCGGTACAGAAAAATCACCAATAGATGCTGTTAGCTATTTTTTGATGATATTACTGAAACCAGTGGATTCTCAGATTGCAAATCTGAAACTGCCGTCTGCTCAGTGTTCCTGCTTTCTGAGTGCTTGTGTGCTCTTTTTTGATTCTGCCTAACACACATTCTTGATGCCACTGAAGTAAAGAAGAGCTTATTGTTAAAGGTGGCCATGGAGAAACTACCTGCAGAAGTTGGTAAATTGAGTACCCATAGTGCAAAGATGCTTCATAATGAATCAAAGAAGAAAATCAAGCTTTAAAAACAGCAAAACATATGCTGGTCAGTATTTCTCTGCATTATACTGAGAGGATGAGCTACAGGTGAAAAATGAATGCTGTTATGTGAAATACATATAACAACATTTAAGAGTGCTAAATAAATTGATCTTTTGCTTTAGCTGAAGAACTGTAAACTGAACATAATATCCCTATAGCATGAGGAAAAATGCTCTAAAATAGAATTCTTCAAGAAATTCTGTGCAAACTCAAACTATTCCCAAGACAGAGAGCAAGTCACTAAAAGGTTTACTCTTAAAAATCACTATGCTGATTTCACTTGCCTACTATGTCATTTTTCTCTTCCTGCAATTCATCCATAGCCTTCAAACTTGCAATCTCAGGATAATAACTTTCACAGTGCATGCAAGCCATATGGTCTGTGAGACTCAGGTAAATGCTGAAAAAAAGCAAGCTGTCCATTTCGTTGTCTGGTGAGCTGAAAGTTAATCAATGGTTGATGTGAACTTACAGATTTGGAAGTTTCCTTTCAGTGTTTTTTCACAGCACAGCCTTGAATTACTGGATTCAAATGGATGTCTACAGTTTATTAATTCTTAAACCACAATTTAATACTTAAAACTGAGACATCCAACCCCTAAGACAAATACCTCTACTTTTCTTTATATATGGATAGATTTCCTTTCAAATATCAGATAATATAAATTGGAAACCAGAACTATATTGTATCAGTAATTTCTTTTACTTGTTATTTAATATATATGTAGGCAAGAAAGAGAAAAGTGGGGGGACTGGACAGATGATGGGGACTTTTAAACATCTGTTACATTTCCAGAATTCCATTCCTGGTAAGACTTTGAAATGTCACAGCTGCTGCCCTTTTGCTTGTATGATTATTTCTCCAGCTGTGTGGAAATGCTGCAAAACCATTTTGTGACCTGTCACAGAAAATGTTTTGACTCAACAATCAATAACGTAGACGTTCCGACTAAAAGATATTACCTAACTCAGTGTTAGAGTGGATAAAAAAGTATTGTTGGTTCCTAATCACTGTATTTAGAGCTGAGGGGTTTAGAATGTATTTTCCCAGCAAAGTTGCATTCCTTACTCTTTTAAGAGTTTACAACTTGGTTCTTAGCATCTCCTCTACACACTTAAGCCCAAGTAAAGGAAAGGGTTAAAAGGCAATTAGGCGAGAGACTTTATCCGTCACTGGAGACTGATTTCTGACTCTGAACTATGTGCAGGGATAAACCCCCTGCAAATCAGAAAGAATTTTTTTGAGCAATAGACTTTAGAATTGGCTACGCAAGTGCCCGAGAAAATGAAAATGGATGAGAGGTAAAAGTTATCTAAGAGAGCTGTGAGGCTGGAAAAGTCTGGGAAAGCACTACAGGGAAGTTATCCCAATTGCTTTATAAATACTTCTCCTGATGGTTCTGGGTACTTTTGCAAAATGTCTCAGTTACCAAACCCTGCAGAGACACGATTCTGACATTTCTCAGACAAGGCTGACTGACTGCTGGCCACCTAACAAACTGGGGAGATGCTCCACAATAGCAGGTGGTCACCAAGCTGCTAAGTAAAGCCAGTGATCTGCAAGAGAGTTGGGATAGAGGGAGGCTCAGCAAACTCATAGTAAAGAATTTCTTCCTAATATCTAGTCTAAGCCTACTGTCTTTTAGTTTGAAGCCATTCCTCCTTGTACTACCACTACACTCCCTTGCAGATACTCTCTGCAGCCTTTTTGTAGGCTTCCTTCAGGTACTAAAATATCTCAGTTTGGTCCCCCTGAAACTTTCTCTTCTCCAGGCTGAACAAACCAAATTCTGTCAGCCTCTCCTCACAGGAGAGGTGCTCCATCCCTCTAATCATCTCGGTGGCCTCCTCAGGACCCCTCTCCAACAGGCTGATGTCCTTCCTGTGCTGGGACCCCAGGGCTGGATGCAGCACTGCAGCTGGGGTCTCACTGGAGCAGAGCAGAGCGGCAGAATCCCCTCCCTCACACGCTGCCCACACTGCTTTGGGCGCAGCCCAGGACATGTTTGGCTCTCTGGGCTGTGAGTGCACATGGCTGGTCCAACCTCTCATCCACCAGCACTCCCAGTCCTTCTCTCCAGGGCTGCTCTCCATCTGTTCATCCCTAGCCTGTACTGATATCAGGGGTTGTCCACAGCCAAGTGTTTCCTACCATCTTGTGATACTGCCCCATGAGATCAGACTATGGCCTCTAAATGTCATTTCAGTCAGTCTTCAGGGGAGATCAAGAGGGAATACTGTCACACACGCAAGTACAAGAACAATGTTACATACCTGGCTATGTGTACACACCTGGCTAACAACATTGAATACCTGACAGTGTTCATTATCCTAACTTACATAAAATTGTTGACTGTGTCTGAAAGCAGGACAGCAGGCTAAAATGGACAGGTTTGCAGTTTTATTAGTTTTGGGGGTGGTTTATTTTTGGGTTTTTTTAGAGGAAATTAGGCGAAACTACTGCTGGCAACAACTGCCCACAAATTTCTCAGCCTGTCATTACAAAGATATTGAGGAGGAGATTCAAAATTTGGCAAAATAGCTGACTTTCAGATAGATGTTTTCCCACCTCACTGAAGAATGTTTTTAAGAAAAATCATTCAACCCTCTCAGCAAACTCACACTTTCAGGCCTTTTTTTTTTTTTTTTTTTTTTTTTTTTTTTTTTTTTTTTTTTTTTTTTTTCCTTCCCATAATAAAGGGTTCCCAAGGGCCAGTTCTTTAGACTCTTTCCAGTAATACTTGCACTTGTAAGTAAATCCCAGGATGACGGATTCTAGACTGACCAGACACACTCTACGGTTACATTGGATTAATTTCTTAGAAAAGCATTGCATTTTCTGTAATTTGTTTCATAATCTGACACATAAGGTCAAATATTTAGCCAAATTCATGAAGAATTATGTCAAGTGGCGTTTTGAAAGATATTAGTGGGTGAAAAATGAAGCTACTGCCACCATTTTCAAAGCCCTATTTGTTTGAAGTACTGCTGAGCTTCACAGTTACTCTTCAGGCTCATTACAGAGCACTGCTTTGGGAAAATAAAAGAGTGTCAGACTCTGAGCCCATGTTGCACTTTTTCAGTCCTTCAGATTTGCACCCAAAACACCTGACAGAGCTGCATTTTCACAGGAACTCATGTGGGAAACATGAAAAGAAGGGTTATCAGAGACTACCAGGACAAAATCACAATCTGAGAAATAAGGATTTAGTAGTACAAGTGGGATAAAATCCTGAATGCATTTCCTTCTGTCAAGTTTCCTATGATAATATATAGTGAGATAAATCAGGATGTAGACTCAAGTATGGGTGATAGATAATTTGTCTGTCTTTCTTCGATATCCTGCTGGTAAATGTGGTTTATCAAGGGATAAACCTTGATGAGACTGAGTGACTTACTCATTTTTCTAGAACCCTTTCAGCATTGGAAGTTGATACTGTGCAAAAAAGTTTCAATGGGAACAACAGCTGGAGCTTCCCAGGAAATAGATATGCCAGAGAGGAGACATTTGACAAGCTGTCTTGTGCCTACAGGCTGAGTATTTGTCACAGGGAGCAAGTGGTTATGCCAGAGAAGAGCAAAAGAGTTTAAGAGAGAACAATTCAGTTACCTAAACATAGTCGTGACAGCCTCAAATGGTGGTGTCCCTATAAAAGATTTCAAGACAGAAAACTGAAAGCCTTAGGAAATACCCTAGGCATTGGAAGGTTTCTGGACACCTATGTTTATGTGAGTGAATCCCACAGCAGTGTTTTCACGTTCACTAAATTCTGGTCTTAGTACTTACTTTTTCTGTGGGAGAGAGATTAGGAGAAAAACAAAGCAGGCTCAACCTTAAAAATGAACAAATAGTTTTATTAACACACACTAAAAGAATAGAAAAAGAAAGTTGGGAAAAAAAAGGTAAAACAAAACAGAATGAAACTCCAAAAACACTCTTCCTTCCTCTTACAAACTGTTAACTTTCCTACAAAACAACATAAAGAGACAAAACTTGTAATTTCCAGTCAGTTTCACTATCTGACAATAGTCTTTCATCAATTCTTTAGGGGAAGAGTCTCTCTTAGAGTCATGGATCCCACTGACAACTTAGAACAGTTCTCCTGTGGGTTTTAAACTGTCACAAAAACAGCTGCCCGGGGAAACCTGCTTTCGTGACCCCTCCCATTAGCAGGTTCCCAAGCTGCTTATGGGTCATGGGTCTTAGACTTTTGCATACTGGGGTGTCAGCTTTTACAGATGCATAACTCTAAAGCAAAGGATTCCTCATCTCAAGGTACAGAGATATGTTCTCACTCCTTCACTGGCACAGAGGGCTTCTCATCTTTATCTCTGTTCAAGCATCTTGTAAGATTAATATTACTTAGTCCATCACAAACACTTTTGCTCAAATCCACACACAAATCAAAACACAAACACCTTTGCTCAAATCTACACACAAATTAAAACAATCATCTCCCCAAATGCATATCTTTCCCATGATTTAAAGGAATGATCTAAATATAGAGTTAATTTCCATGGCTCAAGTAAGAATAGAACAACCAGCTCTCCAACCCTCTGTCCCAATAGTCTTTTCACTCTTGCTCTACTGACTTTATGCTGTTTTTTTTCTTTATGTTCACTCTGTCCTTTCTTACTCTCTCAGAGAAGGGCTAAGCTCTGGAAGCTTCATGTTGCTAAGAAAGAGTTGAATCTGCTCCGAGTCTTTGTCTCTCCCTCTGTAGCTCGTGGTGTTAGATGTTCAAGGCCGCGGTGGTGAGGGAGGAAGAACTCACAGAAACATCAGAGATCGGAGCACTCAGGCAGTCCGGAATCACAAAAAAACCAGGCAGGATCATAAATGCCTTCTCAGCCCACCCCTCAGTGTTAACTGGGGAGGCCTCAGCCTAAATGGTGCCCATAGCTCTTATCAGGGGCCCGGCAGAGATCTCTCCCTGCTCCAAGGAGAAAGTAGCTGTTGTAAAACAGCAACCTCTCCTTCCCCCGCCTTCACCCGGGAGCCGATGGAATCCGGCCAGGCCTCAGACCAGCTCCCCCCCACAAAAAGGGGGAGCAGCAGGCCCAACTCCATGTTACCTGTCTCTCTCTGGCCAAAGGAAAGAAGGAAAAAGGACCCACCTACAGGAAATCAAGGGGTTTTATATGGTACTTCCCAAAGTCATAGCCAACAATTTTCAGTGGTCAGAACAGACGCCAATATTCCAGCTAACCCTCTGATAGGTCCCTGTCTCTTCCAAAGCAATTCCCAAGTCCTGACCTGGAGAATTAATCTATATTCTTGTATAACTAAAAAACCAAACCGTACTGACCCATGACACCCACCCTGACAATCGAATGAAGCAGCAGAAGGTTTCTGGTGAGCAGAGAGACAACTGAGGTAGAAGGACAAGGCCTTGAGAAGACAATCAGAGTATACCCACAACATCCTCTTCTGGAAAACCTATGGGATTAAACAGCTAATTATAAGAAAGACAAGAGGGTAGAAGATGAAAAGGGAACAATAAAGAACAGCTTTGTTCAGAATATGGACAGTCTACCAAGGGGCAAAAACAGGCACTAAAGAGACGTCCTGGAAAGGGGATATGAAGGGTGAGGAGGGAGGTAGATCTAATTTAGAGAAACATGTATAATCCACCAAATTCAAAATACATTAAGTAATACACCCTGCTTCAGGAAAGTAGTTTCCAGTACTTTTTAAGCAGTCTCCCTTGAAAAAGATAAATCACTAGTTTCTGCAGCAATACGGAGGATGAACTCTTAAAACTTTGCCCAGTGCTTCCAAAAGCTTTCAGAAATACTCAGTTTCTCTTTGTCACTTCCATACCACAGCTAATACGTTCCCAGACAATGAAATTAAAAGTACATGAACTTGACAATTTATAGGACAAAAAAAGAAATCATGCAAGAGAGAAAAAATTCAAGGTTTTGATTTTTTTCCTCTAAACAATCCAGTGAGTAAAATTCTCTCAGGAATTCTCTCTCTGAAATAAGGACAATTGCAGTGCTGTAATTAAGACAGAAAGATTACTAGTTAACTCTAATTACATTTTGATTTCTACTATTTTTTATGGTTCATTTTTCTTTGAAAGCTATTACTCACTGGAATGAGCCTGAACAGCTGCGAGCCTTTCTTGTTGATATGGGTTAGGAAATACTATCATTTGAACTGATTAAGTGTACACGTTCCACTTGTCTTTATCTCATTAAAATGGAATACACAATACACTGTACACACTGGGAAAACACACAGATCACATGCACAGGAGACAATCACTTGAGGACTAGAGACACCAGGCTTTCCTGGAGGCCACCTGGGATTAATTCCCACATAGCACAATACGTATTGGTTTAATAGACCTAATAAAACTAGGATTAAGATCTCAGCCCTACATTAAGGCACATGACAAATTTTCAGCTGCTTTAAAAATAAAAGAGAGAGAGAGAGAGAGGGAGAGAGTGAAAAAAAAAAATTAGAAGAAAATGTGGGGCACAGTTTACATCATGAAACTCCCCTTATCTAGGTAAGACAGTCTTTTTTCCAGTGCTCTATGTGGGTGGCAGCAGCCTATCTGAAAGGGTTGCATCAGGATGTAATTTTCTTTCCCCAAAATAGAGATTAAAACCTGCCTAGTAAAAGATCACCAGAAACCCAGGATGTGTTGCACCTCCAAGACAAAATGTTTTACTGATAGTTATTTCAATTCTTTATGAGACAATGTTTTCCAATTCAGTTTAAATTTAAACAGAAGCAGGGAGGTGTTGCCTTTTACAGATCTCTGTCCTATGATGTTGCTCCTACCTCTAGACCACAAAGCACGATAGAATACCTGTGTGTACCATCTTTGGTTTTCCTACCTGTCTTGCTGATCTCTGTTGTGGACTATTGCAGCTCTTAGATCTATTCTTGGTAAATGCAATGACTCAGACTAATGTGTGTTTCCTATATGAATAACAAAAAGACAAACTCCTGTTACACTCCATATCACTTATGGTATTTGATGCTTGATTTGCTGAAGTTATAAGGACTAGTCAAATATTAACAGTCTTTAGTTCCTTTGTAAATGCCAAAGCTGTTTTGCCTAAGGTCAGAAATTATGCAAAAACATTTTCTTAATAAAAAAAGAAAAAACAAACTTCAAAATCCCAATTGAGTGCCACATACACACACACACACACACACACACACACACACATGCATATATGGATGTCAGATTATTCTCTAGTGAACTTCACTGCAAATCTCAAAGCCTCATTTTGTAATGCCCTGCCTGCCTCTCTCAGCCTGGGTCAGTTGCCATGGCATCTGCACAGCTCTCTGAAAAGAACCCAAAGCCAGTGTAAGCTACATCTGAGTCAGCTCAGTGCCTGACCTAACTAAAATGCTGTTGCCTAAAACTGGGCGCTCCTAGTAGATTTCACCTGAAGCAGACTAGTTTAGTGCAGACAAATAACTCTACTAAGGCAAGACAGTGCATGCAACGGTTATGAGCAATAAAATAATTTATTTTGTCACTACGTTTGTCAAAGAACTAGAAGGCGTCATAACACCAGGTGTCAGAGAAGCTGGTAACTAAAGACAAAATAATACACCAATGCACAAACAAGCAACTAGTACCCAGGGTAAAGGACCTGACAGCTTTTTTTTATTATTATTTTTAATTATTGTTATTATTATTGGGCAGGGGTAAAAACTTCAGTTTTGTCTTTACTCAGATGTTTCCAAAAATACATGGATGAGAAACATAGGTTTGCTAGGAAGTAAGGGGGTCACAGAGACTCTGCTCACACAAGTAATGCTGATATGGCACATTTACCTCCGGGAAAGTGATGGAGAGATGCCTGTTCAGGAGACGGCCATGCTCATCTCCAAAGGGACATCTGGGTTCATTTTTCAGCATGTGTGGAATCTCATTCAATGTTCAGGCTTATTATAGATTTGTGACGGAAGGAAAAACAGCATGAGAAACAGAGGCCAACAATTCTGTTTCTCAAGTCTCTGATCAGCCCCAGTCAAATCCCTTTTCCTGCCAATAAAAGCAAAAGAGTGTAGTGCTTGAGCGTGTAATAGTGGGAGTTGGAATTCATAAGTACTTAGAGAAATCCCTCCTAAAATTTTAGTAAATACTAACAATTTTCAAGACCACATTTCACAGAAAGTACTGGACATCTTCTCTTTTTAGCACTGCAAACTATCTCTTCCTAAAGCAGTCACTATTAAACCCTTTTTACAGTATGTGAAAGAGAAGTTTTGCCTGGTAAATATTAATTTTTTTATGTTATCATGAAGGGAGGTTTTTTTTGGTGGGTTTTTTTTGGTTCTGTGTGAACAAATGCCTATTTCTTCAGTCATTCACAATTGACAAAATAATAAAAAGTTTACATATTACATGTTTAAATGAGAGTAGTAGGGAGTGTCTTGGGTCATTTGCCCATGCTCCAGACTCCAGTTTTAAAAAACAGTGACTGAGCACGTCCTGCTGCTAATTCTGTCTTGCTAGCCATTTGAATCTGGAGAGCTAGAGGGGAATGACTCTATCCGGTAAGGAACTCTCTTTTGCTCCCTGAACTGCTGAAATCTCAGAACATTCTCCTAGCCTTACATGCGGGGCTGAAGCAGGAAAAGTCTCAGATACAGTCTAACAGCGCCCTACTCTAGGACAAGGACGCACACACCGTGTGAACCAAATGCTGCCCGTTTGACGCTGCTATACCCAAGCCTTCTGCATGCCTGTTGATGGGAAAAGCACACATGCAGACGCATGCAGGTTCCTTTGGAACATTCTGCCCGCTAGAAGAGAAGAAATCTGCCTTTCACATGAAGTCATTTTGCCAGTGTTTTGAATAGTATTTTCCGCATGTTTTTTCTATGAGATCAGCAGTCATGCCCTACTGTTCCACATTATCAGCCTTTTTTTTTCCCACCCTGTGTTTTACATTAGCGAATCAGCCAGCTCTGAGATCATATTACGTAAGTTTCTTGTTTTCTTTTTTTTTTTTTTCTTTTTTTTTCCTTTTTTTTCTTTTTGTCAATTTCTGTGTTTCTCTAATTAATAGGAAGTGGCTCTCCATTAAGGCCTAGAGATGACAAATGGCTTCCTTTCCTCGTTTGTGCACAGCTCAGCTGTGAGCCCATTGTTCCTTGAGCTGCTCTTTCCCAGTGCTACCAGCCCCAGGGCTGTTGTGTTTCACAGAGCAAGAACCACTCCAGGAGCAGGACAGCCACATCATGGATACATTTGTCCCTCACCAGCCAGAGTACCTTGTGACAAAATACAAATGTGCTCACAGTAAACGTAAACTTCGACCTGTAATTTTAGCCTTTCCCCAAGGAGGATTCATCTCACTTGACATTAACCTACTGAAAGGCAGCTGTCTGAGCTATCAGGCTGGTTACTGATGTAATCAGTAGGGAGGAGTATTCAACGCATCTGAGGTGGATGAGGATTTTCAGGAGGTGCCTACTTGCTGCTGGCTACAGAACCTACTGAGGCAGCTACTAAATTAAACATCTACTTTCCAAATGACTGAAATGTTATAACATGAATTCCATTGTACAAGGTTTCCTGCACCAGCTGAAGCCTTCTCTGAAGGAGAAATGTCTTCTTTATCCTTCAGTCTAAGACAGTCAACACTACCTCAATTTTCTGTTTTGGAGCTGTTGTATGACTTTCCTTTCTTTTCTCTATCTCATTAATGGAACCGGTAAATATTTTGCAACAAGTCATGTACTTCCCTGAAATGAAAAAATTGGAAATAAATAGTGAGCACCTCCCTATTTTCTTTCAATGCATATGTTTTTCAAAGTTCAGTAACTGCATATTTTATAGGCAGTTGGGTAAGAATATTCAATAATTAAAATTCTAAGGCTGAGGGTTAGTCTGTTTTGGATTCATTCATTGCAGAGTATTTGTCCTGTTCTGTAGCAGAATAACAACTATAGAATAACAACTTGCAATAACTAATTTGACTCTGCTTGGTACTGGTTTAAAAGCATGGCAGTGGTCTATTACAATGACTCAGTTGTATGGCATTAATTTTGAGTGGAGATGGAATTATTTAAGATGCTGAAATGTGATGGAGATTATCTTGTCTAAAAATTAAGTTTTATGAGTTGAAAATTTATTTTCTGCAGGTGAAGCCTAATGAGCATTTAAACTTCATACTTTCTAAGAATGGTGTTAGTGAATTTATTTGCTGCAGTATTCCAGGAAAACAAACAAACAAACAGACTCTAGAGGAGAATTAGGTATTGGAAATACAATTGCTACTTTTGTTCAGCAAGTTAGAAGCTGAGCATTAACACAGAACTAACAGCAGATTAATTAAAATAAAAAGGAAAGGTTGAATTGCTATTCCCTTTATATTTCTTAACCAAAATGTTGAAAATTATTTGGTTGTCTCTTATATATAAGATGTTATAAGGGAATGTACAGTTCTTTTCAAATATAGCTTTTCCTACTTGCATATTGAATATCTGAAGATCATCTCAGATTTTATTCAGGAAACAAATCCCTGAGTTCTGCCAGTTATTTTAAAAGCAGGCCTGGAATAGTTAGAACTAGGTGGTGCCAGTGAACAGAAGACATAAAAAATAGCTGTTAGAATGAGATGTCGTATTGACAAAGCTCAGGAGACAACAGCCTGTAAGAAAACAGCCTGTGTTACATCCATGGTCTTCTCTGAGTGTATCCACTGAGAATCCTTCCCTAAAAGTCCTGGCAACAGCACCCTTCCAAAGAATCTGGAATCTCTTTTGCCTTCCTAGCCTTTTCCTTGTATCTTGCTAGAAAGTTAGTTGCCCTCCAACAGGCAATTCTAATGTGCTACTTCTTTTTCTTCTTCCTGTATTTAAATTTTGTTATTCCATATTCCTCTCCTGCATGGGCTGGGATTTCCTAAGATGTCTTCCGTGCAATGGAAGAAACTAACCAGCCAGCTAGCATTCTCTATCCCCTTTATTAACTGGTCAGAAAATCCAAGGGGTAAGCATTAGATGTATTTCAATTATTGAGGTGAGTAAAGGAAATGGGATGTGTCAGAACTGATACCCTGGTGTCTGGCAGCTAAATACTATAGCAGCACGTGCTGCCTAGAGTTACTAGATGGAGGATCTGTTCCACAGAGGTGTGCCTGTAAGCTGATTTAGCAACTGTGCCTAGATACAGGTCCAAACAAACAAGGATCTGAAAGCCGGCTCCAAACCAACAGCCTGGTAACCATTCAGCTAGTCTTAAAAAACATTTTGCTCCAAGGCTTTAAGTGCTTTCTATTTTCTGCAGGAGAATCACCACTGAATTGCTGTTATGCACCTTTCACCCAACAGAGGAAAATATGTGATTTCTTTGCATTCTGAAAAGTTGGTTTTATACTGAATCCTAGCTGGTAGTTTGGCATTGGTATGGATAAACTCCGCAGAATTTCAGAAGAGACCGTTCAAAGAGGGTGACAGGCATTATTATGATTTGCAAAAACCCCACATTATTGACTCAGCACATTCTTCTGTGTTTTCTTTGTCAGGTTCTCTAGAAGAAGCATTTCACAACCACGCTCACAGAAATTCCATTTGGTTGCAAGACCTTTGCCCACACTAGCGAAAGTTATGCCAGCATTGGAGCAAAATTACATCTAGTACTCTAAGGGAAGTAAATCACCCAGGAACATTCCTCTTTCAAAAGTAACCGGTGAGAATGACAAGCAATGTCTCCTAAGTTTTAGAAAAGCTCTGATAATTTCTGCTTCTGATTCCAAAGCTTCATTTCAAAGAGCCTGTTTGACTGATGCAGATCTCTGAGATCATATAGGTTTAAATATTTTCCTGTGAAAAGTGACAGCCATACTGTACCTTCCCCAAGAGGAGCATTCGCATTCCTAGTTAAAAGTAATAATTATCAGCAAACCTCAGAAATTAAGGCAATTTGTTTGAAAATATATGCCCAGTCAAAATTGTTAGGGAACTAAAATTTCCTTATTCCCTTGAACAAGCATGTCTATCAACCTGACAATCTGTTAGATGCAACAGATCCAACTTCTGGCTGAGAAATCCAGAGATTTATAGGATTTATAAAGTAAGTCTGAGGTTTTTAGGCCACTAGGCTACATCTGGCCTACTTTGGTAATGACTAAAAAGTGTTAACATCACTGCAAGTGTTTGTGTTCACATTGATGTCTGTGGTGGTTTATGCAACTTGAATGGATTACGTTTAGCTTTTGTTAGAAAACAGTGATGATCTTGCCCCATTATCTGGAGAAGGTAGACAGCTCCAACATAAAAGAATGAATTAAAAAAAGAAATATGATCATAGATCAGGGTGGAAAAGCCCAATCATCAGGGCATACACAATCAGAACAAATGAATATTGTCTACACTTGTGAGTCTAGTATCCTTCACAACATTAGAAAAAGTCAAAACCAAAAGGAAAAAGAGGCTGGGAAAATTTCAATCCTTACTATTGTAAGCCATGCACAACACCTGGAAATACTTAGGATTCCAATAACATCTCAGAATATAGCTGCTCTTTTTTTTTTTTTTTTTTTTTTTTTTTTTTTTTTTTTTTTTTTTTAACAAACCATACTAGTACTATTCACTCTGTTTTTCATCTGAGCAATGTAGACTGGCAAGTACTATAAACATTTCTGGAAATAGTCACTCAAATTTTGCTTCACCCAGAACTAAAGCACTGGCATTTATTTTCTTGGATTACTCTCTTCCCTGGGGACAGAGCCAACATCAGAGTAAATGTCACCCTCTGAGAATATTAAATGATTGATAACTAGGTTATTCTAAAAAACGAGAGAAAAGGACACTTAGCTACTCTCACTGTAATGCCTCAGTATTACTCTAGCATCAATGTGTACCACTGAGAAGCAGTTTTGTAAGTCAGAGTAGCTAAATCCCCTGGATCCATTGCACATTTTCTGTGTTTCATGTTTCTTAGTTTCATGAACTAAAACAGTCATTACATAAAGTAATGGAGAATAATTTATTAAGAACTTATTAGAAAGTTCTTCATAGAAGGAAGATACTGCCATACTTCCCTACAATATAGTATTTAACTATCTTGCTGGACTGGGCTTCCTTGAAGTAATCCCTCATGCTTTGTCTTGGATAGTTTTTATCGTAAATCCTGCTGAAAACTTCCATTTGCTGCAATGCTCATAATGTCACAGTGCAATGAGAGGAGGGCTGCTCAGACCTACTGTGAGACCATGCAGTGTTTAGTTGTGTCCTTGTGCTCTCCGGTTTGTCCACCCTCTATGGCTGGGAGAGGAGGTGTCTGATGCCAGGCTGCCTGTGTTGACACAGGGCCTGATCCTGCACAGTCCCAGTCCTAAGCTCTCTATACAAGATACAACATAAAAAACAAGATTCCCCCTTTTACTTACACATAAAAGGCAAAGAAACGTAATGGAAAATAGTCACATATAAAATATTAATAAGAGGAGAGCTTTGAAGTTAATTTTGAAGACAGGAGGAGCCACGTCTCACTGGAGAAGCCAAGTCCATAGAGAAGAGCCTGCCTCTACCTCAGGCCAAGGTGAATTTTGGGTGGGAAACAGGGCAAGCTCAGTGAAACAGGAAGGTTGGCAGTTACAGGGGACAAAGGAGGGTCCTTGCCAGTTCACATATTTTGTAGCCAGGCCAGCTGGATTTGATGGCAGACTGCTCCAACAACTTGAAAATTCTGCGCCAGACAACTGCAATAGGGAAATGAAGATTTTTACAAATAGAAACAGAAGAAGTTACCACCCACTCTGCTTGTCCTCCTGCAGAATCTACCACACAGTATTGGCATTCACAGCTTACGGAGTACTACAGGTTTCTGTCCCTGTGCCATCTTGCCGGGTTAGGAATGAGAGAGGTGAAGGTGTTGTTAGCTCATTGTACAGCCAGTGCGGTGGGTGAGTATGGGGAAGAGTAAGGGTGTGGGGACAGAGGCAGTATGGGGAGGTGTCACATGCCCAGTAACAGCCCAAGTGAAATAACTGGCAGTATGGAAGCTGACACCGTTGCCTCAATGGTGAAAGGTTCTCAAGTGATTGGAATAGGTCACATCTGAAACTTTTTCATTAGGCTGTCTACACATCCAGGAAAATAGATGTGTTTTGGTTTGACCCAGTTGTTTTTTTTTTCTCTACAACTAAGAACTAGAATTGGATTTTAGATTGAAGCCTTTGGAAAGCAGTTTTGTGTTATAGAGCACGTTCCATGTGCCAAGGCTGCATGAGTGCGGGTCACCTGTAGCTGCAGCTCTGGTATTAGACTACTAAGAACTTACTTAACAACCAAAATGCTGTGACAATGTCTTTGAACAGGGCTTATTTCAATATAGCATTGAAGGTTAAATTTCAAACCAGCATATCCCTCAGTTAATGTTTCCTTTAGTCTTTGATGTCTGTTTACTGTTCCACATACCTGTTTCTATTCTAGGTCAGAGGGCACTTGTATGTAGGTAAGAGTATATGTATCTAAAATACTATTTCTGCAGGGATATTATAGAGGGTAATTTTAGGTCCAGGGCACATACTGAGAGGTGGACAGGCTGCCAGAAGGATTATAAACCAGTCGTGTGTTTTTCAAATCCAAAGGACAGGTTTCAATTAAGTAAAACTAGGTTTGGCTGAAACAGAAATCAGTGCCAGGTAGACAAGGCTTCTCTGATCCCTCTCCTGCCCCAGCCACCCTTCCCATTTTGTACTTTGGGCCAGCTATGAGATGAACATTTGCTGTGAACTTGCACAAACCCCTTGCAGCATGACGGTCTGTGGAAAGCAGTTCCAAGGTGAAAGGTTTCTACATAGCTGGCAGACTAGATTGGTGCAAGAGGCATGTCAGAGGCTGGCCCATTGCCAGGAGGATAACCTACCAGTCGGTATTCTGGAACTCACTTGCATTAAACAGGCAGGAAGATGCTGTGTATTTTGCTATTGTATAGGTTCTGACAGGGTGCCAAAATAAGCTCCTGAAATGGATGCACAACGTAGCATCTAAAATACTGCACTGTCCCAACGGCGGTAAAAGGAAAACACTTCTTTCCCTGTTGCTATGTACTTTGGCAGATCTCCCACCCAAAGAATTGTGCTCGAAGTACTCTGGAAACACCTGCCAGGAGACTACTTGGGAATGTTGTTTAAACAAGCTTACCTGCCAACTTTCCAGCACTGTTGACTTTGCAGTACCAAAAACGCGTCCTATTTTAAAACAAGCTTGATGGATAACAGGAACTGGGCCATAACGATGAAGCACAGAATGTACTTAAAATCTGCTTGCAGTTTCTGAAGCTGCCCAAGGTATGTAACTGTCTAATGCACAGACATTTCAATATGTAGCAGTATACATAGTTGGACTTCTGACAGGAACACATACGTAATAATGGTATGTGTTGATGTTGTGTGAGGAGAGGCAGAATATGTTTTTCCTACAGTCATTTACTCTAAGAGGGTTTCCACATAATTGTTTTCTGATAAGATGTCTTTTTAAGTGTGTGTACAGTATTTTTAGTAGAGCTATAAAAATTTTCAGGGCAAAACTTTCATGTACAGTGTTTGTTCTCAGGTAAGGTCATGGCAGAAGCGTAGGTAAAGACAGTAGCCTCTTGCCAGATTTGTCCACTAAAAGGAGGAGAAGGTGAAGACAGACAGAAAAAATGTCCTTTTGCACACACACAGAGTTAGCATGCACACATACACACTGGCATGGCCAGAGTTATCAGGTAGTGATGAAAATACAGTCTGCTTCATTAACATTCATCAGTGCAAGACATATTGCCAGATCTTCTAATGGGAAAACTTAATTTCCTTCCCTCCCCACTACAAGGATACTTCTATTTCCCCATATAGAGTGTTTATTTTCAGATGTAGGTAGCTCAGGGTCCGTTTAGTTAAATTCCCTCTGGTCCCTTTGAGGATTTCAGAGATCTGTTCACGTCTTTGTTCTTGGCCCGCTCCTAACATGTTCTTGTGCTGGAGAACTTTAATCCCATAACAATTTTCTGTATGTGAAGGTCTGTGAGGTTCTTCCACACCCCTTTCACTAGTTCTAGTAATAGCCTTAGCCCATAAATTTAATCTCTTCAGGGAACTTTAGCAAACATGGAAAATGGCTCCCTAAAGGATCATCTTAGGCACAGGGAGAAGCTCAGCCTCTCTGACTCAATCATCCACACAATGCAAGTTCAGTCCTGCAATAACTCCAAGAAAGGCTGCATCAGAGTTTTTGCTGATCCATGGATGTGTCAAAATGCTTACATCTAAAGTCACAATTAACCTCCAAGAATATGCAGCAAAATCGATGAATATCCATCAACGTGGCAAACTGTGAGTTCTTTCAAGCTCTTTCAAAACTTTCTTACTGTTGACCCACAGCAGTGAGGAATACATCTGCCACTTGTAATGCAGTATTTTGTGAACTTTAAAACTGTTCTAACCAGCTAAAATAAAGAAGCTGTCTGAAGTGCTCTTTATGTCCAGATAAAAAGAAACTGTCTGCTGTGCCAGCAGAGGTATATAACTCCATCCTGAAATATTTACAGCCTTATTGGGCTGCATTTTTCTCCATCTGAAACCAAAGAACTTTCCCAAAGACTACTGACTTTGTGGGTCTATTTATATCCAGCTTCTCTTGAATATCAATGGAATTTTGTTGACTTCAGTAGGAGCTGGATCAATGATCATATCACTGAAGTCATAATTCATTAGACAAAGGCTCTCAAACTTTAGCTGCAGCTACTCTGTCACTTATCAGTGGATAACATTTTTCCTGACCTTTCCACTGCAAAGACACTTGTGCCATCAGAACAGTCCCAGCTGTTATTCAACAGTTTAGAAAACATTCACAAATATTATTGTTCAGCTTTTCATCATGTAAAGTGCTCTGGCTGTACCACTCCATCTCAACCTGTGGAAAAGGCAGATGTATCTCTAATGCCTAGAGCAGGCTGAGTACAGCACAACCAGCTCCACAGAAAAGCTTGGCTGGAGGACACTTAGCATTTGTTTTTGCAAGATTCCATCTCTCCTGTGCAGTATGCTGTCAAGGAGAGAGCATATATCCTTAAACTAGTAGCAGACGCATGGAAATGTAAAAAAACCTCCCATATCCTTAATCAACAACTGAAATCCATATATGTGTGGTGGGGACAGGTAAAGCCCACAGATTGCATGCACGTTTTAATTGTCTTTTTTATTTTCTGTAGTGAGATTGGCTCGGCTTTATATGGAGTTTCCCTTTTCTAGTGTGGTGTCTGTGATTCCCTTCACTGGCATTACAACCTGATAGCTCAGTACATCTTCACAAGTGATTTTGTTTGTTTGTTTACTTTTCCACAGGAATGCTGCAGCATTTGCTTTGTTTTCTTTCTCAATAAATCAGAATTTATTTTCTTCTTTTCAACAATATAGAAAGCAAAACCAAAATTGTGTCTGTTAAAATATTTTTAGGAGGAATAGTGCTCTAATGTATTTATTTTTAAAAGCCTTTATGGTATTTAAAGATATTTAATGAATAGAAATATATGCAGCACTTTGATATTCCTGCAAAGTTCAGATCTCTGACTTCATGGGAGGAAATTTTGTTTTAGTTATTCTGAGCTCTTTTATCCATTGTCTAATTCTTGTTTCCTGTATTTTAGGTACAGGAGACTGAAGAATTAAGCTGATTAAAATCAGAAAAAATGTTATTTTAAAAAGCTAAACAATTTCTGAGGTGAACTGTCCTATACATAGCATACTTAAACATGAGAACTTTTCAGCACTCTGAAACTGAAATACTTTCTATTATAAGGTATTGTGCTTGTATACTCTGAAAGATGCTTGAGATACTTGGCTCAGGTTTATCTTCTACATGTAATGAAGCCTATAAAGCAATATGATAACAGATACTAAATTACAGCAGCAAATATGAGTGAGAGGTGGAGGTTATATTCAGGGCTGTTTGTGATGTCATATTGTGTTTATCAAGAACTCATTTGTTATATTTCCCACATTACATTTTTATTTAGAAATCTCTTTTCTATGTCTGAACCTACAGACTACCATGCATAAGGAAGCCCTTTCCCTAAAAGTGAGGGTCTTTTTTTCCCCAGAGAAACAATAATTTGCGAGCAGTTGCTGAATGCAGCTGTACTCTGGATAATTTAGTCAGGAAAGCATAAATCCTTCACATAACAGCACACTGAATTTTTGAAGTGAAGTCTTGAAGACACAAGATATTGGGAACTAAGGACTTCTAACCAAAAAGCCTCTCTAATCTTACTACAGGTTTGGGCAATCAGATTAAGAATTATGAGAAGTTAGTTAATTTTTTTTGTGGTTGACAGTTTTGCTTCATCAGAAATGCTTTAATTTTCTTTCCGTCTTGTTTCTCTCTCTCTAATTTTAATAGTTGAGATGGAGTTACAAAGAGCCAGTCATTTCATTCAAGCAGCAACTAGACCCTAGTTGCTTTCAGAGTTGACTGTACTTCACTTTAGCCACAAAACCTAGGTCTTAAATGCTGGCTGTGCTTGGCATCCTCAAAACCCTAACAACAGGAAAAAACATTCAGCTAGGAATTACAGCGCAGGTTGCTGGAACTTCACCAAAAAATAGTGTCAGACATGTCTGTGCTGGGCAACTGTCACTGCAAGTGACTGTAGAGTACTTCGTGATAAATGGGTCAGAGAAGTGTTGCTAGTGAGAACTGATAACTTCATGACAACTTGCCCAGCATGGCAAAAAGCAAAGAGTATGGAGCGTAGCATGAAGTGTTGCTGATACACAGGAATTCCTAATCCTGAAATTAAAATTTGTTGGAGTTGCTCCAAGGTACGCTATTGTTCAGTGCCTGGTTGACCCTATGACATTTGAGTTTTGAAGGATAGGAAAATCAGCACTGGATTTCATGTCTCCATAGCAAAGAAGTGAAGTGGTTGTAAGAACCATCTATCTTGGTCTTATGAAATCTGAGGACTTCTGAATATTATATGCAATTTTGGCTGGACAGCTTGAGCCAATTCCAGCCCCTTCAGTAGTAAAAAAATAAAAAAGAGCAACAGAAAAGAACCTGCTAATGTATCCCCTAGAAATAACAATAATAAAAAAGTGGTATGCAATGATGTGGTGGCACGCAAAAACGAATGGTATGGCCACAGAAATACGGTGGTAAACAGCAGGGAATGATATGTACCAACAAAAGTAATTCTTTCCTACACTATTACTGATCCCTGGTTTTTCTATTGAGGCTAAGAAGCAAGGGAACAAAGCATCAGGCCCAAATCAAAGCAGACTTGCAAGAAGCCTTCTGGGACAAGAGCAATATCCCCAGCCAGCCAGATCAGGTGAGAAAACCATGCATATGAAGGAACCAGCCCTCTCTGCCCCTCCATGTACTGTGTTGGTCCCCATGACCTGCTTGTGCTTCTGGTTGTGATAATGGCAGGGTGGCTGTGGCATCACTAAATGGCGGGAGACAAGAGAGGAGAGACAGGGAGAAGAGCAAACATGCACCAGTACCAGCAGCAGGGGGCCTGTGAGCCCAGGACTCCTCAGGAAGTGTCCAGACGGGGCAGCCCCATCTCCCTGATTGTGGCGTGTAGCCCTGGTGGCATTTTGGTGACTCTTTATTTGCCTGATAGTGTTAAAGCCTTTTGCTTGAGTCACAACACCTTGTTCTTCTATTGAAAAGTGCTAAACAGGTTCTTCTCCAGCAACTAACTCCAACAGCATCAACCTTTTAATTTATGGCCATTACCCTGCTTTCTTAAAGTACATTTTATTTATTAACCTGCTGCTTTGCAGTTGTGTCTGGTCTATTTTGATACAGGTACAGATGCAAAATGTAACAGTTTTATTATTTCACAGATTTTAAATCTCCAATAGTTTTGCTATTCACTACACTCTGACAGGCAATGTTATCACAGTTTACTGGGCACAAAACACCAGTCTTGAAACAATTCTTCCCCCCCCACCTTTTTTTTTTTTTTTTTTTTTTTTTTAATGAAGATACTAATGAATGTGGAAAATGTCTCAAGTTAATTGGTTCCTCTCAGAGGGACTGGAATGGGAAAAGGAAATGACAAGGGAAATAGGTATAAAAATAAGCCATTCTTGTGCTCTAAATTTCCTGATCCCCTGGAGTTTTTCATAAGCTGAAGTAAAGGAAAAACCTCCCAGCGGGTGCATTTTTGCATTTTAGATGCATATGAATAGGAATATTTATGCTTTAAAATACCAACCATAATTTTAAACCACCATTTTCTAATTGCAGCTGATATATGCTTCATGTGTTTCTTGGCGGCTTCATTTGGAAAAGACACAGGGACCTCAAAAAGTGTAGGATTTCCTTAGGGGAAAAAAAAAAAAAAAGGCAGCTCAAGCTGCTGTATATATTGAGGAGCTTGCCAAGCCTATGGGAAATCAGAGGAACAGATAGGCCAGCCTCCTTCCTCCAGTCTCCATCTCTTTGAACTAAACTCAGAAACATTTTCTGCCTGGGACAGAAGAAAGTCTTATGTGCCTAGGTAAAAAAGAACAGAATGTGCTTAGGCTAAGCCAATGGCCCAAACTCATTTTCCATAAACAAGGCTCTGCTACAGAGACATAACTGTGTTTAATCCTGTCTGGATGACTTCATTTGCTAAGCACTCCAGAGCTTGCCATAGACCATGTGATTCACCCAGCTCCATTCACTCTGCAAAGTGGCTCTCTCTTTGACTCCGAAGCAGCAGAAAAAAAGGTCATTTATCAGAGCACTAGGATTAACACTGGGTCACAAATACCCTAAAAGATATCTCTATCCTTCAGGAAAAGCCTTTCCAAACCGTTGTATTGCATTGATTTTTATCCTTTTCCCATTGTTTTATAATAATCTCAACCCATTTCCAATGTGGATTCATAGCAATTCCAGCTACAGGATAGCAGTAAGAGTTTCATTCTGAACATAAAAGAACTCCATGTTTTGATTTCTTATCCATGTTATATTTTAGGACATTATATAGCTGCTTCATACAGCAAATAATTTTTATTAACATTTATGCATTTCTGTTTTTTTTCTCCCCCACTATGTGGAAGAGTTTTCCCTATCCATGGCTGGCGGGTTGGAACCAGATGTTCTCTAAAGTCCTTTCCAACTCAACTAGAAAAAGCTGGATTTTGAGTCCCTTTATGCCTTATGTCGTAACTCTCTTTGAGCTAACTCAAGCATGCAGACGACTGGGAAGTAAGAACTAACTCAAAGACAGTGCAGGTTTTGGCCCTGAAGGTGAGGCATTCAGATCTGCCAGTGAATGTGAGGTGCCATGCAGGTTTCTCAGGCTGAACTTCTCTCCACCATACCCTTGAGCTAGAAATGCGGGCCAGGGAGCAACGCTCCCGGGAGTCTAATTAAAAGATCCTGGCTTGTAGTGTGGGAAATGCCTCCACGATGAATAGCACTTTGCTGCGCTGAATAATCTGTTCTTAAAACATAAAATGGATGTGCTGATTGTAAAGTGGGGGTCTGTTTTATTTTTACAGAACTAAGGAGCGTTTGCTTACATGATTATGAATAGTGACTGGGCAAACTGCTAGAACTCTTCAAGAGCTGGCTGCAGCAGTAACCAGTGGACAGTGACTATTAGTGTGCACAGAAATCTGATCTGGATCATAATAGACGTGCACCTCAGGAAAATCTACAAAGCCTGAACTTGTACTGTGTCTGTACAACAGAGTGAAATGTGGCAAAAGGGGGCCCAGATCTGGAACAGAACAAGGTAGTTCAAAAATATCCATCATGGTGCTGCACCAAATACTGCTTTAGATGACTTGACTGCATTTTGTTAATATATAATTCACTCATGTTAGCACAGAGTCCTAAAATATGTTCCCTGTATTCCTATGCCATGGTCAGATTCTTTTAACAGATCAGGACACCAAAACTCATGCCACGCCTTAAATGTGGAAAAACAGTAATCTCTTTCTAGTGGGAGATACTAAAATCTAGTCAGAAACAATGTTATTCTCTCATTTGGACCACAATTCCTGGAACTGAAAAACATTATCCAATTAAAATTTTGTCATAAATGACACATCATCCTTAGAAATTTTAATTTTACCAAAAATAAAAAAAAAAAAAAAAAAAAAAAAAAATTGGTGGAAGATTCCAAACAACCATGCAAGAACAAACCTGAGTGTGTGGATTTGGAGGACAAGTTTCTCAGGAAGGGATGAGGATGGTGACCAGATACAGGCATTGACTACTAGAAATAATCCAACAGAAGCAAGGCACAGCATGAAAAGTACCTCGCAAAATACCAGTATATGGTCAACTGCGTTAAGGAAATCTCATAACATATATTCACATTGGATCTTCAGGGGGATGGATGCAAGGCAATTTTTAAAGAGCTGTGCTGTAGCTCACTCAAGTTTTGCTGTTTCTCCTGTTGGCTTAGTATTAATATGACTTTTGGAATTATTTTAAGCTTTTTGTGATCCCAAAGATTGTGCTCTGTTGGCTTTTGTTTGTTTGTTTATTGCTGCTCTGTTGAACTGCACTAAATTCTGGGACAGTGCCCCTTGCAGAGAGATAACTATCTCATTTCTCCTTTTGGGGACTTGGCTTTTATTCCTTTTGCTAATCTCACTAGGACTGCCTGTAAATCATTCCCATCAGGGCTGGTTTTCTCATTTTCTTCTTCTGTTTCCAGAATATTTTACTGGCTGTCTTCCTCTAAGGAAAAATTCCTGCAGCCAGGCCAAAGAGCTTCTTCAAAAGGCATTTATTTACATGCCTCTAAAAATTGAAAGGAAGATGACAAAATACCCAAACTAGAAACTGATGTACTTAACACAGAAAGAAGTGGTGGCAATGAGAGATGCTGATACCTGAGGAACTAAGCAGCACCACCACAGGGTCCTGCCCAGTCTCACAGCACACCAGCCCTGCTGCCTTTGTACAGGCTGGCACGCAAGAAAGTACTTAGTTTCTGCCCCCTCCATGTCACAATGGCTAACTTACTTTCCTTTTAGATTTTACAATGCAGACATCAGTACCTTTAGATAGTGCAAAGCATCACGTTCCCTCGCACAGTAGAATTGCATACATATATGCATATACTTCTTTTGATGATGAATGCTGTCACCAAAATCATAGGAAGGAGCTACAGTTTGGAAAGAAAAATGTATTCCCTACCAAAATGTGAATTATGTACTGAATCTATCTCCTGTCACATTGTGATTCAGAAGAGTTCCACGCTCACAGTATCAAAGGCTGAGTGTATTCTGTGCAGAAAGATTTTTTTTTTAAATCAGGTTTTGCAGGGGGAAAAAAAAGCCAAAAAAATCTGTTTGCCTTTTTCACACCTCAAAAAATGAAATCTCTTAAAAGAAATTAATAACAGATGGAAAAATAAAAGACCAGATTTTTGAAGCTAATAAAAATAGTTATGGTTCCCAGTTAACCCTCCACTGCAGTAGCAAGAAATATCAGACTTGCCTAGGCAGTTTGAAACTCCCTACTAAAAATAATACAAGCAAAAATTGGAGTACAATCAGGTCATCATCACACAAAGGATATTAGGAAGTGAGCAATGAGAAATATTTTTTTTTATTATTATTATTCAGGTGAAGCATTGAAGCAATGTATATAAGCCAATCCCACTCCTCACTGGATACTGAGACTCTCTGGTTATGAGAAACTGTTCTTCAGAACAACCTGATTGGAGCTGCTGGATTGCTCCTTAAAGGACTTGCAAGAAAAAACTCTAAGTTTGTTCCCCAATTAGTACTCCCAAATATGTTGTCCAAAATCTAAATTTTAAGAACTTAGCTGGTTCTATAGATTGGATTTTTATTTCCTCCTATTCAGCTTCTCTTCCTGCTTGAACAAGAAAAAGAAAGCAAAAATCACTCTTTAGGCTAATGATCTGTCTTAAGGGTAAAGAGGGAAAGAGAAAGATCTATATCTTGATTAAAATTTGCTTCTGTGCAACTCTTGTGAGTCAACCGTAAATCAGCCCAGTTAAAATATCATGCTATACATATCATTCTTTTCTACTGCCATGACATTTTGACTTTAGAAAGAATAATGTCAGCCCCTAGGTTTGCTTGGTAATATCTCTTTTCCTTTTTGACCTGTGTGTCTCACTTTCCCAGTGAGTGTCTTGCTGGTGGAAATTCTTGTACTTTCGCCTTTTCCCCTAATATTTCCTGTAAACCTCTTTTTAATGACAGTTGATGTTGCAAAATAAATGAGAAAAGGATATACCATAAAGACCACATTTTAGTTAAAATTGTGTTTCTGAGAAGAGATAGGACCATTTCAAATGAAAAGTGAAACTGTTCCAGTCCCACAGCTGGACTGAATATTCATAAGACACAGAGATTTTAGCAATTTCTGGGATAAGATGAAATATGGGTCCTAGGCATTTTCCTAGAAAGCCAGAAAGGACAGCATTGTAAGTCAGAGGACACACACATGCCCACCCCCCCTAACTTTTCCAATTTGCTTCATCTAAAACTAATCTGTCTTGCCCGCAACACGGGGCTTTTATCAAAAGGACTGAGCAGAGACAGGGTGGGGATCCTGTTATGTCAGGGCGTGTTTCTCTATAGTCGTAAAGACTCATCCCTCCATTGTATTTACAGGAAAAGAAAATCAATCTTATGAGCATGTCCTCATCTTAACCCAGTTCTTACACACGCAGATAAGAATGAAATCCAGACTCCCCACCTCCCCTGGGCTTCATCTTATTGACTGTAAACCTCTAGATCTGCCACGTACTGTAACACTGAGATATTACTTGTAAATTGGTAACAGAATTCTCAAGGAAGTAAAATATTTATAAAATCATGGACAATTCTGGATCAAAGTATTATCTCAGATTTTAAAACAGTCAGCTGAGTTAGGTAATACTAGAATTTTTTTTAGCTCATAGATGCTATTGAAGGACAATATGTTAAAAAACAAATCAAATCCCTACGGTAAGTTTTAGTCTAAGTCTTAATCCTTGTTAGGGGCATGGAAAGCCATACCATCTTCAAAGCTGCTCTACTTGCTCTGACGCTTTGACGCTGGGCTCATACCCAGACCTTTTTGTGCGAGAGCTTTTCTGGCTTTTAGCTGCAGTAAAAGAGTCTTGAGAGCTTCATGGCAGAAAGGAGGGAATAAGGAGCATACCCTGAGACTGCGTTGAGAGTATTAAAATTGCAGTCCAGGTTCATCCTCTGATTAAGGGGGACACCTAATGAATAAACTGGGTGTACAAGAGCTCTGGTGGAGTGAAGCATTTCCCCAGCCCAATCTCCCTAAGAAAATGTTTCATTTTTTACTGCTAAAAAAAATAAAAATTGACACACTTCTCCCAGTTTGTCAATGGGCTCCACCACCAAAGTGCCTTACTCCAGCTCCACCAGACTTCTTTCTCCTCAAGAGTCACCCCAGATGACCCAAAGGGAGGAATCACATTTTCTGTGTCAGTCAGGGCAAGGAGCACCAGAGGAATCCTCCACAGGTGACAGGGTTTTCTGCTGTGACCCTACAGCACAAGCTTTGCTGAAGGGTTGGCACACACCAAGTGACCTGTGCAGCTCAGCAGCCGCAAAAAAACTCTGCTGTGTCCCTGCAGAGTTCTACTTAGATTTGAAAAGGCAGCTTGATTTCTGCACCTCATGTGGCTTGCCCCACTGGAAACCTGTCATGAGGATCCAAATTGCACAGACTTATGAAGAAACAGAAGCCAGATAATTATGGAAACACCAGAATGATTCTTACTAAGAACACAGTTCTCCTGGACTGTCATACAGCCCTTGCAACACAGGATTAACAGAACTCCTTTTCCTTCCTTTAGTCTTGTATTTTTTTGGGGTGTTAAAAATAGCTCTAATAAAAAAAAAGCTTTTAAATATTTTTAATTTATCTTTAATACTTAATCCTTAAAAAATTATTAGGGTGTTTTTTGTTGTTGTTGTTGTGTTGGTGGTTTTTTTTTTTTTTTTTTGCCAGGGAAACCAAAGGGAGTGATACAGAGTGATTTTTCTTAAAATGGATTTTGAACAGTATATTTTTTGGGGAAAAAAAGGTTGCATAATAATTTTCCAAATATTTTAAATTAAAATAATTTAATTTTTATTATTTAAATTAATTATTAATTTAAAATTAATTTTTCATATAGTCCCTCTTTTCCTTTTCCAAAATGAATGATTTTTATCAAAATATGTTTTTCCAATGCTTCTGTTGAAAATGGGTTTTACAAACACCCACAGAACAGTTCTGGTCAAGGACAGGGTTTCATTCTTACAGTTGATACTACGGTATTATTTCCCCTCACACACAGAGTACAATCATTAACAATGTGGTTGTGGGATGTGGCAGACATGGAATATATTTCACACTATTTCGTAGAGCAGCATTCCTTACCAGAACTTTACTACCCAGAGTATTAAAGATTAAGGCAAGACAAGGGAGAAGCAACCAGGCAACGGCCGTAGAGACAGAGAACAAAGCTGGGAGGACTCTTCCCCCGATGCACAGAGCAGTTGGAGGACAGGCAACGTGCTTGGCAGAAATGAAGGGGCTGCATTTTTTATAGTGTGGGAGGAAGCTTATGTGAAGGTACACAGCCAAAAGGGGGAAGATGGAGTGTCCTGGGGAACAAAAATTCTTGAATACTTTTAGCAGCACTGACTGCCTGGCAAACTCAGCAACGCACTGTTTAGTCCATCTATCGTGCCTGTAATAGCACTGGTGTATACATTAGTGGCAGCCTGTGGAACTCAACCCCTTTTCTGCTCTGCCATCATGTTAGGTTAATGGATGGACGAGTTTGCATAAAAAGGTTAAAATGCTGAAAACATGGACAGCATGCAGTATTTACAAGTAATTGTCAGCTTTCTATCTCCCACAGCCATTTCACTTCCTCACATATAGATGTATTTACATAATTTTCAAAATGCCTATTATCAAGCTGACTGTTATGGTACCTCTAGAGTGGTTACTGTCCATTATGTAAACATAACACTGCTACAATTTATAACAATCCTGTTATTTACCCAATAGAATGTGTAACTGTTCCAAGTGAGCCATTACTGACTGTCACGTAAAGTAAATTCATCCTCAGCTGCTTTTGCAAGCATGAGTTGTAACAATGCTTAACATTTCAAGAGTGCCATGCATGCTGGAAGATCTCAGTGCACCCTATTAACATTAATGAATGAATTTAGAATTAAAAGCCGTTCTGCATGGCAAGAATTAGAACTAACCCATGAATTCATAACCAGGTCCCAGAAAGAAGTTTAAATGTGGACATTGACTTCAATGTGGCTATTTATGTGCCAGAAGCTTCACACATGCCCAGGTTCCCAGGTGACTGCAAATATGCAGGGTCCATGACATTAATTTTTCACCTTTTTCTGTTGGTAGAACATGCTCAACTTACAGTCTTAACATAGGAGGTCTCTCTGCAAAGCACTCTTAATTCTGTAGGACATTTGGTTTGAATTTCATGCACACACACTCCCCCCAACCACACAGTGAGTTCATTCTTTTCAGGTTCCTTGTACTTCGTGCTAACTCTTCCCAGAAGAGTGCTCCACCCCACTGCACGGTGTTCTTACAAGTGCTGGAGGGAGGCAGATGGTAAAGTCAAGCAGAGCTTTTCCCAGCTGGGCAGCAAGGACACAGCTCTGCAGTCAGGCGTTTCTTCTTGATGGGGGTTTGGAGCCTTGAAAGTTGTTAACAGAGAAAACAGCTGCAGGTGTCCAGACTAGAATGTTAAAAACCCACATGTGTCCAGTGTAGAACAGTGACATACTTGGGAATAGTAAAAAAACTTCACCTCCAGTTACTATTTTTCACTTTAAATACAAGATTTTGAATTACTAAGACCTGCCATAACCAAATGGTACTCATCTGAAGTGCATTTTCTTATGACAGCTTATTTGAGAGTAAGGGAAATGGAAATGAAATTTGAAATTAACTTCATTATGAACTTATATATTCAAAAAGTCCAATTATCCTCTAAATTGTAGTGGCTCCTGAAACACTAAAAACAATGGAGCTACAGCAGCACAAACAAGATAAAAATAGTGTCTTCTTATTTAAATTAACAAAAAGTCAAAAATGCTCAATAAAATGCTCTAATAATTACAGTGCCTAAAATAAATAGTAATAAATTGATTTAAGAGAGCTCTTATGGGACGTCATCACATATGCACAATAATATTTCTCCATGAGAGTAGGTGTAGTGAGGCCAGTCAAGCCTTTTCACTATAAGAAACTGAATAAGCATTTAAGCTCTAAAAATTAACCAGGTTGCTACCGCTGAGTTATACTTGATTGTATTTTGTTCTGCAAATCTGTTTTTAGACTACACCCAAAGCATGCAAACGTTCTCTGGTGCACAACCGCTCTAAGTAGCAGACACTGTACAACCTCCTTCTGATCAGGGATAAATCTTAAAACTGAAACTCCGGTACAAAGAGTGTTCTCAGAAGCAAATTCCTACATGTCTTGCATGGATATCCCATGATTTACTGTGTTCCCAAAGGTGTCAGACCACTGAAGGTCTCTATGAACAACATTTCAGGTTCATATGCACTTGTGCCTTCTTAGACAGTACGTGGGAGCCAGGTTGCACGTGTACAGTGCATCGAGCAAACACTGGGTGGAGAATTGACAGATGAGCCTGAAACAGCCTTGCAACATCTTGACAGTCTGTGGGCTGGCGGACCAACTGCAGGGTAGAGCAATGCGTATCAGGAAAACAACGCACAGGAAGGTTACACTTAACCTTCTCTCTACTTTACCATATTCTCCTCTGTTATTTACTGCTGCTTTTGGCTTTCCATTCACCCTGCCATGGTATGGGAGAATGCAATGTCTGGTAAATTGGCGGAAGTGATACCTTTAAGGCTTAATGAATCTGGTTCTTTTCTGGCAGCTGGTTGACCTTGCTGCACCTGCATTTAAATCCATGGAGTTAAGTAATCTGTTAAATCAAAAGAGTTTTGAGCAACATTTATGTAACTAATGAAAGCTTCATTTCCAGAGCCTCTCACAAGTGATACTTAATTTTCTGTGGTAGCTGAGCAAAGACTTCCCTAAAGTGGGAGTCCTTTTTTTAAAAGCTGAATTCTGGGTTCCATGAAGTTGATGACAAAATGCTCACTGCTTCTGATCTTTTTATCTGTCTTTTCAAGGATATGTAAGTAACTAAGAATGGACAAGACAAGTGCACAGTCTTACAGTACAGAGCAACATTGATGTGACAGATGAAAATGAATGATGCACTCAAAAATATAGAATTTTGCATACTCCTTCTTCTGTAGATTTAAGTCAGATCCTTCAATATTGCATGGATTAAATTAAAAAGTTTGAGAACAATCCCTATGTAGTGAATTGAACACTATCATTCAAAAATGTGACACAAAAGTGAGTAAGAAATCACAAGATATGAAAGACTTGAGGAAAAATTAATGGTCATGTTCTCATAGCTCCTAATGATAAATGATGTCTCACATGCAGATAGAAAATCTCTTGCCTTTTGCTTATGATGAGTTTTTCCACTTTATATAACTGATATAGAAAAAGAGGACTTGAAATATTCCTAATTACAGAGAAATTCTGATCTGGAATATATATCTCGTTTCTTTATGTTCCTCTTATTGCTTTTCTGAGAGATATGTGAAGTGCCAATTTGAAATTCAGCAGAAATGGGTGTATTCCAGCTCTCCCCAAACATCAGAGGTTTGTATGCAGCTGGGCCCTGTGTATTAACAAACACAGTTATTTGAAACCTAAATGTATAAGTCCTTTGTTCTGCCTCACGGAGTACAGTAAAAGACATAAAAAAGGTTTACATTTTATCTTTCAGCATGAAGGAGCCTCCCCCATCAGCACAGGTTGTGGGAATGACCCTATTACAGCTCTTCTCTCAGCTCCCTCTGAAATGGCGGTCCTCTAAAATGGGAACAAAAGATGCAGGAAGCGGAGGGAGTGCTAAATCTGTGGTTTTTTCTCATGGTCCATTAACAAAACGCACTTTAGAGAGGTCTCAATTTACAGTGGGAGCCAGTCAGATCTAAGACCACAAAAATACAAAGAGTTTTAAAAAAATTTCCTTCTTTCTTCAGTTTCTACACTCACCACAGTGATCAAAATCAAAGAAACAGTTTATGGTACTGCCAACAAAGATTTTGAAGTTAAAAATTCTGCAATTTTTCACTAGCCTTTTATGAGCAATAGTTTAATCAGAATATTTCCAAGGGTCTCATCCCCATTTGATTTTTTTCTCTGTTGCTATACTGATTATATAACAATAGATCTACCAGTGAAAAGACCCGAGCGACTTGAGATTTTCAGAGCTTTTTTTCCCGTGTTTCATTTTGGAAACTAACCACTCATTTCAGGAAGCAAAGGGGAAGTAAAGTTCAAATGAGAAGAGAATGAATTTCAAATTACCATCTTCCAGAAAACTGACCTCATCTTACATGTGTTTCCATCACAGTGGAGAGATTCACAGAGCCTATTTTCCTTCCTCTTGCAATTGTAAAACTTCACACTTAACACTCAGGCATCCCCATTCCATTCTTTCCCAAATGCCTCTCAGTCAACACGGCAGCTTAACTGCTTCTTTTAACCACGCAGCTTTGCAGCCTTGCTGCCCGGCACCAGTGCTGTCTTCAGAAACAGATCGTGTTTCTGGATGAGAAATTTCAAGGGCATGTCACATGCACTCATGATCTGTCACTGTGCTTTCTACACCTACTTTGGACACCGTGAGATTTGCCTCTTGAATATATATATATGGAGATGGCTTTTGATATCCTCCTGAAAAGGCTACAGTTGGCTTTATTTCCACCCAAATCCAGGCATTTGAGTGAAGACCCAGAATTAGAAGCATATTCACTATCTGTATTAGGTGATTTGCCTTTTGGAAGACATTGAGCACCTCCACAGACAGACCCTTACACAGGTGCAATGTGTCAGCCACAAAAGAAGCTGCAAGTTTAGCTTCGATTATCCATTTGAAAGAAATGTAATGGTGGTAATCAATTCCATGTGACTACTCACAGACTTGCATCTAAGTTTGTCTATTTTGTGGGACCAGAGTGCTTGAAATTTAGCCAGACTAGTGCTGAACATTTTCTTTCTTTCCTGTTTCTGTGTATTTACTGAATATAAAATTAATGTCTATTTACCAGAATTTGGATTTCTTTTTCTTACAAGTCACGCTTTGCCACTATAAGGTGCAATTGTTTGTAATGAATCACGCAGACTTTAGCTTATTAGTCTGGCTCATTTAAGCTCACTATTTTTTGGGGGGGACCAAGACATTTGCTTTATCAGTATGCATTAAATCAATGTGCTCTGGATTTGTTGCCTGCAGTCTTGGCTTGAAAGCACAGGTTGAGCTTCTATCAATTCCATTTCTTTTCATATCAGATTAATTAGAATGAATAGAGGGACGTGGGTAACCACTGAATATGAGTTGTATCCCAAAACTCATAAATGGTTCACGCACTCCATCCAGCTGAAGAACACGTCTATATGACAGTTTTGGGTTTGCCTGCATGGAGATGACTGTAAGAAGTGGCTTCTTGGCAAAATCTGAAACAAAGGCCACAGTCTAATTACTTCCTAACTGTAGGACTGGCTTTGGGTACATTTATTCTTAAAAGCCTCAGTTTAACTGTTGAAGTTACAGACTTTTCCTTAGAAAAGAGAAATGCAAAGGTAGAGTAGAATAACCAATTATTTTATTTTTTTGGCAAAAACTTATCTATCTGCTTCAAAACATCTAGATTAAGGTTTACCCAGAAATCACTTTTGTGGGCTTTGAGGCTCCTGGAAAGTGCTTAAATACCTGTGAAATGGCACTGTAGGCTCCACTCAAGTACTGAAATGAGTCAGTCCCCAGTTTTGATAAAGGCAGAAGGAAAGAGTCTTCTGGCGGAATCTGGAAAACTGCACCCCTCTCCAATAAAGGTTGTTACTGTGTATTAAGTGGAAACATTTTTGCAGAGTCCCAGGGGCAGGTGGCAATGAGATCCACTTGGGAGAAATCACGCATTGGGGGTCTCCACACAGTTTGAAGGACCACTGCTCCCCAGGTCACTTTGAAGTCAGGCCATACTGTGGTAAATGCTTTGGGGAACTTAAAGACGCCCCTCAAAGTGGACTGTTCTGGTCATTTTCACTGGTATCGACAATGAATTTTCTCTCATAACATTTTCTTTACAAAGTAGAACAATAAATAATGGATTGAGTCTGCAAAATACAAGCCTCCTTGTGTCCCACTAGTTCCATCAGTGTGGAGAACGCTCTCTAGGCTTTAATAGAACTATAAATTTCTCCAACCATATTGCATTTACTACTAGGATTCCCAGGATTAAGCTATCCAAACCTCCTTGTGGAACAACGATTTCCACTTTTCCTTCTTTATCAAAGTCACCACAGACATGGGATTTCTTAGCCACAGAGTCTGGCTCTGTTTTACAACACATCTCCTACAACACTTCAGTTATTAAAAGTGTTGATTGCTGCAGCTCCAGGGGCCTTTTCAATATAGGGATGAATGCTTTACATTTTATTTTTACCAAATGTAGAGAACTCTTTATAGATTGTACAATATTAACTGGAGGTGTGGTGTTTTGGTGTGTGGTGTTTTTTTTGTTTGTTTGTGTTTTTTTTGTTGTTGTTGTTGTTGTTGTTGTTGTTGTTGTTGTTGTTGTTTGTTTGTTTTGTTTTGTTTTAAAGAGCTATATGATTAGAAGAGAAGCATTGTCCTGTGGGGATCTTGCCAACTGACTCGGTACCTACTCTTTTTTGCTTTAGTGCTTCTGAGAAAAACATATCAATTACTAGGATGAGGGGATGGGGAAATATCTAGGGTTTCATTTTGGGAAATAAGGTTCATCTCAGCTAGCTTTACCTACTTTAAAGACAGGCAATCCAAGCCAGTCACTCATTCTCTCTTAAGAGGGTTGGGTTGAGTGAGTCTCAGGATTTGCCTGTCTCTGTTCCTTCATCCCCAGAGAGAACTAGGATAATTCATGTAGATTAAAGATAGATGAGTTTAAGATGTAATTAATATGATCCTTGTGCTGAAGACCATTCCTTGCATAAGAGAAAAAGAAAGAGTAAATTCTGGTGAGTAAAAGACAGGGTCTATTTTCCTTTTAATGCAGGATGCAGTTTCAAGCATCTTTTTTTGTACCCACTCTTTCTAAGCCATTTTTTAAAAGTTGAATTCCTGCTTCCTTGCATACCTAATAGATTTTTCTCTTATTTACAAATTGAAAAGTCTCATGCTTGGTCCTGATATTTTGAGACATAAGACATTATCACTCATATGAATAAACATATGAGAACCATCCTTCAGGCTGGAAGGAAAATGAAGCACTGCAGGGCTGAGGGAGTTCTGGTGACTGAAAGAAGGCAAAAGAGAGGAAGACAATCCTAAAGATGCCAGCTGATAAATATTTTTGTGACTCTTGTAAGTGATTATATTCACTCTAGAGTCAGATCTGTGCAAGTACAAATCTAGGAAAAATGCCAAACAAAATTATTTCAGTTTGGGGAATTGTTTCTCATGCAGAACACTAAAAAAATTAAAGTACCTCTCCCCAGCTTTCAATTTTCTGTTTCTCCGGCATCTTTACAAACAGCATTACAATATGATAATAGTGATATTTTTTTAGCCATGAGCAATACTATTTAGTTTGAGTCTGCCTGATGCTTTTCCTTCAAGCCAGAGGAAATGCTTGCATGCATGAAGACTTGTCTCTGTTCTCCAAGTGTTTCAGCTGGTCTAATGCACACAATAGCCTCTCCCTTCAAGTTTGTGGTCCCTCTCAAAAAGAGCATGCAGACACCTCTTGTGTCAGAAGCTACTGTAAAAGACCTGGATCAACGCTTCCCTGCAACAAAGGCCAAGCAAGGAATTGAATGCATGTTTCAGTCAAACAAGCAAAGAGTGAAGGGCAGTGCTGTGGAACACAACAGCAAACATGGAATATGAAGAGGACTTTGGGAATAACACCCAACACCTGCAGCCTCACTAGCAGACAAATTTCAATGCTCTCAGAAATGACTCATACTAATTTGAAAGTGTAGAGGACAAGTTTGACAGCACAGTGGAAGAGGCAACTCTTATTCCATGGAGCTAAAAGGCTGTTCTTTAGCAAACAGCATATTCAATGTAATTTTAATCTCACCACGGTAATTTTCCAAGCTCAAGAAAGGAAAGAATCTGTGGTTGAATGGCTAATCGATGTCCCCCTGATAATAACTGCTGTTGAAGGGCTCTAGTGTCACTCACTGATAAACAGGTTTGTTAAAAACTCTAATTATTCCAAACCATTTATGGAAGGAAAAGGTGACAATAGGATGCTGGGGAGGGGGCAGCAGGCATAACTTTCTTAATCATGCTATTTCTTAATAGAAGTAACAGTAGAAAACTCCCAATGAGAGAACAGAACAACATGTGGGTAAGGTTTGGCAGCACAGATGACTGCATCCAAAACTCACACCTCTCATGATTTGCAAGCCTGCACTCATTAGAACTAGAGCTTATTGTGATTTTGGCTGTCAAAGCATTAGCACTCCACTGTTCCTGGATATAAATAAAATGACATCACAGAAAAAGGACACTTCGGATTGCCTCCAGCTATTTTACTCAGCTTCTATTGCTCCTAAAGCTGCACTGCTGTAGCCTCTAGCAAGGATATTCCTGCAGAGAAAGCATTAAGAGCTGGCATTTCTTCTCTGTAGGAAATTCTAGACTTTTTTTTCCTCCCTCTTTGGAACAAAAAATACAGACCTTTCAAGAGTTTCCTATGGAAGTGAGAAATTCCCAAATATTTTGTTTCAAAATAGCTAAAATGACACTGAAACTGGAGACTGTGACAGACTCTTGCTTAATGCCCAGCCCCTAGTGTAGCAACAGGGAATCAAGGCCCCAAGACTCCATGAATGAGGCAGCAGATGAGGAATATGGAAATCAGCGTTCCAGCTCCTTGGCTAAGGTATCCAGAGCAGGGTTCTCACACAGAGAAGGATTTTAATTTGGCTTATTTTAGTCCTACTCCCTACATGAACCACAATCAAAAACTAGAAAACAATGTCTCAGCCTCTCTTTCTTCCAAATACAAAAGCAAGATTGTGCTGGGCAGAATGAAATGCTGTAGTCCAAGGATTTGTGGTGGGTTATGGTCTTTTTGAAACTTAATTTTAGGTCATTTTAAGAAAGAAATATGTTGACTCTCTTTTTCACCCAAATTATCTGTAAGTTTCTTGTATGGATATAAACAGATATTTTTTTCATTAAGAAATAAAAATAAAATAAAATAAAATAAAATAAAATAAAATAAAATAAAATAAAATAAAATAAAATAAAATAAACCAACCCCCCCCCAAAAACAAACAACCCCCCCCCCCCCCCCCCCCCCAAAACAGTCTATTTCTGGAAGATTTCAGCAGTGTCTGCATGAAAGCCCAGAGAGGGGTTCCCAGCATGATCTCTCAGCTGCTGCACAACAGTGGGCCAAACTCCAAGTGGACCATAGGCTCCTGGGGCTTCTGGCCTCCAAATGCCTGTGAGAGATCCTGACAGCCATAAAAACCCAGAGGAACCCTGTGGTGCTGAAGAAGTGACTGTTGCTGGGCTCTACAACCTCCTGCCAGGAAACAGCGTGCAATGATGAAAACCTTACAGTTCTCTGTCAGTTTGCTAAACTGACAAAGTTCCACAAGTCATTCCAGATGTGATGGATCACCATTTTCTGACACACACACACACACACACAAAAAACCCAAACCAAACCAAAAACCAAAAAACAACAACAACAAAACCCAAAATAAAACAAAACCAAAAAACCAACAACAGCAAAAAAAAACCCAAAAAAATAAACCCCAAAACAAAAAAAACCACCATGGTTTGACTGGAGAATATCCAACCCATTCTATTCTTGGGATGGCTAGAAATTCCCTCGTACTAGACTTCCTCCTGTTCTGTGACCACCAAGAAAACTCAACCCTTGAGCTAAGGAGACCAGAGCAGCATGCTCCAGTCAGTTAGGCCTCCAAGCATATTTCCCATGAATCTCTAATTTAAGGAATACCAGCAGTTTCAAACTAAAAGCACCTTCAGCACTGCCACACCATATATATATATATAATGTGTCACCATATCTGCCAAAAGTCTTTGCTCTCAGAAACAGAACAAAAGAACACAGGTAACAGAAGGACCAGTTTATACTGAGGATTCTTCCAAATGCAGCTCACTTTTCAGAATGACTGGGGTTTTCTTTGTTTTAAACATCCCTCAATTTGTCCCACAACTGAATTTTAGGAGATGGAGAAGCATATCATAGTCTTATGATAAACTGGAAGAAAGTCAATCCTCTGACAATCAGGTACATCCCAAAATGCGAGTTTGACTAGCCTAGCTACAGGTTTTCTACACAGTTTTCTACACTTGTTAGTAAGGTACCTACCCTCCTGTGACTTGTTAAGTGTTGTGCTTATCTGTCCATTCAGTTCCCAATAACATGCTCCAGCGAGCGTGGCAGAGCGACGGCGGTTTCAGAGACATTATGTTCCTACTGGTTCCATGAAGGCTGGGTAGAGTCAGGCTATCAGTGCCTCCCATGAGGGGAAAAAAAAAAAGTACAGTGTTTATAGGATACCAGGAAGTCTGCAACATCAAAACCCCCTCTTAATGACTCCACTGTTGGTAAGGCTTAAGCAAAACCTCCCAACTTAGGCTGTGAAGTCAAGGACCAAAGAAATTCAAGGAAGGTTTCTTCCTTTCGATGCTTACACTGCAGCTGTTTTTTTCTGATGGAAGAAAGCAAGTTAATGTTGTTGGGAGATGTAGTTTCTTTCCTAACTTTAGCAAGCCAGTCTTGGTCATTTACTGCTTCTTTAGTACAAGGGTTAATGCAATTAGAAGTTTGCCAGTTTTGGATAGTTACAGACTTGGAGTCAGACTGGCTGTGATTTTCTGTGTGAGACTATGTGAAAACAGCTTGTGCAGGCAAGAACTTGGCTATCTTTTAACAATTCTATCAGTCAGTCTAACAAGATATCTAACACCTCCGTACAGAGAATGCTTCATCAGTCATTACCTTGGCATAGCTTCCAGTGAATTTAAAGGAAGCTTTGTAAAAACAATAGATGGCAGAATAATTGTAGGATTTTTTTATGAACAGCAAAATTGTCAACCCTGTTGAATCTGATTTTGGGGAACTAGAAAATGACAAGAAAAATTAACATTTTGTCATTTTATGAAAGATCATTGTCATAAAGTCCCCTCCATATTTTAGATAAAGTGATGGACATACTCATACCTTGCACAAAGGCAATATAGGGAAACGTAGAACTTCTTGCATCAAGCAAAAAGAGGCCCAGATCACATATTGAAAATGCTATTACTATTTAAATAATTTTATCTAATTTGTTTGCGTTGTTAAGTGTTAAGAAAAACACAAACCATGCCAAGATCCTTAAGTGAATCATTGACACACAGTGTAAAATCTGCAAGGATTCAGCAGCAGTGTAAATTTGCATTTCCATAGTCATCCCTGCTGAGATGATCTCAGTTGAAACAGTGGGATCCACATATGTAATTTTGTGTAGGAACTATTCAAGCCTGTTCTACTGAAATGTATAGTCTGTTCAATTAGTTTTATGCACCCTTATTTGCCAAATGCTGATGCTCCTTTAAAAAAAAAAAAAAAAAAAAAAAAAATCCTAACCAATTTAACTTCATTCCTGTCAGGAAATTAGTATGAAATGACAACCAGCTTTCTCAGAAGTGTTGTCTTGACTATTTTGTTGTGTTTAGCAAGGTGATGCAGTGCAGTAGATGCTGTTGGGTCTCAAGCAAAGAGAAAAAGTAACAAAATGGGGACTCTGACCTTGTGCTATTGTTTAAATCCTTCCTGGTTCAGCAGAATGTATAAATGTGGTTAACTCAAGGGCCAATAGCTATCCACCGCATATCTAGATCTTGCTTACACAAATCTCATTAATAATGTCCAAGTATCTCTGAAATATTCATTTTGCAACACACGTGTTAGTGAAATATTTATTCTGACACTGAGGAACTGAAGTGTGTTTCTCACATAGTGGTTTCCACCCACAGGTGGGTGCTTTGCTTTAGCCAAGGTGTCCAGAGTAGCCCATGTTGTCACCGCTTTGCCTCTCCACACCCAGCATTACCCAGTCAATTCCACAACACACATCCCTTACCGCAGATCCTGGCTCCACAGCTGTCCCACACACCCCCATTTTTCCTCTGTCAGAGGTATTTCTAGCCCATGGCTCACTGTGTGCAAAGTATTTGCCTGTTCTGTGCTCAGTATGCCAGTTTCCTGCCTTGAACCTTAGCATGGACCACAGCTTAAATGCTGTTTCTAAACCCCTCCAGACGAAGCCACTCCACATCCCTCTAGGTGACCAATATCATAACTGCAAACTCTCCTGACTCGTGGGACATAGCTTTAGGAATACTGGTATAAATACCCCATCTCTCCTCCAGGTCCCTTGTGGTCCCTCTTTTGGGTGGAGATATCTTAAACACATTTTAAAGCTTCTCTAAGTGTGAGTCTTCATGCTGTTGCAGGAGGTATTGTGCCCATGTGTTTCTTTCTGGAACAGCAGTGGGTGACTGACCAGACTGGTTGGAGGACCAGTACCAGAAGACCCTCCTGCTCAGTGGAATGATATTTGTCCAAACCCTACGTAGCTGCTAATTTTATCCAGACGAGACCCAGTTATCCCATTCCAGCTAAAATCTTGGGGTCAGTCTAACAAGCAGACAGTGCCGCATACAGTCCGGAAGATGAGATGCTGAAACATTCTGGAGTCAGTCCCACTAATAAGCACAACGGAACGATAGAAGATTAAGAAGGTAGTGCAAAGGATCCTACACAAGTCATTTTATGTGTTTTACTTCATAATTGAGTTAGCCTGGTTCCCCAGACTGAGTGTTCCCACTTTTGAAGGTGGCTCTCTCCAGGGGAGGTGTCTCACCAGCCGAACTAGGCCTAGCACAAGTCAGAGAATACCAGAAAATAGCTAAACTTACAACATTCACTGCCTTTTGTTTGCATATGGCAATAAGGGATTTGTGGCTGGTGACCAGATATAGGTTCATGGCAAAGCTGCTCATCAAATTCAAATTTCAGTCTAACCACTGGATTATCCTTTCACCCGGAGAAGGGGGCTTAGAGCTTTATCAGTGTGTAGGTGGCAAATGGAACAAGTGCTTATCGACACACACGGAGCAAAGGTAGAAAATATGAGCAGCATTGACATTTTAAGCCTATGTGTGAAATGATCCATTACTAAATGTATCTTTTCTTTTACATACCATACCAGAAAGGAGGATTATGATCAAAATGTAATTTTTAATTGTATTTTCTATCCTTGACTTGGTAACATTTAGAGAAAACTCTGACTCCTTTCCCCTAAAAAGGAGAGTCTACTCTTCCCAAGCATGTTACATGAAATGAATTATTTACAGCTCCATGAGAGAGATTTCTTTTTAATTAGAGGTATAATTAGTGAATCTTTAGTGAATGCTTTTACAAATGGTTATTACTTTGTAAATTCTTAGAAAATTGATTTTTACACAATGATTTTAATGGTAGCCATGTAAACCTGAGCAAAAATGAGCTGTTTTATAACAGAGACATAGAGGCAGGAGGAAAGCATATACAAATTTTGCCATTACTTCATTTACGATTTGCTACATATGGTCCCACATGGAGTTCAGTACACAAATAAAAAGCTATTTAAGATACTCCTTTTACCAATGCACATGTAAACCACAGAAATCATGAACAGGAAGAGATGTATATGCTGTGTGGCAGACTGTATGAACAGAAGGTGAATTCCAGAAAAACCTTTTAAAGGAAAATGTGTCACTTTCTGCCATTCAAGTAGGTTTTTTTTGACTCTAGAAAAGCTATAATTGATGTAACTTTATCAGATTTTTTTTTTTATTTTAAGTAACCTGAAAGCCAGAATCCCTAAATTTGGCACCAGTTTTACTGTAACTGAACAGAATTAGACATTTAGAGAGGAATATTTTTATCTTCTGACATAAGGACAAACTGCAGCTGTTTCAAAGGTGCTGAAGCTTTCACATCCCCAATCAAGTGCACCGGTGTAAGAGATTAAAAACTCAGAAAGTGAAGCAACCATCATCTGCACTTGCACTGCTTATAGGAGCAAGGGATTCTGCTATGGTCATCTGCATTTTGGACTTCTTAATTAAGAAAATCTTTAGAGCAGGTTCTGGGCCTCCTTGAAGTTACAGCACAGCTGTTTGTACCACCATGGTAACAGAACTTCTGGCACAGAACAGTCTGGTAGCACTAGATTATATTTTAGGGGATAAATGTAGGGAAGGGAGCTATGTGCTACTAAATACATCAGAAGTTAGGAACTTTTGCAAATATCCCTCCCAATAATTTATAATGTGCAAAACCATCCAATATTTTACTTTAGCACTGGGCCTGTGAGGGAATTGGCAATATTGTAAAGCTTTTCTATGTTGAGACCTATGTGATTTTGTTTGGATTTGCTCAAAAGTCTTACTGAAAACATCATCAAGGTTATGGACACTGTCTTCCCTCCTTTGCCAGTAGCATAAATCTGGGGCAAGGAAGCATTTTAAATTTCATTTTTTTGTTTTTTTGGGAAAAGGGACTATACCAAGACATCAGGGAGAAAGTAATTCACAAAACAGCAGAAAGTAATCGTTGAGGCAGAGCAGCCTCTATTGTTCCATTCCAGGAGGTATTCAAGGTCAGGCTGGATGGAGATTTCAACAAACTGATCTAGCTGGAAGTGTTCCTGCCTATAGCAGGGAGCTTGGAGCTAGATGATCTTTATAGTCCTTTCCAACCCCAGCCATTCTTAATTCTACGATTCCATGTATCTGAAGCCAACAATTTCAAGGTACACAACTATCTACTCCAAGTACAGGGCAGCTGTCTCAGTATATCCTGTCCTAAACCTCTAAAAGTACAACAAAGCAAGTGTGGCCTGTGACGAAGAACCAGAAGGGTAAAAGTTTGCAGAAAAGAGAGGAGGAAGCAAATGGACAAGGATGTGGTAGTTTGGACTACTAAAGCTTGAGGGTGTGAAGAACTATGATTTTTTTTCTAATTTACCAGACATGGACAGATGTTTGAAGCACCTTCAAGGCAGCAGTACTTCTGACGCCAAATTTCAGAAGATAAGGAACTCAGAACCTCATCACATTAATTCTGATTTGCATACAAACTTTTGTTTTGATAACTTTACTTTGCATTTAGTTTCAAATCCTGACACTATTGTCAAGGTAGTGAAAATACAGCTACACTAAGGTTATATTTTCTTAAAATTTCCATATGGAGATAACAGTCTAAACATAACACAAAATAAACCAAATTTTATTTCTATCATCGTTGTTAACAGTGGCTTTGGAATCTGAAGAGATGGGCAACTATTTACAATTTTATGTGGTGTCAAATTCTATTAAGGAAATACTAATGCTTACTGCTTTGCACCTGCAAAAGGGTCTTTTGAAAAAGGACTCTTTTTTAATCTGTCTTTTTACCAGAGAAAATGTTCATTGCTAAAATTTCCATTTATGTGACTATAAAACCAGAGTCAGGATCCAATCCATAAATTCCTTTGAGGTAGGTAAATATTTCTTCAATTACACAGAAAAAAGTAATGAGTTGTTTAAGTTAAGTGATTTTCCCTTAAAGGCATGAGTTTGGAACTAGAGAATTCTGTATTTAGTTTTGTTCATTTCTCTACCACATTGTACTTCAAACCGGTATTCACTGAGCATTTACACTAGGTCACATGTGGACAATATGAAAATTTGAGGGAGAAGTTTTTTATTTTTTTTCTTGATTCTTTTCTGTCTCAGCTCATAAACTTGAGTGGCTTTTAGAGCTCTTCACTAAGGAAGACCAAGTATTTGCTTGATGGCCATGAAAAAATGCAAATCAAGATTTTGACATCAATTGCAATTGATTTTTCTCAAATTACCTTGTCTTCAAAGTCTGAATTTCTTTTAAAAAAATATGTGCTGTTGCATTCTTCCTTCCCTTTCCCATTTCAGTCTCTTCCCAGACTTCCAGAAATTTTTGATTTTATGTGACACGTAGGGAAAAGAACACACAGTCATATTCATACTTTTGTACTTTGACATCTCCTTCCACTTTCTCCTTGTTTGCTTACAGAACTGACCAAGAACAACTTGCTTGGTTATGGCTGACACGAACAGAGTCTGAACTCATGTTCAGCATTATAATAATTGGAGATTTCTCTTTCCTCTAAGGTGTCTTTGTATTCTCCCTTCCCAAAACAAAAACACAACTTTGGGTGCCTGACCAACTACTTGTCTCTTCCATCTGAAAAACTTACAGGTTCCAACATCCCCTTTTAAATATATTTCTGTCTTTTGCTGGCCGTCTCATTCCACTTGAAAACAGAGGGATGTGGCAAATTTATCTCAGTAACTTGTACTCCGGATGCGTTATAGCTGAATAAGAGTTTCAATTTTTCAATGCTTACAAAGCCTTATCTCTTGCAGCTAAAGCCTATTTGAACATGTTAAGCATTTGGTTATTTCCACTGACAAGATAAATTTGGTACCAAATTAGAAACCATCTAACCATCAGTAGCTTGAACAAAATGAGTGTTGAAGAGATAGAACTTGTATTTGCTGAACTCAAAGCAAAAAATATTCTAAACCTTGAGGAACATTCCTGACCTCGCTCATACTCAAAATACCATCAAACTTTATGGGTCAGATTTTGAACTTGTACAACAATGTGAGAGAAGCTTACTAGCCTCTTAGAGAATTTTTCATATTGCAAGATTGATGCTAAATTTGAATGTGAAACCTCAAGCCACTCCTTTAGAAGACAAGCACAGGAGTCGCAAAACATCAAACATTTTGGGTGTCAGGGTTGTTCCAAAAAACTGAGTGAAAAACCAGCAGAAATTACAGTCCCCGGGAGGCTGCATGAACTTCTAGTGTTGGTAATATTATCCGTAGAGCAGGCAAAGTTTAGTGTGTTTCAAGCCTGAACATCAAAAAAATGCAAAAGAAAAATAAAAAAAGTATATTTTTAATTAACCAGAAATACTTGCAAATATGGGCTGGAGGGGAGGAATAGGAAAAAAAAAAATCTGCATTTTGTGGAACATGGTTCTTTCTTTTAAAGTTTTCTTAAAACATTTGTTTTTCTAGATAAGAACTCTCCCTTTCTTCTTTCAGGAGTATTCTGGACAAGAAACTCCAATATTTTTGTGTTCAAGTCAACATTCATAAAAATTGGAATTTTGACTGTCTGTACAAACAAGTATATCTCTGTTCCCAAGAAGTCAAGTGTGATAAGCATCTCACAGTGATTTTTTAGCCAATGCACCTCCTGTATCTTTGACCACAAACAAGTACAGCTCATTTTTTATCGATATGATTTGCCTGAACGTTTCTGGAGCAATGTTGTAAGAATGTGCCTGCACCCTCAACAGCCTGAATTTCACCAAATATATAATAAAAGCAGGGCTATGAATGACACAAATTGCACCACTGTTCTTGCTAAGGGATTTCTGCAAAGTGCTTTTCCTCATGCATTCTGACTTCACCCTGAAATATTCCTTGGGAAGGGACCTCTTTCAGAGGTGCTGATAGTCCTCAGTTCCTCTGGAAGTAAGGGAGTTAGTGAGCCTTTTGAACACTGCAAAGGCATTCTGACATTTTGAATGCTGCTTCAAACTGTACCTATCTCAGCTGACTCTTTTCTGCTCTAATTTGGGATTTGGCCAGAGCCCAGTATTCACATCAGCTCTATCTTGACATCAACAGTTACTTACGTTTCTTCATTATTCCACTTTTACCAGCTGGCCTATTATATTATATTATAGCATGTCACAAGGGATTGTCTCAATTACGTGAGGTTGTGCTACATCTGTGACCATAATGTAAAAGTGGGCTTGGGACCATGGTGTTTTCCCACAGCTCTGGCTAAGCAAAATGGCGGTTTTACAAGAATGGGTGCTGAACAGTAAATTAGAAACCTAGAGATCCCCTGATTTATAAATTACTTTTACATGAATGAGTTATGTTACCACAAATATATACCAAGCAAATATGTAGTTAAACTGCTTGAGCAAGTCAAGGACTCTTTTCTCTTATCTGCCTAGAGGTGTACTGCAAGCTTGGGCTTAATGTTTGAAGTTGAAAAAAAAAATTCCTTAAAAGCACTTCAAATATTGTATTGTGCAAACTACAGAGAGAAAAGTCTACTTCTAAATGGAAGTGTCCTGACAGGGTGGGCAAAAAGGTATTCAACCTCTGTATTGACTTCATATCACTGGAAAGACTGTCAAATTTTCTAGGCAGAAAAATCTGGAGCCAGGATAAAATGACTGTGCCAAAATATTTCCCTTAAACTATATAGGGGCATTTGGGGAAAAAAAAAAAAAAAAATCCAACAAATCTGATTTAGCTGATACCAGCTGGGACTTGCTCCAAAAATCACTGTTATCATTCTATTTTACAAATCATGGAGCTGTACTCACAATATGTTAAAGTGTGGTTCATGGAGTAATACTTTTATGCCCATAGACATGATGAAACAATATAAAATATTTGGTGAGGGAAGCAAACACCTGCATCTTCTATGATTGTGGGTACAAAAGAAAATGGTAGAACACATAGTAGCATACTGTGACATTTAGTCTGCTGCTATTCAGCTAGTGCTGTGAAGGGAGCTTTTGAGAAACTAAAACAATAATGTTATTATTGTCACTAAACAATACTGCTCAAAGAGTCAGTGCTATATATAAACTCCTAAGAATGTTTTCATCAAGTTGGGAAGCCAAGTCTTTGTGAGGCTGAAAAGAAATTTTAGTTAGTGAACAAGTGTCCTTTCTGTGCTGCATTCCCCAAGGGTTAGAAAAATAGGAGAAGGCTACATATTTTATAGCATATCAGCTTTTTTTTTTTTTTGTATACAGGACTAGAAAATGAAAATATATAAATATATCTTTGTTTTAGATGGATTTTCTTTAGCCTTCAGACTACTGAGCTATTCTTCAAATGCTTCTTGCTAACAAAGACTTAACATTTACCAGAGGATCGGGCAAATTCCTCAGGCATTAGAAGCATGGTTGATTAAAAAAGCCTGTATTTAGTAATTAAAACAGTGCAGCTAATCCGCAATTTGAAATATTTTGGAAGCATATCATGGGGTGAACAATGCAGCTGTCAAGTAAAGAAGAGATTTTCTCACCAGAGATCACTTCACAATACAAGTATCTCCAGATCCCCTCGAGCTATAGTGCACTTCTGCATAGTTGAAGACTTTTAATATTTTTAATAGCTGATACAAATCACAAAATTTCATAACAGTGCAAGTTTCCTAGGGTTGGTTTAACACTTACAGAGAGCAGCAATTTGCTGTGTTATCCAGCTAATGCTTACGTGCAAGTGGTTTTGATTCAAAGAATGTAATTAAGATGGGTTTAATATATTGCTGGTCATCCTTTTGTAAGAGCTTTGCCATTCCATATCCTAAGTGGCTTAAAACCTTAAATTATGTGATTAGTCATGACAGACACGTTAGAAGATGAACCCCCAAACAGATATGAAACAAGTATCAAGTAACCAAATACTGTGTACTTTATAATGGAAGGGCCTCCTTTCTTTTGTCTTTCTGATAGACATGGTCTGCTCTCCTCACATCTGTCCTGCTTGATCAGAGCAAGCAAGTCTCACAAAACATTTCTGGCAGCCTCAGTAAGAGCACCTGCTATTTTACAAGCCTTAACGAAGTCAAGGTATATTCTTACATCAATTTTCATTCAAGAAAGTAATAACTGACCATTATTCACAACATTTCTCCCCACCCCCCAAATTTCTGTTACTTCAGTCAATAAATATGCTAATGTCCCTAAATTATGTTCCTCTCTATCAAGCTCAGAGGAAAAACGTCTTGTTTGCTGTAGAGGAAAATAACAAGGATACACATAGTAACATTTGTGTCAGGCATTTCAGATCACCCATGACTGGGATCATGATCGTCAAGGGAAAGGACTTCACCCATGACTGCCATCAACCACGGCAGAGAGCTCACTCTTCACACTCATTTACAACAGCAGGCCAAATGTGCCACACTGGAGGTACTGAATCCTGAGGAGCAGCCACTACCTCCAATGTCCCTACAACAAGAAGGGAATCACAAGTGAAGGGAATTCCTCGGTGGGACACTGACGTTTGAGGCAAAGAGGTGCTCGGCAGCACCCTACAAAGCTACCAGCAAGTATGACTTTGTCAGCTCTCCTCCTTAAGTTGCACCAGCCTCCACAGACCCTCAGACACAAGAAGAAAATGACAAGAGTCTTACTGCTCGCATGGAATCTGATTCAAGAGGTAGCACATGACTAGGGGGCTTGTCTAGGCCTGGTTGGGAGAAGAACAAATTATTCAGTTGTGAATTGGAAAAAGGGTACAGTGCAATTTTTATAGATTTCACTTCCAATGTCTTTAGGCATAAAGACTAAAAAAAGAAAAATATGGGAGATTTCCTTTCTGTTATCTCCGTCCTATGAATATTTATGAAACAAACTACAACTGACATGCAGTATCTGGCAGGGGCTCCCTATTCAAACTAATCCATATAAATTACATGGGCTCTTCACAAAGGTCTCATTGCTGCTTATCTTTACCTCCTACAGAAGCACCTCTACAAGTATTCTCAAAGCACACAAGAAAACAAATGCACGTAATCAAATTGGATCACACTAAGAAGATTATGCCTGCATTGATTGAAAGGCACTACTAAATCTGTGCAACATCCCTACAAAAGACATGAACACAGTTTTCCGAGAGACTTTCCCTGCATTCCCAGTTATCTTCTTGGTAAGCAAGGTTACAAAAACAAAAGAAATGTAAAATATTAAGATGATGAAATAGGGAAATATAAGACAATGGATATATTTCTAAAGGAATAACACATACAAATCACCAAGCACTTAATTGTCATTAAATTTAACCTGGTGCTTTAAGGAAAAAAAAAAAAAAAAAAAAAAAGGCTATTAAATTTTTCATCAAGTTAACTTTTAATCAATCCAAAGCTGTAATTCTGTTAAAATTTCACAAGAGAAACACAAGTTGCAAGGCAATATATCTGTAGAAAGATAGGCATGGGAGATCCTAGTATCAGGTAATGGAAAACATTTATTGGTGTTTAGAACCTGAGCAGAAGAAAATAGTTAACCTTGGGTGTTACAGAACACACACTGAACATTTCCCTCCTCAGCATATTTTTGTGTATGCATATTTCTGTACATTATTTTGGTGATGATAAATAAGAAACCCTTGTTTCAGAAAAAATGAAGTCTGAATATATAGACACATCTGTGAGGAAATTACAAGAGGCTGGTGGTTGTGGGACATCATAGTTTGCAGAGGTCCTCTATGGAGACTAGAGATCCAAACTCTGACATTCATATTTTCTTTTCCTCAGAAGAGATGGAAACCTGTTGGCCTTAAGAACTGCTGGCTGGCCAGGATCCGAGGATGACTGACTTTTTAAAGTACTTGACTCAGTACTCAGCTACTACACAGCCCTTTTATTCTCAGCCTTGCCTTTTCACTGTATTTGTTTCAGAAGTTGGGACTGAATCCTTGAACTGTATCAAGTCACAGCAAGGTTTGCTTCTGGCTCCAGTGGGAGCAGTATCCTGTGTGATTATACTGTGAGCTCCATCTCCCTTTAACTTACAACGTGTCAACACACTTTTGCAGCTCTACAGAAAGTACTGTAAACTTTAAACAGATCCTTGTTGTAGATAAGCAGGGAATGGCATACTCTGTGCTGATTCTAAATCAAAACAGTGCTATCTCTGTGAGCTACTGAAAACACTTTAGCCGTCTTCGCCAGCCAAGAGCAGCACAAGTGATTCTCTGCTGCTATCCTGAAAAACTGCCAGACATTTGTTTCGTAGAGCCAAGTTTACCTGTGGTTCTCTTGTAACAGTATTTGCAATACACAAGGATGAGGAATGGAAAAGCTGAGATTTCTCCAAACATATCCACTGTTTGCTCATTTTAATCCTCAAGAGCCATTGAATAAAGAGGGTTTTGTTTTCCTCTCTGATTCCAAACTTGCTTTGTTTTTAAATTAATAAAAGTGTCACTACTCCTTCACTCTGTTCAAACCCAGTGACAGCTTTCAATGCATTATTTTAATTAGGCCTCCAAATTTGTTCATAAGCTGTCCAGGTCACAAGGAGAATTAAAAACAAACACTGGTAATGTATTTCTGCATTGCTTCTACAGACGGCTATATTTGACTTGTATTCAGAAGCAAAGCTAGCAGGATTCACATGACTGGAAAGGGCATCAGTGAAGTCTGACATTGGTTAAGCTTCTGGAAGCTCTGCTCTGAACTCTGCAGCGCCTCTGTTACTTTGGGATTTGTACAAAAGATACAGGCTTAGTAACTCTCCTACAACACAAAGGTATTGGAACTGAAAAGCTCACCACTAAACTGCATGAAATATTTATGCAAGGATAACAATTGTGTTTACAACACACATAACAGATTCCTTTTTCCTATATACTCCTCAACACCATACATTAATGATGCATCACCTACAGATTCCACAGTTATCAGTATTTTTATGCTAATTCTAAAATTTGCTCCTCCCTATGCCCACACATCCACAAGTCAAGTTTCAAAGCAAGGACTAAGAACATAATTTCTCCTCAGCTTGTTGTTTCATAGAAAAGAGAATGTAATAATCACTACAATATTCTGAACATTTCAGGAATTCTAGATTCTTTTGCAGATTTTTCATCATTTATGAGACAAAACAAAAACCCCACAATACTTCCTCAGTTTTTGCCCTCTCACGGCAAAAACGTGACAAAAAAGCAAGATACATCATGATTCAATGGATATATTAGTGAGAGTTAAGCTCAGACATCCAGAGTTTATTAGTGATTTCCCAGCAATCCATCCTGATGTTCTAACAGGGACAGCAACTGATCAGCAACTCAGGGACAGAGAAGGGACAGCCAAAACCATACACATACTATGATCCCTTCCTGAATTTTCTGTGCAAGAAAAGTAAAATATTTTCAGATTTTCTGACTTCTTAAGGTATTTTAAAAATGCTTAATCAAAAAAAAAAAAAAAAATTCTACAAGAGAGATGAGAGAATTTGGAAAAACAGCTACCCTCTGTGGGAGCAAGCCATGTAAATCTGTGGACTCTAACTATGAATTTGCAAACTTTTAGGTGTTTGATGGCTTGTGAATTTAATCTCAACTCTGAATTCCCCAGGCTTTAAAAAATCCACGTATAAATACCTTTCTGCTAACTATAACACTCTTGCAGGGTGTTGAGCCGTGATTTACTACTGTTGGCACTGATGCCAAATTGCCTTCCATTAAAAATCACCTTTGCTATGGCATCATTTCTGGTACCTTTGCTTCAATACTTTGCTCTCCTTTTATGTGCACAGAAGGCTTTTACACAAGGGTGACTGTCAATACCTTTAATCCCAGCAGTGGTACAGGCAGAGAAATGAGATTCTTCCTCCTACTCCCCCTGGCAGTTCTTCAGGTTGGTGGTTCTGAAGTGCAGAGACCTCGCATCAGCTGCTGCACATTTTCTGTGGAGCAATTAACAGAAGAGTTCACTGTACAGAGCTGTCAGCTGGGATCTTTTACAGACTCATAGAACCATTATGGTTCTGAGGAAAGGCTGGAAAAGACCTCTATAGTAGAGTCCAAGCATTACTTTTCACAACTGTTACAGCAAACCCCTGAAAACTGCAATCCAAACCAAGCTACTCCAGTGCCAAGTACTGCATGAAGTCTTGAAAGCACCACTAGAGCAGCAGACTATGTTTCAGACACGGACTAGGGGTTCTGAGGTAAGACTGAAGGGCAATTACTTGCCTTTTATTCTCTTTCCATTTCTCAGATGCTATTGATCTAAATACAGAAGAGACTGAACACACAATAGTACTTCACTGGAAGTTGCATCCATAATTTTTTTTTTTTTTTTTTTATTTACAGTTATTCTGAATCAGAAAAAAGGTTGTATTACATTTTCCACATTTATGTTTTTCTTTAGAAAACACCTGAATTTTTTTTTCCAAGTCTGAAAAGAGGTGCATGTTTGCATTTTCAAATCGTATACAGATACAGCCTGTACAGTCTTTTCTGTGGTATTGACTGTGAAACAGTAACCACAACATTCAATTAAATAAAGAAAAAAAGTAATGTTTCAAAATGTATTCAGCTTCACAATTCCATTACAGCAAAACTGCATTGATTTTATCATTTGTCTGCATGGTTTCTCATTTCCTACCGTGGTATTTCCTTTTGTGATGATATAATATTGCTGTTATTTTCTCACTGTAACCTGGAGATCCATTTTACATATAAACCATTGAAACAATTCTGGTTTTTATGTTCCCTTGTTAGGGAGCATTCAGGATCACCATCTTCACCCAAGTCATTCTCTGCATATCTGTTGTACTAAGTACAAAGAAGTCTTTGTACAGAACTAGGAAACATATATTTTATCATAGAATATTTTGAGTTGGAAGGGGCCTGCAACAATCATCAAAGTCCAGCTTCTGGCCCTGCACAGGACAGCCCCAAGAATGACATAATTTTATTTCTTGTGAAAAATTAATTTATGAAAGAAAAATAGCAATGACATTTCTGAAACTATTCTACTAGTCACAAAGTTTGGCAAAAATTTTTGATCAAATCCTTGCAAAAGCATCAAAAATATTTAAAAGCTCAATTTAAAATACTTGTTTAAAAATTAGAGAAAAAAAGTAAAGTAGAAGGACTAAAAAAGGATTAAAAAAACATTAAAACCCTCTTCAGACCTACCCTACAGGCATGGGAAAACTAAGAATGCATCTTGAGGAAAATTCTACAAAAGGAAGTAGTAGTCTGAGCGTTACTTAAATACAGTTGTTAAGTATCAAATAAATACCATTGTTAATGATCATAGTTTTTTAAAATAAGAATATTTTTAAAGTAAAAATTTATATCTTACAGCTGACAGCTCTAAGAAATATATAATGGATTTTGGTTTGCATTAATACAGAGGTATTCAGTAATTCATCTTGTAAAAATGTTTTCTATTTTTTATTATTAGAAAATACTAAGCATCACTGTAGAAGAAAGAGTTACGGATTTTCATATTTTACTAAAAAAAGATTAATAAGGAATAACACAGATTTGGAAACCCAGAGAAGGGTATTGGAATACAAGGTTAATAATTTTTAACTTTAGTGCTATAAGGAAGAAATAAAAATCTAATTTTCATGAGACTACACGTTGTCTTTTGATTTTGAGAATCTCATTCATCTTTTAATTTTCCCAATCTTGAAAAGAAGAAGAAGAAGAAGAAGTATAGTAGCAGGAATAAAACAGAGTATTTTAAACATCAGGAAGTTTGAGAATCATACCTTTTCATTAGATTCAGTTGCAGAGTACCTTAAATGAAGATTAGCCCTTAGCAGTCAATACACCATCTGCTCCTGGGATACTCAGGATCTGATGGTCTGATCATGTGTTTTAATGGGCATTAACTTACAAGGGCCACTAAGAGTTTCACATCTGCAGTAAGAAATGTCTTCAAAAAGAATTCTGTCCTTTCTAGTTTCATGTTAGGTGGCACAACAATGAAAAGAACGAAATGGAAAAGATACTTTTTAGGGCAGAAATCTATTGGGAGAGAGTTGCATATATGCAGGCTCTCAGCAGGAAGCCAGAATCAGTAAGTCTTCATAGAACTCTCTGTTGCTGGAAAGAAACTGGTGCAGAGAAATCTGTTTGCATTTCAACTCACTTCTTAATGTAAGAGAAAGTAGCCAGAAGACATGCCTGTGCTCTTGTTTCCCTCCAAGACAGCCAATCCTTCTGGGGCAACAGGATGAAAGTGCTGTGGATTGGCTTGGGTAGGGGCTGTCCTTCAGCCAAAACAGGTCTCAAAATCAAAGCGTAACTGAGCAAGGCAACCTAAAGAACCAGCACACCACGCTAAAACCTGGCCTTTTTGATGCTCTGTGTTGCTGAGATAAAGTGCTCAACAACAGGAAAGAAGGAAACAGCGTCTAGAAGTACGGGGAAACAGAATTACCTCACCACCTGTGAAGAGCCATCCCAGATATTGCTCTGCCAGTACAGCACGGTCTTTAAGCGCAGGGCCTAGAGCTGCCCCTGGGAGGTGCTGAGGAAGGCAAAGCAGAGCTCCTCTCTATAGCAGCTGCACACAAGGGTTACCAAAGTTTAATGTCAAGAACTCCAATCAACTTTCCCACGGTGTCATTATCTGCAGGGCAGTTTGGAGGTGCAGCCTGATGGAGTGCACAGAGGGAGAAGCTCTAACAAGAAGAAAGTTTGGCTGCAGACATGCTTGACTCCGGGCTAGAGGTCTTCTACCCTTTTCCCCAGTAGTGGCAGAAAATAGCAGCAGGCATAATTTTTGCTAAAGAATCTGAATTATTTTAAGTTCACTAGATTTCATTTCCTTGCACTCACTGGGGTGACAAATGTCAGCAGCAATATTTTAAGAGATGGCAGATAGAGCAAGAGTGTCAGATTACATAAAAGCAGTTAATGTTTCCTTAGAAGCAGAAAGTTTCCTTCCTTCACACCAAATTAACTCAATGAGATTGAAAATTAAGGTAAATTAATTTTCCTTATTTTAAACAAACAAATAAATCCCCACTGACCTGTGAAATACAAAGGTCTGATTTAAACACCACTAAGTAATTAAAAATGAGTTCAGAAGTTTTCTATGGGCAACCACAAGAAACCTACTGTACTGCCTTTACAATGGGCCTGGCTATATGAACAGGGTTTAATTGGTAGCAGTTATTTTCACATGCTGCTAATTAGTTCCAATTTTTATTAAAGGCAAAGGATGCACTATGTGAATAGCTGAGTCCAGAAGTATTTTTCAGGAGAACACACTAACTATGATATCTGAACTGCGCAGATAATGTGTTTTCTGTAGGTGCTTCACATAGGAATCAATTGGTAAACAATGAAAGTACTTAGCTAATCCTAAGGCCCAAGTGTTTGGGTGGAGAAGCAAGTTCTGCTTTCAAAGTTTCCTCATAAAAGTCCTGAGCTACAGCTTACTGATATCATAGAGTTGTTGGTGACTCACAATCCACTTCTTCTGAATGACTGACTCTGTGCAATATCAAAGCAGAGGTTACAAGAGTCTCAAGGATAAATAAGCTAGCACTTTCACTTCTGTGAAAGTTTGAGAGCTTTTTGCCTGTTTTCAGAACTCCATGCTGTATAGATAAGCTTGGTTGATGTGACTCTTCCTGATTTCTGTCCATATCACATAGCAGAGTAACATCTCAGCAGAGAAAAATTTAAAAAAAGAAAGAAAACTGTAGGTATTCTCTGCACTATTCTTTTTAATTTTGATCACCATTAACGATTTTTTTCTCTACGAAAACCTAGGATCTGTGCAACCAGCCACCGAAATCCTATTTTGAGAAATCAAGTTTCCTTTAACTTCCCCTCACATCCTGCAGAGTGACTTGAGGATATTTTCTGTGTAAATACAGAAATGTTAGCACATGTGAAGGGTTTATCTCCTGGTTTCCAGAAAAGATGCTAACGAGTCCCTCCGCAGCTAGGCAAAACAACTGAGGAAAAAATATAGTGCAGATCCAGAGATCCCAAGGTTGTAGAAAACCTCACATATCTTTGGAGCTGACTTTGGACTTGATTTATAGGCTGTCACCAAATCAGTGGTCAGAAGCTGACACAAAATGTCTTCTACAAGCTTTGATTCCTTATTCAGTATAATCTCTTCTTCATTTAAATTCTATTGAACCAAACAACCCAGGATTTCCTCTCTCTTTGTTGGATGGCTTCCTGTTCCTGCAGCTGCCTTCTGAGATGTCAAAACATGAGAGTTAAGAGTTGCCTGAGGATTATGTTGCCCAAGTCCACCAAAATAAATCAGATTTGAGCATTTAATCCTTTTAACGTCTCTGAATATGTGGGTTTAAATAGCAAAAACTTCTGTAATGAGGTAACTCCTCCCCTTCACCAGACAACTTCATGACAAGTAAAGATTCAACATGACTTGCCTTGAATCTTACATGTTGCAATATACTGAAAGTTTCCTGTTATCATTTTTTCTTTACTGTAGCAGAAAAACACTTTGACTGCATCAAAGTCTTCTATGAGCAGGTCTCACTGTATGTATAATTACATATTATTCTTCCCTTCCCATCTGAACTAAATCAATTCTTCTGGTGGCAGAGCCTATACTCTGTATTTGAATAAAGCATCACTTGTATTGAATGTGCTGGAATTGGCAGATGGTTGGTCAGTCATTCAGTTTGATATTAATTGCTTCTTTGAGATCTCTTCCAGAGAACTGAGGACAAAATGCATAGTGTCTTAATACATTAAGGAAAAAAAAAAAATCACATCTGAAATTCGTTGATGAAAGATTTGTCTGCCTGGCAGACAATTTATTTTTTTCTTAAGAGTCAAAAAAACTACTAAAAAATTCCATTATTTAAAGATTATCTCATTTCCTTCTAGTGAGTTAAAAAAAAAAAAAAAAAACCCAGACATTTTGTTAGGAAGAAAAAATATTTTTTTCCTTACTATTTGAACAACACTGTTAACTGGTTAAGAGAGGGGGTTCCTTTTGCAGGAAGAAGGTCATGTAATTTTTTCATTATTATTAATTTTTAAATTCCTCACCACTCATTTATGCTCAGCTGTGTTCATGTGTCTTTTAGTGGCTCATGTTGAAGACTATAGTAGCAAGCAGGGGCAGGATCAGTTAAAACAAGGATATTTAGCACTTGATTTTAAAGGCTGGAGGTTTAGAAGATGACCTAATCAGCTGAAGTGAGGTCTGTGAGTCTGCTCTTCATGTATTATGGTGGGTCTACTGCTAGACCCACAAAATTTTCTACAGGTGTAGAAAGACCCCCACAAACTCTCCAACATACTTGTAATTATAGTCATGCTTCACGTCAAATAAGTTTTTCCTTCAGTATAGTAAATGTATCTAGCACCTAAAAATCATTATGTAAGATTTAATCACAGATTCATTTCTTCACAGATATGTAAAATGCACGTTGCATCATTTATTCATTGGCCATTAGAAATACATAAAATAGCTGTGAGCTGTTAAAAAATGTGGCACCCATTCTTCTGGTACTTATGTATTACTATTTCTATCACAGCAATTACAGCAGTGCCAAATGGCACCTATTTCTTTTTGATAAATGGTATCTTATGCAGTATTTAAAGGAAGTACTGTGCCTGCTCACCCTAAACATTTTCAAAGAGGTGGCAATCAGCTGAAACTGGAGGCTGTTTCTGCCACTGCAGCATTGTACTTGCTAAGTGAGCTAAACGCCCTGTTTCAAAGATCAGTCTCTCTCACATCAAAGGTCACAAAATTCTTATGCCATTTCTATGTTTCACTTTTGCACTTTTCCCTGAATCCTTTACTTGGTAATATTTTCTTTTTCAATAAGCACACTGGATGCCCCATTTCTGTCCTTCTCCTATGCTAATTTTGACATCATGGTGGATATCTTGACCTTAAGCTCAGACACTGTAAATTGTGAATGTTTTAACTTCTGCCACCTATTTACAAGCAATTTGGAGATACAGCAGTAACACACCTGGTGTTTCTAATTATAGTAAAATCCTCCACTGAGTCTGGAGGTTTGATCCTGAGCTAGCAAGCATCACATCAGCTCCACTGATTTAAATGAACAATATAAATCTACACCAGCCATGTCTTTGCCTTCAAAAAATATCTCAAGACTTCTTGGGACCTCACATGCTTTATATGGAAAGATGGATAAACATGGGACCAAGATTTTGTCTCAAAGCTGAACCTTCTTAGGTAAACAATAAAAATGGTTTAGTTGTATATGGCTACATTTTGCTCTACAACTGGAAAAATATATATAAACCAGAAATTATTGACACTGGTTAAGGCTACTCACTTAACATTTTATGACAGCAAAATACATGGTTTTTTCCACATGGAAGAACCACTGGAACAGGATTGACAGCAGCTTGGATACTGTGGGGTCACGTGGATGGTTTGGGAGACAAACCAGTTGTGTTCAGAGCAAGGGAGGCCTCTTGGCCCCTCTCTGGGTGCTGTGGTCCAGAGCTACCTCTGCCCTGGTGGATATCAAAATTCAATGACAGTCTTCAAAACAGCAGAACAAAGGCAGCAGTATGAGCCATCTTTGCAGGTGGGTTTTAAATGTTCTCTGTGCTCAACCATCATTATTATGCTTGTAGACAGAGTGTACCAGCTGAAGAACTTGTGCTGATAGCATCTTCAAAGGCAGTTTTGCCATACTGTGCAGTACCTCTCTCTCTATGAAGTGTTGTACTTTTCCCATTCAAGTCTACAGATAAGAGAGCTGTTCTTGTTTTGCTTTTGAAAATATCTTCAGTGTATCTATATCCTGCTGCCTAAGTACACTGGCTCATTCGAGCCAAAAGGAAAGGGGCTTTAGGAATGGGAAACTTCATTACAATGGTCATGAATCAATTCCCAGGTCCAACAGTTAGTGGGGGCACACGGGACTGATGCTCAAGAATGCTGCTCAGGTATCAAGCAGCCAAGTATTCAAGAGGAGGAAAAACAAGGCATGACCTAAGATGCTGTAAAGATTTAGATAATGTGGTGAGCTTTTCAGGGAGGTTAATTAGCCTGGGTTTAGTGCTGGGTTGATGCAGCTCTGCTGCTTCCATTTCTGAAGCTGATGTCTGCTGGAATTTGAGCTGGGTTATGTGTACAAAACAAGTCACTCAAGGGTAGCCAGGTATCTCTAACACAGCACTTTGTCCCATGGAATACACACCCATAGAGCTGCGCTGAAGATGGCACACACTCAAATGGGAATAGCTGGACAAAAATCACAAAATTCTCACTGGAACTATTAAAAAAGGAAAACTCTCATATCAGCTAACCTGTTAATCGTGTATGCAAGATGACAAATGCAAAACTATGGAAGGGTTAAGAGGAAGTTTCTTTACTTTCTCAAGCCTACCTATCCCATCCTTTCAGCAAAATCAAGCCAATGAATGAGCAAGAACGTATTGCCAGAAGGAGGATCTACAAGAAATATTCTAAGCCAGAAGAAAACACATTTGGCCCCAGCTGTAAAGAGGCAGCTGACGCACTCAGCAGAAATTCTGAGCTTATCAATAAAGATGACAACTGCGAACCAAGCCAAAACTCAGAGTAAAAACTACATAGTAATATTCACACCTCTAAGGAAGCCAGGGAATTTCTGGCTCTGCATGTTTTGTGCTTTAAATATGACATTTTTGGCATTTTGCCTCTTTGTGTTTGTGTGTATTTTAGTAGTGTAAAGAGAGTCTAACTTTTAAGAACCCTTTTTTTTTTTTTTTTTTTTTTTTTTTTTTTTTTTTTCTTCCCCAATTAAATACCCTGCTAACAATCTCTGAAGTCAGGGCCACGTGAACATGAGAGAGTTGGGCTCAAAGACAAACAAAAATACAATTTGACCAGAATGATTTTTTCCTACTGAACAGGGTCCTGCCACTCGCATGTATTCCTTTTTGTCTTCAGCTCAGTTTTGGGCATGCTGGCACTCCTCCATGTTTGTTTCTGGAGGTACTTTGGAGGTAAGCCATAAGTGAAGTCCAAGTCACTTCTCACCAGCCCCATAAATTTGTCAGATAGGAAAATGCCGAAATAATGTGTAAAATTACTCCATCGGTTCCTGTTGCCTTACAAAATATCTTGGCAGGCTAATTTTATTTTCTTTAAACCATCTTGTAACAAGTTTCCTGGAAACATCATGGTTGGACAGATTTACTGTCCAAGGGTTTTTTGTGCAATACTTGCAACTATTTTATCTTGTAATTAAGAATGGATGGAAAAAAGTTACATGTATGTGTTTGTAAATGGTTACAAGGGCCTTGCTCAGGGACCCTGGCCTAGGTCTGGAGAAGGAGACAGAATTAGCCTCATCAAGTTTTCAATGACCTGTAGAGGAAAGGCACGTGAAGGGATGCAGCTGATACGCTCAAGAGCAGGGCTGCATTCAGAGGGAGCTAAATGGGAGAAGCGACTGACACTAAACATCATGAGATTCAGTTGGGACGCCTGCTCTGCCCTGTGTCTGGGACAGACTAACATCCAACAGGAAACAGGCTGGGATTGCCTGGCTGGGGAGCAGCTCTGTGGAGCAGGGACTGAGGTCCTGGGGCACACCTGGTGGAACCTGAGCCCTCAGGATCCTGGCAGGGATGAAGGCTGAGTGCCCTGGGCTGTGTCAACAGGAAAACAGCCAGCAAACGGGGGAAACCGTTGTTCCTTTTTGCTTGGCATTTGTTTGGCTATCTCTGGAATACTGGGTTCATCTCTGGGCCATTCAGTATATGAAGGTTGTCAATAGACTGCAGCTCAGCAGAGTCCCTGAGGCGGCCAAGGCTAAAGCACTTGTCTTGTGAGGAGAGGCTGAGGGAGTGGGGCTGATCCAACCTGGAGATGGGATTGCTTCAGGAACCTGCTGTCCCCAGGACCTGCAGAGGCTCAGGGTCTTTGCTGAGGTGAATAGTGGTGGAATAAGAGATAGCAACTGTAAATCAGAGTGAAGTGATTTTTCTTTGATATAAAAAAAGTAAATTTCCATGAGGATAATTAAGTGGTAGAGAAGGAGCATAGCTGGTAGGCCAAAGCCCTGAGCCAGCTGTCAATGCAGGCTTCTTGTGGGTTGTGATGTATTCTCTTTGTTGAGCCCTAATTCTTGTTCTATTGCCTCAGCTGCTCCAACTGCACATTAATTCCTATGGAGGGGAGGTACCCCATGAAATACGTTAGTTTAAAACAATTTGTAAGTAGCAAGGAAAAGAGAAGCAATCTGGGTAAGAATGCGTAAAAAGCTATGCCACAGTGCTGAGGCAGCAGAAAATAATCACACATAATCATGTGTGCCAATACTGTTAACAACTGAAGTATTTTGTGTGCTGTGATTAGATTAATTGACATCAGCTTTGATGAATGTTGGGCATTTCATCTTTAAAAATAAATTTTCATGTGAGAATGTGCTTGTGCACTCTAGATTCACCAGTGCTGATGATTTTGTTCTTTTCCTTCAAAGGGTTCCCTTCTTTATAGACAATTCTCACAATGACAAGTGAAGGAAAATTTGACCCACATCTTTTTGTTCCAAATGATATCTAAACCATTGGTGTGGAGTGGTTTGTAGTAATTCCTGCTTTAGGAAGAGATCATGAAATTACAGATATACATACCTCCCTATCACCACAGGTCACTACAGATGATTACCCAGACACTTTTTGGATCACCTAAGGAGTGATAAAATAGAAGAGGGCAGAGAAAGCATTTAGAAACTCATGAGATTACACAGTGGTGACAATGGAAATGTGGAGATGTGTCAATGAAGAAGCTTTCATATCATCAGTTTAATATTTTTTCCTCTGCAGTCCACATCTGAAAAATGCCAATATAAATGCATGATGTTCTAAAAAATATCGGTTCGTCATACTATCACAAAGCAGTTCATTTCATCCACTGATTTTACAGATACTTTCCCTGTGAAAGTTCAAGGCTGAACTGCTGAATAGCCTCTGCCAGCTTGTTGAGGATTTTCTCTGTGAGCTGAGAACAGCTTTGGGATTTCCCTGCCTTGCAATGCCGTGGATGTAGGCTCCTGGCTTGCGTGGGGGATAGATGGTGTCCATCGTGTACGTGCTGGATGCAGAGCTAACATCGCAGCACACACTGCTGATTTCCTGACTGAGTCAGCCAGAACTCTCCCCGGGGCTTTTCCTGCACTACAACTCCTCAGCAAGCTCAGACCTCAGAGACACAGATGAGTCTTATCAGATGCTATTCTTACCAATTGTGTAAGGCAGGAGATGTGGCAGCAACATGCAAATGGAAAACCCTTGTTGTAGCTACCAATACTTTCCAAACTATAGTTTGAACCACTAACATTCAAAACATAAAGGACCAATTTCAATGTGCAAGTAGCTCAGTTAACTTCTAGGAAATTATATTGACTTACCCAGAGATAAGTTTTCCTCAAACCATGAATGCAGTTAAAATAAAAAACATAGAAAACTGTGTAGGTCATTGATTTTGTAGATTATTTTACATGTAAACTAACTTAACCTTCTGGATTTAATGAGTGTTGATTCAATTTTATGGACTGTTATTTCTTCAGTGGCCCTGACTCACATAAAAATCTCATAAGGAAAGAGTTCTGTGGTTCCAGGTGGTAAAAATTAGCTCTATCTTCATACTGCGCCTGCTTTTCCCTTTGTTAGGATCATGTATTTTGTTGTGGTTTTATCAAAAAAATGAAATACAATTTGATAGTTATGATTTAAATAACAAAGGGCTTGTGGATTTGGATGTAGTAACCAGGACTGTCTGTAAAAGCAGAGGTTTGTGGAAATTGATTTGCCATATTCACAAAGGCTAAACATTCTAGTTCTTACATTTATTTAGACTAAATTGGAAAATTCGAGCCTTGTTTTCCTAATTAGAGTTTCACCCTTTTTTTACCTACTAAGTGGTCTGGGCGGTTGGCAACTCTTAGCTACTGGTCTCTGAAATCTCCAAACCCTCAGATATCAAAATATTTTTTTCTCAATTATGTTGAAGTTAAACAACATTCTGAAACACTTGTACTTTTCCAAATGTTGACTGTCAGGCAGAGAAAAAGTGAAGACTAAGAAGAAGGACCTAAGTATTTTCCCTCGGACAAGAACATAGCCACTTTAATTACTCTTCCCACTGGAAAAGACCTCTAGAAGATAAGGCAGGGATGCTCAGCTATGAAGTTTGTACGACTAAGAGCCAGGAATGTGGAGTGAAAGGTAGGCACTGAACATGGTATTCTTTAAGTAAGCAAACACTTCTTAAAGAAACTAAACCATCTATGTGTGTTATAAAATTCCCTTTGTAACATGGCTAGAATGCTTATGTTAAATGTAAATCCATAAAATGTGAGCCCCAGCACAGAACCACTGAAAGGAGCCCTGCCTCCACTTAGTCAAAGCAATGCTGTTGAGAGACTAAAATCTCCTTCCTTCTCAGACCATTTCTAATAGTCTATTGTTTGCTGCAAACAAGGTAGAGCAATATGGCTCTACAGGATGCTGATAGCAAATTGAAGAACCCACAAAACTTTTGTGCCTTTTTTTGTTTCTAAAAGTATTCCCAGAGATAAAGACTTGATCCTGCCTCTATGCTGCACTATTCATGAGACATACTTTTCAGAAAGCTTAACAGAGAAGTTTAGTTTCAATTGTGGCCAAGTAATTAAAAAAAAAAAAAAATTATTTTGCGCAGAAAACAAAACAAAATAACAAAGCTGTGCATTCCTGATGTTATTTTAAAATACATTTGTTCCTGTCTGTCACTGCCTGAGGTAAGGCAACAGAACCTGTGATTTTTGACTAACTGTCAAAGTGCTGCAGCCACTTGTGTCAGTCACTTTGCTAAAGAGCGAAGATGGACATTCAGATACGGTGGTGATCAGCATGCAACATAGATTCTGCTTATCCACAACCATGTCCTCCTAGTTTTTATACCCAAGCATGGTCAGAGTCGGCAAAGTATTACATAAAGGTAACAGCAAGAATGATCCAGTCTGTAAGTACCATTCAAAGTAAGTTATGGCCAGAGGTCTGACGCCTTAGCAAAAGAATCTGTTTCAAAAAACTGTTCCTTTTCTCTGGAGTTAGGTTGTACCATTCTTGCCTCTGGTGGAGCTAAAGAAGGACTATACAGTATCTCCTCACTGGTGGCAAAGTATTTGCAATAAATAACAATTTTAGCTTTCTCCAAACACAGGCAATAAAAAGTTCTGGCCTTTCCTTTTTTTCCTGAAGCACTCTGAAGTCCACAGATTTTACATCTACATTATATTGCTGAGGGAAATTGCACTTTCCTTTTCTGTAATCCATCCATTTACTTTCTCTGTGGGGTGGCGCATGTGCACAGTCCATAAACATGTATAGATAAATACAACTAAATAAATATATATACAAATATATATATATAGATACATAAATATACCTATCCCCAGTTAGGGACATGAGAAACATAAAAATAATTTATGTAGCCTATTTGTTTCCTTGTTAGGGTTTCCTAAGGAACAAGGTAGGTTATAAAACCCCCCTGGATTAAGTAGGTATGAGTTTTTCTTGAATACAAATGAAAGCTATTATTTGTACAGTTGTACAATTGGTTATTAAATTCTGTTAAAATCTGCGTCATCTACCTAAAGGCAAAATTCTGGGGAGGAAGATTAATTGCTTTTCAGTGAACCTCCCCGTACTTAGTGGGAATTGTGTTCATTGCAGATGGAGTTCTTGACTGTACAATCATTACTACTGACATCACTGAAACAAAGAATTCATGAGCTGAAGACTGACTAAAGAATTAGACTGGTATTTATTCCCATTCTCAGGAAAGGTTTGAGCCTGGTTTAAAGGAGACTTCTCTAATTGACCTGGGGAAGAGTGGGACCAAGTTCCAAATTGACAGTGTGATTAATAACAAAAACACAGTGATGTGCCACTCTGTTTCATTAAAATGAATCCTGAAATTTTTTCTAAAGAGATAGTGCTCCTTGTTTCATCTTGTGTCCTAGTACATGTTTCCTGATTATTTAGTAGCTGAAGAAACAAGGAGAAGCTAAAGGCCACCACGTCTTCTGCTGGTATACATATTTTCAGCTCCACTGAAGGTCAATGGAGTTTCAACAGTTCAGGCCAGATGAAGCTCTTCTGCCAAATCATTTCTTGTAAACTGGAAGGAAAGGCAGAGCTGCTCTTTCTTTGTACACAGGGAATGTGCAGGTACTCAGGGGAAAGTGCTAAAAAAAAAGAGAAGCCAATATCCAAATGGATGATTGTGCTGAAGGAAGAAAGAGCTGTGAAAAACTGAGTTATAATGAAATAACACATGGGGCAGGTGGGGTGGGAGAAAGCCTGTGATGTTTGGTCCCTCAGTAAAGTTAATTAAAGTTTGAAAAATATGAAACAGGATGCAAAAAACGACACGTGGCAAATACCAATGAGGTAACCAAAGCCATTTAGAGCACTTCCTATCAAAATTCAAACACATGCAAAAATAGAGCAGCGGCAACTCATTTAAAAGCACATGGCTGTTCCTCATAAATTTTGGTTTACTCCGACTGGAAATTACCAAAGCACTTTTTTTGCACAAAAGAAACTTGAAAGGTCTGTGACTGTGAATATTTTACTCAGCTTGAAAACACTCTGAAACCCGTTAGCTGCAAGTTTCAAGGTGCAAGTTTCACACTGCTCCAAACCTCACCCGCTGAGCTCTACAACTGTAAGCTATTTTCTCACAGAGGCCGGCCCCATTTCTCTGGAGGGACCCAGAGAGTTTCACTGCCATGCACTCTTTGTCAGGATCTACATAACATCATCTCTTGGGGTTGCCCAGGATTATTGTGCCCTGCTTCCCTAGCTATCTTTCATATTTGCATGCAGCTATCCAGCTTGGGAACCCTCCACAAATGTATTGGGATGAGTGTTTTCTTGTGTGTGTTTGTGTGTTTGCCAATATATTTGGCACAGACAGAATGCATCTGTCTCAAAGAAACTACAGGATATCTACTCTGACAGCATTCCAGTAATGACATTCAACTGAGGCAGACAATCTATGGAACAATCATGCATTTGTCTGGTCTTTTGAATCTGAAATGCTAACTTGAATTGGAAAGGGCAAGGCCCTTTCAGAGCACTCATGAAGCAGTTGGGAGCAGGAGATCTAGAAGACTTAAGTGTTTTTTCTATCTTGTTCTTTGGAACCTAAATGTGCAAGAACAGAGCATAGCCCCGAGGGAGGCTTTGCTTGTGCCTAAGCCCCTGACCTCAAAATGGAAAACTTGGAGTCAGCTAAGTCTCCCTGACAACAAAGAAGGGGGAAAATGGAATTGGCACTCCACATTATTGATTTATTTGCATTACAATTTCATTCTCAAATGAGGAATAAATGGAATCAACAAAGAGTGGTAAAGAAGTGATCTCTTGTCTACTACAAAAAACATATACATATGTATATGTGAGTGTGTTTATATCTATACATATCTACATCTATACATATCTCTATGGAATGGAGAGACAAAGTCTGCTTGCCCTTGGGGGCATGACAGGCAGCCCTGGGTGTGCCAGGGCAGGAAACGGCACTTATCTTATCCTGTGACATTTTGGGGTCCTCTTTGAGCCAGGAAATGCCATCATGACCTGCAGCAGATAAGATAAAGAGCTCTAAAGAGGGCTGCAGAGTCTTTATGAGTAATCAGAGCCTTTATGAGAAACCAGTTGTTGAAATAACTGCTAATATTCTGTGTATTCAGAGAAACTAGTACTAATTTCCCCACTTGTTTCTTACATGCCAATGGCACTGCTGTCATTTTTTTGAGATATCTCAAGACCTGAAATCTATCTTGTGTTTTGGAAAAAAACCCAGCAGGAAAGCTTGGCAACTTGAAGAATCTATGATCAAAACAGTCCCTCTCTGCCTTCTCTAGTTCAGTTTCCCTACCTGGTAAAAGGAAGAGTTAAAGTGAAAGGAAATGCAGTATGACATCAGACCTGAGGCCAAGTCCTTAATTTGTTTTTTTGCTGAGGGTGAACTCAAGGAAGTCAACTGGATCCTTGCCTGAGTAAGTAATGAGCAAAAATTAAGGAAGGGCTTGAAGACTGGGTCTTTGATGATTAGGTCAATGCCTTCCGTGTAATCCCAAGTGACCAAAAGCACACAGAGGAAAAAAAAGAAAACTACCCCTTAGCACTTCCCATTGCCAGCTCAGGCAGGATGACTTCAGAGCTCATAGAATCAGGACTCTACAGCAGAACAGTAGAAAATTCTCCATGTTAAAACCCCATGGAAATGAGAAAAATGCTGGGACTCAGCAATTGCAGCCAGGTGGCTGCGAAGTAAAAATAGAGCCATTTACAATTTTGACAGATTCTTCTCTTCAAGATCACTGTGAAGCACAAGGCTGTACGGATGCATCTCCCCTACCATGCTGAGCATACCACAGGATTCCAAATCAGACTGGAGATACATTCTGCAAAGAAATTGTCCAAGGATATAATCCAAATGCCTATATCACCTACCTCAGTGAATTCAGTGCCTGATTCATTAAGTCCAAAGACTGGGTTTGCAAAGCTTTCTTTGAAACTATTGTACATTATGCAATTACAATAAAACAGGTGACTGCTTTTACCTGAGGTATAGGACCTGTACAAAGCAGATTGCTTCTACTAACTCATAACATCATGCCAAAAGTTCTCCCAGAAAGAGAACGATATTGTTCCAAAAAGTAACTAATACGTGACCCTGCTCTGTCTCCACAGAAGAGTGGACACTGGGTTTTTTTTCAATCTAAATATTGTGACCAAATTTTGTATTGAGTCATTACTCAGACAGTCTTATTGACTCCAATGGAATTGTACCAATCCAAATCAACCCCAGCTGTCCAACATCCTTCCCTTGACTCTCAACCCTTTGCAGTCCCACCTCACAAAATTTGCCTTGAGCTAATTCAATGGCAGGAATACAAATGCAATACTGCAGAACTGACTAGTTTTATGTATTCATAGCCATTGCAGCCACAGAGAGTCAGTAATCCTGGAATCATCTGATTAGACAGCACATAAAGCTAAATTTAATTCCATTGTTTTGCTGCCTGCAGCAGTAGTAGGGAAAGGAAAGCTATTAGTAATCCCCTTCTGTATTGCTCTCACTGTAAATAAGTGTTTTTAATGGATTAGCCAAGGATGTAGATTTCATATTATAAAATGTTTTTATTGCTATATAAACTATGGGTGTAAATTAAGGTGTAAGAGGTAGTGGATATACAACCAAGAGTGCTCAGGATGTAAGTTCTTCAGAGCGCTGTCTTGAAGACTCAGATCTCAGAATCAGTGAGGAGGATTTATATTTATACTGTTGATCTGAAACAAACAAGATCATTCTAAATAGGAGAGAACTTAGGCAGATTTAATAAGCATTGTACAAATATGTATACAGTTCTGCTTCACCCCATTTCCTCCCATGTACATCACTTATTTGCATTTATTATATTACACGTAGGGAAAAAAATGTTCAGTTGCCTAGGATTAAGCTCACAAGGAAAAGAAATTGCTGAGTTAAGTACTCAATGGTTTGGCTGGCTCCAGCACTAACGAGGCAGCTGGAGGGCATCCTCCCTGCAGATTGTGTCAGGAGCTGTGTGTGACTGGCACAGTGTGAAGGGGAATCTCACACTCGCACCCGCTGGTGCTGAGAGACTTTGTGTGCTGTGTGTCTGTCACAGAGCTACTCTCACCTTGAGGAAGATGGGATTCAGTTCCTCTGGGATGCCTTTGCAAACCATTGGCTGAGGCAGGAGAACAACTTGATAGGAGACAGGGCTGATCTGGGAACTCTGCCAGCAGGAGAAGAAGGAGGCAGAGAAGAGTCTGTCTCTGACATCTGAAACTAAAGATGGTGTTCCTACAGTGCTCTTAGACTGCGGGAAATAGAAAAAGCAGGAGGCTTGCACAGCAGTGCGAATGTAAGGCCTAGAGTCAAAAATATACTAAAGGACACAGAACAATAAGACTGTGCTTTTGTGCTGTGTAGAGTAGGCCATAGCAAGTAGAAAAACATGTTAAGCAAGATAATAGAAAAGTTTAATTACGAGGTTCTGTGCTTTGTTTATAGAAGAGTATAAAAAGTTCCTGAATAGCAAAAAATATGAAACAAGCACCTATTGTTAGATATAAGGTATACGTGTAGTTTTGATGATTGGTTTATGCGGATGTCTGTAAGCTCTTAACAATTTGTTATTGGTTGGAAAACTTTTAAAAGACCTTGTGACATGGAGAATTTTGGCTGCTGTTGGCAAGGCGTGAGCTGTTGCCATCTTTCAATTGTCTCAGACTGATGCCGCAATGAAGCTCGTGGAAACATCTCCCGGCAGTTCCGTCCCATTATCTGTAAATATTTAATATCCGACAATAGAGGATGGCTGGCATTACTGCAGCGATCTTCTAAGAGAAATAAAACTTCAGCTTTATGAGGTTTAAAAGAAGTGTTATTTATAAGCAGCTCTTCACACTTGAAAAAGACAGAGCCCTCTGCAGACATTAATACTTTCTCCTGTTCTTCTCACAAGCATTTGACTATTTCTGCTTGCAAAAAAATCACCCACCAATTCTTTTGTGCCATGTTTTTAGATGTCATGATAAATCTTTTTCTCAGTGATAGTTTGCTTCTACTTCATGTAGCATATGCGTGTTATACATGTACGTGGGAGAGGACAAGCATCTAGAATACATGATCTCACTTGTTGGCTGTCTGACTAAACATGAGCTCTATAGCACATATGGCAGACACACAGAAAAGATCTGGGAATAGCAAAACTCAGGGAGGTAAAAATAAGTGTACCCCTTTGGCTTATTTTTTCTGGGTTGCCAGCATTGAAGTGATGGTGTTCATACACTTGTCCTTCATGCACCCAGCCATGTTACCCAGCTTTCAAACCTTGGCCGTGCCGTGACTTGCTGCATAAACCAGTGTCTCTTTACAGGAAAGCAGTGTGTGCATACATGTGAGTGTGCCTACAGAGTAGGACTCTGCACCGAAGGACACAATGCTCATGATGCGTTCAAGAACCACACAAGCTGTAAGTAGTGCCTTTTGCCTCAGCACAAGTGTGTTCAGCTTAGGACATATTTCAGGCTATGTTTGAATAAGAAAAACATCTGGTGTAAACAGTTCAGGTTTAAAAGTTCGAAAGTCACTTTCTGAGACTTCTTCCCCTCTCAGTATGCAATTTAATGGCAGATAGATTTGCTGTTCTCACCTACAAGTTCATTACCAAAGTGAGTAGATCAGGCTGAAAAGCACAATAATAATGAAAGCACAAGGGCCTTTCTTACAAGAAAAGCGATCTTAAGCAAAGGGAAGAGATAGATGTTTCCCTGCTCAAGCCAGGAACACAAATACAGACCTCCATGTAACTGCAGATTCTGATATCAGGTTCATTACAAGCTGGACATTTATTTGGTACAAGAGAACATAATTCTGAGAAACTCTCCAAGAGACAGCTCTGTAAAATCCAAATCTTAAGGGAAAACAGAAATAAAAGGTTAGAAATAGGGTCTTCCACCTTCTGCTACATATCAAATTAGTTGTTTTTAATTACAGATCTCAGGTGTTAAAATTACGCGCACTGGGTGGAAACTGGCAGCCACACGCACAAAAAGTAAACAAAAGACAAAATACAGTCAAATAGTGTTTTAAAATCCCTCTAAAATGGCCTGCTATTGCATGTCAGTATTTTCTGAAGCTGTCAGATAAAAAATTTTAGGTATCTGCAGAGTCTACCATGATGGTATGGCAGATCTGTCCAACTACAAAACTCATCAGCTGGGGCTCAGCAGTTTACCCAGCTGCAAAGCCCAGAGCTGACTGAAGTAGACCAGGGACAAGAGTCTGGCGTAGGCTGTCTTCGCCTACCTGGCACATCACAGGTAAGCAAGCCGCCATTTGTAGCCTGCAGTAGCTGAGCTGCCAACTTCCAGAATCCTTGGGTGGTACTGCAGGCTCTCAGAGAGGCAGGGAGAAGTCAGAGTACATAGGGAAATGCTGCAGTGAGATTCTTAGAGATTGACTGGGAAGTCTGAAGACTAAGATTTTATCCCAAGACCATATAAAAGTCTCACCCGGGAGCAGAGCACAGCACAGTTTGAAGTTGCCTTAAGAAATCAACCAACCAGACAAAAATAAATCCCAGTTTATAAAGTAGCAATTCTGTTTTCAAAAGCCTTCTTCAGCTATTTTACCCTTCCCTTTGGTTTCAACTGTTATTCAAATCTTTAAAATTCTGCATCAGTCCTTTAATCTTGTGGAACCAAATTTCTGTTCTGCAAGGAAAGGGGAAAGTAAGTTAAAAAAAAAAAAAGCAGAAACTCGGCGAAGAGCAAAAGTAGTTTAAGTATTTCAAAAGGACATGTCCCTTATGAAAAAATAAAACAAAACAAAACCAAAAAACAAAACAACAAAAATCAAGTGGTATTGTGCAACTGATAGAGAAATCCTATAGTACTTTAACTCGAAAACATTCAAACAGTTGAAAAATAACATTGCAAGGCTGAAGAAATAAATCAAAGTTCATTGGCTAAATTCTGCTCTCAACAAAGAACAGCTAAGATCAGAATTTCTCCCAATTGCTATCTGTTTTCCTATTTTATAATTAAATCTTGAAATCTTTCCTCAGACAAAATCATCCTATGGGAATGCTGGCATTTTTTAGGACTTTAAAATCTTGGCACTAAGTGTTCTCAGGAGGAAAATCTTCAAGAGTTAAAAGTATACATCTGAACTGTAAAGAACTGTCCAGAAGTGGCACGACCTCATCCTCTAGCAACAGAAATCAATAACAACAAAGATAATATAATTACACCACAGAAAGGATCCAGAGGGCAGATTATGTCAAGTATTATGCTGTTAAGAAAGAATGACATGTGAATCAGATAGTGTGTTTCAAACATGGATGAAAATACAGAAAATGTGCAAGGTCGATAGAGAAAAGTGAAATAGAAACAGAGAATAAATTAGCCTGCAAACCCTTAAAAGGGAAAGAAAATTACTCCTGTTCCTGCTTTCACTGTTTTATTTATTCAGTACACAGAATCAGATTCCCAGGGGAGCAGAGAAAGGCATTTTATTTCACAAGAAGCGTAGTGGCACAGGGAAAATAGATGACCCTATGATGACAACCTTGTTCTGGAGCTCTGGAGACCCAGTTCACTTCCTGTTTTGGTACAGATGGTCCATACTACTCTGACAAATCATGGCCTTCCTGTTCCTCTGTCTCCTATTTGGAAAAGAGTGCCAGCAGAAGGATTCAGAACCAAGATGGAACAGATACTGCTTGAGTCTGGGGATGACATGGAATTACCTCCTACAGAAGGATTTCTATCTGCATTGGCATGGAACACATATTTGTCTCTTGAACAATACACTTCACTTTTGCTGTTCAGGTTGCTCATATGCTTGGGGGAGGCAGGACGTAGTGCCTGGGCAGCCTCCACTTCTCTGCAATACTCAGAGCTCCAGCACCACCCGCCTGCTAGCACAAAGGTTATTTGGAAATGTGTTCCCTGACGCTACTCCCTGCCAGTGCTTTCATACAGCTTTGAAACACTAAGTAACATGGGCTAACTTTTCAAGGACAATCGCATTTTAAGCAAAACTGACCAGTACAAATAAAAGCATATATGCCTATTGCTTTACATAATGTCCTATCACCCAGTCACCCGATCCTCCCCACACAGTTTTGCCTGTTTCTTCCCTGTACCACTGCCATGTGAACATAGCTTTCTTTTCCACTCAGAGTCCTAAGCAGGCTCTGACTAAAGCGACCCTGCTCTTTTCAGCCACCTCCAAGATACTTGCTGAAATTAAACAATTAAACTAACAGAAAATACAAACGAACAACTGTAAAAGGAACACCAGAGGTTAGTAGTGGTGTCTCATCGTGATTCCTACATACTGATATGTGGACTAAGCTACAGCTCAGTGAACTCAGTTTCTAAGCACTCAAAGGACTCAAAAGCAGGAACAAGGTGAGATGTTTATAGTAACAAATTTCTGAGGGGAGGAGGACATGCACTGAGAGTATGATTTTCACTTATTGCATTTCTGGCATTAGTGAAAGAACCTTCTGAACTACAAATATATGCTTGTGAACACTCTTAGCAGTACAGCCAATAATAATGAAAAAGCCCAAGCTAGAAAGACAGAGAGAGAGAATTAGAATGTATGTAAGGTGCAGCTCACACTGTGGGTTTCGTCTCTTAAACACTATTTTACCTGCATTCATTGCCATCCATGTGGCGTCTGGTGTGGTCAATATTTCTACCTCTGCATCAAATTTTAAATTGAAGGGGTTCCTATGTCACACATGGAGGACACATAAGCAGAGTGATACGTAAGCACAGAGACCACATCTCCAGCTGTAAATACAACACGGACAGGAACAGTCCAAGACACTCTATCTCAGTCATTCAGGCTGCTAACTTGCAATGTTTCCAGGCACAGTTTTGGCCTAAAATGGGCTGATAGCCCATCTTAAAAAAGTCCTGGGCCCTGTTTAGAAGTTGACACTGGCCAGGGAAAATTCCCAATGCCAGTTTGGAGGCAGACACCGGATCTGCAGAATCAGAGAATTTAACAGTATGGACAGGTTCTTCCATCCTATTTGGTCTCCAAGCCAATCCTGGGGACATTTAATTGACTCTAATTCTCTTTGAATTAGAAAGGTTTGAACTAATTATTAGAGACAATTGCTTCTTGCCTCCAATCTGTGCACAGTCCTACTGCATTTTTTTAACCTTTGGAGGCAAGACCCCAAACTGGGCACCTGTCCAGGCCTGCTTTGATGTGGTACCCATCTTTATATCTCTCTTATGAGTAGAAGTAGCTGGTGACAGACCAATTATGGTCATTATTCTTGTCATAAGATGTAAAACTCAGCACAGATGGTATCTTATTCAACCTTAACATGATACAAACAAAAGAACTATTTTAACACACTGTATAAAATCAGGGGACTTTCCACACTCTTTCCCAGGAGTGCCTGAGAGCTGATGATTTAGCTATCTTGGCACCTACCCTAGACCCACCAGCCAAACGAGAGTATTTTTCCTTCAGAACAATATGTTTTGCAGATATTACTAAATCCTGGGGTTTTTTCCCCCCAGCTTCATATGGAACTGTGTTAATCACAGCTCAATGGTTGGGATAATCAGCACAGTGGATGCAGTTCCATAAGATTTTTTCACAGCCTGCACAGTCAGTCTCCTCTAATACTGGCTGTTATGGTTCTCCCATGTGAGCTGATGTTTAACTCAGCTGCCTTTCCTTTGTATCACCCAGGTCATCTTTTCTAAATCCTAAAAAGATTTATCGAAGATTAATCAAGTCACAGATACTCCATGTGGTAAAAATGAGCCACAGTTTTCAACCAGGACCCCCTCTAAATTAGTTTGAAGCAAGGCCATCACCTGCATTTATTAGCAGTTTTTGAGGTGAGAAACACTTCTGAAGGTTGAGGTTAAAAAAAAATGAAGTTGAAATGAATTAATACTCTTTTTTTTCTCTCTGGTAATCTCACAATCTGCAGGGACACAGATTATTTCTATAGTTCAATTTACTGGTGTGTATCCATGTGAAGTAAGAAGATTTTCCACATGAAGTAAAAATGCTTTGATATTTTTGTGGCAAGTACTATGTTCAAAAAACCCCCAATGTTACGGCAATTTAACAAAGAACAACATAGAAGTAGATGGTAAACAGAACATAGTCAATATTAAAAAAAAATTAAAATGCACGGATTCTGTCCCAGTAATAAAGAATGTACACTGAGTATCCTGTCAGTGGTAACATTAATGATTATTCTCTGCTGTGTATGATATTGCCATTCCTCCAGGATACTGCAGTGATTTCACAGGTTGTTGAATAGTACATGACATCACGGTGAAAAATCTGATTGGTCTATTCAGAGCTGTGGAGAAGAACAGAAAATCTTCACTACTTTATAATTTAAACTTATATTTAAACAAAGTTTTAGCTCTTTGTCAATGCTAATATCTCTGAGTATCTGAATGTCAACTGCCAAAAATAATCGGTTTGATATCTTTGTTTAGAACTCACTGTAAACAAAATAAATTAATTAATTTTTGGTCAACTCTTTTGAAAGGACTGCATTATTTAGGCAAGCCATGTGTTTTATTGCCTCTAAAAACTCCTGGTTTGGCTCAGAACCATTAAAAAATGACACCGAACAATGCTGAGTGTATGTTTATATAAATGAGCATATCATTAGCCTTGATCCAATCAATCCTGCATTTCAGTTACCACAGGAAATGGAACTGGCATGGATCAAATAACACACATAAATCATTACAACTAAACAGAATGTAAATGATTGAAAAATTCCTCTCTAATTGGTGGAAACCTTTGTGTACTTCCCTACCCTCAGCCTCTTTCATAGCTGATACACAAGAAGGCATGTTGCTGCTATTTTTGGTTCTGAATTCCAGTAAAATGTTCAGGAGCATACATTTATAAAGAAGTTAAGTAACCTATGATCTGGTTGGATATAGACAAAAATATTTTTGTGATGATGTGTGAGGCAGAAACGCTATTGCTTTGAGAGATATGACTGAAAGAATGTTAAAAAATGTTCATCGATTTCGTGTACAGTGGAGAGTGAAAGGGTTTATGTCTCAAGTTGACTGGAGAAATCTTTGAGAAGAACAAACCCCTGTCAAATTCAGTGACTGCAATGTTAACTTTCAAGTATTTCCTGATTTGCCGAATAAGAATCTCAGGTTTCATGTTTATAGGGTTTTTTTTTTTCCTCTAAGTTTAAAAAAAAATCATGGAACTATAAGAACAATAAAATGACATGGAACCAAAAATTATACAAATTTATCCAGAAGTTTCTGAGTAATGAAGGCAATATACAGTTTCCCAAATTTTGTTAAAAAAACCCCCAACAAAACAAAAAAACCAAAACACCCTTGCAATCTTTCAGCAAATCTCATTGTTGTAAATGCATGACTACATTCTCCTAGAATGTGGTAGGACAATACTACAGGAGAAAGTTACAAGGTGTTTGCACACAAGAAAAAGAAGACTCACAAGGGGCTTAAAAGGGAGAGTACCTTTGCCTAGTGTGGAAGATAAGAAGGGAAGCCTTACTAGGAGACTGAAGATAAAAATATCATCTTGGAAGAAAAAATATTATTTCAAATAAGGCCTCGACTTGCTATAACTGGTAATGCTGCAAGCGTTGCCAAGGAGTAATCTCTTCCCAAGTACAGTTCCTAAAAACTTCTCCGTGACAGCTTGGGGCTGTGAAGAAGAGGAGCCTGCTGTGCCCTTCACTTCTGCTGCTCAATGCCCTGAAGAAGGCAAGAGGAGTCAAATGAAAATATACCTAAATTTGCCCTCAGCAGCTGCTTCTAGCAGATCTTTCCTATGCCCAAGGTAATGTAGAGGAGTAAATGTATTGGTATTCAAAATGAAGGTCTTGCCCTTGATGATCCATCTCTGCTTCAAGAAGTACATTAATTGTTAAATTAAACAGGAATAGGTTTGGAATACGTGTATACTTTGTCACAGCTGCTTCTTCCTCACTGCAAAACCAAATAGAAAAGGCTTGCCCATTTTTTACCCAATGATAGAATAGGCCTGTTGGAAGAACAGTTTTCCTTGCCCCTTTTTTACCCACTGATAGAACAGACCTGTTGGAAGAACAGTTCTTCCTTGCCCCTTAAAATACAAAGGATGTGATTCTTGTCTGCAAATGAATAGCAGAAATAACTGCTGAAGTTAGTGAAGCTCAGCAGTAAGGAAAATGAGAACCGCATCCTAAATGTCAAGCACAGTCCCTCCAGATTTTCTGTTCTGCTTGGCACTTAGACAATGCTTTTTATCTGAGGAACTCAAAAGGCCAGCTCTTAGTTCAATTTTGTAATAACCCTTTGAGGCTGGTAAAATGCCCTGCTAAGGGAACTTGAGTACAGAAAGGTTAAATAATTTACTGACACTCAGACACTGTCAGTAGCAGAAACCAAAGGCCCAAATGCCCAGACCTGTGCTGTAAATGTAACAAGCAATAAACAAATTCTGGCCATTGTCAGTAGATTTGTGTATCTGCACTTTAATGGAATGCATTGACTATGTGTCCTTTGGGGCTTAAATGCTCAGTAAATCAAACTGAGCTAAAGCTTGTTTTAAATAGATGTAGATTTCTAAAACAAATAGCAGCATTCACTCAGAGAAGTGGATCATAACTCACAGATAGGCTGTTGTTTTGGAAAGAATAATCAGCAAAATGCAGGAAGAATTTTTACAGTGTTTTCTAGTAACAGTTATTACTGCTGCTCCATATTACATTTAATAGCAAAGTCCCTGCTGAAACTGAAATACTGCAAATGTCTAAAATGGTTCTTTGTGAAGGATAGGAATTATTACATTTACCTTCCATGCAAACAAACTGATGTCCACTTGGAAACTGGAAAAGAAGATTCAGTTAAAACCAATTTCAATTTTGAATACCTCAGGTAATGACAGTTGAAGGAAAATGAAACTAAAATGCTACCCCATTTAAGGATCTGTTTTCAAAAAAACACTTGGTGTAAAATCTGAATTTGTATTTCAGGACTTCTGGAATTCTAGACCAATATGCCACCCACAATAAATCCTATTTAGTAACATTTTTTTAATTAGTGAGATTTCAGCAATTATAGAAAAAACCCCAGCAATGTTCATATGAATAAATAGGTCATCAACAATTTACAATTATGGAAAATCTTCTTCTTTGCTTTTATAGTCAATATATATTACAGGAATGTGCTTATTTAATTTCCAAGTGGCATAGAACTAGGACAAATTGTGAGTACCTTGGAGGACAGGATTAGGATCCAAAGTGATCCTGGCAGTTGGAGAAATTACCTAAAAACATAGAATGTAGGTCTAAGAGGATATACAGTTAAGTAGGACTAATGAACTAATTAACTCCTATTACAACTATATAATAGTAATAGGAAGAGCAGCTCATTAGATGGGTTTACGGTTTGGGGTTTATAGTGCCTCAAAAGCCACGTTAACTGTGTCACATTGTTTGGAAGAAAGAAGATAAATATACAGGGGAACATATATAAAGCAATTTTCAAGACATAGGGAGCCATCCCCCGGGTTTTGTCAGCAGCTGGTATATGAGTGAAGTGGTAGCCTTGTGCCCAGATCTCAGCTCAGGAGCCATGAAAAATAAGAGAGGGAAAAAGGAAAAGAGATTCTCAAAACACAACCTTGAAGGAAAGATTCAATAAATAGCGAAGTGGGGGTGGGGTGGGGAAGAGGACAGAGTTGATAATCTGCCAAACATACAGAAGGCTACTACAAAAGAAGGAAAATCCATTCCCTGTGCCTAATACAGCCTAAAGTTCCATAAGAAGGGTTCAGGATGGGCATTGGGAGAAGCTTTCTAACAGCAGGAAAGGAAAACCCTGCAGGAGGTTGCAGGGAGCTCTACAATTTTACCATCAGTGGTGAGATGTGTAATGATCAGGAATGACATTGACACAAGATGTGTACGTCTACACATGTTCTCTGGGACTCTGATTCTATTCTGTTAAGTTACCCTTCTTTAATATTTCACAGAATCATCAGCACTGATAATTTTTCCTGATACAGAAAGCTTGAATTCATCTCTTGATCTAAACTTCTACTCAGACAAAGAGGGAGAGGATCTAAGAGGACCAAGTGGCTCTAACTATCAGATGCCCAGTCCAGAAATCACTTCTCAACTGAAACAGTGCCAATAGGCGAATGGAGAATCTGAAGCAGGCGTTATTCTCAGAAGGGTTCTAAGTTTCAGTTGTGGATGTTATAATCAAAACCAGTGAGAATGAGTTTGAACTTAATCAAGTTTGACACTTTGGTTTGCTCAAAGCTAACTGGGGTAGTAAAGATAAAATCGTGGTCTAGAGCTATCTCATGCACAGAGAAGACCAAACATTATAAGCTGTGTTGACAGAAACACTAAAATGCAGTTAAAGAGTGTTTTAACAGATAAATCATACCTGGTTTTGATCATGCATATGATGCATCTGAAACATTTTGATTAGTGCACCCAAGCCTATACTGCTTTAAAATTATTTTTGCTTAGCTATTTCTTGCAACTTTACTTGAAAAATGTTTTACTCCAAAGTTTTAACAAAGTTGAGGTACTTAAATAATCTTACAACTGCTCACTCTCTTTATAGCTTAAAAATACCTATATGGCCCTTGAATAAATAAGCACATGGTACTTGATCCTGACATTCATTATCTAGAATTATAAAAGCTTACTGCAAATACATTTTCAGCTGCCAAAAACCACCTTTTTTTAAAGAATAAAATAGTATTTATTACTTCAGAGTGGCTTTTTATTAATTTTTTTTTAAACCTTCACCTGTATGGACCAGAGACAGAGAAACAGTGAGGGAAGATGAGGAGAGGAAGAGGGGGAAGAAGAGATCAGGGGAGAGCAAGAAGAGAGGAGGAGAGGGTGAAGAACAAGCCTAACCCCAGTACCTCATCTTTATTTTTAGCAGACTTTGTGTCACAGACCTAAGAGGTATAAATAAATCCAAATCATGCTGAAAAATTGCTGTTATTCTTATGTTCAGTAAGTTTATATAATTGCTAATAATGGGAGAATTTGGCCTCTGAGTTTTAGATGCTTATTTAAATTTTCTCTGATTAAAACACTTGAAACAAACCACTCTCTTCATTAGACTTTGTGACACTCAGCAAGTTAAAGAACCGAATGCTTCCCCCTCCATTCTTTATAGAATTCCTGGGTCAATTACTAGATAAAATGGCATTTACTGTAGCTCAAGGGTTTCTAGAATTAAGAATCTGGTACGTGCTTAACAGTAAAACATAGAGAAGCTCAGGTTTTGTGTGTGTACTGAATGAACCAAGGCCAGAGCATATATGTCTTCCATTGTGCAAAACTGAATGTGTAGTTAAATTAAGAACAATAGGTATTCATAAATCAGCACAAGTGCCCATGAGAAACAAGTCTTCTAATTAAATAAGAGAATCAGTGTTCCTGGTTCCGGGAATTGTTATTTGGTATTAGGTAGGATATATTGATAGTAGAGAGACTTTTTTTGTGAGAAGAATTATTTGGTTTATTTATCAAAAACAGCTCCCTTCCTACACATTATTCAAGTTAATTTACACAACTGGTTTGGAGGGAAATGCTATTTGTGCTTTTTGAAAAGGAGCTATAAAATGCTCTTACAGAAAAATAAATCTTAGTGATCAGAACTAAAAAAAAACTTCTAAAAGTAGTACCTGTGCGGAAATCATTATGGTATTTCATTCTGGTTTGATTTTATACTAAAAAGTACTAACCTAAAAGAAACCCAAACCTAGCAAAAAACCAAGAAGGGCATTAATATCCTTACTAGGGGAGAAAATTCTGCAGTGATATGAAACAAGACCTGATTTATTGTCTCCATGATACTTCAGAATTTGAGTAGAAGTAATTTCAAATATTCTCTAGTTGGTGAGCAAATGTAGCTTCAGGATGCCTTTGTAATTTTCTGATAATGATGCTTCCCAAGTACCTGTTTTTCCATCATCTCATCAAGAGAAGATAAAAAGCAGAGAACTAATGTTTTCTAACTTTGGCCCTGCAACCCCAAATTTCGTTAGGATGCCTTACAGCTTTTCGAGTATAAAGAAAAACCTGAGTAGGTTGTATTTGGTAATATAGTCAAGAACACGTACATTTAAAATAATGGGGACATGAAACTTCTCACTTACTTTAACCTTTTCAAAAATAAAACATTCAAAAGAAACTTTCAGAAACTGGCTGTTAAAAGAAGTCAGCCTGTATACAAACAATTTTTATTATGCCAGATTGACTGAATCCATTAGTCACAGACTAAGGGAAGTAACAACATGTTTCCTGCACAAAGAGCAAGTACTTAGATTACCAGTTTAGATTCTGTTATCACAGTTAACCTGAATTCCTTTTCAAGGCACAATAGTCTCTTGTGTAGACACACTTATACAGACTTGAGCTGGCTTTGAAATTGCATTTTCAGTTTGACTCAAACTGCCCAGAGAATAGTTAATACATGTAAATTCCTTTTTTTTTTTCCTTTGTGTCCCTTGATGTACAAGTTCAAAGCAGGGGAATCCTATCAATGCTCGTTTTAGCCTGACGCTAAAATTCAATTTTGAGATTGTCCTTTACAGTATTTCCATGTTAATGAACATTAAGCTGCCAGGGCACTTTGCTTGCCTAACCAAGAATGTGCACTGCACAACCTGAAATACACAGAGTATCTTGCACATTTGACGCTTTTTATTTTCACAAAAGATGATTTGAATTCAGAACTCATTGTGTCATGGTGATTTGAATATATCTCATCATGAGTGGCGTTTTAGGGTATAAAGGCAACTTTGTGGGATAATTTTTTAAAAATTTTTAAATGGGTTTTAGGTTAGTATTTTTCCACCCAAAGAAAACCAAATTCTATACAGACATTTTGGTCCTGTGAGTTATAGCCCAAAATATGTAATTTTAAAAATATTTTCCTTGAGTTTCCTCTGTGAAAGAAAGGCTTAATACTTGAATATTCTGGGTTGAAAACAAAAGAGAAAACAGGTTTTGAACATTCTGGGTTCAATATGTTCTCTTCTGCTGAAGCTTTATATGACATATTAGACATACTGCATCCCTGGTTCTGTACGCAACTAGAATTCAACTCTTGTGTCACAAACTTAGGAATTATGTAACTGGCATTGCACTAACTCTCTCTGTTATTTAACTCTGGGCAAAATAGAAGTATGATGTGATTTCAAAAGCAGACTCTTTCCTGCTGCCATCACGAGACGTTGGGCTAAGACTCTTTTGAAAGTCTTACCGTAGGACTTTGGGTCATGAGTCTTGCTGGAGTCCTGTCAGTGAAACACTGGAGTGAAGCTTTTAAAGTATTTTCCAGCTCCATTCATAGCTCTCAGAGCTGAAAATTTGTAATCAGCTCGTTTGCATCTTTCTGTGGCAGCTTCTAGAGGATTCAGTAATTTTAGTCATTCAAAGCACAAAGTTGTGCTTTGTGGATTTGAGTTCACAGAACTGTTGTTACTGGCATTTTGACATGAGGCAGATTTTTCCCTCAAAGTTCATTTAAAGTGACCACTGTAGAAAAATTACTAGCTCTCCAAGTATTTATATGGATCTACCATCAAACTTGTGGGTCTATTCCATGTAAATGTAACAACTTAGAAAATATTTCTGACATTTTTTATTCCCAGTTAGGTGATTTTGGTGACATATCAAAAAGACAGAACCCAGAAGCACAAGGAGATAAAAGCACACTATTTTTATGTTCAGTTTGGTGGTGTTGGAAAATGTTTGTGAAGGCTGCTTGCCCAGAGTGTTGTGCTCCCCTTGAGCTTCCAGAACCTAGAACAGTAATAGACTACAGAGCAGTGACCGTCAAGGGCAGCTCTGCCTTTCAAAATCTTTGATTTCCAGCCCTATAGACTATGTTATTTTCATGACCATTGTAGGGATGGTTTATCTCTGCCTGCAGCATTTTCTAGAGTAAATACGTAGGCCGTGTGTGAGAATATATGAGACAATTAATATAGAATTTTGCCATCATTTCACAGAGGACGCACATTGTCACTGCCATTGTACCCAATTCCAAACACAGGATGCTGATTCCCTGACAATGCAGAACCACTGAACAACATTTTATGAGGCAGAGGAAAGTAAACTAAAGTAACAGAATTCAACTTGAGAAAAAACCCCACCGAGCAACAAAAAATCCACCCAAGTAAGCATAGCGAAACTGAAGCCCATTACAAAGAAAAGACTAGGATGACGTGATTATTTTTTCCCCCTATTGTTAAATGTAAACTAATTTAATGGTAAAAAAGTCATGGAGGATGAGGGAGGGAAGTTGTGGATGATTGCTGCATTCTTTATTACGTCCCCTCTCCATCCTGGTGGGCTGGAACATCAGTGCAATTCTCATGCCAGCTTCCAAGTAAACAACACGCGCTTCCTGGCTATCTCTAATCTGGGCAGCAATGTGTGTGAAAGGAGAGTGCTGAGTGATCTCTGGTCGTGGCCAGGTATCCTGTTTTGACAAGGGTGTTTGTCCTTTACCCAACATATTGTAGAAGTTATTCTTGACATTTTTGTGCTATGTTTTATTGGAAAAAACCCTAATTAGGTCTTTTGGGAATGGCTTAATTTGGATTACTGAGAAGTTTAGAGAGCCAGAGGTAACAATTAAAAACAACAACAACAACAGAAAAGCTTCACTTAGAAAATGTTTTTTGCTTTCAACATTTTAAATTACAGTTAATTCAAAGATATTGTTTTTCCTCTAATTAATATTTACACTATGTATTACAATCTGTGGTTCAAAATCAAGTTTTAAATTTGATTCTAAAATGTTTTGAGGAGCTAAAGGAATTGTTTTTGTAGCTGGCTTACACTTCCACTCTCCAAGTAATGCTGTTCAAATGTTATTTTCAGCAAAAGACTTCTATTTTGGAAAATGTCAGTTAGGCAAACCCCCCTGACCAATAGAATGTAATGGTTCTGGTGAAGCTCTGCTGGCAACAGCAGAAATAGGAAACAAATTCCAAGATGAACAAAGTGCGGATTGGTGTAAATAATTATCTGGTACTTGGATGTGATGTCATTCAATATCCGTGTTTTAAAGACAGGTATGCTGTCTCCCGAGTATGTGGTCTATCATGTGGGCTGAAGAGAACTCTGTAATTTTACCCAATGAGTCCTTAGATTTACTCGGATGAAGAGCGTCATTCACAAGAGAGTTTTAAAAGAGGCTGAACACTAGAGATGAAATTTTGGCTGGGGTTGAGGTCATTTTCTTCACAGTATCTAGTACAGGTTTATGTTTTGGGTTTGTGCTGAGCACAGAGGTGGTGATAGGGATGTTTTTGTTATTCCTGGACAGGGTTCACGCAGAGCCAAGGCCTTTTCTTCTTTTTGTACTGCGACACTTTTTGTACTGCCTCCAGTGAGGAGGCTGGGGGCGCTCGGGAAACTGGGAGGAGACAAAGCTGGGACAGTTGACTCAGACTGACCAAAGGGGTATTCCAGATCTTATGACATCTGATCAGTGCAGAAAATGTGGGGAAAAGGTGGTAATGTGGAATATTTGGAGTGATGGTTCTTGTCTTCCCTAGTAACCATAATGGGGCCCTGCTTTTCTGGAGATGGCTGAACACCTCCCTGACCATGGGAAGTAGTGAATTAATTCCTTGTTTTGCTTTGCTTCCATACACAGCTTTTACTTTTCCTATTAACCTGCCTTTGTCTCATAAGCTCATAAGAAGTTATAGGCTTTTACACCTCCAGTTCTCACTGTAATCTCATTGGTGGGGGAGAGATTGAGCAGCTGCATGGGGCTTGGTTGCTGGCTGGGGTTAAACCACAAGAGTCACACAGCTGACACATAGAAAGTGTAAGTGGCCGTTCCGCTCCATCTTATGTAGAGAAAAGGCTTGAAGGGGCAGTTCCCATATTTCACCTTGCCAAAGCCATCTAGATACTAGCATTTTTCATGGGGAAAAAATCCAAAACCTTATGTTTTTATGGAGAAATACTCATAATATTGTACTTTTTTTTCCAAGTCAGATTTAGTAAAATACTCCATAATATGGATGAGGAGAAGAAAATAATAAAATTTACATAATATCAATTGTTTGAATGCTAGTCCTTTGCACACTGAAGACTTGTATTTTTTCCCCTCTATGGGTCCTTTGCACTTTGGATCAATCCATAAGCTGATTTCATTGGAACCTGGTTCAGTGAATAAGATGGATATAACCATCCCAGTTGTGGGCCTGGTCCTAAACCAAAGAATGCTAAGGTGACCCTGTCACAGACTTCCATAGGAGGTCACTGTCTCTTCCACCATAGGAGGGGAATGGATACCCCTCCTCCACCAAAAAACTTGTAATTTATGAACTTAAACTATCTTAATTAAATCTAACATAACTACAGATTTTATTCTGACAAATGGCGCTGGCATCAAGTAAGGAAAAGAGAGACCAAACTAAGGCAGGTTACTTGTGTTACAATTGGAGAACTTAGGCAAACTCTGAGCTGACAGGACATTTAGGAAGGTAACAATTCCATCTACTGTGTCCAGCTGGCACAGAATCTAACCTTTCTTTAACTAGCTTTCTCCATTTACTACATTTGATGACAAGAAACATCAACTGAAAATGGTGTCCAGGTAGCTACACAACCTGCTCAAAATGTTCAATATTTAGAAAAACTTAATACCTCAAAATAAATTCCCATTATGCTATCTTAAAGAAAAAAGCTGTATGTTTTCTTCCTTTTTTTTCTTTTGAAGATGAATTTCATATCTGAATATCCTGAAAATGTCCAATTTTACTGCTGCAGCCCAGGGAAGGAAAACTAGAGCCACACACTCTTCCTAAATTCATTCTGAATGCACAGGTGTGACCTTGGGGTGACTTTGACCTATTATTTTATCATTCTAGAGTTTTGCCCTGTTATGCCCCCTGCATCCTCCTGCAAATTGCACAAATCCAAAAGTATATGAATATTTTGGAAATGTTGGGAACCTATTGTGGAGTCTTACATTTGTAACTTTTTTTTTTCTTTTGAGAATCAAATTTTCATAATCTATTTTCTATCAGCTCATTGTAATATTTGAATAAAGACAATCCAGAGGCACAAATTCCCATTAAATAAAAAACAGCATGACATTTAATGGCATAATAAGCAGTTAATATAGGGACTGACAGTGATGTTCTATATTGTAGCGAACTCAGAGTGTGGATGAGCTTGGAGCAGACCTTGTTAAACAGCACTTATTTTCTTTTTCTTTTTAAGGCAAAATCCCAATTCCAGAAGACATTGTAATGGATTGTGGTTCCAGAAGTCCTTCTGAGCACAAGGCTCACATAAGGACCACTGGAGGGAACTAGTTAAAAGGATTTACTTTTAAATTATCTGGTATGAACTGAATATATTAGAAATAATGAATCATTACAAGCTGGTGCCTTAGAATGCTAAATCCTAATTTTAGTTAAATATACTGGAGCTGCACAGGAATGATCTTGGAGGGTAATGAAAAGAAAAATAATGACAGATTAGCCAGTTCACTAACTTCCCTGATTAAAATCTTTCTCTGAAATGAGCAAGCCAAATTAAATGGAGGTGTGAGGTAAAAATATAAAAAATACTTTTTTGTTGAATTTTCAAGTACTTTAGCAAAATTTGTGGACAGATTTCAGATTCAAAGACCAGAAATGTAATCTGAGGTCTCTCCCTACATTTTACTTGGGATATGTTGCTGTTCAAGTGGTAAAGCCTAAATGAATTAGACAAGACTTAGGAATTCACAGATTGTGACTTGATGTCAAGACTTAGAGTTAATGCCATGGCTGAAGAAAATCAATAAAGAGAGGGATTCTAATCAGGTGAAGCTTCCCCAAGATAATTTAGCAGTATTCTGGAAACCTCAACTTGCAAACACAGAAATCAACAGGTCCAGCTTTGGTACTACCTTAAATTGATTTTTTTTTTTTTAATTTGTTGCATACATACTAATGCAACTAATTAGTTTATTTGGGAAGCATCATTAAGAATATAGTTCCCACTAGAGAAAGACATGTTTTCCAAGGAAAAGTAAAGTAATCCAAGAATTACTTGGAAAAGTCTGAAGCCCTAAGATGTCATGCTCTCTCACAGCTCATATGGTTTACCTGTCTGCACAATCCATCTTGTGAATTTTGTAAAACTAGTGACTCCAGTGCATTCTTTATTATTCCACAGTCTAAAACTAGCCATGTTTTAATTTCATTTACACTGCTGTTAGTCCAAATAAATTCATTGGGTAACATCCTGAGGTTTTTTAAGTCAAGGACAAAATGCTCTGAGAAGTGTTCTCTCTAAATTTGGTGGAGCTACTCCAACCTATCTCTGTGCTATCGGCTCCATGGCTCGTCTTTTATACCCTGGGGTTACAGCATAAATAAGGGAGCAATTAGAGATGCAAACCAAGTTTCAGTATTAATGTTGGAAGCGGAATGTGTCACACTAGGAAAACAGAAATGTGAATCCCAAATGATTTAGGCAGAGCTGCCAAAGGGAATATCTAGCATTTTCCTAATGGAAAAAGTAACTGCTAGGTGGAAAGCATAATTGGAAAAGTACAACAAAACTTGGAGCCATGTGACTGATTTATATTGAGCATAACTTAAAGTATGTTCACCTGTTATTTCCTTTCTAAGGTCTTCAAAAAGCAAGTGTTGGTCACTTTCCCAGGGGTTTCCCAAATAGTAGCAGACGTGGGGAGACCCTTATCTAGATATTCTGGTTTTGACAATTGTTTTGCCACCATCTTTCATTAAACGTGAAACTCTGGGAAAATTCCACACATTTCTAATTTCCCTTACTTGTTTGCATTGTGCTTATTGTCTGTGACTATTCTAAGACTCAGAGTCAATACAGAACAAATTATTTTAGAAAGGAAACTCAAGGCCTCTTTTTTAGCAAAACTGGAAAGTCTGCCTATATCAAGTCTAGCCAAAAAGCTTGTTAGGAGATCTTAATTAAATTTCTCAGCAGGAATCAGCTCAAAAAGAAAAAAACCTTCAATCAACTTAAGAAGGCTTCCGTAACCCTGTGCTATTAAAGACATTTCAGAGATGAAACACAGTATGAGCTTTACAGGTAGACTGACAAGAAAATAAAAATCCTCAAGTGGAGATATTGCAAAACCTAACTCTACTTCCTTCTTGCAGCAGATAAATCTGACTCACATTTTTAATTTAAAAAAAAAAAAAAAAAAGTCTCTCCATCATTTTTAGCTAGGAACTAAGTGCTTTCCTGATATATTCTTTAAAATTTTGCTTTCTACTAGCTTCTCTTCACTAGTGCCTTCCTTTCCTCCTTTTTATGTAAAGATTGGTGCATCACAGGTTACAGCTGTATGACCAGTGAGCACCTCCCACAGAGACCTCGGTCTGTATTTCTGTCATTTGCTGGGTGGTCTGTGTGAAAACCATTCAGGTGCCCTCTGGTGACTGAAACTCACAGTAAATTTACGGCTCAGTACAGCAATCATGAGTATTTGATGGACCCAGTAGTGACAATAGAATGGACGTGCACGTACTGTAGGCATTTCCCTGTTGTGCAGCGCTGTAACATCTCACAAACAACATGCCTGCGAGCTAGAGGATAGAAACCCTCCACGTGATGTAGAGAAATAGATGCTACGATGACAGGAAAACACATATGTTTATTACTTTGTCAATATTAGGTCTAAGACCCATATGAAATAAAAAAATAATGATAATCTATAAACAGTTTATTGCATTATTCGTGAAGCAATTTCTGCCACTTTTATTACTCTATTTAAGAAAATAATGGTAGAAAAGCAATGTACTAGTAATGGTAGCCAAAGTTTCCATTTTACCACAGGCTGGAAAATGGATTGTAAAATTTATGTTCTTTCAATTAATTCAGATTTTGAACATTACGATGTAATTGAGCCACAGACTAACACCTTATTCCAGAAGTGCACTATTTATTTATTTATCAATTAATCTAGAAGCTTAGCCTTTGGCAACAGAGAAACATATAATACAATACATGTAAATATTAAAGCCAACATAGCTTGATAAAATGAATTCAAATTTTAAACAGTAAAGTATGAAGAAGAAAAGCATAATTTAAATTTTAAATTTCAACCATTTAAGACAATAAAAAATGACAAAAATAAACGGAAATATATTTTTCATTCCTATTTTGAATAGTAAGTTAAATAAGGGCAACAAGCCACATCACAGAGACATTTTGGCTCACTAGAAGCCATCCTGGTTGTGTGGTTTAATATAATAAACTAAAGAATAAAATAATAAATATATATATGATAAAATATAAAAATAATATGATAAATGTAATCAGGTTCAGCAATGAATTACCTACTGAATCTACAGGTATTAGGAAAATAGCAAAAGGTACTCAACCTGCCCATGATTTTTTTTTTTTTTTTAAATTTGGGCAAACCATTTTTCCTGTCCTAACTAAAGGAGGTCCTCAATTCCTTTCCATGCTCACATTCACAGCAAAAAGGGGTACTGCACTGAATTAGCCAAGGAAGCCACAGTTATTTATTGTTCTCTGGCAGTTCCTTTATACCAGGAAAAGTTTGATTATGTTTAAAGATATGTTTTGACATTAAAGCCAGCTCAAGTTCTGAGAAACGTGAAGAATGCAGAAAGTAATGAAAATTCAACAAAGGGTAACTCTGGGATTTTGTACTGGTAAGGATTCCTCTGGATACACTTGGAGGCCCTGGTATTATCACAAATTGAACACTTCTAATAAATGTAGAGTGGTTTAGGCAAAGTATCCCACTCTGCAAATTCTTGTTGAAGTGGGATAGTCAGCAAATAATATGTAAGGCAGAATGATCACTTTTACAAGGTATTTTGCACAATTGAGCCTTTCTTCATATGCTTGAGTTTTCCTGAGTTATAACAATAAATACTGATCCTTGTGTGGGCTTTCTTGAAAGTTTCTTTACTGTGTGCTTCAGTAAACCCAGAAAGCTCAACAAAAAAAAACCCACAAGCAGCCACAGGCACATGCCTAAAACCAGAGTGCACAAAAAGTTCCAATGTGTGTTAGGAGAAAAAGAATTTGCCAAGATCCACTACACAACATGAGAACAAATCCTCTACAAGGGTGACTGTTCTCCAGCTTATCACTACCGTTCTGAATTGCTATTACTTCCCCTCCTATTACCTCAAACTTTCTCAACCTGCAAACCATTAATCATGCAACATTTTAATCCTTATTGTGCTTTTTTGTTGTCTGCTCTATTTCTCCTTTCTCAATGTCTCCTTAAAACATTACCTGCAATATTATTATTTTTTTATATTCTCATTTTCTTTTTTTGTCCTCCCCTCTCACAATATGACAAAAATGTTATATTGCAGCCCTCATAGAATTAATGTTCCTGAAAATAAATCAAACTCAAATTTAAGGATGAAGAATAAACCCTAAAACCATCCAAAATTTCCACTGGTGTTCAAGGGTCTGCACCTTTCAAAAAACTTCTGCAAGAGCTGGTTTTAATAGGGATGTTTATTGTTTTATTTATTGGAGCAGGCTTCTTTATTGTGGTTTTATTTTCCAAGTTTGCCTTAGAGAAAATCTCTTAAATGGTTTCTAGACCTCTTGAAGGTCTCAAAAACAATCTCTCTGCACTACCAATTTTCTTTTAGCAGCAGGACAAGTTTGCCTGCAAGCAAGCCAGTTCTTTCTCAGAATGAAGAGCTTCTCATCAGTAAATGCAACATCTTCAACACTGTGTTTCTCTCTCTGCAGTAATAACACAGCCCTACCAACGACTTGAAAATAATTAGACACCAGCAGCATCGATATTTTCTTCATTGCCTGCACTGCTCTTCAAAGCAGTAATTCGTCTCTCTTCAGGAGCATCAAGCCCTTCAATTGAATAATGATGGACTTGAACAAATACCAATGTCAGCAACAGAATTCCTACTGTGGGAAGTTGTGATCCGGTTTTCTTGTGTAGTAATCTAGTGTTTTTAGAACTACCATCAAACCCTCCATGAGAGTGATATAATTGTGTGCAATTAAAGTGAAGTAGATGAGAGCTAAGCTTCTGAGAGCTAAGCTTCAGTGTTTTCCTTTCAAGACACATTTCAAATAAGTCTGCAATTCCAAAAATTCTCCCATGTCACTACCATGTTCACACATCCCAAACAAATTCAGTGAATTCAGTGATCAATTTGCTTTTTCAGTCGTGAGACTATAGCAAGCAACACAGATGTATTAGCATGTACATCCTCATACTGAGCCTCTCTGACCAAGACTTCAGTCTTTTGAACAATCTGTCTAGTCCTCTGCAGACACAAAGAAGTCCTGAGGCATGTCTTACATCCCCAACCTAGCACTTTGATTTACTCTGTCTCGGAAATGCACAAAAAACAAAACAAAACAAAACAAAACAAAAAAAGGCAAAAAAAGCAGCTAGTTCAAATGCAGGCTCTAGAAACCTTTAACCTTCATTCTCACCAGTCTTTTTCATTTCCCTATGAAATGTTTCACTGTTTTTGCACATGGGAATAGGAATGATGCTCTGTATTTGTACTCTACCAGGACTAAAAAAAGTGCTGTCCACCTTCTTCCAGGCCTGCAGCCATACTCCAACAATATAGGAGTAAGTGCTATGAGAAAATCCCCTTTTATTAAAACAAGTCTAATTGATAGACAGATGATAGTAAAAACAACTTCTGGAAGGGAACATGCGGTCATGTTGCTCAGCTGGGTGAGTGGCTTTATCTGAGCAGCCATCAGTTCCTGGGAGAAGCAGGTGAGGGCTATAGAGACAATGTACAAGCCTAAAAACAGTAACAGGTAGCCAGTGAAAAGGCAGTTTAGCTGAACTACGAAAATGTATTTGGCAATCCTACACCCTGAAGTAATTTTCTTTAATGAATTAGTCCAACTTCACTTTTTGTTTGGAGAGTGTAATTTTCTTTTTGTAGAGTTAATCAAAACCACAACACAAAATGGCTAGATACTTTTCTGACTTTTTTTTAATCACTCAAGGGTGTGTGTTTATTCATGCAAGCGTATATTAGGAATATCAGCTGTGTAAATCAGCTGTTGATTTCCCAATTAAGCTGATTGGTAGCAGCAGTTAAGACAGCAATATGTGGCCTGTAACAGTATAGTCAGGAGGCTATCTCTATTTTCAAATTGAACAGATTTATGTTTGCCTTCTTAGTAAAAAAGCAAATTGTGGTTTCTTTTACTGCAAAGTCTGTTTTGGCTTGATTTGGAAATAAACCTCTTTTTCCTCTGTGCCAAGAAGAATGTTCTTTGAAGCTAGAAGTGAAAACTCCAGACGTGATCTTCACCATTTCTAATAATCAAAGATCTCTTAACGGAGTACCAACACACATTCCTCTAAACCAGGCACTTCCTCAGATCTATCTGGTTGCAACACATCCCTCCTACCTCATTATTTGCGTTACCAAAAGCTGCTTGCCCTCTCCTTCCTTGATGCTGAACAACTCACTTCTATTGATGTTTAAGAGAAGGTTCTTCCTTTTCATTCCTCTTGAGGTTCCCCTACATTCCTCTATTCCTGCTCCAGTTCCTCACTGTTCTCCTCTGGTGACCTGACAACTAGACAGAACTACGTAAAATCTGTCACTTTTAAAAAATAAATAAATAAATCAGAATTTTGTATCTACATGTTTACAGGTCCTTTTGCTCCCTTTCTGAACCCTTGATGTATTGCCTCAGTGCACATAATATGGAGGAGAAATTATAAGGATAGTATTCATATAAATCACATCCATCCTCTTCAACAGTTTTCTACACTTTGCTTCCTGGTAAGTAGAGTTGGTCAGAAGATTTTCCAAGAAGGCCTAATCACCAACAGGAATGCTGTGTGAAAAGATCTGTCCCAGTCATTTAATCCCATGTTTCTGTGATACATAACCAGAATAATAGTGCCTCTAACAGCTCTGATTCATGAACAGCATTGTTTCAGTTTGAGGCGGCTGCTGAGGCTTCCACACTCAGCTCACTCCTTCTTGGGCTGCTGAGTCAAAGCAGAAACTTGTACACTGGTTTGTTTTAAAATGCTGTGGGAGGAACTGCTGCTGCTGCCTTGGGAGTGAATTCCCAAGAAGCATTGCCGTTCATATAGGAATGACAACTCTGTTAGCTGTTGCCAGCTATGTCCCCATGAAGAATACCTCAGTTAGAAATTCACTGCGGCACAGCATGTAAGTATTTAGTCTTGTATTTTTGCAGTTTACATTCTACACTGGCCCTTATGAAAAGAAAAAATTTCACACTAAGAAATGTTAACGGAAAATGTAGAGCACTTCTTTCCTCAGTGTGTCCTTAATTTCTGTCCAAGCATACAACTCCTGAAACAAAATTAAAACTTAAAAAAATCTCTAAATGATTCTCAAATATACTAAAAATGAAACATCTGCTTAATTTGCAAATAACTCAGAAGTTTGGGACTATTCACATTTGCTTCAAGCAAAAAAAAAAAAAAAAAAAAAAGCACAAGTGTCATAAAACAAGGAAAATATGATGAAAATGCCTCCAACTACCACAAGCTAAACATTTTGATACCATTCATTCCACCCACAACTCAGCAAAACCAATGTTAAATATATAAAGATATGGCAGATTCACTTCTACTGAAGTAATTTGAGAATTCTGAGGTAAGCAAAGAGAGTTGTGCAGGAAAGTGTGGAACTACAAATTCAAAATATGCATGTTGCCATTAATTTTCTTGCGGTTGTGACTAATGAGGATGTAGGCAGAAGAGAGTCTGGGAAACATTAACAGAAAGAAAAATTAAGGCATTGCTAATAATATCTCAGACTCTGATTCCAAGTTTATTATTTTATGGTGAATTACATAGCTAACATTATTAATACTCAGCCTAAGTGAAAAAATGCAGACAAATTACAGGCTAAGCCCAGCTGCACAGAGCACATACCCCATCTTTCTCATTTGCTTGTTAAAGACAACTTAAGCTTGAGTAAGCTGCTGTTTGTGTCCTTACATGCTCACTTTCTTCCCATTAACATTTTATACTATTTGTTGTTAAATTGAGGTTTTCCTTCTAAAAAAACTGAAGTAGGAACTGAGGCTTGCAAAATAAATTTGTGTGAGCTTAACTGCAGAGCTCTTCATTCTTTGGCAGTAAAACCATAAGATTTCTTTCTTTTTAATAGGACAAAAGGAGCAGGTTTTTCATTTTGTATTTAACTGAGGCTTCCATTATTAAATTTTTATCAAAATGGTCTTGCTCATAAGTTCTTGTAACTTTTCTTTTATTCAGAAAATACAGATGGGTAATGAGGAAGAATTTTCTGTTAACAGTGGTTCTTGGATGAAGATATGCTTTAATCTCTAAAATTTGCACAATAGATACATGACTTTCATATCTTTGAATATCTGTCAATTCACAACTCAACAGCCTTTTAGTATTTGTTATGTTATTTTTAATACTTTTATTTATTTTTTTTTTTCAGTTTGTTTACACTCCTGTTTTGGTTTTCTGTGTAACAGTTCAGTTTTGCCATAACTGGCATCTAATTGCACTCTGTAATTATATAAATGTGAGGTAAACCAATCAAGAGTATGTTGAAACCTTACATGACAGCTACAGGTCAGTTAACATGACACTGGTGTAAATTAGGCACAATGTGGGGTTTTAGTCCATCATTCCTTACTAAACAAAATTTGTGTTCAAGGAAGTGGAAACATTGCCAAAAGATTTACACTCACATTCTGCTTCAACTCTGTGCCTCAGATTTTATTCAGAGAAAACCTAATTTTCACAGCATTTACAATAGAAATTAGAGAAAGAAAAAAGAGATCAATGGGAAAGAGATTCATTAGCCTGAAAACATGGGAGTATTCAAGACAAAATTGGAGTATTTGAGAAGCACGGAGAATTAATCCCCCAGCACACTTCACAAAGGTATTTGGAACACAGTGGGAAAATGAAGCAAAGCTGCAGTAAGATGTTAAGTCTGGAAAGCACTGGAGAATAGGAAAGACTAAACAGTTAATATCGTTACCAAAAAGACAGCCCAGTAGGCAAATTATGTTATTCAATTTCAGATGGCTACTCTTTTTTTTTTTTTTTTTTTTTTTTTTGGTAGAACAGGGTGAAACCATGCAAGATGACCGGAAAAAAATAATATAAGTAGTAAAATTTTTTCACTTCAAAATGCCACCGACTATGTACTGCAGATACTCATTTTGCACAGACAAATCAGAACTAATCTTTTACTCAAAGAATAAGGTGATAATTTCTCAGATAAGGTGACTAGCTACAGGGTGCTCATGCTCTTCTGACTAACATTAAGGCGGACCCAGAAAAAGCTCATTAAATGACTGCACTGGTGAATGACTCACTGTGAACCCTGATGCTAATCAGGAGAATAAACATGAAAGTTCTCTAAAATGCCCTCAAGTTGCAGTTAGTCAGAAGAAGGTGAAAACAGAATCTTGACAGCTTTTCCCTGGAATGTTGCTGAGGTTATCATCGGTGATGCATCAACTGCTCCTTAAGCTGAGACTGCAGAGAAAGTGCCATAGCCAGGCTGACTTGCTACGAGTGACAAGCCATCAAGGAAAGGCACTGGAACTGCAGTGTGCTCTGCTGTATTTGCATGTACTAACCAGAACAGGGACCAGCAGTTTAATACGACTGTTGGCAACTTGAAACTCCAATTATTTTTCCTCTGGCATATATATTTTTGACAATGATCCTAGAAAGTGAATTTGTTCCTCCAAAAGGCAGAGTGCTTTCTGTAACTATTAAAGAAAATTTCAGAGACAAATGATCTGAACCTCAACGGCATTTATACCCTCAGGATATGCCTGTGGACAATTAGCACTGCTACTTGTTAAGATCTGAGAATAGAAATTCATCATTTATCAAGTGTAAAAGACAGAAAATATGGTCTCTTTCTAATAAAAAATTCAATTCAGACTGAAAATTTTGAAATGGAAACCAGGTGTAATAACAGCAGGGCATCCAAAAAAGCAGATGACAGACTGAGGTACTGAAAGGATTTATGTCACATCTTCTGAGAGTCACACAACTTAGAAGGTAGGTCAAATAAGGGACGTAGGGACATAGTAGCATGTATGTAAAACATCTCATTCTTAGATACCTGCCCCTCCAAAATGTACTCCAAGCTCATGCCTGAGTAGTGGGACCCTTATAAATGATGTGCAGTCAGAATTATAACCCCCTGGCATCAAGATGCAGGTGGAGTTTTCTAGACAGGGTCAGCAAAAAACACCAAACCCTATCTGTCTGAAATCCTGCATCTCTTAAGAGCTTTAAAGCTTGAGCTCAAGCTTAGGTAGGTGCCTGGATTTCCTTGGGATTAAATCCCCTGTGTGTAGAAGCTTCATCTCCTGTGAGTAGAGCTGTGTTTTTCTCTAGCAGGTGAGCAAGGCTCACTTTTGAAGATTCAGCTTCTGAAGGAAATAAGTAATAGGACCTGTCAGATTTTAAATAGTAGCCTTATATAGAAATTAGAGAACTCAGAGAAAAATTCTGGGCTCCTAGAAAAGCACCTAGCCTGGCAAAGTGTGGTGAGATAAGAATGCATAATTTGCCCTTTCAGGGGTACCATGGCCCTGTGCAGAGTTTTACAAAGATCCCAGGGCCAGGAGAGAAGCACAGGGGTCTGTTAAGATGCTGTCCAGCCTCCCAAGTATGTTAAACTGTGGGAAAAAGGCAGTCTTGGAAGAAGGGACTGGGACTGCACACAATCAGCCAAATCCCTTAGCCATGGGCAGTTAGCCTTTGTGCAGTTCAGTGGCTGCTTTGCAGATACTCGTGTTTCAAACTGATCTACAAGCACTATCATCCCTTCCCTTTCCTTTGGAAATAACTTATAGTTTCCTCTCCTACAGAAAAGCCCCATGATCATCAAAAAACCCACCAGAAAAAAAAACCCCAAAGCAGGCATCAAAACCAACAAAGAGTAGCATTTTGCTGAACTGTTTTATGGATGCTTTGTGCCTAACCCTGATTAGCGTTAATGGGACCTTCTGCGAAAGCACGAAGGGGAACCAAGGCCACTGCTTTGTGCCTGGAATTGTAGGGTTCCCATTTCCTGAGGTTCTTTCCTGGAGCAGGAAATTGTCTAACTGTCTCAGTAGAAAGGTCTGAGTCAGTGTTGAATCACTGCCCAACACGATGTGAGAGGGTAGGAGTCCACGTGCAGTTTTTGTTATGTTTCCTTGTGGTGTCTTTTGAATATAAACATAATTTAAGACCACAACCATTTTAAAGACTGGACAGCCCACTATGCTTTTCACGCAAATAACTACAATGTTTGCACCCCTAAAGCAAACAGATAAAATATCCCACCTCGTGTTCAATGTTGCCTTAATAGCGAAAAATCTGCAAATCCTACTAGGGAAGTAACATTTCAACAGTGGATAGGAACAGCATGAGAGGAAGGGTGATCTCATGCTTCAATATTAGTCAGAAGCTTGAAACACCTATGTTTGAGTTCTGAAGTGAGAAGATCAAATTTCTTTTGCTTAGATACACATTCAAATGAGATGTTTCATGCCTAAACATTGGTCATGTCAAAACTATAGTCCTTAAATCCACAACCTCACCAGGCCCATTGTGGAAAAGCTAATTCTCAGAAAACCCCCAAATACACAGCACACTGCACAGAGCACCAGTGTTGCCTGCGGAGTAAAATTAGAATCTTGTTTCTCTAGGTAATGATGACAATAAATTAGGCAAGATTTTCCAAGTTTCAGGTCTTGCTTCAAAGTCTGCACAGGTACTTCATAGCTGGTTTTTGTCAAATGCAAACCCTCTGCAAAGCAGTAACTTAAACTCAGTCCTTTCCTTTTCCCTCATGAGTGTCCAAAAACTACGCTGAGTATCATGTTTCCCCTCAACGGGCCAGTTGGATTGCAACATATTCCCCTTAAGCGGAACAGCTTCAGGAAAAGGAAAGCATCAGCCATGGGGAGTTCTCACTAGTCAGTAGCCAAAAGGAGTGCTCACTTCTGCAAAAAGCTGGTGTCTTCACCAGTCAGGCAAAGTCAGTCAGTCAGACAAGAATCAGCTTCTGTCTCCTCTGTCTTGGATCAGTGCTCTAGCCAACTGTCATTACCCTACTGCAAAAGATACCAACCTACACTTGAGGGGAAAAGAGGAAACACTCTCTCTCTCTTTTTTGACTAACAGGCTGTGGGCTGCAATTCCCAGGAGTGAGTCTTTTGTCCTTGTAGAGTTGTATGGACGGAGGGGGTAGGTTTTAAGTTGCAGCACAGCAGTGCTTTGCATAGTTGACCATTCTGGTTCCTAAATCTCTCAAAGCACCCAGTCTTTCCAAGGCCGTGTTTATTGGGTGCAAGAAGAGACCTAAGTACCCGTTTGTAACTCTCAGCTTGAGTTGTGTTGGAGTCAACAAAGAGAATGGGCTGTGTTTTGCCCAAGGCCTGTGGCAAAACCAGGACTGCATTCATAGTTTGTGAAATGCTCAAGGGCACTTTCAGGACAAAGCACTATACAAACCACAAAATACTATCAGACTGATTTCCACACCAGAAAGGAAGCAAACTGTCTCCTATCAATGCCACTGGCAAAATTCCTTCTTGTCAGTGACAGCAGAAGGAGGTTCCAGATAACTAGAAAGCCAGTAAGAGATAGTGAGGAATACCACTGAGCAGCACTGCATTTTGATTTACTGTTGTTTGTACTTTACATTAAAGATCCTTCCTGTTTTGTAGCCCCTAGTCTAGAGAGCTGAGGTTGTGTATCCACCGCCCTGAGCCAGGAATTGACTCCATGTCCTGGTGGTGGCTTTAAATCGGGTGCACCACCCTGCTGAACCCACTGGCACAGGCAGACAGAGGGCAAACATCTGAAAGCCTAGGAGTAGTAGGGAGTGAAACAGAAGATAGCTGCACCACATTTGGCACCACTCAAATGCCAGCTCTTTTTAAAAGTGGGGACGATAACTCATCTATCATTCTCCTCTCTTTCAGATTTTTATCTCACATTCTTTTTTTAAAATAGAGTTTCTCCTACTGCTCATACACTGACCAAATTAGCAGTGGTTAGTAGGAGGCCCTGGACATCACCTTACATGCCAGAATATAAACCACGGTATCCAAAGCTTTTCTATATATAGAATCTTTAGGGCTTTAACTTCAATGGTGGCCTGTGCATTCAACTAGAAATGGCTTGGAAAAGCTGTCTTACTATAAATACAGATAATTCCTCTTTTCCCCCTAGCAATGGAATAGAAAATATAAGGAGCAACATTGCCAAGGCAGAAATTTGTTTCTGAATCCCCCAAAATCTCTATTCAGTCTCTGGCACAAATACTAGGTGCTATTAAAAAACTGGAACATACACTAAATTAGGAACTGAAATGATGATTTAATTCTGAGTGTGTGAAATTCCTGAGAGATTCCTCAATGATATCCTCAAACCTTAATGACTTCATCCATTAATCCAGATGATAAAAGTTACTGTAAACTACAAATATACACAAATCTATATAGAATTATAGATTCTATATAATGAGCATCTAATTACTCTCCTTATATTCTACTATTCTATAAAATTACTTTAACTTTTCAGAAAAGTAGAGTTCAACACTTCAGAGAAATAAGAGAGCCCTAAATAAAATGATCTCAGAATGAAAATTCATGCTAATTCACCAATACCAAAAGTGCATGCATCTAGAAACTCGTTAGAGCAGCTTATTAAAACAAATATCTATTTTTGACTAAATTTCTTTTTCTACCCAGGATGAGTATAGACCTTAACTCCTTGATGCCAACTGAACCTAGGAGGCTCCAAGAATAAATGTTGAGGTCAGCAGCAGGGCAGTGCAAAGCCAAAGGCTCAGTCGTATTGATTCACGTTTTGGACTGAAATGAGTTGTCACACAAATGAACTACAAAGCCCTGAAAAAAGGTAAGGTCCATGTTGACAGACCAATAACTATCAAGGAGATGCTAATCTAAAAAATAATCCAGAGGAAAGAAAATCAAAACTTTAAAAAGATGTCTGGGTGAGGTCTTGCCCATCATTCAGAAGGCAGATGAAATGTTTAGATTTTGTGTAGGCTCTCTGGATCAGGACAATTTCCTAAATGCCTAATAGAATACATTTTCCTGTTAACACACAGCAGTAGGTGTTTCTGCATAGGATTGACTGAACTGTGTTTTTTAAAAGCTGAATGTATTCATTCTGCACTTGCCATATTAGGTTGAGAAGGAGATGATGGAGGGAGGGAAGTCTATTTAAAGTTTGAAGGATAAATTTGTCTCCCTCTAGTCCAGAGTTTTAAACTATGAAATTCAAACTACACTTTATTATTTGGGGTATTTTTATCGTAGTACTTTTAAATTAAACACTTTATTAATGAATTCAGATAAGCAGAAGAGGTCTAACACGTTATTTGTAGGTGTTACTTATGAGAAATCTGACCCTTCTCTTGGCATTTTATTTATTTACTCATTTTTTACTCCCACTATCACTTTGTTTAAAGATAGACAGAGACATTATTTCCCACTCACTCTTGCCTCCACTTGCCTGTCCCTTTAAGTTGCAGTTTTCTCGTTTAATAAGGTCAGAAGCCAGTTATTGTTGAAGCGGTTTTGCCCACTCTGCAAAATGCAAGTTGTTGGTTTATTCTTTCCACCTAATTCAAAAAGTGCTTTAGGCATTATTAAGTGCTTATAGCTATAAATCACTAGTTCTGCAACAATGAATGTTGCCTTTCATGACCATGGACCGTCACTGTCTCCACTATTCAAAGCAGCTTCCTGAAGAGTCACTCAAAGTAGCCCTCCCAGGTCTGACCACCCCCAGCCACGTATATTATGCCATGCAAATAGGCCACTTTGAGTCTCTGGGTTAAAACCAGCAGTATTCCTCTTCAGGAGAAAAGCATCAAGTAAGCCTTACTCCCAGAGTATCCTCATACCTTCTTTCCCCTTCCACCCTGAAGTGAGCTACAACAGTGGTCTTGTATTGCAATTGCAATGCAAAGTCTAAATTGCATTAGTATGTGGTATTACTTGAGATTGTTTTCAAAGGCTTCATCAAAATGTTTGACAGAAGTCAACAATCACAAGAAGTGTTATGTGGGAGTATGGAATTTAGCTTGGATTTAAGACTAAAAAAATGTAGTTTGTTTCTGGCAAGTATTTAGTTTCCTGTGAATTATCAGAAACCTAAAATTTTAAGAGAGTTGAGGGTTTTTTTTTCCATTAGGATGATACTGCAGTTCCAATTATGACTGATCACTGTGTTGTCTGCGAGCAATTACCTTTCACCACCTTTTTAAAACCTTGTCAACATGCTAAGCTAAGTAAGGCCTCAGTTCTTTCCCTAGGTTTGGGTGCATCACCAAAGATATTTACAGTAAGATCCAGTTCAGCCAAGCCTTCTCCTCTAACTTGTTTATATCAAGAGCTGCTGCTTCAAAGTTGCCCTGTCTGAATTCTCCTTGGTTTTCTGTCTTTGCTTCAGAAACCCCTTAAAATGCCATAAGACAGTAGCACTCTTTGGATAGTACTTCTCACTTTTTATGAGCCATATAAAAGATTGTTCTTCTAGGAGAATGGATTCTTCAAAGCCAGGGTTATTTCTCTCCCTTTGTCCAAGACAGACTATTAACTTCTCCATCCTTGTACATTACCAATTTTGTTCTTACACCACCATATTAGTGAGAATAGTAACCCTGGGGATCAGAGTGACTTTGCTGATTTGAGAGGAAAAATTTAAAAAAAAAAAAAAAAAAAAAGAGAGAGAGAGAGAGAGAAGAAGAGTATTTTACTTTTCTCTAGCAGTTGAACTGGATCTTAGACAAGATGGAAGATGGCAGTCAGTACGTGGTCAATGCTGTCCAGTTTCTATTTTTTGTAGTGGAACAACCAACCACCACATCCTTTCGTAAAAAAGGTCCCTTTTAAAAGTTTTTTAACTGTTCCTTCAGTGCATCAATAATTTCTTACCATACTTTTAAGTGTTCAGAGGACTGATTATTTATTAAAACAAGGACCAGCAGAGCTGGACGTAATTAGAATCCACGCTTCCTACTTGTATTTCTACAGTACATCCTCTAAATGGAAGTCCTCAAAAGAGATCAAATTTGTCAGATCTGAATGTTCTGAACACCCCATGTGTAAGGGTTTGAAAGGCGCATGTTTTTGATTGGTGCCAAAAGTTCACCCAAATATACATTTTCTGAAAATTTTCAGCTCCATGACCGCTAGGAGCACACATTTGTTAGCACACAAAGCTTTTTAACTATCAATAGCATTATTAGCAATATTAGCATCAGTAGACACTGCTGCCAACTGAAAGCATTCTCCATAGAAATGTTTGAATGGGTTTAGAAAACATCAAAATGTAGCTGCATTGTATTGCTGGGGAACTGAGAGACAACTGATGTTCACCCCTGTTCTTGCTGCCCTGTGGGAAAAATTTAACCTTGGTAGGCTTCTGCCCACCACCATCACCATCGTTCAAGAGAAACGAATGCAAAACATACAAACTGGCTGATATTATTATAGCAGTGCTATAAAGTATGGTCTTTGCAATGACCCTGCTATTTCTAGAATGATCTCTCAAGGTCTCCAGAAGGCTTTCAAATAAAGTGTCAGAAAGTCCTTTCTTTTATCCATTACTTACCCTTCCAGTACCTAAAGGTTACCTACAAGAGAGCTGGAGAGGGACTTTTTACAATGGCCTGTAGTGACAGGACACATGGGAATGGCCTCAAGCTGAAAAGGGGCAGGTTTGGACTAGAACTTAGGAAGAAATTCTTTGTTGTGAAGGTGGTGAAGCAATGGCACAGGTTAACCAGAAAAGCTCTGGCTGTCTCATTTTTGAAAGAGTTTAAGTCCAAGTTGGATGGGACTCTGAGCAATGTGGTCTAGTGGAAGTGGGGAGTTGCAATTAGATGATCTCTGAAGTCCTTAACAACTCATGCCGTGCTCTAAATACCACCACAGTTCTTCATTACTCTTCTAAACTAATACCATATTTCTACAACTAATGCCCACTAGAGATTTAATCTAAAATTTGGTGTTAAGAAAATGGTGAATGATTCAGTCCTCCAGTCAAAGACAGACACTTTCCACAGTCAAGAAGAAACAGTTATAATACCTACATTAGGTAGATGGTTTGCTTATAGTCCCACAAGCTTGTTTAATTCAAATAGATATAAGATACCACTTCTGCTATTCACAGTAATTGTAAAAAAACCCCAAATATTATTCATTGTTCAGCTATAAAGGCAGACACAAAATCTCTCCCTCAAGACAATTAAAGTCTAATTCTTATTGATTTAATAACACTCTAACTGATAGACTACAAACTTCCCTCAGAAAAGTACAGCTACTTCAACATGATGATGGAGTCTCCCATAGAGCCAATGTTAGAAGCTACATTTTTTTGAGCACCTTTCGTGATAAATTTGTGTGATTTTAAACACAAAATTATGGCTAGAGGTGTCCTAGACTTATTTCTTGTGCCCACTGTAGCAGCACTCTTCTTATTCCCTCGTTGTGTTGCATAGTGTCTATTTAGTTTTTCTCACACTGCCAACACAAACTACTCTGTGATTCTCTGAAACATCAGATAAAAGAGAAGCTGTGAGTGGGATACTGTTAATACATAGTGAAACTAAACCATGCTGAAAAGTTTTGACTGGCTGAAAGACATAGGAGTCTGGTATTAAAAAGCCCTAACAACCATCGCTGCTTCCTTACACTCTTTCATCCTCAAGAATTCGTGTAGTGATGAAGTATTTAGTGAAAAATGAAAGGCATATTGTATTTACTGAAAAACATAATTTCATATACACACTTATGAGCTGCCACTTCAAACCCACATTCATCAACCCAGCATCCGCTGCCCACGTTTCATGTGCTTGTACTCTCACTTCTCAACTTTTACACAGGACAGTTTCAGCTTGGTATGAAAATTATCCTCAAATTTTTTTATACTTCATCAATTCTATTTCTTCCAGTTGCCTCAGAAAAAAGAGATTTGGAACATAAAAAACAAAACTACTTAAATATTAAAAATATGTTGAAAAGAACGGCTAACATCGATTAATTTATGCCAATCCCATCAAACTGGACTTACAAATTTCACAGACCGCTGAGTTTCTAACATGACTCTTTGATTAAAGGAGCTGAGAAACTTCGTTCTGCTTATTAATGAAACTTTTTTCTCCCCTTGGATATTTATAATTCCCATATAGTCTTATAATTTCTGTAACACCAGCCTATTTTTTCAAAGGTTTCATATTTAGGCTTCGACAGCAAGCATGCTAGATTCCACAATAACGTTGTCAATGGTTTCTTCTTGGCCATTCCTGGTGGGATTCTACTTGTTGGTATTTGGGGTTGCACAACTCCCATTTAGTCTGTGCATCACATTTTTCAGTATGCCTTTAGTGCTTCTTAAGAAATGTACCTGCTGCATTTTCACTTAAGAATTTAGGACAACTCCTGCCAAGACTGACTTCAGACACCGCGATGGCAAGGAGGCTGCTGTGCCAGTCAGTATCCGCACTAAGGGATGAGAAAGCTGAACTCATGGAGTGGGGTTTTGAAGAACTCCTCAAAATTTTTTTACAAAAATTGATATTTGGGACATTCAAAATAATAATAGGGCAAATAAACAAAACCATAGCTTGGCCATGACATCAGGCTGTCCTCATGTCAGGGAAAGTGAAAGCAAGCAGGGCCTCTGAGCTCTTTCTATTTGCAGAAGTGTAGAGAGCTGGTTCACTCTGGGACGGGCTCAGTTTGCACACCGAGGTGCATGCGCTGTGTTGGGAGCTGGATACAGCTGTGGGAGCATTTTGCTCAGCAGTGGTGCTCGTATTTGCTGTGGGAACTGCTCCCTTGTGCTGCTTTCACTGAGAAAAGTGCTTACACAAGTGGAGAACCTGTTGGAGTCCAGGGCATTCCTTTGGTTGCCCTGGAGGGTCAGGGACCTGGGCAGGGGGGTCTGGGACCCCAGCCCAGAGCCCAGGGCTCAGAGAGACACTGGATTTGATTTCAGTCCATGGGAGAGGCTTCTTGCACTGCAGGAAGCATTGCAGGCCACAAGAGTGTAAAAATAGTAGTTTAGTATATCACAGGGTGGAAAAAACAGTGGGTTTGGGATTCTTGGCATTGAAGTGAATGGGGCAAGATGGAGAATTTAGGGTGTTGTCCCTTTCTTCTTCCGTCTTGTTCCCTCACTCCATTTCTGCAGTGACGGTGGCACAAAGTAGTTAGTGAGGATTGGGTCAGAGTAAAGATGACCTTTTTAGTAATAGTGATAGACCTTGGTAAGAAATAGTAAATAAAGAACACACAGCAATTAGTATAAAAGATAAGGACAGCCCAGAGACAGGAGGAGTCACCAGATGTCCGAGCCGCGGCAAACATCTTTTGGACACTGAGAAAATTGTAAGATAAGAACTAATAAATGAAGCATGTAACCTTGAAGACTCCGTCTTTTCCTGCGTTTGGCACAGAGCTTTGCAGAGGGCCAGAACTCTAAAACCACCTGAATGCCGTGGAATTTAAACTCCTGAAAAGGAGCCCCTGACAGAACCCATCCCCTGTCTCTTCCAAGGTCCCTAATAGCGAAGTGCACTCCTTCAGAAAACAGTGAACTAACAAGATGGAAAGAGCTGAGCAATGTGCAGCCAATGAGTAGCATTTAGAAAGTAATTCTACCAGTTAACAGCCAAAATATCAGAACAGTCAAATATTTTCCAATATCTAGATGAAAAAGTAGAAAGAGCCTTACATGAACAAATTTTCCTGACAGTTTTTATTCCACTCATTCTTTTGTACTTTTTATCCTGATCATCAGCCATGCTTTTATTAATTTCCTCCAGTATGAAGCAGTTTTAAATAAGTTCACAATAACAAACACCTAGACAATTTTTCTTGTGTATGTGTGTGTGTATATGTAATTCATTTTAGAAAGCTCTGCAATGACAATAAAGCTTTCAAATAATTTCATATGGAATATTACTCTACTGGAAGCATAATTCTGCAAAAACAATTTCCAATTTTACTTTTTTTTGTATTATGCAGCAATTTTCCACATTTAGTTTTATCACCTGTCTTTCAGTATTGCCAACATATGTAAAAGAATTCCCTATACCTGCCAACGTTAAAAAACTACACAAACCAACGCAAAACACAGGCAGAGTGTGTTTCTTTGGACTTCTATTTACTTAATTTTTTTTCCCCCATTCAAGTAATAAACCATGGATACAAGTAAATAACATTTCAAGATCAACTTTTGACTTGGACCAAGAAAGCTACTTTATTGCCAGAGTAAAAGCCTTGGACTAAATACGTGAGTATTTTAATAATCTCATGTCAACTTTGGATTGTGCTAGGGAGAGATTTTTATTTTCTTGCTACTTTATGCTTAATTTTATAACACTTACTCAAAGGAAGTATTATAAAATCATCTCTTTGTACAGCTCTACGTATACTTATTCAGACAAATCTTTTTGTTTAGCTTTGTGTATCCTGACTCAGCCATATGAGGAGGACTATGGAGAGAGTGTAGAGGGTCTGATCTTCTGATTTTATGAAAGGAAGAGATGCATTAAATACCACAGTTCAAGCATTTTGTACGTGGTTAAATCCCACTCTTCCTATCTCTGGTAAAGATACAGTTATACCCTTCATATTATTATCCGCTGCAGACTCCCCATGATTTCCATCATGGAGAATATGAGACACAGCAGTTCAGATATTTTGCCTTGTAATCTTTGCTTTGCAAGGCAACAGCTGTGAAGAGATGAGAAAAATTACTAACAATTTTCTTAAAACTGATGTTTTGTCAGCCTTTGGGAGTAATCAAATTTCCTTTGTAATCAAATAATAGTATTAAAAGAATCAAAGAAAACTGTTATGCAGTGTCTTGAAAATGGTCATTAGAGGCAAGATGATCAATCTTGCTTTGAACAGGGGTGGTTGGCTAACAATCAAAAGCTACAGTTCAAGAAGGAAAGGATTTTCTAAGTAGAGAGAAAAACACACCAGTGCATGCAACCACTAAAATTGTAAAAATATTATGAGCAAACAGTGATCAAGGAAATCGCCCAGATGACTAGAAGCCAAGTAGCATGAGAGAGTGAACAAAGAAATGAGCTTTTGCTGTATAAATTGAACACTTTGGGGGCACAGAGTTGACACACACAAGTTTTTAAGGGAGATTTGATAACTGATCCACGTGATATAAGGAAAACTTTGCAGACCTTTATGAAACATTTTTAAAAACCCAGTTATCACTCTTCCTTAATCAAAAGATTGAGAATTATCATCTGGTAAACACAACTACATGACTGTCCTCTTTATGTGCAGAAGCCTGTAATTCTTTGAACTACATAAGTTCGATTCTTTCTGGTCAAATATTACCAAATATTCTCGGGCCTACTACAGAGTGGGGTTTTCTCTATTGTTACTAAAGGGGCAGATTTTTCTCCAACTATGCTCCCCACACTTGTTTTTGTAGTATCAGTAGAGAAGATAGATGATGATTATCTGTGCATTGCAGCAATGATTTTAGCATCTGTGGTTTATGAGTCAGTTATACTTTCTGTGGAGGGGGACCAGACAGTCTCTGTGGAAAGGAAACAGTTTTGCAGGTGAGATGTCATGGCTGCTGAGATATGTGACTATGTCTAAAAAAAGAAACTGATGTCCTCCCCCCTTGAAATAAAGAAAAATTTGAACTTTCACATAGAATACCTACTAGCTAGGATAAAACTTTAGAGCTAGCATGTAAAGTTATGAAATCATACTTCATGCCACTCTTGAATAATAATTAGATTCAAAGGATAATATTTAGGCCCAATATTTCTTGGCTGCCTTCCCTCACTCCTTTCTCCTGTGTATTTTTTAATGAAATAGATTAGCATGGAATAGAGTCACATGGAATTTGAATAGGAGGAATTTAAAATAAAATAACACTGTGGGCATAGCAATTGCTTTGCTAATGGTTAATAATCTAATCGTGCTCCTTCCAAATACAATGAAATAAGAGGATTTAGTGCACTCTTTGAATCACAGACAAACTTACAAATCCATCCAGTGGATTAAATAATGAAGAATGCAGAAGCCCAAAATCTCCAATTTATTTTAAAGGGGTCAAAATCATCACTGTGTTTCTTACATTTACTAAAAATGACAACAAAAAAGTCCTATTGTGAAATGTTACAAATGCAACTATACTTGATGGAAAAAAGCCATATAGCTATTTAACTTTCCTCCCCACCATTTTTGCCCTACTGTTTATTGTGATTTAGTAAGAAGACTGTTCAAGTTCTCAGCAGTAGGAGACACATCTGAATAGTAATAGATTCCCAGAAAGGAACACTTCTCAACTCCACCATCCTGTCTCAAACTCTATTAGGAAGCCAGTGCTCTACTAACTAGCATATTATCTTTCCTTGTGCTGGTTGGCTAAACAGGGGAAAAGAATATTTTAAATGTGCCCTAAATGTCCTGAACTGGGAAAACAGCACCATAAACTTACTGTCAGATATAATTCTGTGCAACCTGCTAGAAGGAATGGAGGGAGGAAAGAGAGTGTGGTCTCAGTGGAGAAATGCCAGAGATAAATCTGATCAACTATTTTCACAACAATGTAAGAAAAAATAATCTCTCCAACCAGTAAAAAGAAACCCCAAACCAAACTTCAAATAACTTTTCCAACAGCTTTTAAGTTTCTAAGAAAAATGACCGTATTCCTGAAAGAGAGACTCCTGGTTTCTGCCAAATAAAAACCAATAAAGAAATCTCTATTCATATCAGAGGAGGAAAAGTTCTCAGAACAAAGTCATTTTATTCCCAACTTTGCCAAATACTAGCATAAGTTTATTTTCCAAGGGAACCTATCCAAGGCAAAGCAGTTTTCCTAGGAAAAAATAATATTCCACTAACTTACGTCAAACAAGGAAAAACAACAAGCAAATTCCTGAACCTTGAATACCAGGTCATGAAACTGAAAGGAGGAGAACAGTGTCCTCAAAACCAGAAGAAACTGTGGCAGACTTTCTAAAGTCTTTCTGCAATGATAGCTTGTGTGTTCAAGACATGTTTGTACAATATGGAAAAGAAGTAAGAATAAGCTAAAAAAGTGGCAACTCTAAGGAACCTATTGTAGAAAATGTCTGTCTTCATAGTTCAGTAGGTGACCCTGTGCTTTAAGAGAGCTGTGACAGGGAACTGCTACAGCACTGCATCGTATGTAAAAACTCTGCATACCTGAGCATTCAGGAGTGTACTCTACCTGCTTCCCTGCATACTAATTCCTTACAGTTTACAGTTCAGGACTGAAGAAACTGCAGAGTCTCATCCCAGGACATTTTAGTGCCGTGTGTAAACACAAGGGATGTGTTTTAATTGGCAGACTCCAGTGACCTGTGCTCTGACAGTACAGGATGCAGCTGAACGTGTCATGAATGCAGAGCAGCAAGTTCAACACACATACCATTGTGAAGAGACCACATGCACAAACACAGAAATTTAAAATAGCTCTTGAATGTTTTGAAACCAGGCAGAACAAAATCTGCTCTTCACTTACATGAATGAATTTAGTAGAGATCGAGTAGAGGATGCTTTCCACCCCTACTCCCATCCCAGGGAATCATCAGAAGCGATTCCAGTTTGAGACTTCCCCAAGTGCCAGGAAGGGGTTCTGACCTGGAAGTTAGTTTTGGAGGTTTTTCAGGCTCCTAATTCTGTCTCCGATGCTGTGAATTAGCATTAGCAAATACCTGCTAGCCTAGTATTTGTTAAGAAAAACAGAAGCTGCTTTATTTTCCATACTTCCTTTAACAAGAATGTATTACACCAATCCACCACTCCCACACCTTCAAGCAGCAGAGTATGGCAAGTTTACAAAAATGCTTCCAAGCATTTGTTTCCCTTTCACTATATCCAGCTCCTGTGATTAATACCAATCAGGATAATTTTCCTGTGTGTATATTATTTTCTATACTAAAATAAAAACCAGCTTCAAAGCACAGACTGCACTGGATAGGACTACTCAAACGAGAGTTATGAATCTGTGTTCAAAAACCATACTCTTGCTATTGAAAAGTATTCACTTTTCAATTCTTTATAAATGGAAGCAAAGAAAGAACATGTGTAGTTGTCTGCTTTTTCTTTATGATATATAATGTACAGTGTTTAGTGCTGATTTTGAAATATAAGTTTTCTTCGCTTTTTTGGTAGTGGTTTTATTTGGAAATTCTCAATGTGGCAGAAAAACTAACTGGAAAAATAGGAAATATAGTTCTATTTAAATTAAGATGGCAAAATACAAGCTATTTTTATACAAAGTATCAGAGTTTTGCTGAGATATTTATTTTTTATTTTTGAAATTAAAAAAATAAAGAAAATCTAATGAGATAATGATTATAATTTGCTCTTTATTATCAAGGAAACCAGACAAATTCAGAAGGAATAACAAACTTTACCTGATAGTGTTGTGTATATTAAAATACTTTTATTTTCTTTCTGAATTAATTGTATGACTCTTAAAAAATTTCACTGAAGAAGTCCATGAAAAACCTGAAGTTTGACCTTCTTTGAACAAGGTTTTTGGGGCTCTCTGCTCTTCTGAGATCACTTACAATCCTTACAAATCTAAATAGCATGACTATTTCTGTTTAATCCTATATTTAAATTAATTGGTTAAAAATATCCAACCAGGTTCAGTGTGAGGTTGAAACATCTGTTTTCTCCCAGTGTCAGTATCACTGTAATAACCTCCATATGATGCTGTGTCTCATGCTGGGGTCATATCCTTGTTCACTTTCCTGCCTTACCTTTATATTTTAAATTAACATCTATTTAATTCAAATTGCTAGCAAGACTGAAAAGAAAAGCTTGATTTGTGAAATATTAATTATCTCTATCTTCTCCACAAAAGACTGAAAAATGATAAATGCAATCATTTTGGTTTTTTCAAAAATTTATCACTATCAACTACATTAACAACAACTGTTAGTGATTAAATTTGTAAGATTAATATTTATTTCCACATTCTGTATTGATTTATTGGGCTGAGACCTAATTTCATAATTGTGAAGAAAAATAATCTAAGCTGCAGAAAATGCTACCATGCTCAAACTAGGAACATAAAGCTAATTAAGATCTGGTGACTAGCACACGTTTAGTCTTTTACTGGCATACAATGGATATATGCTAGCACATGTAGGTGTTTTTTGTTGTTGTTGTTTTGTTTTTCTTCACAAACACTGCTGTTTGCAATGAATCAATCTTATAATTTCCCAATTGACCCATAATGAAAGAAAGCAGCAAGCTTTAAAGTACAGCTTTTAACCTCCTCTCTTAATCCATGTTTGTGGGGCTACCTTTGTGATAAGTGTGGTTTGTGAAGGTGGAACTGTAAATGCACGTGTGCAAGGACACGTGTGTGTATTTCTTCTACAAAGAAGAAATGCAGAATGACATTGATGGCAAATACATGAAAATTATAGGCGAACTACCTCTAAGAGTGAAGTCCTGCCTTGCTCACACAGAGGTCCAATCAATGGCATGATGAACATACTGTTATGCTGTCTACAACATGTTCTGAGTATAATTCAGATCCTAGGCATTTAAAAGCTTTCTGAAAGTAACATCCATTAATTATTCTTCACAATAAGTTCTCAATTTATATCCCAGTGAGGACTGGAAGCTCCCGATGTCACCAGAGTAGGTAACAGTAAGATTATTTTGTTCGGAAGAAAAAAATACTTGGGTATTTCATAATAATTCATGCTATTGAACATCATACCTATTTATATTTTCCTTTGACCATGATAACTATCAGGAGAACTGAAAATCTGAGTATCCAAAAAGAGGAATACACAAGATTAGTCTCATTTCAACCTTTCTCAGTTGGTTTAGTACATACAACTGATACATGAGCTGCAGTTTTCAGCTTCAGATGATTACTCTGACAGGCTTTTCTACCTAGAGAAGTGAAGCTACTTCTGCTGTATTTAACAGATAAAGGCGAAAACTAATCTCCTGATTACGTGGAGCAACAACAGCAATACAGCATTTTCTGAAGAATGTCAATGCTTTCCCTGTGATTATAATAAAGTTTTTCTAAGGTCATCTACAGACAAAAGCTATGTAGTATATGCCACTGATTCTAGCAGCTTAAACAGACACCTGAGTTTATGAAATAGATACACAGATACTATATTCTGTTTGAAGTACTAAAAAGGGAACATCAGTCAATAGTACATCAGTCAAAAAACTCGTGTGTGGTATGACCTTCATGGCAAAGCTAGAACACAAAGGAGTTGTCCAGCCTTTGGCTGAGCTTTTGCCTGTGGCTTTTGATCATCATGGACAGATCATATTTCCTAAAGAACTCCACAGCAGCTCGTTTAAAGGAACTCCATGAATCATTTTGCAGCAAGTTGTAAATGTTGCTCCTTTGAAGCAGCCAGAATTCCTTTGAGAGTCTCTCTTCTGACAAACTCAGGATAACTGCCAATCACTTGTCTTGGTGTTTAATGATATGAAGGCCAGAAAAAAGAAAAACATACCCAGAAAAGAGTTACACAGTACAAAACTGTCAGGCCTGATCCACACTGCAGGCCCAGAACACAGCATGTAATCAATCTTACAGGTATTTAACAATGTTCTTGGGTCCGTTATACTCAGGTAACTTTGTGGTGGAAGCAAGGACATTTACCTTTGAACTGAGGATCCAAAGAGATCTTTTGGAAGTCTGAGTAAGAAAAGTTGATAATACCAAGGATTAAGTGGAATACATTGCTATGAGAAAAGTCATATATTTTTAACCGCCCAAATGGTGGGAATTTATTGCCAGCATTAGAAGTGCTATAAAAAGGATGCTAATGTGAGTGTCTGAAACATATTTGGCTAATAACCATTTTTAAATATAACATATGAAATGTTTTTATTTATCTCTATGGTAATGTGTTTTCCAAGAAAGAGCAATACACCTCAATAGAGAAGCGGTACTTTATAAAGGAAAATGTTCATTGACAACATCAATTTTACTTCTATCTGCGTGTATTGGGACATAATCCTGAAATACAACCCTGCAAGGAAAACCTACAAGCCTAGGCCCAACATTCTTATGACATGGCAAGGCTTAAAGGTGGCAAAAATGTCCATGAGACCTTATATGTGGAAAGCAATACATGTTGGGTTGTTGAAATTACTCTATGGAAATCATGTATTGTGCAGGGTTTCTCAAGTAAATGAAAACGGAGAAGATCCTTTATTTGGTAGCACTTGAATAGATGGATTGGAACAGAAAGGAAAATGTAAGAGGCACAAAAAAGTCCCTTCTCTCCAAATCATTTTGACAAAATTCAGTGGTAAGAAATTACTTTAGTTACTTTGCATATTTTAATTCAGTGGTAAGAAATTACTTTAGATACTTCACGTATTTTAAGTCAGAGCTAACATTGGCAACAGCCCATTAGCAGGTGACCCGAGTTGTAACTCAGTAAAAAAATCAAAGAAGAAAAGAAAATAAGTACATTCCAATATTTCCTCTCTGTCAATGCAAGCCACGTGTGATATGCAAAATTTCTTTCTAGAACCTCAGCTATTTTCCAGGGGACAAGAGGGTGAAAAGTAGCCTAGAGGTAAAAAGTGATTTTTAGCAGACAATAGCATCTCATTATCTCAATGCTATAATGTTGTGCAGAGTCACGGGAAATAATATTCCTTCAAGTGAAAATGCAACCATATACACTGTAGTCTTAAATCAAGGAGTTGGGGAAAGGCAGGTGGTGGGAGTCACAGTCATAAAACAGTTATACAAAACCACAGATGTCTCAATAGATATTTGTTTACATTAGCTTTGCTTTCTGATATTTCAACATGGACTAAAAGAAGGACTGGAGTTGGAGAGGGAAGGTAAACACAGATAGAAAATGATGAGTGAAATTTATCCTTTATCCCGAAGAAGAATTCTGTAAGAAAGACATAACATATTTAGAAAAGCCATTATTTTATATCAAGAGGAATAAATTATTTGTGGATTATATGGTTGGTTTGGTCATCAGCTGCTGTATCTGCATTATTATGGATCTTTTTTCACAGTATGAGTTTAGCAAAAAAGACATGAATGAAGGCAGCAGGAGTTTTATGATTTTGGAAGTAAAATAGTGAGACCTAAATTTCAAGGTGACCACCTTTCCATGAGCTTCTGGAAAAGCAAACTCAGAATGCTGACATGAACCAGAGAGAGCCTAAACTACTCATTTCAATCCTGCAAGAGTCCACTTAACTCCCCTTTCTGAACAGATAAATGAGTGACTGCAGGGATGATAAATTAGTTCAGCTCTCAGCAGTCACAGTGACAAAAGCTGTAGAATTCACATTTAGGATTATTTTATATAAGCAATATCATGGACATTTAAAGAGAATGAGTCTCTTTCACGGTGATTTGATCTGCTTGGCACTCATGGTGCCTTGAGAAGCTGCAGGCTGCTCCTTGCAGCTGTGCTCCCAGACACTGCTGCTGGACTCTTAGCAGCTGCCAACAGAGTTTTGCTACCCACAGCACTATAGCACCTCCTATATGACAAACTAAGCTACCAAAAATACCTCATCTGTAGCAATGATTTTTGCTGCCACTGGAGATACTGGATTTTCCCTCAGTCCTGGCTAAGGATATGATATCAGAATGACTTTCCTTTATGCCCATCCTCCTGAAAATTGTTCCTGTCCTCCCCACAAGCTAGTGAAACTGTTGGAAGATAGAGAGCTGTGAAAACAGACCTCTACCTTCTCTGACCCTTTTAGAGGACTTGGTCTTGCTGTGAGGATTCAATACGCTTTTATACATGAGCAGTACTTAAAAAGCAACTCCCTTACTTTTCTGACAGGAAGAGGTGGATATAGAACACTGATTCTGAAAAATTGGATGCAGCTGCATCAGAATAATATGTTTTAAGACCCAGCTTCACCTTCAGTAATCTGGGTGTGTTACCCCAATATTGATGTGAAGCCTTACTTTTCACATTTAATGTTGGTGAGACATTTTATTGAGCTGGATATTACAATACTGGCATCTTATACAAAGACCGAGTTGTGAAACATTCTTTTGTATTTGTTTTACTGCAGTGGAGAAAAGAAGAAGCAGAATATTTTATAGAATTAATTTGAAGGTACTATGCTATGGATCACATGCAGTGATTCGTGAGACAAACCCACATATTAAAAGCTACAACTCTTTTCAAAGTCTACCAATAATTCAAACCATATAACCAAATGTTCTAGTCCATTTTGATCTAGTTCCATCACACATTCCTAAGCCATACTGTAAATCCCACCCAAAATAACAAAAACCACAAAACAAAAACTCAAAATATCCCACCAAGAAACCTGAAGGCAATCACTTAGCAAGCCTTTTTTTTTATTATTTTGTTATAAAGTCAAGCTTTTGGAAATCTTTCAAGACAATACTAATTCCTGAATAAATGCCATTACAAGCTACAAATGTAGAGGATAGGCGGACCAGTTTCTGGAGAGAGAATGAGGAAGCATCCAGCTGAACAAACCACAGAGACCCCCTGCCCCACTCATACCCTTTTTCTCCACACAAAAGCCAGAAAAAAAAATCATCTGGATAAACTGAATGCTGACTGACTGCAGGTTGAGGGGTTTTTTTAAATTAGATTTGCCACCTCGACAAAACCTGCCCATTTGCTGTATCTCTATACGCAACCAAGACTGCTTTTCTGAAACACGAATTTCAAGTTCCCCTTACTGCCAGGATCACGGAATGTTTTACTTATTAGGCTTCAATCCCCATGGCCATGACATTATTCAAATACTGCTAATACAATGGTCTCTGCATACAGCTGCTTCTGCTAACACATACCAGGAAGAATTTTATTGTGACAGCTTTTGAAAAAAAAAAAAAAAATCACACAATCAAAGGAATTGTGCTAACACCTCAAGTGTCCAGTATCGAGTACTTCATCATAGCACAACACCTACAGGAAGTGCCTGTGACATCCACAAGCACTAAATGAATCCGCTAGGATTAGCAGTGTTAAAATGAATACCAGATGCAGTAACAAGGGACTGCATAAAACAAAATGCTGCACAAATGTTTGCATCCCAATCCCAGCTTTCAAGTAACATCAGCATATTACCCTAAAATCATTACTTTGCTATTCTAGTTCCTTTCCTAGGGAGCTCTAATGATAGTTCTTGCCCTACAGTGAATTCATATTGCATCTGGCACAGGAAATTTGGCATTTCAATTTACATAACTGTTTTCAATTGCACAAATTTGCTGTTCCCTAATTCTCAGCATACTTTGAACAACAATTTTCAATGCTTGACTGAGAAAGAGCAAAACTGAGCCAAACAAGTTTTCCTTCCCTCCCCTCCCCTTCTGTCAAGTTGGTTCCTGTGGGTTTTTTTCAATGAAGATAAAAGAAGGTTGAATGTCAAATTTCAAAGAGAATTTGTCCATCATTTTGCCTAGTTTAATTTGGATAGTTGGGCCTGACTGATGGAGGCTGGATCAGGTATTACAGGGGAGAACCGCAGCCTGGGTGAAAATCCTGACACCAAACTGTGACATTTCCCAAGAAATAGTGTTCTTGCTTATGTCAGATCAAAAAAGACAGAGATAAATTATAGTATTTCTATTTATTATTAACTGAGTTTGAGCTGAAACTATGGAAGGCAGATGTTCTTCTCTAGGATACGTCCAGTTCCAAGGTGTACGCTGCTGCATGTTGAGGGAGTAAGCAATGAGTAAACAGTGATAATACACTACACACCATCCATATTAAATAGTAGTGTGGAATTTAGGATGAAGACAACAAAGGTGGACTAGAGAGGAGGAAACGTGACACATAAAAATAAATCAAATCAAGCTCTAAGAAGCTGCAGATCCTCTCGCCTAATCTAATGGTAACTAAAGCCCTCTGAGTGCTTGTAAATCAAGGGAAATACCATTATAGTGAGACCCAGGGTTTCAGCTCACACACTGAGGCTATTTACATTTCTTGAGAGAGAAACAAAAAAGCTGATATAGTGAAATTGCAGGAAAGTACAGCTGTTGAAAAGGAGAGGCAGGCTAATCCTAGTTTTGTTGCTGGTGTCTCTGTTATTAGGAGCAGCAGTGATAACATTATCTCTTCTGGTTGTCATTGAATAGTTTAAAAACATGTTTCTCAATTTCCAACATTGGCTGCTGTGATATATTCCATTTTTGTCATTACCTGCCTGTGGCAAGACACCTAGTATTTGTAGTAGTGCATTCTCCACAAGTGATTCCAGCGTCTGAGATGAAAAAAGCCAACTTGGCTTCTGAACAGGACGTGTCCTCAGTAAAGAAAGACAACAGCATCTTCATTCACTCAGAAGTATCTATTAATAGAAAAGACAACGCTACAAAGTGTGGTCTCTCCTAGCAGCTCCCAATGAGACATGTAGTTCTTGCTGAGGTGAGAATGCAGAACTGACAAGCAACAGAGCTCAAGGGCATAAAGTTTGCCAGAACTACACAGAAAACTGCACTGTCTCGGTGTGCAGCCATATCCAGCGTCTCCTGGACTTTTTCAGGATAGAAATGGCAGCCACAGGGTGGGCTGGGGACACAGAGACAGCAGGAATTTCCACATAGAGGAGAGAAGAGGAGCTGAGCTCAGTCAAACAAAACACAATGCCAAATTCCTCAAGTACGTCTAAGCCACAGAAAAGACAGGAACCACTGGTCTATGCAAATACCTTCTGTCCTGAAACCTTCTTGGCAGCCCGGTCCTTACTTTTCTTACTGTTTTCATTGACTGCTGCCACCATTCCACCCACTACAGCTGTTCGGCCATCCCCTCTTTCCCACTAACTAGTGTGTCCCAGTCCCTTCCTTCTCCTGGCCTTTGCTGCTACCTCATACTGCCCAGAAGGAAAACATGCCAATCACCAGCTCAACAGGTATGGGGAAGAAATTAGAAGGGCAGATTTGACTTTTCAGGCATTATGTGGCAGAATTAGAGAGGAAGCCACAGACCACAATGGTATACAGCATAATTATAGCATTTACAGATTTTATTACTTGTCTTTTCCCGGCTTGTTTACAAATTCACTGTGCAGAATATTCCAATTCCATCCTAAAGGTCAATCAAAGTAAACAGTTTTAAGAGCTCTTGAGATAATAATTTTGAAGAAAAAAATTGTATTGCTTTACTTAGGCACTCTGCAGAAGGTGGTACAGTATAAACACATAGAGGTTTCTCAAGTTCCTAATAATTGAATGTAGAGAGTGCACCCTGGGATATGTATATAAATGCTTGTGTGTGCAGTGTTTTGGACTTACTCTGCTCTTTTAAAATAAGTACAAGTTACAGTTTACATCAGAGAGGTCTGATGGCAAGAGCAAAATGTTCCACCATGAAAGCAAAATACCACAAAGGATGAAGGAATTGAAGTTGTATTAGTTGTTTCATCCCTGTAGTTAAAAACAAGAAAAATATATCCAAACCCCAGAGTCTGTGTTGAGTCTACTAATGTCACTGCCAATAGGAGTTAAAATTTCTGTTCTTACGTTTGTCTTTTTTGGATACATTTCAGACTACTTTTGCAATATGTGCTCTGACAGGGAGGTCTACTACAGCTGCCAAACTCCTCTTCCCCCATACTCACAAAACCATGAAAAATCACCTCTCCCTTAATCCTCCCAATTTTTTGATATTACGGAAGCAAAAATAAATTAAATAATTAAAAACAACAACAACAACAACAAAAAACTAGAATAGAAAAACTGAAGCAGTTTTGAAATGTTATCATTTTCAGAACCACTAATAAAAAATTGAATATTGTGACCATTTAATATGGCTATGGCACTATGAGGAGTGGTTCTATAATGGAAATTCAAAGCTTTCTGCAACTCCAGTGGAGTCAATAGGATTTGAATGAGTTTGATGCACTACATTTATAAAATGTAAGAACAATCACAGTACCGTCTACCATTCATAAGATTATTTTGCAATTCTAGCTTAAAGAAGCATGGGGCTTGTAAAACTGGAAAGATATGATTTACAAGATTTCATTAATTTATAGATGCTTTAGCTTTTTGGGATTACGCATCTCCCTGTCTTGTCATATTCAGGAAATAAAATTCTATACTTGACCAAATGCTGGTTTAGAAATGGCATAGGGAGAATCCACTTAAAAATACTTAAAAGTCTTCTAAAATTATAGTTTCAAAAGAGCTTGATGAAATAATTTATATTCATGCTAACTTTTTTGGATAGAGAGAAGATTAAGCAATCAATATTTTCATAAGTTTAAAAGCCTGTATATATGAATCAGTTACATAAATGTTGTCATAAAAGGCATAGTCTGATTTTAGTCATGGATTTAAATAGCTCATATCAGCTTGAATGTAAGCTGTGCCAAGCACTCACAGGCAGAATTGTATGGGGAATGGTCCATTTTTATTTATATGCCTTCTGAACAACAAGTACAATCACACAAAACAATCCCCATTTGAGTCTTTACAGGTCTCATTCTCAGATCTAAAACCAAACATCAAAGATAGTATATAGCAAATTTCCATTGCATTGTTTATTGTGCTCTCTGTAGGAAACAGCTGCTAATAATGAATCCATTTTGGTGTTACCACACTGTCTTTTCTACAGCTCTTAGAAGAACAACATTTACAGATGCTTAAATGATTTTTTTTTTTTTTTTTTTTTTTTGTATGAAAAAGAGGGCATAGTACAAGTACTAGCCAGTGAAAGACTGTGTTCTAGTCCAGAGCCTAAAGCAGACACTACCAAACACTGTTGGTTTCTGGTTTTGTAATACTGAATAATTATGGCTTGAATTCTTCCAAATGGAAACAACATCAAACACTTAATCCTGCTTTTAGAAGGCTTCTATACTGCCTAGCAAAACCATTGCATTGTGTACGCCTCACTGGAGTCTCATAAAAGAATAGTTGAAGAAACAGAGAAATTCCACACTGTTCTCTAAGATTATCCACTTTGGTTCATATTTATTTTTCCATCACTATAGCTATTATTATCGTTTCTATGTAAGAATTGTCTTCCCCACTTCCCACCTCAGGTTATTGTAACAAAGTGTTGACGGACAGTTGGAGATTTCCAAAATTAACCCCAAAGAGATGAGCAGCCTCAAAGGCACAGCTCCTGACAAGCTTTTCAACAGCCGCATTCAGATGATCTTGGTGAAACAAAGGGCAACTTTTGACCAAACTTACCCAGAATTAACTGAAGCGCTTCAGTGAAAGTCGACAAATTATTTTTTACTGGAAAAGAATGAAACTCTGAAGATCTGTTTAAGTTAATTATGATTAAAAACTACATTATTTTCATGGTGAGCATTTCCTCAAAGGCACACGAAAAGGGAAGGTGTCATTGTAAACCTAGGGTGCTGCTTGTTGTGGCTGCTGTCTCTCATACCATTGCGGGGCATGAGGGACATTTTGGGGGCATAATGCATAAGGAGATTGAAGACAGGTGAAGAGCAGCCCAAAACAATCCATAAAAAAACCTAAAACAATCAACAACACAGCAGTAAGATGCAGAGGCTTGTGAGACTGTGCACTGCAGAGATTCAAAGAAGAGTAAAACATGCAATAGAAAGTACCTGGTCAAGGGAACCCATCAGCATGTTTGAGGAATTTCTGCCCTTGCATACTTTACTGACAGTCAAAAAGGCCCAATCTAAGATAAAGATTTTATACACATACATATACACTGAAGACAATCTGAAGTTAAGGGGAGTTCCTTAAAAAAAGAAGGATGTGATGGTCAACCCCACATTTTGATCTGGAGAGAACTGCATCAGCAGAGATGACTACTTCAGTAGAAGAGTATCAAATCCAATATATTTAACATTAGCAAATTTCATTAACTTTGTATATTAAGCAGGTTAAATTGCTACAACAGGTCTTCCAGAAACACTACCAGTGGCTCAGCACAATGCTAGAACACAAAGCAGCAAAATAACAATGCAAAACTAAGTCCCAAAAACTGCTGCTCGAAAGAAAGATGAAAAAGTCTTCAGAAAATTTGTTTCCCATAATCTCTCCCAATCCCAATAGAGAATAAAACTCTCTTCCACACAAGGCTATATGCCAAAATAATTCAAAAGAGGAATCTTGCATAATCCCTTCTGTTGTAAAAATGACATAGCTGCCAGCAAATGAAAGATGTAAAGCAGAAAGAACAAAATTATTAGCAGCAGAAAGACAGTCATGAACTAGCAGAACACACCCTCATGGTCAATAGTGCAGCTGTTCTCATGCTAAACACTTTGGGCATGATGATCTCTTGCGTTTTCAGTCTACATCTTCTTCAGATTTCCCTTCCTCAGAAATTTTAAGTGCATGGAAAAAGACATGCATTAGGGCAGCTCCATTAGTCATCAGATATCCAACAGATCAAAGTGATTTTGGCTCAACTCCCTTGGATACCTCCTTGATTACAAAGAGGGCTTGACTTCTCAATATGTGCTCTTTAAAAATCCTTCTAGAGGCTCTTACAGGGCAACAAATAACAACAAAATCTGTTTATTAGGAATAACTTTATAATTATCTGTTGGCTGATTTTAACCTGGGCAAGGAGAAGTAATGATCCACTGTAGAGAATTGTCTTAAAATTTGCCTGTGGTTCTTATTAAGTGTTGCGTTTTAAAGGATTAACTATGTTTTTCCCAACAGTAAACTTGTAAAAAAACTTACTAAAGTAAAATTGCCTTGTGTCTTGCTCCTTGATACTTTATATATAATTGATCCCCAAATGCTCCACTAAACTGGAAATCCACAGAAACTCTTTCAGTGTTTTACATATTTCAGTTCTTTTTTAAATGTTAAAAAGCTTCTCTGCCATTTTCTAATTTTTTTTTACCATAAACAGTCATGTTTAAATATTGAATACTCTTTTGAAATTTTTTTTTGTCGCGTGTGGTTTGCTATTCCAGCTTGTGAACAGTTTTGCAGATGGTATTAATTTTTAAACTTAAGTGAAGTGATCTTTTATATTATTACTGTTCACGCTTATCCATAACTGGCTTTTTTTCAACAAAATAGAGTATCTGTGTGCTCTGTTCCACTAGTACATACTGTACAAGAATTTTTCTTTCTAAGAGTCAGGAATTCCAGCCAAACTCAATCTCTATATAAACATTTGTCTGCACTGTACTGTTGTTTATCCCACTCAAAGAGAGATGAGGTGCAACTGGTGAGGGGGTGAAATTAGACCATTGTATATAAATTAGTTAATCAAAATAGACAGGCGTGTGTTAGAGAGGATCGTGTTCAAGTGAAGGATGATGTTCAAATGAATATTTCTCCTAGAGATATTGGAGAACCTATCCAAGGCAAATAGCCTAGACTAGTAAATGGCATAGGTGCTGCTCTTTTAAGTAAAACAGCAATTAAAAACTCAGTGAATCTATGGGTGTACACAAAGTCAGCACTAGGAATTCAACTGTATCCAAATTCAGAACAAATCCAGAAAATAAACAACACTAATTACGGATGTGGTCAATGTTTAACCACAATACTATGTCTTAAATTCCTTAGCCTTGGGATGCATTTTTTACCAATAGGAAATACACATGCTAGGGAATGCAATGCTCCTAAATTATTTGACTCTCCTACAGTGCACAAACCACCAGATGTGAGAACGGTAAGGAAAATGGCTTTGTGTCAATTTCTGTAAGCAGTCACACAACTATTTTAAATCTAGTATTTTGTAAGTGTGATATCTCTGCATGAAACAGCTCACAAGCTTAGAAGCTTGAGTGGGAAACACTTATCTTGCCAGGGCAAGGCATGGTGTGGAACCAATAGAGAAGAGAAGGTGAGAGTCTAAAGATATCTGTTTAGGTCTCTGGTGTCAAGGCTGTTGATTTCTGTGGAGAGGTGGATGTTACCTGGAAACTTTATGGAGTATAGAATCTACAAGTGTACTTCATCATTACAGGGTTATTCAATGGTTATTTCAATGAACTGTCCCCATAAATACGGTGGAAAATGAGTGGGGCACTGAGTGCTTGAGTGTGAGCTGGAGAGGGACACTGAATGCATAAATATGTAATAAATATTTTAGGTTTCTACTTTTTCTGGCTTCAGTCTCAGAATGTTGGCAAAGTCTGCATTCCTTGGGACAGTTAAATATATTTTTTTTTTTCCCCCAAGGATTAGGTTTCAGTTCTCAAAAAATTTTGTGTGGGTGCAAATGATGTAAAACCTCTCTGCAGATCTGAAATACAACCATTTTTTTTCTAGAGCCATTTTTCCACTTTACATCTATCCATTCTTTCAGTTGAAGGAGATATTTTTAAAACATTTCTCTGCTTCACCCCAAACACAGAAAGGCAGCAATCCATGCTAGAAGTCCCTTAGTGAAGGGTAAGATGTTAAATACATGATTAAGTACTATTATTCAATAGGAAAAATCAACATATCAAGAAGTACAGCAATACTGAATTCTCCTATTAGCCTGAGTTACAGAAGCAATTGGAAAAGTAATCTCCTGGGCAAACCATTCCATTAACCTCCCATAACACAGCACAACCTCTCTCAATTTTTTATCCCTAACTTTCAGGAAATGTGGCTCCATGATAGCAGTAAATGTTTGTGTCAGAGCTAAAGCTAAACAAACCTCAATGGAGTTGAATGGGTTGTAATTTCCACTTCCTATTAGCTTGGCTGGTGAGGCCTGCCTGCAGTACAGTGTCACAACCATAAGCGTGTTGCTACGGTTTAAATTACTTCCTTTGGGTTTTTTTTTTTTTTTCCTATATTTAACAGACTAGCAGTGTGCCTATGGTTCTATGATGTATTTGAAATAAAGGAGGGAATTCCCTACCCTTTCAGCTTTTGGCACCTCACACGGAACCCAAGTCAATTACTTTTGTTCATGTTCCTGAGATTCTGTAGGTTTTCTTATGTAGACCTTCTTAAGTCACTGCCCTGTCATCAAAATATAATTAGCATAACATCTGCACCCATTCACCTTGTTTTGTCCTGTGGCTGCACTAGGATATGACAAACAAAAAAAAATAAAGCTCCAGTTAAAACTCCAGTTACTTGGTTGGTAGGTTACATTAACGCAGACTCTTTAAAATATCTTTGAAATAGGTGCAAATAGGTTCTAGGAAGCATAGTAAAGTACAACATTGTGCACCATTCACACATCAGTTCACTACTTTCATTGATGGCAGAGAGTGCAAGGGCATGCTTTGTTAGCTTAATTTTTTTAGAAGAAGAAGCAGGAAATTTTATTTTGAATTCTTACTTTTCAAGGTCATATACTTCGTGTCTTGTCTTATGCTTGATATTTTCCATTTCATCTCCTTGACCATGACTCTTTTATAGCTAGCAGCCCACCTCCTACCAGAACCATGCTGTGAAGGGAACTGTCTAACTTGATTGCGCCCAAGAGGCAGGATGCCATTCATGGTATTAGAAATATCATTGTTGATGTCAACAGAAAGTCAATGCTAAGACAAAACTGGCGGATGGAAGCCAGACAAATCCAAAATTGGAAAATACCACAGTTGGCTGCCAGTGTGAATTACTTTCAGGTGGTCAGGTTCATTCCTAATTAAGATGGCACCCTCAGCATGCAATCCTAATGAGCCCTCAGCAAAGCCATAATGAGTCCTAATTCTCAGCTTGCGTAGTTGCATTTCTCAAAGTGGGCTGGTTACTACGCAACAAGTGAGGCATATCAAAGATCTTGCATTTGCTAAGTGAAGTGGGAGTCAGATGAGATTAACAATTTGATTAGTTCATTTATGTGTGCCTGTTTTAAAATAGTCTTTGATAATGGAAAAGGTAAAGTTCACAATTTATCCCATCATTATGCTGGGGAAGTTTTGTTGTTTCCCTGGAATTTATAACATTTGAAAACAAAGCTTCCTGTATGTCTTGAGTTTTTTAAAATCAGGACTCAAAGAAACTAAAAAAAAAAAAAAAAAAAAGGACCTCCAGCACAGTTGTCTGGTTTTTGAGAGAGCTTTATAATAAAGTTTTAATAAGGAACTTGGCAAGGTAGTGTAAAAGTTGGCTCTCTTGTAGGGTTGCCTGGCCAAAGCGTTATAGGGCTACCAAGAAGAAGACTTGGCCAGTCCTGGCTGAGCCGCAGAATTGTTCCATTGACTTTAGAAAAGCTATTTTTTCTACTGCAAATAGAACCAACTAAGTAAAAGTGCCTGTGCAGTCTTATTGCTGTTTAGTGTCTGCAACAGCAAAATAGATTCCATGTCTCACGGACATTTTATGACAGCTGTTGCTTACAGCATCCTGGAGAAAAGTAGCCTCCAAAGGCATTTGTTAGCATGATATGGTTAATAGGAGCCAATTCTCAGATGCAAAGGTTTGTCCAGAAATTGACCTACTACTTTCAAAACAATGAGCTATTTTGACTTCAAGTCCCATTTGAGGACCATAGATGTTACTGTATATGAATAAAGAATTAAATTATTATGCCTAAATTCTGTGGGTAAGAACAGGTTACCCTCTCTGAAAGTATGATATATCATCATAATGATGAACATAACTAATTTACCTTTTTACATAACAAGTGTCTAAAGTAGGCGTCCAGCAATAAAGGGTTTAAGTGTGATTTCCTCCAAAATTTTTTGTTCATAGGACAATAATAAATTTTAACAGGCATCCAGATTACTATCTACCCAAATTACTGGGAGTTTTTAGGTTATAGGTACAGTAAAACTTTAGCATGGTTTTCGTGCTACAAAAAATCTCATTTACGTTGTTTGCTGTGACCGTAGGATTGCATTTACATTGCACTTTGTCAAAAATATTGGGCTGATTCTTCTTATGACTCATTAATATTTTCTTATATGTACCAATACTTGGAGCATTTGGGGAAACAAAACTCATTTTAGTGAAAAAACCAATGAAGTGCCGGGTATTCAGCTAATGTAAATGAACGTTGAAGAAAATTAGTCTGGCAAGGGAAGTTTTGTTACTATGTCCAGACTGGTGAGTGTAAAGTTATGAAACTCACCATAATGGGGCATCATATTCCATGGCAACAAAGGCTGGAAAGAAATCTGGTTGATTTACAAGGAAAGGTTCCTCCCTTCCCCAGTGCTCAAGAAGCCTCCAATGCAAGATATAAATGCCACAAGGAGTTTCTGGCAGTATTTCTGACCTCTCATAGATAAGCTAAATAGCAATTTAAGAAACCACCAGGTAATATTTTGGCGAAGACCAATCTGACTCAGCTTTTTCATCCTCCTCTCCCCCTACTCAACTGCACATCTTCCTTGAAATCCTTTTTCTTGGGTGCTAGGCATTGCCAGATACTAGCACATTCTTTCAGAAGTTAATATCACTGTTAGACAAGGTTAAGAATTTTATGTGATTTTATTTTTTAATTAGGAAATATTAAAAAAAATAAACAAGTCACGAGAAAGTAAGTTTTGTAATGGAATATCAAATTTAAGATATGTTACACAGTTGCAAAATTATCTTTTTTTTTTTTCATTTCCATAAGCAACTAATTTTCTTGATGAAAATGACTCTTAGCTTTTAAATTAGTGTATCCCTCAATTAAAGGGTTAGTAAAAACTGCAGAGGAGAGATAGGGGTGACAGGATTGTGGGCAAGTGTTAGAGCACAGGAAAAAAGCCATCTTGAGATTGTCAGAAAGACTTGTGACTGTGCTACGTAGACAGAGTACCAAAAACTCAGATTCTTGTGATCCTCCAGCTAGAACTGGATGGCTTCTTAGAGGGATCTTATACTGTCCCAAAGGGTAGACTGAGTGTGCTTGCCTAGGCCTGAGCTGCTCTTAAGGACTGTCAGTGGATGGCAGTTCTCCAGGGTCCTTAGTGATTCCATTCCAGTCTTCAGACATCTCCAGCTCTACAGATACAGGTTCACAACAGAATCTTTGTAGCTACAGCAGAGCTTGACCTTAAAAATTAGAACTGCTAAGAAAGCCTCAAAATTCATTGCAGATATCTTCTGAATCTATTCTCAAACTGCAGAGTCTGGAAGGTTCTAGAGTCACGATAACTGCTAGGACAGTGCATTGTTTGAGAATAAATTATAAAATTAACTAGGCCAAGTAGATTTTTGTTGTTGTTGGTAGAAACAGCCTTCCTCATGGTAACTGACGCTAACAGAAAACTTCAGTGTGATAAGACAGCACAGGACCATATTTTCTGTTACAGCTCACTTTCGGTAAGCTCTCTTGCCTTAACCAAGTTGTGAAGACTGCTTGTTAGGACTGCTGTGTTTCCCTTGATGAAAGCCTCACTTTGCCTGCCCTTGGCAAAGATTCCAGGCAAAGGCAAAATGAGAAACTATCTAAGCAGTAGGGAAGGCAGCCTACCATACACAGCTGGAGAAGGGTTGAAAGGATGGCTTGGGCACAGAAGCAGCACCACAGGAAAAGCCTTGTCCTCTGCCTTGCCTAGACAGGATCACAAAAAGCAGAACTACCGCTGTTCCTTCTGTCAAAGAATTTAGAATAAATGATGTAGCAGCTACTGCAGGGAGTTAATATCTCACCCCAGCAGCAACAGCTGTCCCTTGTGAATCCATTACACCTTTTCTTTACCAACATCTGGAAAAATAAACTTATTTTCCTATCTGTATCTCCAGTTCATCTTATCACATGTCCTTGGCTATGACTGGGAAGTTTGCCTGTCATCTTTAGAAAAATAAAATTCAATTTTGCCTGTGCCACTGAGTGTCTCTGAGAAAGATCTGCTTTGGGAGGGAAGGGGAAACAATGTCAGGGTAAATAAAATTAGCCAATTTCAATTTTCTATAAATTTCAGACAAACTTAAAGGCAACCTTCAATAACACCACTCTTCAAAAGCAACTGAATTTCTGACTCTGATCTCCTAAAATTAAAATTATGTAATTATTTAGAAACATCTATCTAAGCAAGCAATTTAATTTTGATTGCTGGAGGTGTTGATGAGGTTTATGGTGTAGATTTACCATTATCAAAGAGAATAGGTTTCTCCATGGACATGTTTCTAATCCAAAGTAGACCTTATTATCATCACATGACTAAGGATGGTGAAGAAAACTGTCCAGTATTATTGAAATTCCAAAAGTTTGTAATAAAATAGAAACATTTTATTAGCCTCTCCAAAACTGCTTTCTCCCAGCTGGATATTATAAATCCAATGTGGAACCCACATAATTGCAACCTCAATTATTCATACAAATCAGCTGCTCTGTTAAAAGGTTATTTACTGTTGGAATGATTTATTAACAGCTGATAATATATTTATTTGTAAGTAGAGAGGGGAAAGCCATAGGGGATTTCAGTTTCAGAAACTACACAGTCAATCTTATCTTGGCTTTGCCACCTGAGACACCAAGCTATCCAGGAACAGATAAGATGAGAAGTTCTACTTGCTCCAGTTTTACTTTATTGACCTAAAGTTCCCTTTCATTTTTTTTTCTACCTTTAGAAACTATGACAAAACCTAAAATTTTAGCCATTGCCTCATAATAATGCAAGTTAGAGGTTTCAAGGTATCGGTGTTGTAGCAATGTATATAACGAGGAACAGCATGAAGTTTTGTAGTGCTTATGCCAAATGCTGTTATCAATATTTCATTAGTTCCAGATTAGGAAAAAACAAGCAGGAAATTACTCCCATACATGATAGAAATCTTAATTGCACACAGGATCTAGTGTCCCACTACAACTCTTCCATTTATATCAGGATAATTGAACCAAGTATTCACCTCATGAAGCTCAAGAAAATTAAGGCAGCTGTTAAAACTTCTGTGCTGGGGATCATACCCTCCTTCTCATACTTCCATGGAAGTAGTTGTTTAAGTGAATATAAATGCAAGCTCAGAGAGCACACAGCATCACTCAACACCATACATTGTCTAAAGCAGAGTTAACAACCCAAGCTCTCCTGAGCAGCAGATCATGGAGAGCAACAACCCTCTGTGTGTTCAAATTGCTGGCCCTGTGATAAGCACAGTTTAACTATGGGGAACAGTAAAACAACTATCCAATAGTGTCCTTAGAGGAAAGCAGCCTGAAATTATGGTACTGGCCAGTCTGGAAGAGCGTGTAATACCCAGAATATGACAATTACATTCTACTCCACATTTCATTGCAGGAAAACTTTCAGGGATATTTACTTCCACATGATCATAAACAGCTTGAAAGTCAATTTATGCACCTACATAAAAGTATCATGTGGAAACTGTATAGCACCTTTGCAACAACTCTGATAGCAGTGAAATTTCAACTGTATCTTCTTCTCCAGATGAGCAAACTTTCAAAGGCTCAAAAGTTAATGTTGTAGAAGGAGAGATCAAAGACCTTGTAACAGGTGTTTAAGCAGCTGTTCCTGTCCAATTTCTGCCCAAACAATTCACAGCTGGCTATGAAAGGACCCGCAGAAGTAGCTCAGAGAGCTAATGAAAGTTAAAGGAAGTCTTATTTTCTCTGACTATGGAAGAAGTAGATTATTATTATGTGATATTTTCTATGCAATAGCAGGAGGAAAATCTTTTCTTTTAAACACCAGGTTAGTTGAGAACTTAGACTCAAGAGCTGTGCTGAATACTTCTGAGGAGGATCTTTCTATCTGCCCACAATGCCTACAAACACCTCACAAGGAAAGGTGCTAGGAAAGACCGAAAGGCAAAATCCTTTACAGGGTGTAGGACATCCCAGGTCAGTTGTAATCAAAAGAGACTCACTGACATCCCGTTGTTACTGTAAAGGGGTGCTATAGCAATAATATAAGCAAACATACACTGAGTACCACATTGTTCCTACTGCTTGCTAATGCCTATTAACAAATTGAACCATGAAATGAAAGAATGAAACTCAGTTTTTCATAGGAATGGGATTTATTGGTCTGTGGTTTATAATACACAGACAAAAAATTTCCTGTGATAAAGGTTCACAAAAATCAATGAGTGAAAACTGAAGCTAGACATTTGGTGTTGAAAATAACAATCAAATCCTTATTTAACAATGAGGTGACTTTTCCATTGTCTGACATCTTAATGAAGTTGAGAGGTGGTTTAAGTTACATGCTCCTGCTCCTTCAGAAGGTTTGTGACGAAGGAAAACATTGGGCTGACTTGTCTTGGGATGTGCAAATGGATACACTGCTCATTTTACATATTTGTAAACTGTTTATACTGCCACAACAATAGCAGGCAACTGAAGGATATGCACAGTGCACACCTGCTGCCACAGCCATCCTTAGGAGACTAAAAAGAGTGTTCCTACCCACTGTGGCTGGAATACCACCGTGTTGAGGTAACTGAGTATCATCCCAATGCACACCAGACCCTGTGGTGAGTCCACACCAACGTGACAGACATCCAGCTTCACACTACAGCTATAAACACACCCAGAATTTCTATTATGGAAACAATTTTGGTAGTTAAATATTTACTCATATTTCTGTTTAAATAAAAAAACATGTAAACAAAAAACATAGCCAACAAAAAACTAGAGGATTTCTCCAAAGAGGATAAAATTTTGTTGAGAAAATTAGGTGCTGATCTAGCATGTCTTTCCTATTCAAAAGTTTCATTTTGCATAACCTTTGAAATATTTGTATTAAAAATTGAAATACTGATTTGAAATGAAATATTAAATTTTTTTCATTCTCGGCAATGTCAGCACCATTGAAAGTGTGAGGCAGAAATTTTCCAAAATGAAGTGTCATTGAAAACTTTGACAGAAGGTTCTGATTCAACAAAGTTGCTTTTTCCAAACAGAAGAGAAAAAAAAGTGTTAGAAAGATGATTAACCCAGCTTTGAGACCTCTGGAGGCAAGTTGTGGTGTAAAGTCTGACTGCAACTGAGGAAATTAAATACAGTCTACACTCTTTAAAAGGCAGCACTTTTAAAGTGCATTTTTTTCCCCTTCAACTTTTATTCAAGCATATTTAGCACACCTGCAAAGAGTCAGGGGGACTGTCCTGGCAGCTGACCTCCTTTCACTAGAGAACAGTTTGAAAGCAAGGAAAGGCAGAGTTTGCTTCCTTTTACTTTTCTTCTCTTTTAATTTTTCTCCACAAATTTCAAGCAATCCAACCCTCATCTGGGTAGACCATCTGCACTATGAGAAGACAGCTCAGTGTCCATCCCCTTTCAAATTCTAGATCTAATTCAAGACACACAGGGAGTTTTTCATCTCCTTCTGATGTAGAATGTTAAGAGGGTACTAGAGTTCAGTAATTTTAAAGCAAAATAGACAAGCTGGCAAAAAAGTAATGGAACCAGTGAGTGAAGATAGGCCTGCTGTCCTGAACAATCTTAAATTCAGAAATAACTCTAAGGGAGCCACCAAAATCCTGCTAATGCATGCTAGAGTCAGGGACAGGTATTCTATCCCAAAGAGCATTATTTCCTAGTCATGGAAAATCATGTAACCACTTTTAGAATATTTAGTCTTTCAGGTTAAGGTAACTTCATATGCTATGCACTATTAATGCAAAATACCAGACAGCTGCCTGAGGTTTGCATGACTTAATGTAAGAATTTTATATTTGGGTTGCAAGGCACCCACACTGCAATTAAACAGCCAGCCCCAGAAAAAAAATTTCAGGGAATTTACTCTTTGTCAAAGTCTTTAAGTATGTCACTCTTTTCAGGGGTTAAATAAGAAACTATGACATATAAGATGATAGCAAAGATATCTAATGTAAAAAAAATTAATTATGGATTTAATCTGTGCATGTATATGGGTATACATTTATATATATATATTCCTAGCACATTTGTGTATTTGGAAGAAATAAGAGGGTTTTATAGTTTTAATACATATACACCGCAGACTGTTTGAGAGGTTATTTTTTGCTTTGTAAACAAGGTAATAAAACACCCTTGAATTGTTTTTCAAACCAAAACCAAGTACAGAATTTTATTATTTCAAAAGTTTAAATACATGAATTAAACAGGGCCTGGAATATATTGACAGGCATGCACTGATTTTCCAGAGAAATAAAGGGGAACTTTAACCTCTGCTCTCGCTTCCCTAGTTACCTTTGCTAGGTGTGGCATGAAGTCTGTGGCAAATTACTGTGTTTAAAAAAGATAGAAAAATAAACAGAAAATAAGCCCACTCCTGCACTGTTTTGTTCTTCCAGCTCCATCATTATAACCAGCCCTGCTCATAAAATAGCACGGAGATATATACTTCCTCCTTTTTAGACACAGAGATATATGACTGAAGTAGGCCCATACTATTAACTGCAATCTCATATTGAAGGTAAGACCAGAACATTGAGTGTAAAACTGAACTCTCCATCTTCTTCTTTCAGTAGCTAATGAAAATGACTTTGGCTCTTTTATTCCATTTCCCTCCAGCTGTTTGGCCATCTTATCTCAAACAAACTACTCAATAAAGACTTCAAAAGCCTTTCCCTCCACCCTCTCCCTTCAAATCAATTCACCCTGTGCTTTAAAGTCATTCTGCTGAGCGGGCTTCACAGCTGAACAGTAACATCAGTAGTAAACATGGCTAAGTTATGAGGGCTGAGACTGCTCAGCCTGTGGTTTTTCTGATCTCGGCCAGCAAGTCATTACACACCAGTTCCATTTCCCACTGGACTGGAAAGATCACAAATACACATAGTTTTGCATCAGTTACATGAGCCCAAGCATCTTTAGTATCCTGGATCTTTAAATGCATGGCTGCACACTTTTAAAGATCCATGGTCAGGAAAGTAATGACAAAGTTATAAAGCCCTCTGAGATACCTGGAGCAGCAATCAACAGCAATGCCAGTGACATCATTATTGTTATTATGAACCTATTCCTGTTTGGCAGACTTGTGCCCAATAGAAGTAAGGGAGAAAAGAATCATCAGACAACTATATTATGACCTGAGGCATTGCATATGTTACCCAACTGTCAAATTTTAGACAGTGCTGGTTACCTACAACTCACATTGAAGCCATCTCTTGTGACTTGGCTTAATTTGTAAGGAGTGTGGAGCTTGCAGTGTTGAGCAACGAGAACAGGGCTGAATGAGACAAACAGCAAGATTAGAGCAGTGTGCAGAAAAATTAAGAGCCAGTCCATCCACAGAGAGAGCTCTAACAACACTTTTTAGTCTCTAAACCACACTTAGGTTTTGCTTTGTTACAGCTCCCAAGGAGTATGTATTACACAGCTACTACAGCAAGCACTGTCTGCCGCAAAGTCAAATGGGATTTTGGTTTGGTTTGGTTTTTTTTAACCAAGATGCCTTGGCTGCAAGTGAAAAATGATAACAATGCATAAAACTGATACACATCAAATCCAAAGATGAAATATTGTCAGATTTAAAGCTCCAATTTAAAACTTATAACTGGTCAGAAAGACTCTTGGCAGTATTCAACTGTAACATCAGAGATTTCCTTTGAAATCAAGGCTCACTCACCCACTTCTTCCCTCCAAAAGGCAGCTGCTATCAATATTAGAAAACGTGACTTCGCAATCATCATGAATTGACCTACATGAAGGCAGATGAACTCTGGCCAGGCATTCAGCCCAAAAGTGCAATCCCCCTGGGGGTTTATCCCAAGGGATTGGTTCCCAGGCCAACCAGCAATGGTTCCCAGGTCAATCAGCCTTGCTTACCTTACCCAGTAAGATAATGGAGTTCTAGCTGGCTTCCTTACTCAAATAAAAGAACAGGGGGAGGGAGGAAGACAGGGCAGTGGCTTAAGCTTCTTTAAAATTGTTGCCAGTGTTCTCTGTAAGTAAACTATCTAGATTCATCCAGAAAAGATCATCAAGCAAGAGACTGATGAGGAAAACATGCGATGAGGTTGGTGATGCCTTGCCTCTTTCTGCAGAGATCTTGGAGCAGGAGAAGTCTTTACTGAATCCCTTGCTACCACTCAAGTTAAAATTGGAGCGTGTTCTGGGGGCAGTCCTACAGACAACCCTTAACAGCATTCATGTCCAGTATGACAAAGTGAACTCATCTCAACTCCTTGTTCTTCACTTGATAAAGAGGCCTTTTATTTGAACCCACCCTTGCCTGTGTGTTCAGTTCTGAGAGTCAGGATTAAGCAGTCTCTCCAGGGTGATTGTGATACCTCTAATGGCATAGACAAACTCATCACCTTAACAGGTCTGCCATTACTGTTCTTGTTCTAAACTGTGACATCAGACCACTTTCTAGACTTTCTAATCCTCCCATGGCATTTATTTTTTGCCTTATACTCAATACTTCAAAGTTATCCAAAGTCAGCGTCTGCTTATTCTATAACTGCAGCAGCAAGAATGGGGGAAGCATTATGAGATTCCACTTTACTGCATCTGGATTTAAAATACCATGCACAATTATTAACTGCCTCCCATGGAAATATCCTTCATCTATTTTGCTCAGGCAAGCAGGCCTTGGAAACTTGAGGTCGAGTAGACTCAGCAACACGAAATGGTCAGTGATTTATTAAGACAAGCTGTAGGTGCAGAAATGCTCAGGTGGCTAATAAACAGGCTTTGTGAAATAAAACTAAGGGGGAGGGGGGAATCAGTGGCCTTTTCTTGGGATAATTTCAAACACTTTAAATATGCACCAGGGAAGGCACTCTTTTTTAAAATACTATTATTTTTTCAAACAGTTTGACATGCTCTTTGAATATTAAACAGATATACACTTGGCATTTTCAAAGTCAGTATAATTCCACAGTGAAAAAGGGGGAATATATTAATATAGAAATCATCTCCCTTCTGTGTGGAACAGCATTTAAATCTCATAGTGAAACCATCTTTCATAATGAATTACAAATCCAAAAGCTGAAGAGGACTTTGATCACACTTCAGTGTGCTTCCCAATCTGTGGTGACACAAGGTAACTGAGGCTGAGGAGTGTTGCAGGCAAAGCACTTGGAGAAGTTTTTGTTGTTGTTGTTTGGTTTTTTTTTTTCCTTTGCTAAACTGTGGAACAAGACCATGTTCCACACCACAAGATAGGAATAAAGATAAGAAAATATGCTATGGGGTGACCAAAATAGATATTTCAACAATAAGAAAATGGTCTTTTCAAACAATTTATGCATCTTGCATCTATAAAAAGGTTAGATAGGGTAGCCTTGATAGTTTGGCAAGATAAAGGTGAATCCCAATTGTTTAGATTTTCATAGTCAAAAAAATTTTGTATGGAATTTAATTTTTTTTTCTAGAATAATCAAACATGAAATCTTGCAAACATTTTGTTTGTGGTTTTCATCAGCTTGAGGAAAAAAAAAAGTCTTGAACTAAAAAGTACATTGATTATAGGAAATATAAAATAATATAAAAATGTAATAAAGAGAACATAGTAAAAAAAAGACAAAAATAGACATTGAAAACTGATGCAAGCTTTGATTTCAGAAATGTAACCGATTACATAAATTTAATAAGGGAGTAAGAGAATTTGTTTTTACGAGCATCACCTTTTCCTTTCTTTCACATTTCTTGTTTTAGTAGTACCTTACACTGCCACTGGATATTAGCTGGTAAACAGGTCAATGTGGAACAACTCTTGGTGAGTCATTTGAGAACAGACAGCACCCTCTTTAGCTGGCATCCAGTTTTGCAGCCCTCTCTTTGTCCATGGGCCAGAACCTTTGGCAGAGCACGACCTCAAGAGATCATTTGTATAAATAACAGAAAGAGAGAGCATGTATTCAGCCACAGAGTACTTCCATTACCAACTGTCCAGCCATGTTTTCTGTTCTTTGCTAAACATCCCTGAGAGAAGACATAAAGACTGCCCTGTGACTGTCTCTGTATTATACCTAAATGAAGTGCACAAATGCATTTCCCACAGATTGGGACCTGACAGCACTGCAGCATTCCAAAGGAGCATATGCAGAAAGCATGGCTGATTACAAAAGGAGAAAGATCTCTTACTGCATCTATGAATAGGTCACTGAGTTTGCCAAACTATGAAATAGGCAAGATTTGAGAAACTGAAACACTTGGGATCCATAGATTTTCTAGGCCACACATACATCAGCCTACTCCAATATACTTTTATTCACTCTTGAGCACAAAAGATCCTGCTTTCCTTTTCCTGCCACTGGGATTAATTCAATGAACTTCCTCAAACTGCATAATTACTTAATAAGAACAAAACCTGAGCTCAAAGATAAGCAAAACATTTGGTTTTTTGTTTAAAGCTTCAGTCCAGAAGCATGTGGTTGCAACTACTCAGATTCAGGTTAATACTTAAACATTTACTGCGGTCAGATCAATCTCAATTAGATTTAAAAAAATTAAAATGCCCTTTGAATGTAAGCAGGAAGGACTCCTGGCAAGCACATCTCTCAAACTGCTGGGAGACCTCCGCGTTTCTGAGAGGATTTGCAGTTGCACTTGGATTTATTTGCTTGCTGATCCTTTTGAGAAAAAGTCTTGCTTTAAGTAGTGTTAAAACAATATTTTAATTTTTTCTCTCAGCTTTTTAACTTTAATGCCATGTAAGTCACCATAAAGATATTACTTATGAAAGGTGACATATTAACACATTTGCAGTAGAATCCTTTCTTCATCAAGGATTTGTGAAAATAATAGTGAATCTGTGGTACATCCAGGCTATAAATTCCAATATAAAGAGTTTAATAATGTGAAATGCCTGAAAGTGAAAGAACTGTCCACATAAGAACTGCCTTTCTTCTTGGCCACCACCGTCAGTTGTCAAAGCAATGACTTCTCTCACTGATGTGGTAAGAAATGATCCCATCTCCCCATGCCAATTGCAAATGGGGAATATTATCAAGTAACTTGTCTAACTTTTCAAATTTATGATGCATGGCAAAACAGTGCTGCCTTCTGCCCCTAACAGTAAAATTTCACAGAAATGGGTTGTCACAGCTGACAGAATTTCTTTTGAGAAATGGCCTCCTTTCTACTGAAGAACCCAAATTGCTCGTCCCAGTGGAGACTATAGCATCACCCTGGAGATGCAAGACTATCAGGATAAATAACCAGACAGAAGGACACTCATCTTAATTTTCAGGTAATGCTCTGTCATCCTCTGAAACTTCCTAATCCTGAGAGGCTTTGAGTACTAACCAGATAAACTATAAAATATGGCAAGTAATGATCTACAGTGACTTGTGCATCATTCTCAATCCATAAATAACTTTATATTTCATTTCTGGCAGCATGACAAAACAAGGAGGTAATGAGCCATTATGGAAAACCCATCTGTTGCTCATAAGGGGAAAGGCTTTGTGCTGGTAGATTTATAGAGGAAAATTTTCACTGCAAGTCCTGTTATTCATAATGAGAATTGCTCATCTAATTGCCCATGTTGAAAGTGTACCCTGTTATGTTCCTTCACTATCTAGATAGCTATTGTGTGCTCCAGCAACAAGGGAAAGTTATTATCCAAAGAAACCCCATTGTTAAGTAACAATGACATTCAGATGGTGGGGGAAAGGAACATAGAACAGGGAAGGCTGGGATCTACTAATCAAAATCTACTAGACAAAATTTCTGATACTACAAAAAAAACCACTAAAGAAATTATTTTTACATTCACACAGAGAAGCATAATTCACTTGGTCTACTCCAAAGCCCATGTGTTTCTTAATTCTCTTGCTAAGTTTCTTGACTTAACCTTCAGATCCCCAGTTAGAATTTTAACCTTGTGTTGTTTTACTTGATCACTCTTCCAACAGATCTAGAGAGGCTGTTTTAGGCAAATATATCCTGCCTATGCCTACTCAGTAGTGTTTTCAGGATTCTCCAGAGCACTGGAGACTGTCTCTGCATCTTGAACATCAGAAAAGATAAGGCCTTTTTAATTCCTTTTGCCTGTGATTTGTTTAGCTCATGCACACACACTGGACCCCACCTAACAGTTCTGTACCAGATTGTGCAACCCTCACATCCCACAGCAAGTGCAACAGGACAAGAGGCCAGGGGAAAGGAGGCCTGGGCCAGAGGTTTCACTTAGAACTTTGGTCTATGAATATTCTCAACTCTTCTTCCACACCTATCTGCCTGAACTTTCCAGTGCCACAGGACAAGACAGCAACTGCTCAACCACAGGGACTTGGCCATGCCAACACCTGAACAAGCAGCTCCTCTCCTCAGGTCCAAGACCCAGCCTTGAAGCCACAGACACACAACCTGTGGTTTCCTGCTGCCATTTCTCTGGGGCCATTTCTCTGCTGCCATTTCTATGGGGTCTGGGGCGAAGAAACAGGCAGTCAAGAAGCTTCATAGAATATTATGACCAACACCAAGAAATATAGAACAGATGGAAAGAGATCTGTAGGGAAGCAATAACAACAGGTTCCTTCTAGTCCTAGCAGCATAAAGTTACTGGCACTCAGGCAAAATAATTTTGCCCTTCTCATTTACAGAAGAGGAGTGGACTCTGTAGCCAGACTGAAGCAACAGAACTTAGCAATATCCAGATATGAAAAAGAATGCAATTTTAAGAGAATCTTCTCTGTCTGCAGACCCCCCAAATGTGCCTTTCCTCCAAATTAAGTCTCTGTGTCAAAAGCAGGGGCCCTTAAACAACATGAAGCTCCTACTTCATCTTTTCAAAGCATAGCTACAAAGTTAATCCACCACTTGAAGGAGAACAGAACATTGCAACCATTGCCAAAGTTTTCTCCCTTAAAAAAAAAAAAAAAAAAAAAAGGGGAAAAAAAAAAAAGAAAAAAAAAACCAAAAAAAAAAAAAAAAAAAAGCAAGCCAGTGAGCCCCCAGATATGTTCTGAGTATGCTTTTGATGGCTTGATGACCTGCAAAAATTTTATCCTGTTGCAACTTCCCAGTGTGGATATAATTGAAGTTACTACTGAGCTTAGCAAAGCAGATTTCTGAACAACATTTCATATCATACGATGTGTGTATTTTGAGGAACTGTTGTTCAACAGCTCTTCCATTTGGGATGCCTCAAGCACAGTACAAACATGCTATTCCTCTGCATCAACTCAGTGAGTTTGAGGTCCCATATGTTATGCCTGAATCACTCACATCTGGAATACACAATTTAGTTTGGGAAGAATCAAAACAGAATCTGTTGAATGTTGTTGAAATTGTAGGGGGACTGTAAATAATCAGAATAAAGTCAAGAATTTCGACAGATGACTATGTTTGATGTGAAGTACCCTATGGATCTTCAGTAGCCATTAGTAGCAATATTAGCTGTACTAATTTCCTCAGCAGAAACAGTTAGAGAAGTTGAGATCTCTCTAAAATAATTACTTATTGATTCAGCACTACTTTTGGGGGGTAATGGCTACATAATTTTTAAGTGTCCTCTGTCCAAGTACTAATTCAGACTATTCCTTTGAGAGCTGGTGATCAGTTTAGTATGTCATGCTACAACCAGTTCCTTTTAGAGCTCTTAACTGAACAAGGAACTTCTGGAATCACCAGAGGATAAGGACTCTGAGTTGCTTTAAGGATTCTCCAGTTGAAGAATCGTACTCTTTGTCAGCCTGTGAAGACTAACATGCAACTTCATGAGACCACATGTGCCAGCTGCAGTTTTTTGAGACAGTTTTGATAGAAATGCTGTAAGAATGAAGAGAGTAATTTTATTTTTATGTCTTAGCCTGTGTCTATGTACACAGGCAAGCATGCACAAGCCCTGAATTTATAGAAGCTGGATCTTGTCTCAGACATCTTTTGTTAGGAATATAGTTTAAAAATGAGGATAAGGGCTCAAGGAAGGTCAGGACAGCATCAAGAGTAACAAAAGAAAAGTTGGACCATTAAGACCAACACATTAAAATTTAACAGAAATCATCTTACAGCACTAAAAATATAAAACAACTGTGCTGTGTCTCCATGCCACATGTATAATATAACTTTAAAGGATGAAATTCCTTGGGGAGAAAAGGAAAGGCATAAAAAGCCCAGGTTGGGCTGTGATGTGGTACATCTCCATGTCAGCAAGTTTCAGATGGCACCACGAGATCTGGCACACACTTTATATAACATCCTGCAGAGCTGCTGTGGACAGAGGAGTACACCTTTTCCTGAAGGCATAAAACATGCCTTTACACTGCTGCTGCTTTGGAGAAAACAGGATGGGGAAAATGTATGTTTAGGTGACAATCTAACTGCGGGGCAAGACCATGACTGGAAAGGGCAATCTTTGTACTTCAGCTGGCCACAGTACAAAGCTGTGTAAAATTTCCCTTTCCTTCCTGAGTCTGTGTATCTGTTCAATGTCTCCATGTTGCCTAGCCCTAAAAAAGGCAACAGGAAGAAGCATTCTGCCTGGAAAAATCTGCATTTACAGATACCACATCCATAGCACATTCATTTCCCTACTTATTAAGGCTTATGCCACATCTAAATTTATGTGCTAGGACACCTATGGGAATCATCAAATTCTTTTGAGGAAATACAGTTATAGGAACATAAAAGGACAGATCACCCAAGTTAAGGACTTCCTTAAGATTCCATGTAGTATAAGCCACGATGCCCCCAGCAGGACTAGCTGTTGCAGTGTAACTGTACCAGCAACCCCCTCCAAATCAGGCAAGACCTTACTTCACCAGCAGAAGGCCTAAAATTGTTTTTCTCGGAAGACCTTCTCTCTTCTGCAGCCTGTCTCTCTGACGAGGTTGAACTGCTCTCTCCCTGGGGACGGTGGCGTGTACAGGGTTGTTTTCTCATCTCTACAGGCCTTGAAAGCATCATGATCAAATGGATGACTGAAGAGACCTGACAGGCACGCAGCTGTGTGCTGCAGCTCCACTGCCCCCTGACTTCTCAACTCATCTGTCTCTCTCGTCTCACAGCATACAGACGGGACAGAACAGAAGATTAAAGCCACATTACACGTTACTGAATTACACCGGAAAGAAAGCAGATATCAGTAGAGGACAGAGACAATGCTCCCAAGTAATAAAGCAGACAACAAATTCTGAGTCCCAGTTCTATAATTGAAATGAAGCCTCCTTTTCATTCTCCCCTGGATCTTCTTGGGTATTCTTCTTAAGGCTTTAACAATTTTAAGCTTTTTAAGACCAAACAGATTAGTTCTCCCTAAAAAAATGTAATAGCAGAAGGGACATGATTATCTGTTTATATTATAAACATTATAAACAACCATATGAAACACATTTTTTTTTTCCCTGAAGAGCTCCTTAAGCTAGATCTGAGCGGAAGAAACTGTAAGCTAATGACATTTCCTCTTGATTTAAACTGACTTACCCAATACCAGACAAAATGTAACATAGAGCTCAGTACAGCCTTGCTAACCCTACAGCAGGGTGTCCATACTGGCCCATTATAACTGCGGAATGTTCAAACACAGATTTCCTGGAAAAGTTTTGGGAAGACACAGTAGCTCTTCGGCTGCTTTAGAGAAGGGATAAGATAATTACACATACTTCACAAGGAAAATTATATGACATTAATATTCTAGTGAGTTTAAAGCCTATGTCTAGAGTTCCAGTGCTGTTCTGTATGTTATACTTCAGCTTCCATTTCTGAAGGCTGTCGCTACAGAATTTAAGACTACCCTGGACTTCAGACAACTGGACTGTATAATTGAATGTACAGAGGGGAAGATGAACAGGCACCTTGACAGTGAATCTTAAAGACTTCCTGAAGAATCAGAAGAACTAGCAAGACTAATTCTTTTGTTGATGTGTTTGAGTGCAGTGTGCATATTCTGGATTGCACAGTTATACCTGTGCAATCACACATGTACAACGCACAGCACTGCCACACACACCTAGGTAGTTGCAATGTTTAAGTGCTCCATGGGCTGGTTTAGGGCAACAAACAGGTGAGTGTCCTTGAGGCTCACATTAAACAGGCAGACTGGAGGTTCCAAACCCCCTCTCTCTATCCTCTGTCATGCCATCAGAAGCAGACTACTAGTTTATTCCATACATTTTATACCTAGAGAAAGTATAGTCATATTTGGCAGGCCAGCTCCTAAAATACGTTTCTCCTCTTATATTCACAGTAAAACCTTAAGCAGGTTGTACTTGTCTCTTTCCAAAAACAAAATAAAAACTGACAAATTGTGTATGTCTCCTTTAGAAAATGCCAAGAAAATGCCCTAGCTTTTAATTTAATTTTATATATGGCGTGGCTGTGATCATAAACTGGTAGTATAACATGCATAGTGGCAAGAACAGTCTGAAAAAAAACAACATTCTTGGTAGAAATCTGTAAAAATAATTGATTTACAAATACTTTACCTCACTTAAGCCAATTAAAATGAGGGAGAAAAGGATATCTTTACATAAGCAAATTTGAATTAATCTGTTTATTTAAGATCTGTCTACAAATTTGAAAATACCTCACAACACAGTTGATTATCATTTCATAGCATAAAACTCAGATTCACCAGGCAAGGAATAGATCCATAGGAAAAAGCACAAAACAATCTGGACCCACCCACAGAAGCCTGGTTACAGCCCTGTACAGTTGAACAAGTGGGGATACAACCCCAGACTGGGATCCTTTCCTATTCATGGTCTTGACTGAGCCTTTTGCAGGCCAGAACCAGCCAGCATACATTATACTGGTTAGCATGTCATACTGCTGTATTTACCAGCTCGAAAGAAACTTCTTCATTAGCGCTTTCTGCTTTTGATATCCTAAGATTTTAATTAAGCAGTGTCACAACAGGGTGTGCATTAACAGAGCGCTGGCACATGCCCGTGGAGCATTGTGAAGCACTGGACCAATTACCTTCTACCACCCAAGAAGTACAACAGCAGCCCATTAATGCACACCCTGGTGTGGCCTGTTTCAATTAAAGCATATTTGTGAAAGGACAGGCAGCGTTGGACCACTGAGAAAATCAGATGTTTTTAGGCTAGGATCCCACTGATTATTCAAACTTTTACAAATACACACCCTGAAATCCAGTAAACAAATTGCCCAGCTTACTTGGTTACACTGCATAGTAAGAAACAGGGCTGTTAAGAAACAGAGTATAATTTCCATCTGAACGTAGAGAAGGCAAGGAGGAAGCAGTGGTGTCAGCACTTCTGCGTTTTCCGTTCCCCCAAAGGAGGCTCAGCTTCAAGACTCTGGCAGAGACAACATTGAGGAGAAATAGGCTCTTCTCACTCCATGTCAGGGTTTATCCATGGATAGAGTTCATCCAATTATGCAGCACAGTGAAATTCACTAGGAACTTAATATTCTCTTTGTGTCTTGGTTTGTGGTTTGTTGGGGTATTTTGCATTTACTACAAAACTAATTTTCTCCTTGCATAAAAAATTTCACGCATGGCTTCAGGAAAAAACATATACATGCTTGGAAAAATATATTTTAACTAAATATCCTGTGCACATCAGGCAGGTCTTGCTTCCTGAGTTTTTTTGTTTCCCTTTTCTCTCTCCACTCCTTTTCCACCTATGTGTTTACGTGTCTCTGTTTAGGGTAAGTTTATGAGTCTTTCTGAGATGCTCATACAGCCCCAGACAGAACACCTCACAATTTAATGGCTTTCACCAACTCTAACAAAAGTCACAATTAATATAAAGAAGTAACCTGTGGCCAACTGGCAGACTATAATTGCATGTTTTAGGAGGGGAGCATAAAGCTGCAGTTTTGATCACTACATTCTAAGTCAAGTGCAATTGCCCCCAAAGGCCATAACAATACAAGTTATTGTAGATTCTAGTTGGGCAGAAAGCACAAAATTGGTGGCAAAAATTCCTTGGTACGAGTCTCACTTGGTGTCCATAGAAATCAACTTGTCTTAATAGGTTAGTATAGAACAGCTTATGACTATTCTGTAACCATTGCCACAATACAGGGCAGAATAAATCCAACGTGAGCATCTAATTGTGTAAAGAGCCATATCCTACCTTACTACTGACCTACCAAGGTAGGCTGAGAAACGATGGCCTGGATGATGGAATATCTGGCAACAGGAAGCACCAGAAAGAGAAGCAGTTAAGCAGCAGAACAGTGTTATTACATAAGCAATTAGGAATGAAGTTAAGCAAAGTGATGTTTTGGATGAGATTTTAAAAGAGAACAATTGTTAAGTTCCCTGTAGGAAATTAAGGTGGGTTCACTAGCCAGGGCATTGAAACTGTTCAAAACTCCAAGTAATCTTTCACTAAGGGGAAGTTGGCATTTGTAGGAGGATGAAGTGGATGGCACAGAATTGCTTTTTCTTCTTAATTTTCCTGTTTTTAAATGAGGCATCGGCCTGGGCATGTGATAGAGTGAAGTCACAGGCACCAGCTACCTCTTCCCAAGTCTCAGAGGTGAAGCTTGAAACCTCTGCAGTACAGCTAGTTAGTCACACAGGCAGCATTCGAGTCTCTAGAGATTTCAGCTGCACTATTACATGTAGCAGTTGGACTTGCTTCTGCGTTTCAGCATCTACCTGAGCCAAGTTTTAAATGAAAAATAAGCCATATGATGAAGACACATTGCAAAGTGGTGAGGTATTGTTCCTCCTATTTTGTTTTCTTTCCTCAGGGTATAGTCTAATAACTCTAAAAAGCAGATGTCATCTCATGTCAACTACTCTTCTTTCTCTCTTGCTGTAATAATGAAATTTGCCAGTTCTAATTTCAAAAATGCTATGTCTTCTAGTCTTGAGTCACTGTTTAAGTATTAGGAGAACAAAAGCTTTTCTTCTGCAGTTACCCAGTAAGCTGAATGCTGTGCCTATTCTCTATTTTGTGTTAACAAACTCCCAATGCAGACAATATGCTGCCAGAGTGATGGATATGGTTGAAATATTGACAATTAGATAGTGACTTCTAAGCAAAACTGCAAGCATCAAATGAAACTCAAACACATTTGAACTGATGTCGCTGTTCCTCCAGCTACCAATTCTTCTGGCTCTTACCTGTTTATATGGAAATTTATTCTGGGATTGACAGATAATCTCTCTCCCATTTTTCACTTTCTTTGAAAGGAAAGATCAGTCTTTCAACCCCAGTCATAAGATAGTCTAAGAAGATTGGTAAAGAAGCATCTAAACCTTTAATTATAAGCAGTAAGACATATTTCTTTTTTTCCCTCCACCACATTAAACAGGATGTCATGCAGGACTTTCAGGATAACCTAAGAATCAAGTTTATTCTTTCTTCTCTTTTCCAGATGAGACGATCTTATCTGCAATTGCTCTTTAGATTAGTATCTTATTGAATTATTAATCAAATATAGTGTGTATATATAAAAAGAAGTATAAAGGCAATATATAAATACACTGAATAAACATAAATATGCAAAGAATAGAAACCATGTATAAACATAGATATGTATATCAAAGAGGCGTAATATTAGAAACATTAAATGTGATCCCTAATTCAATTTCTTTTTAAGGAAGAAGTCAGAAACAGCACATCCCAGATACAGCAAATATATTTTCTGATGAAACACTATAATTCAATTTATTCTAGCTTTCCTGGAAGCCCTGTACGCTGGTATCAACTGACAAAACATTAGTGCAAGTTTGACTGAGACTAATATCTAGATAAAACAAGTTATAGAATGCTAAAAACTGAACCCAGAATAATATAAAGTTGATTTTAATATTTATATATTTCTATTTATTTATGGATACACGCTATGGATAAGATGTAGAAGCATACACTCCTTATTAAAGGTTAGTAAGGTTATCTACCTTTAAAGAAATTTTGGGTAAATTTTTTGCTGTTACAATAAGTGTCTATTCAGAATGAATCAAGTTGTTAGGATTTGGGTTGCAGTAAACATACTGATTGAATCCTGCATGTACATCTTGCCATGGAGATCCAGCTGAAGATTTATGGATAACTACTTCATTCATAGTGTCCTTCTGTCTGATTCCTGCAAAGTTTCCTATGACTGAGAGTTATTACCACAGGGGTAGAAAGTAAAATATGCCCCAAATAGAGCTAAGGGTGCTTTCCATAAGCACTTGTGTGCATTATGTGTGTGTGTGTGTGTGTGTGTATATATATATAGGTAAAAGTAACAATTTGCATTGTTATATCATGTTTAAAATACTAGAGTTACTTTAGAGATTGCTAGACTCTTGAAGTGATTCCATTTATAACATTTCCTGAAACTTCCAAAATTAAATGAGAGAAATAAGGCATAAGATAATGTCCTAAATGGCCCTTTCCAAAATGACCTAGGTTAACCCCTTTTATTTCTCTTAACAAAAGTCAAATGCTAACAGACAAAATGAATAGCTGTTAATCTTTGTTGCTAATAATCTTTTCTCAAGACTATGAAAGATAAAAGTTGAATTAGTTCTTCATGGTTCAAAGACTACCTGATAGAAGTTAATATCACATAGAGTGATATAATGGCCTTCCCTGACAGGAAGGGGGCAGAAGGACATTATTGGTATAAGGGTATTACTTTACCAGCTATAAAGAAGAAAATTATTTTTCCATAAGGGATATCTTTTCTCTGTTGCTAATAATTGATTTCTTGCTTAAAGTCAGCAATTTATTGCTGTACTGCAACTGTACAAAGTTGAAGACACATTATTCCAACAAATAGGAAAAGTTTTTTTAAGTTCAAATATTGCCTATTGTAGTAGTTTAAATAAAATATAAGGAAAAAATGGAGTTCCTCTCTTATTTTCCATGTATTGTGTTGACAACACTGTTTCGGCTGATAAAAGATTTGTAGGTTTCACAATTTTATTTTTTCCTGATACTTCACTGATTTTATGCACATCCTGCTAAAAAGGCAGGGAGTGCTAGATTTCCATGCGTGTTTTTAAAAAGCAGCTCATGAGGCTGATCACTATTTGGATTGATTTATGTTTTAATTTTATGGATGATATCACACAATTATCTCCAGATGGAATAATCGGGATGAAGCATTGCCAAAGAACATTAGACACTAAAGAAGTCAGCCAATGCAATCCATTCAGTACTGTAATTATTTTTGTTTTGGCTTCAGCTATTTCTACAGAGGCACAAACTCATTCTTGTTCAATATCTGCATAAATCTATGGAAGGACTTCCATAGATGAAAGGAGGTTCTGGCTCAACGTCCCATAACCCTGCATTCCCTCCACACATTCCCCTGTCATACATCTCAGATTCCTTCACTGTATTTCCTTTCTCTTGTCTTCTCTTCTGGAGTCAACCCTTGCCTTCTCACTCTTGTGTCCACCAGTTGGGGGTTTTTTTGTTTCCCAGAAATCTACAGCTGATAGTCAGACTCATTATTTTAGTTTATTAAACATAGACAAATTAAATCAAAATTTTTCAGCCTGGGTAAACCAGGAAAGCTTGAATTCCTATAGCAATCTATATAGTTCTTATTTGTACGCATTTATTGGATGAGCAAGATTGATGACTTTGGATTTGTTTGTGTTGAACTCAACCAAATATTTCTTTTCCTAGATTAAATCTAACAGTCTAAGAGGTAGACAAGTATCTATTTTTTGTTTTCTTCTTGGAAAAACAAACACTGTCTTGCTTAACAGGTCCCATTTTACTCAGCAGCCAACATTTCAATACATACAATTAATTTTGTAGGAGTGAATTTTCAAAAGGACCCGCCTCAGCTAGCAGAACAGATCCCACTATGAACATGCAAACTGTATTTAAAAACTCAAAAAAACCCGAGAAATTGATTCTGAACCATAAGTGTAGACTTGAGGTTGTGACTCTTTTGGCTGTACTTCCTACTGCGGAACCCAAACACGCACCACAGGGGGGCACGGCAGATGGCCCTCTCATGGCACATCTGCGCTGGTAAATGCACTACCAGAGAGCAAATCAGCTACCTCAGGAACTGGAAGCAGAGACACGACACCAGTGCAGCTTGCTGAAAGGGAGAGATGACTGCTGTGGATTCAGAGCAGTACTAGTGTCTTTGAAATGTTTTCACGCCTTCCATCTTGGATTCTTTCTATAGACCCACACAGGAGTAAATCAAATTTATAGAAATAGGCCTGACCTGCCCATAGACCTGGATGAGTTACTCTGTCTTCATGATACACACGCTACCTTAAGTATGCTGGTTTATTATCATTTTGTTTGTGTCTGGCTGGATGAGGCATGACAAAGTATAACGTGTCATGATGTGCAGGGTTCTACTTGCTTATGCTTCCCAGTCAATGAATGAAGCTTTCGGGTTTAAGGGGTCTGAACCAAACTTTCTGAGTTACACAGCTTTCTGTTAGATTTTGGATCACCTGCATAGGCTGTGACTGACACTTGATATTTGTTAAACAGCATGTTCTTTTTCTTCCTGTAAATATAAACACATAAAGGTTTTAGGGTAGGGTGTCATGCCCGGTTATTTCAGCTAATTCCTGAAAATACAAAGGGGAATATTATTTGATGAGTTTGTGTCACATCTGGGAATCTCTTAGTATTATTTCATTAACCTCCACTGTAGACTTTTCCCTTGGATTTTTCTGAGGCATTCTTTGTAGAATATCATTGACTTAAATATAATTAGAAAGTATTGGAGAAACAGACAAAAAATTGCCCTTTCTCTTTGCACTGGTTAAAAAAAAAAAAAAAAAAAAAACAAAACCAAACCAGATAGCTCTAATGACCATTTCCTTACAAATTTCCTAAGACTTTTGAACAACAGCCACACAAAAGAAGGGTTGCTTGCCTCTCATTTAACAGAAAATAAATGTATATTTAAGGTTTTAGCCTTAACCTAAGAATCCAGGTTATGAGTTTACAGTTTATGAACTACTCCACAAAAAGTGCCCCTCTGTGTGGTCTGTGGTGGCTTACCCTCTAACAGAGTAGCAGAAAACTATCTCAGAGGGTAGAACCTTCACAGCAGCTGTCACAGATCAGCTCTGTGAATTCTCTGAGCTTGCCCCCAAAGAAGCAAGAGGTAATGCAGCCACTTGGTTGTTCCTTCTACTTCACCCTACAACTCAGGTTTCAGATTTCTCACTCCCTGTAAGTAACTTGGCAGGATAACTCCCATTTAAAAAGCTACTGTCTCCCATCGCAGTACACGCACAAAGCTTAAGAAAAGTAAACAAAGCTGGGATCTGAAGCACAGAGACACCAATAGGCTAAATTGCAATACCTTTTACCAGAAAGTTAACTCTGAATTCAAAATGTTCTTGCTGAATATGGTGCTTCCCCTAGCCACAATAAAAGCAAATACATGCTGACAAGATGACCAGAGAATTTACCGGACTGGCATTGAACCCGAGCAAATAACTCTTCTTGGAACCTCCCGAGCTGTATAGAGATGTTCAGACGGCACTCAAGAAGCCTGGCTGGCTTTGAACTGCCTCTGTGCAGTCCCATCCCTTGTGGGAAATAGGAACACAGCACTGAAGCCTTCCTGATGACTCCACAAAATGAGACTGGGTCTTTAGGGCTATTAGTTTGTGTCCTGAGACGCAGTGTGGCTAAACTGCTCACAGACCCAAGCTGGCTGGGAAGGCAGCACAGCTGCCTCTTTCTGGCTTTGGGCCTGAACTATTAAGTATGGGCAGCCCAACGCTGGCTGGGGAAGGAGACAGCTCAAGTATTTCTGCTTCCATGGTATGATTAACCTGAAACTGGTTAAGGCATCCACAGGTAACTGAGTGTTGATTACAAATAAGTTCAGAATCACACAGAAAGCGTGTGGCAGGACCCAGGGCTTATTCAGATCGACGCCTCCTGCATCTGTGCCTAGGAATTATCATAAAAGACTGTTTCCCCTTACCAGAAATGAGTATGTTTTCACTCATGTACCAGTAAAGTAAAAGGTAGCTTCTGTTAGTGCCTGACAAAACCATAACTAGCAGAAGACACTTACAGCAACACGTAGCTTGCTAAAAACAAACAAACAAACAAAGCCACTGGAACAATAATTAAAAAAAAAAAGGAAATAAAAATAGGTAAGTGACCATTCTTTACACCTGATAAGAGAGGGATAGCCACTCTGATCACAGGTAGCCCCACCCTGTGGCAAACTGCTTATTGTGACAGCTACAAATAATTTCTTACCAAGTGCCCTGTAGTCCCTACACAGCACCAAGACAAAATTACCAGTGAGTGGTTTTATTTCGGTCCCTGGAATACTCAGGCTGACCAATGTGATTACTGACTGTACTGTAATCTATCAGAGTCTGCAGCTTTAGGCTGAAGTTGGGCATTGCATGAGCACATTATGAGGATGCTTGAGGGGTAAGTTCTGCTGGCATTACGTTGACAAATCATAGGAGAAAACACCACCAGACACATGGCAGCCTCGCCCACTCGTCTTTCTGGGGGAAGCCTGTTGAGTGCTCTCTTTCAAAGGGTTGTACCCAAGCGGGGACTTAGAGAGCCAACCTGCGTGACCCAAAACAGAGCTGGGATGAGGAGTGCAGGGTGGGCACACGTACGGACAATCCAGGATCCAGAGCATCACTGTTGTCTGGTCTCCTTCTCTTGAAGCGTGCACATATGCCTCTATGTTTACAAGTGCAATTGGTTTCAGAAAAGATACAATTATATTTAGAAGGTATTTATGCATCCCAGGAGTGATGATGGACAGAACATGTGAATATTGGTACTACTCAGTACATATTTCTTAGATATAAAAATAAAATAACCTTCAAATGAAAATCTTGCTAAAGTTCATTTCATTTCCAACTTAGCATTGTGCTTAGTGCTAAAAGAAATGTCCTAGGAAGAAGCTATATCTTTCTCCCTATCTCCTCCCCAATTACTAAAAGAAAGCACATTTTACAGTGAGGAAAACAACCTGAGGGAAAAAAAAAAAAAAAAAAAAAAATCAGACCTTTGCAGAAAAAAGGAAATGCATCCACCATTGTATTGTGACAGATCTCCTTGCATTTGTTTGACAAACACCCTGAGTTTGTACAATACAATAACAGAAAATGAGAGGAGTCACCTTTGCCTCTCCTTAATTATTATCAAAGATTGTGCAATGAGTTTGAAAAATTCCATTACTGGCTTGTGACTTTATTATTGGCAATAAAAAGAAACTAATAAAGATAACAAAGGTAAAGGAAATGGAAAAGCATTCTGCATGGATAGCAAGATAGAAATCAAAAATCAGCCCCAACTTAAAACATCCCTCCTAACCTCTCTGTGAAGATCAGTGGCATTCTCCCCCGCTTTCACAGACTCCTGTTTCAGAGGAACACAGCAGAAAGAATGCAGAGGTAGTAGAAATAAGTTCACAACAAACTCAGCTAGCCCCCTTTGATTCACAGATGAAGGAAGAAAAAGCTACATTGATGCAGTTTAAAAAATTCGATCCCCATCTTGCAAGGCATTTGAGGGAGCATAATCTTGAGCATTACTGAAATAACAAAACCAGCACCAGAAACAGCTGTGGATAAAAGGTATGGTAGACATGTGTAGCTTTTGGGAGGTGGCAGAGGGTGTTGGTAATGGCTGAAGCTGTTTCATGACCAATATTTTGCTCCATTACCCAAAACAACATGTCACTTTTCCTACTCTACAGAGTGACACAGTAAACAACAACTTCTGGATTATGCTACTTCATAAACAGCAGTATAAACCTTTTGTCTTCTAACACCTCCTCTGAAGACAATCTGAATGATGGCAAGTAGTCACAAAAATAGCAATTGCTTGTTCTTGAGGTTGTAAAATTAACTTTATTATATAATTTAAGAGCATCTTTTTATATTACTATTAAGAGGCCCTAAAATTTTCCAGTGAAAATATGTCCTGTCACCTAAATTTCCTTCTATGCTACAGTAACTTCCTTGTGGCTGAAATGGGGAGTGAGGATTTAAAACACACTAGACAAAGCATATCTTGATTTTGACATAGAATTTCCATCAGCAGTCTATGAAATGAAGTAATGACTCCATTACAATATAGTGGGTGAAGGAAAAAAAAAATTGCTTTGGCTTCCAAATGGGCTTTAAAGGCATGTACTCTCTAAATGCTCTCTAAATGACCAGGATGAGGTATGAGAGAATATGTTTATATATTTAGTAATGATAATAATTGGGACTGCAAAGGGTAGGGTTCATCATAGCATTGAAAACTGAATATAGTTGAAATAACAAAAGTCAAAACAAATGTAAAGTACTACAGGCTGGAAGGACACATCAAATATAAGATGTGGGATAAAATATGTAAGCTGTTTTACAGCAAAAGAGAAGCTAGGGAATTGAAGTAAGTAATAAATAAATTTTGAGGCCGGAACATGGCATCACTTTTCCCTCAGTGTACTGTATTTAATGGTGGTGAAGTTTGTCTGGTGCACCTTTCAATTTAGGACATGAACAATTGAAGAAGGGGAGAAAATATCAACAAGAACGGTGTGAGGGATAATGTGTTAATCAATGAAGAAAAGCAGATTGGTTTGATGAAGTAGTCTTCTATGAAAAGAAGAGAATGAGTAAAAGTAGAGTTGAAGATGCACTCTGCAACACTTTTCCAGTATATACAATGGAGAAAAATCAAAAGTTACTATGGAAAGCCTAAAAAAATTCTGAGCTTCTGAGTGTAATCAAGAATTGCAACATATTAACAAGCAAAACCAAATTATTTAGAAATATTTTCCATTAGAATTTATTTTTTTAGATAGCTCCAAGTGGGGCTGCTAGCATACTAGTCCTTCGTAACAGTAGGGGAAGTTCTCCACAGTTTCTGAAGTCCCTCTTGCTCATGTACTCCTAAAATTACACCAAAAGTTTATTTGTATGATGACAAAGGAGTTTTGGTACAGTGCTCCTATATAAATATGCTCACAGCTGAACAGCCCCACAAAGACTCTCTTCTGTGCCTTTTAGATATTTGTGTTAGGTTTCCCCAGGAGTTTAAGGGGACAAACACTTCTGTGCTTCAAATGATATGTTTATCAGAAACTGGGAATCTTGCTCTAAATATAGTGTTTACAAAAACTGTGTTTCTGGTCCACATTTCTGTTTTGCTTCTCTTAGTAACAGGACATAAGGTCCAGGATTACACTTTTGGCAGGTGGTGGGAGTTCAGTGCACTAACAAGTGTTTTGACCCTCCAGAGTAAACATCAGCAAAGGTCAAAAACTAGTTTATAAAACATACTGTTTAAGGAAGTAATGCCTCCCACTTAAAATGAGGAAAAATTACCAAAAAAAACAAAAAACCCCACCCCAAATAAATCAAAAAAACAGGCAGCGGAAGTAATTCAAAGAAAATTCCTACACATTAGAGTTACTCCTAAAAAACCTGTTGTAGACATATCCATGTGTCATGAGGCTTGAGCACAAACCTGTCTGGACCACTGAAGTGTGATTGGTCAACTCATTACTTGCTCTAATTCTAGGAAATCCCCCACTGAATACTGAAATGGAAAGTAGCCAAAAGGAGATGTAAAAATGGTATTTGCGATGTCTTGAACTTCGTGGACATCAAGCAGTTCTTTGGTATGTAGTATGAGCTGCTTACCACAAATATGATCTCCTAGGAAATAATCTTCAACATGGAACTTTTGTAAAGCTCAGATATAGGTCCCCTTTTCACCTAAGACTAAACTAAACTTGCATAATCTGCACTGACTTTCTGTCACCCTGTCATAAACAGCCGTGTTTTGACTAAGCAGTTGAAGGAATGAAGAATATCTTCTTCCCATGGCCCTAAAAGTTTGGTTGGTTATAAAAAGAAGGGCAGGGCAAGCTTTCTGATATAGGGTTTTAAATTAATTTTCTTCCTCTCCTTAAATGAAAAAATTTCATCATTAATACCAGTTTCAATGTTGCTATAATATAATTTATGGAGCAGAAAGTAGTGAAAGTAGATAAATACTTAAAATAAAAAAAAAGCCCTAAGAATTAAAGATCTTGTAAAACAATAAACTATTGTCAACTAGTGTATGGCAAGATGTGGGGCAGCTGTCTGTTGTAAGGAGAAGATATTTCATCTAAAAATCTATCTCTCCTTCAAGATAAACTTTGCTCTCAGTGGAAACAGAGGCAAAAACTGGAGGGAAAAAAAAAAATAAATCACCACAGCTATAATTTTACACCCACCTGTTGGGAACATAAAGTCTGCCTAACCCTGCCCTGGCCCTGCCCCTGTTCCTGGAGCAGTACAAAACACACAGCCCACTACTCTAATTCACCCTGATGACACACAGAGAATAGGAAATGCTTACAAGGATAATTTAGTTTATCTGGCCTGTGTAAGGGTCTCATGAAAATCCTGGGTGCTGTACCATGTCTTTGAATAAACGAGAGTTATGCCTCTCTTCTTTTTATATTGAAACTGATTTCAATGCACAGACTTCCATTACCATGTCATTCCCTTGAGATTCTGCTGAATCCAGGTGATGACAGGATTGCTGGCATCAAAGTTTATTTCTCTGCAATCTTGCCTAACATTGGCCTGTTGGGAAAGAGCCCCCAAAAGGGCTGGAAAAAGTAGCTGATCTGGATAAAGAAAGCAAGCAGGCGTCAAAATCTGAGTTCTGACTGCCTACTGCCAGCCAGTCTGAAACACTGCCCCATTGTCCAGGCTAGCCTGCAATCATGTGAGAACACAAAGCTACACTTGTAATCTAGACAAGCAAATTGGCTGCTGTTTCCTGCACAATGATACAGATTTAACTGGAACACTCTCCACTGCAAACACTGCTGAGGTAGAATCCCTTTATTGCATTAACCAACAGCCCGGATTTTGTCCTTTCTTCTTTAAATGGACAAGTACCAAAAGACTGAACTGAAAATGTACACACGCCTATTAATATTCCAAGTACATCTGTTCGAACCTCATTTTAAAAGGATGACCAATAACTAGGTCTTCTTTCTTCAGAATCTAGGATGTGGTAGTCCCTATTTTGGTCACCTACTTAAAATGCTAGCCAACGTTCTCGTCACCACACTCTGTGCAACAGGTCTTCCTTCAGCCTGGACAAACACAACCTTGCCCTACACTTCGACATTCAAAGATCACTGTCCTATCTTGCTTTCCTGTTCATGTCATGGTCTATATATATTTATAATTCCCTCCCTGACTTTTTTATTCAGCCCAATCTAATCCAAGCTGCTTTTCTTTATGTTTTACACAGACCACAGCCTAACTTCAATGTACCTGTTATTCACAGTGGAAAAGTTGACTTATACCTCACCATCCATACCTGCCATCCTTGCCTTAACTTTCATTTACAACTGCTTATTTAAGATGCAACACTAAATTGGTGCAGAAGTCAGCTTCTAGCATCTGTAAGTATGACATTTTATTCCATAACAAAAACATTCTCAAATATAAAAAAAAAGAAATGTAAATTACAGAAAAGAGTACTACTCTAACACTTTAGAAGTCTCCAGCAGTCTTCTACTGACCACTGGGCTTAATATTTTAGTTACTAAATATATGGGACTGAGCTTACTAACCTCAATAATATACTCAATAATTTTCAACCACTCCAATTCCTCTCAGTTAACCTCACTGTTGGTGTGTCTATAGTCATTATCAATATAGTCTACGTGCCTGACAACACGTCCCTGGAAAAGCCTGTTTGCCATTTTATCATAGGTGTGGTAAAACCCCACATGCCCAGAAGCAATGTACATTGGTTGTAGATTATATTTCAGGCTCAATTTCCATCTTCAACTTTGGGGACATCATCATATTTTCTAATTATTTTAACTTTTGAAGGGTGAAGCCTTTTAACTAAGATTCTTACTTTGTCACAGGGAGGAGTGGTTGTATAGAAATGAATTTCAATTGTTCTTAGTTTCTTTTAGAAGGAGTACCCAGAAAATGTGGGCCTTTCAAACCTCTTCCTCTCCCCTATGTCCATATGTATGTTTTTAAACATTTCTATACTTACATATATATATATATGTCTCCAGAATTTGATCTGGATTGTTGTGAATGGAATGGGTCTGAATTGTTGTTTTGCAGAATTTTTCTGTGAGATACGATTTCTAAGATAAGATTTAGCATGTTGTTATCAACCAAATCCGTTTTAATAGATCTAAAGGTCCTTCCTTATTTATTTAAAATTTCTGCAGTCGAAGAGATCACAGACTACAAAGTCCACAGAAAACCTAATATTTAGTCTAAATCATTCCCACAAAATGCTTCTTTAGCCTGTACTCAGAAACATACTTTCCTTAGCCTGACTGGGTACCTACCAACTGTTCAAGTCAGCATTCTCCTCAGTTGGAAAAGAAATCTCACAGAAATCTCAGCCTACTTCTTCTTGTCCCATCTATCAGTGACAAGGAAAGCAGACTCCTTCCTTCCTTCACACGGAACTGTTTCATACTTTTGAAGGCTGCTACATTGTGTCCTCCCACTCTTCTGACGGAAAAAAATCTTCCTAGGTCTTATTTCCCAGGTGTCCAATCGCTTTCTCTGCACTGATGACTTCTCCACATCCCTTTGCGATATGTTTGCCTCTGTAACATAGTAGAAGCTGAGGGGAACGTGACATGCATTCACCTAAGCCTGACAGGCGTTTAAATCCCTATTTGTCCTGTTTGGAAGTTTTTGGGACTCCTCCCACCCCCTTCAATGGCAACAATGTCAGATCCCATTCACAGCAGCTCATGCATTCAAATTGATTACTACAGGTATTCTGAAAGAGATGAGAAAACCAAGGCTCTCTTCTAAAAAAGGATCGCACACATTCTATAATTCCCTTTAGAGATGAGATAACTCATGAGAACAAAGCAATAATCTTGGCTCAGACACACACTGGCTTTGATCGTTGTGTTACCCTTCAATGTTCCTTTTCTTTCTGAGCACTGTTTTCACGAGTGCTATCAGCAAGGCTCAGACAAGTCATCAACTCACATATCAAACTTTGCTGGTGAGCTGATCTTCAGTTAGTCCAGCAGTATGTATAAGAGTTCTTTAGTTGATCAAAAACCTAGTTTACACAATCCATGAAGTAAAAAAAAAAAAACTTATTATAATTATAGCCTACTGATAAGGCTTAACATCAATCAGTGCAGTCTATTTAGTGTTGAAAATAAATAATTTTTAAAAAAGCTAAGTTAACCCACTTTAAATATCAGTGGTTTATTTCTCCCCTTCTTCATAAAAAAAATATATATGAGAGCCAGAAAGAAAGCCAAGGATCAGATATGCACAGGATAGCAGAGGGAAGGAAAAAAAAAAAAAAAAAAAAAAAAAAAAGGGGGGGGGGGGGACAGACAGAGATATAAGTTTTAACTTTGATAATACATGTAAAAATTGAACTCATCTCTTTACCTGTACAAAGAGTAATAATAAAGGAAAACAAAACAATCAAGAGCAGTAGCACAAAATCCTACAATACCAAACTGAATGAAAAAATTGTTTGGAAGTGACCATGAATTAACACTGAAGCTAAACAATTTTCAGACACTGTTTGATGGGCTACAAGAATTCTTAGAATAACATCCTCATTGCTTTATATGGTTTTGTCCAAATCTGTAGTGGAAGAATTTAATGGAAATAGAAACCAGCAATTAACTGCTATAATCAACGAAGCCATCAGAATCTAAAGAGGTCCTTTTCTTAGCTTAAAAGGAGTTTATAAATGCATTGCCTGTTCATTTATTATGTACTTTCTCTATGTATTTCTATACCTTGATGTTTTCCACCTGAAGAATTCACCATATATTGCATGCTGCAAAATGAATTACCTATACTGCACCTTAGACAGGAAAATGATCTCATTTCAGCTGGAGTGACAGCTCAAAATAGGTGAAAAGTCTTTAAATTTCTTGGAAAATAGTTCTGATTTCACTGGTCAAGATCCATCATCTCTGCATTCTCTTTTTGAACCACTTCTATGCAGCCTTTTGCTATATGGGACAGGACAATTTGTTAAGAGATTGATTCTAGCCAACAGTGAATGTAGTCCATGGTCAAACTTAAATGTATCTTCATGATTCACGGTGCTGCACTCCTGAACATGGTTTAAGAAGACAATTGGCCTAAGTTATTTCCTGCAGAAGTCAACAGAAACTGCAATATTAGGTTGCTATAACTAAATAGGTGCAAAAAGGATGGGTTGCAAGCATATAGAACACCCAAAACCACTCCTCCCTCTGAAGCAGAAAATGCTGGCAAGAAACTCACTCCCCAAATTAGACAGCATGGTCAGGATAGAATTAGGATGGACAGGGAAGGAAGAGGCTTATCAGGTTTTCACACTGGCTTTGAATGAAGAAAAATTCTGTCAATCCTCAAGACGGAAACTGCCTCCCAGGGATGTTTTCCAGGAAGCTTAGTGTTGGGAACTGTCTTTAGTGGGAATATATGCTACCTAAAAAGGGGCACATGCTGTCTCACAGATATTTGAAATTACTTCATAACTAGACCAAAGGAGGTCTCCATACTACAGAAAAAATAGTTTTAGTAGGATCAGGACAACAGAGAAGGTTGAGGGAATGATTAGCATATTTGGATAAAATTCAGCACATACCTAAAGGAAAGACAGCTGCAGTGATCATTTTTGACAAATACAAACCAAACCCATTATTGTTTCTTCAAACATCATCTGCAATAAGATGTATTGCTACTACCTCCCTTCTAATGCATGTATTCATATTAAAACACTGCTTTAAAAGATAAGAGGATGAGGGTTAACTTCCACCCATAACAGCTTGGGGTAAGGCTTCACTGAGGAGCCTCTTTGGACTGAATCGCTCCAAAATCAATGTCTTTCAATCTTCCAAAATGGATGTCTTTCAACATTCCCAGCTAAGAATTTATACTTTACCTATGTGCTCAGATGTGTTAAACAATGGCTCCCACCTCCCTCTAAAATGGGCACCATCACAAGCTGCCTGTACACAACCACTGTTTTTCTTTCCATCCCGATGAAGATGTGGCAGGCGATTAAGCTCTAAGAGAAGATGCCCACCCTCTCTGTACAATATTTTTGCAGTGGTAGCACAGCTCCTTTCTCCTAGTAACACAAGTATCAGAAGGAATGATGATCAAAATTCCAGTTCAGAAGACTGTACGAGGCTGTCTGTGATATACTTGCTTTTGCATTTAAGACTGATTTTCCAACATATTTTCTTAAAATCTATTACAGCAAGGTTTCAGCTAGTCACTCCCCACTCTTCATTGCTATTCTACCTTCTGAGGTACTGCAGGAAAGAAGGGACCTTTTTATTTCAAAGTATCTATGGAATTTAGGTCAGAATAGCATAATACAACAGATGCTATTAAATTACAGAAGGCTTGCTTTCTCCACCTAGTGGCTAAAATACAAAGCTAATATCCTGTACAATACTAGTACCCTAAGGAAAAAAGGCAAAATAAAATAAAAAAAAATAATAACAGTACAAAGGATAAAAGATAAATCCTCTGATTCACTAATACTTAGTGGCCTAATTTTACTGAGAAAATTGACAATTTTTTCTTCTTCCCTTATCCTCAATAAAAGCAATTCTGCCTTTTCAGGCAAAATTTGGATTTTGGACATGGATTTTGCCCTCATGAAAACTGTTAGAATAAGATCCCTGGAGGCTGGAATCTCCTGCTTTTTTCATGGAAGAGGTATAGTGCAAAGAGAGAAGACCACTATCGTGACACTGAGAGCTGTCCAGATGCTGAGCAACACAAGAGGAGGAAATGCAAAGGAACTATTTTCCTTACATTTGCTCTTCTAAGCTCACTGTGAGCAAGATTTCCCAACTGCCTTAAATGGTACAACCCAAAAAGGGAGGAAAACAGTTTTTTCTGTGATTACTTTAAAGTAAGATCCCACCCAAGCCTGGGCACCTCAAGCTCGACTTCTACATGCAATGTGGTTTCCCAGGGCTTTCTTTATGATCAAGGGAGATAAGGAGATGCCTCCCGAGAGTGAGGCTTCTGGCCTTTCTCAGAGCTTGGCTCAGTAAGAGCTGGACTGGCTCCTGCAGTGTTCTTCTCCTTGGAAGAGACCAAGGAAAACTAGCTCAGACTCAAGCCATTTCTAAAAGGTGCTGAAGTAGAGTAGAAGATTGGTACCTAGAATAGTAGGATTGGAATTTTCAAATGTTACATGCCTCTTGACCTGAAGAGGCACTGGCCTCTCTGAGTGATTAAGGCTCCCAGTGAGCACTTTCTTTTCAAGATCAAAAGTTCTGTCAACATATTTTTTACTATTTCAAAATAGGATGGAGACAGAAGAAAGTTATCTGTTCCTGTTTACCTCCCCCATCAGCTAATCATGTAAGCTAACTGGCTCTAAGTTTCCCAAAATTAAGAAGCTAGAAATGGAGAAAGTGCTGAGCTAAGTTTTACCACTTGCTAAAAACCCAGTTCAGTGAATTCTGAGGTATTGCACAAATAATCTGGTTTAGCAGCCTCCACTGCTCGTTTACCTATGGAGATTTGTTTGGAGATGACAAACTCCTTGCACAAGAGGCATGGTTCAGAAAAAAGCAGCTCAATCATCTTTCTGGTAATGAGAAAGAACAGAAAAAACTTCCTTCATTCTTGATGTCCAGTACATCCCGGCCCATCCAAAGTATTTGCAAGGTATTGGGTGTTCTAAAAACCTAAGGAATTTGATGTGCTTGTGTCTACAAAGAAGAGGAGCAGAGTCAAATCCTCCAAGCAGAATGAACTTTGTAAAATAATTTCAATTACTAAACCTCTGGTTTTGGTTGTGGAGAACACACAGGGTTGGTTTGAGTTAAATGATATTTTTGTTTGCCCTTTCATTTAAACCTATGCTTAAGCACTTTCCTGATCAGACATTGATTTAAACCTGCATCCAAGTGTTTTTGCCGGTCTTCTTACATCAAGGATATACATAAACAGGCCCTAAGAAAAACATTTTTATTTCAGAATCTTCAGCATCACAGGAAAATTACTGAAGATAATGTGCAAAAAAATTTTCCCTAAATCTACACAAATCCCAACAAAAATCACCCAATCCTCCACCATATGGGGAAAAAGAGGCCTTATTTTTATGGTTTCTAATGTTATAGGATGTGGCGGGGAAAACAATTTTTGTATTTCTTTGAGGATTGTTGTAACATTTACACTGAGAATATTCAGTTTATATATCACTATCTTCATCAATAGGTCATCAGCATGAAAAGCTGGACTATTCCATACTTAGATAACATAAGTGTTAAACTTTTCCTAAGATTAATCTGAAATAGTTGTCTAATAACCCTAAATGTCCTTTCAGAATGACAATACCAGATTTTTCAGAGGAAGGCACTTCCTGAACAATATATGGTTAAGAAGAAATATTACTGACCTACTTTCATTCTTCTCTTCAAGCAGTGAAAAGTATTGAACAGATACTTGCATGGCTACAAAACATTGAAAGTTTAAAGCAACTTAGGAAGAACCAACACCCAGCAGCTTAGCACCATGGTTTAAATGAATAGACTTTTCTCTTTTTCTAATTAGCAATGGTAGTTCATAATGTATATCTTTATAGTAGTGCATGATATAGTAGTACATATTAGTAATATGATTTTTGCTCTCAGATATAAAATCTTCAAAAACAACTTCTTCAACCTACCTCTGACAGGTTGAAAAAAAGCCCATGACTTCTGCATCTTTCACTCTCCATCTCTGAATAGACTTATTACTTAGAGATAACTACTGCATGATTCATTTACCATCTTTTTAATTCATGTTAGTATATTTTTCTCTGCCAAATTGAAAGGAGAGCAGCATCTCCTACATGTTTCCACAAACCAGAAGAGGGTCAAAACACCCTCTTCAGCCAAAATAAGTTACATTACTATTTCAGCACTGCATTACTGACAGTATTTTTCTACAGTGTGGCAAGAATACTGTAACATGCTAACATGATAAAACTGCTAGTCACACTGCTTTTCTCTCCACAATTTATCTTAACATCTCCCTTTTCAGTGAGGAATAGCAGCAACCCCATGATGTATAATGGCTGACATTGCTAAATCTCCTTTTCTATGCTATGAAGACCCATGGTGGAAATCTCGGAGCAACTCCTTTGTTAAATCCCTTACTAGCAGTCTCCAGTTGAAGTTCCCTCTATCTGACCAAGGGGATAGAGACACAGATCAATAGTACTGAGAGATAGAATAAGATGACGCTTTCAAGAAACTCATAGCCTTTCAGGAAGAATTTGCAATTGCATTTCAAACAGAGTCTAGAAATACCTGTGTACTGTGAGCTTTGTGAATTGTTTTAATGGCATTATCTGAGCTCAAAATGGATTCTTCGACCTACCACTCAGAAAACTTATGCTTGGGATGAAATCTATTTTATTAAATGACTTCTGCCCCCAGAAAAAGACACTCCAAGTATAAGCAAGGACATTCACATTTTCAGCTAAGAAATTACCCAAATATTTGGAATCTGATACAGGTTGACAGAAGTCCCACAGACAGACTGCAGGAACAGAGCCGTTTGCATTTCCCACTCAGATACAGGCTATTTTTAGATGATATTGGTTCCTCAGCCAAGCAAGATTTACTGCTATCCTAAAGGTGAGATGGAAGGGCAGTACAACTCTTCACTGGCTCAGTAAAAATGATTGTTACTGCTGCAAGTATGAGAGGATTTTGTCTTTTTTTTTTTTCAAAGATGTTATTAATATTCTCTGAGTTAATTAAGGGGGGAAAAGCATTTTGTTTCCTTTTTCTTTTGCACAAGGATTGCTTCATATTACTTAGATACACAAGTTTCATGTTGCATCCAGAGGTCAAAGGCAATCATGCATTTGTATACCACATTTCCACCAGGAAAGACAATATGTTGGTGGTATAAATGACAGCTATTTGCATTGCTTGGTCTTCAGACCTGCCAAAGGTCACTTACAGTCAGTATGTACCAGAAGACTTTTTTTCTGTGTTCTTCTACAGTGCTCAGGAAACTGAAACAATGAAGCTGTTGGTGACATCTCTTTAAAAGGTAATTGTAAGTAAAAATACAAGCAGAAATGAGAAATAAGTAAAAAAAATCCCTGGCTATAATTAGTGAGTTACTTGGGTGGTGGGGGAGAAGGAAGGGGCGAAAATGCTCACCAGCACAAAGTCTGATTCTCACTGGCTCTGGTCCTGCCCACTCAGTCCTAAGCTATTTCACTCTGCTGAAGCAATTTCACATTGTAGTGATTGAGACTCTCAGAGGCTGATTCCTCATCACCACACACCTTGTATTTCTGCTGCAGTGTAATTCCATTGTACAACGTTTTACTTCAGCTCTCTGCTTGTGCAGGCAATTAAATACAGTACCACATTAAGCTTATGCTCTACTGCTTACTAGAAGCAAATCCAGCAGATGAAACATAGATTTCAAAACAGAGCTTCTGCAAATAAGGAAGAGCTTGTAAAAGTAGGAACTTAAGATTAAAAAAAAATTTGTTTGTATAAATGTGTTTTCTAAACCCCATAGCCTGTATTTTAGCTCTCTGAATCTCCAAGAGAGTCTGACTTAATCTTAGCCCCTAAGTTCTAGTTTGGATTTCAGCTGGGTATAATTGAACTAAGCCATGCTTTCACTTAGATATGGTCTTACAAATTCGTTTCAGACTGCCTAACTATACATATGGCTTTAAATTAGACACATTTTAAGTGTCTTAATGCCGTCCAGATAGATGACCTCCATCACACCACATTTTTATTGAGACTGGGGTAGTTTGAATGAGTAATTTTTTACCTGTAGGAGCTATTTATCCTTCATCGCCTGCCTAGCACAATGCCAGTTGTAATTTCCAGATAAATCTCAGGAGACACACTGACAGCTGAAAGAAAGTGAGATGCCTGCAGCCATGCAGTGCACAGGACACAACTAGCTCTCATCTACGAACTGCTCCTAAGCATGGCTTAGAGTCACAATAGACACTGATCTGATGGAAGGCCTTGCTGTTTGTTTGTGGGTAGGGATTGTTTTTTAATCATAAACCCCACAGAGTAAGTGGGGTGTTGTAACCAATACTGTAACATGACTTTTTTAATGAGTATCACTCATTTCTCACCCTTCAGTCTGACTGATGCTGATGCTTTTCAGCTTGTTTCACACTTTATACTTGTAGAGCAGTGAAGCATCTCTCAAGATTTGCTTTCATGACCTCTGAAACACTTGAAGGTTACTTCAAATCCCATGAGTTCCCTCCTTGTCTCCTTCTTCCCCAAGCAGACACCTAATATCTAGAGTTCAAGTATGCACAGGTCATGCCTAAGTGGTGGCCAAAGTATGTCGTGGGCACTCCATAGTCCTGCTCAACAGGAATCCTTTGAGGGAGCAAAGGAGCACCTATTCAATACATGCACCCAAGAATGTCCAGGATGTGCTTCTCTGTCTTGTACTACAAACAGAATCTCTGTTACCTAAAATTAAAACGATGTGCCAGATTCATGGCAGGTATTCCTCCCTTGGTATGATTGTGTTGCTAAAACAAAGACAGTAGCTTTGAGTTAAAAATTCAAAGATGCAGGGTCCTGCTTCCTCCCTTAACCAAAGAGCAGAGTCGCAACCGATGATTCCACAACTGGCTCCCTGATGCCCCATCTTCCCACAATCCTGATGCAGCATCAATATCAGTGAGCATAATATGAGCTCCTTTGCCTCAGAGTTGTCCTCTGCCCTCAGCAGCTTTTGTATAAAATCTCACTTTTTTACTAAGACACTAGGAATACACCATGCACTCACATGAGCTGATTCCTTACAATCTGCTGTTAGTAAACATTTTCAGTTTGTAAAAAACCCCAAACCTAATCCAACAACAATAACACCAACTAACCCTTTCAAACCAAAAACCCCTCAAACATGAAATACCAAAGAAAACAAAAAACCCCAAAACCCACACTAAAACTAATCCACCACCCCATACCTCAAGCCACAAGGGTGAATGAACATAAATAATCTGTGTGGTTTGGTGGAGGGATATTTTTGGGGGTGGTTGTTTGTGTTAACTATGGAGATTTTTATATTTTCTATTATTTTCTGCCCATTTAGATCTTTGTTTTTAGGGGAACAAGGTATTCCCATTGTTTAATTGACCACAGCTCATAATTTCTGAACCTACTGGTTAACTTTACCAAATCTGAGAGTGAGACAAAGATCTCAAAGCAACAGTATATTCTTTTAATGGATTTTTTTTTTCCATAAAAGGGGCAGAAGGGAAGTTCAAACAGAAAACAGATGAAGCACTGAAAGGCTAGACAGGCTTGCCTTTTGCCACCCATCAACCAGGCTGCCAGTCAGGCCACATTTATCTGTGACCCAGTTATGGTATGATGGACTTCCAGATCTGGAAGGCTTGACGGGGGATAGATTAGAGGTTTACAATGAGATAATAAGAGCACAATGGGGAAAACAAGAAAAGATGCAACAGGAAACTCATGGGAGGTAGGGAAGTGAAGAGGTTGCAATATCTATATTTAGCAATTCAGGATTCATTAACTCAACTGCAAACAATTTCTTTTTCTCAGTATTCCTGTTTGGAACGACAAAAGACAGTTATATTTGTTCTTCCTGCTTTGCTCATTATTTCTACAGGAAAGACTCCAGTAAAACGACGTACAACAGCAACAAATTAAACTTTTCTCAATTGCACTCACACAAACCCAACATCCTTCTTCCACCTTGTCCCACAGCCTCAGAAATAGACAACTGAAGAAGGGCTGAGCAGAGAGCTAAAACTTACTACTTTGCACTGGTCTGTGAAAGTGTAATGCCTGTGCATATGCTTTCAAACTCTGATGCAGCATTCTGGTACGGTTGCACTCATAACAAAAATAAAAGATGGCTGAAGATTAATATTAGTGGGAGAGACACTAGATTTTAGTTAAGAAGGCATATTTCTTAATATGTTTATTTTCCTTAACAGCTCTAAAGTAGGCAGGCAATTGTGCTGCATGTATTTTGTATAAAATTGATTTTATATTAAAATTACATTCCTATAAAAATATTGCAGCACACTCAGGATTCATAGGCAGTCATATATTATAATTTCATCTTAGAATGCATGCTGACCATGCTTTACCTTGTGTTTTGTTTCTAGGAAACACATGCTGGAAATAACACCACAATGCAGTACACACATATTAAGTAAGCATGGGGAATTATTTCTCTTCTGACATGGGTGTACATCTTCCACTCACTTCAAGGACTACACAAGGCAGACCTGGACCTCTGTTTCCAGTGTAAATTTAAGTGAAACATTAAACTACAATCAGTAAAGCAGAGAGGAAATAATGCTGCTCTGTCTGAAATAAAAAGATAGGCTATAATTTCACTGTATTTGCTTAGGTTTCAGTTCATTCATTAAGAGATACCAAAATTAGTTAATTATAGACCAAGAATCTCAGTGAATGATCTGGCATACTACTGCCATTGTTAATGAAGCAATAGTAGTTTATACCAGCTGAACACAAGGTTTCTGTTATCAGGGGGAAATAACTGGCCTTGCCCTTGTACTCTTATGGAGGAAGAAGGAATGTGGAATAAGAACACAGAAATACTGAATGCCTTTTTTGCATCAGGCTTCACTGACAGGACCAGCCCCCAGGAATTTCTGGCCTAGGTCCAGGGAAAACCAGAGATGGAAGGAAGGCTTTCCCGTGGTCAAGGAGGATAGGGTTAGAGACCAACTCATCAAACTTGGCATCTGCAGCTCCATGGAGCCGGAGAGGATGCACCCACGACTGCTGAGAGAGCTGGCAGACAAAAACGTGGTCAGGAGCAGTGTGCATGGGTTCACTATAGGTAAATCCTGCTTGGCAACCTGATTGCCTTCTACAATGGCAAATCTGCCTGGGTGAATGAGGGGAGAACAGCCCGTATTGTCCACCTGGACTTCAGCAAGGCTTTAGGCTACACCTCCCTCAATATCCTCATAGGCAAACTCAGGAAGAGCCAAGGGTGAGATGGAGAGAACTGGCAGAGTGGCTCACCCCAGAGGGTCATAGTCAGTGGCACAGGGTTTAGCTGGGACCTGTCACTAGTTGTGTCTCCCAAAAGAAGAAAGCAGAAACTTGATTGCACAGGAAGTTCCACTTGCACAGGAGGAAGATCTTTTTCACTGCGCAGGTGACCATGCACTGGAACAGGTTGCCCAGAGAAGATGCGTAGCCTCCCTCACTGGAGATATTCAAGACTTGTCTGGACCACAATCCTGTGCCATTTGCTCTAGAATAACTCTTCTTGAGTAGGGAGATTAGACCAGAAGACTACTGGTGGTCCCTTCTGACCTTACTGTTCTGTGACCCTGTAATTAAATACAGAGTCTATTTATTATTATTTATTTATCATTAACTTATTGGTTATTTCTGAGAAAGTTACACTTCAGGTTGTAACTTCTAGCTGGCACAAGAAAATTCTCCACAATTTGTTAAAATAAAGTTTCATTTGATTTAATGGTTTTGGTTAAAAATGATGTTTGCCTTTCTGCCAGGCTTCTTTATGCATCAGGGAGTCATACATAGGATTGAAATTCACCGGTTTAGTATGATTTCATTCTAGGATTGGAAACAATACCATGAAAGAAAAGGACAAAAATCACACCTTATTTTATCTCCAGAAATGCTTCTCTCAGGTACTGAAGAATGTAAATACATTTTACAGTTAACTAACCCTAAATTTTAAACTTAAATTTTTAACCTACTTGAATTTTGACTTTACTGAAATCAAATCCTGTGCTGCATACTCATATGCTAACATGCTCACCTGCTGAAACAAGCTTTCTGGTCATTGAGTCCTCCCCTCAAAACAAAAACCAAAACAACCTATGAATAATTAAAAACAAAAACAAACAAACAAAATAACCCCAAGAAAACAAAACAAAGCAAACAAAAAATAACCAACCAAAAAACCCGAAAAGGCAAAATCTTGTAGCATTCACTGTTGGTGTTGAATTACATATCAAGGAAAAGAGTTTTATTTCCACAGGTTTGTTTGCTTTGGTAATTGACGTCTCTTCCTCTTGTGTTTTAAAGCTGTCTTTAACAAAATGACAGCTTAAAAGCCCTCCTTATTCACAGCTTGAGGTTGAAATGGAATCAAGCCAGAGCTGGAACGGCTTTCCAAATTAGCAAGAGAACCTACTGTTGAAGTAGACTATTACCCTGCATGTGTTTGTTCATACAGCCTTGTTTCTCGTACCCACAACAGGGCTAGCTATCATTTACTCACCTCGCAAAGCTGCCTCCTTCCTGTTCTCCTCAAAGAATTCAGTTAAAACAAAAGAAAAATCAACATAAAGTCTTTTGTGCTTGAAAGCACTTTTCACTTCAAATGGCTGAGCAGCATCAAATCATTTAGGAAACAGCACACCCAAAGAGTCTTGAAGTGCTCAAGGCAAACGCAGTGGGCTGCAGTTTCAAAGGGGCTGCGTGAGAGGCTCTGAAAGACTCATGTCTGGTGAGTACTCACACAATGTGAGCAAACGGCACACAAAAAGCCAGGGCTAGAGGCACATCAAAGAAATATACAGCACAAATTGCACAGATCATCTGGCTTGCGGGTCTGCTGAGGAACCTCTTAATGCACATACAAAGATAAGGCATTTTTTATTGAATTCAGCCAGCGTCATCCATACATTCTGGGGAGACCAACAGATGCAAGGCACTTTAGAAATGGGGAATCTAAGCATCATAAATGCACCACAACATAAAAAGAAGGCCCTCAAAAGGTTAGCAATGAAGACAGAACATGTCCTTCCTGATCTAAATTTTCTACCCTAGCACAGGAGAATCCTGAATTTTAATGGAGATTAACAGAAATTACCTAGTTATTGGGCTGGCTTGCTTACAGATATTAGCACTCACAAAGCAGCCTAGCATGCAAAGATGATGGGCAATGATTTCCCAGATGTCTCTTGATCATTTTCCCCTTGATTTCAGTTTGCACTGAGAGCCATACAAATCGTCAGTAAATGTGCTCCTTACAGAGACACTCCAGGGCTCAGGAGCAATGAAAAAGGGCAAGATGAACAGCAAAACTACTCCACAGTTTTTTTGGAGATAAGGGGAAAATGTCACACGCAATCAACTGTGCATGTCTATGGGCTGCAGTCAGAGCACTATTGCACATCGCAACCCAAGAGCCCTGTGCTAACAAAATTGAAATTAAAGGAGCTAAAAGTAAGAATTTCATAACTAACTAAAGGGCACATGCAGAGCCCAAAACCACCAGTAAAATTGCAGCAACAGCAAAATGAGACCACATGTCAAGAACACTAAAGAAACTGCTGACTATGATAATGAACTACCTTGGAAAAATCACAACCTTATTCCACCTTGCCAAGAGAGTTGGATCACACATTTATCCTCAAAGCAACTTAATTATTACTCACAGTTCCATTTCTCAGCTGCCTTGCTGCACTCCTCGGACTCGAACAATAATCATGGGATGGAGCACCATGCAGTCAGGCTCTGCTGGGTCAGCGTCAAGGGCTAGGCAAAGGCAACCACGCATGATTTCATATGCCTGATTACCTTCCTCATCAGTGCCAAGCACCTCTATTTAGCTCTCCGAAGGAGCTAATTAGGAAAATATGTGAAAGGGGGTTGTAGCCAGGTGTGGGGCAGTTCCTTCTCCCAAGTAACAGCTGATGGGATGAGGAAATGGCCTCAAGTTGCATCAGGAGGGTTTTAGATCAGATATTAGGAAAATTTTCTTTATTGAAAGGCTTGTTAAGCGTTGGAACAGGTTGCTAAAGGAAGTGGCTGAGTCACCATCCCTGGAGGCATTTAAAAAGCCTGTAGATGTGGCACTTAGAGACACAGTCTGCAGTGCTGCGTTAATGGTTGGGGTAAATCTTAAAGGTCTTTCCAATGATTCCCTGATTCCCTGGAAAAAGTGGATGCAGCTAGGATTGACTCAATTTCCTGGTTTAGGTACTAATCCCCAAAACACAGGTGAAACTCAGTCTAGCTCTATTATCTACTTCCAGTGAGAGGTCATCAGAAGGGACAGCATGAGATGGCTGCCCCTTTCTGCATGGTCCTGAAGGGTGGAGGTGTGTGCCCTTTCTCACCCCACTGCCCACAGCAGAGCCTAGCTTGCAGGGCATTCAGGCATTAGTTTTAGTAGCAAATCCCAAAGCCAGGCAAGTGTTATGGTGTGTCTGGTATTTCACTGGGCATTTTTTCATAATTTTTAGGTGGCTTTTTTTTTTGAGAGGCTAACCTTGCTTCCTAACCACAGATCTTTCCTTTACTTAGATTATTGGAAATGACGCAGTTTCAAAAGATGCAGAGCAGACAGGGCCTTGGAGTTTTTCACTACTAAATTTAAAAGAAAGTCCCAAATAACTTCATAAAATCTCAGTTCTTATAGCAGTTTCCTACATGAGACTGTATCTCAGCAAGGTGAGAGATCAGAGATCAGTGGTGTGAGACAGGAGCTGTA